>NC_072852.1:160270676-161470676 GCF_028858705.1 Grus americana
TCCACTATTGCTGAAAATGTCTAACAAACACAAATTTTTATATTAACCACAATGTGTTGCACTAACCATCTGTACTCACAAAACTGGCATGTTAATAAATTTGCGTAAAACAATTCATTTTTGCAATTAATCTCCATATTGCCTGTGCTAAAATAGCATGGACGTCAGTAAGCACTGATGTACACACACTTCTTTGGTTTTGCTATATAAATCTTCCTTTTCTCCATGTATCCAAAGCGTATTAAAGCCCATAGTAGGGTTCACAACTCGCACGTGAAAACACCACCAAAATAACTTGCAGTTTTTTCTTGAACCGTGTAAAAAGCTATTCTCCTGCTGGCCCAGAATAAAATCTCCAAAGACAGGCGCTTCCCATGGCCGTTCGCTACTTTTGTGAATGTAAATTTGCACATCTGTTTAATATTTGATTTGCATGCTGAAGAATACTTGCATGCTGCTCTGAAACGAAACGCGTTTCTTGGCCTGGAGAAGGAGAGGGGAGGGAGACGGAGGGCGCTGGGCTCCCTGCTTCCTGCCAACTGCAGTTTCAACCCCAAATTCCTTCCAGTCGCCAACAGCCCCTAACAAATTCGCATTGTCAAAACGCACACTTATCAAAAGTCATTTCATTTGTGAAGAGTTTTTATGGGGCTAATAAAACTTTAAAGCTCCTGACTCACGGAGGTTCAGGAACCACTTTAACAATATGCAGTCGCTGAATAGAGATGCTTTTCAAGAAAACAGGCAAACTCAAGGGGTAAAAATAAAAAAAATAATAAAAAAAAATAATCAAAGTTAATATCCAGGCTAATACCAATCAGCAAGACAGCACATGACAGTAGATTTAAACCAGACGGATGCGAATCTCTGCTGGCGAGAGGGGCAGAGGCGGTTTCCCAATGTGGTCTGAGTTAAGCAGTGTGAGGGAACAGTAGCTTGCAGTTGTCAGGTCCGATCAGAACAGGGTCTCCCAGGCCGCTTTAAGACAGCTCTGCAGTGTACTGATTTACAGGGCTGGGACCCCCGATAATTAGGGTAAGTTTAGAGAAAAGCAAGTGATGGCTCTAACTGGTTAAAAGGAAGGAATAATGAAGCAGAAAGTTAATGAAATCTGAAGCAAACAGCCTTCAGCTTGGGGCTACTAGCTGTGCCTCTCCGAAGGCTGGGAGCATATGCCCGCTAATCGGACAGACGGGAACAAGGCGCGCATGTACGCATCCCTGTGCTGCGATCAAGGGGCACGTTCCGAGGTAATCTCTGGAAAATACAACCCGAAACATTCGAGCTGCTGTGAATGGGCTCTGACTGGGGCCATTAGGGAAGCCACACAAAGATGCACGCAGTTTACTACAAACACGTCCAGCTGGAAGACGGCTCCGGCGCAGAGCCGTCTGAAATGGCTCTTCCGAATTAGGTAAACCGAACCATATGATGCCAATACCGGGTAATACAAATCCCCCGCGTTTTCCTTCTCTGACCGGGGGTAATGGGTTTCTAGGGCTGGGCTGAAAGTTTCTGGGTATGATGCAGAAGTGTAGCTTAAAACCACACTCCAAACCAATTTATGCTTTTAATTAAAGTCAGATTATCACCGTTTCAGCACACACTGATCCAATTTGCAAAAGAAAGATCTCCCCAAATTATCCACTAAGGCAGCATCCAATTCCAACTGAAGGCACATCTCTAGCAAACTTACAGCCTAATTCATTATGATTTTTTTTTCGGATTATAGTAATGAGCAGTAGACCGTCTCATTAGCTGTTTTCCTCCTCAGGCTGCGAACTCCCTTCCCAAAAAAGACAGATCGTGTCTTTCTAGGTATATTTCCATACAAAACACTTATTAACAGGCTGTTGCTGTTATCAATTTACATAAACTAAATGTGCAGCCCTCTGGTACGTATCCCAAAAATAACCAACAACTTCACTGAATTTATACCAACCGACAAACATGGGGAGGGGGTTGTTGTTTTTTCCCATATTTTAATAGAAAATATGTTGCTATGTTCGTTAACACACCCATGCCATCTGTTGGGTTGAGAATTGATGCATTTTCTTAGAACCACTACGTTTTAGATCTGTCTGCCTAGATACCCCAGGAATGGAAATGTTTCCCTTCCATGATAAAATACTTGTAGTCGCTACAGTTTCCACATCAGGATTTAATTTATGGTTTTAATTGTGGGACAAACTGAGAGGACCTGGTTGCCAAAGTCAGAGCTCGTGAGAGGTTTGACTCGGTGCCTACCCTTCCTACAACAGAGAAAATCCCACCAATATTAGTGGGGTATATTGGGTCCCCACCCAGGCTTCCAATAAAACATTTCATGAGTAAATAAAAAAAAAAAAGTACTAAAGCCTCTGACTAAATGTACTAAAAACATGGAGGAAAGGGAGAGCCCTTTCTGCCTCATTATACAGTGAAATGTAGATGCTATTCTTATTGTAGGATCCAGGCAAAAAGCTAAAATTTTAAGCTAGGTAAACTACTTCAACATTACAATAACAGAGAAAAAAGTAGTCCTTGATAGAGTAAGGACTTTATATCAGTAGATGCAAGAATAAACACATTTTTCCAAGCTGTATGTAAAGTCTCTGCCAAGAATGGTCAAACTAGAATTTTTAGGGAAAAGTGAAAAAAATTATTTACCCTGTTCTTCACACAAGAACTGCAACATCGGATAATACTCTGTCATGACTGAATAGCTGATAAAGAAATAAACCTGACTGCTAAGTGAACGATTCCACCCTGAGGTAGCTTGGGACGGTGGTGTCCCCACTGGGTCCCAGGTGGGTTGGGTTCTTTATCAAACTGAACAAGAGAGAAAGACAACGGAGAGCTTCCATGATAAACAGCGATATTATTAAAATATGCTAAATTTGCAATTCGTGCTGGAAAACCCACTGGAAAAAAAGGTTGGTCAGAGTGGCTACTTCAGCATCCCTTCTGTTTAACTCAGAGGAGGACACGGGAAGATGTTCATTACCACGCGCAGCTACGCCAACCGGAGAAGATAAAGGTTTCAGTGATGCAGCCTCGCCGAGAAATCCACCGCCACCCAGGCACACAGACACTGAAATTAAAGACGGAAATATGTGTGTTGCCGGCTCGATTGGCACCCATTAAACCTAATAACTAACCATCCTCACGAGTTCCTAGCTCTGAATTATCGAATCTGCAAAGAAAACAACATCCGTCCACTTTTACACTCCAGTGGAAGAGGTGGTCCCTCGCGGCGGGGCTGCGCAGTCTCGCCATCTGGAGAATAAATCGAGTGTGAAGTACAGTATAGTTTGGGACCAAGCTCCGTGGCGGCAGCCCAGCAGTTAGTTCATTAGTCCCAAACTTGCGGGGATTAGTGCGGTATCAGCTCTACTGTCGGATGGGATCAGGCAGGCAGAGCGCGAGACTCGGGGAAGGGGGTGGCGGTGAAGAAGGAGCCCCTCGGGCTTATTTATAAAACTACATAGTATAAGTGCACCTAAATAGGTGCCTTTGGTAACAGTATTATCGTAGTCTTCTACCAGCTGAATCAGTACCTTTCCTTCTTTTCTCCCCTCCCCCCGGCCTTTTTTTCCCCTTTTTGTCTTTAAGTTGTATGTCAAGACATAGAAATTTCCGCTTTGAAACAGAAGGAATGCCACAGAGCTGGAAGCTCAGCCACCCACTCACCCTGGGCACGGCACAGTGTTAACAGAGCAATGACGAAACAAAGATGGTCAGATTAACAGAATTTTGGGGACTGTAACAACAGACAGAAAAATAACATTTTCTTCTTTCTTTCCAAACTGGTATGATACCCCACAAATCAGTTTTCCAGCACTGTGGTTTCTAGACCTGCCTGATTTGGGGGACAAAACCCTCTGTTTTGCTCTATCTTTCCCGCCTAATCTTACCCCCTTTCTTTTCTCAAGATCTTCAGGTCTTAATGTAAAGATAGTGGGTATACCTAAAAGATATGTTTATGTGTAGATCTCATCCTGTTAACATCTTTTGGCAATAATTCTTCATATGGAAATGTACGTATATGATGCGCTAAAATGGCAGGCCAGAATCTATCATCCTCATCGCCATAATAAGTTTGCATGTTTCAAATGGCAGAGGAAAAATTAATTACTATAATCACAATTCCAGTTATTTTTTGTGACAAGTCTGACATGGTAAAAACATACAATTATGTGTTAATGTTACTTCCCTGGAGTGGTTTGTTTACAGGACTTGACATTGCTGAATCTTTTGTCACTTATATTAGTGCATATCCTACGAATGCGTCTCTCAAACAAGATTTTGCAGAAGCACACATACGTTATGCATCCACAGCGGTTTTTGGGAAAAATCGAGTTTCTGCAGGGGGAAAGCCTGACATTTTTTACATGATTCATTCTCTGTCAGTGAAGTGATGCCATACAGAATGACCCTTCATTTAGTTTCAAATTCACAGACGAGATTGGCAAGAGAAAAGACAAATTACATTTGTTTTTAAAGAAACAAAGAGAACCGTAACCGCGGAGCAGAGTGTTTCTGAGAAGAGGAGGCGCCTGGTTCACGAGACCTGCCTTCTACCTTACACGCATCAGGTACTCGTGAGAATAAATCTTTGAAATGGCAAATACTTATTTCTAGTTAGTCTTGCTACACTGAAAAACTGCTGTAAAATACGCATACACCACAAAGCCTTCAGGAAGCTGCCGTTAAATAATTTTTTTTAGTTACCTTTCAGCAGATAATCAGTTGAGGAGTTTTTAAAAACTTACGCAGTTTTAAAACATATTTTCTTTTGGTTCAACAGGGAACGTGCCAAACCCACCATGCAATGCTAAGGGAAAGAAGAGGGAGGAGCGGGGAGGAGGAGGAGGGAGAATAAGGCCTCCGTCGTGTATGTCCGTGTTTCTCCTCTGCAGTTCAGGCAAGCACACGTTTTAGAGCGCTGTGAGATTCTGATTTTTCTGCTACTCTTTCCTGATATTGTTGAATTCTTTCTTTAATAATTATTTGGTCTATTCAAGCCTTTTCTTTTTTTATACCAACCTTTTCACTTTTCTGAAAGAGAGATTCTTCATGACATAATGAATCATCTAACTCTGTGCATCTCTAGCATCTGCTGCTTTTCTCTCCACTAATTGTCTTTACACGCCGTACATGGTCTAGCAACGCTAAAATGAAGCAAACTTTGGTGGCCAGCATTATGAACTAAGCTGCAATTTAATTATGCTCTGCCGAGGAATCTTAATTTCTTTGCCCATTTTCCTAGAAGTTTTATTTAAGGTCTAGGAACGCATCAGTGCACCTATTGACAATATTTATCCTGTATTTTTAAAGGACAAGATCTCTTAAAGCTGTTTATGAATAGCTGGGAGCCACTTGCCGCCATGTAAGCTTAGCAAGCCTTTCCCTCCCTCTGCCAGCGTGGCAAACGTGGATCCTGAAGATAGTAGGTGGGGTCTATCCGACCTCATCAGAGTTGGACAAGTTCCATATACGATGCTCGGGCGATGGCCTGGCTTGAGATGAGGTGAACGTGGGGAACCAAAGAAGAAGAACCCGAGGTCCACCCAGCCGGCAGTCCAGGACCCAGGGCCCATGAATCCCCATAAAGCTTTACGGGCGCTCGGCTATGTAAGCACTACGTTTCTGCTGAGCCGGGGTATCCGAGGATGTGTATATTAGTGCAAGAGCAAGATGCTTGCACAAGTTGAGCTTAAGATATTTTCCTGACTTGCATGTGTCTCATAGAAATTTAAATAGAGGCCGGTAGGCTGCTAGAATGAATTGGCACGTAGAAATATTCATGTAATATGAGGACTTAGCATAAATATCTCTGTAGCAAAAATAATAGAGCAAGGGGGTGTGTGTGTGCATGTGTGTATACATAAACACAGAGACAGGCTTATACTTTAAGACTATGTGTACAGAAATATTTCAAAAGGTTTTTTAATGACAGTACTATATACAACAGCTTCAAGAAAAGAAAATTTTGTTCGTGTACGTAGGCAGCTATTCTTCTGTCTGCCAACTTTTATAAACACTTACAAAAGAGATGTAAACAACCTTTCAATTAAGACAAATCAAGCTAACACTAATTTAAGCTGGCTGCAAGATGTAGTCTCTTTACTTTTTTCCCTGGCTTTCTGAGGATGCTTTTGGTTTTGTGACAGATTAGCATCACAAATGAAAATTCTTTAGAAGCATTAGTGTTAATTAGTCTTCCTGGACAGTCCGAATGAGCTGCTGCATGATGAAATGAGACCACAAAATATTCAATCTGATGTATCAATTAAAAAAAAAAAAAAAAAGACTATACATTTCTTTCATCCGGCACATGAATTTAACTGTATGTTATGGTTATTTTTTATTTAAAAATATTCTAGTTTAAGATGTATTTTCTTGGCATGATGTAATAAATTATTGTGGAAAATGTGTACATTTAGGCATCCATTTTTTATTTTTATAAATTTAACCTTTTGTTAATGCTGATAATGAAATACATTGCTGTCTGTCAAAAGTACAGCTGCTTTAACAAATTATCAACCCCTGTTCAGCAGTTGATTTTTCAGGTGTGGTGATTCTAAGCAAGATATGGATCAAACATTTTGAAGATTGGCAAATGGGTATCATCAGAAGCGCCGTTTAATTACTGCCTCATTTATTGTTTGGGAAAAAAAAATAATTAAAGCCAAACGAGGTAAACATTAAACAGTATGGAAAGTTAAAGGCAAGCTAAAGGCAAATACCAGTTTATCAGAAAGAAAACAACTGGCCAGAGGCTTACGCCTGCTTGTACCGAAGGAGCCAGCGTCTGCCCCAAGCTGCTCAGAAGGCCTGAGGAACGAAGAAGTCATTAAGAAAAATCAGGTCAGCTGTGCCATGGCTTCCTTCACCCTTCCTCTTTTCTGGAAGAAGCTTTTCCCAGTCTACCCACAGTGTCAGTAAAACTAGGTGTTTTAAAGAGAAAACTCGGAACAACTGTGCATGGTTTTTGGTATTGTGCAAATACCGATTAACAGCTCTTATCACAGTTTTCGTAAAGTGCTTTATCTGCATTGGTAAATTAACAAATTGATATTCTGTAATGTGATCAAAATCCCACAGAATTCCCCAAGTCCAAGTGTTTACAGGTCATGTCCACAGTAAAATCGTACTTGTGCAAAAAAGCTCTCATCTCATCCTTTTCAACTTAGATTTTAAACTTAAGTGGTGTCACCTTGTAGATGCATGTGTTTCCATGCAACGGGTTTAGCACGGGATTTATGGCACCAGCTGGTCACTCAGGTGTCATATGCTGAGCAAGGCACCCCCAGGAAGTCCTCCCACCAGGTGGATTCTTGCGCCGTCTAGAGAGGACTTAAACCTTCTCATCTCACGGGCAGCTTTTTAAAGCAGAGATTACCTCATGCAGTCCCGCGCTCCTTTGTCAGGTCACGTCATTTGTCTCAGTTTCTGTTTATGGACCCTCTGAGAAAATCTATACCATCAGATAACTTAGCTCCCAACTTCACCTGAAGATCTTGGGCCCCAACTGCTCGCAAGGCACAACTGCTCATTTACATCCAGACTCTCCTTTGGGGTAGTGAATCATCTATTTCCTCCAAACCAGAACAAAGATGTGGTTTTTAGAGCTGGGTCTCTGCAGGCATCACGCCCAAAGAGCAGTATGGGCAGGACCGCACCAAGTTCAGCTGCTTCCACCCCACTCAGTCCTGTGACGCTGCTCCGGCAAGGCCTGTGTACCTTCAAACACTCACACGTGCCATCTTGCATGCAACACATATCCCCAGGTAAAGGTTAACCCCCTCCCTGCGTTGATATGGCACACTGCTCATATTATTTCAGCTGCTGGAATTGAAGAAAAACCACCCAGAAAAACAATTGCAGTCTAGGTCCATCAGAGCCCCACTCCGTGTCATGGGGAGATCCAGACCCACGTGCTACGTCTCCGTCACCGCAGTCAGTCTGCTCTACAGGTTTGCCATTGTGCGATGTGGACATGAGCCCCCCTGCCCCACTAGGCGAGGACATCAGGGATCTCTCCTTGGAACAGATGCATCGTAGAAGTAGCCTATAATTGCGGTAATTACTTCCATGGGAGAATAATGTTAGGAGAGCATGAACGTAATTTTAGATGGTTTTAAGTTTAGAAGCTTGAAAGAAGTAGATGCCAGGAGCGCTGAAAAGATAGCTCTCCACGGGGATGTTCAACACAGGAAACTTTGATCTAACAAGCTTCGCAGTAAATTGACACAACTCTTGCCTTCCTGCAAAGCAAACTTGTTTTATACGTGTATTTCTCAGCCAGTGCTTACCTTAACAAAGACCCACCTCACTAGACTGGATTTTGCCAGAAATCCTTCTTCTTTCTCTACCAGAAGGGCTTCCTTCTGAGAGACATCCCGCTTGGATGGGTGCCTGGGGTGAGTCAAGGAACCCAAACATCCCACTCCACCCCAAATGCAGGTTTTAGCACCTCCTGTAGGCAACATTTTCTCAGATGCTGCCAATGATGTGACGAAGCCCGTTACAGCTAGCTGCTCGCTCTTGGCGGAGTCCCTTAAAGATGGGCAGCAGTACAAAAGCCACAGCACCCTCTTCTTTCCACCCCCGCACCCCCAAAGCAGGAGAGGGGAAACAGCACCAGAATGCCATGTCCCGCATGTCCCCGCATCGGCAGTGACTAGCTGAGGCAGAGACTGAGCCCTCATATAAAATAAGATTAACTCCATGACTCATGTATTCATGGCAAGGAGTAAGGACCTTTTAGAAATGACTTCACTTGTTTTCTGTGGTCTGAACCAAATCTGACAATGTGAGTTTTTCCCTGCCTAGACCTATGATGGGTGTTAAAGGAACCGAGATTCTTCTCCTGTTTGAAAGTGGGACCTGAGGAGGTGGTTATTTTCTAGGTCAAATCTCCCATGTATGGTTGTAGTATGGTATTTGTACATCACTGATAGGTGTATTGTACTGGTACAATATAATACACATCTTTATAGACACGTAGACAAGAAATTTTAATTGTTTATTGGTGTTCTTCAAAACATTTTAAGTTCCTCATTTAGATAATCCTGATTGCAGTGGAGCAAATTGCTGGAACTTCTGACATTTCTTTCCTTAACCTTTTCTTCAACTGTTGGGTTTTTTTGTTTTGTTTTGTTTTGTTTTTCCTGATGAATTCAACTATTTTTAAATGCAAGGTGGACTGAGAAGGTGCTTCTTAGTGGGGCTTCTGGAACACCTGCAAAGTTTAAACTAAGGTTGGTGCATATTCCCCAATAAAAGGATAAGATAAATCGATGTATGTTTATTGCTGCAAGATCTGAGCAGTACCTACCCTCTTCTCCTTATTCCCGCTCCACGCCCCACTTTTTCCCCATGCAAGCATTTCCAGTGCAACTGTTTCTCAAGCCAAGATGCAAACTGGATCACTGAAGCAATCCCAGTAGAAAAAAAACAGGTTCATTTTATTTCTAGGTGGAAGAATAGGATTTATTTTACCCCAGACCATTTCAGCAGTTCTGTTTACAGCACGGCCGTACAAACAATTGCATCACTGCAAGCAAGGGGGTTGCAAAGGATGACACGAAGCAGCTAGGATGGGCAACGTCTTCAGCTGGTTTTGGTTTTTCCACCAGAGCCAACCAGCTAAGCACCCACCATTTCACATGTTTTGTGCTAATGAGGAGAGGAGCAGGTAGGATTCAAGCAAATGCCTGCATCCCACAACAGCCATCACTACGAGCCCCCATTCTTACAGCCATAT
This sequence comes from Grus americana, assembly GCF_028858705.1. NCBI lineage: Eukaryota > Metazoa > Chordata > Aves > Gruiformes > Gruidae > Grus > Grus americana. The sequence continues at coordinate 160,280,431 of NC_072852.1, forward strand.
CTATTTACCCATAACGTTAGCTCAGCATCACTGACTGGGGCAGCTGGAAGCAGGGCACCATTTTAAATCAGCAGTTACTTAACTAACACAACTTTTGCCTTCGCTTAGGTTGTTCCCTTCATAACATTTTTCCAGGCTTGAACATGCGGGCTCCTTCACCTGTGTTTTCGTTACCTACTCTTAGATCTGTCCAAGTCCAAATCCGACATGGATTTCATCCACTTCAAGCAGCCTGTAAGGCTTTGAGCTGAAATTCTTTATGTCTGGCTTATCAGGTGTTTTCTCTCAATTTTTGGAAAATGACTCTGCCCAATGCAATGTCAATAAAAGACTAATAAGATGGGTTCAGCTTTGGACCATTTCTTGACACACATAAGAAATGCTGGGGTCAGCCTGGACCCTGCCTTTGTACCGATTTAACTACTTTGAATTTAGTTGACGCCAATAACATAAAGTTGACGCAGAGCTTTGGCATGCTTCACCAAAATGCTGCTAGCAGTATAACTTACTTTCCTTCATGGACAATCAGGATTTTACAGCAGTACAATTGCATTCATACAGTACTGTTGCTTTGTTTTTATTATATTAACTTTAAAACAACAGTGATAAAATGGAATTTAGTATTCACAAGTTTGACACCCATTAAATTTCCATTTGTGCTCACATTTTTTTTCTTCTCACATTTTTGCCCAACTTGCTTTATTGTTGTGTAACTGTCTGGACTAAATATGTACTTAGTGATTTTTTTGTCCCTTTGACTTGATATGAATCTTCTTCTTGATCTGAACAAAGGACTGCCAAAAGACATTCATGAAAATGTGTCCTACTTACCTAACAAATGCTTTTTAAGGGAAACTGTTCTGCCTTACTTGCTAAACCTGTTCACGCTTTTTGATTGCCCCAGTAATAATGTGTTACATATCTAGACCAGAAGGCACTTTTCCCCCCAAAGCGCTCAGAGATGTCTTCTGCAACCAGACTCTCCACTCCCATCACCTGCATCAGGTGCAGGTTAACCCTGGTGGGACTCGGGTGACGCCCCCTTCCCTTTCCTTGGCAGTGGCTGCTTCCTCCGCTGCCAGCCTGCCACCGAGCATCGTGTCCGTCTGGCAGCCGCCCCTGCAACCTCTGGAAGTTCCTCAGCTCCGTTGGCTCATTCCAGCTGGGCAAGGAGGCACCATCCCTGTCAGCGTGTTTGTGGTGCTTGCGCTGGTGTGTGGTGATGCTGCTGGATACAGCAGGCCGTTCAGGTCCTCTGCTAGTGAAGGTGTCTTTGCTTTCACTTGGGGTGGGGCTGCGGTCAGTACAGCCCAAGGTTGGTCCTCACACCAATTGTCAAAGGTTTTCTCTACATATAGAGAACTTCACTTATTTTCTGAGGGTAAAATACACAGTGACATCAGCGCTGTTCTGTTTTATCTGTCAGTGAGGTCCCTACCCATTTCTCTCCCTACTCTTTCATTTGGCATGCAATGGTCAATAAATTTCCTATGAAGTCTCCTTTTCAGAGGCAGCAGGTTTCTGCAGCGAGGGTGCAGTAACAAGTCTCTTGTCCTTCTTGAGCCCACTGGACTACTCCAACGGTGCCAGAAAAGCATTGTAAAGTGTGTATCTTACCAAAGTGTTGTTTTTTTCTAGTTCCTATCACCTTCCCCAGAGTCACAGAATCACAGGATGGCTGAAGTTGGAAAGGACCTCTGGAGCTCATCTAGTCTAAGCCACCTGCTCAAGCAGGGCAACCGAAAGCCGATTGTCCTGGACCATGTCCAGATGGCTTTTGAATATCTCCAAGGATGGAGACTCTGCAGCCTCTCTGGGCACCAACTGTGTTGGCCACCCTCACAGCGAAAAAGTGTTTCCTGATGTTCAGAGGCAACCTCCTGTGTGTCAGGTTGTGCCCATTGCCTCTGGTCCTGTCACTGGGCACCACTGAGCAGAGCCTGGCTCCATTCACCTTACACCCTCCCTTCAGGTATTTATGTACATTGATGAGATCCCCCGGAGCCTTCTCTTCTCCAGGCTGAACAGTCCCAGCTCTCTCAGCCTGTCCTCACAGGAGACGTGCTCCAGTCTCTATCATCTTTGTGGCCCCTTGCTGGAGCCTCTCCAGCATGCCCATGCCTCTCTTCTACTGGGACCTCTGGCATTCTCTTCGAAATTATTCATAAAGTTTAAAAGTCCTCTTTGCTATTTGTCACAAGTCTTTGAGCATATTAAAACTGTCTACTTCTTTTTAATTTTCTTGAAAAATGCTAAGGTCCATTTTAAAAAAAATACTGGTGTTTACCACTCCAGTTTATTTATTAATATTATTTTGAAAAAAAAAATTCCTATGTCCCTTTCTGCTCTCAGCATCACCTTTTCCAATACAATTCTCATTTCCAACTGAGTGATTTGATCTTTGCTTTAAGATAATTTTTCATCTGTTGCTTATTTGGCTTTATTTCTTCTTGACCAGGTTTCACAGCTTCAGATTCTGTGTTGGCAGTTTCTTGGCCAGTTTTCCTTTCCTGGTGACCAGATATAATCTCTGCCAGTATGGAAGCTAAGTCCTCTATTGCTGGCCAAGCGAGAATCAATCATGCTGAATCTTACTAATATAAATCTACACTTAGCACAAACCCTCTTGGGAATTATCATCCACCCTAACATAAACTTTGTCACATTTTATGAATGCTTATGAATATTAATTCTTCTAGCTCACTTCCATGCATGTTTGTAAATAGACGGCTATCAGGATAATTAAAATAGCAAGACAAGAGTAGCAAAATGGCTTCAGTCTGACAGCTATATAAATATATATATTTAAGAATGCTGCTTCTGCCTGTGTTGCTCAGGACAGGTCACTGTTCGACTCCATACGCATGTGGACCTACTTTCCATCTATTCTAGTTTCACATCTATATTGCAGAATCGTTGTAGAGCCACAGGCAGGTTGAACCCCATTGTCCTCTAGACCATTCAGGCTTAGCACAAACGCACGATCTAGCGATGAGAGCTTTCACTCAGCCAATTCTGCGTGCCCAAAAGTTCAGCTCAGCTTTTTCATCCTGAACAATGGGGTAGCAAGGGGGATAGCCTAATATTTTATCCTCTGATTTGCCTACGTAGTCTTTGTCCATCAGTGGTTTGCGGCATCAAAGGCAAATGTCTCGCACGCAATAGCTTTCAAAAAGCCTTCCCCCTGTATACAGAGCAATGACGAGTTAGAATCACTGCTTGCTCTTATCCTAATCTGTTTTTCAAATGAAGATGCCTTTTCTATAATCTATATAACCCATTCTGCTCCCTCTCTCTGTGTCTTCCCACGCCGTGGCATGCTCTCTGGGCTGAATACAGGACAAAATTCAGAAAATTTGTTCTTCTGCTGTCCTGTCTCCCAAGGATCACCTCCTCCCTTCGAGCTTTGCTTGTAGTTTTTTTCACTGCTCCCAGTCAAACAAGTTATTGAAATGTTTTTGTTTGTTTTTTGCTGTTTCCCTCCCTCGCCTTCAGTCGATGTTTGTAAAGCATTTAACACTACACCAGGCGGGTTAATTTACTGCACTGGTAAAACAGGCTATTTGGAGTGTCTTGCAACACTGACATGTTTTCAGCTTGAAAATCAGATGTCTCCATCCCAAAGGAAAGAATTCTTGCCAAAGCTTTGTTTATATCGATGCCAGGTGCAATCTGGCCCAACAGTGGTAATGACATATGAACACTAAACAGTTTGTAAAAAGCATGCTTCGAAATGAAATCTGAATCCTATATATAAAGACCCAGGTAAGAGTCTTAGTAGGAATTTGCCTGGTGTAGGAAAGTATTTCTTTGTAGAAACATTAATTTGGCTTCTGGGCTCCCTTTAGTGTTATTAGTGGCTTCTGATTTCAATTTTTTCATTACAGATTGTTTTTCTTTTGCTTCTGGTAGAGTTTTCAAAGCCACAGGTTTATTGTGTAGAAATATTTTAACAAAAATTACTGTAATTACTGTATTTAATACTTTATTTTGTACATGGCTCTTGCATGTATGATTAACAAAAGAAACCTCTCCTCTTTTTGCCTCTGTAGAGAGCGACCCTGATTTGGTGAAAATTAGAAATACTGAGATGCAATTCATACTGCAGCACCTCCTGAAAGGAAATTGCCAGAACTGAATTGCATCTTCTTCTTTTTAGACAAGTTCAAAATAGTCTTTCAACCCTTAAGGAGATTTTTTTGGTTACTGCTGGCTACACAGAGGGGGAAAAAAAAAAAAAAGTTAAACCTATATGAGAGTCCTGACCTTTAGATTAAGCAACTCCCTGCCATAACATGAAAGCATCAGAAACCCTGGTAGGCTGCAACTGTCATATGCTTGTCTGAGCTCTGTGACGGTCACATCCTCAAACTTACAGTCAGATAAAACTGTAGAAAACAACAGTGGCTTGACACACTGAGAGGTTTTTAAAATGTGCCCAGATTTTGTCTGCAAACCTATAATATATTGACACTCCCATTAAATCAGCGGCCGTTTACATGAAGATCTGACCCTTAAAAATCAATGACATTTATCAGATTCTTATGTCTTCAGAGGGTCAACATTAAAACCAAACCCCCATTGCTGCAGTTGAGTGTATGAGAAGGTGCTCACTGTGATCTACATGTCATACAGGCATAGAGCAAATCATTTGCCCGTAGAGCAAACCAAACAAAAGACTGGAGAACAACAGCAATAAGAGACTATTTGACAAAAAGCTATTCATGTGTGCAACCCATTACCTCACCGCATACCTAAGTGTGAGCCAGTGGCTTCGGGTTTTGTCTTAAGGAGAAATCCAAGGGAAATTTTCAGAATGCCTTTCCCATGCGTTTGAAGTAAAATCATGAGATCAGTATGCCTTTAAAATGAGAGATAAACCACTCAGTACTTTAGCTCAAACTTCAGAAATCATGATTCTTGAATCAGTGCCTCAGCAGAAAAGGAAAGACTCAAATTTGCAGATGGCAAGTTGCTTGCTGCAATCTGAAAGGGTCTATACTATAATGGCAAAAAATATGACTATATACTCTTTCTTCCTCTGTCCATCTGCCACTGTTATAGTCTAGTGTGGGGGTGATTTTATTTAAATTTGGACTGTTTGCAGGCTGATTTCTCATTTCTACAATCATTAGGTTTGTCACAAAAAGAGTAAATAGATAATTTTTTTTTTTAAAAAAACCCAACTGCTGCCTTGGTGCTTGGTGACTTAAATAGTGAAATCATTGCAATAGACTCCCACCAAAGAATTCTACATACATCTGCTGCTGATCTGCATGATATCTCATCCAGTGACTGTCTATGTACATCTATACATGGAGGGTTTGGGAATCTTTACAATGCTTGTAAGTATTTTCAGAAATGGAAGATGCAGAAAACTGGTAATGACCAGACAGACCAAGAATAAAAGAAGAGAAATACATTAATAACAGAAAATGAGTAATGCAAAGGGATATTTAATTTATTAATATTTAAAGGTCATAGGAAGAGTCATCTTGTTTTACTCACTTATTATTCACCTTCATCCAGAAAAATTATACACTAGCTTGCTGCAGTTTCCTCCTCACTAATTTTGTAAGAAAAAAATACCAGTGGACAGAGGTTTGTGTTTATCAAGACACAGAACACTGAAAAGCTGTCTGGAACCATGACTGCAAACATCAGATCATTCACCTTTCCCCTTCCTCAAGACTTCCCAGGAATAGGACATATAGATGGGTTGTTATTTACTTTTGCAGAGGGACTGGATTTGCCTAGAAGAAGCTTTTTTGCCTTCTGTCATCAGACCCTCATCCTTGCAGGGACCACTTGGTGAACCTGCCTCCTGGAGCGGTGGTCCTCATGGACAAATCCCCCTGGTCCAGGCTGGTCCCCCTGCGCTACCCTCATGCCTTTGGGCTCCCAGCAGCACTGATGCACCAAGGGCTGGTCCCCATGGCTCTGCAGAGTCACCCCCGCAGAAGGCAAGCTGGTGGTTGCAGGGAACGGGAGCAGGTGGCTAAAGCTGCCAGCTCTGCCAGGCTGATGGCAAAGGAATTGCAGCAAATAATGGAAATTGGCTCCTTAACATGTTACGTTTTTAAAATGGCCTGTGATAGTACAGGACGCATACAGTGGTTTTAGGGCCTGTAGATTATTAGTTCAGGGGCTCTAAAAATTATGATCCGAAAGCAGACTTTTTAAAGGTTTGCTTTAAATAGCTTATCCTGTTAAAATGAGAAACTATCAAGCTAAAATCATTAGAGAACATCGATTCCCCTCTCTTTTGCACCTCAGAAGGAGTGTCGGTGTGCAAGCTGGAAACTCAAGCCCATCAGGACAATAAAGATTTTGGAGCTGTGTTTTGTGCAAGCTGGAAGAAAACGAGGCAGCTGCCAATAAGGTCTCATCCTGCTTTTAGTCCCATGGCAACTCCATTAGTGAAGGGGGAAGATGAGTTTGGCGCATTGCTTGCAAGGTATACAGCTGGGTATAAGTCATCTGCCTGGTCTATATACTACCAAAGTCTCGTCACTTTCTGGATGGCCCCCTCATGTATTTTGGGGTTTTTTTTCTTCTTTTTCCTTTAAAATTTAAAAGGAACTTTGATTTTGTTGTAGCTTGCATTCAATGTTTGCCCCCCCTTGAAATGTTATTGGTAGAATACAGCATACATGTTGTTCTAAAGTCATTGAAAACAGCGTTAAAGAGCATCGAAGAGTATTATTTGCTGTGAATCTGAAAATATATAAACATTAATGTATTTCTTTAACTGAAGAAAATGAATAGGCAGGAGATACTTTGTTACATGGTTCTGAAATTAAGATCTTCGCCTAAAGCTGATGTAAAAAATAAATGGGTTTTAAGCTACGTAAGATCTAAACCATCTAGCATCTTTGTCACTTATTCCGTGTCAAGTGGGTACAGACTGCAGCGATTTTGATAAGGAGGCTTTTCACATTCACTTCTACCAGTAGTAACCCAAGACGCGGAGGGGGGTGAAGAACAAGGGTCATATTTATAATCTGGAATGCTGCAAAATGCATCTCTTCAAGTTTTCAGCTGAACTGAGATATTTATCTTAACAAGATCTAATTAGACCTAATTTCCATAGCATATCAATTATTTTCCTCATTAGAGTAGCTAATGCCATGTTCAGATATCATGGCAATCAAGCTTGCGATTTCTGGAAAAACTGGTTAGAAGGCTTAGTATTAAGTGTGTTTCCAACTGTGAAATTTATCCTTCCGAGCAATGCCTCCCAGTTTACTCACTTTGTTCCAGGATTCTCTGCAGCATATGGCCACTGGAACCCATTAAATAACAAGAAGTAAGACAAAGTCAGCGATGAGTCAAAAATAGCTGCACTAGTGAATCGCCTTTCAAAATTCTGTCTCCAACAAGAAAAATAATGAAGAATAAGACATGCAATTAGAAGAAATTAAGGTCAATTTTCAAGCCGGGTTGCCTACGTGGTGGTTTCAAAATTCACGTTAGGCACCTCAAATAAAAGCAGTCTGATTGAACACCTGCAGCTCTTGGCAAAGCACTCGCGCATATAAGGCAGCCAGGCAATTCTTGTACACAAAGTCTCTACCTCTTGGTTTTATTTTCCCCCTTCCCTAAAACTCCTAAAACTCCAGGTCCTAATCGCTAGGTTTGACACGCTCCTTTCTCCTCCTAAGGAAGATACCCAGTGTTTCCAGTGCGTGGCCATATGTGTGCCATATACTTGTTGGACAAGTCCCATTTGCTCAGCAGGAGAGTGAAGGCACTTTCTTTAGTACAGGAGCTTGCCACAATATATTTGGCCAAACATATTGTCACAATATATTTGGATTCCTTGCACCCAGCCTGAGACATCTGAAAGTTAGGTGTCTGCTTTTTCTTGTCTAGGATCTTTTTACAGTCAATAGTGAGAGGTCGGTATATCTGGAAGGAGATTTATCTTCTCCTAGACCAGCTGCCGAAGGCATAGAGATTATTTGTTCTCTGGAGGCACCCAGCTCCCTCGGCTGAATACGCCGGGAGCCTCGGCAGCCTGTTGAGATGAAGCACCGTCTTCCTAGAGAGCTTCAACAGGCAAGGTCAGTCTCACCTCAGTGTCTTCGGGGCTGGCGGCTCCTACCCCAGACGAGACACACAACGTTTTGCTCATATGAAAGGTCTAACTATAGACATTCACTGCTACAAGAATATCACGCTAACGGTGGATCTTCAGGATGAGCTCAATGCGTGGTTATACTGACACGTTGCATGGCTGAAAGCAGGGAGACGATTTCATTCGCAGCTATACCTTAACCAAACCACAGCCAATTACATTTATCTCCCCTCATTTAAAATACCCCCAATGCTGCGAATGGGTGCGTCTCTGATGAGGCGTAGGAAACACCCAAGTTTCTGAATAAACTGAATTCTTTATTTAATGCATTTCAAAGCTTTGTAGTTATTATTATTTGGTTATTTTTGTATCCAACTCCATTTGCAAGTAAAAAGATGCTTCATCTGGCCGTCCAAATAGTACATTCAAACAAAATATCCCAGGAAATAACCAACTGTGCTCTTCTGACCTGTGTTATGAACAATAAAAAAGTTACCTAGAGTCCACGGACTGTACATACTCTGTCTGTCCCCCTCTACCTAAGCACATCTATGGATTTAATGGGTATATTCAGGTAAAACGCAGATCAGAATCTGGCCACATAACTCCTAATTGATTTAAAATTATATGGATGGTAACGGTGCCAGAAGACAATTTAGTTTGCTCTCTTTCATACTGAGCTGAAGTTGTTTGGTTTTCTTAAAAGAAATAAAACTGATAATTGTCACTACAGTAAGTAAATATGTCTGAATACATGCAGAAAGCAGATCTATTGGGTAAGAAGGTTACAGAATCTCATTTTGTGGTCCATCTGCTCCCTCTTTGCTTCCCAAGCCAACAGACACTAATCGGGGATGAAGAAACTGACAGGACATGGGGGAGGAGTAGACGGTCACGATTCCAACTCGTTTCAGCTTTTTGATATATGTGCTCATACCATTGTGATATAATAGAAGGAAAAGAATGCAGTGGAGTCAGGAGGACAATTCAAACAATTATGTATTACAGCAGCATTTTACGGTTCAAGACTTACTCATAATTTCAGTGCAATTTATACATTTTACCTCTAAGACCCAAGCGCTTAATGTTCAAGGGGAAAAAGATGCATTGCTGGAAAAGATTGTTAAGCAGATCAGAAGCTGAAAAAACCACTGAAAAGTGCCCAGGGTACTCCTGTTGGTATTTTTTTTGTTGTTCTAATTTGCATCTACGCTGATGGTCTTGAAAAAAACGTGAACATCACCTCAAGAAAAATTTTCTAGTGACCCTAACATGAAAAAAATTAAAAGCAGTGCAAGAGGATGAGGACTAAATACAAAAAAGCTAAGGATAAAAACAAAATTCAAAGCCACGGACCGTCAGAGAGAAAGACAAAGCCAAAGCGGCAGTGTAGCTAACCAGGGACGGCAAATGAGAAAAGGATGTGCTGTGTGACAGTGCGGTAGTAAAAAACCAGCCAATGGAGCTGTATCATGTCACCTCCGTCTCTGTGCAGCTCTGCAACAACAGTACTGCCAGGCTTTAGTTATTTTTAATTCTGGGCACTTTGTCATCAGAAAGGCCATAATAGAAATATGTTCATGCGGAAGCAAGAAGGAGAAAGGTAAAAAAGAGAGATGAAAAGAGATAAATACGTATTGTTTGGCTTAACTGTGATTAAGACGCGAGGCATGTATAAATAATTTAAGCATGTTAACATTCCACTGAAAGTGGTAAGGTTTTGAATGCAGTAAAAGAGAAGTATCACTAGCATTTTGTATAAGTAGTTACAAAAAGAAGTTACAAAAAATAAAGCTGATGTCAGTGGGGAAGTGTGTCTCATAAGTAAAGCACTTAATCTGAGATTTTAAAATCATTTTGACTGCATGATGCAAAGCCGTGACACAGCATAAGGTCCCTCTGCCTGGTGAAGGCTGTTTATACTTTCTGGAAGGGTAACTTTAGCCCTGATCAGAGCCTGTGGATGTGCACAAAAATGTCTGGACTTCTCTCAGCTAACCCTGGACTTTTCATGTGTCCCTTCTCATCCCCTTTCCACACTCAGTGCTCCAAAACTATGGTTCCTGGTTGTCCCTTGGATGTGGCTGCTCTCCCTTACGTGCAGGTCCACGAAGATTCATTTGGATTAATTCTGACCTTTTGTTGCCCATGGCAAAACACCTGAACTGACTCAACTGCTCCCAAGACACCACAGCCCAAGTCAACCACACCAAACAGTATCACGGTGCTGCTGATCACCAGTGTCGAGGCTGAGCTGGTGGCCCCAGCCAAACAAGACAGAGACTGCGTGCCAACAGTGGTATTCCCGGGGAACACCGGCACCAAATGCGGTTGGGTTGTGAAGGTGGCAGCCATGCAGGAGCAACCTGGGGGAGCTCAGGACATTGCCATAGTCGTGCCATATGGATACGTTAGGACACTGGAGCAGTAGACAGTCAAGGGAAAGTCCTGAGCTAAGCCTATGAAATGGTCAAAGGCAATGACAGAAATTCAAGGTCAGCACTACAAGGAGCTTGCCTGTATCCAGACAAGGACACAGACACAACTGCAAATGCAACAGATTTCCCTGGAGAAGCAGTCATCTTTTGACTGAGGACAATGCAGTTCTTTCCAGAAGAGGTTAATGACCACACCATAGATGAAGAAAAGATGACTGGAGGGAACCTCTTTGAAGCATTGGTTTCCCAAGATGTCCAGAAATTCGCTTGACTTCTACATCCCTCAGTGTGAACGCAATGTTTGGAGGCCTTTTGTTTAACATTTTGTCTGGGCACGCTGAGAAGTACTGGGCAAAAAGGTAACTTTTTGCAGCTCCGTTCTCTCACACGCACATACGCACCCCTACATAGCTGTCTCAGCCTTGCAGACTCCCAAACAGCTCTGGTCCTGGCGCAGGGTCTAAACTTTCCAAGGTCTAAGGCCTTTCTCCTTACTGGTTTGCCCTGGATTAAGGGTCATGAATCACATGGTATTGATTTTGTGACAGCCAAGAATTTCATACAGCAAAGCCCATACATAATTACAGATCATTCTCTGAACTTCATCTAATGCATCAGGATTTATAACAAACAAACCTGAACTTGAGATAACAAAAGGGATTCCCAGCACAGCAAGCTTTCTCCAGAGAAACCCGCACAGATCTCTGTTCTTATGGTTTAATGCACCACAAGCATAGGATGCAATCACAGAGTAAGGGTACGCTTGGCATCAGCGAAGATGTGCATTCGTCAACCTAGAAGAGCATGGATCCAAGTCACAATCTCTGATTTGTGTGGTGCCTTCAAATGGTCAGCGATCACCAAAAGGTCAATCTAAGCTGTCTCTCCTCACTCTCTTGTACTTTGAAAGCCAGTTTTGATCCATTCATCTTCCGCTGAAGCTGTCAAAAATTCTGTATTCGCAGGAATATGAAGAAAGAAACTGCCCCCTTCTACCTAGTCTGGATCAGGGATCCATGCAACAAGAGGCAGTATCTTTGTGTTTAATAGTTCTTCATTGGGTTCTTTCATGAATACGCTCCATTGCTTTTTTGACTGATGTTCATTTCAACACTATCGAGAGGAAAAAGAGCCCAACTATTCATTGTGTGAAACTGAGCTGCTTTTTGATTTGCTTGGAACATGCCACTTGATAATTTTTCTTGTTTGAAGCATCTTGGCATCTGCAGCCAAAGCCAGACAACTCAAGGACACAGCTAGTCCTACAGGCTCTGGAGAAAGCCTGGGAACAAAACCAGTGCTGCAGTGGTGAGAGAAGACTCAGCAGAGTGAACGTGCAAAATCAGACTTGGCAGAGAAGGCACCATGAGCGTGGAGCACAGCCAGGCTTCAGTAGGTCCCTCAGTGGAAAACATAAGGGCCTTTGTCCAGGAAATGATTAGAAGAGGTCAGCACTTTCTCCTCAAAATCCCATGTTCAGCCTTTAGATCGCACATCTTGATGCAGCTGGAAAGCCCAATGCAAGCAAAAACTGGTTTGACAGCCTGTGTGTCCACCACCTGTGGGAAGTAAGGGCCAAGAGCTGTGCTGGCTTTCCCTTTGCAGCCCTGAATGTTTGGTAGCGGCAGCAGAGAAAGCTGAGCAATCGGCTTCCAGGTGGCCATGGCAATGTATTTGTTCCTCCTTTTCAAGGGGGTTCATCATCTATGAACGTGGTTCTTCTCATCCTGGAGCCGTCACTGTGCTGCTGTTGGACCTCCTGCCCTTGCCCGCTCTTGCAGGACAGGCACTGGAGAGCTCTGTAAGCCCAGCCCCACCTGCAGCCTCTCCCTCTGCATGGTCTGGACAGCACAGGAGATGGTACTTGAGGCTGGGGATTCCAAGAACATCCTTGCTCCTGCTTGTAGGGTCTTTGCCACCCCCAGCATGTGCTGCTGCAGCTGTGAGCTGCTGAAAGGCAAATGGCATCCTGAAAATGGCGCAGAGTTTCTCTGGCACGTTATCCTATGTGGTGGCCAGCGCCCCACTCTGCAGGGGGTGGGCAAGCCGAATGCAACGGGACAGGGGATGCCGTGCACCAGAGCCGTGTCCCACGCTGGCAAAAACACCGTCCCACGTGCCCTGCCCTGCTCAGCGGAGGTGCCTGATCTGGAGCCGCATCCACTGACTCAGCAGTGCGTTAGATCCTGCAGCGCTGGCCTGGGACTGATTGGCTTGGGAAGGAGCTGGCTACAGGAGTGGTGAGATCAGACAGGCGGCATGCAGACGGAAAGGAATTAAACCTCTGCCGTTTGCTGTTCTTTGATTCACTGCAAATTCCTTTCTGGGGAAGGAAAAAAACTTCATGTCTTGTGCTAGACCAAAGATTTGGGTTTGGAAGATCATGAAACTTATTGGGACTTAAAGACTAAACAAAACCAAAAGCTCTGGAAAAATTCAAATTCTGCTTCTCTGCACATCCATCTTGGGACCCACCTTTTGATACAGCCAAGCACTGGAACTAACTATTAGGTGATTTCTCTTAACCTGTGGCTCTTCCTTTTACCTTCACACAGCCACTTACTACTGCATGTCTTGGTTCAAGTCCAAGTATCTATCCTGAAAACAGGATTCATGACTTCTAAAATCCAGGCAAGTCAAAGCATTGGAAGGATTTACTGCTCGTGGTAAATTACCAGATGCAGCAACTTCTCAAGAAGGAAGCAATGCCAGCCAAAATAACATAGGTGGGTAGGGTGAAGGAGCTAAGTAATCCATCCCGACTGGGCAGACCTAGAAGGAACTGCTGCCAACCATACACGTAAGAGAAACTAGTTGTTGTTGTAAAACACATCCTGAACGCAGCTATAAACAGAAGTAACATGAAAATAGGGATGTTCCGATTAATGAATTAAAAGCAATGACAATTGTGATTGGTTCCTAAAAAATACATTTTTTTTTCTACAGGTAGATGAAAATATACAACTTGTAAAGGAAAATCCAAATCACTCTACATGCTTTAGGTCAAATATATTTAGCAACAGCCTAATTTAAGAGATTTAAATGGAGCTTTACACAAGTGTTGGAGAAGAACCCAACCCCCTTGGTTCCAGCCCCAACGGGGGTAAGTGCCATCCTCTGCCCAGCACCGCACTCCTACCCTTCCCACCAAAATAACATTTGCTTACTAATGGCTTTTTCTCCAAAAGGTGTAAATGGGCTCTCGTTTGAGCTTGTCACAGATTCAGCTTTATTCTTTTATCTTCAGTAATTTGGAGATTTTTTTTCCCTGCAGATAGTTTCTATGTTCCACTCGCTGCTATTCGCTACAGAAAGTCTCTTGGGCTTTTTGCCCTTTGTATTTCCTCTCTTCTTTCATGTGGAGAAGACTGCCAACGTGGGATTTGCAAACTGCTGCCAATATGGGATTTGTGCTGCTGCGGCTGCCAATCTTTAATTTAGCATATGTATAAAGCTAATTTTTGGACACGATGCTAGTGCCTGGCATCTCTGCAGGAGTCAGCCAGGTTGTAATGTTTGTATTGTACTGCACTATAAAAAACAATAAAAAGAAAATATAAAGGAAAAAGCCTTTTATCTCTAGCTTTATAGCTGCAGATATGGTCTAAATACTTGTATTCTCCCTCTGCATCTAAAATTCGCTTCCTCCTTTCTGTGCCGTAGCCCTTTCTTTTAGATTTGCAGCTTGCGTTGCCTGCAGTAGGAGCCAATGATAGGCTCCTGCTCCCTACTGAGCATATCTTCGTATTAAAATGTATAAATGCAACTCTTTAGCGGAAGAAAAAAAGACTAGTTTGCCTTTAATTATATTTAAACTACACAGCCACATGCGCGAAGTAATACTTTCTCCTTTTCAAAAATATTTTAATACAGAGATATGGAGAAAAAAATCTAATCGTCCTGGAAACATCTTTCTTACAGAAAACATAAGCTTGACTCCCCTTCTTTGGCAAGGATATCTGCTGTTCAGGAGGAGGTTCCTGCAGCGAATCCTCTAAAATACGGAGATGCCGTTCTGGCCCCTGCGCGGGAGTGGGAGCGAGCTGAACTCCGGCTCCAGGAGCCCCCTGTATGGAGGACCCCGCGCAGTCCCCGGGAGCTCCTGGGCCGTGCCCCGGGAGAGGGCAAAGGGGAAAGCCGTGGGAGAAGCCGGGGCTGCAGGGCGGGCGGGGGGAGCAGCTTCACGCTGCCCCACGATGGTGGCTGTGGCAGGACAAAGGCTATAATAGGGGGTGTGCTGGTTTTGGCTCCCAGTGGTCCTAGATGGATTTATAGATTGATTTATAGGAAGAGATGGATTTATAGGAAGAGCCTGCAGCGACAGTTTGCAGCTCTTCCTTTTGGAGGGGATTTACTAAACCTTTACCTAAACGTATTCCAGCCCTTGTACTTGAAGGGTGGATGTTCACCAGAAGCGCAGGCTTGAAGGAAATTCCAGAAAACGGGCTGCGGTTTGGAAGAGCATGGCAGACCATGACAGTGGCAAACCGAGCTAATGACTCAAAGTATGGCCCACTGAATGCATCTAGTTTGGGCATCTTTCCCCACATGCAGGGGAAAAGATCATCGCACAAATGCAAAGAAATGTGAGGTGGTTGCACATTTGCTTTTTACAAATATTTAATTTTCCCCTGGGCTGCAGAATTTGTTTTGATTTTTTTTTTTTAACAGAGGTTTTTGTAATTTCTTTTCCACGATTGATATTAGACAAAGGAAAACTGTATTGTACTGTCCTGGCATCACTTTTTCATTTTAATTACTCTGATTTAAATTACCCCATCTACAGAAGTCCACAATATAGCATTGACTACCCAGTAATAGAAGGTAGTTTTTCCGCACGGCTAGACTGGTATTTTCTAAGAAGGAGATCTGCTAGCTTGCCTACTTTCACAGCAGCAGTGCCATGTGCCGTAATGAGACAGGATTATTGTTGCAACTGCTCTTGAAGGCCTCTCTCCCCAGGCAGCCGAAGAATGACTGAGTCATGCAGGTGATGCATTCGCTGTAATGAGACGGACAAAACCCCGAAACCCACATCCAGCCCTCCGCTCGGTGCGGAACAATCCCCCCGCGTACCCACGCTTCTGGTGGAGTGGGGGGGGACAGGGATGGGGGGCAAGAACAAAACCACTGATGCTGGGAAAAAGCAAATAAATAATTTTTATTAAAAAAAAAAAAAAAAGGAGGGGGGTGTCTAATGGTAATACTCAGCAGTCAGCACAGTCATGCAGAAAACCCAGAGTTTGATTTCTAATCCCGGCCTCTTGTTCCCGTGGCTGGCAGGGAGCGAGCACAGGATGGAAGGAGGTGCCGTGCATCACTCAGCGGCAGCCCCTCCGGCTGCCTAATGAAAGGGGCTGACAGGCTCTTACGGGAGACCCATCCAGCCCGCCTTGGCTGGAAGGATGATGGCCTTGGCACAGAGCATCGTGCCACAGGAGGGGACTTTTTCCCTGCTTTATAAACTCCATCCTTGAGGCCCTGTGTCGCTGCCAACTTCTTCTGCCCAACGCAGGACTGTCTAGGACTCCCTCTGGGGCTCATCCGACGGTTGGAGAAGCCGTTATTGAGAAACACAGGATACACTCTTGCAGAGCGTGCTGAGCCTTGGACCACCCTCGCTGAGCTTCCCGCACCTGCTGGCCGGGAGACCGAGCATCGGGGCTGGGAACGGTCGCAAGAATAGTACCATTGATAGGAAGCAGAAGCGCAAAACAATTATTTATCTTGTGCTAGGAGTCTGCGAGGGGGGTATCGTGCCGAGCCCTCTGTAAATTAGAAATCGGCTCTATTCCCAGAGCATTGGTCCATCAGGAAACCCTACTGACAGGCACCTCGGAAATACGGAAAGGATTAGCACTCTGGATGCCAGGATGCTGTCACCAATGTTGTGCTCACGTTAGCAGCCGTGCCCCGAGCCCCCCCGCCTCCCATTGTAGGGGTGGCAGGAGGAAATGCTGTTATCTTTTCGGAGTCAAGTGGAACTGGACAAATGCGAGACAGACTCTATTTTATAGACCTCCACACAGCTTTAGGATGACAACGCAAACATTGATTTCCCATCTGTAATGGAGGAAGGGGAAGGATTTCTGCACCTTTGCTCTGCTTTGCAAACTCCTATCCTGGGCGCCGGTGCGTGAGCACTGCTGACTGCGCGGGGGAGCCTTTCCCGGCAACTAAGGTCTCATTTCCACTGTGAGTACCTGCTGTGGTTTGGATCAGTCATTTGATTTCATAGCACACAGGACTGCCCTCTGCTATGAGCCAGTGGTGTCTGAAGCTACTGGAGAAGCAAAGCAAACGGTTAAGGACATTTCAGGCCTGTCTACCAGGATAAAACCTACCACAGGTTTTGTTTTGCCTATGTCTGGCCCCACCCTTCTGATTAAATCCCACGATTTCTTAGGTTTCGCTGATGCAGTCAGAGCCCAGGCACCCTGTGTTCCCTAACAAGGTATCAAACAAGCTCATGCAAGCACTGTTCAGCCCCAAGACAAAGACATTACTCCTGGGCTGAAAGCACAGGTCAGTGTCCGTGGCCGATCAACCACTGGCAACTCTGCTAAACCTGCCAGAAAAGAGACTGCCACCGAGTATCGTTGCTGTCGGAGACTTAAAATCTTTGACAGCGCCAACCAGGAATAAACCTGAACCGAGGGACGAGGACTTAAACTGCATGCTGCATCACGAAAAACCTATTCAGAAGCCTGCACAAAACTCAACCCAACCAAAACAACAACAAAGAGCTTTTCTGGAGGTCTTGGTATGACCTCATCATTGACCTGCTGATTCACCATTCAGCTGGGCAAAGGATTCATACGACACGAGTCTTTCCCAATCATGTGAGAAAGGTACCAAATAAAATGGAGTCACTGGTGTGAAACATGAAATTATCCTCTCACATTTCATCTGTCAATTATTTCACATCAGCAGTCAAGGAAAACAGATGTAATGAACAGCTCATCATTCAAAACAATCACCCACTAAACCCAATTCCCTTGCTAAATATATTCAGGGGAAGATCAGCAACGGCTGGATTTACACATGATGTGAATCGAGTTCACTGGCCTGTTTCCTACCCTGGGCCACACCAGCCCAGCTGTACCCCACACCTCCGAGGGTCCGGGCAGCCGCCTGCTTCCAACCCACGCCCCCTCACTGCACAACAGCACGTCCAAAGGCTACCCCGTCAGGTTAGAGGCGCAGTGCCTTAACGTCACTTACTTGATATCTTGGGCATCTACCTCCCCCGGTGTACCAGTGCTCAAGAAAAACTATCCATGCAGGACAATGAAATAAGGACAATAAAATAGCCAGGGCAGGAGATAATCACAATACCATAATTACGTCCAAAGTAGATCATGATCAACAGTGAAAGCAAGAGCACATCAAACATGAATGATACAGCTTCATTTCAAAAACAACTGATGTTCCTAGAAACAATCCATATTTAAGAGGCAGGGACACACCCCACATTTTTTCCCATCTATTTTCTTCAAGTTATAGCTCTTTACGCTTTACCATCCTACCCACGTCTGACTTTAGGACTACTAAAGCCTTAACGCTGCTGACTGTATCTCAGTGTAAGAAATACCTTAGAAATTGCACAGATGAGATAATTATCACTGCAGACTGCTATTTAAAAATGTGTTATTATGACTAATGGAGGAAGAAAAGAGGGTATTTTTTATTCCTCAAAATATGGCACTCACCTCTATAAGACAACAATTAAATGCAGGCTATTTACATATCGGCCCTCCTCCGATGCGAATATTAGAAATGGATGGTATATGGTCAATGGAGCACTGCTTGAGCACGGGCAGTCACACAAGAGTGACGTTTCCCATCTAATCGCACAAACACGCCAACAAACGGCGGCACCTCGGTGGTCTGGTTCCTCACTGATATTTCAGTTGTTTGGCTGCTGCAGCCACAGACACAGCGAATTTTGAATTAAACACCAGTGCTCGGCGATGCTGACGCTCGCAGTCAAGCATAACTTGATGAAATTAGAGACGCAGAAAATATTTTTTTGACAGAGTGCACGAGCAAAACAGCCAGAAGTGCAGCCAGTTCAGTGCGAACGGCTCGTGCAGAGAGAGAGACCGGGGAGATGTCGAAAATTGGACTCTCTGATTTTGGCAGGAAGAGGCGAATTTTATTAGCAATCTATGCTGCAAACATAACTTTCTGACTATTAACAGTTTTTAGTTGCCAAAAGAAAATCACCATTTCTAATTGCTTCTCAGCTCTTACATTTTATAACGAGGAAAAAAAAAAAAGAGAAAGGCAAGGAAACTTACATCTCCATTATGTAAAATATTAGATAAGGGGAGAATACAATAGCTTTCCAGTTTAACAAAATCTTCACAAATGTAAACACTTTACAACCTTCTGCCCAAACCCAGCACCTGTAATTCAACAACAATTTTGCACACATATTAAACATGAGCAGGCAAATTTTGCAAAGCATCGTAAATTAAATAGGAGTCGTTAAAAATAAGACTAGTTATTCTTACTGTTGCTATTTATTACATAGTGTGCGCGCCTTAAAAGTCTAAGGACACTTTGTTTCCTTGAAGAAGCATGTTGTGTTCTGTTTTTCCTTTGAATTCAACTGAATGCAAATTTTAAATTAGTAGTACAAGAGACAGCAGGATTACTTCCAATCTGTAAAGCACCAAACCCCACCTGTTTTACTGTATTTCTTCCTATCTCAGAAGGAAAATACAGCCTTTCCGGCTCTGCGAGTACCACCGTGATCACTGAGCAGAGGAAATTGCTACAAAACTATACTTCAAGTGTCTCTGACTTAGAGGTTTGGATGGGTTAAATGAGACTTTTAAAGCAGTGTGTCTAAACCCCATTTAAAATTTCCTCAGCTTTTTAGAAGGTCCCCAAAGGTTCACTAGGGCACAGCATGTAAAAATAAGTAACCGGCTCCTTTGGAGGGAAAGGCTGGCGAGCTCAATGGGGAAACACCCTTTAGCCATAGCAAGGGGATGGGCCCTTGGGGAAGGCCCAGATGGAATTGGCTCCTGTGGCCAGCTACATCACCCAGCCAGAAACACACTGCTTGCCACTAAAACCAAACCTACTGTTCTCAGCCACAAGGCTATATACCTATCAATTGCAAAAGTGTCTTTATCCAGTGCTTTGGTCACGCTAGCTAAGACGACCACACGCGTAACCTTTCCAGTTGCACTAAAAAAGCACTGATTAGTTGCTCCGTGAGGTGAGTGGGGACATTTCCTACCCTGGCTTGCCAGAACATGGCTAGAGTACGTACCAGTTTGCAGAGTCTTGAAAATGAAATACAAATTCTTCTACATAGCCTTACTGGAGCCATCGATGTTGGAGAGAAGAGAAGGGAGAGTTGAGCAGTGTCAGATGCACAATGGTTTGAAACTCATGTCACTGACAAAGCTAAAGGAGCAACACTGTGTACGGGCACCAGGCAGGAGGGAAGGGCTCGACAACGAGCTCCCTGCACTACAAAGTGCCAGTCGAAGCACACAGCTGCAGACGGCCAAGCTTTCTCGGTTATCTCTGTGGCTGGGCACAGCCAAGCATGCGTGTCAGTGGAGGCTCCCCCGGAGACCTTTCGGGGCCCTGGAGGTTGCCTGCAGCATTGCCACATGGTAGCCTTGGGTCACAGTGCTCTCTTTCCCCTCCACAAAATACCTCCAAACCAGAAGGGAAGCGCAGTTCAGGTGGAACAGGTGAGTGGGAAGTGCCCCATCCTCATATGAGAAGCCCCAGGCTCCAGCCCCCGGTAGGACCCAGCCACAAGGGCAGACCTGACGTTCTTCCGACTGCCAACGCTTGGGTCTACCTCAACCAGGATCCCCGGAGAGCGCACAGAGGAGCAAGGAGGGCAATGAAACCCAACCTTTCTCTCTTCCTTCTGTGAGAGAGCGGAGCATCCCCTGCACGTGCACGCGTGCATTTTGAAGCCAGCCCCTGGGAGATGCAGCAACCATGACTGCCTTTGCATGATGTGCCCTGCCGGGCGCCCGCTGGGCCGGCGTGGCTCTGCACCCACCCCTACTGCTAGCCCCCTCGCAGTGCAACAATTTACCCTTGAATAAATTAGCAATAATTGGAAATCCATTTCACTGGACCTTACGCAGCATGACTAATGTGACTCACTTTTTAGCTCTGTTCCTTTTGTGTGACTACTCAGCAAAGAGGGTGCCTTAGAAAAGAGAGGAACCAGTAAACTTTATGCTGTGGAAAAAGAAATGACAGTCTCTGAAGAGTGATATAAAGGTTTAATGGGTGCTTCGGATGCACAAGCAGCAAGTGTTTTAAGAGTACTGTGGGGCACAATGCTTCTGCTGATGGCTTTCTTGCCTTTGTATCCTTGTCTTTACCTTTTAGATGGTGCATGTTAATTCTGGTGGCACAGGGACAAGGCTCAGAAAAGTACATCACTGCAACAAAGGGAATACAGATCTGCAGAGCACAAATAATTTTGGAAAAAACCAACAGACTTGTGCTATTTACTGGAAACATTGCAGGGGCTGGGTGGGCTAAGAGTCATCTGAATCTCAGCCTTTGTCTTTGCCTAGATCTCTTATGAGGATGTGGTTAAGCCTTTTAAACCCCTCCTTCATGGTAAAAATGAATACTGAAGGATATTTAGAATGGTAAACACAGTGAAATTACAGCATAAAAAGCTAACATGCCAGAAGTGCAGTTTTTAAAAAGTGAGAGTGTAAACACTGTTAATTCTGGAATGTCACATACATCAGTTTTCTTTCATGACCCTATTCAAGCTCATTGTATCATGCTAATTGCCAGGCCATTTTTTGTCCAAAAAATAAAGAGAGGAATATTCAGCATATAAACGCCTGTGTAAGCCCTGTAATATCGCACAGCTACAATATTCAAACAATTTGGCAAACTCTGTGCGCTAACAGTAACTACCAACCTGGTATATGAAGTAAGCACCATGAATTACAATATAGAATTTGTGACACAATTGGTGTGGGTTTATTAATGTCATATGCAAATGCCATGTTGAAATATTTATCTTTTGGTACCTGCCAACAGGTATTTTCCATTCTAGGGGGAGTACTTTTCACTTGATTTATGCACATAATTCCTATAACACGAAGCCCAGATATGCATGCAGAAGGAGGGAAAAATACATCCCTGTAGCTACGATTTTTTCTAAGACATTAGTAAGACAAGTGCTTCACAATTTCTGTGCAGGATCCTTGAGCAGAAATTGTGGTGCATGAAACAATCCCAATTTCCAAGGAAAAAATTATAGCCTTTCATTCTCATAGCAGCATGTAACTAAGGTTTAGATGAGTGAACAGATGCATGCAAAAATCAGCCATGAGAATGGAAAACATTCATTTTCACAATCTGCTAAATCTGCTAGGTATGCATGAAACGGAGCCAAAGAGATCTCCAGCAGAACGCAATGTCACAGTCTTGGCACAACAGGGAACTTTCTCAGATGCTCCTCGTGCCAGCACTGGCACTTGTACTGTACAGCTGTGTTTAGAGATCACTGAAATATACTGGAATCTCAAAGAGTTAATAATATGACTGATATTAAAATATAGATGTGATTTTTTTTTATTATTATTGCAACTACTGCTTTACATCAAGTAACAAGTTCAATAGAGAGATTTTTCCGAGTGCCTTTCCTTCTGCAACAATGTAAGTCCCTTATCAAACCCTTTCAATGAAAACTCCATGGTGTTGCCTTCACAGCACTTACATGACCCAGGCTTAGTGACCTCATGCAATGCTGAAAAAGATCCCAAATTTTGTATGATTTTTTTATATTACTGTTCTTCTAAACTAGAGTAGAAATGAGCATATAATTAGACTGGGTAGATTAGATTAAATTAAAGAGTATAGTCAAATCTTCTCTTAAGTAGTAGTTTCTCAGAAATAAGGCTTCTGACTTTTCAAGAGTGAATTATATGTCTTATTCTGTTGAAATGTAGATCTTATCAATTTAACTTCACAGCTGGTGCCCGGCCTCCAAAAGCCCCACTCTCTAAAGCCCAAAGAAAGCAACTGGATTGAGCACCACCCTGTCTCATTTTAGCACGTTGAAAACAAGGGCCGTGGGCAAGAAAGGATATATGGAAAAGCAGGAAGGGAGGAGACGGTTCCCTTGAGCGGCAGGCTGCGGCTGACAGCTCCTTTGTGCCTGCTCTTGGCGTGGGAAGCTCGGGCCCTCCCGTTCCTAAAGAAGGCACCTTTAATCTCTTTTCCCCTAAATACAATTGCTTGGAAGCACTTGGTTTTAGCAGCACCTTCAGGCTGAAGACCTTTCCCCTAAGAGATAGGAGAGGTTTTCTGCAGAGGTAGCATTGTTTTTTGGTCTCCCGACTGGATTCTTTCCTTTTGGAAATCTGGCGGCTGCACACGTAAGGTGAATTTCATAGCTTATCTTTTGGGATCTTGGATCAGTTTTAATGGGAAAAAGCATTAAAGGAACTTGTCACATGGCTCCTGGAACCACATGGAGAGTCAAGGATGTCTCTGCGCTCCAAGGCTGCCGCTCAAGCACTTGCATTTATATTTCTTGGCAAAAACCGCATTTATGTACTCACTCGATTTCCAGAACAGGGTGAAAACCAGATGCCCTTCTTTGCACCATGCAGCTTGCACCCTGGGATGTCTACATGAAAGATACTGTGATGATGGGGTTTATTTTAAGGAGGTGGTTGATTGGTAGCCTACAGTGTTGCCCTTTTCATGCCACACTCTGGAAGGAGAAAAAAAAAAATAACCATGAAAGGAGGTGTGCTTGCGCCAAGGCGCTCTATGAAGTATACCTTCCCTCTGATCTATGACCTGGAATCGGTCCCCAGAGGCAGGGAGGTAGATAGATGCTGCCAGGATGGCCCTCGGACTGCTTACAAAACTCTGCTGGAGTCCTGACATGAGGAGGAGGAAAATGAAAGGAGTAGTTTAGAAAAAAATACTTTTGTTTAGGCCGGATCTGTGACCTGTAAAGCTGTCTCAAAAGGGGTACACAGCCTCTATCCTTCCTTCAGAGGCTCCATCAAAAAGGAATGCCTGGAATCTGCAGCTCCGTGCACTGTAATGTTTCACAGTGTACTCCTTCCTCTTTGTTAAGCTCCAGTAATGTGCATTACCATTTCGTATCTTCAGTGATTTATTTGCCCTTTACTGGAGTATCTCTCTTTCTTCCTATTTAAGAAATTTCCAGGGTAATTACTCAGCACCAGAAGAACGGACAACTTGTTTGTGTAAGTCAGAGGCAACGCCAGCATCCACTTCTCTGGCTTGTCCTATAATAATGATTTTTAACAGTGCTTTGGGGAACAAGTACTCTGCATTTAGGGAATCCGAGCAAAGTTTGCAAGTTTTTCAATATCATAATGAAAGGATAGTGCCTTATCCGGTTTTCCTTCTGTGGTGAATTGGATGCAAACCCATGTTTTAGGGGTTTTGGGATGCTATGTCATGGGCTACAGAGATGCCTCACGTAAGTGAAAAACATGTAATTCCCATTCTGTGACAGCCTACTGCAGCCACTTGAAAGAAAGGCAACAAAAAATAAATTGAACTAGTTCACTGCGGTTATTGCAAAGCAAGCTCTTTACTGTACATGCTGCGAGGCTACCTTGGCATGCCTATAGGTCGCTACCACGAGACTGACAAATGCTGGGGAACCCGTTTGCACGGTTCGGTGAGTCCATAGGAGAGAATATGGTGAGCAACCTCGGCAAGCCTTGAGAGCGCGAGTCAAGGAAACGCGTAAAGTGCCAAAAGGGAACCGGCAGAACATTACGCTTGTATGAAATGGGAGTAATCTCATTACCAGAGGTGATAACCATTGCACCCCTGATGGAAATGCATAATTACTGAAAACAGCTAATCAACTGCAAGAGCAGCAGGGTGGCCAGAAGCTCCTATCTATACCATCTACTGTGCTTAACCCAGTTGAGTTGCTCCTCCTCCTCCACCTACAAAAGGATCGGTAAAATATGCTGCTCATACATGTGGGTCAGCACAGCTAAGTGATATGCTGCTTTGCATTTTTAATTGCAAAGAAAACATATATCCGTTCTGCAAAGTTTCCTTCCTAATTCTATAGGACGCTCAAGCACATCACACTGACAGCCGTTCATTTCATAGCTACATCTGTAGGTAAACAGGGTTTGGAATAACAGTTTAACACCCAACTCCTACTGAAAAACCAATGACAGCAAGTTTCTTACCATTGATTTTAATCTCTGACTTTCAGAAACCTCACCTTTAATTTACTAACAATATATCTGGCTATGGGCAATAAGAAGTGGTAATTCTCAGGCTAATGGTAAGACAAGTTGAAATCCTGTATCTGGGCCCAGCTACGGGAGTGCTCCAGTGTGCGTGCGTGCGTGTGCTTAAAGAAAAGAAGTCTGACTACCAGCAATGCAGCGGGGCTGTGAACCTCCAGGCTTTATAGGTCTGGGGGACACATACTGAGGAGACCAGGGCATCTGGGGCCAGCGACAGCATATACTGACTGTCTAAGGCCAGGTACGGCTGGTGCGTATTATGTGTGTATAGATATACATTATACAGGCATTGTGTGTATATGCATACTGCTATACAGAGGGAGTGCACGCAGGACTGGGAACAGGATTTGGCCATCATGCTGTCCTTGTGGGTATGAGCGCTGCGTTTACGTGAACACTGGTAAAGTCTCCACTTTCTGACTGTGGTGAACTGAGTGGCCTGCCACATCATGCAAGGCGTTTGACACCATCCTGCACAACGTCCTTGTCTCTAAAATGGAGAGACATGGATTCAATGGATGGACCACTCGGTGGATAAGGAATTGGCTGGATGGTTGCACTCAAAGAGTTGTGGTCAATGGCTCAATGTCCAAGTGGAGAACAGTGACGAGTGGTGTTCCTCAGGGGTCGGTACTGGGACCGGCACTATTTAACATCTTTGTCAGTGACATGGACAGTGGGATCGAGTGCACCCTCAGCAAGTTTGCCAACGACACCAAGCTGTGTGGTGTGGTTGACATGCTGGAGGGAAGGGATGCCATCCAGAGGGACCCTGACAGGCTGGAGAGGTGGGCCCATTAGAACCTCATGAAGTTCAACAAGGCCAAGTGCAAGGTCCTGCACGTGGGTCAGCGCAATCCCAAGCATGACTATAGGCTGGGCGAGGAATGGATTGAAAGCAGCCCTGAGGAGGAGGACTTGGGGGTATTGATTGATGAGAACCTCAGCATGAACCGGCAGTGTGTGCTTGCAGCCCAGAAAGCCAACCATGTCCTGGGCTGCATCAAAAGAGGCGTGACCAGCAGGTCGAGGGAGGTGATCCTGCCCCTCTACTCTGCTCTTGTGAGACACCGCCTGGAGTACTGCGTCCAGCTCTGGGGGCCCCAGTACAGGAGAGACATGGAGCTGTTGGAGCAAGTCCAGAGGAGGACCACGATGCTGATCAGAGGGCTGGAGCACCTCTCCTATGAGGACAGGCTGAGAGAGTTGGGGTTGTTCAGCCTGGAGAAGAGAAGGCTCCTGGGAGATTTAATTGTGGCTTACCAGTACCTGAAGGGGCCTACAGGAAAGCTGGAGAGGGACTGTTTATCAGGGAGTGTAGTGACAGGACAAGGGGGAATGGGTTTAAGCTGAAGGAGGGTCGATTTAGATTAGATGTTAGAAAGAAATTCTGTACTGTGAGAGTGGTGAGGCACTGGAACAGGTTGCCCAGAGAGGTTGTGGAGGCCCCATCCCTGGAAGTGTTCAAGGCCAGGTTGGATGGGGCTTTGGGCAACGTGGTCTAGTGGAGGGTGTCCCTGCCCATGGCAGGGGGGTTGGAACTAGATGGTCTTTGAGGTCCCTTCCAACCCTAACCATTCTATGATTCTATGATTCTATATGTATATACACACACACATATATGTAAATACGTGGACGCATGCACCCATTGGGAACACTTGGTCAGCCTCACTGCTGGTGGAACTGGCTCTAATGGGCTGCTGGATTCAGCAGCCTCTAACACATTGGGTTTTTCTTGTCCTGACCTTGCAGTCTCTATCCAGGCACTTCCAACAAAAGGAGGAACTGTCTTGATTCATTTTTCGAACTGCAACAGGTGAGGAAAGAGTACAGAAGGAGGGAAAAAATAGCTGTTAGCAGTTGTAAGTAAAGTATATAATTTTCCACTTACAACTAGAAAAGGTAAGTAAATTATTTCAAGCTTTTTAAACAGAAAGAGCCGGTCACGGAGGTGGCAGGCTGTTAAGAAAAAGCATAAATGAAAATTTCCCTGATAGTACAGCTGTACCTTTGATGGTACCAGTTTAATGCCTGTTGAGGATCTGATTTCTTGATTAGATTAGTAAATTAGGACTAGAACCACACAGGGACACACACGCATTGCGATGTTTGAAAAAAAAGCCATAGGCTAAAATGTATAAGCTCTCCCTGGAGCACAGATAGAAATCCAATCTCTCTTCTGCTAGGTTCATGCCCTAATCACTGAGCTAGAAAGTCAGCTAGATCCGCTCTCTGGCCCAGTTAATATCTACTTACTCAAAGCAAGGTGAGGGACATCTCCACCACAGAGGTGTGTGCATACAGATGGCGTATTAGAGTTTTATTTAGCAAGCAGGGTGCTGTCATCACTCCAGCTAAGGACAAACAGACCTCTGCTTCCTGCTTCTTGGACAAGTTCTCTAACCGCTAGGAAAATCATGCAATCACATAGCCTAAATTCAGGTTGGAAGGGACCTCAGGAGACCACCTCATCCATCTGCCTCCTCAAAGAAGGGCTAATTACTGCTCAGGTTGATCACGGCTTCATCCAGCCAAGGCTTGAATACCCCCACGGAGGGAGGATGCACCACTACTCTGGGCAACCTTTTCCAGTGTTTGACCACCTGCATGGGGAAGAACTTTTGCCTTGTCTCCAGTCAGCATTTCCCCTCATGCAACTTATGGCCACTGCTCTTGCCCTGTTGTTGAGCTCCTCTGCAAAGAGCCTGGCTCTGCCACCCATCCAGCTTCCTTCAGGCAGCAAAGCCTTCACAGAAGCCCCCTCAGCTATCTCTTCTCTGGGATGAACAAACCCAGCTCCTCAGCTCCTCCTCCTGCGCCATCACCACCTTGGTGGCCCTTCCTGGGCTCCCTCCTGTTTGTCAGTCTGTCTCTTGTCCTGGGCCCCCTCAAAATCCAAGTGGAGGAGAGGGACCTCTTCCCCAGACTTGCACATTTACCTTTCTCCAGGCATCAGGAACCTCCTCCAGCCACCACAACCTTTCAATGATGACAGACAGGAGTTTCATGATGACACTAGTCAGCTCCCTCAGCAGCCTCCAGTGTGTCCTATCTGGTCCCATGGACCAGCTTATTTAAATAGACCGTAACTCCATCCTCTACTGCATGTAACACCTCTCTCCCCAGGTTTTGCTTCTAGACACAAGGAGATGACCAGGAGGCCTGAGAGCAGACTCTGACTGTAAAGCCTGTGGCAAAGAAAGTATGGAACACCTCAGCCTTATCTATGTTCTGCAAATGAAGGCCACCACTCAGTAGCAAACCCACATTTCCCCTGATCTTTCTTATGTTGCTGATAAAAGCGTTGAAACCTTTGTGGTTGCCCTCCAGGTTCCTCACCAGTTTTGACTCCGGCCAGGCTTTGACTTTCCTTATTCTGTCCTTACATGCCCAGGCAATATTTCTCTATTCCTCCTCAGTATCCCATTCCTGTTTCCATTTCCTGTATGCTTCCTTTTTGCATTCGAGTTAAATCAAGAGTTTCCTGTTCAGCAAGCTGGCCTCCTGCCATGCCTGCCTGTTCTTATGCCCTTCAGATGATTTTATTGCATTTTGAGCAGGTTGTCACTGAAGTCTGACCAGCCCTTATGAGCTCCCTTACTTTCAGGGGCAGCCTAACACAGGATCAGTCCTGCCTACCAGCTTGTGTCCTTGCCTTCCTCACTGCCTTCAGGATTGTAAACTCCAGCATCTGACAGCTCCTGCAGTCAAGGCTGCTATTGACTGACAGTTCATTCTCATTCAGGAGTCCAGCAAAGCATCTCCCCTAGTTAGTTTGTTCAGCACTTGCATCAAAAAATTGTCTTCCATGCACTCCAGAAATCTGGATTGCTTGTGTCCCATCACACTGTCCCCTCAGGAGATACTGGCATGGTTAAAGTCTTCCATGAGAGTTAGAAAGAATTTGAGATACTTTCAGTTGTTTAAAGAAATCTTTGTTCATGGTCTCTCCTTGATCAGGCACCACCATGACATTCCCCTGTTCTGGCTTCCCCTCTGACCATGATCCATCAACTCACAGTAAGCCTGTTACCCATGCCACCATGGACATGACCATTATTTCTTCTTTCCCATCCTAGCCCTTTTTTAAATAAAAAGGCCATGGTTTCTGTGCTTTGCATGTGTCTCCTGTCAGAGTTTGCTAGGCAAGTTTTGATCCCATTTGCTCTAGGTCTTTAGACAGAAGATATCTTTCTGATAGCCTTGGTATGAGAGAGACCACAAGCTGCCAGAAGAGGACAGAAACATTTCTGAGTACGCACAAAGACAGACTTTCAAGCATTTAAGAGCACATGCAGAGGTTAGCAGTGTGGCTGGGAATCACATTCTCAGATGCAGATGTCTGAAGTCAACTCAAGGCAACTAAAATTTTAATGCTCATAAAGTATAATATGCTTCAGTGCTAATGACCCTTCAAAATACCTGACACTGTGAAGCTGTTTGATGAAGTAAGAATAAAGCTGTATGATGAAGTAAGAATAAAGTCTCTTGTTCATTAAGTCTATTGATTCTAGCTGGGTAAAGAAGAAAGGAGGTCAGAACAGGTTGCAATCATGACATCATGATAACCACAGACTACCAAATGAGGGAAGAAAACGGGTAAGTCTAGGTTGGAGATAGGAGGAGGACTCTGCCTGACCAATCGATGGCCTTTTATGAAAAAATGACTGGCAATGTGGACAAAGAGAGGGCAGCAGATGTAATACACCCTGACTTTAGAGGGCATGACATTTTGATCTGGAAGCTGAGAAAATATGGGCTAGAAGAACTGACTATTAGATGGGTTGAAACCCGCAGGGAGAGCTGAGGTTGAAGGATAGTTATCCATGGCTCAATACCTAGTTGGCAGCTGGTAACCAAAGGAGAACCCTGAGCTTTGATACTGGGGCCAATTTTATCCAGCATCTTTTGCATCAACCTCAATGATGACACAGAATGAATCCTCAGCAAATTTTCCAATGACACCAGACTAGAGGGACATGAGCTCCAGTCCAGAGGCACCATGAGAAACTTGAGGACTGGGCCAACAGGAGCCCCAGAAAGTTCAGCAAGAAGAAACAAGAAATTGTACAGCAGGGGCAGGATAACCTCACATGTCTGCCTGGACGGAGGTGACAGGCTACAGATTGTGCCTGCTGAAAGGGGCCTGGGGCTTTGGTGGATGGCTACCTGAATGAGGGCCAGCAAGGGAATGGTATGCTTTCATTGCAAACAAGGCAAACTGCGCACTGGACTACATTAGGAGGAGCATGGCTAGAAGAATAAGGAGGTTATTGTCTCCTTTTACTCAGCACTGGTGAAGCCACACCTAGAGTATGATGTCCAGCTTTGGCCACCTACTTCAAGAGAGGTGTTGAGAAACTGTGGAGGGCAGTCAAGATGTGAGAAAGCTTTTGACACCGCTGCGCATAACAACCTCAGTGGAAACACGCTAACGTGGAAATCTACCTTCAAAAAGTTGCAACCAGTATTCAAGTGAGCACCTCTCCTGGAGGGTGAAGGGGCATAATTTCAATATTTTCATTAAAAACTTGGGTAGTGCAAGAAAGATTAGATTTTCAGTATCTTCAGAGACCTGTAATTTGGAGGGAGATGCAAAGACATTCTCAGACTGGATAGACAGTAAAAGGTGAAAAAGATAGAACAATACCACATATGAGACAGACATATAGAGGCAGAAACAAAGCTGAAAATGCACTTAGTATGTTGAAGTGAATGATTGGCACCACTGCAGCGTTATTACAAAAAAGACAAAGCCAATTCTGGAAATATATTAACAGGAACATCATACATAATAAAATAGGGAGTAATTGCACTGTTTTATGCTGCATTTATAAGAGCTCAGTTGAAATATCCAGTTTTGGGGACCAGAAATGAAGAAAAGATTGGAGAGAGTCCACAAGCATACAAGACGACTGATGAGATGTTCAGGCATCTCCTGTTACAAAAAGCTGGAGGATATGCAGTCACTTTCACTAAAAAGAGAAAGTCTATAGGAGACAATAATAACAATTCAATACACAGAATAATGTTTTATAGGAAAGGGTTACAGATTTCTGCTTTTCTTTCTGTAAGTGATCATGGACAGCAAAATCCATCTCAATTGCTGAAAATGACATTTAAGTTAAACTGTTAAAAAATCCTGAGAAGACATCAGGGGGACCAGAGACATCTGTGGGCCCTCTCTACAACGGGTTACAGAAACATCCATCCGGGTGCTTTGGAAAGGCTTCATCCTGCTTCAGAGCAGAGGGCTGAACTTGATGATGATGGCTCCTCCAGCTGAATACTTCTGTTACCACAGAAAAGCCTCTAATAAATGATCCCAAATGGAGGTCCTAGTTTCCCCTGCCACATACGTTTACCGGTAGAACAAAAAACCCCCACAATTCAATAAATGCTCTGCTTCACTCAAGGAATCAGGCTGGATAGCCATGGCAGATTTACTCTACATACTAACTTTACTAAGCACTTGCGGAGTTCTGGGTGTGAAAAAGCCAGCGGCTGATGACTCGGCAGCTTCCTGCATGTAACTCGCCCATTTAAAAGGTATCACAAGTCCTCTTTTCTTCAATAGCAAGAGTCAAAAAAGGGCCTATAGGCAGCCCTGTGTGAAATCCCAGGCAAGACTTCTTTGCGCTGAGAAGCTGCTGCTTTGTGCCACTGTCCCTCCAAGAGGCCTCATTTGCTTCACTAGTGTTTCCTCAGCCCCCATCCAAATTATCAGCTCACCAACTCCTGGAGCACATTGGAAAAGAGCCTCCTTACCTTCAGCTGCAGTGTGGCACAACCAGCTCACAGAGATCCTCTCTCGGCTACTCCCTGGTCTTCAGTGCTCAGAGGTCCATGTTAAATATGCACAATATGCATATTATTATTATATTTTTTGACCCCAGTCAGGAGGCTGCTCGCCAAGACCATACAGCCTGGAAGGGTGGTCCTTGTGGGTCTGCTCTCCCTTAGCAGCACAGAGAAAGCTCAGGGCTTCAACCGCAAAAGAAAGGGGAGATCTCTGAGACCTCTTTGGCCCGCTGGCTGATCTTACAGCAAAGCATCGTTGCTCTTCCTGCAGGGAACGTCACCCCCAGGAGGGCATGAGCTGCTCAGCACTTTGCTGTGTAGCACCAAATACACCCCTGTGAAGAGACAGACATAGGAAGAGGGGATGCTGCTGACCGGGGATCAGGATCGCCCTCACAGGCTAAGAGCCAGTTGCTCTTTCTGCTAGTTTCTGTCAAGTCACATCAAGCACTGCTCAGAGGTTGCTCAGTGCGTGAATTCCCCCCAGCTACAAAATCAAGCATGTGTGTGCAGGGCTACTCGTAGCAGCCTCAAGCACGGAAACCCACAACCCAACATCACATTTCTGGGCAGTTCTTTTTCTTTTTGGCACTTCCAGCGTACCTCACCGATGATCAGCAAATTTGACAACAAAATGAAGCCAAATTCTGAGATCAGGTGCCCTGACTAGCAATGCTCAGGCACTGTTGCTGCTGTTTTCCACATGCTGGCCCCGAATGAGCCCCTACAAAGCATCTACTCTAGAAAAACACCTACTCAGATGCAAGAGCACTGGGTGGCCGAGCCAAGCGTCCCTCATCCCTCCCTCCCGATTCAGTGAGCTCTTCAGGTGCACAGTGAAGCAGCATTGCCGTAGCAGGCGCAGGGTCACCTGGAGGATGAAGGGTGCTGAGCTCAGTAACCACATCACCTCCCTGCATCTCCATCTCTCTCTTCCAGAGACTGGAAGCAGATGATGAGTGTCCAGCCAGGTGATACGGATGCAACTCCCTGGTCATGTAACTCTCTCTTCCCATATAATCTTTCTCATATCTCAGTTGAGAGTTGCTTCACCTGCTGCATCACCGTGTGAAAAAATGAAGAGCTAAACCTACTTACACAAGCTGAGGAGCTAGCCAAATGCTTTAAAAACAACCCAAGTCTTACTGGCCAAATCTGTATACTTTCCAACACAGAGAGCAGAACTGGAAACAAACTCTAAAATGCTATAGGATATAGTAGTTACCCTCATTACTTAAGGGGGGAAGGAAAGATAGGTCCTTTATCTAAGGACCATGCACTTCTGGGAGACATCAAATTCATATCCTTTCTGATGCAAGAAATCACAGGCATGTTCTACTCCCATTTCTCCAAAGGTGCCCAGCACTTCAGAGGGCTGTGGCAATGGCTAAAAGATACCTGTGTGCTTTAAAGCACCAGGCTTACGGACTGTTGCATGCTTCTACATGGGGGCGGGGGGGGGAAGCATTTGGGGGACAGATTTTTGAAAAAGAGCCACAACAGAGAGCAAGCAACTATTTCCAATTCCCACTAGGGTTCATTATCTTTGGTGCAACATGCACACAGCAGGGGATAAATCTTGGTCCTGTTGATGCCAAATGGTGCGAGTTTTCCCGCTGACATAACGGTGCCAAGGTTCTTCCTCATGGCAGTAACTTCAGAGGAGGACAGTTTGGCAACTTAGAAATTTCACACTATTTCCACAGCTTAGATGTTGTTATATCCTTTGCAGGGTAAAGTCTATGTTACACAACCATGATTTAATAAAGCCCTTAAGGCAGTCACAGCCACACCTCTGGTAATGGATTTAACCACAGCAACGATTGCTCTACACACACACTCTGGCAGAAAAGATGCTCGCTAAAAATGTAAGCCAGTAAGTAATCACGGTTAAAGTAGCAACCCACAAGGAGGAAAAATGCAGCATTCCAAAAGCAGCAAACCAAGAATCAACCCGTGAAGCCATGTATTAGGTTTGCAAAGCCACAGTTAAATCTCTGATAACAAAACCCCAGTCTGACAGTGAGTCAGGCCTAGTTCTGCTTTACTTGAACCAAGAGATTGGGAGGTTGGAAGGCAAAGTTAGAACAAATTGTTTCAGTTTAGCTCTGATTAGTAATTAATGAAATTCTCTGTTTGATAAGAAAGAAGAAATTTGTGAGACAAGATGGCAGCCAACAGATCCTGTTATAGTAAAATCTGTACTGGATCAACAGCACCGAATATGATGTTACAAAGTCTGCAAGAAATTGCTCGGCATGTTTTTGCGACCGATACGTTTATCAAGTGGATTCCTCTTAACCCTCCACAGAACAAAATACTACTTTCATTATTTTAGTGCTGCAGCTGTGAATAAGGGCTCAGATTCTAAACACAGAGCTTTTAAAATAATTTAAAGGAGATGTGTACTTTTCAATTTCAAGTAATAAAAGGTTTGCTCTGCAATTGTGATGGGGACGAAGATTTCTTAATTGAAATAGGACATGGCATATACCCTTACAGCTTGCCTTCAGCCTCTTTAGTCTATCAATGCCTAGAATAAGACATTGCAAGACAAGCAAGCTCAGCGACCCACTCATCTCCTGTACCACTGCTTACAGCAGCTGTCCCATAACTGTCCTTCCAGGTGTGTAAGGAGAACTTCATGAGGGTCTCTGTGGAACAGCTTTATAGGCCTGTCCAGTAACGGGACATGCGTTTCCTCTGCAGTGCTGCCAGTCCTCGGCTCCTATAGCATCTAGCTGGAATGCAAAGACCTCAGCCCTCGGGACAGGGAAAGGCCTTCGTGGCTATCCCACGCTCATGTTGGGTAACTGTGAAGTAGTCACAAGGCACCTATAAATCAATGCGTGGGCTAACATATGAATTACCAATTGTGGAGCCTTTTCCTACCCGGTGTATTTCTTTTGTATTTGAGGCAGAACATGGCCACTCCCAGATTTCATTTCTCATGCATATCTCACTCCATTTTTCCTTTCTGCAGTATTTGTGCCATTTATCTTGTCCTATATTCACTTTCCTTTTTTTCCTACTTTTGGGAAAAGCATCTAATATCCCTGTAGCATTAGTTTTTCTTTGTTAATGTCAAAAAATGTTAATCCGTGAAGACTTGCTTCCTAGATAATGTTAATTCAGCTGCCAGTTTTATAATAGGATTATGCTTTCCAGGATTTAAAAATCCCACTTGTTAGCTGCAAAACAGACTTCTACTAACAGCTATAAAATCTAATTTAATCCCTATTGGCATTAACTAAATAGCTGAGGTATAATTTCTGTCTAGCTACACTTAACACCCTGCTATTGCCATAAATATATAAAATTCCCTTTGAAGTTATAAAAGAAACTGTTCAGTAGGATAAACAGGGTCTCACGAGTCCAATCATATGCTATCTCCAAGGCATAACAAATGTTGTTTACATATTGTAAGGATTTTGTGGACAGTTTATTTAAATAGATTTACCCATGTTTACATGTATTAATTTGCCCTTTTTCTCAGGAAAATGCATACTAAATTATGATCTATAATTATTCTATCTAAAAATAATTGGTTAATGAGTGGAAGATTGGGTCTGTGTGGAATCAAAGTTTACAGTGTAACCAAATAACCTGACTAAGCTGGAAGAAAATACCAATTTGTTCAATGTATCCCCTTTTAATGCACAATTGTATTGTGAAACCTCAGAAGATGAAGTTATCTCAAGCCTGGCATAGGAGCAGCTATTTTGACGCAATCTAGTAAGAGACTGTAACAAGTAAGGAGGAAAGAACAAGCAAGCCATGGTTTATAATGATCCTAAAATGAACAAATGAACAGCCAGGATCTTTACAACCATTTGCTCCCAAATGAGGAACAACACAAGGATTTACGGTCTTCTGGAGCTGAGTGATCAGAAATGAAGAAAAATATTTACAATTCTTTTTCCCCAGCCTTAAAGAGGTAATAACTGGCAAGTACATTGTTCTGGAGAGGGTAGCCCTAACGCGCTGCTGTGAAAGAAGGATAACAAAAAGAGCTATTACAGTGATCCACAGTAGACAGCACTGTTATTCAGGAGTTGAAACAGCAATCTCAGAGCAACCAAGCTGCTTTAAAGTTAGAAATTGTAGTCAAACTCAGAAAACACTAACATTTTATTTATCCTTTCAGAAAAGATGCAAGGTGCTACTCAGACTCCACAGTCAGTTTATCACGTTCCTTACTGATAACCAAGACAGCAGCTCATAGTCTCCCTTGTGATACTTGTAGCCAAAAGGAAAGATGGGCAACCTCAGCAGAGCAGCTTACATTAACATCCAAATCTGTAGTACGCTGGATTTGCAGATGTGTGCATTTGTCTTTGGAGACAGATAGACAATATACTTCAGTCAATGCATTTAGATGTGCTAACAACTGCACATGCTCCATACATACATAACAAGCACTGTCAAAACAGCAACTTTCAAATGCAGCTAGGTGTTTTGACTTACCTGAAATGAGGAAAAAAAAAATTGGCATTTTTTTTGCTTCTTTGCAAAAGAATTCCTTGGTTGGAAGCTGTAACTCTGTGCATGGCCATGTGCAACCTGGGGACACATTAAGAACTTTTGTGCCCCTGGAGCCTGCTGCATGCTACATAGCCAGCAGAGCTACGCAGGTTTAGATGTGAGTAAACAAATGCATGTACTTCCTAATGCTCTGTCCCTGTTTATTATGACTTTTATGACAGGGACTAGAAAAATCACAAGAGTTTGCATATCATTTGTACTATTCTGTACTGTTCTGGTATATGAGTGCACAATGAATTCATGGCTCTGGATGGTCTTCAGTTGCAGTAAGCCAGAGATGTGGTTTTGTAGCTATTTTGTGTACCAGCCCATTCCATGAAAGTGTATTCTTTCGGTGTATAAAGCACTGTTTAGCATACAGCCTTTTCACAATTCAGAGAGGAAAGTCATTCACAGAATATGTAAAAACCGGGGCTTCAGACAATCGTAATCCATGTGTTTTTCTTCTGTTGAACAGAGATAAATTACTTCACTCTAAGTAAAAAGGACGTCATGGCATGATGGCTTAGTTCGTGCTGGAAATAAAAGGCTGGGTTTAGATAGTTCTATGCTTGTTTTTGGAATGGTGTGTCCTGCAACTAGCACAGCACACGTGCCTTCAATTCAATGTATAGCAGGGTACAGGAGGAAGAAGATCCAACTCCTGAAGGGCTTAATCCTGAATTACTCATTTAGACACAAATGTCCTTATTCATTGAGAAACTTTGTCTGAATAAGGACTGCAGAATCTGCAGTGTCATAAGTATTGTGGACTCCTGCTAACTGGACCTACAGTGGAAGGAAACGAAACTTCCACGTAAGTCTTGGTGGTTCGGTTCCCACCACTGAGTGCTAGGGTCCTTGCCTCTGGTCTCCAGAAGAATAAGAGATGAAACCAAAGGTACAGAGGTTAATTATTATGCTTTCAGCTGACACCTACCAAGGTTCCCAAGCCTAGTCATGACCACACATCCCCATCCTCATCTGCAACTTCCATGTGTACAGCTATGCTGTTCTACCATCTGACATCAAAAATACCTTTCTCTTACCCAGTATCCCACCACACTTCCTTGTTTTGCTACCTAATAATACTCCTAAGCCCCAGGTAACAGTTTGGTAAAATAAACCACAGATGTTGCCCATAATCTTCTGAATATCTCTGAGGTTCCCTCCACTTCTCACCATCCTGGGACAGGTCCAGCTTTGATGGCACCAATGCACTGGGAAAAGTACTGCGCATTTCTGCCTTCCCTTACCTACCTATCTTACCTAAATCAGATCAAAGGTCCACTAGACCTCTACCTTGACTGTAGAGATACCTTGTGGGAAAGTTTATCAAAGAGGGCAAGTGCTGTATTCTTTGTGTCCTACCACTTTCTGATCCACGTCTGTATTAATGGGGTCTGTGGGTTTCTTCACGTTTGGTCTGCCTCTGTGTTTTCAAAATGTGGCCCTTGCAATGTGGAATAATAAGCAGGGTGGGCTACTGGTTACGAGCACAATGGAGTCTTAGGTTCAAGACTAGGTTTCAAGATTAATTGCAGTAGCAACTTGGACACACAAACATATTTCTCTGCCGGCTCACAGACAACAAAAAGGCAAAGGAGACCTGGAGCAAATGGTGTTGAGTGCTGAGAACCCCTGTCACTGATTTGGGCAGTACCTTTATGTTTTGCTCATGCCCCAGTACCGTTGCAGGCCTGCCTACACAGCCCAATGCATGGCTCTGCATACAAACAACAGTTTGCCCAAATTTAATCCAATGGATTGTTTCTAAGCTACAGGCATATACTTAACTTTTTTGTATTGGCTTGATTTTCCGTAGCACGCTTGAAACTCAATGGCTCCCTTCAAACTAAGTGCTGGATGTTCACTGGCTGCGCAGCCAGATCCTTCCTGCTACAAAACCAGATGAAATATTGAAAACTGGTCCAGAAATGCGTAGCAATACATGACCTCTAGTCCTGCGATTAGCCTTCAGTACCCAGGTGTGCTGATGTGCCTGTGGACAGTGGACGGTGCAATGAAGAGTTGAAGTACTGTGAATTCCAAGTCCACACAAACATTAACTGTATGTTTTAAAATATTTTCCCAGGTCTATTAATGTACTTCTGCCTGAAATCCCTGTGAATACTGAGTCAAGACATTTTCCCTAAGTTTCTAGATGCCATTCTGCCAGTAGTAATAGATATATCAGAACATGCCCAAGTCAAACTTAATTGGATACATCTGAATCAGTGAAAAAGAAATAACTGGCAATTCAAAGGCTCTGCTCGAAGAGACACAGGCATTACTGAGCTCATTAAGAAGAAAATTGCTGAATATTGTGATCGTCCTTATGAATCCTCAATCTTTATGTAAGGAAGATGATTGGCTTGTAGAGTAAAACAATAGGAACAAAAACTTTTATTGTCACAGTTACCACTCAGGAGTGGCAGTTCTTACAGGACCATGGTGGGATTAATAAGGAAATGAAAACACTTTACAACTTTCATAAAAATGTATATTCATCAGAACTCTTCAAGGATCAAAAAAGGCCTTGCAGAGTTTCACTGTACAGTTCAGCTTCCCTACAATAAACCAGAGAGACTTTTGGATTCCCCAATTCCTACAGAAGAAATTTCCCATGCTACTGAGACTTTTAATAATGGCAAGCCACCGGGGAAAGCAGCATTCCCATTTTAATTTTGTGCATCTTTTGAAGAGAAGTCACCCTACTATGCGCCTGTGTACATTTAATCATTCTCTACACACTATCAGCAAGCCTTCTCCCTGTAGGAGGAATACAATTAGGTACAGTACTAATTTATTATAAATAAAGCAAAGACCTGGTAAAATAACCTAGTTATCAATGTTTCATGCAACTGTGCCTATGAAGTACTAGCTAACATTCTCACTATGAGCCTAGAGAAATACCTATGGCATTGATAAATCCTAACCAACTTGGCTTTATTAAAAAAAAATTATTATCATCACATAATACAGGAAAACTGTTGATTTTAATTGAAGTAGCTAGAGATTTATGGAAACCAACTGCAGCTTTTTTCCACTGATACTGTAAAAGCCTTCAATAAGATCAATAAGGAAATGCATTTCAATAAGGAAAGCCTAGGATTTTTTTGTATACCACGCTGACCCATTTTATGTATTTATCTCCACCCTCAAATTTAGTTGAAGTGTTATTTTATATGCAAGAGTCTCTTCTCATCAGTAATAAGGAATAAAAAGGTCAGAAAGCCTCAGATTAGGGGAAAAATGGTAGGCAAAGATGCTCTCTCGCCGGCGTGCTGTTTGTTCTGACCCCAGGATCAGATCACTGGAGAGATGGAGGAGGCATTCTCATGGGGAGAAATCTCCATAAAATCAGCATGTATGCGGATGATCTGCTCTTAACTGTAATGAACCCAGAGTCATCTCTTACGTATGCGTTATTCATAATGGAACAGTTTGAAAAGTGGTCAGGCTTTAATCCTATTTTTAAAAACAGACGATTCAAAAGAATTAATTGAATTTTTTTCTTCTGTGGCACAGCACAGCAATGATCTTTTAAGTGGCTGCTACAAGATATGAAGTAGGAACACATTTATGCTATGACCCTAAGAGGCCATGCTGTGGATAAGCAAAATAGGTCCTTCCCCATCCATCCTCTTAGCCAAACCAAACTTCCCCTCACTGCAGAGGGGCTGCCGTTTCCCCTCTTGAGGAAGGGATGAGAGGACAGAGCTGAAGCTTCCTCCTGCCCAGCTTATGTTGCACAAGTACTGGAAGAGAGAGCAACTTCTTTCTAAAAGAGACAAAGCGATACAATCACAATTCACGGCAAAAAGGGCTTAGGAACTTAAATCCTAATCGGTCCTACATCATTTTACAGTCTAGCCTTGAACTTCTATTGGATAAATGAGATCTATTTAGTTCTAGAGGAACAACAATAAAATTTCATCTTTTCAAGTGTTTTATGTCAGAGGACGGCACAGGTGTTTGCCAGCCATATGTATGCTCCAAGAGATTGCTTTTACACCCCTGATATAAAAAAATGTGACAGGGTGGGGGGGAAAGATGGGGTGATTTTTTGATTCCTAATTATAACACTGGCATTCCTCATGGAAAAAAAATGCTGAATCCTAGCCCCTTCAAAATGTGCCTAAGATAATTTTCAAAGGTCATCCTTGTCAGAAGGTACTGTGCGCTGGCTGGCCTAATGGCACGTTAAAGAGAGCTACAAAGTAAGGTTCTATTATATCACAATTATTCAAAACCATCCTTCTGATCTTGATGAAGATAAAGCCACTAATAACACTGGTTTGGAGGCATGACTGTAGGAGATCAGGTTTGAGACCATCTAAGGAACCTGAAGGTGCACAAGTCCATGGGACCTGATGAGATGCATCCGCGGGTCTTGAGGGAACTGGCAGATGAAGTGGCCAAGCCACTATCCACCATATGTGAGAAGTCCTGGCAGTCCCACTGACTGGAAAAGGGGAAACATAACCCCCATTTTTAAAAAGGGAAAAAAAGGAAGACCCAGGGAACTACGGGCCGGTCAGTCTCACCTCCGTGCCTGGCAAGATCACAGAGCAGATCCTCCTGGAAACTCTGCTCAGGAACATGGAAAATAAGGAGGTGATTGGTGATTGGTGACAGCCAACATGGCTTCACTAGGGGCAAATCATGCCTGACAAATCTGGTGGCCTTCTATGATGGGGTTACAGCATTGGTGGATAAGGGAAAAGCAACTGATATCATCTACCTTGACTTGTGCAAAGCATCTGACACTGTCCCACACAACATCCTTGTCTCTAAATTGGAGAGACATGGATTTGATGGACGGACTATTTGGTAGATAAGGCATTGGCTGGAGTCACACTCAAAGAGTTGTGGTCAATGGCTCAATGTCCAAGTGGAGACCAGTGACGAGTGGTGTTCCTCAGGGGTCGGTACTGGGACCGGCACTATTTAACATCTTTGTCAGTGACATGGACAGTGGGATCGAGTGCACCCTCAGCAAGTTTGCCGACGACATCAAGCTGTGTGGTGTGGTCGATACGCTGGAGGGAAGGGATGCCATCCAGAGGAACCTTGACAGGCTGGAGAGGTGGACCCATTAGAACCTCATGAAGTTCAACAAGGCCAAGTGCAAGGTCCTGCACGTGGGTCAGGGCAATCCCAAGCACAACTACAGGTTGGGCGGAGAATGGATTGAGAGCAGCTCTGAGGAGAAGGACTTGGGGGTGTTGGTGGACAAGAAGCTCAACATGGCCCAGCAATGTGCGCTTGCAGCCAGGAGAGCCAACCGTATCCTGGGCTGCATCAAAGGAAGTGTGACCAGCAGGTCGAGGGAGGTGATCCTGCCCCTCTACTCTGCTCTTATGAGACCCTATCTGGAGTCCTGCATCCAGCTCTGGGGTCCACAACAGAAGAAGGGCATGAAGCTGTTGGAGCGAGTCCAGATGAGGGCCACGAAGATGACAGGAAGGCTGTAGCACCTCTCCTATGAGGACAGGCTGAGAGAGTTGGGATTGTTCAGCCTGGAGAAGAGAAGGCTCTGGGGAGACCTTATAGCAGCCTTCCAGTACCTGAAGGGGCCTACAGGAAAGCTGGGGAGGGACTGTTTATCAGGGAGTGTAGTGACAGGACAAGGGGGAATGGGTTTAAGCTGAAGGAGGGTCGATTTAGATTAGATATAAGGAAGAAATTCTTCAGTATGAGGGTGGTGAGGCACTGGAACAGGTTGCCCAGAGAAGCTGTGGATGCCCCCTCCCTGGCAGTGTTCAAGGCCAGGTTGGATGGGGCTTTGGGCAACGTGGTCTAGTGGAGGGTGTCCCTGCCCATGGCAGGGGGGTTGGAACTAGATGATCTTTGAGGTCCCTTCCAACCCACACCATTCTATAATAAAATGTTCCAAAACTCTTGTCAAGGACCCAGAAAGAGGCATAAACACTAAACCAGCAGCTCCAACTGGTCTCTTGCTAGGCTGACCTGGCAGCTAACACCTCCTGGATGCTCTGAAGAATAGCAGCACTGAAGACAGGAGCCTGCTGAAAAAAATGCCATTCTAGAAAACTCTCTTGTAAGGGTGGTAACCTTACAAGACCCACGGGAACTGAACAATGAAATCTCAGCCCACTCTGCCCTTGGAAAATGAAAGCACTGGCATAGAAATCTTCCATTCTCCAACAGGAGGAGGAAACTTTTCCACATGATAATAGGTTCACCTGGCATGGAAGCATGGTGAGTAACACAGCTCTACAGAGAAAGCTACACCAGGGAGTGCTGGCTTGGCTGAGAGCCCTCGAGATATCTTCAGACAGCTCAGCTCCTACAGAGACCTCTCACTGGCATAACATGCAATTCAGCTTACTGGCTTATATGACTTAGTAAAGCATGTTGATGTAGCCATCTTTTTTATCTTTTTTACAATTAAAATGAAAGAATATTCAGGCCTTCTCCTGTGAAGAGCTAAAATAGATATAGACTATTTTTGTACCATTTCACAAAATGTCTCTACAGTGTGGTGCATTTGCAACATATCAACGCTGCAATCTGTATTATTTCTAATTTTATAGTTTTAGAATTTCTATTTGAACTGTTCACTTAATAATATCACCAAGTGAGCCATTCTGAGTAATTTCTTTAAAATGTATAGCAACACTGGAGAAACTTTACATGTACATCAGTAGGGAAGAGCTCCTATCTTCATCTGTGAATAGTAGCTCAGGGAAAGTAATTTCCCTTTAGCAGTATTCAATTCTTCCCTCAACCAAAAGCTAAATTTCTGTTGTAGAAATTCCCAGTGTCTTACAGAGTCAGACACCCGGAGAGGCAGCTGACAATCCACATTGTGTGGACACTATGCATTTGAACCTCTAAAAACAGCGCGTGGAGCCCCAAACAGGATTTGAGGTCATCGTGACTAGTAGGCTATGTTCAGCAAGACTAAAGCTAATTCTGTAAAAGAAGGCTGAAATTTTCAGCAACACTGGGATATCTTCCTATCATCTTCCTTATTCTGAATTTTTTAAGAGCTCCTACAGTTCTGTCCACTCCCAAAGGGGCTGCAGAAGCCCCATGTGTCCATGTGTTCACATCAGGATCAGCTCTCATCCTACTTGCAGGCTTAGTATTCAGCATACTGTAATTTTGCTTTTTAGCCATTTCTTCCCACTGGATCCCCTTAAAAGCTGAGAAATTTTTTCCTTGTGAACTTCTTGCTGCAAGGGTTTTTTCTGATTTAGTCAAAATATCAACTAGAAAAAAAGATTGACAAGAAGGAGAAATCAACAGATGATACCTGAAATCATGGTCAGTAGTGTAGTTCTTGAAGGTAAGAACTGCAGGCACCACAATGGTATGTGGATTAGGGTATGGGCTCCCCTCTTCTGGTGCTCTCTGTGAGCCATTACAAAACTTATTTGTGGGGGAAGAGTTCAGGGGAGGAAATCATAGAATCATAGCATGGTTTGGGTTGGAAGGGACCTCAAAGATCATCTAGTTCCAACCCCCCTGCCATCGGCAGGGACCCCCTCCACTAGACCAGAAATCTTCCAAGATTTCTTTGAGAGACAATATTGTATAGAAAATAGTTAAAGATTTTTGATTTACCACTGATGCTTCAAAAGCAGCTACTGCAACCAGATGCAGTTTTGCAAATATCAGCTTTTGTTAGAGGAAGCTTATCTTCCTCATTTCCCTCTAAATGAGCAATTAAATGGAGCTGCTGACACTCCAGATTCTTGATCTCTC
This sequence comes from Grus americana, assembly GCF_028858705.1. Classification (NCBI taxonomy): domain Eukaryota; kingdom Metazoa; phylum Chordata; class Aves; order Gruiformes; family Gruidae; genus Grus; species Grus americana. The sequence continues at coordinate 160,324,302 of NC_072852.1, forward strand.
CAAATCTAACTTAATCCTAATACAAACCACACAGCATCTTGTTAAAACAGACTTCTTAAGACGTGGCTCAAACTTGCTGCTTGGACTTGACGCAAATGAAGGCCTTCTGTAGGCAGGTAAGTTTGGCCCAAGGCACTGTGAACCTTCAGCCAGGTCCTGATTTTCCCAGACCCGAACACTTCTACAGCAGCTTCAAGAAAATCCATAACTAGCATTTTTATTGATATAAAACACGGCAAGAAATAGTCAAATTAGTCAGTACTATTTGTTTTAAGTATAATGATTAAAGAACAGACTCAGTGTTGCTATGTTTCCCAGTTTGGGTTTTTTTTTCTGTTTCAGATAACTCATTTGCCACAGGCCACTGAATACTGCACTTCAGTGCATGTTCTTGACATATCTTTCACACAAAGTCTCCAACCACCTCAGAAACATTAATAAATTAAGCTGCAAGAGCAATAATAATTTCAGCTTCACATTCACAGAACCTAAGTCTCAAAGTCTTCCTGAGTATCCGTGGCAGATCTAAAAATGAAATTCAATCATCCAATCACTTTGAATTATGCTTTGCTATTAGATCATGCAATCACACAGTCTAGTTCAGGTTGGAAGGGACCTCAGGAGACCACCTCATCCATCTGCCTCCTCAAAGAAGGGCTAATTACTGCTCAGGTTGATCACGGCTTCATCCAGCCAAGGCTTGAATACCCCCACGGAGGGAGGATGCACCACTACTCTGGGCAACCTTTTCCAGTGTTTGACCACCTGCATGGGGAAGAACTTTTGCCTTGTCTCCAGTCAGCATTTCCCCTCATGCAACTTATGGCCACTGCCCTTGCCCTGTTGTTGAGCTCCTCTGCAAAGAGCCTGGCTCTGCCACCCATCCAGCTTCCCTCAGGCAGCAAAGCCTTCACAGAAGCCCCCTCAGCTATCTCTTCTCTGGGATGAACAAACCCAGCTCCTCAGCTCCTCCTCCTGCGCCATCACCACCTTGGTGGCCTTTCCTGGGCTCCCTCCTGTTGGTCAGTCTGTCTCTTGTCCTGGGGCCCACAGCTGGGCACAGCCCCCTCAGAGAGACCCTCAAAATCCAAGTGGAGGGGAGAGACCCCTTCCCTGGACCTGCTGGCTGCACTTGGGCCAGTTGCTGCTGATGCACTTGTAGAAGCCACTTTTGTCCTGCTCATCATGTTCTGCTTTTGACCTTCCTCATTCTGTCCCTATGTGCCTGGACAACACTTCTGTGTTGCTCCTTGGTCACCTGTCCCCACTTCTACCTCGTGTCTGCTTCCTTTCTGCATTTAAGCTCAGTCAGGGGCTCATCTGTCATCTCAAGTTCCTATTACAGATTTTCCCCCTAATTTCTTTGAAATCTTATACCCAGTGGCATAACTCCCCTTCACTTCAACAGAGCTAGAATTTTACCATCCTTTAGGAATTGCTACTAGCAACTCTGTCACATTGATCATAAAATTTTGTTTTGCTGTCATCCTCTATTACAAATAGGTGCTTCTGCTATAAATGATTTGTTTTATAAAATTAAGCTGCACCTACAAATACTACAGTTTAACACACAATTGTGTCTTGTGTCATCTTACAGCAGCAGCCTCCCAAATACGACCTAAACAATACTAAGTCATGGTGCCACAAGATATAATCTTAGTCTTCCACATAGAATTTTAGCAATTGGAAAATGGTTTCCAACTGTCTTCAGCAGTACACATGAACGTTCAGCAATGCTATTTTCACTTTTCAGAACTAAAATAGATATATACGCAAACTCTGTAAACTTTTTTCTTTCCAACATACTTGTAAAAACCTGAAGGTTAAAGAGAGCACTACCCAAGAGAGTCCTTCTGGAAAGCATTAACTCCCAAGAAACAGAAAAGACTGAAATTTCACCCATGTTTTTGAGATGACATGTTTAAATTTTCAAGCCTATTTTCATAACTTCCTGGGCAACACACTCATACTCAAACCCTAAACAGTGTTTGCTCTAGTTTGAAGCACTGTAAAATGGACAGGAAAACTGACAAATATAAAAATGATGCAAAAATGATGGCAAACTTATGATCCTGTTTAGAAATACCTTTCACTTGGAAACATTTACAGCAGTTTCTCACATACGTTGTTTAAGATGTGAAACATTTTTAAATGGTTATTTTCAGATATTTAAAAAATTTGCTTGCAAGCAAAACTGAATGTATGTTAGATCATTCTCTCTTCTTTCACAATTCCATGTCAACAAAACTTGGCACTGGTACTTAACCGATCCCACGCTGCTGTCCATGCCTGCTTTCTTGCAGCTCCTTCAATCTAAACTGCCCTGCAAACCCTGGTACACTCAGGCTGTAACTTCTCCTTCCTTCAGAAACACCCCTAACAGCGCTTCTTCCAAAAAGCCCAGTAAGTAAATCTCTCTAAACACCCCAAGACTCGAACCCAAACCCACACTGTTTTGCTCACAACCTGAAGATGCTTTCGTTTCAACAACAAAACCCCCACCTGGTGATTCTGAACTAACTCTTCCTTTCCTGCTTCTCTTCTCACAGACCATTTTTCCTTCTTCCTTAAGAAATAAGCAGCGATAACAACAGTATCTCCCACTTTTCTGTAATGAGAGCTTACACCCAGCTCTGTATTACTACAAAACTCCCTCCCCACTTACTCACATGGGATCTCTTTCAGTTCTGGGTAAGCAGATTTTCCCAACGACTTCACAAAGCCTATCACCATTACATTACTTTGTATATCTTAAGATTTATCTTTGTCCCTCTGGTTGTCGCTTCCCCAAGGCAAAGGCAATGTTTTTCCACACGTTCTCTTTAGCGCTGATTGTATCACACAGATAATTTTTAATTACCTTTCTGTTCAGAGCCACGCCATCTTCACAGTCCAGCACCGCACAATCTACATTTAGTGATGGGATTTTTCGTATCTTCTTTTCATCATCCGCAGGTACATACAGCACAGCTCGCCTGGGAACGTACTTGTGAGATGATGCAAAGCGATAACTAAGCTTAGGAACACCAGCTAGCAGAGGAGAATCCACCCTGTAAAGGATATTGTTGAAATTAGATTCTTGGCTACAATGCTGTAAAGAATACTTGACTATATTTTAATAGAGAAACTTTCCCACCTAGACAGTGGCTGCTTTGGGGTTATTTTTATTTTTTTTTCTTTTCTTGGAAGAGCCAAGGTAGGGAGATATCAGTATTACAGTGAATTACAGTCTAGGGCTCCAAAACCACTACATTCAACAGAAGTTGCAAATTTAAACACTCAGAACTGAAGAACAGCCAGGGCTGAGGTTATCTGTGCTGTCTTAATTGCACTGCCCGTTCTGTGCGCTCGGGTAAGTATTAAATACAGAAGGGTGGTGGTTGGTTTTTCCCCTGTCATAGGACTCCTCCGTGGGCTGGAGGCTGTGCTGGGAACAGATCAGGATTGCTTCAGGGTGGTGGCTGCTATCAGCTATGTTTGCTCCAGGAGCTGGGTAGCACGCTGTGAATGAAGCAGGGGTGTTGGTTAAAACAAACATGGGTTTGCGACATTGATTCTACAACCTTAGCGTTATATCAACAAATGTATTTGCATGCAAATTTAAAGTAAGCAAAATGGATGGAGGGGGAAACGAGGAAAACAGGAATGAAAACCCCAGGTAATGGGAACCTCACTAATCCCAACATGTCCTCTCAGAAGCCTTCAGACCTTCAGATCCACAGCACAGACTTCCATCGACAGAGCTCATAAACCCACCAGCATCATCAGCAGGTTGTTGGCTGCAGTGCCTCTTAAAATTTATAAATGCTTTGTGCACCACGCCTCAGTGCAGGTGTGAGCTTCTGGTGCCACATGGCTTGAGTGGGTGGCATTGTATGGCTTGTAGGCATCAGGTTTGTGGCGGTTTCCACCCCGTGCTGGTATTCCCGGTGAGGGACCAGCTAACCCACCCGAGGCGTGAGACCTCCACTTAGAGGTAGTGAAGCTGTTGGGGGGAGGCTGCCCTCGAGCGCGGTAGGGAGCTTGCTTTGCTCCATAATTACAAGCACAGAGAACTAAATTGCAGAGGGTGCCACTGTGTTTCGTGGCCTTCAAAAAGAAAAAAACCCAAACCTTTGCCTGCTACTGTTCCTCCTCGTTTCACGCTGTACCCCCCAGGCCTATTCTGCTACATCGAAAATAAGGACAAAATAATACAATTTGCCTTCATACTCAGAGCACAAGTCACTTATACCACAAAATAATCCTACCATATAACACCATTATGCATTATCATGTATATTATTCAGCACTTTGAATAATGCAAAGCTTTTCTAGCACCATGCTGAACATGTCATTATCACATCATGTCAGGAATCCATGCATTTTCCTATGCCCCTCTTAATAATGCTGCTCTTGGATGACACATGGCTATATGCACATGTGGGTTTTCTTCAAAGTGAACATGACTAACCCCCTCAAACCCTTGGAAATGAGTTCAGTCAATCTAAATCGGAGCCAATGTGATGTGTCGCTGACAGACCACTACGATATTTGCCTTTTTAAGCTAACCTTGATGAAGAACCCTCTCTTCCCCTAAAGTGAGCACCCTAAAAGCTGAATACAAGTCTTAGGTTAAAAATATGAAAAAAGCTTTTACCATATTTTATCTCAGTAAACTAAGTTGAAAAGGACAACTATTCCACCATCTCCTCTGCTGGGTCTCTGTCATGTCCTGAGTGGACCCACTTTATGAGCCCACAAAAACCCACCGCCAATCTCTTCTTTGTAATACTCCCGGTAATGCTTAATTCAGCCTAACCAACGGGGCAGCTTTGCTGTTATACATAAACAATGCATTACTTTATTACAAGTGACAGTGCTACCCTTGTTAATAAATCTTCTTCATCTCTAACTGCAACAGCTTCACAACTTAGGTGGCAGGGGTCCTGACAATACCTGGAGACATGCAAGTGCGATCCACTGAATCTCTCCTAAGTACCCTCTTTGCAACTCTCCCACAAACCACTGCACGTCCCCTGCCTCATGTTGAAGTGGGGATGGTAACACAACTTGTGGCAACTCAAGTGGCCGCTAGTTAAATCCACTTAATCCCATTTTCTCGCAGTAGTACGCTTTGGGAGACCAAGGAGGTGGTGGAAGAGTGGTTTATCTCAAATGGAAATAGAAGCAGGTTTTTTTCAGTGTGACACAGAGGTCAGCAAAGAAGTCTGCAGTCCTTCACTAAACATATATGAGGGGACAAAAGTGATTAGTTTCTATTCTCTTCCTCTGATGGCTTCAACCTTGTAGTTCCCAAAGGCACAAAGGAGTCAAAGAGCTCAGCCCATTAATAGTTAACTCCAGCCTAGAGCCAAGCAGTCCCTGAAGCACCCTTAATGACTGCCTCTCGCCAACCCTCCAGCCCACCTGAAACTCCACAGAGGTGGCTAACACCCTAATCTCAGAACAGGCTGAGAGGAGATGTATCTCCTGTCACACATATCTCCCAGGATTTCCTCTGGGTTGTCATCGAACCAAGGGTTGTTTGACCAGCCAGTTTCCCTCTCACTGCTGCAAGCCCCATGAGGGCAGCTCTGCTCTGCACACCAGGCACAGCGGCGTGTAGTATTGTGCAGGTAAAACCATCGCTGCCGGCAGACCAGATTTAGTCAGGTGTCACCACTGAGGTCTATGAACTTCCATTTAGATGGAGGAGCAGTATGGCTTCCCCAGCAGACCAGCTGACTCTGAAGCAGTAGATTAAATCTATTAAAATGCCATCACCTAATTAGCCTTGATGTTTGGAATACTGTCACCTGGTGGCTATTGCCATCTCCTCTTCACCTAACCAACTTTGTAGCCACATGGGCCCAAACCACAGATTTCTTGAGACACAGATTATTGTAAAAATATACTGTAAATTTGTCAAATTATTAGTTTTATGGAACATTTTAGCAAGTTGAAGAAGTAATAATTTTTTCAAGAGGTATGGCCAGAAAAAAAAAGAAATACGGGAGGAACTGGTGTTAGTGGACCAACACAGCATCCTTCTCCTTTCAAAACAAAGAGCTTTAGAAATATACGTGTAAAATGAGGGTTTTCAACAAGTATGCTTAGATGTGATGGCAATAAATGTTTTCATATGCTATTATTTTGACATATACTCTGAAAAAAATAATCTTCTGTTCTCACTGTGCCTTTTCCTTGCATAGTCATATTTTAGGTTCTACAACAAAATGAAATTAGAGGAAGAACATTAAGTGATCATTTTCCTATAGACCTTTTTAAAACAATGGCAAGGCCTAGGGTGCCATGCATATGAGCAGTTAGCTACTCTGGTAGGAAACACTACCCTGATTATCTCGACTTCTGTTATTTTGATGGAATAAAACCATCCCTAGCAGTTACTTTTTTAGGACAAAAAACCCCAAACCCACACAGCGCTGCAATCGCAATTATATTGTTAACCCCATTCCATAAAGAGGAAGAAAATCTTACATATGTTTCCTGACTGCAAGTATTTTAATGATTCAAACTAAGCTTGACTATGTTTTAAACTAAACACATGGACATAAGCCAAGTGAATTTGCTAAGACAATGTTTCTTCCTTTAAGCACTCTAAGTTAAAACAAGGACTAGGCTATTAGGTAATGCTCATTAAATTGTTTTACAGCAGCATATTTTCATTCATAGCATCTAGCAGCACGCTGAATGCTCCTGGGTCTTGGAAATGAAACTCAATTTCTTCAGCAAACATAACTACTAAAGTCTTCATCAAATATGTAAAAGTAGCTGGCAAGTTAAAGTTACTTGTGATCCCCTGGGAACCGTTTCACCCAAGAGCAAATAGTTCATCCTCAGGAAGGAGAAAACAAAACCTTTTTGATTACTAAGAGACATTGCACTTTGCAATGGCAGCCGTACAGTGTGACCGCAAACCAGTGAAATTACCTCAAATGATACACGTTTCCCTGCTGTAAACTGGATTTTCACATTCCAGCATTGCTCATACTCACACGTATACTTAACTGCACACACCTGTGCAGTCTCATCGGAGCCAACAACGTATAGCTCACAAAGTAAAGTACTCCCACAAGTGATTTTCAGGATCAGCACTTCAACCCGTGCCTCTGTTCCCTGTTTATTTACTAGATCAAATCATCCCTGGGAGAGACGCTACACCATGATTTGCCTAACACATAGAAAAATATCCAGTACTCGACAGGCCAAATCTCTCTCTTCTAATATTTGGCGCAGTGTTGGCAAGGCATTTCCAAAGACTGTGGTTAGGCATTTGAATAAAACCATTAAAAAAGCTGGCTAATTTCCACAACGCGTACTTCTGACCTGCATGCACGCAACCGCATGCTAGCCACAGTCCTGGGTATCTGTGGTGCTGTGGCAGAAGGACAGAAGTGACCCAAGCCCTAAGAGCCCACTGAACACGACCCAGTGAATGCAGCAAAAATCTCCTACAAATTATTTGTCCAATATGTGCAAAAAAAACCCCTGAGTAAATATAATGGTTTTCCTCTGTCGAATTTGCTAGGGAGTAGCTTGCAACTGCACACAAATAATCCACCAAAGACAAAGGAAACTTCTACGAAATTACAAAGCCCCGCAATTTGCATAGTAATTCTTTCTAATTAAGAAAAGAAGATATAAGTTGTTTGTTATAAACATCAGCAGGCCCTGTGCAAATACGAAGGGCTCGCAGCCGAGCTGAGTATTTGTCGAATCAAAGAGACTCGCCGGAGAGTTTTATTGGTACAGCTGCGGTGCATGCATTTTATCACACATGCTAATAATCCTGGTTATGGCACTAACATTTTAATCATTTGTTCTGTGGGCTTGTTTCTCAAACAATTAGCACTAATGAATGGCCAAAATACCTCGGATCATATATGTCTAATTGCAGTCAAGAGCGGTTATTGTCCGCATGTACATTTCAATTCACCTCTGGGGATAATGTTTGTTAATTGTATTTCTTTATATAGCAAGTGAAAAAAGGCTGTTCACTCAAAAAGGGACTAAGTGTTCTCTTCTTTCCCTTTGTTCCCACAAGAAGCTAAAGTCACTTCAAGAGGCACTTAATCCCATCATCCATGGTTACAATTGCCTTACAGCATCAATCAAAAAGAATCTGAAGTAAAATGATGCAGCTATATTGTGTAATTAAAAGCAATTCAGGTAGTTATTGCTTGGGGCATTTTCCAGGTCCAAATACTTAAAATGGCACTGCGGGGATGCTAAATACTGTAGTGTTTTAAATTTGGTCAACTACAATATCTCACAGAGAAAGGGGAGGAATATGCAAAAAAAAAAATAATCTCCTAGTGTGTATTGTAAAGCGAAAGAAAAGAGGAGGAACAGCCTAACGTTTGAAGTGACAAAATCTACAAGTCTCCATATAAAAGGGAAATAAAAATATCAAGAAGAGAGAAAAGGGGAGGAAAAAGAAAAGGACGACAGTTTTCAAGGGAAAGAAATTCCCCGCAATTGTTAAAAAGTTAACATGTGAAAAAATGCTAACGTTTCCTTGCATGGAAAACAAAAGCTCATGTCACAAGCTTTACCATCAGAATACAGGTCCCCGAAATCTCAGTGCTTTCCTAGTGGAAATAAATCCGAGGTAAACTGAGCAGTTCTTCTTTGGGGACAAAAAAAAACCGAAAAGAAAAGAAAAGAAAAGAAAAGAAAAGAAAAGAAAAGAAAAGAAAAGAAAAGAAAAGAAAAGAAAAGAAAAAGACTTTGGTTAAAAGAGAAGAGCTATGATATTTACTTCTGAATAAAGCCAGAACTTCCCAAAGGTACTTTACCTAACAACTGCCACTAACCCTGATCCAATTATGCTAAAATTAAAACTGGGGGGTTATCAACACATCAAACGCTCTGCTTTACATTTTGATTTCTTCCTTTGTTCCAGACCCTCTATGGTCATTTCCCTGACCCTCCAAAAACTAATTAAGAACCCCCCCAAACCTCACCCCTTGCCAGGGCAGGCAGAAGCCACCAGCTCTCGTGGTTTGAGATCTCTTGACAAGCAGCTTTCCTTCCCAGTCAAAGCACCCTGGAAGAGGCTTTGTCTGATTTTAAACTCCCCCAATAAGGCTGATACCACCTCGCACGGATGTAACGCAGAGATTAATTCCCCCGAAGCTGATGGGAGATATGCAGGTATAAAATTGACCCCCGTCCCTCCAGTTTGAAGAAGGTGAAGGAATAAACCCTAACACTTTGACAGCATCCTTAGGGAGACAAGCGGTCTGCACCCAGCCGCGGGGACCGAGCGCAGTGGGCTGAAGAAGCGCTCACAAAAAACTCAGCGAATTAAGAAATTTAACCCCCGTAACAACCAGCTTTGGATATCAAAAGGGACAGATTGGAGGGGGTTGCTCCCAAGAGCGGTTGCCTGCTGGAAAAACTGTAGCGGGGAGAAATGAAAGGGGGCTTCCAAGTGACCTTTAGCAAGCGCTTGCTCCAGCTGATAGGACACATCACATTATGGCCAAAAAATAGAGAGGCGAACCAAATGGGGAAGGAGAGCTCCACTGATAAAAAAAATCATGACGCAGAGAAGTGTGAGTGGAAGAAAGCAGTTTAGGGTTTAAATGGAAACTAAGTACCAAATCCCAAGTTGCTGGCAAGTCATTTTAGGAAAAACATGTGACTTTGGCTGCTATTTATAATTTTTTCTTATCTCCAGTAAATCGATATAAGTAATATAACTGGGCACTAGAGCCTTTCTGAGGAAAAGATCGAATACAAACCAGGAACATACTGACAAAGGCTTAAAATCATGGACCCCTAAGCCATAAAATGATAAAAGGCTATCACAGGTTAAATAGTTAACCAAACTTTCTCCTCCCACCAGCACTAAACATAAAAAAAAAAAAAAAAGACCTTTTATTTACCCCACCGTGTTCTTTCAACTACATTTGACCCTGTTGTTTTGGTTCACTCTGAGCTCCACCATGCCTTGAATTGCTTTGACTGAAGATCAGGTTTTTTTCTTCGCAGTTCAAAATGGCCAAATTAGACAGTGGGGATTAAAAAAAAAAAAAAAAAAAAAAAAAGGACCACTGGCTTCTCATATTACTAACATCTATTTTCACAACAGCAAAAATAGTCTGGTTTTAAGGAAAGGGAGAGTGCTACCGTTCTTCGATTTTAAAAGGGGATTTTAAAAGAGATTTAAATAATGGCTCAGGGTGACAAGGGCTGCTGCTTCCTACTAATGGCAACAGGCTGCTTCTCTTGGGCAGCCTGCGCGTGTGTGTTTGCTATCACTCAAGGTTAATTGGTGTCCTGTCTTGGGGAGCTTTAACATACGTGACATACAGTCGAGGGTTCGCTCCTTTCCTTACGGCGTGGGTAACTCAGAATAACTCGTCATGCCCATAAAATATTCCCGAGGTGAGCTGTGCCTTGCTTTGCTTTTACCATTTGCAAAGTTTCTGGCTCCTTGGGATGTTTTCTCCTGCTTAATGAAAGCTGCATCACTGCGGGGCAATGGAAAAGCACTGTTTGTCCGCGACACATTCGCTTGGCCACATTAACCAAAGGAAGGTGTAGTTAAGGTGACAATTCATTTCCCTGTTTTCCTAAATGTAAAGATCTATAAATAAACACAAACACTAAATATAAACAGTTTCGAAGTTTTAATTTCTATAAGTAAATTTTAAGCGCTTTCATATATTTAACAAATGTTGTTTCTACATTGCATTTTAAAAATCTACAATACTGTAGAGAGATTTTGTAAAATTTTGTTTAGCTGTACATTTTCCCAACAGAAGCTCTCGCATTACATATTTTTTACAGAATTGCAACTAGCAGCCGCGACAAAAAATTGCACCGCATTTTAAATGACAAAAACATCCCCCAATAAAGATGAAGATTCAGTACCATATCTAGAGGTTTAGAAGGGACTACACATAAAATTAGCCTTTTTTAAGATGTGCATTGAGAAGTAAGAAGATGTATGACATCGATGTATGATTTGTTTTGGTTTATCACTGTTGTGTACAAACCAATACACGCCAAGTGTGCTCAGGGCTGTGCAACACAAAGGAAAAAGCATGGCTTCTGAGGTCAAGCACCTTCCAGTTCAGGAGGAGGATCAAGCACGTATCACCAACAGGCTGTCCTGGAGCATCCCATGCCAAACTTTGTCTGAGGAAGTGAATATATAAAACCCACAAATCTGTAATGGTTGCACTTTATAGAATCAGACGCATGTTGGTGGCCTCTGCAGCAAAGCTGAACTTTGAGGATACTCTTTATGTCACTGCAAAAAACGCTCTTGCCTCTTCCAGTTCTCCCCCCCAGCTCACCGTTGGGTACTTCCCTTCCTACTAATTCTGCCCCAACCTTTTCACACACACCAACTCTGCACCCGCCCACGTCTCTATGTTCATGTACACAAAAATTGATAACAACGTCTGGACAGGATTTCTTTTCTCACTGAACATGCTTTTCCCCTCTTTTCTTCCCCGCTCCCCTCTCTTTTCTCCACGCCGGTGCCAACACCAGGATTCAGGGAGCATCCCCACCGCTGAGCTCCTGCAGCTCACGCCACCGGTACCGCTGTGTGTGCATTGGCTAAGTGCTGCAAGGTCAAGATTGAGACCAGGATTTGAAAATTCAGCGCTAATTACTGTGATTACAATCCGAGGCCCAAACGACGAAAGCTTCCTGAGCAGTTTAGGAACGGGCTGCTAACGAGTTACATGTAAAATAAGAAACGGGCACTTGATAAAGTCAGAATCCATAAAGTGCCATTCCTGCCTGTGAAATGACCTTGCTGTAACGCAGAGCCGCTATGTTCACCAGAGCCTATGCAGGTTAGATATCCGTATCCGCACTGCGTGAGAGAAAAGAAAAACAGCACAGTCCTTAAAATCAGTTCTGATTTACATCTGAGTTAAAATAAAATTACACTGAAGATGTGCCCAAGAATATTTAGCAGAAGAAAATGAACTGAGCATTAATATGCTGGTGGTGCAGAAGTTGTAAGAAAGAATAAATATGTCACCCACTCTGGGTCTTTTAGAATTTCTGATTTTTTATGACAAATTGTCATCTTTGTAATTTTGGTTGTGGTGGGGATATTTTACAAACCGAAGTTCCCTTCATAGTTCTGAGAATTTTTCACTGAATAGCCCATATTTTATCTTGATTTGCAATTTACGGCAGTCTGCACTTAGCCAAAGCACAAACAGCGTGACGATTCCTGTACTTAGAAATGTATCTAAATTATGCCACTAAATAAAGCACAGACATTTTTACTACTTAGGAAAAACAAAACAATATTGCAGTCTTCTCTGCACTTTGAGATTGCTCCTGTAAACCCACTCAAGCATGTGCTTAGCTCAGAGAAATCAAAAGGACTAGTCAAACACTTAAAATTAACCATGTGCTTAAGTGCCTGCAGGACTGGGGATTAATTTTGGATTATGAAACTGTTCCATTTCCATGTGTTCTTAGGCTATACGTGGGCCAACCTACTATTTGCAGGTTTTGGCACAGAGACTTGTGCAAAATTGAGACTTAGATGCATGCAGATGCAATTCAGCTGGTGAATATCTTTTAAACAATATAAAGACGCTTGTTCTCAGCTCGGGAAAAAAAAAACAACCTGCATGATATTTTCAGAGTAAGATGAAAAGCAAAAAATATGATTTATGTTTAGCCAAGCATTATTTTGTAGAGGAATTATTTTGCAGAATTATTTTGTATTAAACTGAACTTACTGAGAATGGTTTCTGTGCCAAAAAAAATGAGTAGTAAAGAACAATTCAGGAAGCAATTAGTAAATATGAAACCACTAAAATGCACTGCAATTATATCAAAAACCCAAAATGTTGTAATTACATCAGAGCTGATACAATATGACAGAAGAACGAACGAATGCACAATGCTATTAGCTCAACAGCAAGTGTAGCTACGCTAATTGAAAACCAACCGCTCTCTGCTTTTGAATACCAGCCTGGTGGAAATTTTAAAATATTTCTTAAATGGACGATAAAGAAGAATACTTGCAAGTCCCACAGTGCTCCAGGCAACACTTAACTTTAGAAATGTCTACAGGCAGAAATACTACCCTGCCGTATGGTTCAGGATGGCACAAACAAGCATCTGTGTTTATTTTTTAACTGGTCAGATTTATAAGAGCAATGAAATCCCTACATAAGCATTTTATATTGACCTGATATGGACTTACTGTTTTAACCAGCTTTTTAACTAACTCCACAAGTTAATAAAGGCAACTACATGAATCCTTACTGCCTATACATTAAGATAAGAAAAACATTCATTAAGCAATATCCAGATTGTTTTAATTACAGGAATATCACTCTTATTTGTACTATAATGTTCGTTAAGTAGAGTATAACATTTTCTTAAAATGCCCCAGAGGCAGTTAAACTCTTGATTAGCTATAAAAAAAAAAAATCTCCCTTAACTTCAATCACAGGAGCTAATGCCTACTGCAATGAAACTCCAGTACTTTTAATCATACAAAAATGTCATATGTAAATCTTATTAACCATGAAAACATTATATAAGATCAAATGAATTTTCTATGCCGCTATCACTACTCAATGTTAGCAAACTGTAGGAATCTTTCTGTGACAGTCATGGTAGTAACAATAATAAGCCCAGCCCTATTTCCTTTGAGAATGAAATCAGCTGAAAACCAGATCGTATTTTATTAATTTCAAAAGATAGCAGGGAATGCCCCAAAATTCTGACTTCTATATTTTCATCCCTTTAACTATGTCCCTGTTCAGATATCCAAAGTTAAAATACACAAAACTAGTAGCAGTGGTGGGATTAAACGTTATCTTGATCTCCAGTAAATAAACACTAGGCAAAGCTTTATTATCCAATAATAAAATTTCTTTTTTCTTCTGTCTTTTTCAGTATGTTACAAGAATTAACATTATTACTGCTTTTGTACAGATGACGATGAAACACCTACATTTTCTTCAGTATTTATCCTCCATCTGCCCATTATTCCATATATCTCTTGAAAAAACTATTCTTTTTTTGTTTGCTAACAACACCAAGAATTCAAAAAATCATGAGCACTGATGCATTAAATATTGCAACATTTTTAAAGTGCACAATGAAGTATTATTTTCTTGTTTCCCTGGCTTTGTATTTTCAAGCTTTTTGTTGCAACAGTCAAAGCCAGAAATTTTCTTTAAAAGTAAAAAAAAAAAAAGGTGAGATTTTAGGAAGCCAGGCTGAAAGGAAATACCAAATATAGTGAAACTAATGATAAAAAGGTGACAGTTGTCAATTATTTTGATATTCCACATAGGCAGCTGAAGGATACTTTTATTAGATGGAAACAGGCATGCCAATCCCTAACTCAGCAGCTGCCCTCCAAAATGGTTTCCTTGCTAAGGTCAGCAAACTAAAAATGGCGATTTTAGTGCCCACCAGCCTTTTCAGGCTCAGGCCCCCTTTACCCACCGAGTTCCCCTTAGCGAGTGATAAGCCTTTGCACATCCCACCCTGAAAGGGACAAACCCGTCACCCTACTGAGCTGGTGGGTTGGGTCCCGACGACCCCATGGGCGCATATTCGGGGCGTGTGGTCAAAGTCCCAGGTCCACCCTCCAAGGTGGGGTTCGGCCATAACCCTCCTCCCGACTCAGGCGGTTCATTAAGCGCCTTGAGGAGGCGAGCATGCTTGGAGGAGATGAACCCCACCCTGGGGTGTCCACGGTGAGGAACTAATTTGGAGGGACACATTGGTCACATCATCACAGCCCGTCTTACTGAGGATGAACTTTGCTGTGCAGGCAAGTTCAAAGACCATAAAGGTGCCGGACCTACCAGGGCAGATAATATGAATGTGTGATGGAGGAAAAATGTTGGCCAAGGGATGTATTTTAATACTAAGTGCAGAAGTCCATTTCTAAGCTACTTGTATCATTTAATTATCTCTAAACATGTTCACAGAACTCTTCAGATCGGCTTTGCTACATCCCGGGAGACTCAGAAACTGGCCATAGAACCATGAGTCCCACCTCCCCATTGCAGATCCCCCAGGTAGTAAGTCCTATCCCATTTGATGGTCAGTCAGTCACCAACGTGGGCACCTTACATGGACCAGAGTTTAAAAAATCATCATCATCAAGAGTGGAAGTGAGATGGGGTGAAAATCAACTTCTCTGCAAAACAATATGATTTTATTTTCACAAAAAAAGTCGAATTATCAGCTAGCAGCCCCTCCTGGGGCCCTGAGAGCACCTGACGGGCCTTGCTCTCTGCAAGTGCGAGCGCGAGCGCTCTTATTACCCGCTCTGTGGGAGTTTCTTATCTGTATTTCCCAGGTGAGATTACTTGTATGGTTACGGTTGCTACAGCATATATTTACCGTGGCTGGTGAACGCGCGAAAAAGCCAACTGAAACTTAGGTAAAGCTCAAGCATCAAAGTTGCTCTCCTCCCCAATGGCCTTTTTTCACAGGACGTCCCTTTTCCCAAAACACCTCCATCTCCTTAAACGTGGATTTCCTACGTCACTGTATCGCAACACACATCAAAATCTTCGGCCTCTCTCCTTTAAAACCAAATTTTAGAAAACAGTCCTGTCCCTGATGGCTGCCTAGAGGGGAGGGAAGATTTGGACATGGCTGAGAGGGAAGGGAAGGGAAAGGCAGGAGAAGGGGTCATGGGGCCACAGCTCGCTCGGGAACGCCATGGAGAAGAAATTCTTCCAAACTGCTCCAGTTTAAGAGGGAGGACTTTTTTTTTTTTTTTCTCTCTAAATTATTGACACAGGCTGTTCAATATTTATTTAAAAATAAGGAGAAAAATACACTGCCTCCCTCGCAACCTGCACAAATAAAGAAAATGGCTTTCAGTTCATAATGACACTATATAATAGATAAGCAACAGTCCTGGATTACATGAAAAGAAAATCTATAAGGAGAAATAGGATTAGGTCTACTTCCATATAACAGTTTTTATGACATTTAAATGAGCAGCTGTGTTTCTCTAAGTAAGTGTTATAGCACTCCACATCTGTATAAAAACTGAAACAACATACAGACTCTTTGAACCCACTCATATATAACCTTGCGGAAAAACTCCCTGTGAAAATATGTAAAGGCATCACTTGGTTTTCCTTTAAAAGTCTTCTTTAACAACCTCTGTCATGAATACAGGTTCAAACTTAAGGAAATAAGATAATTAGATGATATATGCCTTTTGTCCTGTACTGGATAAAGAGAAAAAATATTCTGTTACTGTATCTGCCTACTTTTTTTGTTTGGGTATCATTTTGGATATACTTTAGTACAAAGGTGAAATAATATGATTGAGATTTGTTTTAATTCTGCAGAGCATGTCAGTAATGTGTACTAATATTAAGAAACGAAATACCTCTCTCAAAGCTGAGATTATATATATGGAATTTGGATGGTTCAAAGCATCAGTTTTAGTCTCACATCACCCCTTGTTCGTCATCATCTGTTTTCTTGCTGATAGGAAGAATGTCATGGACGTCTCAATTTTTATCTTCCTAAACAACAGTTTAGTTGAGCTAGTGTCTCAGTAATGGCAAGATTTGTTGTCAGAGACTAGAATCAGATGCGCTGGGAAAAAAATGTGGCATATCCACTCTCTTCTCCAGAACACATCCAGCAGGCAAAGTCTTTCCTCCATTTTTGAGTTTAAAGGAGAAAATGCAAAATAATAACCTCACTAGCTGTGGGTGCAAGCAAGAACAAAATGTGAGATGCTGGATAGGCAATACAATATCCCCACTCTTAAAGGTAAGGTTTTCTTTTGGCTTGCAACCACAATAGTCAGAGGTGAACATTTATTTATATGTGTGCATGCTTATGTTTGTATATTTACGTGCCTGTATATATATAAATTTATTTCTTTATGTCTACACATATAAATGTGCATATATGGACACATGTATGCATACAGAAAGACCCAATGTGGCATAGCACAACGGTAGTACATAACGATGGAAAGTGGCAAAAAGAATTATCTTCCATAAATCCAAGAAATAAAAAACCTGTTTTTTTCAACAACTTTTAGTCTCAAATATTCCTCATACTTTGCTGGAATAAACTGCCTTTTCCTGCATCTCCAGCAATGGCATTAGAACGGGAATTCGCCAATGAAATATGAAGTCTCCCCAGGACCCCACGTACGCTAGACTGAAGGTTGTTCCACCATTAGCTATCGACGACAGCGCCTTGCTTTTGCAATGCTTGTGGTCTTTGCATCACACACTTTGCATCCACACACTGTGGGCACCCTGTGTATCTTGCAAGTACAGGTGTGACCCTGCAGATTTACGGCTGCTGTAGACTGAAGACATGTCTCAGTGAGCCAAAGCAGCTCTGCCCCTAACGTTACTGCTTCTTATCTTTGCCAAATCCCTGCCAGAACAAAGCAAGCAGCATGCTATTTCACACCAAGTGACACTCCTTCCATTTCATCACTTGGAGCTCAACATTTTCAGCCATAAAAAAGTAAGAGAACAATCTCATATTCTCCTTTCCTTGTCCCTGCTCAGATTATTTTGGAGGGCAAGGAGGAAATTTAAGGGCTGTTTCATCTATACTCTCCCACCATATGTTAATAGGTGGGAAGAAAGACAATTTTTTGGCTAAAATAGCCATTTACAGTGGTAGCCATGATGATCTTAAGGGTCTTTTCCAATCTAAATGATTCTATGAGCTGTACTCCACCCCACTCCCGAGGCGGCATGGTTCTTGTGCGCCGACTGGGCTGTGCAAACAACAGCTGAGCCCTTTGCAAAACAGACTTGAGTCCCCTGTGGAAAGAGTGAAGAGAGGCACGTCCCTGGGAAGACTCCCACAACCATCTTAGCTACCTGAACCTGAATGGGTATGTATTGAGGCTGTTTTGCATAGCTTTGGAATAGCTGAAAGCACTGCCAGTGCTAGTGCTGTGTTTAAATAATGTCTTTCGCTATATATTACAACAACTATTTCTTCAGAGGAAATGTTGTTCTATTGCTGGACATTTCCTGATGCTCTACAAGGTGAGTCCCAGCATTCAGCATGCTCAAAGAAAAAAAACCAACCAAACAAACAACCCAAAACCAAAACCCACTGGTGCAATCTGGCCTAAAACCCTGCTTTTCCTTTAAAAAAATAGAGTTATGTTTTGGGGTCTTTTAAAGATATGTTGCCCCTGTTCCTGTCCTAAGCAGATACAATGTGAATTGTTTTCATGTCTGCTAACTTGATCAGTTCAAGGATGTTGCTAGATTTTGATCCACAAAAAGGATATTATAAATATTAGTAAGTACATTTATTCATGCCTCAGGAGCTTATAGTAGTTTGAGAAATAAATAAGCAGTAGTTAAATTTTATGTGATTTTAGATATACTAGTCTTAAAATACTCACTTTTTTATTTTCTAAGCTCTGCAAAAATGCTGCCTGTTATGAAGAAAGCAAACAGAAGACAGGTTCCAGACCAGGATGGATTGACTTACGGAGGAGTAAAGATACAAGAGCCTGGAGAGACAAATAAGGCTGCAGTATGTTGATTACTCTGTTACTCAACTAGATGTGTGTATGTCTTGATTCAAAATACACTTTTATTACTCTATACACCTTTTCCATTGCTTGGAAACCAGCAACCAACAAACCCACATTTAACCTAGCACAAGGAGTATTAGGGTGACTGTGAATGCAGGGAAGATTGAGGACGTCGGTAAGACTGCTCATGTTTGAGGGCCAGTAAGGAAGAAGATTAAAAAGCATCCACAGGAGGAAGAGAATAAAACAGTAATTGTAGGCTGCAAGAAGCCAGGTCTGGCAGAGTGATGAGGTGAGGAAAACCCAGGACCTGGGCAGCGTAGACACAGAATCTGAAGCCAGCGGCATGCAACGGGGAGCTCTACAGCAAGAGAGGCGATCCTGGGCAGCCAGCACCCAGCAAGGCAGGGTGGCCCAATCGGCCAGGAGAGGGGTGACAAATGCGTAGGGTCTCGGTTAGATGGTCCCCGGGCACCAAAGGGAGGAATGGGTTTTGTGCAAGTGGCAAGGCAAACAGTGCCGGGACGTGACCCTAACTGAGCCGCCACGGGAGAAAACCAGGGAGGACTGGGGAGGACTGCGGGAGAGATGCACAAAGACAGGAGGTTAGCCTGTGAAACAGAAACCAAACCATCAACCAGGGATGCAAAAAGGGAGCCATGGTATGTATTCGCTTAGAAAGTCAGAAGAAAACAACGTCAAAAGCAAGATTAAAAGAGTAAGGTAAGGCTGTAATTTAAAAAAAAAAAAAAAAAGAAAAAAAGAGGGTCAGTGGAGATTTTGGTGAGGAAAGCATCAATGAAAAGCAGGGACTGAGGAATCTCTTGGCGTGGCATCAGAGACAGAGAAAATGCATTAATTTGGGGTAGTCAGCTGCATCACTTAAGAAAAACAAGGGTAGCCTGGCATAAGTCTTTGAGGATGAAGCAGTGGAAAGGAGAGTTAAGGGTGGGGAGTACAGGGGAGGAGGAGGAAGCAAAAAGGAGATAGCAGGATCCTGATTTGGCCAAGTAGCTGAGCACAATGTGAAGAGTCTGAGCACTCTAATAATATCACTGACTAAGCACCTTCCTGAATCAGGGCCTGGTTCAGAAGTCTTCCAGTCAAAGACTGGGGAAGAAGCTGTATAAACCACGCAGAACAAATGGCGGTTCAGCACGCAGAATGGAAATGAAATGGGAGCTTTGATGCTGACCCCAGAAGTTCTTCTGAAACCCTTTAACTGTGACCTGTCACCTCACTTTGCAGAGAAAGCAGAAAAATGTTTTTACTTGCCCTACACACTGATTTCCCGCACAGAAGTGATCGTTTTAATTGAGGCCTCTACATTGTTTTGCCAGCACTTAGCATTGCATAAAATTGAAGTAACTTCAGCTCCCTGCGATGCAGTGCGAGTGACTAAACTTCCCTTCAGTAGCCAGAACTGCATCCATTAAATGTGTGAAATGCTAAAGGTAACCATGTCCAACAATAGACAACGAGGCAAAAGGAATTTAGACCAACCTCAGGAACCAGTTTGCCAAAATTATGGGTGGATACTAGGGGAAAAGGGCAATTAATACAGGGACAGATGGCTAAGCAAAAACAAAAGCCATTATCTAAAACCTGGCTAAGGAAAGCTTAGCAACTGATTGTTTAATAGAAGCAATTAAAGAACTTGATTAAATATAGTACTATCAATAGTTTGGATTCGAAGCAATAAGGCAACGGAGGACTTGCCGCCATTTGTGGCATTATTAAATACTTGCTGTGTGCATGTTAAATATTAAGGTGCACACATTTTATACATAATGGGCATTTCTTATGCCTGTTGGAAGGTAGATTAAAAAATGCAAACAAATTCTATACCAATAATAAAAGCTTTAGTGACTTGTCAAGTCTTAGAAAACTGTAAAAGGGCTCTGTGAGCAGTCTGCTGCTCCGGAGATCCTGCTGAAGCACAACAGTCTTTCCCTCTCCTCTTAACCACCTCCGCCGCCAACACATGCACACAGATAGTCCTGGAAAACCATACTCAGATGAGAGAAGGGCCAGCGCCTTGGCCATGTCCCCATGGGGGTGAAGGGTTACCCCAGAACAGCAGCAGCATCTTCTTGAGGTGCACCACCTGCGCCACCTCGGCCAATGGCCACCATGGAGCAACACCTGGAAGAAAAGCCCGGGAAGCGGCTAAAGTGGCACAAGGGAGATAGGTCTTAGGAGTGCTTAGCGTCGTGCCAGGATAAGGACCTGCAATCTCTGGCAGCTCTAAGCAGAGGGAGGGCATAGCACAGGCTAGCGAGGCTCTGACAGCCTGGTGGCATCGCATCGAGTCCTGGGCATCCTGCAGCGTTCTCTGCCATGAAGCCCAAGCACACGCAGCCTGTGTAAAACTGCATCTCCGTGCCGAGAGTACAGTTAAATCACTCTGCCCCGTATGTCAGAGAATTAACTCCAAATAAATGTCTGGATCTCTGCCTCCATCCTCAGTATAAGCATTGCTCTCTCAAGGCAGCACGGCATGACAAGTTGCACAAGTCGTGAAGACAGAGCCTTCTATCAGCTTTACATAGCACAAAATGATGGCTAAACCTGTCTGCCGCCACTGGTTCATAGGAGCAGCTTGAACCAGTAGGCTTTATTCATACAAGCAAGCGACGTTTAATTCTTTTTCCATACTTTCCCAGTAATTTAATTATTTTAGTAACTAACCAACACGCATTGTTTCACCGTATCGCATCTCCGTGGTGGCACCATCGGTTTGCAATAAAGGTTTCTTTAAGAAAAGAAACAGCTTCTTAATTTTTTTATTAAAAAAAAGTTAATAATTACAGGAACACTGACAGTGTTGCTATAGTTACGACTATATCAGCCTTTCACTTACAACTCCCCGTTTTCAAGGGTCAATAACTCAGTTGTCAAAAATCCCACTGGGCAGAAGCCTGACACACATCTTAGACATACATTAAACAAATGCATAAATAAAAATCATCTGTTTCACACTTGTGAACATTTTGATTCAAACCAATCTTTCCAGATGATATTTTGAGCACCTGACAGTAGCTTTTTTAGGTTTGTTTTTGTTTGTTTGTTTTTTTTAAAAAATATACTCCTTGGTAGGCAGATAGCCTTTTTGGTGCCCCAGTGTTTTTTGGCTGCTGCCAGAGGGAAAGGAAGAAGAGTCACTGCTTTTTCCTCCAGCCATTTCATCCCCCCCACACTAGAAAGGAAGCAATTCTGGACGTGCCCGCTACGCTCCCAACAAAACTTCCTGAGGATTTTTAGGCACAAAAGCTTCACGCGCATGTGCAGCAGCTGGATTACCACAATAGACCATAACGGCCCTAAGAGCCGTTACGGTATATCAAGTGAGTAAACCGAAAACTAAGAAGGATTTACACAATGACCATAGTGGCTCCCTGGGAGCCGTTACGGTCTATCAGGTCAAAAATCCACTTTTTAAAGAGCGCCTAAATATGTGTATACCCAACAGGGCCTTCAGTCTCCGGAGCGACTATCACACACGTTTTCAAAATGAGCCAGGGAAGAGAAGGGAGATTACACCAAACAACGTAAAGAGAGAAACTTTTACAATGAATGAAAGACAGATCATGCAAATTCTAAAGACCTGTATTTAAAGGGAAAAAAGTGCATGCTTAGTTGAGAAATAGGACGCAATGCGATTTCTTCATTGTCAAAACAGGTGCTTTTAGGTTTATTTTTCTTTTTTTTTTTTAAATGAAAATTAAATGAAAAAGCAAATTTCCCACCAAACCCAATCACTTTTAAAAATCAAAGTTAGGCTTCACAAGGTATAGAAATAATGCAATCGCAGCTGCGTTCTGAGTTGCAGTTCTGCTGCACTTCAAGTCTCCAGCCATGGCGCAAGTTAGTAACACAGCTCAGCTTTGCCTTTCTTTACTTCTCTCCCATTGTGTCAGAAAATGAACAAGTTATTCGAGACAGTAATTTTCTCCATAAAAGTCACCTCTATTTTTTCCGAAAAGAAATCTGCAATAAATCATCAGCCTACTTACTTTTTCTTCTTCCCCTTCCTTTACATGCCATATTTGTTCCTGCAGCAAACCTGTAAGAGAACACTTTCTCTCTATGACCTGAGATAACGGTAATGTTGAAAGAATGGCCTCACTTGTCAAAGATTAGAGGGCTGTCTGCAGCCTACACTCCTCTTTACTAGAGCCAAATAGGCCCAATAAATGCTAATACTCAGCATGACGCATCAAGAACGTTAAGCCTCAACACTGCCTAAGAAGAAAGTATCACAAATTTACTGAAATTATCTATAGCACAATAGAGAAGAGAAGGAATTAATCAAAGTCTCTCTCTTAATGCAATGCTTGATTGAACTATCCCAATCCCTTTTTAAATAGGATAACCTAGTGGCAAGTGACCCCGATGACACATCCTAGAGAGGTACACAAGTACCACTTGTTCGATTTTTTTTCTTTTATGACCTCATTAAGAAGGATTTTGAAGATTGTTCCTGAATATGAGAACAAAGTGTCTGAAGATATCTCTAGCTTTTTATGTCTTTAGCCTTTTGCCGTTGAAATGGCTTTTGAACGAGTGTTTATAGTAGATGCACAAGCAAAAAAAAAGAAAAAAAGTCCTTAAAACCGAAATCAACTAAAGCTACCTTTTCTTAAATGCAAAGACTAGCTAAGTCTCCAAGAAACAAGAAAGTTTTGCCAAGACGAACTCATGATCGCATGTCCCCCCCGCCCCGTTCTCCCTCTCTCTCCTTGCCTGTTATAGACCCCATTAATTAGATTTGGCGGCAGTTTTCCCTTCCTTATCAGGGAAGACAGAGTCTGCCAAATCTGTGAGTGTGAAAATACTCCATCGCCAGTAACATTTTTTCCTAAGTGTTTGTTGATTCCACGCTTGGATTTAATATCGAGGATTATATTTTATAACCAGAAACAAACAAACAGATTTATAACTGAAGACTGAAAGGCAAACAGCAAAAAAAAGCAAGCCAAGTACTGAACCTAAATGTAGCATTTTTATTGACTTCTTAGAAACCAAATAACCTGGCATATTAGTGTGTGCATTCTGCAACAGACATTCAGCCCCATTGTACTACTTAGAAGAGAATAAAAAGAAACCCTACTGTTTGAAATCCAGCGGAACATCCCCACAACAGAGCACAACTGTTCCCTCATGCATGAATGGGAAGGAGATGAAAGAAAAGATGGACTTCTGAGGTACAGCAAAAAACAAAGACAACAAAAGTGCTGATCATGAGGGAATGACACAACTCATTGCTGCAAAAAGGATGAGAGAAAGGAGCTCAAACAATGGTGCAGACAGCTAAGTGACATGTAGAAGAATTGAAAAATCTACAGAAGTGTCTTTTCTTTCCACACTTGACGAGAAACAATTAAATGTTGGTACATCTGTCATAAAAAAGATAATTGAAACCTGTTACCATCATTATAGACGGTAACTTAACTACCAAAACTGTAACTGTCCAATTAAATGTTGCCCCCTCTGTTATCTACACCACTTGCTAAAATGAAAAAAAAACCTTTAATGCTAGCGATGATTTACCACCAGTATAGCTGTTACAAGCCATAGAGCTGAACTGGCACATTTTATAAGGTAGATATTTAGACTATAAGGTACCTATGCCTTTTTGTACACACACAGATGGGGGAAGGCAGGCACATACGGGTGCATGCAGGCTCACATGCGTGAGCGCACGCATTCATGCACACGCTCTCGCACACCCACCAGCGAGGATGAATTTTGCAAACAGATGAGGTTTTTGACAAGGAATCCAAAACACCGGAGCCATTGCCAGAAGCCTCACTAGGTGTTTACTCCCCTGAACGTCCACCAGCCTGCAAAAACAACAGAGTGCTAAACTAATCCACCGACTGTTGCTACTTGCTTGATAACGCGCAACATCCCACAAAACTGCAAAGCAGTTATTGACCCTGTCAGAATACCTGATTAATGGATAAACGCTGTAATTGATTAGCAGAGAAGTGTGAATTAAAACAGAATACAGCATCAATAATGAGCCGCTGACAAAAGGTAGCCGACATAAAATGTAAAACGGTAGCCTGCAGCCATATCTCATCAAAGACATGCATTTCTTAAAAACAGAAGAAAACACCACCCCCGAAAAAAAACCCACAAGCGCAGTGTCCTGTTCTCTGCATTCTTTAGGCTTTTCTCTTGGTAATGATTAAACCACCAGCAAAATGTTATGGGAACTACTCCTGAATCCACCTTCATACATCAAGCCAGGCAAGGCAGTTAAATGACTCCATTATCCTCCGGGCTTCTCTACCCTTAAAGAAATGCGCCGCTCTCCATTTTATCCTGGTGAGCTGTGATTTCGGCGCGGCGCCGGCGCCAGGGGCACCCAAGGCTGCCTTCGGCGGGGTGCACAGGCAAATCCCCCCACTCGTAGGTACACGAGGGAGCCCCACAACGGTGTCACGCCGAGGAGACAACTTGGAGCTACAATCATCGCATTGTTAAACTCGTTTTCCGTTCCCTTAAGGGCCTTAGGAGGCCAAATGATCCCACTTTTGTTCCTTTTTCTTTCCGATTTAATCCTACTCCAAGGCCTTGATTTCTGCCTGGCATTATATGAAATAGATTATATGGATTTTATATAGCACCTGCAAACACACGTGTGATGCTTCTCTGCTGTGAGAAAGCGAGTTTAATAATGCAGCGTTGGAAGCACTAAGTTGCTGCTTTTCACGGCACCCGTGTTGGTCTTGCCGTTATTTAGGCACCGCGCATTACTCTGCGCATTAGGCAAGTTGACACACCTAATGTAATGCCATCAGACATATCAAAGCTGTCCTGGTACAGGCAGAAGGAAACATTAGCTTGAGTAGAGCACTTAATGCAATTACGTTGCTCCGACTTCCTGAGCTAGCTCACTCAGAAGTAATTTAGGCATTTCTACATGACATT
The DNA here is from genome assembly GCF_028858705.1 of Grus americana. NCBI lineage: Eukaryota > Metazoa > Chordata > Aves > Gruiformes > Gruidae > Grus > Grus americana. The sequence goes on from NC_072852.1 coordinate 160,349,773, forward strand.
GCATTGTATCCAGCAAACATAGCCTCTGATCAAAATGGTTGTTGCTACGGGGTAAGTCTCTTGGAAGACTCTGTGTGTCCTTTTCCTCCTTTAAGCTAAAAACTGGAAGCTGTTAAACTAAAGATACCTGCTCGTCCCTTCCATATGGAAAATACAAATAATGAAAAGCAAGAATGGCATTACTGTCGTGTAATAATTCTCTCCAAATTGTCTTTAATCTGATTTTGTCAATTTGATGCCCATTTTACATTCCTCTGCAAAACACAATGTATTTTTGTAACAGTTCTACAAGCTCACAGACATATATTCAGACATAGAGTCCTTTGGAAATCCACATCTTTTGGGATCATTCATTGTTTCTTCCATCAGCTGACTTATTTGGCTGCAGAATGAATTTTCTGCTTCCCAGCTACTTCAGGACTGCTCCAGGTATCCTGACCTTTTTAGTGGCATCACAACTTTTTCAGTTTAAGTAATTTCCCAATTCAGGAGTAGATTTGATCCCACCTCACACTGGTAATCTAAAACATTACTTGTGTAGGTGATCCATATTATCAACCAAGACAATCTGATATTTCCAAAGAACAAGTGATCTAGCAAGCAAGCTTGGTAACTTTGGGTTGGAGGACCTGCCCTCCAGATGCGCCTCTCTCCCTTTACCGACTGTAGAAATTACCCAAACAACTTGCACTTTAAAAGCTACAGCTACATCGCAAGGATTCTGTCTTAGCAATTTAGGACAATTGCAGTTAAGGAGGCTTTTAACCCTTCTTATTGTATTGCGGTGTCCTATGTCCTCAGCAGCTCTTCCTGAGGACCAGGGATGGAGAAACAAAGAGTGCTCTGATGGGCCCCCACCCCACTGCAGAACATCTCCAGTCCAGGATGAGTCCCCTTACAGGCATTTCTTTGTCCTAAAACATGGCTGGACAAAAGGAGGGGCACGTCAGTGTGTATATGAGCATGTCCCAGGGAAGGGGAGCCTGGGTCCCCCCTATTGCCCACGCTGTCTGAGAGATCCTGCTCTCCAGGATACCACCTGGTTTTGGGAAAGGCTGATGTGTAGGTACATTTTGGCCGTATAAAAAGCCATAGGTATTTCTTTCTTGCTCAGCTTCAACAGGAGGAACAGGGGATCCTCCACCAAAACAGCAAATGGCCGAATGACTCGGGCATTTTTGGAGTGGCATGTTTGAACCTGCTGAGGGTGACGGTGGGCAGGTGGGGTAGCACTGCAGGGAGCCTGCTGGTGCCGGATCCCCGAGCGCGGGGGGACAGCTGCCCAGGGCCCTCATACAGAAGCTTGCAAACGAGAATGGGAGAGCTCACACCATCTGCAACTGCGTAGAAAACACCAACTTCCCACTGCTTATTATCAAACTGGAACAGTTTTGTCAGAAATGAAATATTGCCTCCTTTCCTTAGATGTTTTTATATTGTACTGTAAAATATGAAACCTGGTTTTAACCTAAAACATAAAACATCCAGCAGCCCAAAAGAGGAGACTACGAAAAAAAAAATACTGAAAAGAGACAAAGTTACATTGATTTCAATGGAAGCAGGATTAGGCCCTTTAACATACTTCTTTTTTTTCTTTTTCTTCTTTTTTTTGGGGGGGGCAGGGAAGAGGAGAGCCAAAACTCTGGCAGCTGAAGGTTCAGCTTGATCCCCAGAACTTTTAAAGAAGACATTCTTCTCCACGGCTATTGTCAGAGCTGGAGACAAAACAAGTAGAGGCCCTTTCAGCTGCTGAACTTAGCCAAAAAGCCATTTGTAACTCCTGCAGAGCGGTGCTTTTATAGGTCAGGACAAACTCCGTAAAGATTTTCTCTCTTTTTCACTCTCTTTTGGAAGATCTGGTTACGATCCAGAAACTTAGCTCAGAAATAAGAAAAAAAACCACTTCAGCACATTACAAAACACTGGTAGAAGGATCTCTAAGAATACTGTTTTAACCACAGTTTTATGATTCGGAGTTATATTTTACTAGTCAGCATACACACCTACAGCAGTCGTTGCTTCCTCAGACATTGTTCTCTATGAATTTTTGGTTGTTTGGGTCTTCAGATATCTCAATTTATGGGGCAAATAGGAGTTCTGGAATCTAATTTTGCTTCTAGTCCCTTAACATCAACGGACCTGTAATACAGTTTTACCAAAAACATTTTAATACCAATTAGTAGGTGATAATTTTTTCTTCCTAATGAAATTCAGTCAAATTGGCCAGATGGGAGGGGTGCAGGGAACTACAAAGGAACTGCCAAGGTAACAGCCTTGCTCCGTTTTTGCTTCCGACTAGTGGGGCAAACTCCTGGAATATATATCTGACTGCGCTCTGAAGGCTGCTGGAGTATGCAGGCTTTAACTAAAATGGTGATCCCAGTACCTGGGGGACCAGATCCTCACCTAAAAATACTTGCCCTCCACCAACAAACACAACTGGAACTACTTACTATCAAGAAGCAAACAAGAAAGGAGTAAATCCTACAGAATTAAATGGTATAAAAGGAAATGTAGTCCAATAGACAGAAAAAAGGAGATTTGAAAGAGATTGAAATGGAGGAACACCAGAGCCATACAGTTAATATCAGAGCAGAAAACAAACCCGAACATTTTATCAAAGGAGAACATTTTAGAAACCCACATACCCACCACTTCTGATAAAACACTGCTCTGATAAAAACTCCATTGATTTCCATGACTGAATAGGAAAAAAATAAATGCCATTAGCTAATTTTTGGTACACATTTAAAAAGAAGCAGCTTGTTTAAATACATTTTCTACCTGTGAGAATGCGTGGCAAAATCAGTGATAATCACAAGGCTTTCAGACAATGGTATATCCAAAGCCTGCTAAAACCAAATAAAATCTCTTATGTGTGCAGGTACTGAACAGTTCTATTGGTAAGCAGAGGGACTGGCCGGCCTATATTCGTGTTTATGGTGGTGATGGTGGATGAGTGATATTTGGGTGGGTTAGAAATTTTCCTTGATACTTTTGCAAGGTGAAAATACGTGCTTTGTTTCACCCCAAGAAGCATTCCAGCTTTTTAGTGTATTATTTCCTGTCAGTCCAAATCATAATAGGTTGCCCTACATTTGATATATACTATAATTTCTTTAAAACACTTAGAATACTTTCTAAAGACTAACATTCATTTACACTCACAACTGAGGACATGAAAGAAGAGCTCCAGACATAACGAGAAGTCACACCATGTACAGCAGAAGGATGCTTCACAATTTCAGGGTTGGTTGTTGGTTTGTTTGGGGTTTGGTTTTTTTTTTGACGTGGGTAAATTAGGGTAGATAAATCCTGCAAAATGAGGTCCGCTTCTTTTGAAACATTCACAAACTGAAGTCACGCAGAAGTGAAGACAACCTTTTGGAAACAGGATTTTCTGTTTCTGTAAGGCTACTGGGGATGAAAACTTGTCCCCACTGAAGTTGCCAACAAAATTCTCACTGCACCGAGGCAACCATCAACCAGTTTACGAAGCCGATGGTGTGTGTGCAGGAGTTAATCTAAAGTCACACAAGGATGTTTTCTATGTAATACTAAGAAAATACATTCCAAAGTTATAGATATATAAGATGAATTTACAAGACTTAGGCTAAATTGATGTGTCTGGCTACCTATAATGTTTAGCCCCTATATTTTAAATGTTTCATGTAGTCTGGACCTTCTTAGCTTACCACAGCAGTTCTGTCTTACCAGTCTACACAGTCTTTCAAAGCAAATTGGCATTGCTTACACTGCACTCAGCCAGTCACATAAAGGTGAACAGAACATGCAGTTTCTTAAATGCAATTACTTCATTACAGATCTCAGTTCTTACCAAATCGATACCATGCAATCTTAGTAACATCACTGACCTTATCAAACATTGTTCTGGCATCCTCATGCAAAGTGGCACAGCTGGAACATACATCTAGCTAATGAGACAGTACTAACTTTTTTGAAACCGGTAAAATGTATTTCTTTCCTACATTCAGCTCCCCCTCCAATTTCAAAGTGAGTAAGCTGGTTCAAGAAAACACTTTCCTCCATTACATACACACATGAAGAATTAACACCCCTGTTTCTAAAAACCCTGAAATCTGGGCATAACCCAGAATAATGACCAGTATCTTTATAGATTTTGTATTATACAAATGAGATTAAATTCTGCCCAGTGGAGTTTATAGCAAACTCCTGTGCTGTAATTCCACCCTGGCAAATCTCTTTAGCATGTAGTTAGCAGTGACATGAGATGCACTAAGATAAGAGGTTTGTCCGGGGTTATTTTTTGTTTGGTTAGTCTGGTTTTTTACACTGTGGCTCTTTTACTTCTGTACCGTAAGATTTATATCTGTATAAAGTCTATGCCCAAAACAAGTAAGTAGGAAACTTGATGATTTTGTTCTAACTCCCCACTCTGCCCTGCCACAAAAAAAAATGCTTCTTGATACAGAGTCTTTCTCGTTGGGTTACTTAGTTCACTGGTGTCAAACTCAGTTCACTTTTAATTACTCGCCTCTGAAGAAATGCCGAAGTAGGAAAAACAGTTCATGAAGTCTTTATAAAAAGTGCCCTGTTATTCAATTCTGCATTAGTGGAGTTTAAATGACTGTCATATTCTGTTTGCAAATTGGAAATTGAGGCCTGCAGTGTGAATGGCAACCGTTCAGTCCTCACGCAAACTCCTCTGCAGCCACAGAGCTGAGGCTGGACGGGTACTCTCAATGGGTGCCAAATATTCTTAACCTTTACCCAACGATATTGGCTTTGTGGCATAATAAAGTGGGTTGATCTTAGAGTTGGCCGCAAACTGATAGTCTTCTTTTTTATCTCTCATCTTCAGGTCAGTGTACTCGCATTCTTTGATGACTTGAGGTGATCTATCTACTTTTCATATTTAATATGGAAGAACTGAGTGACTTCCACATGAGCAACATAAACATTTTTTTATGTTTCTGTAAAGAAAATCAATCACACAGCATTCCAAATAAAATTTTGCTTTTTTAAGTCCTCCACTTTTTAGGATAAGACATAAAAATACAAAGTTGAAAAGAAGTACGAAGATCTTAGTAAAAACCACAGGGATCGCATATTGTTTCCCCTAAAAAGATGTGAAATTAGGGGTCCCTTCACCCCGCTAAAACTGCCATATAGTAACTTGTGGTGCAGCAGTTAGGGATTCTTTTTCATTAGAAAACCACTTCTACCCTGAGTATGCCAGATTACTAGCATACACCATGTTATTCCGATTTGTACCAAATACTTCTTAATTACCTCTGAATAGTTTGAGTCACACGTATCCCGAACCTTGCCACCTGCTTCCCACCTTCCCGCAGGACCCATGCAGGTTCCCAAGCCCCGGTGCCGTGCTCGGGGCAAGGAGGGAGCTGCGGCGGTCGGTGTGGAGCAGGCACAACCTGCTGTCCCGCGGGACACCGCTCGCTCTTAGCCTTTCCTCCCCGTTCAACTCCCCCTATGACAGCCCGAGGCTGCGGGCCGACCCGCGCTGAAGGGACCCTGGCCAGCGTCTCCCCCGTCCGGCCGTCGGAGAGGGGAGCCGAGGGCAGACAGGCCCAGCGCCCCGGCACGCTTATTTTCTTCCGCCCGCGTGTGCGGATGCCAACTCCGGCGTCCATAAAACCGGGTTACATCAAACGGACCAACCGCCGTCATCTCCCCGTTATTACCCCCGACACAAGCCCGGACAAAAGGCCGCTGCCAAGGCCTCCGCTGACAGGCCGAACAATAGCGGTGACAAAGGCCTTTTCTGCCTGCACAGATGACATAAATCTGATGCTATAACGCCGGCGCGACTTCAGCTTGCTCCTTATTTATTTATTTAATAAGCCACTGTCATCCATCTCGGGAAGGTGGCTTCCAAACTCCAAATTAATCAAGCCACTGAATGCGAATTTCCATATTGCTCTGCCAAAGGTCTTCTCCACATCAATTGCTGGGAGAAGGCCCCCGTTGTGCTTTGGTGTATTGTGCGCGGCACTACTGCTGCTGCTAAAAGCCACTCTGTTTTTAATAAACATGCATTGTTCTTTTTGTAGTAAATCCAGGAAATAATACCCAACTGGGAGTTTGGGTGCAGGCTTTTTTGTAGTTTGAGTGGAGCGATGGATGCATTTTCATGTCTGTTAGTGCCGTGATGGCTCCATTTGTTAGTGCTCGGAAGGTATTTCAGTTTTCAAAAATATAAATTAAGCAAACACTGAGGTAATGCTTTCTTGTTTATGTTGGAAAACCCCAAGCTGAGACGACCAATCCAGCATTTCTGTGTTGGTCATGTTGCTTCACTGAATGGGAGGTTCAGCTCCAGGTGCCCTGCGCTTGGCCATTTACCCGACTGCCAGAGTGCTCTGGGTGAATTACCTCGGCACTACTGAATTCAATGAAATAAAAAAACTGACTTAATGGAGACAGGATTTCACTTGTCTGCCTTTTGAAATTCTTTAGTCAACTAAATATCAGGTCTCCAGCCTATGTGAGTATCCTGATTTCTGCTGGAATAGAGTTAATTTTCTTCCTGGTAGCTGGTATAGTGCTGTGTTTTGGATTTAGGATGAGAATAAACTTGATAACACACTGATGATTTGGTTGTTGCTAGGCAATGTTTACACCAAGTCAGGGACTTTTCAGCTTCTCATACTGCCCTGCCAGCAAGGAGGCTGGTGGTTCACGAGAATCTCAGAGGGGATATGGCCAGGACAGCTGACCCAAACTTGCCAAAGGGATATTCCATACCATATGACATCATGCTCAGCATATAACTTGGGGGAAGAAGGTCAGGGGTGTGACCGCAGCTCAGGAACTAGCTAGGCATTGGTCAGCAGGGGGTGAGCAACTGTGCTGTGCATCACTTGTATATTCTTTATTATTATTATCATCATCATCATCATCATTATTTTCCATCCTATTAAACTGTCTTTATCTCAACCAACAAGTTTTACCTTTTTTTTCCCCCGATTCTCTCCCCCATCCCACAGAGGGGGAGTGAGTGAACAGCTGTGTGGTTGTTTTAGTTGCCGGCCGGGTTAAACCACAAGATCGAGTTATTGTTTCCTTTAGGCAGTCTGTGGAGAAGGAGGCAGCTCCCCATGGGATGGTTCATCACCGCTGTCTCAGGGATGGGCTGAACTACCTTCCTGAGGAAAATCATGATTTGTCTCTCTTTAATACTTGTATGAGCTGTATCACCTTTCCCATGGGCAGAGAGGACAAGCAGAAGGGTGGCAGCTGCAAGAGGGAAGGAGCAAAACAAGAAGGATGGCTCCTGGGTGAGGTGGTGACCAGAGGGACTTGCTGCACATGTGACTGCACCACAGCCCCACAGGTGGGTTTGTTTCACAGCCCAGCCACTAGAAAAGTGCTCCTCAGTGGTGTAACAGGGAGGGAAAACATGAGATAGGACATCACCACCACAAGAACAGAGGGGAGATGATAGGACTGCTCTGCTTGAGCATATATTCAATGCTTTCCAGGTCTTACAGGTATGGGAACAGATCTTATACCCCTCACAACAGGTTATTTCAATTCCTAAAGATGGGAGAAAGTCTCCTTTTAAAAATTGTTTTTATTTAAAAATGTTTATAAGGAGTTTTCACTAGAAACTGAAGTTGAAGCCCCCCTTTTTTGATGTTTCTTTTGGAAACCAAATATGCAAAAGGCTTCAAATAGTGCAATTCAGAATTCCTTCTCCACTCAGCTAGTCAGATTCCTCATTTGCACAAACTTTTAGTACTGCTTTCCAGAATAAAAATATCTCCGAATAGTTGTATTGCAAGACAAGGAAACAGAATACAGATGGCACTCATAATATGAATAGAGTTTGATGGACAATAATAGGCAAAATAAAATCTACCACTGAACCAAGAGATGAGATAATTAAAGATATGTTCACTGTGTTTTAAACATTCCTATCCCATGAAATAGCAAGGTAATTTATCAATGAGATATTCTTACTTGACTAAACATTTCACTCCATAAATACTATGGCTCAATTCAGAACAGGCTGGAGTGGCAAACACTGAGAAAGAGCACTAATAGATGGCATGGTTCATATTTCAGTAGTGCCTTCTCTAAAAAAAACAACCAAAAAAACCCCAACCAGTAGAAAACAGTAAGTTAAGCTTCACAGCATATCTCCAATGAAAAGCAATGTTTTCCTAATGAGGGTTAATTATTTTCTTTTGAAGGGTAGGTGGTGAAGAAGCTGCCCATAGCAAGGGCATGAGGTTCTCATGCTAGGCTCAGGCAGCTCAAACACGGGAGGACCCACAGGAAGGACTTTTACAGCCAAGCAAGAACACACTCAGGGTTACCCCTGCGAACGGGCCACCTGGTTTCCAAGAAAATAGATGGGGGCAGAAACTACAAAGAAGCCTGAATTTGCGAAAGTGAGCAGGGCTGGTAGAGGAAGCACCTGGGTCCCGACCCAAACCTGTGCTTTCAGGACTGGTTTTGCTTTTTATCCTATGAATCTTCCGTGGGGAGAAGCAGCCATTCTGTGCAAGCAGTGGGAATGGGAACTGCCCAGGAACCTGAGAGACCAGGCAATAAAATGCCTTGGAGCAAACCTGACCAGTGGGCCCCGGGTTGGAGTTTGCTCACCTCCAGGTAAGTCCATGCAGGAGAAAACATCTGAGGTGGCAGATCAGATTGCAGGACTTGGAACAAAGTAATGAGTGAAATCTCCAAAATAATTTGAGCATCTCCAGCTTGGAATTACAGATGCATTGACTTGTACTTTGTAACATCATCCAATGGTGTCAAGACAGACAAATCAAAGTGTTAACAATGAGCAAAAGCAAAAAAATCTGCAAACTGAAAAACACTTCCACAAAATCCTACACGAGAAAGATGTTTTTTCCCCCCCATTTCAGTACCTCTTCCTAAGTAACTATTTAACATGCAATTTTAAAAACATATTGAAGACAACCATAAAAATACGTGGCTGGCTGAAAATATATTATAAATAACTCTGTTCTTAAAATAGTAATGTACCAAAACTTAAAAAAAAATAAAAATTGTTAATTAATACTGCTGACTGTGCTACAGCCTAACTGATGAAGGGAAATGCATTCAGACTCCTAAAATGCCTGTCTCCAAGACCATCAGGGTTAGTTTCTGAGTGGCACGTTTTTAAAACATTTAATCAGTGATCTGAATATGTGTCAACACTTTCTGGTAGTGTGCTATAAAATGTGAACCTTGTCAACAGAAACATAAAAAGGCGACACACTTGGGACACAGAGCTTTTATGCTGACACACTGTAATAATATCATTTTAAAATTTATCATCTGTTTAGCCACAAGCAACAATTAATCTTTTTGACTAATCGTACAATGTTTTAAATAACACCTCCAAAAGAAAAAAAAAAAACCCAAACATGTTCCATTTTTACTTTCATTGCTTTCCCAATCGTGCCGCTTTCAAATACTTACGAAGTGACACGCAATAAATTTTGCAACAAGGATAAAAATGTTAGCAAATAATATGTTTCCCCCTCCTCAGTTAATAAAATTACTTAAGACCGAGCCTGCAAGCGAAAAGAAAACCCCAGGAGTAACGCAAGCATCAGTGAGTTCAGTTCTGTCGCGTTTCTGTCGCATTAAGTGACATTTTATTCCCAAATCACTTAACCTTTGACTTTTATAACTAAACATACAGACCTTGAATTGTTACCGTGAAGGGGACCAGCAAGAGACACCGCTGCTGGGCACTGAAACTGAGCGCCCTGCGGTAGCGGATGGCTACAGGATGGAAATATTTGGGCTCACAAGAACCCAAGTTTCTGGACAAAACTTGTGGCCTGGAAAAGGAGGCAGAAAGGGCACAAGAGGCTGTGCCAGGGACGGAAAGGGAAACCCAAAGGTTCTCGAGAACAAAAGGGACAGTGACAAATGTTGGATGTGGTGATCGACTGCTGCCCCATCAAAGCTTTCTGGATGAAAATGGACAGCAATTTTGTAATGCAGGAGGAGAGGGGCTTTTTGGGGAACAACTTTAGAAGTAACAAGGTGAAACAAAGTGGCAAATGCCAACCGCACCTCGGCATGGAGGGAGGGAGGGAGAAAGGGAGGGAGTTAGGGAGCCCTGCGCAGAGCTGCAGCATGGTTTTCTGCAGGAATTTCTAGAAGTTTCATTACTTAGCACTTCATTACTGTTGACCAGGCACCCACAGGCAAGCCCTAGAGAACAAACCTGCATCAAGAGTTTTGCACTCGGAACTTCCATGTTTTTTCCAAAAAATGCAGGACAATGTAGTTGCATGGAATGATGTCAAACCATAAGGATAACTTTGGGGGGGTTTGTGCAATAAAAGCATCACAGATCATCATATCATACATGTTTGTCCACGTAAGCACACTCACACTAACAACCAGCAAAGGGGAAGGCATCTCTTGCTTCATCTCCGAGACCCTGACTGCCTCCTCCTGGGTGCAGAGGGGCAGGGAGACACCAGCCATCTCACTGAACATGACCCCATGGGAGGACCAATACAGTTGCATCTGAGACACGCACTTTTCTTTATAAGACTGTCATGATGGCAATGTCCTTTAAGTTGTACGTAGAGCAACTAAGGAAGTTTCTGATTAAAAGATGCAGTTGCATAAATCACTTTCTTCTGCCTTGCCCACTGGCCGAGGGCTTTGTCCTCTGCAGCTCTTGTCCACGTGAGAGATTTTGGCAGTGTGACGTGTGTGGTCATGAGAAGGCAAGGGGAGGAACCCAACTGCCAGATTCAATAAGGTACTGAGCCAGTCATGGCAGGATTTAGTTTCCAAGCATGGTCCTTGTAAACTTACTGTTAATGATTTTGATTAAAAAGGTGGAAAAAATTAAAATCTTCTGTGCTAAATATGGACCAGTTCCCACCTTTAATTTTAAAGGACAGTTTTATTTGCTTCTCCTAGGAGTGTAATTGTAGGTATCCATCAACCATGGAACAGTGGACTCCAAACACCCTGTGAAAATCATCCCAAACAAAAGTTAAGAAAATTAAATATTAATTACTTATGACTGATGTCTCTTTAGAGGATGGATCATCTTCCCAAATAGTAAATATTTGGTCTAACACAAGGGGGCTTGCTCTGTGATTAGAGATTCTTTACACTCTGGCAAAAAGCATGTCAAAGTTGTATCTTGAATTAATGCCTACTTTGGAAGTCTAAAAACTGGCAAAACAACCCTCAGCTGTACCCATTATCAGAAAAGGTAATGATGGTCAGCAAAAGAAACTAACTCTTAAAATCTGTTTGATGAGCGGCAGCTTTTCATGGCATGGAACAGGGACACAAGCTTCTTGCAAAGAACTTTTCAGTTTACAGTATGCTCTTAATTAATTGCAACATCAGCCACAGGAGCTGCATTTTAAAAGACAGACATAGAGGTGAGGGCATCAGAAAATGGAAATGGAACAGAAAACATGGCAAATATAAATGTGATGAATGACACGTTAACAGAATTGTTGTGGAATGGATGGATGGATGGATGGATGGATGGAGAATGACATTTTGCCCCCTCATTTCATGGCTGAAGCATCAAAATGCTACTGCCATCTGTTGTGCTTGCAGATACCCTCAACTCTCACTGCTCGAAAAGATAGCGTTCAGCTGCAGCTGTGAAGACTATGCAGGGGAAGTTGACCATTTGCAAGAAATAACTTCAAGAGCATTGGCCCCGGACCATAGGAAGTCATTTGTTCCTCATGCCAGATGACATTTTCCAGTTTACTTTACAAATTGCAGAAGCACGGTAAGACTTCTGCAGAGCAGTGACTAATGTTAAAACAAATATAATTCTACTATGACAAGGAAGGTGTTCACAAACTGCAGGAAGCAGTTTAAAATAAATTGATGTAGGTTTTGAATTGTCCACAAGTTGGGTTTAGCTTCCTTCCATTTACCTTTTACTGCATTAACATTTCTTTTGTGATGGCTGCTGCTGGGAACCTATTGTAAGTTTGGGCAATTAGGATTTTTGTTCCATCTGTCCCTCCCCTCAGTCAATACTGTAGCATCAAAAGAGGCCAATTCAGTGTAGGCTGGCTCCGGCTCTAAAGCCAGCTAAAAGAGATGTTAGAATTCACTACTGTTCTGGGTGGAAAGGATGGGGGGAAAAAAGCTATAATCATAAAAATGCTGTTTCAGGCTTGTTGAGTTCTTAAAATAATCTGACTTAAACCTCCTACACAATGCTCACAAGTCAGAGCATGGCAATATACTTCAATGTAGGTTGCCTCTCTCTCTCTAAATCCAAACTAAAATAGATGTTAGAAATCATTACTGCACTATGTCAAATACAGACTAGGACTGTAATCAGAGGGCTGCGGCTTCAGGTTTCAACGGTTCTTAAAATAATCAGCCTTAAACCTTCTGCAGGAATCAAAGCCTGGTCATTTATATTTTTGTAAGGTTGAGGATTCCACCGCCTCAGGCTTCTCCTTGATAAAAAAGCAGCTTTATTTTTTTTTCTCTCCACTGGAATAACTTGTGCATGGCAGATATTGGCAGGTAGAAAGACAGTGGAAACTAGGTACTTCATTTTTGTCAGGAGGTTAACTCCACGCGGAGTCAGGGTATGACCTCAGAACAAAACCCAAGTGCCTTGTCTTCACTGTGTTTTTACCTGAGCACAGCAGATGTGTATTAGCTACCTGAACTCAAAACTGCTTTGCAAAGTGAAGACAATCCTTATATCCCACTACGGAGGACAGTGTTAAAGCAGGCAGCTTTGCTCCTTTCCCGAAGTGTGAATTCCTAGTCTCCTATTTTCATGTATGCAATCCATGGGTTAGCTGTTCAAATACAAACCAAAACAAAATAAGGAGAATGCATGCGATGAGGAGCTTACTCTTCTTCTATCCACCCAAGAGCTCCTTCTGTGTGACCAATTAGTTCTTCCTCTCTCTAATCCCACTCTGCTTCTGCCTCTTTATTTAATACAGGTTTTCTGCGGGTGCAGATTAACCACAGCCTTATTTTCAAGTATAAGTACTTCTAACAGGGCACACGTTATCTGTGATGCAGGCTATAGACATGAAAATAAGGTAATCTTCCTATTCTTTTGCAAATGTCCTGGAAAGAATATGCTTAACATTGTGTAATAACATCCGGACCGGGGGTGGGAGGGGTGGGAAGAGGCAGGGAGCACCTCTGATGCTCCTGGCACAGAGACGCGTTCATTAAAGCTAAATCCAGCCCATGAAAAGAAAACGGGCACAAATAACCATACTCATAGGGGCATTTGCCTCTTCTCGTTTTGTCAACATTCAGTATGCTAACTGTGCCCTTGGGATTTATCAGCATTATAAAACGTGGTATGCTGTCTTTTGTTCATGCTTCCTTTCTGAGAGTCACAGACCTACATGATGATTTTTAAAAGCGGGTAAATCTCAAGATCGGCTGATCGCACAGAAAAGCTTGGAAACGTGGGAACCCTAAAGTTCGAAACCAGAATGCTCTTACCATTGTTATTATTACACTTGTTAAAACCTCGTGGGGTTTAATGCTTCAGGTGGCGATTCATTAAAATGTCATTCAAGAAAGAAATTAGAGACTTAGGTGCACCAGCAGGCACAACATTGAAGCAGGGCAACTAAACAGGGTTACAGCACCAGGTAGGACCAATGGTCAGTGCCTCACATGGCTAATACAGCTCCAAGCAAACTTGCTCCCCAGCCAGGCTCAGTTTGTCACGGGGCAGGTCCAGACCACTTGTTGCAAGGTCTTCTTCCACAGCCTGAAAGCACAGCAAGTCCCAAGAGGCTGTGGGTTGGGGAGAGACCAGCCTTCCCAGAGGTGGAGGTGGCCAGGACAGCCCCACCACCTCCTGCAGTCAGAAAGGACTCGGAATAAGTTCACATCACCCCTCCTTCGCCCTTAGCAAAGCCACCCGCCCAGGACTAATATGCTTGCTCTCCTTCCTGGGATCCCTTCAGTTTATCCTAATTGTTTGCAGCTTTTGCATACTCATGGTTGAGCTAATGATCAGTATATATGCAGAGCAGAAGGCACTAAGAGAATGTTATTTATGGGACTGAAATACAGTGGTTCCTGTGCAGTCACTGAAACTGGAGAAGTAACCACAGGAGTAGTGGGAGAGGCTCCAGAGGATATGTTGGAGGCATTCAGGTTTGCCAACACCTAGAAAGAGCTGTGGGTTTTCCCCCAGCTTATCGTGCCCCTTTGGTGACAAGCCAATGCAGTTGGATGGAGGTGGTACGGAGCCTTGCGACGGTCACAGGCTCATGAGGAAATAAAGGGCTTCCGTTTTACCCCAACCAGAGACGGGGTTGTATGAGTGCAGTGGGAAACTGGGAGCCACAGACCCAGGGCTGGGTGTAAAATATATGAAACCATAAATTCAGCTTTGGAGAAAGTGTCAGAAGAGGCCCACATCATGGCCAGTGTGGTCGCTGGATAAAGGAGAAAGATGGTCCTGAGCCAGTTTGCGCCAGCATCATCTCCTGGATCAAGCCTTAGGCTGTCTGCTTGAAAGGGAAAAGCTGCAAGCTACCAAAGAGTTAATCCTAAACAAAAGGTTTCAAGTGCTAGGCAAAAGTGGCCACTGGTTACCCAAGTGATTTAAAGTACTTCAGGATATCTATGCCACATTAATCTTGCATGTATATGTGTCACCTACTTTCAAAACAGCTTCCTTACAAAAAGACAGTAGGCTTGTCTCAGTAAGATAAAAGGTTTTAAAATTTTCGAAACCTGGCGTTTTTCTGTGCAAGAAGCACAGAAAGGGATTGCGCAGAGTTAAGTAGCATCCACCCACATAAACCAAACAGGTCTGCACTGAAGGAATAGTGCTATAAACCTTGGAATTTTACAAGCAAGTTTAATATTAATTCTTTAGAAACCCTTTGTGCTTATGGTTTCAGACAGAATATAAAAGTACCATATAAATATCAGCACAATATAGCGGGCAGCTGTTGGGTACTTTAACCATTCCCAATCAATTACAATAAACAGAACAAGCACACTGAATCGCATCAGAGCGCCATACAGTAACCCTCCACCTCTGTCTTCTCCTTCCTGCCACGTAAAATTAAACGTGCAATAAATTACTTGTAAAATGACAGAATATAGAATGTTCTGGAAGGTTTTCGGTAGGCTAGGATGGATGGAGAGACTAAACCCACTCTTTTTGAATAACAAACATTAATGACAGTAAGAGTCTCTTTTTTTTTTTTTTTTTTAAACCAACTGTGAAAGAGCAGTGCAATAAACCCAACTATTCCATTCAAAGCAGAAGGGAACCCAAAAAGTTGACCCTACAGAAACGCTGGGAAGCGGCACAATCATGCCTAGCAGACAAGATTTACTTATTTGGCTTACAACAGCCAGAACGAAAAGAAATGCAATACTCGGGAGACTTGGGAGATGTAACGGGGTGGCAGCAAAGGCTTTCCTGACGGCAGGGAAGCGGGCACAGCTGCCCAGAGCAGAAGGAAGGAAAGGTGGGAGCCTCCTGGAAGACACACATGCGACTTGTCAAATGGAAAGTCACTTCTGGACCCAGTAAACAGACAACCAGCTTTTTACATGCAGACGTCAACTGCCTGTCACCTTTGCTTTCCGTTTACACGCCTTTAACTCCATCCACTTGGATGTGCTGGTTGCTTCGGGTGGGCCTAAAGCCGAGTGTGCGGAAAACTCCTCACCATCAGGATAAAGCAGCACAACCTCTCTTATGTGTTTGCTAAACTGCTTTTATCCAAGTGTGCAGTGCTATTCCAGCACTCACAAAATTGTCTAAATTATGCAAGGGCCACGGGCAATTCTCACCACGGTGGCTCTCACTCGCACCCTGGATCTGGCTGTAGCCGCGGACGCTGGTCGGTGGGGTCTGCGTCCGGACCACTCCTGGGGCAGGCATGTGGCAAATCCCACAGGCCTTTATTTACGGTATACTGTGATCTGTGAGGTGGGGCAGACAAAATCTGCTGTGCTTATTTACTATTTCTGTCCCCCCACACTTAGAGCTGGTACATTTTGCCACTTCGGCAGTCACGTGTCTCCCAAAACTATATTCATTCGAATTTAAATACTGCCAGCCAGAGCTATTCTTAACAACTTGCATTATTTTCTAGGTAATTTCTAATAGTTTTAAAACTCTCCTAAAAAATGTGAAATAGTTTCACAAACTTTGTTTTCATGCTTCAAAATTCTTAATTAAAAAAATAATAAAATCTGGGAGCTCAAACCTCTATCAGTCTGAGGAACAATTTATGGATATATTATGTCAGATTAACCTATAGCAAATTGACAACAAAGACTACTTTTAAATTACACTTCATATTAATATTACCATTTAATATTATCTGTATCATCAAATAAGATGTTACAAGTGTATTCAAAGTCTTGGAAATACTTTTACTGACTGCAATAAGACTTCTAGGCAGAGAAGTGATAACTGGATATAGGTACCATTCTATGCACTGGAGTACCTAACACTTAGAAGAATGAAAATCAAAAGAAATCCTGTAAAAAATATTTTTTCCTGTAGCTTCCCTCTCAGTAGGCTGGCTTTCCTTTAGCACTGGTTTTTAGTTCCTCTTAAGAAGAGGATGCTCCAGCAGAAAAGAAATCAGTAACGCACTGATATTTAAAGATATAGAAACTTGACCTTTTGATGATCCCAATTCAGCCAACAAGAAGCTGAGGAAAATGCATTTAGAAACAGGACAATACGTAACATAAGGTAGAGGTTAATACAGGCGATGACGATCAGAGCACTTTTGGGCCCTGGCAATACAGTGACCGCTGAGCCCTGTATTTCCATTTCAATGTGACGGGGTCAGAACATGGTACCGTTTCCTAAGGGACAGGATATGAGACAGAATCAAATATTTTAGGGGACAAAATAACCCTCCTGGAGGACTCTCCCTACTTTGTCAGCAAGCCCGTCCTCTCCCACAGCACCAAAACACAGTCTGCAAGATACGCTTCTGTTTTGGGGAATTATTTCTGACATGGTGAATCAGGCGTAAGCTTGAGGCAAGCAGGCCATCCCAACAGATTTTACTGCTAAATACTTGTCGCAGGCTGGCATTTGACACTTGAATTCAAGTGAAGATTTCATGTTCAAAAAATTAATACTTGATATGCACCTACCTGTTATATGTCTCTACCTTTATATTTATCTACCTGTCCTCTGCAATGATGAGATGTGCTTGAGTCCCATCACTTCCAGGTACAGAGTTTACTGAGTTTACAAAATTAATACCATTAAAAATTAATGCGTTACCAGCAAGTTGTCTCTTTTCCTCCATAATATCCTCCCAGAAGCTAGCAATATGGATGTCCCTTCCCCACCGGCATTTTTCTCACAACACAGCAAATACAATCAACATAAAACCTCATTTCATAAGGCAGCTGTAAAAGGAGAGCTACAATGGAAAGCCTTAAACGACCTGTGGTACTATTTCATTAGCATCTGAGCTATAATATAAAGTAACAATATATTTCCAAATCGCAGTGTTTTAATAAAGTTATAAAGTTAAATAGAGAAATAAACGTCTGAGCTTTATGAAACCCCCAAAAGGCAATGAAACTCTCAAAACAGTGACAAATCTTTCTAGAAGCAAGCAAATCCTCATCCAGTTGAGTTTACAGTTGACTTCTGGTAATACATGTGTTTCACAACATACCAATATCTATATCCAGTGCTCCTCATTTTCTTCAGCAGAAGAATACCTACAACCCAAAATACTGCCGCAACATACTCAGCCAGCCTGTCACTCATATTTTGAAGACAACAACAGACAAAAAGGTTCCACAGAGAAGCAGAATCAGTGGTTTCTAGTTTCCAGTTGCAAATAAAAATTTCTGGGAAAATTTACTTTAAAGCAGCCTTAAATGAAAATCTATATAATTAAGGGAAAGACCATTGCTTCAAACAGATTGACTGTCTTCAACAAATTTCTCTCTTTCTAGCTACTCAGATATGCTATATTTCCTAATTATCACCTTTTAAGGGCCATCTGGGCCCCATTCCTCACCATCAGGGGGCAATTCCATTTGCATTGTTCATAGGCTTAGTCATGATCAAGTAGTCTGGTGGTAAAGTTCATTAGAAATGAGAAGAAAAGCATTAAACCTCACACAGTAAAGCAAGTAGCTGATACCTACATACCCACAGGAGAGATAAGCATTTAATGCATATTCTCACACGACTTAACAAGTCTTCAATGAGCATTTTTTTTTTTCCCAAACTGCTTAAAGAATCATTTAGCCCGGTCCCTGACCAGGTACGTAATGAAAATTTGATTCAGTCTCTGCACACTTCCAAATATTTCTCAATTAAAGAGAAATAAATAATAAAATCATAATCTATTAAATAAAATCATAACCTATTTACATCTTTAAGACTGAAAAGTCTAATAAAGCTAATGTAATGATACTATTATTTCTTCTATTATTCAGACGTTTGCAACGTATCGCAAATTGAGGGCAAGAATTTTCTAGTAGTTTAATTAAATAGGCAAATACAGATGCAAATGCATGCACTGTGTTGTTAAAAATTAACGTCAGTTTGGATTAACTGTATGAGAAAAGTTACTCTCTACTGTCATATAGCAATAAATATCACTATACATTTCCCAACAGGTCAGTGTAAACATGCATGGGATAGCAGAGGAAGAAAACCGAGCAAGTCCTTGGCCCTGTGCCTGGATCCTATAATATAGGTCAGTATTTCATATATATGGCCTTCTCAAAAGGTTTGAAAATGGTACTTAAAAAAAAATAATCAAAGCAACTCAGAAAATCTAATTCATATAAATTCTGGACCCACGGAAGTCAGTGCTATGACTTCCAAGTGTAGCAAACTGTTTTGAAACAGAAGTGCAGCAAAACTCCTTTTTGATACAGATTTTTTATCTCTGCAGTCTGTGCTTTGGGTCATTTTATATGCTGAAGCCTGTAGCTTCTGGGAACTATATGCCCATATTAAAGATGAATTACCATTACTTTTCGTTGAAAACCCTGTGTAGCACTTGAGCTCCTGGCAAACTGCACTGAGACACACACAACAAAAGTTTGGGGATTAAGGATAGATTAGTCCACGGACACTACCTGCTATCTTTCCATGTTATTTAATTCTGGAAATTTCTCAGTCAGCTTGAGAAAAACTGAAAGGATCATGTTAATGATGAAATGATGCTATAAAATGTGATATGCTATAACTTGAACACTATAAATATAGTTTCCTGGCTGCATAACAGTTGCAGTGTTGTTGAGGTAATGTGATGCATTATGCGCTTTTCACAATTTTGGGGTGAAAATGTAAATGCCAGTGTATCATTGGCCAGATCAAGAAGCTGTAGTCAGATATTAATGGCTAGATTTATCTTTTGAGTGTTGTAGGCTTCTTAGCAGGCCATGCCAGCTAGAGATGAACTCAGGCCCCAAAATTCTGGAATAATTGATTTTGCTTTTTCAGTGTTGCCCATGAAAGAGAAGATAGTGTGCTGGTTTTGGCTGGGATAGAGTTAATTGTCTTCATGTAGCTAGTACAGGGCCGTGGTTTGGATTTGTGCTGAGAACAGTGTTGATAACTCAGGGATGTTTTCGTTACTGCTGAGCAGTGCTTACACAGAGCCAAGGCCTTTGCTGCTCCTCACACCACCCCACCAGTGAGGAGGCTGGGGGTGCACAAGAAGTTGGGAGGGGACACAGCCGGGACAGCTGACCCCAACTGACCAAAGGGATATCCCATACCATATGACGTCATGCTCAGCATATAAAGCTGGGCTAACTTTTTGTTGTTCCAAAACACATTCCAGGCTACTTATTTGGTGTAAATTTGGCCGGATCAGAGGTTTTCTATATAAAACAGCCACTCTCTGTGAGACAAACGCTATAGCTAGAAAGTATCAAGAGCAACAAGTCCAGAAGAGCTGAAATGTAGTTAATGAGGATGACCAACACCTCTGATTTTATGGGTTGCCTTTGCTAGAAAAGCTGTAGGGCAGTTTATCATAGTCAACACAAAATAATATATATAGGTTTTGTACAGGGTAAAACTTCCTACTGCAAGGTTTGGAGTATATCAGAAGCTTATATAAAATACAATATACTGAGATCTCTGACAGACAAAACTAAAAATCTTACTGCCATGAGCTGAAAGTAAAGGCACACTACTGGAAGCTGGTGACAGTGTTTGATTAAGATGTGGTGACAGATTTCTTAGACCTATCCAGCACAAATCCTCAGGGCAATCCCTAAATACAAATGGCTGGAGTTCCAATTGAAAGCTTTGTCTTCCCAGTCCGTAGGTGAAACAACATCAAATAAAAACATTTTGCCCTCTTAGACGTTCCCACAACCCTGATATTAAAAAAAAAAAAAGTGCATCAAAAAAAACCCAAACAAAAAAAACCCCAATTCCTCTGCCTTTGCTGAGGTTCAAAGACTGTATGCCCATTCTGGAGATACATTTGCCAAATGCAGAGATATTTCAGATTGAAAGAAACTTTATTAATTAGATCAGGCTTCTCGTCTGGATGGCTGCTTTGCCTGTCAGTACCTCTGGGAAGCACTGGCTTATCTTCCACCTTGGACAGGAGCATGGCTGAGCTGACAAATCCCCATCGCCTGCCAGCGCCATTGGTCACCGAGGGCTGATTTTGGCCCTGGGCTGAGAGTACGCAAAGTATTTTCAGGGACCTCAAACAAATGCTTACAGTAGGACCGGCACGCAGGTGATGAGCTCGGAGTTTGCAAAATGGATTTTGCCATTTTACATTAAAAATGTACGTAAGCCGCCAGCTTTTCTCAACAGCTGTGCCTTTTACTAGAATAGCCTACACCTGCTTTTGAATATTCCTTTATTATTTTCACTGAACAGTAAAACTCCAGTAAAAATACAAGGCTTGAGTGGATCTATAAAGCCAGCAAATGCAGTAAAATGTCACTGCCATGTCACAGAATTGCTTTACTACTTAACACTGCACAAGGAGTATGTTTTCATAGTTGTGTTGAGTTTTAGCTACCTGGCTCCTACTGACTTTAATGGGAATCACACAGCTAAAACTCCATGCACCACTTTAATACTTCAAAGTAATTTTTCAGTCCCCTGGAGAAGGTCATAGAAATATTAAAAACTAAAGCATTCTCCAAGGATCTCAGATTAAAGACTTGCATCAGACTTTATAAAAGTGATTGGTCAAATATATAACATACTCTTAATGTTCTAGCTCCTGGTTTGTTTTCTTTAGAAAGAACCTTTGTGATGCTTTTCACACAAAGCAATATAAAGCATAAAGAATAGCACAGCAAGGCATAACATGAGCAGGAAGACATACAGAAGAGTTACTTGATACATATTTACAGTGGTAAAGAATTACTTAGGTTTTTGAATATTATGAGCAAGTTCAGGGCAATTCTTAATGAAGACATTGTTACAACTCTATACCATTTGATTGCAAGCAATACTGTAACACAAATATTTCTATTCCCTTCGATGTGTTCCCTGACCTCTTTTGTCCCCATAATAAACAACTTGGCCATAAAATTCCATTTTCATATTACTTTCCTAAAGTGGGATGACATAACTGCTCTTTCAGACCCAAGCACGCACCTTCTTTCCTCTGTAGTGGGTTACCAGAAATATACAACCTTCCTGCGGTTCAGAGCTGCGACATCTTCATAACCCCATTAGTCTTGCCACACTGAAGGCAAATCATATCTACACTATCCGCTGTACAGATAGACAGTGAGTAAAAGAGTTAAAAAAACAAGATGATAAAGTAAACACAAATTCAGGAAATTTGTATTAAATTTATCTTCAGGTTATTGAGGGCACAAGCAGCAATCAATGTCATAAACTAATTGTTCATTTGGTGGTGTTACCAAAAAAAAAAAGGTATTAATACATAAAATCATCTTATAACATGATAACCTCAATAAAAATAAAGTGCTTAACATAATGTAAACAGCATAGTCTTGCCTGGGTCCTTTCTTTACACTGAACTAGAGGTCTTGTGTTTAAATTTTAAATTTGCAAAAGCAAAATTAGAAATAAAAGCAAATACCCATTAAAAAAAATAAAGAAAATTTTAAACTCGCAGCATGTGCCTACCATACAGCAATGAAGTATCTTCAACCTTCCACCTGGAAGCAAACTGAGAAGCTCACTATTCACACCAGTTCTCCTGAAATATGACATCCTGCATAAATGCACTGTCAAGGCACGTGGAATTAAACCATATTTATTACCAGATAATCCCAGATATAACCTCAGAAAAGCTGTGAATCAAAATAAATATAAGCATGTGTAAATACACACATACTTAAAAGTGGCCAGGCATACCGGTCTAACACCCCCAAACTATTACACACGTCCATTTAAGGAGAAGCAGCATATATATACACACAATAGGTTTCTGTAAAACCGGAATTTTTATTTGCATTTCCATCATCCCTACATACAGTTGTCAAGTTACAGACCAATTAAGCTGAAATAACCTTCCGCTAAAATCTTGAGCACAAACCAAAGCACCGGGATGACACAAAGTAAGTGTTACCATCTTAGCCAATTCGCATGAAAAATGACTGTGGCAATATCATCACACTATAGGTATCCTAAAACAAAACGGGTCACGTTTTGCTTTTATTGTCACAGGAAAGGCAAATTGATGCATAATTAACAATTGGCTGATGCAAATTCTTTTACATCTTTTAATTGGTGTTAATTAGATTAGAAGTAAATTTTCTTTTATCTCGCCATTCTAATGCGAACTAATCTTCTCAGCAGCATGTCAAAGTTTCCCTTTTAATTAAACTTTTCAGCTGGGAACTTCTGCAGCGCTCAGGCAGCAAAAGATATAATTTAAGGCACATGAATTGTGCTGGGTTTTATGAATGGAACATCAAAAATTTAAAGCAATGATTAAAAAGGCTCTGCGGAAGGTCAGAAATCTGAATTCTGTGGAGGCAACGGTGAGCTTTTAAAGCTGCTCCGAGAATGTGACTACGGCACTTTCCAGCCATCCCTTCCACATCCAAATCCATCCTTTTACAAAGGAAAACTACCCCAAATGTAAAACATCTTCTGTGAATTAACTTCCCCCTTTCATACTGCTTCTCCCAAAATATTGCAGCTCCTCTAAAATTGTTAACGTGCAGAATAAACCACAAAATACATTTAATATCTTTTATGGGAAGTTGACCTGAAATAAAATTTTATGTAGTTAAGGACTTTTGATAGTTCTTTGTCCAACTTTTTTCTCTCTCTATGGGGCAATGGTGATTGAAACCTGATGTCTGCTGCACAAAAAGGCCATAAAATGTTTTACGCAGAAGTAAAACAGTAGCCATTAAGTTTTGCTATGAAGTTTGAGTAGATATGCAGCATGAAAACATGATAAAAGAGCCATAAACTGATTGTGATCAAATGCAATTACAATGACTTGTCTCCAATGAATGACATGTACTAAATGCAGTTGCAGTTCCTTGCAAAATTACTTTGGGCAAAGGACCAAGAAAACACTATATCCTCTTTACGAACGGCAGCTTGCCAGGGAAATCGCAAACACACAAGCTTTAATATCTATGGCCAAAAGCACTTGGGAACTCATTAGGAAAAGGTTAAAAAGACTTACTTGTGAAAGACAGCTTTTTTGCTGCTTTTTTAGAGCAGCATCCTGAAGAGTCCAGTGTTTGGGGTGTGGGGAAGACGGGCTCCTGGAGGAAGGAGAGAGTAGCCCTAGTGAGGGTGGTTACCCCTTTTCTCCTCATCACGTTTTGATGCCACGACAAAGGCAAGATGCGGAAAAAAGCCATTTGTTTTGCAATCTTCTGTATGAAAGTTTTATATCCTGTGTGACAGAGGACCGATGAGAATGGAAACCCTAGCCTACCACCACAGATTTTGCTAGGAAGAAAGTCTTTCAGCGCTGGACACAATTAAGATAAAAGCTGATAGATTTGAAATCAGATGAAGTGGGTTTATAATTAAAGGTGGATAGGAACTGGGATCTTGGGAGTTTCATCCTTTTGATTGTGTTCTGGGGTTTTGATTAGATAACCTGGTTTAACTTTCACTCATCAAAAGGATTTCTATATTCTGAGTAGTCAGATCAAACCCCTGGATTTCCCGAGGGGTAGACACAAAGAAGAAGACACCCTCAGGCATTTTAAGTGTCAAGAGGCAGTGAACGGTGCCAGGTCATTCTCTGGCTAACAAGATTTAAGGAAGATGGTGTAGAGATATTCCAAGTAATTTCTGTGCCAAAACCAAACATACAATATTAAAGTGTCAACAGCAGTAATTTCCTCCAGGGTGAAACTGCCCTGAAGTATGGTGAAAAGTGCAAACCTTGTAGCATCATTTTCTATCTCTATCTGGAAATAAAGGGAATCAGAATGAGGACCTTCCCATGGAATATAAGGTATTTTGCTTTACATAGGAAGGACAAAACAGGGTTCAAGCTACAGATGTATATTTGTCTGTATTTGTATATAATAAAAGAGAGACAACCACCACCACCCCCCCAACTTGTGCTTTCATTGTCTAAGAAACCCTGATTATTACATTTTACGGGGACCTAGAAGGGGCAGAAGTAACTGCTGATGCTTAGTACTGTCATTCAATGGGCTACCAAAACTTAGGTATTATGATACCCGAGAGCAAGCTGAGGAGAGACCCGAACCTCCTTAGTGAAGGGATCAACTCCCACCACACCACCGGGATTCACTGTAATGGAAACTTAGGGTTCTTGTTATTAACAGCTTATAGAGTTGTCACCAAGCTGAATCATTTATCAAAGAAAAAAAAAATAGAAAAAAAAATTGAAATACTAACCAGGATTATTCTAATCTAATACTAACAATGCACAGCAGTTATTTTTTATAGTGGGGCTCCGGTTAAGGGCTTGCCAGTTCTTTTTATATAAACTTCAGGTTTATAACTTACATAAAAATTAACTGAACACTGCAATGCTATAGAAGGTGTCATCATATGCACCTCTCAGTATATGGTAGAGTACAAACCTAAGAGTATAGCACTCTTAGCCTGTCTGAAAAATGTCATGCTAGATACAAATATCACCAGTAAGGCAGCGATGAAGCACACAGTAACTCGAACTCCCTGCCCCAGAAAACCAATAAATCTCTCCTAAAAACCAGAGCCCACTCAGCCTTCTCCTGCCTTATTACATCATAAACCAAAAGCAAATGGCAACGCACTGCCACAACTTCATAGAATTACTGTAAGACCTCCTGGACTGTGCTGTAAGCAGGGAGGAAAATTTGGGTGTGAAAGAGGTGATGTTCGCTGCTCCAGAAGCGGTGCTGGGATGCAGCACTGGGCTTTGGTGCCGAGGCACCTCTCTCCTCAGAAAAGCATTATTTTTTTTAATCCTGTACATTAGCTGTTTAACATTAATTATCAATTTTGCAACAGTGACCACCAGTCAGTAATTACTCAGAGTAATTAAATTCAACTGAAATTTAACAAGGGAAATGTCTATGTAGTGTTCTTGGAATAAAAGCCTTCTACAGCACTGTGTTAAATAATAGAAACTACAGTATATTTCAAAATGGGAACATTCAGATTGATTAGACACACACGTTTATCAATATGAATATAACACATTCACTTTATTATAGCTGCAAATTCACTTTATACATGTATTTGTCTAAATTCAGTTTATAAATATCTATCTATGTATACATGTATTAGCAAAATTTCCACACGTGTGCTGTGCTGCAGCTAGTAGGACACTTATTGTCAAGGAAACAATAAAATGTAGCTAAGTCTTAGCACTGCAGAAGTCACTCCTTTCAACATTATACTTGGGCTACTCGAGTCTTTGAATACTGCCTGTGTTTCATAGTCAGCACATTTGCCTTTTTGTAGAAGGCATTCCTTAAAACTTTCTACCATACATTTGGCCAATGGTGTCTGATAATCTGATTACTTACACGCATCTCATTCCATGCAGATTCCAGAAAAGTGGGAGAAAAAAAAGATCTCTTTTCCAGAAGTAAATTTTCCTTTTAAAGTGTGTTAATATGGTGAGGAATAGTTCTTTCCCTAGTTTTTTTAAGAAGAACCAAAATTCATCACTGCTAAATTTCTACTCGGATCAGTGCAAATCAGCCTTGAGCAACTTGGGCTTTTTGTTTCCCATGAACTGGCCCTCTGTGGCGGTGTGCATGATGGGTGAAACACGAAACAGCGGTGCTAACAATTAAGAATGTACAAGGCGGAAAGACTGTATGAAGGAGTGACACAGCCCGATGCTACCCAGTGTCCCCCAGTAATGGAAAGAGCTAGACATCTGCTTTGCTGGTGTTTAACATAGCATGAGCACTACAATTCCTTTGCAAAGGGGAGGAAAGCCCTAGAAGACCTGGTTGACTCCAGGCACAACGGAGGAAGCTCCCACTTCGCTGGGTTTTTTGAAAGCTGCACTTCCACCTGCACCAAACCTACGTGACCCAACAAACAATATGCAGTAACATCCAAAAATAACCTTCAGGTGGTTGTCCAACAGTGCTTGGTCAAAGGGAACAGCAGCAGCTCAAGGATTTTGACGGGCTGTATTGATATCCGCAGCAAAGCTAGAGCTGCACGGACCATGCAGCATCGCTTCTTCCCTCATTTCCAAAAATCAAGGAATTGATAGCAGCTGTCTGCGAATGTGCAAATTAATGCAAGTGTTGGACTTGCAAATAATATTTAAACTCTTCCAGAAGAATGACCACTTTAAAAATTGAGGAGAAGGCACCAGAGAAACATCTGATTCTGAAAAATTATGGTAATTTGATCATTTCATTCCTGAAACCTCTGGAACAAGCTTTGCTTCTTGAAGAAAATTCTTCAGCTTTCTCTTACTAAATACTTGGCCATTATAACCTTGGCCATGTCAAAAGTGTCTGGATGTAAAATCCTGAAAAGATAATGGTATTTTTCAGGCACAAAAGAAATCCCTTTTGATGGGAAATGGAAGATTTGGTGAGACTGAAGCTTACATGGCAATAGTAAAAAAATCCCACGTGGAAGCTGTAAAATATCGATGTGCACCAAAATTCTGGTTTACTTGTGGAAACTTTTGGGTAAGCCACTGCTGTGGGAGAAGGATGATACAAGCGCTGCTACCTCCGTCATAAAGTATCTGCTGGTGAGTCTCTTGCCACCCCCTCAGCCCTCACCAGACTACCTACTCCAAAACGAAATGATCTTTGGCACACGCGAGTAAATTGCTGCAGCACAGACATATCTGGACAGTAATTAATCACTTCGAATGCTCAATGTGTTTGGATATAAAATTAAGAAAGTCGGGTTGTTAAAAAATGACAGATTTAAGCACCATCTGGGCTCTGTGGCCACAGTGGCGCGAATTCCAAAGGAAGGCTTAACAGTGCATGATCCGAGAATCCCATCTGTCTCAGCTGAAACGAAACAAATAAATAAATAAACCGGCAGCCTCATTTACAAGGTTTTCCCAAGTTTCCCAATTTAAAAATCAGCTTGCAGTAGAAAAGCGTATAGAATTAAAGGTGCTACATCTTCAAAATGCTTCTCATGTCTTTTACATAAATTATTACTGTATTATAAGGCTATGGAAAAATCTCTCTATAGGTATATCTATATAGATCGAACACTTTGAGACAGTGTTTCCTAGTACGAGTATGCATTCATAAAAATACAGTGCTAGTAAAGAATCGATGTGCTATGACTCTTCAGTTGACTTGGGGAAGCCAAAGTCCCTTTCTGGCACCCACAATGTCCCTTGGCTCCTTCCCCAAGCCACCGCTCACCTGCGCTCGCCCCACGGCAGCTCTGCCTGGGGATGAAATGCAGCCTCCTCAGCTCCTGACAGACCTCCCTCCGGCCACCTCGCTGCACCTCCCTCCAAGGGCAGAAGCCACTCAAACTGAAGTCACCTGCAACTAGTTAACCTGCAGGATGTCCTCAATGAAACTTGCCTGGCACGGGAAAGGTAAATAAATAAATCATTCAAGGCAGATGAACACCGAATATGAACACAACTATTTGCCTCAGAAAAGCTTAGCCAGGTGGGTTTTAAGTTTAGGGGTGAACCCCAGGAATACTCTGGCAAGTCCCCAGGAGTTTTAAAGTTTGGTCTGAGTGCCTCCCTCCCCCTGGCTGAGCACCAGGTGGGCAGACGTGTGGATGATGTCTGGTTTTCAATTGTCTCTGTGTCCCACCACTCAGGACGGTGCTTTCTCTGTCAAGGCGCCTCTTTTTGCTCTGCAGGAAAGGTGGGACTTGCCATCCTCAGCAACTTCTGCCCTCGGCACATAGCCCGACCCCCACCCTGCCCAGCCCTCCGCACCAGGAAGGTTTCTGCTCTCTCGGAGGCTAGGCTTTAAGGTTTGTGGCTAAAGCCACAGGAGGGTTCAGGTGCTGCGTGCAAAAATATGACTCAAAGGAACAGAAAACCCCGAATTGGCACCTATCAAAGCCACACTCTCCTTCTGCCCCAAAGTTACATGCTCGCTTTTCCTGCAGATGAGGGCAATGGAAAGATTGCCGTGGACATCCATGGGCCTTTTCCGGGATCTTGGGGAAAGGGCTTCTCCAAGGGGTTTGAATCTGCCCCATCCCGTGCTCCAGTCACCGAGTGACCACCGCCGCTCTTGCATAGCCACTTTTCACTAAACTGAGCCCTCCTTCCCATCCTACTCACTTCCAACAGCTGGAAGAAGCTCCCCAGACATATCAGCAGGAAATATGTCCAAAAAATAAAGTTACTAGTGTTAGACTTAAATAAAAGATAGTATCAAACTGCATAATATCATAGCTTCTTTCAAATCGAGACATTTATATCAAGGCCTAATCCTGGAAAGATTCTTTGCAGTATCTTGATTTTACTTTCAGTAGCTCTCTTTGCATTTGTAATATGGAATATATTGGTACTTTTTCCTGCATTCATAACGTAACACTTCTTGGGCTCTGCTCTGCTCCTGTGCTTCCATTTCCGCTGTACATTTTTGTAGGAGAATTATTCAGACCCAAATGGATGAGCAAATGGGTAATACATTCGCTCACTTAAAATTGCTTTTAAATCAGTGGTATC
This sequence comes from Grus americana, assembly GCF_028858705.1. Lineage (NCBI taxonomy): Eukaryota > Metazoa > Chordata > Aves > Gruiformes > Gruidae > Grus > Grus americana. Next base: position 160,378,845 of record NC_072852.1, read on the forward strand.
AAGCTTGCTTATTCTTTACTTTTTTTTTTTTTTAAATTTGTTGAGTAGTTTGTGGGGCTCTCTGGCTCTCCTTTCAGAAAACTCATGCAACTTCTGCGGGCATTACCGAAAGATCAACTAGAAGATGATACATATAATGATCTTGCACATAGCTCCATATACAAAACTGCCATACATTAAAAGTAAACAGACCACAGTGTTTTCCACGTAATACAAATCTTTTATAGGAATTTGCCACAAATTATAAAGACTAGAAATAAAAAGGGTAAAATGTGATTATTATTATTAAAACTTCTTTCAGTAGATGTCTAGCAGGAAGATGATCACAGAAATGAAAGCGTAGGTCAAGGAATCTGGAGAACTAGCACACGAGAGCAAGCCTCTGTAAAACAAAACGACGTCAGGGCCTGAAGCTGGCAAGCGGCAGGCAGCCACTGCTCCGCTGATGCCGCTCCACTGGGAAGGTCTCAGCACCTCTGATGGTTGGGCTCCGGGGCCCCGTAAACGTAAGCCGGCGAGGACTGCCCTGCTACTCCGCGCTCCTCAGGCGCTGCATGCGGGCTCCTCCATTGCCGTCGATCTGCTACTTAAATAAACAGGATTTACAGGAATAATAACAGAAGCGCTGTATATATGATTACCGGGCGGGCTATATCCCAGGTGATGGGGATTGCTGATGGCGAGCAGGACGACTGGAGGAGCTTGCCTCGGCATCCCTTCCTGGGAGAACTGCTTATTGTCTGAGGCACTTTGAGATGCCCTATTTCTGGAAGATGGCAACAAATGCAAAGTATCAACATAATTGTTGCAATCCACATTTTCCAGCAACAAAAAATATTTTCTCGCCAAACACTACATCTATTTATGAATTTCCTAGTGGTCAGACAAAAGATGCGTTCATTCTCTCAGCAGATGTTGTATAAAAATGAATACACTTCCCAAAAATGGGCATTTATTTTTTTCTCTATGAATAAACCAGCACCTGGTTACAATTTTTTCTTTGTTCATCAGTTCATCAGCCTTAAAATAAGACAAAATGTATCTTATTATCTGTAGAACTTTGAAGTGATGTAAAACCTTTGTAGTGTAAAAAAAGGCACAGAGCATTTAAAATAAGCTGAATTACTAGAATATTATTGGATGGCCTATTAAATATAGTATTTTCACAACATGGTAAAGTGAGCTATACTATAAATAACAGAAATTTTATCTCTCTATAATTTAGTCTTTATCACTCTGGTCCTTTCATTATTAAGACCAGGTACCTCTTTTCATATGTGTAAAACTGGTACAAGTTTCCCTGTGAGAGTTTTTTATACCAGTTAGGTGAGAAAATAATGAATCGAACTCAATCCTCATCACCACGCTCCTTCTTGGGGACATGATCCTCAGAAAGGGGACATATTTTCATGTGCTGTTGTGGCGAGGGTGTGCCGTGCTCAGTGGGCACCAGAGTGGAGTCCAATGGCCTGCGGGCTACTGACCAGTTTGCGCTGCATTTGATATCATCTTCTCCGCTTACAGAACAGCTGTGTAAACTGAAGGGAAGGCAGAGCGGCAGGGTTTTAGGCTGAGCTTTGAGAGATGTGCACGCACTGGAGGGGACTGAGGGAAGTGGGGCCAGGCGGTCCAGCCACAGTTCCAATGCTGGAAAGCAAACATCCCTCTGCTACCCCCACGGAAAGCAAAAGCCGAGCACCTTGGGCTGCACGATGCACGTGGGGACACAGTGGGAACCAACACTGGGGAGCATGAGGAAATCGGGGGGAGAGCGTTGCTCGGCTCAGCTGAATTACTTCAGAGAGGGCACAGTACGCAGGCTGCCAGAGACCGAACCATTGCTCTGGATAGCAGCTTTCAGACACGGAGACTACCCATTTTGGAGCATCATGGTGGGCAAGCGCATCTCCAGCCAGCACCTTCTGTGTCCGGCGGGCGGCTGCGGGGCCAGGGAGCCAGATCGGGGTGGGACAGGCAGCGTGTGGGGCTGGCTGGGAGCACGCAAGGCCTGCACCCCCCTACAAAAGGGACAGCTTTCTCTATTTTGGGTTTTCAACTGTTTTGCATTCCTTGGGCGAACTGCAACCTGCCTGTGTCTTGCAGTTTTTTGACCGATAAAAGCGCTTTAAATGCGCGTCTGCCTGGTAGTGCTCTGCACTTCTAGGAAGAATTGGAAATACTTGGAGATTGTTGGATGAAAGGAGTAAAAATATCATTACCATAAGGCAAGACATATAAGCGTTTTCCTTATGGGGAATGCCTGTCGTTTTACATAAATTTTCTATGCAAATTAACCCGGGGTGATTCTAGCCGCATGAAAAAAATTAGATCTCATTAAATGTTCGTTTTGCATTTAATGCTGAAATCGGCTGGTTTCTAAAGAGTTCCCACTGCAAGAAGTAAACTTGAGGGAGTAAAAGGTAAAACAGAAGTCTTTCCTTAGCGCAGAACCCAAATTATGGTGAAACCGAGTTAAACAACAGCATGTGTTGGTGCCAACCTCCACTTTGAGAGGCACGGCATTTCTGAAACACCCCGAACCCGCTGTAATTACCCAGCCGACGCTGGCTGCCTAAGACCAGGCGCGGCACCATTTCGTCGAGGAAGCTTTAGGGAAGCGGCGAAGCCCCCCGAAGTTATATGAAGATTAATAGAAATCTGAACCGCGCTACATCTTAAATAAACAAAAGCTTTTGTAGCCGCGCTGAAAGGCCCATAAAAGTAAACTACAACCTCGGCAAAGCCTTTTAAACTGACAAACCAGCGCGGCAGAGGTCAGGGAGGCAAGAGGGTCAGCAAAACCCTGCCTGCAGGTTTTGGGGGTCGGTCCCTCTCCTCGCTGCCGCGGGGGCCTCGCCGGGGCGGAGGAGAGACCCCGCCGCCGCTCCTCCCTCCGCCGGAGCAGGAACACTTGAACTGCCCTTCTGCCTCAACAAAACTTTAGTTTGCTGATTGGGCACGAAACAAAAGAAAGACAGCGGGACGCGATTTATAAGGGGGCAGGGTAGGCTGACATGCTATTGTACTCCAGAGGTATCCACAAGCTGTTAATTCCATTTTAACATTGTTAATAAGACTGTTAACACATCTGACTTTGTTTAGAGACTTTGAGAACATCAACAAACTAAAGGGAAAAAAAAAAAAACCACAAAACAAAACACCCCCCCCCCCTTAAAACCCCCACCCTCGCCCAGAAGTAAAATAATATAATCTTTTCAAATAGCATCAAACGTCCAAACGTGACGCTTCTGCCCGTCCGGACCTGGCAGACAGGAGGAGGAGGGAAGGCAGGGGGGAGGCTCAGGGACTTGCACCCACGTATGCTTCATCCTCTCGTTGGACTATTTAGCTAGTCACATTTTTTTTCCAGGTTAAATTTAAAGGACTCGTTTCTACCACCGTCGTCGTTTTGAGGAGAGGGAGGAAACCTGGATCCCCCCCCCGCCCCCCGCGCACACCTCCTCTCCCTCCCTCCCTCGCACTCGCACGCAGGCAAATGTGCAGATTTAATCAGTGTGGAATGTTTTAAATGAATAATTGGGTCTGACAGATTTATTGCAGTTAATTTTGCAATAGAATGGAAAAATGTTTGGATCTCAGCCTTTAAAGTATTAGGAAAACAATTAATCCATCACATAACGGAAATTCCTGTATTACACCCTCATGTCCAATTAAATAATGTCAAGTAATCTTACATTGTAAAATGCTGAAAATTGAAGCTCGAAACGTTGGGGGAATATGCTTTAATTTTTTCAGGAACCTCGAAACAAAAATCACATCAAATTAAAATCAGATGCTTCGATAAAAGGTGTTTTGCTTGGTTTTATTTGGAGGAGGAGACTTTTTTTTTTCTTAGTTAAAAAAAATTCTAACAAAGCAAAAAAGCAGCCTTTCTCAAAAAACATTGATTTCCCTTATTCTCTCCAGCTTTTGCATCAAGAACGCTGTCTTAGCGAGGCAATCTCAAAGCAAATCAAAAGTGTTAGGATGAAGTGTGCGACCGCGGAAAAGATCTTTAAACAGGAGAGAAGCAGCACTTCTGTTTTTTCAGCAGGCAGAGGGGCTGATTCCAGGGTACTTACTCAGGCACAACTCTCCGAGACTTCAAGCCGTGTTTTGCTTGAATAACGTCCCGTAGGATCGAGTCCCCAGTTTAGGACCAACTGACAGCAAACTTCTGAGACTGAAAGTAAGCGGGATTCGTTTGTCTTTGTTTACAGCCCGAAGCTGCTAATGCTGTAAAATTGCTTAATGTCACACTCCATCTCCTCTTTATTAAAGGTAAAGTTTAAAAAAAAAAAAAAAAAGCCTGCAAATCAAAGAACTTTTGCAGAATAACAAAAACACCGACTTACAAATGTCTTGCCTGCCCCTGAAATTTGAAACTTGGCAAATTCATCCCGTTCGGCTGCTGTACAAAAGGTCCCTGAAGCGTGTTACAGTAGGGACCCGCCAGCTTCCCAAATAGTTGGGCTGTTTCTAAACTAGGGGAGATGGGGCTGCGGTTTCAGGGCTCCTTCAACTAGAACGAAATGAAAACGGCGGCGAAATGTTAATATCGGAGAGGTTTAAGAGGCTATTTTTACCGGGGGGGGGGGGGGGGAGCGGATTGCGGCAGGCGAGGTAGGGAGCGCAGGGACAAAAAGGGATGGGAGCACGTGTCGCTACAGAAAGGCTGGGGAAAAAAACCCAAACCAAACCAACCCCAAAAGAAAGTTGGAGTTTCTGTAGAAGGAGTAAATAAAAAACATAAGGAAACATCCTTCTTCCAGTATGTCAACGGCAAAAAGAGCAAACTGAAATCTCGGGTCGTATTTAAGGGTAATAAATATTGCAACGCCTTGCTGGCACCTCCGCTAAGGCACCGTCGGCATGGCTGGACAGATGAAAATGGGGATTGCGCTGAATGAAAGAAGTATAAGACTTGGCCACCACCGTTCAATTTGTTTTTCCGAATACAATACGGTGCTTATTTTGCTGGTTTCTTACAATCTTGACGTTCTGGATCCCCACGTTGCCACCCAACTATTTCTGTTGCCATAACAACGTCAGAAATTTGGTCTTCGATGTCTTTTTTAATAAAATAATTTTGGGACTCGGAAGCTTTCAAAGGCGGGACGGTTTCTCCATTTAGGCAGCTCACACCTTTTTCACAAGGAGCCTATTTGTTTCTGTTTCCCTAAAAAAAAAAAAATACTCTCCTCATTTGAAAACTATGCTCCCCCCCACCTCTCCACCCCCCTTCTTGACATTGGAAAGAGGCCTGTTGCTATAAACAGCTTTTCTGGGGGACCTGGGATAGGATTTTCAAGAAATAGGCAACCTACAGCAGCCGGGGGACCACCTCCTTAGGCTTACGAAAAGAAGTACTGTACATGCAGCCCAGCGTCTGAAATAACGGGCAAGTTTTCTCCACTTATCCACCGGACAAGTTTTAAGAACTTCAAAAATTAAATATTCAACCAAAAATTACTTAGAAAGTGTAATAATGCTGTATATTTTGCATCTGGTCACTTGGGAGATCCTCATCCCTCCTGCAAAGCGATTTGAGCTCTCTTTGGGAGCTGCCCCTTGGCATGGCTAATATTATTTCTGCTTTCTCAGATCAGCTCAGAATGAGCATAATAATAATAATAATAATAATAATAATAATAATAATAAAAACTAAACCCAAAAATACCAAACCAAAACACCCCTGGCTCTTTACCATTAAATAAATTGGATTCCCAGCACAAACAGCAAAACAATGGCCAAGAGGATGTGACTAACAAACGCCGAGGGAAGAGTCAAGCTGCCCTCTCTTTGCATATGCAGCGAAACAGAAGTCACTGGGGTTAGGGGTTCCCCCGCCTCCCATTTAACATATCTGTGCATTTCAATAAGTTGAGAAAAACAATGCCTGGCTTTCAAAAGTTGCAAATTACTGGGAATACATTGCAAAATGTGGATAGCCCATAACATTGGAAGATGTTTTAAAGTATTTATCTCTCTCTCTCTTTTTTTTCCTTAAGGAAAAAGAGAGGGAGAAATCATAATCCTCCAGGAAAATAATCCTGGATGGGGAAGAAACTGTACCCGTGAGATATGCCAGAAATTTCACGGGAAAAAATGGTTCAAGCATATATTTTTTAAAAAGAACAAATATCCATTTATAGCCTTCTTATTCTCTGGTCAAAGCCAGGCAAGGAGTTTTCTCGCTCATGTTCAGCCAACTGTAAATATTTCTTGTCCTCGCTGCCGATGGCAGGCAGACACCTACGCACCTACGCACCTAGGCACCTACGCACCTGCATAACCGCACTTCGAGGCGGGGGGAAAAATCCCTTTTCCGCTGTTACCGCTGGCATTTCTATAGTTGCTAAAGCGGCGTGACAGGAATCGCGCCCTTTCCAAGCAGCCGGTTTTGCAGCCCAAGTTGGAGGGCGGCCGCCACGCTCAGAAAAGGGGGGGGGATATCCTCCCCACGCGGGGAAAAAACTCGACAACCCCTCGGCAAAAAAAAACCAAAACCCAAACCAACCAACAAACCATCCAACCCTTTAAAACCCTCTCCCACGCTTGATGTGTCTGTACGGAAACGTCTCTTTTTGGAGCCTACGTGGGGTAGGGAACTTCACCCCTCGAGGCTAACAGCCTCCCCCCGCTCGGGGCGGCGGGGCCCACGCCACGCGAGGGGCGGCCGAGCCGGCAGCGCCGCCGCCGGGCGGGGAAAGCAGGGGCTCTGGTGACACCCACCGACCCCGCCGCAAAATGCAGCCCCGGGCTGGCCGCCCGAAACACCCCCACACCGACGGGCAGCGGCGGGCAGGGGTGCGGGCAGGGGCCAGGCAAGGATGCTGGCAAGGATGCAGGCAGGGGTGAGAGCAGGCAAGGGGGCAGGCAGGGAAGTGGGCAGGGATGCGGGCAAGGGGAGGGGAGGGGTGCCGGCAGGGTTGTGGGCAGCGGCAGGCAGAGATGCGGACGGGGGCAAGGCAGGGACTCGGGCAGGAGCAGGCAGGGGTGCAGGCAGCGAGCTGCAGGGGGTAGGGAAGGGGTAGGCAGAGATGTACATGGGGCAGGCAGGGATGCGGGCAGGGAGGAATGTGTGCAAGGGTGCGGGCAGGGATTCAGGCAGGGGGCAGGCAGGAGTGGGGGGGACAGATATGGGCAGGCAGGGGTGCGGGCAGAGGGCAGGCAGGGGGCAGGCAGGAAAGCCATCAGCTCAGCATTCCTGGCTGGCTTTAGATCTCGACAATTGTTCCCCCTTCCCTCCCGGCGGGGCGAGGAGGGAAGCAACCACTTCAAAGAGGAAACTTTCTGCATGAGGCAAAGAGGAGAGTTGCTGTCTCTACGTTACCCGGACTATTATTATTATTATTAATATTTCAATACTCCTGTTCTTTTTTTTTTTTTTTTTTTTTGTCAGCTTGCTAATGAAGCTGTTGTTATTCCCGGGGAAAGGAGGAGGCAAGGTGGCGGCGAGGGAGGCGTGCGCACCGAAAACTCCCTTTCCAATTTGTTTTCCCCTGAAGAAAACGGAAAATATCTCTGGCAAAGGAATTGGCCAGCAGCTCCCTGCGTCCCGCAGCTCTCATCCTCGCCCCGTGGGGCTCCGAGGGTGACCGGGCTCCGGGGTGAGCCTCTTCAGCCCCAGGCCAAGCCGCAGCACCTTCTAGCACCTTCTGTCTGAGGATTTTCAAAGGGCTGCACAAACACTAATTAATTACCCGTGCTCCATACCCATGCAAACGGAGACCCCGGGATCCATTTTACAGATGGGGAACTGCTTGCACGAGGAGACCTAGCAAGTCACTTCTTATCCACAGTCGAGCCAGAAATTAAAATATTAATTTTCTTGACTTTGAAAACAAAATCCATTGATCACTTCACCGTTCCAGGAGACGGAGAGAGACAGGCTGATTGGGAAATTAATTTCCCATCTCTTTGCATTCAGCCTAGAGACAGGCAAAACCTAACAGAGAGACATAACAGGGCGCTCCCCTCACATTCACACCCGTTTGCACAGAGTCTTTTATCCCCGAATGCTTTACACAGTCAAAACAACACCAAGAAAGAATTAAAAATCATTAGGAGGAGAGGGAAACTAATTTGAAAAATATGGGCACGCTCGTAGCTGCTCAACTGAGCCTTTAACCAGCTGAAGAGCCAGCTTGGTAGAGAGAAAGGAGAGGGATGTCCCTGGTGTTAGGAACTACAAAGGAGGAGACCCCGGCATCAATACAGGCCAGAGTGCGGGAGACAGAGACGGGAGACAAATATTGATGGGAGCGGGGGGGGTCACGGGGAGAGATGGGGACCAGATTTTTCCAGAGCAACTGAAGATGCAGACAGGCACCTGGCAGGATTTTCAAAAGCAACTGAGCAATATAGGTACCTAAATCCCACTGATTTCTATGGGTGGGAGGATGTCTAACCTGCTTATACTCTTTTGAAAATCCCATTAAGCACCAGCTGCATGTTTAGGAACCCAAACACATTTGAAAATTTGTTGTAAGGCGCCAGGATGGATAAATTTTAAGAGCAGAGCACTGTTGTGCTCATGTCAAGAATTAAAAAAACAGATTCAGATTCCCTCCCTGCCCAAAAAAGGAACTGGGTGGTTAAGAAATAAGAGAATATCTCTGTTTCAAGAAATAATTTTCCACATGCACATTTAGCCTTCCTCATCTCTAGCTCCTCTCTTTGTTGTAATAAACCAACCGGAGCGAGTATGGATTTAAGGCGGAAAACGAATACCACTGCCAGGCTCCTGACACAAGTGAGCGAGTGGCAGTGCTGGGGGGGGGACAGGTAGGTTTTGGGGGGGACACAGGTAGGCGTTGGGCTACGCAGTGAGGCAGCGGGGTTGCTGGGGACACTGCTGGGGTGGTGATGTGTCGCTGCAAATGCGGGGAGTCAGGAGACAACAGGCAGGAACCGGAGAGCAGCTTTGCTTGGCATCACACTCAGATGTGGCCAAGGACACTGGGCGACATCCCTTTACTTTCAAGGGGTGTGTTGGGGCAACTCTGGACAGGCTGTATTTTACTATGAAATAGCTGTATATTGCATGTACATCATTAAGAATTACAGCATTAATGATACATGGATTCTTTTTTCTCTGAATCAAGGTTATTTTGCCAATGTGGATTTTCCTGTAAATTTTGATGCATCCATTTACATTTTTTTTTTAGAAAACTCTTAAAATAGGATTGTTGAGGGAATGCCAGACTTTCCCATGAGTTCGCTTTAAATATTTAGGTAGCAGCTGTCTCTTGATCACCAACGACTTTAAAATCCACAGAGTAAAATCTCAACAAACAATAGTGTAAAGACAGAGACTTTCTGAAAGGTTCTTCAAAAAACCCCACTATTTCTAAAGCATTTTAACGCCAACAGCTAAACTGACACAGCAAAACCATTGTGTTTTGCACCAGTTTTGTTTTGCTCTATACAGCTGTGTTTTCACAGATGCAAAACCATGTGTCTTCAGCAAAAGGTCTAGTCTTCCCTTCAGATGTGAATGAAGATCAAAGGTTCAAACACAGAAATACAAGCTCCTTTTCCCTTTGGAACATGTTTTTATTTTTTTGCAGTGGCTCTAAACCAGAATTTCCATCTGTTGTCCTTATGCAGTGTACAGGTTAACCTTAACAGCCGGGTTTGCGATGCTGTTATCTCAACTAAGAAGCGCAGAAATGAATCACGCTTGCACGTAGGCTCCGAACGTCTCACCAAGCAGCAGAAGTGGGGCTGCTGCAGACAACCAGCCATCGTTTCACCGAGATGATGGTTGAAACGGACTCATTCCTTCTTTCCTTCCCAGCAGAAAATTAGGAATTTCCTGAATATTATGTGACTACGGTCACATTTAAAATTCTCCAGCCTAATTCTGTGTTGTAATAAACTGGTGTAATTCCTTTGGATTAAATGGCAGCGTTTCAATTTACAGCATGAGAGATTTAGGCCTACGGCTTTTAGACAATATCACTTGACATTTTGTCCCCGCTTCTTCATGGAGGAGGCTGGGAACAGCCTCGGTATTAATGTTTGCCTAGCTGCTTGTAAAAGTGCGGCTGTCTCAATAGAGGTACTAAATTGTTGCTCTTTATATGACTAGCTGGGAACGATTTATCTATGCTTCACAATAAAGAGTCTATAAAAAGTAAAGTATTTGCAGCAGTTATGCGTTAAAGTGATGTGATGGAAGAAGCTTCTGGGATGAAAGAAGAAATTAACTGTGCAGTTACATATTTTAAAGGATAATACAATATATATATATATGGCGGTATATTTTATATATATTCACACATTCTGTTTGGTATAACGGCGTGGGGCTGCATCTGGGGACGGGGGGCAGCTCCCGTGGGTGAGCGAGCGGAGCGACCGGCGGGCTCCGGCAGAGCTCTGCGGACGAAGAGCTGAGGGCAGGCCGGTGTCCTGCGGGGCCAGGCCGTCCCGCGGGGGCAGCCCGCCCCCCCCCGCCCCGGCACAGCCGCCACGCCAGCGCCCGCCGCGGCTGCAGGTGCGCGGCGCCCCCCTGCGTGGGGTGGGGGGGGTGGGGGGGGTGGAGGCGGGCACTCGCGCTTCGCCCCCCGGGCCACCCAGCCGGCACCCCCGCCCCGCCCCTCGCCCCGCCCCCTCTTAGCACCGCCCACCGCCCCGCTCCGCCGGGGCAGCACTGCCATCTAGCGGCGGGCGGCGGGCCGGGCCGGGGCTGGGTAGGCCGCGGCCGCGGGGCGGTTTGGGGGTTCGGGCTCATGCCGATGGCCGAGTTTCCCCTCCGGGCTGGCGGGAGCCGGCCGGGGGCATGCCGGGCTTGGGGAAGGCCGCCACCGACCTTCCGTGCGTGGGGCCGGCACAGCGCCCTCTGTCTTCGCGGGGCTCTATGAGAGGAGGCCTAGGTCCACGCTGGAGGCCCGTGGGAGCGGTGGGACGGCGCGGTTTTACCTCCCCCACGTACAGCACAGGGCTGCTTGCCCCGTCCCCGGGCCAGAGGGGGACTGGACCATGCCTGTCCCCCCACGGAGACCCCCAGGCTCTCCTCCTCCTTCCCCTGTGCCACCCCCCACGGCGCCACGGGGGGCTCGGCCTCTGCAGCTGCGCTGCCCATCGAAACCCGGCCCCGATTGCCCCCGCGCTCCCTGAGGGAATGGGATGGATCTGGATCAGAAATCTTGTTGCACGATTGCCCTGCTCACCAGTTGCCAACATACATGGATGGATGGACGGATGGACAACATAGTCCCCTGGGCAAGAACAGCTACTTGAGAGAGCCACTCTGGAGAGGAAGAAGGCAAAGCAGTGCCAGGGCTGGCTGCTGGCACTGGAGAGACGGGGCGGCCAGACCGGGCACTGTCACCCACAGGGTGAAGGGCTAAATCCATCCCGCGCACCTGCTAGCAGACCGCTGCGGCCACCCCCATTTCTTGACCCGGAAAACAACCAACAGGACATGAGCTGCAAGAAGACCACCCTGATGGTGCAAGTGGGGTACAGGACAGGGTACATGCCCCACTGGGAGCGAGCCTGCTGCTGCTGAGAAGCTAGAGCAGCAGGAGGAGCAGCCACCAGCCACCTCTTGCCCCCACACAGCTGCACAGGTGCTTATAGAGCTGCCATGTCCTATTTCACACTCCTCCAGGTGTGGGGTGCATACGCCAACCAAAAGAGGGAGTGGCTTCATGGCTGCCAGCAGGGAGGTTGCCAGGGGGAGGCAATGGCAGTCGCAGCCCCTCCGTGCCCCTGGCAGCGCTCAGCCCAAGTGGGGAGAAGCCCATGGCTAACATCACCCAGGTGTGTGGCTTTGCCTACATGATCTATGTACCACCTCCTGACTTGCACTGGCAGGGGGTCGCCTGACCCCCAGTGTCAGTGTGGGCAACTGAGTTGCTCGGCATCTACAACAGGCTAGGTAAAACCTTGTCCCCACAGAAAGTGGTGGCAGCACCATGACTTCACCCGTTGCAGAGACGCTCCACTCAAGATGGAAATGCCAGGGGGTGAGCAAGTGTTGGACCCCCATCCTGAGAAGCAGGGCTGGTGGGTGGGCACAGCTCAGCAGCCCAGTGCCTTTGTAGGCATGAGATGAATGAAGGGTAGCCGTAGCGTCACACCAGCCCTCGCCAGCTGTCCCTCATGGGACACCGGGTTTGGGCAGCCCGCCGGGATGGGATAATCGTCATCAGAGCTGGACTCCAGCTCCAAAAGCAGCTCCGGCAAGTAGGATTGCTATCAGAGGATATATACCTCTGCCCACAGTGATGGGAATCTTCAAACTTCCCCCGACCTAGTGACAGCTCTGTGATAGCGGGATGCAAACCAACCCCCTCTTCCCACAGCATCCTTCCCCTGGAGCTGCCTGGCAAGTGCAAATCTGCACATTTTATGGGCCTGCATTGAAGGCCCATAAGGCTTTGGATTAGACTTGCTCAGTACTTTAATGAGTATTAAATTAGCTTTGGCAGCAGCAGAAACCCCCAAAAGCATGCTATGCAAATTACACTCACTTTGAGAAAAACACACAGCGATGTTGTTATTTGTAGAAGCCTGCACAATCATGGAAGAATAGCTCATCAGTAACTCTTCCTTTGGAAAAAGTCTCCAATAGGCACAGTAGGATTTAATTTCTACTTTTTATTGAAAAAAAAAAATTAAATCAACAGTTAATAGACTTTAGCTTTGACAAAGATAATCACCAAGCATAGTTTTTGTCAAGTTCAGCCTTTTTTATTTTCTCTTGCCTAAGTCCCTCTAAATATGCAGGGCAAAGACAGTGCCATGGTTCCAGAGCAGAACGAGAGAGAAAATGAGTGTATGCTGAAGAATCAATTGGACACCTGTATTTTTGCCACCATATTTTCAAGTTTTTTGCATCCTTCAAAATTTTTTTTTTTAAATCAGTGTTTATCACCATTTGCCAATTCAAATAAAGTCCTTAGAAGTCAATCAGAAAAGAGGTTGCAAAAGGCACAATCTTTTCCTACTCTGTACCGCTTCAGTCATGGTCGCTTAGTCATGGTCGCTTTTGCTCCTTACAGAACAGCCGAAATTGGTGATACAGTTATTCCCCATTGCACAGGGAGTATGAGTTTGGCACCCCATTTCTCCATGACCTCTGTGCAAACCAGAAGGATGCAAGCCTACATACTGCCACCACAGAATTTAATCACAACTTACGGCTGCTTAGGAACAACCGCCAAGAGTACTGTGAAGATGGTACTCACTAGATCTGGTTGATTTTTTTTTTCTTATATTGAGAAAGACTTAATAAAAACCCCCACTGTCAGAGGTTTGACATTTCACTATTTCAGTCAAAATTGGAAGGCAAAGAATATGGGCACAGCCTGGTCTAAGGTTTTCATTTTACTGGCCCTCTATTTACACAAAAGCAAACTAGAAAAAGGAAAAGAAGGGTAAGATGAAGAGAGAGTAAAGAAAGAAAAACCAAAACAAAACGTTGTTAATTTTTCTTTAAACAACAAATATCAAGAGGAAAAAAGTGTCTTTTTCCAAAACTTTGGATATTTTGCTTTACATTTTTCAACCAGCTCTAATGTTATCTGGTCAGGAGCTCAGTAGAGATGTAGCACATCAGCCAGTGGATGAATTTACTCTTCACAGAGAATATGGAAAAACCCCACTTTTATTAAATTGATTAGGTATCTGTTGCCATTGAGTGAGTACCCATGTGGGAAGAAATGCAGTTCAGCTAGGGAAGGGAAAAGAGGAACATGAAATGCTTTCTAGGGAGCACTGTGCTAAGCAGTAGCCATAAAACCTCTGCCGGCAGGACACCTACTGCTTTCGGTGATTGAAGGCTGCAGGCAAACGTCCTCTTCTGAACCTAAACTTGAGATGGTATCAGCCTGGGGTGCTTGGGATCACCCACTGGCCATATGTGATTGCCTCTGCAACCACATTGGTGGGAAGGGGTTGCATGAGTGCCCCCGACCCCGCTCCAGGCACAGCGAGCCCCATTAGCGCATATCAAACTTCTCCAAGGGAGACCTATGGGAGCAATTGCCTCTCCCGGAGCGGCAGTGAGATGGGGAGCGGTGCCATTCTCAAAATGCTCCAAAATGCACAGCTACAACCTTCCCCTAGCTACCAGCTGCTGGTAAGAGCAAACACACGGAGGTGTTTTGGGACATCAGACCCAGTTAACAAGCTCAAGCTAAGCATTTCACTCCTATGCCCTGCTTTCACACAGCCCAACCACAGTTTTGCTTACTTACTCTGCAATAATTAGAACTCAGCTGTGAATTCCCTTTCCTCACACTGACTAATTTTCATTTCAGTACCAATTAGTAAAGGCTAAACTTTAGGGCTCGTACAAGGGAAACTGTTGCACAGCCTATCACCAAAAGAAATTCTTCAGTTTCTTTATTTCAAATAAAAAGCTCTGCTGCCTCTTTGTTGTGAGACCAGCCTAGATCAGAGAAGTAACGACTCATCTTCACAAAGACAATAATGTGAGCGCCCACTATCTGAACACAAGGTTGTAATGTAACGCGAATAAACAGCCTTTTTGCTGTGGAAAGATGTAAACAATTGCAACAATCACGAGACCTGAGTTTTTCTGCAATTGCAGATTTCCTGTGTGCTAATTTGTTAGCCCAACACTTCTGGTGTTCCAATAGCAGGGGGTCTGCATTAGCAATGTTGGTCTTTTTGTTAACAAAACCCCTCAAACCTCCACATTTAGTTAGATCTGCACCTGAGCGCTGGAGAGGGATATCTGCTTGCCTACAGCTTGGATTCCTTCTTTTCTTCTAAATTTCTGGAATTTGCAGACTAAACAGACTGGAAAAGTACCCATTTTTCTCCATGAACCCCACAGAAAGTTTTGTTTCTCCATTAACAGAGTGACATCATTCTCCACATTCAGCTTCCCTCATGGAAGGAGACCATCTACAGTAGGATCATGTTATGGCCTATTACTAAGTTGCCAGATACTCCTCATTTTCAGTCGCACACAATTCTGCCTACAGCAGGGACAGGAATTGTCTGTGCTTTGGGCTCAAGTTCTGGGAATTTTACAGTATTAGCAGGTGATTTCAAAGAGTGAGGTTCTTCTGCATATTGAAATTACCAAGACCTTGAAAACTGTTCCTTTTCAAATTACCTCCAACTTAGCAAGGAGGACTAGGAGTCTTTTGTATTTTACGTATGTCTTTGTCATGCTCATTAGAAGTGACCCAAATTTAGCCAAGTTAAAAACCTCTGAAAAACTACAATTCAACATAGGCAGGGAACGTTTGTTTCATTTAAGATAATAATAATAACCTAAATGTTTTGCTGTGCTCCTTCCATTCGCAACCCTTGGTCAGACCAGACTGTGCAGTACCCCGTCCCGTTGAGGGAGCTCCATGGCATGGCTCAGGTACAGACCCCAAGCCTCCTGCCCCATGACCATGGCTCCCAGCAGTGTGGGAAGAGGGATTTTCTCTTATGCATTCCCAAAAGTCTTCCCCCAAAATGCTGAGCCATAAAAGGAAACCTAGTCCTGGCCAGGCAAGAGGGCTGAAGTAAATGAGAAGCCCCAGGAGAATGGGACTGAAACACCGCACTGAGGAAAAGAGAGGACAAGAGAGAGCTGCAGCAGAAAGCTGCCATCACATCACTTGCAATTGCCCCCTGTGCTCCTGTGGTTGTTCAGTTGCAAACATTCCCCTCCAAACCAGTAAAAGTATCATAGTACCACCAACTATAATTCAATTGTTAGACAATAAATCAGTGGAACTATGGGCAGGCTGCGGCTCCCATCAGCTGCTCGTACTGGGGGTCATACTCACGTTGTGACGAAAGGCTATGGCAGAAAGTGGCCCTAAGGGCACTGCAATCCCCGTTTTCCTTCCACTCCCTGCAGTCCTGTTTTCTGACCCCCCCTCTTACGAGGACAAGGCTCCAGTCTGCCTGCCCCAGCTCTGTGCTGAGGAAGCAGCATGGCCCCCTCCCTCCCCACGGATGGTGCCGGGCACTGACCGTGCTCCGGGGACAAAGGCGGCAAGGGCAGCTGCTCGGTGATGCCAGGCCTCACTGTAATGCCTGCGCAGAGGACACCAATGCCGTATCGGCACCTAATACCTTGGTGCCATATGCATATTGATTAAGTGAACTATTGCAGTACTACCTGCACGTTGCCCACTGTGGCTCGGTGCTCTCCGGCTCACAAGCCATGCTGACAAACCACGTGGGGTCCAGTATCATTTCAGGCTAAAACATCCTCTTAGCAATATGTGAAAACCACATTAAAATACTACTGCTAAGACCGCAAGGCAAACTAACAGAAAGTTAGGAAATAGCCAAATTGACGTTTCTGTGTAATTTAACTTGAGCCCTTGGGGCACATAGCTTATGAAACTGTCTTCAATAATATATTCCTGCAGAGATATTTTATGGGACAGACCTGAATCATGACTGGATAAGGAAGATTATTGTCTGTAGGGACCTGGAAGGTTTTTTGTTTATTTGCTTGTGTGTTCATTTTAAGGTTTTTTAAGGCCTTGCCCTTACCTGGGGACACACTGCAGAAGCGGTGCTAGCTGGCATACAGTTACATGTGCACTGGATCTGAGGGAGATGATGCATACAACCCAAGCATGACCTTTGAGGCCAGTCTATGAAGACTCATCTAAAAACTACTTTCCTACTTTAATCAATACTTGATTAATACCAATTACTTGAATAACTAACTGGAGCAAGGACAGGAACCGTGTCTGCCCTCTACCAAGTGAATGCCTCTACCTATTCATCTAGAAAGTCATAGTTAACCCATTACTAGTTAAAGCAGTATTTTGGAAATACAGGCTCACCTCAAAAATAAAGATGAACTGATGCCATTGCTTCTTACCACAGAGGAATTTCTAAAGAGGACACTCCTGTCAACATTTTTGTTGCAGTACTCTTCTGGAAGGGTCCTACCTAATTAAATCAAATTCCAAAATGCTTTTGGAAGCAAGAGCTTAGATAAGTGATTCTAATAAAGGACTAAGAGCTCTGAATCTTGAGTGGAAGAAAGCACTTTCCTGAAACCCACAGTAAGGATAGTAAATCTATGAAAAGCCTGTGATTTAAGGAATGGTATTCTGCAGCATTTCCCCTTGTCTAGGTTTAGGTGATTCCCCGCTCACTGTATCTTCTAAGTATTTCGAGCTCTTCTCAAGTGCAGTGGGGTTGCAGCCATGATGCTCTGTGGGTCTCTTTAGAAGTTTCTACTTGGCATGGAATTAAAAGTATTTGGACATTCAAAAGTAAAAGAGTGCAGGTGAAGAGGATTTGCTTGCCCAAGGCTTCTGGGTTTTTTTCCCCACATAAAAGCTATTAGTGCAGTAAATGGCACTAGTGCTCCCTGCATGGCTCATCTCACTAGCTCTTGTAATAACAGTAGAGAAAGCCTATTTATCTAACCTGGCACTACTTTTCTGCTCTGATGGCAAGGTGCCTCAAAACTGAATGCTGAAATATACATCTCTACCTCCTTAACTGTAAGCTGACAACTAAGCACCCAAATTTATGGGACATTGATGACTCTCATCTCCCCGTGCCTCAGCTCCCTATTTGTAAAACAGTAGTAATACCAGCCCTTTTCATCGTGAGGGTTTTCTGAAGATAAATTAATTAATGTTTGTTAAGCATTCAGATATTTATAGCAATAAGTGCCATAGAAAAGCTCATGAGGAAATTAACAATTCTGTCTTCACAGCAGGGTTTCAATAGTGTGCAGTAAATAAGGCCTAGGGCTACACATTGAAAAATTAGGAGAAAACAAAATATTGAATAACTGCTCATTAACTCAGCATCGTCCATCCTGTTTACTAACTGAGGCAGGGGTCCTGTGGAAAAACCCGTGTATGATCCTGACATTAAAAGATTATGCTATCATGCAAAAAGGGGCTGAACTTTGATTGCATCAGCTATCTTGATTCTGACATTTTCTAACTCCTGAATATTTTACTTTCCAGCCTTAATGAGGCTGTCTTGAGCTGTTGCATGTCTTTGCAGTCTCCTCTTACAAGAAAAGACTTATGAGACTGCAGTGTGCAGGGAGATACAGAGGCTGAATGAATGCCAGTATCATTAAAGAAAACAAGGTTAATAATAATAATAATAATACAATTGTCTAAAGAAAACTTCAGCAAAGATTTGCACCAGTCTTTTAAATGCAAGAAAATACTAGTGAATCAATTTATTTCCCATGGCAATAATACACAACCAATGGGAATTTCCAGAGGAAATGAGGTCAAAGAGTGCATTTACACACTTAAACAAGATTTAGTCGTCAACACGCAACAATACAGCCTTCCATGCGGTTGCTCGCTCCATCTCAACACTTGGATGTGAAAGCTGGAAATTAAGTGCCTTCAGAAACACTAGGTGTTAAAAATCGAGTTGGTTTTAAACAGTCACTGAGAGTATTTAGAGCTTAACAATTCCTTATCTGCAAAATTATGTGGAAAAAAGGAGAGTAGAATATTAAGGATGTGTTAAGAGGCAAGCGTGCCTCTGGGCAGCGGGAGGAGGACTGCACAAGACCGGCTGTCTGGAAATATCCCTCCACACAGTCTTTCTCAGAGAAGGAAATTTGTGAGGACATACAACAGCAAAACTACCTGTCTGTCGGACAGAGATCACCGAGCCTTACCTGTGGTTGTAGCAGCATCTAATGTGGCAATGGATTTATATATGACATCATCATAGCTAAAATAATTTTTTTTTTCAATAGATTGAATACATAGCCTGAAAAAATTGAGGAAATAGAATTACAAAACTAATGTATATTCACCTATTGGGAAAGTCCCATATGTTTTTGTCAGATGTTTAATCCCACAATGAGTTATTTGTTCAAAAAAGAAAAGGGGTAATTTAAGAAAACATCCCAAACAACCCCAAACCCAAGATTTAAGTTAAGAAATATCCATCAGAATGTTAGGTGCTGAGTTTCATTAAAAAGATTAGGTAGGAACACAGCGTATCTTGTAACAAGAAAACGAACTCTGAAAATAACGTTTGTAGTAACAAATTCAAAGATAGGAAAGAAGAGGCAATGGGAAACCAGCATTTTTCATTTCTTTTCATGCCACTTAGCACCTATGTTCATTAACGAAGATTTTTGTATTTTTAGGCTATTTTTTCCTTCCACTGCAAAACAAAAGGAAAATGGTGGGGGAACCAAAACATACTTGACATGACTATAAAACGCTAATTCTGCCAGAAACACTTGCTTATTCTTTGAACGGCGGCTATCTAGCTTGAATATATAAACCTGAGGAGAAAAATCTCAAGGATATTTTTAAACCGTGCAGCACCAGAAGCGTTTTAACCCTTGTCTGTTGAAGAAGTTTTTGCAGTGAAAAGTTTCTCTAGAGAGATTATTTACAATACTAATTTAAGGCCTTACTTTGTAATTCCTCCTGAAAGAAGAAAAAAAAACCCCTCACTGACTTCAGAGCGAGCAAATGGATTGCTAATGATGAGATGACTGTAATGAAGATTCAAATGATACACTTTTGCCAGGTGCTTCTTTTATACTACCTCTCCAGAATTATACTAATTAAATACTTAATAAACTGCCTTTCAATTAATTAACGTATTTGCTCATATTCCTCATTTAACAGTAGCTCTTAAAATGAATTGGTATTAAATTCAAGATCCCAAGCACCCAATTCAGCAGTCAGGTTGCATTGTGCTGAGCCACACAATTCCTTGTATACGCTAACAGCCTCACGCTCGCAGCATGAGCAGTGAAAGAGTTGTGTCGTCCTTAGCTTTTCAGGGGTTTTTTTTTGGTCATATGAACTTTTTGCGGTGCGTCAGATAGCCACGTTTTTCTTACTTATCAGCCTTTAACTGGGCTTTGAAACCCAAGGGAGAAATCCCAGACGGCCTGAAGCCAAGGGGAATTTTGCATTGCCTTCAGCCAGCCTGCGATTTCATTTCCCACGAAGGCTTTTTGCTTCAGACTACGTTGCTTTTAGCAGCACCAGACACTGTTCACAACCACCAGACCGCCAAGAAAGACAATACAGTGAAAACGCTGTTAAAGACTTGTTCGACTGGACTACAATCTTAACCAGTGTGACCGTCCAGCTTTTATCAGTCCTTGCGCTGGTTTGTAAGGTCAGCTCGATGCTTTGCAAAGCTGCACCTGGAAACGTTTGCCATCGGTAGGAGAGACTGCTAAGCGAGACTTTTCACAGCCACAGCCGCTTCCAGCACACCATTGTCTTGGGCTGGTGGTAAACTAGCAGCAGTGGCAAATAAATGCTATTAACAGTACAGCGTGCAAGGGGAAAACTTGACTTGCTTCACATTAAAACGTGTGTGCGCGCGCCCAGGCGCGCACACAGCCTGCTCAGTGCTCAGAAAATGGACAGACTGAGTAGCATCTGTGCTGGGGGGGGGGATATGGAACAAATAAGTAATTGCTGTTTTTTACTTAGTAAAGCAGAAAATTACAGCATATCAACAGCCAAGCGTGTTTGTTGCCTGGGAAGAACCATTTGTGTTCCAGTTTGGGCTTTTTTACGCATTTGAAGTCTGTGCCTCAAAGCACATTAAAAGCATTTTAATTATTATTATGAGTTTATGTCCTTGTATAGATTTAAAGGCTATAAATACAATTGGGGGGGAGGAGGAGGAAGAAAGCAAAATAAATAAATCCAAGAAAATTTTCCATATTTGTAACAGTGAAATCTGAAGGAAGATGCAGCTCTGAATTAACACCTTAGAAAAAGTATAATTCTTTTCAGAGAGTACATATTGTATCAAAAATCTGTCTTGGTTTATCAGAAAAGTGCGTGGCTCTATGTATGTTTTCTTAGCTACATTCAAGTCTCTTTAAAAGGACATCCTCCAGAATAGCATTCTTTAGGGACAGTGTTTCAGGGTTGACAAGAACATTAAACCATGTTATAATTATCTCTTCAATGAAAACACGGCTTTGTAGCGGAGGCAATGCATGGTTCTCAAGGCGAGTGTTATTAGGCTGCATGTGTTTTCTTGGAAGGAGATTCATGGAAAGAAAAAAGCTTTATAATTTACTGCAAGGAAAAAAATACAGAGTACATGTCATGCATAGCAAAAGAGATTTTACAAAGAAGGCACTAAGTTGAGTGCCTCACTTATCTTCAAGAATGCTTCTACATAATAAGTGTGGGGATCGGTTTAACGCAAGCTACAATATAGATATAACACACGTATACAATTCTCTGTGACCACTCATATAGATAACTGCAAAAAAATTGCCTGCAAAGTAAGGTAAATATAAAGCAATTGCCTCCTATGCCATAAATGGGTTGTGCCTCATTCTTTTAGAGGTCACTGCTGAACAGCACACATTCTTATTGCAGTTCAGCTAATAAAACCTGTTATTCTCAACGTGAGTCGAAAGATTTTCTAACCTATCTTCCCCATTCGAAATACTGTTCTCTCAAATTAATCTCACGATTAGAAAGTATCAGTCCTGAAACAGCAATCAAAGTTACAAACTGCACCAAGAAGATTCTAACACATTCTTAAAAGATGGTATTTAATATGCATATGTGTACACATACTATCCACACATGCACATTTGTATTTATTTATTCAGATAAAAAAAAAAAATACTACGGATTTAAAATACTTTTGCAAAGCCCTGAATTATTTTAAAACAGGAATTTTCTTCTTTGCGAAAATCAGGTTGCAACT
Organism: Grus americana; assembly: GCF_028858705.1. Classification (NCBI taxonomy): domain Eukaryota; kingdom Metazoa; phylum Chordata; class Aves; order Gruiformes; family Gruidae; genus Grus; species Grus americana. The sequence continues at coordinate 160,400,514 of NC_072852.1, forward strand.
TTGTTTTCTTTAGTGGGTTGGCAAATAGATAGATTTAAATTTCTTAAAAAGGACTTAACTAGAGTAAAGAAACAATGCTAACCAACAGTTTATGTACACCCTGAACAAGGCAAACACTGACAATATTATGAAAACCATGTGCACAACACACTAACGGAGAATTGTAAAGCTGGGGCATTTCAGTTGTGCACATGCAAGTCCAGGCACACACAGGCGTAAGCACAAAAGACAACAGCCCCACTAAACAGCTACCAAAAATATACCCAATTGGCCTAATACTAGACACAACAGCTTGAGCATTCTTAGGAAAAAAAAAAAGAAGTCAGAAACTCACCAAATCTCGGTTTTAAAAGCATGCTAGGTATCCAGAGAGAGCACATTCTGAACAGTCAATTACTTTCACATTTTGTCCCAGGACTTTAAAAGTTAAAGGCATAGTTCTGCCAATTGTGAGATGCCCCATCCAGCACAGACCACCCACAACTACTGGTTTTCCATCTGGTGAACAAAACAGACATCTCCCTAATTATTTTTAAAAAGGTTTTTTTTTTTCTAACATACTTCCTTTATTTGTCTGTGACCTGGAACTTAATGGAAAACCTGGTAGATGCCAACCTCATTTCTTGTAATGAAGCATCTTATTTTCCCTACTTTAAGCATGCTTATTTAAAGGCTGTTTAATAGAAAGTTATTACCTAAGCTGATCTTTGATAGAGCCTAAATTACTAAATAGTTTGAAATTAGAACAACTTTATATCGAACCCTAAACGTTCTAGTTAAATATTAACTGTTAAAAGTTCTTCCCTTAAACTAGTATATTAAAACAGAAAGCAATGAGGTTTACAGTCTCGTATGCTGGGTTCCCATATTGCCAGTGTCAAAATTTATGCCTTTTTTCAGCAATATGGTTGCCGTTGCCAGCACCACGCTTATAAATGCCAACTGTAATTAAAATCTGGCACCTTATACAAGCATTAAACATGCTTAAAGATTTTTTTAAAAAAAATAAATAAATCTTTATTTTAAAATACTCCTTGCAGCGTATGCAGGCTTAAAAAAAAAAGTTCTTCTCCTGCCAGTTTTAGAAACATCACAGGAAAAAAAGGTCCAAGTTGTCCTGAAAATCAGTCTGGAAAAAAACCCATATACTGTGCTAATCTTTCATGGTGGATGCACGTGAGGGAGAGATAGTAAAACCTGTATTTTTACTTGAAAAAGACTACAAAGACATAGCATATTTAAAACTCTGGACCCCAGGGCAGACACACAGGGCAGGTAACACGCAGTCTTTATCTTGGCATCCTTTACACTGGCTGTTATTGTTCAATAAACACATAAAGCCTCATCGCCATCACGGTGAACGCCCAAGCAGGGTCGCAGACCCCAGAGCCCGATGAAGGAGATGGCAGATGATGCAGAGAGGAATGGAGGCCGGGGTGCACCCGTAGCCTGTTCATGTTAATAGTTTTGGGGAGGCGAATGCCATCATCTAGGTTTTTCATCCGTTACGCACCCCTCATTGTTACATCCTTGTGCCTCCGGCAGTGAGTAGCGGGTTGGGCGGTCGGTTAAGAAAATCCTTTTTTGGGCTTGTCAAGGAGAGAAGTGATTAACAGGGGGGTCCCAGAGGCTCAGGACATATAGACAAAACATGCAGGGCTACCTTGGGAAATAACTGGGGGGGAAAGGGGTAGCTGGGGAAACAGGCCATTATACCCAGCAAAATTTCCAGCTGTAAACTCCTTTTCTACTTACTAATAGGCTACTGCTAACTTACACAGCTGGCTTGTGGACCTGCTGCAGATGAGGAACCCATGTTCATGAGAGGTTAAAGCCTAAAGAAGCTACCCAGCAAGGTGGAGCCAGGCACACAGCAGCGGGTACAAACAGCGCAGCACTGGAGCAGCCTGAGATTTGCTTCTGCACCAAGCGCTTGTCTCTATTGCCCCGGCCATTCATCCCGGCTAGGAGGTGAGGAGGAGCCAGCCAGCCATCACATCAAATAAGCTACTGGAGAAGGACCACCTCTCAAACTCAGCACCATTCATGGACTCCGCTTGTGGGGGAACGGCTATAAACAATGGGCAGACTCACCATTGCCAAACTGAGCTTTTAAATAGTCAGCAACAGAAAGCGGTGTTTTTTTCAAAACAATTTGATGAAAGGTGATGAATTAACATTTAGAGGAACAGCATTGGATGCAACCAGCAGATGGAGAGGAACCATGATAGTATCTGACTGAACATTTGAGACGCCACAGACCAATGGCTTGGTGTCTTTGTAGCAAGGGCGCAATGACCAAGACACTCTCCATCCTGTCCTCCGTATCTCATTCTGCTGCTGCCCGAAGCAACGTTTCTCTCGTGATCCTATCAGCAGAAGAGGTAATTAAATTTCATTGTGGGGTGTCCCATATACCAAATGTTTATGGACAGGACTGAAAACTTTATCCTCACATTTTCTTGACATCACATTCTTGACTGAATTTCTGGATCCTTATGTCAAGTTTGCACTTATGTTTATATTCCTGTGTAGGTACCTCAGTTATTGATGACTTTCAGCAGGATGAAATCTTTTAAGCCACTTATTTTAAAATAATGAGTTAAACTACCAAGTGGGAAACCTTGAGTTAAGTAATTCATTTGAATCTTGTTTTCCCATTTAAACCTTATTTTCTTGGAGAAAGGTTAATTCTCAGTTTGTATCCACTAAAGTATGTTGCTTTGTAACTAAATATAGCTTTTACACTAAATTTGGCACCACTTACTGCTAGCCAGAAGGAGAGAGTAGCTCCACTGATATATATTTAAGCTTTTCTATACTTCATTATACATTTTTTCAGATCAATTTTACTGTTTTTGTTAGAAAATCATGTGTGGCACAATTCTTATTTACTAGCTGATCCTTTTGTGTTTACTTATGATTTATGTTTCTTTGGATGGAGACTGGAATGCAACTTAAAATGTAGCAAGATGGTTTTTCAGTTGCATAGCACTGTCTTTAGAAGTCTAGCCTCTTCAAGAAAATGGTGATTTTATTTAAAAATTGATCTATTAAAATAACTCGGTATTAGCTAGAATTAGCACCAATCTAGTATTTGGTCATGATATCCTTTAATATTGTAGTATTAGCAAATCTAATCCTCTCATAATTAGCTTTTATTCACAGATTGGTAGAGAAGAACAAGCTTTTCTGCTTCTTTCAACTCCCACTTGGTCAAGTCTGAATAAATTAGTCATTTAACTGAGCTAATTGAATATATTGAATAAAATATTCTCTTGGTACTTCCAGAAGAGACTATAGATCTCAAAAGCCAACTCAGTACTTCAAACACTTTGGGTTTCCAGAGTTTAGGTAGGGACTTTTATCAGCTGAATGGTCTGACCCACAACCTGGAAGCATTGTTTCTATTTTGTTTGTTATTTTTTATGATTTAGGCAGATTACAGTAAACTTAGGCCTTGATATAATTTTAATAGATGTATTTTTAAGAAGAAATACACTTAGTACAAATTTTGAAACCTGTTTTCGTTATTTATTTCTTGATCACTAAGTTTTTACCATCTCATTGATTCAGGGTTCAGCTCTTTGCTTATCATTTAATTCCAGAATATTTTTTTTTTTTTTACATGGAGGAATGTGCCAGCATTACCATTACTACTGGCAGAAAGCAGCAAGACATACCTACCTACCTACCTCTCAAATATTTGATATAAAAATGCCAGAAAATAAATATTTTTATCAGTTGTAGAACAGGCTGAAAGTGGTCTGAAAAATAAACTGGAAGTGTCTAAAGTGTTAAAATCATCAATATCATTCTCTTGCAAACTAACTCCCTTCATAGTTGTGGAGCAAAGACATCCTTCAGCCATCCCTCTCCCCACAGCAGACCCCACCACGCATTGCAATGGATGAATCGAGGAAGTGGTGAATATTTCAGTCTCCAAAGTCAAGGCCTCCAAACATCTTTGAAGTCTACAGTACCAGAAAGGCCCAAACTATTGCTGGTTTCCCCCAACAACTTTACATTTGGTTCAAAACCATTTAATTTTGCCATTACCATTGCATAATGAATATGTGATTTTATACAGTCACAGATTACAACAACAAACCTAAACCATCATATACCATCATAAACCATCACATCTTCATTTTTCTTTTTTAGATTCTGCCATTTGTCGGTTGTGTTTTAAGGTTAATAGATCATTTTCAGGCAAAAGTGGTCAAAGAAGCTGATTACCACCCCACCTCCCCCCAGCTGCCCAAAGAAATACAGCCCTTTGATAGCATATTCATTTTCTGGTTTATCTTTTTCAGGAACATCAGTGCTGAGTTTCTGTGGGACGACAACCTGCTAATAGCATGTGCCTTAGATGATGACACTGACCTTAAAAACAAAGTTGACTTAACTGAACTCTATCATTTCAGATATACTCAAAGGGAATCTATCTTGACTGTATAAAGATAACAGTGGACTTCAATTTTGGTTTAGAAATTAAAAAAATCTGGAAGTGCCAAGTCAACTTTCTCATTCCAAGTGCGCCTTTGTGCAAACACTGGGTTTTCCTTTCCTTTTGTTATTTCTAGTGTATAGGACAGGTTTTTATCCATTCCAAATGTTTCACATTACTGAATTTAGACAAGCTTTTCTATATTTTAAGATTCTATATTAGAATAAAAAAAAATTAGGAAATGCCACACCACTTTTTGGTAAGTAATTTTCATTTCTTTCCAGCATTTCTCTGAGGATGGACGAATGTGAAGCGGGGCGGGAGCTCCGGGTTTGAGAACGCTCATGTGGGGAGGAAGGAGCACTGCTCAGGCTGTATTTGTGAGAAAAGGTAAAGTATGTGGGTGAAGGGGAATGCATTTGATTTTTAGCCCTAGAAAACTCTATAGCCGCAAAAGTTCCGACTCAGTGTTCAGACCAAAGTGATCCAATGCAACCGAACTTCTAGAGAGCTGAAGGGTTTATGAGGACCCAGCCTTGCTGGGAAGAGAGAAACTTTTCCTCCTAAAATAATACTCTTTCTCCTTAGATAGGGAGAGGGGGGTAAAAAAAAAGACTAATTCTACTCATAACCTCTCTGTAGAGCACCGTAGCTTTCACCCTAAGATGGGCACTATTTAGCACCCTGTGCTTCATGTGCTGTGGAAGTATGGAAGTAACTAGAGTAAACTGGTTAGGAAGCAGCACACAAGTGAAATTCTCATCCACACTGAATGATGTGGATGTACTTAAGGCATGACAAAAGTAAACAAACATGGCAAGAAGAGGGACTCTCAGAGTGGAAGAGTACTGTGGCTGAGAAAACGCAGTTGATGAACAGCAAAAACAAAACAGGAGGGGAAAAAACCCACAAGAGCAGAGACCAAAATCCTGCAGCAACCCACTGAAAGAGATGGAGATTTTTGGCATTGGTCTGCCTTTAGCAGAGCAGCAACTGGCTCCACCAAAATTTGGCTGATTGGCTTCCACACAGCATGTGAATGTACCTGTGCAACAACCCTGCTGGGCTGACAGGTATATAAGAGCACATGAAAGAGGTTAAGAGAAGAAAAGTCCAGAAAGACATGATTCTCCCCCTGGAAGATGAGCTTTGCTGACCCACCATCATTAACGTTCAGAACTTCATTCAGAAAATAACTACAGAAGATTCCTGCAAAGACAAAATTACAATCCAAGGAAAGGACCAACTTAAGAGGAAACCCCAGAATTATGCTTTCTGGTAAGTGTGATACCTGAACAGATCAGGCTAAATTAGATAAAGTGTTCTTACTTCATCTTGAGATAACCTCTCTTGAAACAGGCCACCACAGGAGCTTATTTATTCCTGTAACACTAGAAACACCAGAGTCACAATGTGTAAGAAAAGAAAACCTCTCATCAAAAATATAATTGTATGTTTTCATAATTTGTGGGTACTATGAGACATCTATCTTGAGAAGTAAGTCAAAGTACAGCACAGAAAGAACACGTGCTTTTGGAAAATCACGTACTACCTCTTCTGCACTGAACCTCTGGTGAAGCACTGCCCAAGGCCCACGTGGTGGAGCTTTTGCAAAGCTAGCATGTCAGGCAGAAGAGGCACCATCCAAAGCCGATTTGTTTAATACAATGTCATGTCTCTTTTCCTGTCAGTTAAGCTAGAATAAGATTTATTTCATGTTTTGAAATTTGGCCAGAGGAGAGAGGGACTCCAGAGCAGCAGAATATGCTCAGAGCTCTCTGTTTCATTTGAGTTTGGCAGGTAAGTAGCAATGGCAAATTTTTTTTTTAACTATTCAACAGATGTTTGCTGGTTACAGTGAAACCACCAGAAAGGTCAAAAACCTGAATATGCTTATAAATTACACTGCCTTCTCATACCCATAATTATTATGTGTCCTCTCTAGGTTGAGAAAGGGCTATGTGGAAAAAATCTTGAATTTCCATTGTCACTGAAGCAGCTGTGCCATGAGCAGAAAACCTCAGGCTGCAGAGGGGGTGCCCATCTGTAACCTTTTACAAGCCCTAAAAACTCATACTGTACATAAGGTTTTCAAAAACTGAAGATGAATTACATGTTTTCCTTTGCATAATGCCTGTTGGAATTATATTCTACCTCTCATACTACTTTAAAGCTGTTTTCATAATGTTACTTTTGTTCTCACAACACAGCACACCAAGAATGATTAAAATCTGAATAACTCTTGTTTGTTATTTTCCATAATTTACCTCTTTATCTAAATCCATGTGTTCCTTTGGAGAAATGGCAACGTTAGTTCCCTCCTGCCCGATAGAAACACTGTGTATTATATTACCTTATATCATAAACTTTGGTAACCAGTATCTCCCTTCAGGAAAAACCGCACGTGTTGCCCTCTGCCTTTAACGGGAACACATGGGTTCCAACTGGCTGCCATTAAATTTCAGGTTTTAAAACCTGCAAACAAACATACGGTAGAAGTTAAATTATGCACTGCTGCTAAACTTGCCATGTGTACTGCAGGAGGATGGTCTGAAACAGTGTTAACAGTTCAACATTTAAACAAAAAATAAACAAAGAAAGGACAAAAAGGGGGCATCATTTTGAGATTAAATTTTCTATCTGCTGCATCTCATTTCTCCTTGTTTAACTATCTGTCCTTACTAAGAACATTGCAACCAGCCAAGAATTTAAGTGAATCATGTTAGTGAGACAAATCTTGGGACACAAACCAAAGCCAGTCTTTACGTTCCGAGCAGTAAAGCCGCTGCAGGGCGAAGTGTGAGCAGGCAGCAAAGCAAGGGGGTGAGAAGGGAACTGGCCATTAACTTATCAATTCCAGGCCTTGGCTTTCTAATTGACAACCTCAGGGCTACTTTCATCACTTGTCGACTTCAAACCCACACTCAATTTTTCCTTTAGATAATGATGCAACTATAACATAACGGTGTTTCTGACATATTGCAGTGTGTAGCAGTAGAAGATTTCCTCAGTAGCTTAGTTTAACAGGAAAAGAAAAAACCCCAACTGTTAAATGGTTTTCACATCTATTAACTTCTCAAAGAAACAGTTAGTAAGAAAACAGATTTTATACTTGCAGTATGCTGAACTCACTGTTTGGTACTGACCCAACCCAAAGCACCTTCAGTGCTTTAGTATTGCTATGGATTTAACAAAAAAATAAGCGAGCGTTTAATGCAATAAGCCTGCAAAGCACACATTCATATATAAAGCCTAAATAAATGAACTCACAAAAACTAGAAATGCACTGCAAATTAAAGAACATAAGTGAAAAATACCACCAAAAAAGTCATTAAAAATACGTTAACAGCATGCCATCTAGAAATTGTGTTTCCTTCACAAAGAAAATATAGGAGTAACGGGAACAGTGCCATGGATACATCCCTACAGAGAGCTGGAAAACCCTGACTCCTATCCTCCCACAGAAAGCTGAGTGGTTGCTGAAGGTGGCCAGACCATTTGCAGAGAGTAAGGTACTCATGGAAGTACGTTTATCACATTTTGACCATAAAGAAAAAAAAAAAAGAAAATTTTATCAAGTAACAGCATGTCCACAGGCAACAAAGCACCTGGCTCTAACATAAACAGTCACATAACTGCCTTTTAATAGTGGATATAAAGGTTTGAGTCCTGCAGTCGACTCCGCAAAGGCCCTGGGGTCATACTAAACTCAGTGCAGTGTTTGGGCCCCCGAGCACGTCAATCTAGGCAACAAAAGCAGCATCAGAAAATGGAATAATACCAATACACTTCTGAAGCGCAGCTGCTTCTCTGGCTGCTACGTGATTGACCTACAGAAGTACGACAGTTTGCATACCACGCCACATAGCCAGTTGCTGCTGGAAGCGATGAGTGTAAACACACAGATACTAAATTAATACAGATTAATAAAGCAAAGGCCATGCAAACAGCCTTGATGCACAATCAGCTCTTGTCTTCACTGGAATTTAGGCTCTGATGGCGCAAACTGGTACCCAAGTAACTTCAGTCACGGGACATTAATGAAGCCATGAATATTTGGCTGACGTTGGCTGGACTAGAAGAGTTCAGCCCCAGCCGTTTAAGATTACGGGTATGGATGCCTCATTTCTAGGCAGCAATTGCTACATTTCGGTCATCAAAATGATTGCTCCAACTCTCAAGTGAGGAGTAACAGGGGAGCATGTAGGGAAAGCAGTACCTGCTCTGAGGATGAACACTGGACTCAATGTTTCCTTGGGCTGCCACTCTAGTGCCTCTCAGGCTTTCTAGCTCCATAAAGCTGCAGCATATTGTGAATTTAGCAGATTACATTGCCTGTTTAGAGCCATATCAATCAGTTTTACGAAGACTGAGTACGCTGGCATATCACCCACTTTGCTGAAGACCTCTTTTCATTCCAAGTGTTGTGCATGCTGCTACTCCTTCTCAAGCAATAAGGAGGCGAAAGCTCTCCCTACAAAATGCCTGGCCCACATAATGGGCAAAGGTCACCAGTTGCAAAATATTATTAAAAAGTCAGGAGAAACTTATTTTATAGCCAAACTAGCAGCTCAGCAAAACAGTGGGCAATAGTAGGAAAGACAATAAGCCCAACAGCTGGGCAGTATAACTGATAATGTATAACTGGGATCCCCCAGGATGTTTTGGGGTTTTTTTTTTTTTTTTTTGGACGAAAGAGATACCAACACAAGAAGCGTGAAAACCCATGCTATTACATTAACTATTACAGGCAGGTGTTTCTCCATTTTTTTTAAACCCAATCCCCACCACCTTTGCAATTTTGCCACTCCAAGGCTGCAACCAGCAGTACAAACCGGTTCCCTTTCAGGGTTTGGAGTACGGGTTTTACAAGCCTGTTTTGCCTTCCTGCAGGCACTTTGAGCTTATAAATGGCACCTTTCGGTGTCCTGAATTATGAAGGGCAGCTAGTCCCAAATTCTCCTGTCGCTTAATGATCTCACATAAAATGAGGTCCACAAAACTTTTATTACCGCTGCAGTTCAAATTCGCAGGTGAAGAACCACCAGGGAAAGGATGCGGACATGTCTCTTGCTTTTGCTCTCCTAATTTTCCAGGTGCAAGAAAGTTTCCCACTTGGGCTTGAACAATTAGTTAACTCTCAAAGCGAAGCCTGATCTAAATAAAAAGACTGCAGTCTGTTACCCCGATAAGCACTGGGAAAAGCTGAGGGGAAACCACTTGAGAGCACCACACACTAGCATCAAATTTAGGTTAAAAAAAATTTAGGTTAAAAAACCCTATCTAAGCATTTATTTATTGTCTTTTGTTTTCCACTTAATTTTATTCACTCATCACCACTAAGTATATCTGACACTCAAGAATTATACATAATATTTAATTAAAAAATGAATTGGTTCCTCCTCTATTCTGGTAATAACATCCGATGTTTGGAAAACATGCTGTACCTCAGCAATCTGAACAAAAATTCAAAAGACAGTCTTTCCAAAAAAAAAAAAAAAAAAAAAAAAAAAAAAAAAGGTTTTTTTTTTTTAAAAATTACTTCTGCATTTATATAAAGATTTAACGATTCATGGCATGCCAAATACAGTGCTAATGAGCTTTGGGTTGTGTTTTTCATTTTTGTTTTCATTTTTTTTTCCTGCTAAAAACAATTACTAGAGGCCATTCAAATGCCACTGCGTAAACCAAGTAACCTAGTAAAACTGTAGGTAAAATTGGCATTTTGTTTCAAGCATGGCTCAGGAGTCCAATTCGCTTGTTGGCGCGCTGCATATTTCAAATAGCACTTGCATCTCCTCCAAAAAGGAAACCATGTAAGATGCTTTCAAAAAACCACACATTTACAACATTCATTACTGAAAAACGAAAATTAAAGAGCATACCTCACCGTTTAATTCCTGCTTTCCGAGGATGAAGCATCTTAGTCTTTCTGCTTTCTTCTCCACTTTCCAGTGAAAGGTAGGTAAATTAGCAGAAATACAAGCTCTTCATTTTCAGTACCTCTTTAGAGGATACACATGCCCATAGGAGCTTAAAAACCTTCCTGGGGAGCATTATTAATCTTGCTCCTAACAGCACAGAATTTTTAAAGCCTATTAAAACACTGTCTAGTCATAGCCATGGAAGTCTTGATTTTTCATGACCCGGTTTCAAGAAACAAACAAAAAAACCCAGTGGAAATTATGCCCAATTATCTTTCATCATTCAGTTACACAGATCATCACCCACCTCAACTACTACTAGATACCAAACATCGTCCTTCTACAACAAACCTTGCCATCTACCTCAGAATCATGGAATGGTTTGGGTTGGAAGAGACCTTTAAAGGTCATCTAGTCCAACCCCCCTGCCATGGACAGGGACACCCTCCACTAGATGAACTACATCACATGTTGATGCTTCAGTCTAATGGAAGTCCTACCTTGACCCTGCTTTGTCCAGCCCCTCCACCTCTGCCTCTGGGCGTAAGAATACTCTCAGAAACCTAAAAATAACTCAGACCACCTCTTGCACAGGGTGTAGCACTCCTGCCTGGAGTAGTCAAGTCACTATCACTCCCTTGGACTTCAGTCTTCCAAGTAACACGTGCGTTTAACTGAAAACATCCAGGATGTTGGGGGTTTTAACAAATCATCATAGCTATTGTTCAGCAGCTGATATGACTAAAGTTAATTAATGTTGCCAGGAAATAGAAATATGTCTCCAATGAGCTAGTCTCATTATGCCCATATTCAATATTTTTCCTCCTTTCTTTAAAGAGCATTTCACCAACTTAAAAAAAAAATCCCAAACACAAAACCAAACACAACCTCCCCCCCCGCAATGGATTGAGCGAATGAAAGATATTCACACTAACTAACCACGCTCTCCAGTTCACACCCCCTCCAAAAATCCCACTGACAATATCAAGAGTGGGGAATCAAACCCCTTTATTACCGAGTTCGCAGCAGATAAAGCGGCAATTGTGGTTATACAGTATTGGAAGTGTAGCTACAACATAGCGTGACAGCTTGTTAGTGTTGAAAATATATAAGCTCTTTGTAATTGTGCCTTTGGAATGCCATCTGTCTTGAATTAACGTCCACCTGGGATCATGTTTCGATGACCAATATGGACAGATTACTGGAACTTTAAAACCTCGCTTTCTTTGTAATTGACATTTAAACTGTTTGAAGTTTCTCATTAAGTCCTTTTTTACAAATTAGGTGCAGATGTATAAAGCTAAATGTACAGTACTAAGGGAAATTAGGTCACCTGAAAGCTCAATAATAAAATGTATCAACTGTTTAAGTGCAATGAGTACATTAAAATTTAGAGATCGACTTTATGCCTCAAATTCTTCAAAGTTTCATCATTTCCCTTTCATTGCTGCAGAGCCCCTGATGCCAACCATTTTTAATTAAAATGGCAGAGAAGAAAGTTGGTTTGGCCACTCAGCCTGTGACAACTGGTCAACCCCGGCCCACAAAAGGGTGGAGAAGGCAATGGAGGCAGCTGCAGCGATACCCATTTCACAGGCACGGGCAAATCCTATTTATGCCAGTGACGCTAGAAGACTTAAAGGGCACAGGGAGACTTGAGAGGTAAAGATAACACTGATGAGAAAATAAGGGAAAAATGAAGAAGGGGACTTGTTCAGTACCCAGGGGCTCAGTAACCACACAGCTGACCTCCAGACCCACTTGCAAAGTTCTGCAGATCTGCTGTGCTCCACAGCCTCACGGAACAGAAGGAAGCGTGCAAAGGGCAGCGACTGGAGAAACACCTCCGTAGGCAGCCTGGCTGGCAAAACAAGGATGAATCCAGTATTTTCTCTCTCCAAACAAGGAGGCTTGGACCTCAGGAAGGTACAAGAAAGGGGTTGGGCAGAGACCACCACCAGGAGAGCGCCTGAAAGTCAGGAAAGGGCTGATGTGCAGAGGATGGGAGCAAACACCACACTGGAGGTTCAAAAGAGAATGAGTTCATCAGCAAAAATCCTAAAAAACCTCTTAGCATCAAGGGGCTTTTACCTGCCAGAATGCCTCTTAAGAGAAGAGGCTTCAAGCACAGCAGCCCCATCTCCCTGAAAGGCATAAAACTCACCCAGTCTTTATGAGTAGCCAAGAAAGGCTGCACAAGTGTACGAAGGCTCCACGCTGGAAGGCACCGAGCATCCCCCAAGAGAACAGGCACGCTCCTTCCCGGTGCAGGGCCACGGAGCTGGGGTGGTGCTGGGCCTCAAGACAGCATCCCGCAGTTGGTGACATTTAAACTCAATGCGATCGAGCAGGTTTGGTGGAAGGTCCGTTAACCACCTCTCCCAGACAAAGGTCTCCTGGGATAAATTAGGACACCGCGTACATTAAATGCACAACTGCAAATCCTCTTGGCACCACAGCTAGTGTGTCGGTTCTTGAAGGGACGCCAGGAGGAATAACCTGGCTCCCTGCTCATAAGCACAGAGATGCAATGGGGGAAGCGGTCTTCTCTTAAAAGCTGGTAAACTTGATGAATACATGGTCAACCAGATCTTTTTTCTTGTGTTTAGACTAAATTATCTTCTCTTAAGCAGACTGTCTTCAGTACTGATAGTCATTACAATGATTTTAAAAGCTTTTCTGTTCACATCCCCTTATGACCCTATTCCAGTAAGCTACTAAAACTCTTTTGGCAGAAGAGAACAGCCGCATCTTCTGTTCGAGGGGTAATTTGGAGAAAAGTGATAAGTATTTTTAAAAGAAAGAAAAACTAAACCAGCCGTATGTAAGCAAACTGCAACAGCTGGGAGAGAACAAAACCTGATCAATACAGCACAGTAACAATGTTTTCCAGGAGAGGACAGCTCAATTCATTTGCAAAGGGGAACGAGACAGAGTAACTCCTTTGCCACTTGTAGCCATTGAGAAAGACTTCTAATGAAAAGTGTATTTGTACCCAATTTTGTTTAGCTCGCATGCTTTATGAATACTGGCTTTCATTTGGCTAACAGGTCCACAAAGGTAAGTACAGGACCAGGCAGGACTGTCCAGAATTGCCTTAGCTTTAAGCAGACTAGTTGGGGTGCCAGTGGTGATTAGCTGGACACACTCAGCTTTGCACCCTGCTTCTCATTAGCATTAATTAGCCAGCATCATACCTCTGCTGCTGCCAGGATGAGAACTGGCTCAGGCAGTAGTTTCACAGTCCTTAACGCTGAGTACGGAGTTGCCAGAGCGCACAACAGGGAGCTTATCTCGGACCCATGTCTTTCTGCCAAGGCCAGAAGAGAGGGGAGACCCGATTCAGCAGAAAGCTGGAGCAGCGCAGACAGGTACTACCTCCTTTGGTGTAAGACCTGCCAGAGTAACTTTAACCTGCCAAAAATCTTTGAGTGAATTTGAAACACCGGAGCTAAGGCTCAGCTTCATAACGTGCTTTGCCTGGCCCAGCAGCGATGCGCCCTCGTGCATGGCCCGGTGATGGTGGTTGCAAGGTGAACTGAGGCTCCATCAGGTCCATCCCCAGAGAGAGGATCACAACACTGGGGACTCCATTAGCGATGTTCAAGGTGTCCCCTCCCTCCCTCCCTGACTGAGCCGCTATCATGTTCTCACTTCACCAGCAACACAACAACATTGGTTTAGGTGAACCAAAGCGACCTTGTAGAAAAGCAGATTCTGCAGATAGGGCTCAACAGTTCTGCCAGATAAAGCGTTTTTATCACTAGAAAGTCACACTTTCAAATAAATTTCACCCTGAGGCCATAATCTCAAAAGACACACTTAAAAATGTGTAGAACATAAAATGAGTGATTTTTTGATAGAGGTTCAGGAAATAAATCCCTCACAGACTTAACACTTTATTGATATTCTTGGGTTTAGCTCTACACACGCCAAGCAGGATCAGCTACCAATAAGGACCACGACTCATGTCTTTCCATTTAAACGCTGCAAAAAAGAATAAAAGTATTTCACAGCTAACAAAGGGGTGCCCTTTAATTTGCTACAACAATTTCGGCTCCCATTGCATTAGCACCCTCCAGTGTCCAATCCATGAAAAACAACATCATGACTAATTTGCCAAGGAGACACAAACTTGCATTGGTGGATTCTTGGGAGGGAAGATGGCAATCAGAGATGAGAGAAGAAACTCCCAATGCTAGAAATTTTAGATGATGTAGACGCAGTCCCGGAACAAGATCTGACTTGGGGTTATTACTCTTCTCAGGCTCCTTTGTTCCTAGCAGGCATGCCAGTGTTGGCACATTTGGCGCAACATGCTTTACGTGATATATTCCACACTCTGCAGTGCTCCGCTGAGATGTGAGCTTAACGATGCCACTTTTGATTGATTTAGCGGGGGCACACGTGTTTATTTCTGCCTAGAATATGCCACGTAAAGAAATATACTTTTAAACCCTTCACATACATGCATGAAGCATTCAGCTAGCTGAGGGCAAACAGATGATCATGCTTACGCGTGCAGTGCTCTTCTCTTACTCTGTAACCATCAACCAAAGAGAAAGCCCTTCACAAAAATCTGTCATCAAGAAAGTTTTCATAGCTTGATGCTTTACTGCAACATTTTCTTGAAAAGCACATTTGAAGCTCTTAACAACAACAACAAAACCCCAGCTGCATTTGTTATTCAAAAACAGCTGGAAGGAGTTTTTCTGAACTTTTTTCAACAAGACAAAAATGTTTTCCAGCCCAAAAGGCTCTGGAATGTCACAAGTGAACAGAACCAGCTCTGGATACTGTAGGTTTCACTTGTCTGCTAATGACACAGATACTCTGTTCGCATTCTCACGGCAGCACCACACAGTGGCTTCGTAGGGGCAGCAACAGCTGCATAGAGAGGATAGCAGCAGCTGGAAAGGCTGCTGCATCGGAGTTACCTGCTGTATTTAGGGCCCCAGCCCGACAGTGCAGCAGCGAGTGCCATGGGGTCCAGGCACCAGAGTCTGGACCTGGCAGGACCTACCAACTCCTGCTGAAGACCAGGGAGCTGCAAATTAAATCCAACCAACACGTGCATTGATTGCCAACATTTGAAGTCATTCCTACATTTTCTCTCGCCATTGCAGATGCCTACCTGGCTGCCCAGCTCAAAAGTGAGCAAAGACTCCTGATGCCTCATCCTGCTCTGGTCTCCAACTGCTTGGATGCCCCAAATTCTGTGGTCTCCACCTGCGCCGTGGCTTCTCAGGCTCCACAGCAGCACTGATGACAAGGGGCAGGCAGTTCCCACTGCAGGGAGGCCGTCACATCTCCTGGGACTCAAGCGAGGGGGCTGTGGTGCTCAGTGGTCACATCCCATCCTGTGACCATCCCAGCCCCAGCCAAGGAAGCTCCTTTTTGACCACAACCGAAGAGTTGCAGTCAACCTCCTCTCCCAGCCCTGAACTGCTGCTATGCACATATAAATGTCATCATTCGATTGCCCTCACACTGTGTAGACTCCTCTTCTCCCCACAGTATAAATATTCAAAATCCCTCATTACCAGAAATAGCAAGACATAGCATTTATGATTCTGCACCAATATAGTGGGAGAGGGGGGTGGGGGGCAAGGCATTTACACTTGTGCATCTTCTTCAGCAAGCCGAAGAAGATGGACTGGAAAAATGACCCTGGGTGCTATGTAGGACAGTGTAACTGCAGGCAAGAAAGACTGACGTGGGTTTTATGGGCTCTTCACACTGCCTCTAGCACAGCACAAACCAGTCCAGCTGTCCCTGAGGTTCCCCAAGAACACCAGCATCAATATTGCATGTTCACAGTAACATCTATATTACAGTTATTACAGACTGCATACTCTTATGTCAGTCAACTATAAAATATTTACAGTATCATGGTCTCAGCAGAGACTGCAAGAATTTAAAGCTTTAAATATTAAAATGAATTAACACTTGATTGTCTGCATAATATCAGTAGCAAGAAATCTGCTCTCCCTCTAGAAGTGCTGTTGAAAACCTCCCTTAATTCAGCGCAGACTCAACAATCAACCACACTGGCAGAAGTCATTCTCTGCCCGCCGGTAATATGTAAGCATGCACCTCCAGGCAGAAAGCTGGGCATCAAAACCATGCAGATCTCCAGAAGAAAGGTGTGGCGGAGCCCTCATCTTACGTAGCACGTCACTCAGAGCCCCGTTCTGCAAACTGACCTGCATGGGGATTGCTCCCTAGCATCCTGCCCAAAGTCCGTGCCCCGACAGCTATTTGGCAACCGGTGGGAAAGCACCTGGTGATCTCAGTCCCTTTACAGGAGGACGTTGCCCACATAACCCTCCCTCGTCCAGCCACCACCGCGGACTCACACACCACCCCTCGGGACTCACAGGGGCCTCCCCAAGCCCAGGACGAGGGATGCTGGTGGGGCTGCTGACGACCCCGCTTCAGCCCACATCACGGCCTACACCCAGCTCCACCCGGGGGGGTCATCAACGGAGACGACACGGTATTCTCTTCAGAAGAGGAAAGGCCGCGGGTGCATGTCCAGCCCCTCTCGCCAGCCCTGGCTTCCCCCCGAAGGAGGTCGGGCACAGCGGCTGTGAGGAGCCCGCTGGGTCGGAGGCTCCGCGTGGGGACGGGAAAGACGCGGCTCACTCCCCGGGCAGTAGCAGTACCACAGCGGACAACCGGGCAAAGGCAATTCTGTGGTAGTTGGAAGAAACTGATTTGTTTTCACGTTCTTTACGTGCCCGAGCACGACCGTTATCAGCGCCCCTCACGGGGAGGCACGGGCCGGAGGCAGGGGCCCGTCCGACGGCGGGAAGGAAAGGCCGGGGCTCGCCCCTGAGGCGGGGAGAGACTCCCCCAGCTACCGCCCGGAGGGGCCGGGCAAGGAAGCAGCAGAGCCAGGGAGCCGCGGTTTCTCCCCCGCTGGCGCACGGCGGAGGCGCCCCGGCCCCCCGCAGCCTCTCCCGCAAGCAGCCCTGCGCTCCCCGGGCCTACGCCACGATGCGGCGGCCTGCCTCAGCCGCTTCGGCTGCGGGGGTCTCCGCCCCCCCCAGCCCCGCCTGCCGCCGCAGCCCCGCCGCTCGGGCCCTGCTGCCCGCCCCGCCGGCCCGCGCGCCACAGCCTCGGGCGTGGGGGCAGGGGGAGACCCCCGAGCGCCGTTTCCAGCGGGGAGGGGCGGTGCCGGGGGTCCGTTGGTCCCGCCCCCCACGCGCGGGGCGTCCGCGTCACTCACAGTCTCCGCCCCCCCAGGCGCAGCCCAGCCCGCGAGAAGACCCACGCCGCCGCCGCCGCCATCATCACCACCTCGGCCCCGCCCCCCCGCGGCCCATTGGCTGGGGCGGCGGCGTTTCCCGCCGCCGCGCTCCTCCTCCCCGCGGTGCTGTCTGGCTGGAAAGGAGGAGGAGGTGTGCCCAGTGACACGCCCCCCACGTGCCCGACCCGGCCGGGCGGGGGGGGGAGGAGCATTGCGTCACCACGGGGGCGGGGCGTGTCCCCCGGCCGTTACTGGCCGTTAGGCGGGGTGCGGTGCCTGGGCCCGGCCGTCGGGCGTGCGTGGCTCCCGAGGGCGGCCCGGGGCCTGTGTGCCCGTGGCAGCTGTACCGGTACAGCCATTGCGGTTGCGTCAACGTCACCCAGCGGCGTGCTGGTGTACCCCTTGCTATAACACAGTGGCATGGCAAAACGTGCACGGTCGGGAGTGTATTTGTGATGAGGCTGCTAGAGTCAGCACGTAGTTGGAGAAACGCTGATTGAACCTCAGCGGTGGGCCGGGCCCGCTGCCTCAGCGGAGGCTTTTGGCGTAGGTGGCTCCAGGGGTCGGGTCCGGCTGGGATGTTTCTGCTCTGCGCGTCTCTGCGTGGAAATAACTGCCGTGCGTGGAAATGGTTGGTTCTCGCAGAGGAAGATAACGAGCTGAGACCAAAGTTAACATATGAAGTAGCAGAGGAGGGGGCTGGAGAGAAACGAAATTGAAAAGGAAGAGCCTTAAAATGGAGCAGGGCTTCTGCCCACCTTCTTCAGTCCAAAGTTAGACTGAGAATGTGTTTTTCCTTGCCATACTGCTCGAAAGTGCTGGAGTGGCCACAAAGCATAATCCCAGCAAGCTCCTCCAGTAGTGTGGGTGTCTCAGCCAGGTTTCCGAAGGGCAGGAACCTTGGATTGTGCCACCTATCTGTCCTGCCCCCTCCCATCCCTACCCCCCCACAACTGTCTGGCCACGAGAGAGAGATCCCCAAGACACTCAGTTTCGACAGCTTTTATAAAAACAGGAGAAGGATGATGAAACACCACCCCAAACCAGTGCCTCCATTCCTCAGAAGGCCCAGGCTGACTCCGTGCAGATCAAGCCCAGGTCCTCATGGAAGAGTTTTTTTATTTTCTAGTGTTGTTCAGTTTTGCCATATAACTTCATTCTTTCCCCAACACCCAATCTGCTTTTCTGTGTCAGAGGGCTGTGTAGAAATTTCCCTGTCTGGCTTAATATCACTTTACTGGGGAAGTGGTGTCAGCAAGTGTGAGTTTCCCCTCCTAGCAAAATGAAATACTCTGCTGTGAAGAGCTGTGCTGAAGCATGAAAGTGACCTGCGCTCAACTCAGCTTCCCTCCCCTCTGTAATCTTGTGTGCTAGTTGTGGGTGATACCACTTGAATGTGATAAAACGTGATAACGAACATTTCCTGCTATCACCATGACAGTGTCTACCCTTTTTCAGCATAGGGCCAGTGAACTGTGTGTGGCAGAGACTCTTCCTTCTCTCTGCCATCACTGACGCCTCCCTCCCTTTTCCCTCTCCTCCCACCAATCTTATTTCCTCGGGGAACTTTTCCTCATGAGGGCTGAAATGGCAGGAGGTGGTGGAGGAGAGCCTGGGACTTGTCTCCTGCCCCTCTCTTATCTCTGTAGGGACAGAGGATTTTCTTCCTTGGCTTTTCCAACTCCAGGACTCCCAGGTGCACAAAATTCTCTCCTTCCCCACTTTGCTGTGGTGAGGCTGGCCAGCAGTGGGGGAAAAAAGAGATGTGTGGCCTCTGACAGATGCCCTCGGCCGTTGTATCTCTATGGCTCCCATGCCAGCCTGGAGAGGATGAGAGCAGGGGTACAGCCAGCCTGGGGCAGATGCCCCAAAATGTGGATCTCCCTCCCAGTGATGGCATTTAGTGCTGCAACATCAGGTGGAGGCAGGACACCATGGTGACAGCGGACCAGCCGTTGCCACTGCGTGCAGAGCAGCTTGCAGTTTACGTCAGAAGTTGAAACGCCCTTTTGTCAGCCCTAGTAGCTGAGTGTAGGTTTTGCATAAACCAGTGTTGGAAAGCCTGGGGTAGCCTAGCCTGCTCATCTCTGAATGACATATGCCCCTTTGACTTGTAAATGATCATAGGAACACAGGGATGTCAATTAAATCTCATTACCGTCTTTTCCCTTCTGTATTCTGGGAAAAATACTGTTCATCTCTCTTGCCCTTTTAAAGATGGAAGCCTTTTAAAGATGCTCTGTTTTGCGTGAATTGGATTAAGCCAATTGTAACATTTTCCAGGATGCTCTGAAGGTATGTACGAGCCTAACTCCCACTGACATCCTCCAGAGTGAGGCACTGGAAGAAGAGTTATTCTGGAAGAAGACATGGTTGTGTGCTGGTTTTGGCTGGGATGGAGTTAATTTTCTTCATGGTATCCAGTACGGGGCTAGCTTTTGGATTTATGCTGAAAACATTGTTAATACAGGGATGTTTTCATTACTGCTGAGCAGTGCTTACACAGAGCCAAGGCCTTTGCTGCTCCTCACACCACCCCACCAGCGAGGAGGCTGGGGGTGCACAAGGAGTTGGGAGAGGACACAGCTGGGACAGGTGACCCCAACTGACCAAAGGGATATCCCATACCATATGACCTCATGCTCAGCACATAAAGCTGGGGGAAGAAGAAGGAAGGGGAGGAGATTTGGAGTGATGGTGTTTGTCTTCCCAAGTGACCATCACGCGTGACAGAGCCCTGCTTTACTGGAGATGGCTGAACACCTGCCTGCCCGTGGGAAGTGCTGGATGAATTCCTTGTCTTGTTTTGCTTGCATGCCTGGCTTTACCTATTTAACTGTCTTTATCTCAACCCACGGGTTTTCTCACTTTGACTCTTGCAATTCTCTCCCTCACCCCACCTGGGGGGGTGTGAGCAAGCAGCTGCATGGGGCTTAGGTGCCAGCTGGGGTTAAACCACAACAGGTTTTCATTGTTCTGTATTCATTTTCTAATTCATTAATGATTTCTTAATGGTATGATTAGTGACTAAAGCAGGTATTTTTGCACAAGAAAGGTAAAAGAAGCTGAGTAGAACCAAAGTGCCGTAGAACTATTAATGAGCTGATAGATAATCTTTAATTGGAGTCTGCGTGGAGTCTGAGTAGAAAAAAGACCTGTGTTGCTGCCTGAAGCTATTGCATGTCAATGTCCTCTTGATACTCATTTACTTTGATTTTTCAAGAGAGAAATGAGCATCGCAACAGCCAAGGAATGATGTGCCTTCCTCTTGATACTGTGAACACAGAGGGATGTCTTCCTCAGCTCATTGTCCACATATGGGAAATAAATAACGGTTGGCACCAATCTCATTGAGATTTCTGTGCCTCTTTTCGTCCGGCGTTTGTTTTTGCTGGCCAGCAGTATTGAAGTGCCTCTTGGTGAACACACTACTTTGGGCCTGGTCTCCTATCTGGCTGAGTGTTTGCAGAGGTCTCTGAGCAGTGGGCTGTGTTTGATCTCCCTTACAAATGGTGTTTGTGCTTCCAGGCTTTTGGAGCGAAGGGTGCTAAACCTCTGCTTCCCCCCAGGAGCACCCCAGGAACCCCGTGCTGGCCTCCTGCCTGCCTCTGGCCACCACACACCTCTGCACCCCAGACCCTTCTGCAGGGCACACCAGGCCCCTTTGCAGGCTGCAATGCCAGCTATCTCTCCCTGAGTCTCCTGCAAAAGCAAGGTGGGAGGATGTGTTCTCCTCCAGATGCTGCCACATGGTTGTCCCTGGGGCCAGTGGGGCACTCTCGTCAGAAGATCTCTTCAAGCTCCTGCAACAGCAGCACACCTACCAGGTCACCTTTTGCCCCCTAAGCCAGCTGGCGTCCTGACTCTTGAAGAACACTGCTTTCATCACCTTCGGATTTATGTGGTCTTCTCAGACCCAGCAGCAGCCAGGAGGTTAACACCTCCACAGGACCACCATGGGTCATCTGGCCATTGAGAAACTGCCTTTGGCCTCATGGCACAGTGACCACCAGTGACATCTCCTAGGGGACCTTGGTTGGGATTCATCGGCTTTTCTGGAGTTGACTTGGCCTGTACAGTGGGTTAAGGAGGTGATAGAAAAGGTGATAAAAATATAGGTGACTAAGCAAGGGCAAGGAAGGGAAGAGAAAGGATTTTGAGCCAGAAGAAAGGTGGATGGGTGGGAAGGAGTAGTGGAGTCGCAAAGTGCTGAGGACAAGCAGTCAAAGGCTAACAGGGAGGCACACTTGCCCCATATATAGTGCAAGAACTATTTCAGGATTCCTGATGGTGCAAAAGCCATCTCCTGTTGGCCCATCTGTGTTGTGTTAGGAGACCTCAGAATGGTGCAGCTCACCCGTGCCCTGGTGTCCCCATCAGGCACTGGAGCACAGCTTCTAGCTTAGTTTCCTTCAAAACGCATCCAATTCCCGAACTTCACAGATGCTTTGAGAACCAACCTAGGGCACAGTAAGTGCAGTGGTGGATTTCACTTTGAAACCACACTACTGCATTGGACCTACTGGTAGTGTAGACAGCCCAAGACAGCAAACTCTTCCTTGGGTCCAGGCTACCACAAATAATACCTGGACCTCATACAAGGTGTAACACCCATGGAGAGCTCAATCCAGCCACTTAGATATAAGCCCTTAAGTCCTGTCTGCACCAGGCAGCAGATACGTCACAGGACTCAGAGCCTTCTTGGGCCCCATGCACCAAGAGCATCTCAGATGGCACTGGACATCTATGGATGCCAAATGGAGCCCATGCTACTGCCAGCCTCCTTGCCTGGGAAATATCTTACCAGTAGTCTGGAAAGCTGAGCTAGACCTTGTGTTCCCGTGCCAGGCAGGACCACTGAGGCTGTGAGGTGTGTGGTAGCACCTGGCTCCCAGGTGGAGCAGGTGCCAGGGCCACGTGTGCTCAGCCTAACGTTCCCCACAGCTCCTGGCTGTCATGGGTGTGCCCATCTCCTGGAAGAACTGTCCTGGCCTGCTGCCCCACTCAGACCCAACAATGTGCCCATGTGCAGGGATGCAGCTGGGCCCAAGAAGCTGCTGGGACAATTTGGCTCCTCCTGTAGGAGGAGGAGAGGCCAAGGAAGAACCTGCTTTCCAGCAACAAGAAAATCTTGGGGAACCTTTCCTGAAACTGTATTGATATAAGAACAGAAATAAGCCAGCAAACTCTGAATAGTTTTCATGGGTGAAAAATGAATTTTCCCATGTCTATTCATTGCACCGTTATGTTTAACGGAATTGCAGTGTAGGTCACAGCCCAGCAGTGCATGGTGTTGTAATCCACTATAAATGCATCATCCAGAGCCTATGCATTAGGCGTGATGGAAAGTGGATTTTGGTGAAAATGGATTGAATAGCCCTGGTATATCAAGACAGGATCATTTGTCCAAGAAAAGCTCTCTCTGCAGTCTTGAAGGGCCTGAAGCACCCCAGCTTCCCCTTCTCAACCACCTCAAAAGTGCAGCTCAGGCAGCTGCTTCCTCCTCCTGGGGAAGGCAGAGAGTCCCTCCTACCACCATCCTATTGAACCAGGGAAATCCGCAGCCTTATGCTTACCCCAGATCACAGGAAGCTCCTTGGAAAAGGTAAATACCCCTTGCCCGTCCCAACCTCCTCACCAGAGATGATCTTTAGAGGTTGCTTGTCCAAGTCCGGTTCTCCTCCTTTGAAATCAAACCCTTCCCTTCTCCAGGTGAGCTGTTGGTGAGCATCACCAGCGGGTAGAACAGGAAAGTCAAAAAAGGGAGAAACATCTGGAAAAAATGAAAGGCCGGTAGCTGAGGTGAAGCTGCAGGGAGCAGAAACTATGAGAACAGGTCCAGCCATGTATCAAAGAAGATGCTCAATAAGTGATATCAAGTACGGGAGGCCTGTTTTCGGACCTCAGGAGGATGTTACACTGAATGCTTGCTGCCATCCAATTCGGACACTGTTACGTACAGTGCAACTCTGGGAGTGGATAACTGCAAAGTGTCTGCGTGGAGTCACTGGAATTCAGGAAAGTCAAAATATTTTCATGCTGGGAAGCAGCACACGCTCGATGTGCTGGGAGGAATTAGGGAAAAAAAGGGGATGTTGATGGGGGGGGCAAAAAAGCAGACTGCCCTTTTTAACATTGTTATTTTGACAGATTCAAACCTCAAAACATTCTGTATGTCTCATAGCTGGTTATATATAAACGCTTGTGGGTATTTATATACCCTAGGCTTTTATTTCAAAGTCCTCTCTCCCCATACATTTGATAGTGTTTTCACCTTTATGGAGGTTCATTAAACTCGCTTTGCCGCAGGACGCTTTGAAAGCCAGTAGATAATCTGCAGGCTGTTGACACCATAACACTACGATGGCTTATATGCCATTAGAATGGTTCATCTATAGAACCTGAACTCAATACACTGTGTCAGTATACAGTATAGATCCCTTAATCCATAGACTATTATTAAAATAGTGGATTAAGGAGTTGTTTGGGATCAGAGCATGCTGTATATCTAACAAAACAGTTTAGCCGAGATTAGTATTTATTACTCAATGCAAAAATTGATTGAAGGATTCATAGATGCTTATAATATCACAGTTTGTATTTGATCACTAGATTACTGCCTTTTTGCCATACAAGTTCTCGTTAAGACCTGAGAATAAAACAGTCACTTTGTATGAAAAGGTAAAAACTGAATAAGCAAAGTAAATCTGTTATTAATTAAAATATTTTTTTAACTTCATACTAACATGGCATTTAGATGGTTTAAATTGCATTGTATGAGAACGTGCGTGGAAAGGACACTCAGGCTTCTGAAATAATAACCTGTAAAATATTTTTAAAAAAAAAAGAGTTTGCAAGCTGTTACACAGATCAGCGTTAATTTAATCTAACCCAGAGTGAACTAGAAACCAGAAGTATTTTTCCATACAATTTTTTTCTGTCAACAATCTTACTGAATTTGTCAGAAGGGGAAGTTTTATTCAACTGTGTGGTAAAGCTGAACTGAGTAAGATAGTGGCAGTTTTACAGCCTTATCTTTAATGCCACAGAAGGTTGTCAACAAGCCTTTTCGGTGACGTCTCCACATGAGCGTGGCGAGCGGATGATTTGAGGATTACCAGGCTGCTGGACAGGTCAGCTGGCATCTTAAAAATCTCTTCTATGAAGGACCAAATCTGCAGCCAGAAGCTGTTTACTGGCTGGAAGGTGGAGGGAAATGGGGTTTGTTTAAAAAGCAAAGACCCTTGCGTTTGTTTGTGCGCCTGCCACTGATCGCTGTCTTTAAAGCTTGGCTCTGTACACTGGAGAGCTGAACTCTGGTTCACACTTGTTTGAAAGTGAACTGGTAGGCAAAGTAAAATTTCAGTAGCGAAGCACCACCATGAGAAGAAAAAAATTGTTTATTAAAATTGTATGATATTTACTATGAGTAGAACAGACCCATTTTCTTCCAAGGTGGAATGTGTTAGTACCAAATTTCAGTTATACTGCAAGTCATATTTTAAAAATTGTTTATAATCCCAGTTTTAGGATTTTTTTTTAAATCCTGTTGTTGATAGTCCAAGTCCCTATTGTACTTTACAGAAGAGTTTGGATATTTCTGAATGGAGGGTCAGACTCTTCCATATCAAGCAAATTAAACTCCTTCTGCAAGCGTGCCTGTGTCGGAGATTTCTCTTCCACGGACTGTCCGTCAGCTGATAGTTTTCAGGTCCACTTCCTACACCTGTACAGCCCCTGGATGTATGATGCTGTGGTTTCTGAGAAGCTTATGAAATCCCATGCAGAAGGGCACAGCAAATGGAGGTGGCACAAGGCATCCACAAAGGCATGGCTTTGGGACCAAGCGTGAATTGCACGTAGGGAAGACTATTGCCCATTACTGTAGGCAACGATGCTTGTGCCCAGGGTAGCGCAGCGGGGACCGGGAAACCTTCACATTCTAGTAAGTGTCACCTGAATCGATGTGAAAGAAAAGACAGACCTTTGGCAACCTTTCAGTGCAGCTCCAAAAGAGCAGTTGCGGCCAAAGAACTGAGGAGTTGGCACTGGGAAACTGGAAGGGAAAACACCTAGAAAAAAGCTGATGAGCTTTGATGAATCCATTTCCCCACACAGCTCTCTGTGAGGCAGTGTCCAATTTTCATCAAATCCTAAACTAAAGGTTTGTACAACTTAGCTTTTACTTCTCCTTAGTTAAAAAGTCTTTTATAACAGCCCTGTGGTACTAGCAATTTGGATTAGATTGCTGCTAGCTTCAGAAGTTATGCTTCACTATAATAATAAATGAAATAAATGTTTAAGGAAGTCTTAGAGAAGTTAAATCTAGCCTACCTACAGTCCACTTCAACAGTCTTTTCATAATTTTTTAACATTTCTGAAGTCCCTATGTAAAAGACTGTACGTAGTACATTATCCTTTAATGCCAAAAGAAAAAAAGTAGAAAAAGAAAACCAGAAAGTGCAGCTTTCACTGATTTCCAGTAAGATTTTTCTCAACTAGTAAACTTGCTGAGATCAAGAAGGTAAGAATGTGTTTTGAATACAGTGCATACTCTGAATATATTACTCTGTTTATAGACATCATTTGGATGCTACTGCTGTCATGTCAGAAAGCAGTGTATCACGAAACAAAAGTTTTCCAAAGACCACTAAGCATCCAAAGGCTAGTGTCTCACATCACTTCAATGAGGTCATTTTCTCATTTTGATAAAGAGAACAAAAGAATTTGGCAAGTGTGATAAGATTTTGTGAATGTTTTCGATGTGCAAAACATCAAGTGAAATGATTTTGCTTTCCTCAAATAACCCAGGTACCCGTGCATCCCAGCAAGAAACAGAGACTTCATCAGATGAACAGTGGGACGTAATTGTGTTATACCCCTGTCCTTAAGCACAGGCTGTCGCTGCTGGCAGCAGAACTCCCTCAGGCTCCGGCCCCTGGGAAAACCCGGAATCCCTTGCAAACGCACAGAAGCGCTTTGCGTGCCATGTTCTGTCCTGGCTAGGATTTTAAAGACTAAATTTTCCTTTCCCCTCTTTGCATGAATCAGAATTGGGGGTTTTTGTGTTTGTTTCATCGAGCTGGAGAGATAAAAACGCCAGGTAGCCCCCTCACGGACTCGTCTCTGCCCAGTGCCACGTGCCACAGCAGAATCACGGTGGGAGCTCTCCGAAGACCTCTGTGTGGACAAGGCAGATATAAATTTAGTGCCGGTCCCAGATCCCAAATTGAAGCATCTGCTGACTTCATCATCCACGTTTGTCATGCCCAACAGGTACAGACAGTAGCCTGACAGTGACCGATGTTACAGGAGTATACTAGAAATATACTTTCCATTTTAACCTTCAGTTTTGTGACTGACGTGGCATGAAGAGTAGCGGTTGTCACCATGATTTTAATGACACGTAAGCATTTTCTGCCATCAACTAGCCCAGAATCTTCAATCATTTCACAGATTGTGCCATATGGCTATCACGTGGCAGGAAATTTGTTCTTTAACAATTTGGGCTACTTTTGGATCAGCCAAGGACTGAAAAACTTCCCACCTTAGAGCCCAGCCATGGAGAGTGACCTACAACTTAAATGCAAGTAGAGCAGTCCTAGCAGATGCAGAAACATGCCAGCTAGCCATCTCCCGTATCTCACGTCATCTTCACAGAGAAAAGAGAGTTGTGCTTTAACTAAAGCAACGTAGAGACTGTTTCAGAGTGGATTTGCATCAGCTGTGGTTGTAAATGACCCACTGCTACCTGCAGGACCTCCTGAACTGCCCGGTGACTCGAGAGAAAGGATCATATGATTACTCACAAAAGTCTTTAATTGAAATCAGTTAGTTTAAGTAGGAGATCTTGGCTGACCTAGCGTGTTTGAAATGAAGTAAGTTCAGGGTGGTCTCATGAACATCGCAGCCTGCAGATCTAACAGGTCTCTGAGGTACCACTTTTGGGAGTGAAGCTCCCCAGCCCGGCCTCATGGACAGCCACAGCTGGGAGACAACCTAGATTTCAGACTCCAGGTAAAGCAACGTTGGTTTTACCAATTTAACAAATGGTTAAATATTCTTAAAGGGAGAATACTTACCAGTATACCTATTGGGCTAAAAACTTGGATCGGCAGACCCGTATCTCTCCCTGTGCCAATAATCCAACTGACTGTAAAGAAAACTTGGCTAACAAAGTACACCACGCTCACAGAATAAGCCCGTGGCCCAGTTATGCTTGACAAAAATACTTTTGACAAGGAAGTGTAATTCATTGTTTAGAATTGCTGAAATGTATTTTATAACTGTTATTCTCTGGCATTCACTCCAGAGGAGCAGCTGTGCTGCTTATCCAGCTGCTGCTGAAGGCATACTGAATTCACTGTAGATACAGAAGGGCTGAACATAAGACGTGAAAAATTTTGTCAAATTTTTGAATAGGTATCGTGCAGGCATTCCCTACCTATGTGTCACATTAGCTTGGTATTTCCTATATATATTTTCGTTTCACTTTCTTAATTTCAATCCATTCAAATAATTCCGTCTCAGACCTTGTTTTTTCCTTCGAAAACCCACTGCCATATGGAGGAAACATTAAAATTATTGGATCCAAAGTAAAAACAAAAGCAGCTTAGTGTTAGAGCAAGAGGCTTAAATCGAGACAATTAAACCTGAGTTAAACTGAAAGTAAAAATTACAAATAATTTTGGCCAGTAGATGTATACCATATACCACACAGAAAGCCGTTATCATCCATAGTGGAAGCACACAGTCTTCAAAAGAAGATCATCATCTTCAGAAACACTGAAATAAACTTCCAAGAGAAGTCTGTGTGGTAAGCGTACAAGAAAAATCTCTAGCAGGAGTATTTTTGAGAAGAGGCTGCCACGTCTTCCAGAGTTTCACCAAGGGAACACGCGCTGCTATGCAACCCAGTGATTTTCTGTGACTACCATTTTGTGAAGAAGGTCATGTGGTGTTTTCAGAATGGACGGGACCCAGGATAATCCTTCTGCAGCCCAGCTTTCCTCTTCTGCTTGTTATTTTAATGCTGTGATTTATACTTAGTGCTGCTGCGAGTGACAGCTACTGTGACGGCCACCTGCATATCTCCCAGATGATGACGGTTGGCCTGATTAACTGTTGTGGCGTTGGGATATGTCAGAGTAGCCTGAATAGTTGAAAATGAGATTGCTACACTTGGTGACCGTAGCATGAACTCAGTCTCTTCCACATGTAAAAATCTTGTCCGTATTCATTTGCAGGAATAAACCTGATCCATCAAAAATGCCAAATTTTAAAAATTTAATTGGTTATGTTACCAATTGGATGACACCAATCCATGATCCTTTACTACAGACTTCCACGCTGCTTCCCAAAGACCACTAGGTGTTTATTATTAACACCCATCTGCAGGTTTTAACCAAAATTTTGGCAGGCAGCTCTGGGCATTTCAGTGACAATGAGCATCAGCTAACAGGGAAGGGAAAAACCCCAACACTCTCCCCCCCAAACTGCTGTCAGGGCTGGCAGTGAAATGATGGAAAAAATTGCCCAAAGTTATAATGAAAGGGATGGGTTATAATTTTTACACTCTAATTTGTTAGCCCTATCCACTCTCTTTTACCCCTGCGTGTAACAGCGTGCCCGTGACCGGGCAGCGCTCTTGCTCAGGTTGGGTTATGACAGCCCTTTTCCTTTTCTTCCTGTACTCTGTCCTATTAACAAGAACAAACTCCAGCACCAACTTCTGCATCACGGCTTTCTGAAAACACCCAGTTCCTTGATATTCACAATATATTTACCAAAACCCAACAAAAACATTTAATAAATTCTATGCGCCAGCAAAATTATTTTACTATGACTATATGATACTTTTTGACTATATGATACTTTATATCATATATATGATACTATTTGACTATATGATACTTGATATCATCTTAAAATTTCAATTTATCCCAGTTCTCTTTCCCTTTTGAGCTTAGCTGCAGTAAATAGAGCTCTTTTATTGACTCCTGTAAACTTTCGAAGAGCATATTAATTTGTTCTTCCATGAATTTCTTTTGGCCCTGACGTAGATGGATTTCTGCTACATCCATATATGTACTAGTAGCGTTGCAGCTTTATATTTGCTCAGGCTGTGAGATTCAAAGTTGATTAAAAGTACAAGAGGGAGTATTTGGGTTTGCTGTCATCTGCAGCCCTAGAACTCTTTTGACATTTGTCATGCAATGTCTGTTTCCTATTTATCCCCTTTTTCTTTGGCAGAGTTTTCATGAAGGACACCAAGGCTACAGTTTTCCCTTCCTGGTCCTGCACAGAGATGGCCCATCAGACTCTCTCCATCTGTAGGGGCACCTGCCAGATGTTTCTGTTTGGACATTGTGAACTGGGACTTCTCTTAACAGCGTGCAAAAGTGTATTTTTGCATCAAATCGCACGGCAGGTGGCCTGCTTGGGTTATTTTACCAGCAGTCCTCTGAAGTGTCAGGGATGAGCGGGACAGGAGACTGGGATTGCAAGTTCTGTCCCATTCTGTGCAGCAACTGTCTTCACAAACCTCTGGCTGTAAAGCCGTTTCGAAAAACAGAAAGATAGACATATTAACCCTAAAATAATCCACCAGTCAAGAAAATCTCCGGGGATTTAGAACCACGTTCCTAATCTACCTAAATTTGTCTGCCTCTCTTGCTCTCTTCAGAAATTGTTCTGGATCTAAGACTCCTCTTCCACAAAAAAAAAAAAAGAAAAAAGCTTGAAACTGGTAACAGACTGACAGAAAAGACTTGGATTTAATAAACAAGCATTTTCCTGGTACATTAATCAATTCTTTGTTTGGGTTTTGCTCCCCCTGAGTCTTGATATTGTCTTCCTTGAAGGGAAGGAAGCCTCTTTCTTCTTCTCCGCAATTTTTGTCCAGAGTTACTTCGGTCACCCTGCTTTCTGGGACAAACAGTAAATTTAAGGCCACCCGCTGCTTCCCTTTGCCTTGCCCTCCACCTGCCTCAGGGCTGCGCTGATCCGACATCATGCAGCAGGAGAACATGCATAATTGTGTGATTTAGCTCTGCTGCTGTCACTACGGCCTGGGGACAGCAGGAAAAGGGCAACAGAACAAACCGTCCTCTTCTCGGCTGTCTCGCCAGCCTTGCCAGCGGAGACGAGCAGTTTCCAGGCAAAGAGTGGTTAGGGCTCCTTGTGAGAACCTGCAGGAAAAAAGTAGGAAAAGGGTCTGACCTTCCGATTGCTCCTTTTTTGTAGCTCCTAAGCAAGGCTAGAGAAGAAACGTTACAACCCTACTACCTCTTGTATCCTTAGGCCATAAAGGGAGAGAAGGGACCTTCCCGCCAGCCCACCGACTTCCTCCGTAACGTCCCAGAGCGACTTGTTCCTGGTGCTGCCGGCAAACAAGAAGCTCGCTCATCTTTGGCAACGCCAAGGGCAAGCAGGGGCCAGACTGCCCTGCTGGGAGGTCACCACCTTGTACCACTTCTTCCTCGCGTAGGCGTAGCCAAGTCAGTTTATTCTACTTTTTTTTTTTTCATACCTTGACTGAATTGTAATTGTGAACAAATCAAAAGATAGTAATGGAAAGCTGGGAAAAATGTCAAGAACATTTTCTCTACCTTAATAATTTCGCCAAAATACAGAAGAAAAGTAAAAATAAATCTTCTGTCTTCTTGACTTGATATGATCAAAGGCAATGAAAAAACAACAAAAAAACCCCACCCAACAAAAAAAAAACCCAAGCCAAAATAAATCTTGCTCCAGCAGTAGCAAAACAATGTTTGTGCTGAACTGTTCAAAAATGAGGACTTGACACTATTGAAAGCATGAAGCTGGGAAATGGCATTTGGCTGGCCAGCCCTTTGGGACACTCTGAGGGGCCCCCTCTGATGCACCCCTTCTTTAGTCAACTTAGAAAAACTGTTTAACAGTATCAGAGTGGGCATCTGTCTGAAATACAACTCCTTCTAAAGGTCCCTTGCTAGTCATGTCCCCATACTAGACACAGGAGATACATTTTTAACATCTTCACAGATAAATTTGTACTGTTACTGGTTTTTTGCCTTGATTTTTGGCTGCCTACTTCCAGAAACTTTAACATTAGCATATGTATTTAAATATACAACGTTAAGGATAAGTCCTCGCCAGTCGTGTGCTTTGGTAACTTCCTGTCGTCCCATTAACTCTGCTCCTGCACTCGAACGCTTTATACGTGCTGCGGCCAGCAGGCGATGCTAAAATACCTCTGAGGGAAGGAAGAATTTAAAAATGCATTTTCATTGGAAGTGCTGGAATCCTGAGAAGCAGCAAGAATGTGCCATCACCCCAACGTGACAGGTTTCATTTGTAATCTTCTGGCGTTATCTGATTTACAAGCAGTTAACTACTCTCATCTCACCAACAGTGAGTTCCAGATGTTTCAAATAAGAAGGAAAATGCATGATGGCAGCTATACAATAATCAACTGATCAGTTAAGTCTCTTGGTACTCCCTGAAGATTTATGCTTTAGTCTGAAGTATCATACACTTGCGTACGCACACATACCCAAAGTCAATATATGATGTAATAGCAGAAATAATTCAGGAGTCAGCTTTATGTAGAGACATAAATAAGTAGATTGCTAGTAACTGTCTGGCATAAGGAGAAATAGCAGGATAGTGAGAATAAATTAAATTAGAGGTGAATGGTACAAAACTGTATTTGAGAGAAGATGAGAACATGTCTGCACAAGTCATCTTCTGTAAGATTAATAATCTGTAAGAAAATACTTAGTTGTGATGATCTCCAAGAGCACGAGTTGGGGCTATTACCCAAAGTGAGAGCTTTTGGAGGAACACTAATTGAAAGGAAAAAAGGGATGTAAATGCAGAGATGAAATTGTTCTTTGCAGAATACACATTGTTCTCTAAAGGATGCTTAGTAATTAATCCAAGGGAGCAAGCAAAGATTTTAGAGAGCACTAACCTGGATGAACAGCTCATTTCAGAAGCAATAACTTTTAAGAGAAATTATGACGAGGAAATATGGCTGCCCCCAGAACGAAGCTGTTGCCCAAACTGGTAAGGCACGGAAAGAGGACAGCGTGTAACTTCATGGCATAAAATTATGGTCACGTGTATCCCACACCAGCTAAGCTTATCAAAGTTCCGGCTCACGCAATTTGGCTCACACAATTTAATGTTTGGGGTAGCTGGAGCAGGAAAACAATCCAACATTGCAGTAACACTGAATTATAACAACAACAGACAATGTTTATCAATCATCAAATATAAAAACTTCTCCCAGCTGTTAAGGATTTACTGTGCTTTCATGTGACTTACACCTTACTTGTGAAAGTCAAAGTCTCTATCGGCTGAGTAACAAAAATTCACCAAGCAACCTCAGGTTTTATTTACTGTGTACTGCTAACGTAGTCAGGAGCAGCTGCAGCAAACCCTCCCTCGCAATCCCGCAAAGCTTTGCGGAAATGCTTGGTGACAATTTCCAACTCTACCAACCAAAGTCAGATACACCTTTCAAGGTCTCTCACTCCTCCCCTACCTTGCCTGAAGTACAGATATTGTCCAGCCTACTTTTCTTAATTTAGAGACTAGTATTTTGGCCTTTACTAGTATGAGTAAACTGGTGGTTCTCATCCACAACATTTCATGGCTTTGATTTGTACATCATTTCAAACAGGACTTGATTTGCATTTCCTGTCCCTTCAGATGGGTTCTTCAGATCAGCGTAACTCTGAGTGCCTCGGACGCCTGCCAGAATTCCACCCTGCTCCGCCCCCTCTTCCTCAACTTCTCTTCCAGACTGACTTCTCCTGAAGAAAATACAGGTACCACCCATGACAGGCCTGAAGTCCCCACCTAAAGCATTTTTCAGGCAATCACAGAGAAACTCTAGTTATCTTCCTTCCACCTCACATCCAACAACCAGACAGCTCACCACCCCACATAGGACGGGCTTTCTCCTCCATCCACAAATGACGGACCTCTGTGTGATACCATGACTCTGAACATCTCAAGCCCCGAAGGGACAGCAAGTGACGTTACAGAAGCATGGGAATGCACCTACAGGTTCCACAACGCCGTCCACACCTTTGTGCTTGGGGCTACGTCATACCTGTAACCACACATGTTCTGGGTAGCTGAGTTTTCAAATACAGAAGGATTGTGCCGTTTGCAAGAGCCAGGTAAGGTAATCCCTCCTCTTTGCACTCGTGGGAAAGACAGAGGGTTGAAACATAAGGAAATCTGGGTTTTAAGCAATCCTAAGGCAAAACTGCAAAATGGGAGAAAGGTAAGCAACGACCTCAGGCTTTCCTCGCTGCCCTTTACCTGAAAATGGCACAAAACTCGCCAAGATACTGTCCACGACTAGCTCAGAGTCAACTAATACTTGTGATATGGTTGCAAGACTCCAGCTAAGCAGCTGAGGACATGTGCAATCCGTATGACGGCAAAAATCTAGGAACTCTGACAGCTGCTCACACAGCTGAGCACTTTGCCAAGAAGTGAAGCTACCAGGCTAAAGCTGCTTTTTTATTTCTTCTTTCTTAGAGAAAGAAAACCAAACCAAACCACTAACTGCCATATCACGTTTTCAAAACCCAGTTTGGACTGAGGATTACTTTCAGACTAAATTTGGCAATGATGGTCACTTTTTTCAGACTCAGAAGAATGAGCTTTTAAATTATTTACTAGCCCCCAAAAAACTGACACTGGTCTGAAGTGTTCTACTTTGTATAAATTAGCTCTGTCTTCATGCAGCCCAGCAATTTGTTCCTACGTCTTAACCTTCCTATTAGGTTTACATTTTCTCAGATATCCCTGCAATTAGTGCCTTTTAAGAAAATGTCTGGGACCATGGAAAGATTTTGGAAGAGGCCAACTTTTGAAAGTTTAGACAAAAACCCAGGCCTCCCAAGAGATCTGAAGGACAGGTATGGTATGCAATAAACATCCAGACACCGTAACACACACCAGAAGCCTAAATGCTAGAAAAGCTTCTAAAATTTTTTGAGGCACTAATGGGTTTCAAGGGAGAAGGCAACTTTAGAATAGCTCTTCTGTAAAAAACTGTGAAGTATTAAACTTTCTGGGGTGTCTCAAGCACTGCACACTGAAACCCAACCATTTCAAATTCCAACGCAGCTGCAATTACTGTAAGGCAAGGCTACTTGAAAAAAAAAAATGTGTATGCAGTAGGTTTAGATTTCAGGAGATAATGACACACTTCACAAACTGCATTTAAAGGTGAAAATAAGATACTTGAGAAGCTGCTCTGACTTGTCAACTAGTCGGGGGGGGGGGGATAAAAAATACACCCATCAGTTTCAAAGCCATATACAGACCACAGTGGCTACATCTTACTTCTATTAATCTGATTTTTAGGCAGCAGTTGTAAATACATCACCAAAAAAATTGTTTTCATATCACTACACTGAAATTCTTGAGCATCTATTATATTAATATTTCAATAACAGACAACTGATTCATGTTTCTTGAACTAAGCATTCCCATTTGTGTAATAACTATTGATGATTTTGAGCAGTGACTATACATACCATAAGTGATCACAAAGCCAGGGATAGTAAGAATATTCAATTTTACACTTGTAAAAATTTAAATCAAGAGTCACACTACAGCTCACTGCATCAGTAAAGAACAAATGCTTACCACACTCACCCTTTTCCTGTTTTGAACACAAAACATGGACGATTTATCTGAAATCAGCATTTCAGTGACTGCACGTGGGGAGGGGCATGAGAACAAGTCTGTCCATGTTGTCTGAAGAGAGCTGTGGTTGGGGACAGGCAGAACACGAGAGCGGTGTGGTTCATCTGGGAGGGGTTGTGGAACACAGCGATTGAGGAAATGTCACCTGAGGCCTTCTTACATGCCCACTTCTAGGAGGTTAATACTGACAAGTTACCTTAACCAAAGATATTTTTTATTGGGTTCAATATTCGAGCATCATTAGGTTGAGGTCCTTTAGAAAAGTAAACCTGTAAGACTAAAAAACCCCAACCTTATGAATGGCAATCGGTACATGAATTTTAATTTTAAATGAGATTTTATCAGGCTTGTGAAAGCATGCCAAAAGCCAAATTGTGTTATGAATCTAAAATTACCGAACAATATATGAACAAAATACTCCATTTTCAAAAAACAGCAAATATAGGTTTAATGCTAGTCATCCAAAAATCAACATTGGTTTCTTAATAGAAGGCAAAAATAGTAATTTCCTTTTATTTTTTAACCTACATTAAGTACAAACAGCAATAGTTGCTGTATAGAATATGCATCATCGAGATCTTTTAAAAGCAAAATCAGCAGAGAATGCAGACTCAGGCGTCAAGATCTTCTCAACGTCCTGACAATTCCATAGCAATCTCTGAAAACGTATCTGGGTTAAGGACTGGCTTAATGCTGCAGAGTGGTTCTGTTAAATGTGCGTATAATTTAATTGTCATGCGCCACAATCACATTTCTGTGTTATAGCCATGTAGCACAACTAACATTTTTCTTGCAGATCAAAGGGTGTGTCAATATACACGAAGCCATACAAAATGCCATAAAATACTTTATGCAATCTTTAAGCATCTGTCTTCAATATAATTGTATTTACATATTTTTATGAACTTATAATATGTAACGAGCCACTGAAGACATTTTTACAATATTTATTAGATTATGAATTTATAAATTCAAGGACTTAGAGGCACATAGTTTAAAAGGCCAAGAACACCGAAACTAATGAAGTCACAGAAATCAGAATATTTATGGACGTAACACCAGTAAAAAAATCAAAATCACATCCAAACTAAAAGCAACACTTCTTAAGAGTCATCCTTCAAAGTTAGCATAATAAAAAGTTCTCATTTCCCTCAAAGAAAAATAATTCATCCCATCTACCAAGCTAGAAAAACCTATTTACATTTGTACTTTGATCAGAAGTATCATTGTGTAATACAGCCACTTCTATTCCACCATTAGAATTTAACATTTCTTTTTAAGTATAGTTGTATTTACAAATGCATAAATATCGTAATTCTGATCTTCATTAAGATCTGAATGAAAACAGGTTGTTAAGTCACAATACAAACGTGTTAGTGGAAAAAGTGTTTGGGGCAGCTGCATATTCAGCATCATTCTCAAAGAACAGGAAGCCAATACTTTGATAAAGCTGAAGTTCATCAACTAGACCAGGTCTTTAAGTTACGTTAATGAAGATTAAACCTCTTCTGTGTTAACTCTTTACATTGGTTTCTTCAGTCAACTTTCACCACGCTGTATATTTTGGTTACAAACCAAAAGCATGCAAAGAATCCAATTGTACCTAAAAAAAATAGTAAACATTAGGAAAACTGACACAGGAGACATCAATTTCTATCTGTAGCTCATAAATCAGGACATACATGTATGCACTCTGCTATCTTTAGCGTTCAATACATCCATCAGATCAGATAACAGGAAGTCGCAGACAGTACCTGGTCTTTACAGCCATCAACTACTATATAACGTATCTCATTATTTTCACAATCACAGAGCTGATCACATGGAAGACTCATTTTAAGATGTTTCTGCGTTATTTCCCTTCCTACATATTTGTTCTTTGTTGTTTCCTTATTCCCCAGTCCAACGCCTTCATACCGCTCCC
Organism: Grus americana; assembly: GCF_028858705.1. Lineage (NCBI taxonomy): Eukaryota > Metazoa > Chordata > Aves > Gruiformes > Gruidae > Grus > Grus americana. The sequence goes on from NC_072852.1 coordinate 160,437,788, forward strand.
CCCTTCTTCAGTAACTAGTCACACACTCTTTACCTGGTCTGCTCAGCTGGTCAGAATCTTGTTATTATATTTAATAAACCAGTTAGATTAACAGCATCAAAAGGAATTCACATTTCTTAGTTATACTTCAAGATCTTGGAAAATTAGAGTACTACCTTTTTTCTGTGTAAATCAAGTTAATACAAATTTCAGTATAGTGTAGTTACTATACAACTTGTACTTCCTATTAACGACGCGTTACCTTAAAAATAAACACTTTTGACTGCTTTCAGTATTTCAGAAGGTATAAGCAAACTTGAACTGAAATTTAAGGATGAAGACCGTTTCCTTGATAACTTATAATCCTGTCAGCTGAAGAAAAACAGCTGCATCCCTTCTCTTTGTGAAACTTCAACAGAAGTTTTTAACAAAAATATTCTTTTGAATGCAAAGTAGTTAGTATAGTTGGGCTGTGTTAATCTAAATGGATTACTTCAAAATGCAGCCTCAGTCAGAACGATAACAGACTTAGCAGCTCAGAACTGTTACAGGAAACTTCATTTCTCACAAAAACTAGGGCAGGGAAAAAGCCCCAAAGATTATCTGATTTTTGCCTGCATACCTCTTCTAAAAATCATAGCCTTAATTTATGCAAGAGCCAAGTAAGTTCTTTCAAGACAAAAAAAAAAGCGCCTTTATTTTAGATCTGATAAGAGGCACAACAAAAGTTGTGTGCTAACTCATTCACTATACAAGCGTGGAAGGAACCATGAATGATATCACAGTACTTTTTTTTTTCCTTTCACGCTTGCTAAACTACTGATGTTTAACTGACTCATTGACTATGATACATAGTTGTGGTCCCAGCTGTGAATCAAAGATTTGTCACGTAGCTCCCGGTATTTTGCCTGCTGAGCCTGATCAATGACCTGGAATGCAGCATGGATGCAAGTGCCTGAAGCATGTGTTACACTGACATAGCAGCAGGGCACTGTCAAAACCCTTCCCGATACTGACGATTTTTAACAGATGAGTAAGCAGCAGCAGCATAGTTTTGATACAACAATTATGATTTTCTCTTTTTAGCTTCTTTATCATCCTGACACAGGAAGTCAGTTGCCTTTAGGAGCAGTTTTTGCTAAATTACTAATATGCTTTTTCGTTTAAGAAACTGGAGAACTGTCTGTCCCTTTACCCTGCCTCTGACTTTTTATGTAAAACCTTATCTCGAAGCACTTCAGTAAATGTCAGAGAACCGAACATATCCGTCCTTGAGTGCATATCAACCAAAATCGACAAAATTATTCTTAAATCTTAAGAAATACCACTATCCCCTCAAATTAAAGGATAATTTGCACTTAATCTTGTGGGAAGTAGATTTAAAAAAAAAAATTGTTAAGCATATGATGTTTCAAAGTTCTAACCACTTGGTTAACTTCACATGTATTCTCCCCTAATTTCAATATACAAACTGAACATTTCAAAGAACTAAAGCATACAAACTCTGAAAGCTTAGTTCAAGTTGCACAGCATATGTCAGATCTCCGCTGCCCCAATTACACACAAATGACAACCACAGAAAGCACCTGAAGGGGACTGAGAGTAAACCACCTCTCATTTGCATGCTTGTGAACCAACATGGAAAAGGACCCCCAAAATTTGCTGGCAGGTGCTGCACAGCCAACTGGGCAATTGAAAGTGAATGCGTGAGCAAAGGAAAAGGGGGATACACTGGACACATCTTAATGACTCTAGATGACGTCGTGCGACACTGCATAAGGGCAACAGATGGAAATTATACGGGTACCTTAGCTAAACCAAGTCTCAGCATAGAAAATTTAGCGTAAATCCCCTTTATCTTGAATGTGTGCGCTCCAGAATTAGTGCGTGCATCCAAAGTAAACAGACTGAATAAAGGAGGCAGGGTAAACACAATTCTTGTTTTGGCCAAACCTGCTTACTATTGAAAGACAGACATGCTGAATATCTGTTGGAAAAGCTAGTGAAACTAAATTAATTGACCTTACACTTACCAAAGACCTAATTATTTTTTCACGCTACTTTGTAAGTTTGCACTGTGTGTAAACTTGATCTACATACAGCAGTACACATTCACTTCTAGTTGAACAAATGAATTCTTAAATTCTTTCGTTCAATGAGACTATTAGTAAACCAAGATCAGAAATAAAGGTTCAGAGAAAGGCAGGGTGAGAAATAAGAGGGAGAAAGGGAGGCAGATGTATGATCTACTCATTCAGAGTGTCTTGCTAACCAGTGCACAAAGTATAAACAAAAGTAGAGATGTGTAAGTTAGAAAATATCCACGAGCAATGCCAAAACACATTAGACTGACTTAAAAAGAAGGATGGAAGATAAAACCAACCACTTTTGGAACACAGCTTGATCGCTTTTCGAAGAGATTATATAACGTACTTAAGTCTCGTTCCCTCCTTTTAACGGGCAATGACCCAAGAAACTCCTTGCAGGCTCTTGCTCCTGTTCATCATCTGCATTCAACTGTGCTGCACAAACAGCTTCAATATTTCCTAAGCTGAAGTGGCAAGGTCTTTGAAATTAATAGTTGGTTACACTTAAAATGAACACCATTCTCAAATGTCAGTTCTTTTCCCACTAGATTTTTTTTTTCTTCTCCTATGTTAAGTGGAAATGAAAATTCTACTTATAGTGAGATCTGTATTAAAGCCATTTGTGTGCTAGGAGGCCTCAAAATATAACCTGCATAGCTGTATACATAAATATGTATCAAAGCCTTAGGAATCATTAAACTTCATCATAAATGTGGAGCTTGTAATTATTTAAAGCATCGATCAGTTCAAAGTAGTTTTACGGTATTGCTCGTAAAGTCCACAGAGACAAATTAGATTCTGCTGGAACAGAATTTAGTATTTTTAAGATTTTTGAGGAGTTGGCAGTTGCTGCCTTCTTGCATGAGAGTTTGAAAGGAGTCTTCTACCATTTTCACTGCCATTTTTTCACCCTAAACAAGTGGTAAGTGTGTCTGACTGAAGATTCCTTCTCAGTACTAAAGATGACAAATGAAGATTTTGTGACCTCATCTCACTTATCGAAGAGGAAATTGAAACGCAGCAACTAAGACAGGTGCTTTTCCAAAAGCTCACAATAAAGATGACAAGGTTCTGACAGCTGCATCAAAAAATGTTTAAGAAATTCTGTCTCCTTCTCGCGCTACTTCAATGCAATTGGGTAAGAAAGTAAAGAAATTCTGGTAGAAAGCAAATAAAAAGTATTCTCTGTACTTTTACTCCTCTCTCTTCCTTCCACCTATTCCACAAAAGCTGCAATTTTTTCCTTAATTCACACTGTGTTTCTCCGAAGATGACTAATTTAAAAAATTTAGTTTGTCACATGACTAACATAGGAATGAAATCTGGAGAAGTATTTATCACATTTAAAGGTGTCATATTTGAAGATCTAATTGTAGGCCACATCTCAAATTAGCAGTAGTTTTGCCTCATCGTCACTTAATCTCTTTCACTAAAATTTGTAATCAGTGTTGCAAAATGCTACACAACTATCTGGAAAAAATGAAAGACTATATATAAATTTATAATCCTGTATCAAGATAAGTTTTGCCAAGCTAAAGGCAGACTTAAGTTTTGATTTAAAATTAAGGTTCAATATACTTACCCGTGAAGAGGAAGAAGATCAAAACCATAATCATGGTATAACCAAAATATAAAATGGTGCTAGCTGTTCCTGTGATTTGCAGTTTAGAAAAAAAATAATGTATTGCATATATTAGGAAATAAACTGCAGTAAAACCACTAGTGAGAAATGAACGCCACTGCCAGTGATAGTCCTAGAAGGAGCGGGGAGAAAAAAAAAGACAAAAACCAAATGTATGAGTAAAATTCCATACACCTCTAACACACTAACCCTATTACTGGATGCAGATCTACTTTTTCTATTATCTTTTTATCCAAAAGTGAGTTTTTATAGTTTTTATCTACAGGAAAAAGAACGATATATAATCAATACTGCTTTAACTACACCATTCACAGAAAGAAGAAACCTGAAGATCAATATCAAGTAGGTAAGAATCTAAAAGCTCAAATAATCCAGACCTACTATTGTCAGCTACAGATTTCCCCCCCTCCCCAAGGTTGGGCACGTCCAAAATGCACTTTGATTGAACAAAGTTAATGGATTAGTTTAGTGTCTTCAGGAAACAGGGAGTTAGAATCTAACGATTGAGATATCTGACTAAGCAGTACTCAGTGCAGTGTTTTAATATTTGTTACAAGTTTTGCCAAAAGTAGCCTGCTTCACTTTTTTAAAGATATGGTTTAAGCACATGTCATCTAGTAAGTGTTTATGTTGAATTCTGAAATACTTATTTTTCAATTACAAAAGCCCTTAACATTTTTTGGAAGCATTCTTAAAATGATATTAAGTGTGAATTCTTACCTCTGCACATAGATGGAAGTAGCAGAGCAATATTGTAGCCTCAGAACATGTAATAACCAAAATAATGAATACCAGAAACAGGAAGCCAAACATGTAATACATCTGGTGAGACCTATAAAAGGGGGTTTAAAAAGATTAATATTAAAAAGAGACACTGTGCTAATATTATTTCTTCATATGCAGTAAGATCATCTTCACCTTAAGTATTCCCCTTCCTACTGAGTAACTGTCAGTTGTGTGGTCATACAATTGACTAATTTGTTTTCCAACTGAAGAATAGGAGCCTCAGCAACTTAGTCTGAAAACAGCAAGAAAGCAAGCTCGAAGCATGCTCCTGGTTGGGATTTTAGGGAAAGAACTCACTAAACATGAGTGAAATTACAGTTCCAGTGAAGTCAGCGTGACCTCTTCCACTGATTTCAGCAGAACTTGGATTTCACCTCACATTTCAATCAAAGGGGCAGAGTTGCAAAATAACAAGAAATGTCAAATGCTGTAGCTGTCTATGTTGGGCAGAGGCACCTATTCAAGGTTCAGAAACAGTTTAACGAGATCCAATAACTACATTTGCCAGAAGGAAGACAAATTCCTCACAGTAGATTAGTTTGTCAGTATGCTATGAGCTCACATAAGAATTCACTTACACTGGACTAGTCTTTGGTGCTTTATTTTTGAAAAGAATTACTCTCTGGTGCCTTTTCACAAAATTTGTTCTTTCTTTCTTCTCCCAAGAGTAGTAATACTTTTCTAGCTCAACAACAACAACAACAACTACAGCTACAACAAAAACTCAAGACAATTTTAATATACTTGCTACTTTCAAGTTATATGCCATATGTCAACTTCAGAGCCACTTCTGCATCAAGTCAGAGGAGTAGCATGAGAAAACTAGCTATTTGAATATTGTAGGTCAGCTGTAAATTGCTAAGCATATCACAGCCACTTCTCTACACACCCCACCAAGCAAAACAGGCATGGAATATCTTCTAAACCACAAAATGTTAAAAAGATGTTAACATTTACATTTTTATTGAACCAGTATTTTGGTAACCCTGCATCACCAAAAATCAGTCAAAGCATCTTGAAGAAAAACTTTCACAAAGAAATTACCACCTTTTATAACAGAGAAAATTCAAATAGATTGCGGTTAACTTACCAAATACTATTGAGAATAAAGAACAACTGTATGAAGATACATCCAAAAGGCAGAATCCCTCCCATGATAATGCCAGGTAACGGCTTTGTATAGAATGACTGCTCAGGAATCTGACGAGGGATTTGATTTGTGCGAACAGGGTGTTCAATAGCCTTTAAACAAAAATAAGAAACTGCTAAGTAACTAACATGTCAAACTACAGCGCCACCTTTTCGCTTTCTTTTTGAAATGAGTGGTGGCAGAAGGCTACTATTTGTTTTGACTGTGTGCATACCCAGCTACCACTACATCTGCTTTCACTACCAGCCTAGCTACCAAGATTTGCTCAGCAAACAAGCTAAAATACTTAGCTAAAACCCTAATTGGGAACATAGCAACAGATATTTTGGACTTCCCTTTTTATGTTTACCTACCTATGATCTGTTACAGAGCTCAAGCTGATTTCTCACTTTTGAGCTGAGGGGGTAGCGCTGGTGAAGACTCTTGCTTTCCCCTTCTAAAAATCCCTGTATTTTGTTTTTCAGGATTTACTCCAAAAATCACATTAGGGTAAACTTACAAACTGAGATGATTCAATCTGGCAATTAAATCCTAATTTAAGATGCATGTATAGATCAGCATGGTGAAAGAAAAAACTTAGGGCAGATAAATGCATACTTTGTCATCTTTCCACTCTCGTAAATATTACATCAAAAGCATCAATAAATACTTGCTAGGTACTTGCTTTCTGATTTGATTTTAACATATTTGTGACACCTGTCACATTGCCTTATAGTTTATCAAATCCTCCCTTCTTAAAGGAACTGCCTCTGTACAATACAGGGGGTTTGCTGCATTTCAACCTGGTTATCAGAAGAAAACGCTGAATTCTGGTTAAGAAAAATGGGATAACTACAATTGACTTAAAAAGTGCCTTCTAAGATACTTAAAAATTTTCTGAAGGTATTCCATGAGAGCTACAGACAGCTGGAACTCTGGCTTCCTATACAAGAAAAAACCCACAAAAATATCTGAACTTACACATCTAAGTTTGTGGGGCACAGTAAACCACTTCTGAAGCAAAAAAGGTAAGAACCGATTTCACTATTTAAGCAGGTTTGGTCACCAGTATCACAAAGAGCACTCCTATAAATAAGTAAAACTGGTCAGTTTAGGAGTAAGTCTCAATTAATGGCTGCCAAGCAGTGATAACCATTTACAGAACTCTTATGCGAAGAGATGTCACAAGAACTCTTGTAGCAATTTCATCAGAAAATACCCTTCTAAAGACTCAGTGTAGAGGGCAGATAGGAACAAAAAACACAGGGGAAAACCAGAATTGCATAAGTTGCTTTCCCTTACGCTTGGCTGGGTCAACTAATTTTTTTAGTAATGAAAGAGATGCTAATTAAAATAAAGAATGCCTAAATCACTGCTTTATCTGGAGCAGTCACTTAAAGACAATGATAACCTTAATTGTTGCAGAGAAATATCACCACCAACTGAATAGCAAAGTCTTGGAATCTCAAGATCAAAATTCTAATGCATATCTAAAGTAACCAAACAGGACTGGAGCCGACAATAGTCTATACAGTTAAAAATACATATGTGGATATATGTGTATACACACACTTAGAAAACAGTTTCTCAAAAACACTTACGTTTTTCTTAAAACCAAAATAGGCACCAATAAACGTCAGCGGTACAGATATGCAAAACCAGAGTGCCAAAATAGCAACCAAAGTACCAAACGGAATAGCTGCTGAAGAGCCTTCTCCCCAGAGAATGAGGTTCATGATAAAAAAATCTGCAAATACAATTCTGAAAAATATATAACACACTTAAAGCACAGAAATACTTAGTATTTAATAGTGTTAACAAAACAATAGCACTGTATTAAGATTTTTGTGTAATAACCTCTGTTAAAACCAAGTGACACATACAAAATATCAAAACAAAGAGGTCAAACAAGCAATTCTTTGTTAATCTAGTGGGACTGAACTCCAGCAGGAGCTGACGTTCCAACTAAGCAATTTCAAATATATGCTTGTCTTAAGTACACTTCAGGGTAAGACTGCTTGCTGTGATTAAGTAGAAAAATTTATCACAGTATTATACAGTATATGACACTATATAAGACCAACTACAGAGTGGTCAGAGAAACAGCCTAGAGAGTAAAATAAAGCAATGAAAAAGTGTGCCTGTCTAAAACTTACTACTATCATAATGCTCTTTCGTAATCAACCTTTTCATGTGGTAAACAAATGCCTGCTAAAAAAAATATCTAGGGATGATACGCCATTAACATATTCATCTTTGTCAAAAGTGCTGTGATATTCTTGTAGCTTCTGGAATAAAGGGAAGATGTAGTAAGATCTACTTGTAAGCTGAAACTTAAAAATTAGCTATGCATGTCAGAGAAGCAATTTAATTCTTTTAATCATGCCGATATCCCCAACTTACCCAGGACAAAGGAATGATGTCAGCAGGACATTTGTTTTCCATTTCTCACCTCCAAATGCTGTATTAAAACATTTGACAGTCATCAAAACATGCATTAAGCTCACAACTGTTAATTTTCCAGTCCATTTACCTGTTATACTTAGCTTGCAAATACTCCAATAATGTGCTATCATGCTCAAGTTTAAAACACTAAACTAAATCTTCAGTAATAACACTGAATTCCCTCATCATATTGCTTAATTGCAGAGCTTCAAACCAAAGAAAAGCCTCAGACCAAGGTCAGGAAAAGTATTCAACTAAAACTGGATCTCTGACCACTTTATCTGCCAAAAGGAGGAAGCAGATTTGCAGTACTTTTAAATCTTTAAAAAACAGTTTAAATCTGGAGTGATTAGGAAGTTTAAGCTTTCTAGCATTTGACTGCAGGTTTCAGAAGGGAAAAACCCACATAAATATGTGAAAAGCAAGCTTAACAGTTTTCTTGAAATAATTTTTGTTTACGAATCTTACAAGAAAGTCAGGACTAACACGCTTACAGGAAGTAGTGATGTTCTCTTGAGTCTTAACAGCATTAAGCAGTGGTGATACCAAAAGACCAAAGATAGCTTTATTAAGAAAAACTTTATGAATTTGCACTATGCTGATAAAAATTCTAGTCAGCATACTTTCAAATGAAAATATCCTGCTGGAATTCAGTGAAGCTGACAATTTCATCTGAGCACTACCATAATGATATGCTTCTTTACTTTATGAGTCAGAAGTGATTATGGTTAGAGTGATTTTAATTAAGTTTCTATTTCTTCATAAAAATCTTGGTAGAACATGGCACTGGTTATTAAGATTAAACATTTAATTTCAACTCAGGTTTCACTTTTAAAATGCAATGTTGAAAAAAAACCCCCACTTTTAAAACTGAATATCCATTTCAGTTGCATTTTGGTTTATGTCTCACATTACTTCATTTGTATACTACAAGGAGAAACACTCATGTTTACATGCTCTATACAGGGTATGGACCACCTCATGTTAGAACAAGAATATCTCTGGATCAGTCTCTCATTGTCTTAGTAGTTAAACACAACATTCAAGTATCAAGTAATAATTCCCAGTAAGTACAATATGAAATGTTATTATTGTTATTATTATTAGCTACATCTCCACCAAAGATACAGGATTCAATTTACCATTAATACACTTCAAAATAGCCTTCAAAACACATAATACATAGCATGACACAAAGAATAACATCCTGAATTATGCTCTTAGTCCCTAAAATCTCCTTCCATTTAAGTCTAATTGGCCTGAATATTAGGAAAAGGAGTATTTGCTATCACATCATTACCATTGTGGAAAAACTCCTTAGAAAATACAAACCCTCTTTCCCCAGTGATTCTCCCCACATAAAAATTACAAAATGGTTAGAAGAAACGACTCTAATGCCTACTACCAGGCTGAAGTTCAGAAATAAGATCCTTCTAGTCCGGTACGTTCAGAACTAAAATAGTCCAAAAGATCCAGCTCACTCAGTCATAAAGAGTCTTTTACCTTGAGTAAAGTAATTAAAACAAGCTGTATGCTGAATGGCATGCTTCACCTTAAAATAAACCAGAGGGTACAGGGGCAAACCATTTCAGGTTGTTAGGCAGGCCTTGAAACAATAACTAGCTGGGATCAGGGAAGGAAAACAGTATCAGCTAACTACTGTCAGGTGCCCAACCACCGCTGGGGTGATTTCTACAACTACAGAATTCCTAATAATCCTTCCCCCTGTGCCCTTGCCATAGTCTGATAAGCACCATTCTCCAAAAAGACCTAGGAACTAGCTAAAAAGAGGTGACAAATCTCAGGTGTGCAAGAACAGAGAGGTTAATGATTTGGCAAAAAAAAGAAAAAAGTGTTACTGAGCAACATCGATGGCTAAAACTAAATGCAACACTGCCTCCCTCAACTGTAGGAAACAGAAGTACAAAACTGTCTGATGTCATGAGCTTAGTACTAGTAAAATGGAATTTGCTTCTGAATTCCATAAATACATAGTAGTAAGACCAATTCAGGGTCTTTAGGCATGATCACATCAAAACAAATGTAACCATGTTAGTATTCTATATGCATTTTCTGTTGTTAAGGTAAATAAATTTCTCCAGCTTGCCCCAAGGGAAACTACGAACAGCACTGCAAAATAAAAATCAGTTCTGTGATGATAATTTACTTTAATGAACTTAAGCCTTGTCATTTTAAATAATTTTTACTCACATTTGTAGAATCTGGCAGCAACATAACCAGCTGGAGTTCCAAGCAGTACCCACAGAACTACAGCACAGGTCATTAGAGCTCCCCGGTTAGCAGGTGACAAAAATCCCAGGCAAGCAAAAACTGTGAAGCAGAGATGCATAATTTTAGAAAGTAACTATACATTTGAACTAAAGCCAGTATATCAGTTATCTTAAAATCTGTGTATACTAAAGTTTTGTGTCTACTACATCAGCTCAGCTGTTTCTAACATTAAGACTTGTAAGAAATTTCTAGACAAAACCTATACTGCTATTTTTACTAGTACCATGCAATTAGCAGTGAAAAAAAATCACCTTTACTGAACTAACTCCTCCCCACTTTTTTTACTTACACAGGGTAACAAAAGTCATTATTAAGATCTGTGTGCCAGAGCCTAGAAAAACGGACAACAGCATTCCTTTTCTTGGTGGCCTGAAAATATCACCATGAACCAGTTTCCAGCCAAATTCTTCTTGAGCATCTTCCTGTAAAGGAAATAGATGTATTTTAATACAGTAGATTACCATTTAAATAGACCGTTTCAGAAATATATCTAGCTGAAAAAAATTACATTCCAAATAAATTTGAGGAGGTAGATTTTAGACTTACAGTGGAATCCATCTGATTGTATCTTGCAATGTCTTTATGCAGTGTCCTCAACATAATCATAGCTACCATTCCAGAAAGAAAGAGGACAATCACCAAGGAATTCATAATACTGAATTTAAAAAAAGAAAAAATAAAAGTCATCATTCAAATTGCAATGTAAACACTTCAGTCCAGTACACTTGCAGACAAACTTTCCTCTCACCTAAACCATTGAATGTGAGTGTGAGGCATGGATTCCAAAATATAATCCCATCTTGATGCCCACCTTATACTTTTTTCTTCCTGAAAGAGTAAACACAGCAGTTTCACATACATGCAGTATCCAACTTGTAAATCTACAAGTTGATTTTTGTGCAAACCAATATTAAATCTCATGAGAAATTGGAAATTTCATGTTGCATGCCTTAAAGGGAATAGTTTAATAATAGCTACCTAAAACAAACCTAAGATTTAACCACAGAATCTAAACTAAAGTATTTTCTGAATAGTATTGAGCACCCATGTCTTTTTAAGACAAAGGCCTATTTAATTCTTGAAGGGAGGAAGTACAATTAATTTCATTAATTCACTTTGAATTCAAATGACTAGCAGCATAATAAAAGAACATGCATTTTTAGCATATATAAGTCAACACCAGAGACATTGAGAAACTAAGCTCCGCTATAAAGCCTCCGGCATAATATACCACTTTCTAGATAGTGCTTTGTCCAAATTATCCTTTGCTTTCATACAACCTGGTTTCAGTACCAACTACCAATCTGGTTACATTCAGCTTAAACTGCAAGACAGATGGGGGGACAGTACTACAGAACTTACATTGTTAGTAGAGGGAAACAAATTATTCCTTCAGGCATTTCAACTGATTATGCTTATTCATACTGAACATTCATTGATCAGAAATACTTCAAAAAGAGCATTTATTTTGCAGAGTAAACATGAAAAAAAAGGAATAAACAGTGCTGATTTACCTGAAGATTGCTATTAAATAAACCATAAATGCCAGTATCAATTAATAAAAATGGCTAGGTGTCTGACAGGATGTTATCGTAGTAATTTCTAATATACAAGAGCAAGAGTGCTTTCCAGTAAAGCCAGTTTTTGAAAATATAAGAACCAGCAGGGTAAAAAATTTAGCCAAGATCAAATACCTTGTTCACTGAGGTAATAAAACCAGGTCACAAAGCAAACAACAAGTTTCTAAACCAATACCAACAATTCTAGGACAGAATCACATTTTTCCCCATACCTACACTGCCTTTTTTCTGTCTTCCTGAGACAACCTGATCTACCAACCTGATGGAATTTCAAAAGACAACCTCCAAATGATGTAACATTGCGCACAGGACAGTAACGCACACACAGCTGGGCATGCCATTTTTTAAAGAGAAACAATCTAATAGCATGAAGCTAAGGTCATTCTTAATTACTAACTTCTCGCAGGTTTCCAGAAGTACCTGCTTTTCAGTATACAAATTAATTTCAGCATCATAACTGATATAATTTATCAAAATATAATTATTGTCATACATAATATAACCTCCTCCGAACATTTTTCCTATACCGTTTATTGTGTTTTGAACTTTACCATGTAATCCCGTACATTACTAAAGAACGATCACGGTAATTCTACAAACACTGCTGTAACAGCTTACAAGAGATTAGAGGTGTTCATGCCTGAGAAGCTGCAGCAACGTAATGATATTGTAAGGCCAATGTTTTACTGAGTACTTCTTATGACAGTGGCAGTGGAACCCACACCCTAACTCAACACTACCCTCCAATTAACTTTAAAGATCAACTATTCAGTCTCCATTTCACCACGGTTGAACTGAACCCTACAGCAGGCTGTAAGCCTAGAATTAAGAAAGATATATGAACAGCCTTGATATAGCAATGGCCTATCATTTTGAAAGACACCACTGACCTTTCAATCAGAACAAGAAAAAGGTTAAAAAATAGCAGTAAGGCAATTTTTATTTTTGTTTAATCTGTTAATTGCCAAGATTTTGATTAAAGTCCATAACGACAAAAAAAAGTAGGAAGTAGACTCCTTTATATCCAGGAGAATCACAGAAATACTGAGGTTGAAAATATGAACTTGCTGTGAGTTATCCCCTCGATACATACACAAGGAGTCAAGAAATCCATTTAGTTATATTCTGCACTCTTTCTAGTGAGTCACTTGCATTTTGAAGTCTTGGACTAATAGGGAAACAGTGGGAAACTTTGGGAAACAGTTTGTCCAGCAAACTCCATGAAACAAAACAAAACACAAAACCCCAACATAAACTCCTTTCTTGCTTGTCACCAGAATGAGACATAACTTAAGTATCACTGCTCCCTGCAGTTGCCTGATATACTGCTCTTCTGCTTTTAAACAGACACTAGAGGAACAAAGAATACCAGCTTCCTACTCTTCTGCAGATTACCATGGGAGGAAGACCTTGGAGAGAAGAAAGCTTTTGCAGCAGGACAGCAGCTTCAACCTGCCTACAACAGTAATTTGCTGAAACACACAATTTTTCAGACTTAAGAGCCTGGATGGAAAATAACCTACCAGACAACCTAGGTAAGCACAAAAAGTGTGATTCTTCTAAAAAACACATATGCAATTTAACATTCAGTGTGTGTGGGATGGCATACAAAATTGTAAAGCGTGTGGTTAAATCCCAAGCCATCTCTGACATTCCAGTTCAAATAAAGCTTTAAAACCACAAATTTACTATTCTGAGAGAATTTTAGTTGTCCATCTTTGTAATTCAGAGTAGTAATGCATAATTTTAAGAGGTAACTACCACAGAAAGCTTAGTACTCACGTGAAAAGAAACTGAGTATGTGTAAGCAATTTTGACTTCTCCGTTAGCCTTATTACTTATATCCATAGGTATTCCTGAGCAATCAGGGTTGTCTGGATGAGTATGCTTGTAACTGCGGGAAGAAAAAAACAGAATGAAAACTGCTTCACTAACAACACTCTTAAAAAAGAATTTGTTCATCTTACAAAAACGTCAGTTTCATCCAGGATTCCTCCCTTAAGTATAAAAGTTGTTCTTAATGCCTCATAAATTTCAGAACTCAAAAGGAATGTATCATAAGAACAGGAGTTTTTGATAATTGAACTTTTTAAACAAAAGTTGTGTCTTCTAAAAAGAAAACTACAGAGAGCACAGTCTCTAAAGCAGAGCACCAAAAATTAAAGAAGTCTGAATACTGCTAAGACCCTCCAAAACACTCAAAAAGTTACAACATAATTACTAACCTCTGTCAGAAAAAAAATACTTGCATTGTGATGCTGGACCAACAATGCAACAAGCTCAGTTATACCAAGAATACAAGAGAAAGGAAAGAAAAGGTGCTAAGAAATAATAAAACATATCAGTTGTGCAAAAGCCACATAGACACCAGAACAACTGATGAGTAAATCTGTGAAATCATTCCATTCAAACCCTGATTGCTGAAAACATCAAATGTTACATTCTCATTACTGCATCAGGCACTGGTGGCCTATTCCGTCACAAGACAAGATGTTCCCCAGTAGGGAAGTGAGTGTTGCTTCACTGAACACATACCACTTCCAGTTTTTCTTTTATTTTTTTTGGCCCAAATAGGAAATAGTGCACAAAGATCTATCAAATTCAGAACAAAATTATGTTAGACTGCCCTACATTGCATTACATCGATCAACAGGAAAGCTAATCTGCAGGTCACCTATCTGGAAACATTTCTGACTAGCAAAAAATCAAAGCAAGTATCTTGGGATGGACCACTGTTAGAAGACAAGTTACTTCTGAGTACTAACCTTTTTGGTTCAAGTTTAGCAGCAACTAGTCTTGCTCCCAGAGCTTCGTTTTCCACAACATGGTAATATATTTTTATGTCAACATGATTGAAGATATAAAAAGTATCTTTTTCATGAAATTCTGACTGCAATGATAAAAGATGATGTTAAACAATCAAAAATAATAAAGACATCTAAGAGCCTTAGGCAGAAGCTTACATAGCAGAATTTTAGACTGTGTATAGTTTTCTGTCAAGAAATTCAGGATTCTGAATGCAGAATCAATGCAAGAAACGCAGGATTCTAGGAATACAAAGAGAGTAAAGTCTTTACATTAAAGCCTTGCATTAAAAAAACAAACTAGAAAAGTTAGTGCTAAAAACTGTCTTACTACAGTTGAAAAGCAGAAAAATATATTTAAATATAAAATGTATTTATAAATATACATATATTTATTAAAATAACTGAAGATGCCCCTTGTTATTTAATTGAAGTAGCAAACTGAATAGATAATTATGTGCCAACTTTCATATCAGAAGTGCTTCATAAACATCAGCTATTTCAAAACAACATGTATATATAGAACCTTCCAAGACAAACAATTCAAATAATTGCTGACAGAACCACCTTGACATTTGAAACCAAAGATGCATAGGGATGAACTGCAAGCAGCAGCTGAAAAGAATGTTGAAAAAATCTCAGGTGAATGGAAACATCAGCTTGGAATTTTGTCAGTTAAAGAGGTGGTTAAATCACAAGCATTATATCTACTGAAGTTCAACTAATACTTCTTCAGGGTTCTAACCCCACCCCTTTCTACAAAGCACCCTAATTATAAGAATAGTTATTTAAACAAAGAGTTCTTCTACAGTCCTTCAGTTACTCCTTCAAAGGTTATTTCCCTTTTCTTAAAAACAAGTATTTAAACAGACTAAAATAATATTGTCAGATTACATATTTGATCCTAAATGCATCCATTCATATGGAGCCTCTAAAATCAATTTATTATGGAGGCAAGGAAACAAAATTAGAAACTGCAGAAACTGTCATCTATGGTAAGATCCATTAACTAAACCAAACCATTTTGATAAAACAAAAAACCTAATCCAGGGTGTTAGTGACCTCTCCATGGAAGAGCTCTGTGGTAATCTAAAGACATCCTGGACTTTCTATTGCACTCATCTTCGTAATGCTTAGACTGCATTCATCCGGACCTCCACCAGTTAATCCAATAGATCTCTGTCTCTCACAGGAGAAGCTTTGTTCACTTCGAAATCTTAAATTCTGCCTTCTTCCATTAGCTCACACAGTTTTAGGGAAAGCAATCCTTCAAGAAGTATTAACTTCCATGCAGCGGTACAAACACTTCTATCCCACCAAAATGTAAATTCCAAGCCTTCAGATGTTCAGATGACTTAGGCAATGAAGGATGATGTGTTTTTCTTTTTCACCCTTTACATGTACTAAATGTTATGCACGCTCATCTCCACTATCTTTTGGAGCTCTTCTGTATTATGCAACAGAAGAGAGTTCTCAGGTTTAGATGAAACTCAGAAATTGAGGTACTTACAGAGATACCAAAACACTTACTTAGTTTTAGGCAACAAGGGCTCTTAAGATAGTGAGGACTCACCATAGAAACATGACATAGGAGAAATGCCAGTCTTTAAATTAGTAAAAAGGGGATATTAAAAAAAATAAATTGCATAAACCTACATTAATAACACAGGCATCTTTTGGACGGCCATCTTCTGTAATGTAACAGCCAATAGGAAACCCAGGATTGCAAAACCTCTGGCCATCTTCAACATCATAACACCAGGTCACAGGCATGTTGTCCACAATCCTGTAAATGGCATACTGACATTTCACAATCTTCCAAAATACAGAGTGTAATGGAAACAAAACCAGATTAATATTAGTCTAACTTTGCCACACTCGTTATTGAAAGATTAACTACAAGAATAATACTTCTTTCAGATCTTAACCCATAGAATTGCACAGATTGTCAATCCAATTTCCAAATGAGAGGTAAGCATGTAGCTCTTCCACTGAAACTCTTTTCTAGAAAAAAATAACTTAAATCAATTTAGTTCTTCAGAAGGTGGCTTGTAAAAGGAGGCTTACTCTGTGACCCTCAAAACATTCTATTCATTGGACTGGTTTCTGAAGTCCCCTTACAACTATAGCTCAATACATAAAACTCTCCCACTCCAAAGTCATGACATTTCATTATTTTGTTTTTAAAAATGGCCAAAATCATCCACTAAAGCAGCTACAATTAACTTGGTAATTTCAAGTTTAAGACAAAACACAAAATAAATTTGCCTACATGCACATTATTAATTCTCCAGCTTCCTCGTTGTTCTTCCATTGCAAAATACATTTTTTCATGGCACTCCAAACTTTTATTTTGCATTGAAGCTAAAGTGCAAGGATTTTTTTGTTTTGGTGTTGTGGTTTTTTTTAATGTGTGGGGGGTTATTTGTTTGTTTGTTTTTGTTTGTTTGCTTGTTTTTTGTTTTGTTTTTGCTATTTAAGTGAATTCCTGACCATTGACCTCAGCTGTAGTTCCCTGAGAGTATGGAATATTTAAACTAGATAGGTTACATAAGTAAAAAGTTGTAAGCCATCAGACATTTGGGAAAGTAATCACTTTCAAACATCTCTCCACTGTCTACCTGCTGCTTTTATATTATTGCCTCACAAGATTTATATTCGTATTACCTAAAAGTCCTGAACCCAGTAGGTTTATAGTTTAGTTTCAATGATAAATTTGTGGAGGAACCCCACACCCCCCTGAGGAGTTTCAGAAGATGATACATTAAGATACAAACAGTATCCAACATGCTAGAAACAGTACAAATGTCAAATGCAAAAATACACTTTTAAACAAAGATACCCAACATAGTGACCCATCCCTTTGTAAAAGAAACTACTAAAAAACTCAAACCTGTTTCTTTATGTTATAAAGTGTTTTAACTAGCTGAAAGACAAATCCCAAAAGAAAGTAATTCAAAGATGACTTAAAATTCAGTAGCTGTCCCTGGGGCAACATTAATGGCTCCAAGGTGTGTTTTTAAGGGTCTGTTAATGAACTTCACACATGAAGACATGAGACAACTACCACTTTGCGTGCATCACTGGACCAAGAAAAGAACTTTCAGTGGGTTGTCAACAACACACTCTTGTAAAACTTATCAAGCTACTGAACATCCTTTACAATTAAATGTCTCATCATTATAACCACTAGGCTATTAATGTTAAGAGATACCTGACAATACCTCATTAGGTACTTTTAAATACCTAATTAAACACAGTAATTATGACTTCAGACAAGAAAACCAAAGCATTATTTAGTCTGTCCCATATTTTAACAGTCTCTGAATTAGCACTATTTCTTGAAGCACATTAACTGATAGGGGTAAAAAGAGCGGTATGTGCTGCCTTTGCTCACACAACATAGAGATCTGCATCATCCCTACCATTAGCTACCAGGGATAAATAAGTAGCAATGTTCTCGGCTCAATATTGACGTGGTGGAAGAGCTGAAGGCAGGCCCTCCAAAAACCACAGTTTCCAGGTTATCAGGAGATTCCTAAGAATACCACAGTTGCGAGCAGCACCACCACCAACCAAATCCTACTCACTTCACCATGCTACTACGGGGTACAATTAAGTTGCTAATTAGGAGCTACTCCAGATGCAGATTCATTACACTCGGACCATATTTGGAATTTTACCCCCATAATATACACTAGACATATCTCTTGCTTTTGTTAGTATTTTAATTTCATAATCAAAACCAGGTAAAGCCTTAATCTATTGCAAATGAGTCTGGTTGGGGTAAGGGCTTTCCCCTTGTATCTTCTGCAGCAGAGGCATACTGAGCTGCTTTAAAGCAGCAATGCTGGAACAAATTGATGATTTAAGAAGCAAATCATTTTTCACAGTTAATCTTCAAATTTAAAATGACTTGAAGAGATTATATATGTGGGGCAAATATGCTATACAACAGCGTTCTTATATGTCTCTCAAAAACATCTGGTGATGAACATTGTCAGCCAAGATATCAGTATAGCTGTTGAGTCCAATTCAGTATGTCAATTCTTAATCTTATTAAGTGGCTTTTAAAACCTTAAAAGCACTTTACACCATCTGTGTTCCCCAGGAATTTTATGATAAATTGAAGCTGGATAATAAACCTCTATTAAATCCTCACTTATGATACCTTGCTGATCCCTGCACAACATAGCCCTGTACCATACCATGCTCCTGGACCATGCATCATTCATCACAAAATCCAGCCACTTTCACTTTGCAAAGCTGTGGCTGAGGAGGACTATCATTACCAGACACATACAAAGATTCTTCATGCCACTGGTTCTAAAGTTTTAGGGCAGTGGGCCTAGCAAAAAAAGTAGAAGTAGTGCTATTAAAAGAACTAAGAATATAAGTAGTACCCTAAATTAAAAGGGAAGTTTTCACACTGAAAAACAGCACTACATCTTACTAAAATCTGAACAGTCCTATCAAGTTAGCTGTACAGGCTAAAAAATATACTTAAATACACTAAGGGGGGGGAAAAAAACTGTCTGAAGTACTTTTCTGTGTGATTAGTTTTACGTAGTTGTGTTTCAATTTCCTTCAGCTTAAGTTTTGGGCTTTCATAAAAAAAATAAAATTATTTCAAAGAGTGACAGGATCACAGCCTTGGGAAACTATTTTTCATTTACACACTAAAGCATACACAAACTTTTAAAGCTGAAGCTTTATGCCAGACCAACATGCATCAGTGAAATTCAAAGTGGTGTTAACATGATAAATACATGTAGTATTTAATAGGAATGTAACCAAATCCAGCATGTTTGAAGCTCTACTTATTTCAGAATTAGGCATATACACTTTGAATCCCTGCAAAAGTAGCTGTATCTTTCAGGGTTTATTTATTGCTTCCTGGTTCACCTACAAGAACATATGGTTATTGCCTGTGAACCCTTCTGACCTAATTTATCAACTTCCAACTAAACTAATTTTCAAGACGTTCCCAGAAATATTTACATCAGTGAGCTGTAGTTTATCCCTAAAAAGGGATATCCCATATCAGTTCCCAAAAGCAGTAGAAAATACACTCATTGCCTTTCCAGCATGGATGGCTCTTTCAAAACTGAAGAAATGGAATGTGACATTACAGAAAAACATTTAATGACAGTATCAAAATTCAATATTTCACCTGCATTTTTACTAATATATCCAGACAGTTTTAATCTAATTAGATGAAAACCAAAATGTTTGTTTCTGTGAAGCAGGGAGCACACATCTGGAATCATATGAGCAACATTGGTTAATTATGCTCATGTATTACTTGCAAAGACATGCCACAGGAACTCTGACAACTTCGTGCCCAAGCTGTTCCTTCTACCCTTGCAACTAAAGGCTGCTTTTAGCACAGAATACCAAGATACAAAGCACTCTACAAACACTGACAGCGTGGCTGGGTATTTCCAATGTCAAGACGGAGCCTGCTGATAAACATTTCCCAGCTCTTGGATGTGGGCGCAGAGCATGGCTACATCCTAACTGACAATCAGCATGAGATTCAGCGCACACATTCAGCCTTGCCCCACCCTTAACGCCCATCGGAAGAGGACCTCAATGTCCAAGCAGAAACAGAGCCCCAGCATGCTCCAAGACAACTCAGATGGTTACAGAGAGACTCGGGGAACAGGAAAGGACCAAGTGTTGATGCATTCCTCAAAATTATTTCATTAATTAATTTTCACTGGCCACCTTTCACTTCCATATCCTATAAGAGAAACAAACTTTGCATAAAACACTTTCAGAACTGTTGATCCTGTCTCCTGGACACAGCACTTGAAGGGGAGTGCAAAGGCTCTTGAGGAAAACAAAGACGTCACAGCAATAGAATGAAAGTCCCTTAAGACTTTTCTCAAGCTAGGGCAGGGTTAACTGCTAGATTTACAGGTGCAAAGAAATATCAGTATTTTACAGTAAGCACAGAGGCAGCACAAAAACCACACAAAGCTTTGTGTTTGGAAACAGACTCTTTTCCATTATACCTGGTGCTAATCCTTCAAGTGAAGGAATTTTTTTTAATGAAGACAACAAGCAATATAACATCTTTTGCAAGAACATTCAGTGCAAATACCTAGTGTTCAATCTATATTAACTTGCAAATGCAAAATGATAAACTAAATCACCAACACAGAGATTAACCAAGCTATGGATTTTGATATCAACTTACCAATGATGTTGGTAATTCAGTAGCATGCTTTTTTTCAAGAAGTCTAATTTCTGTTTATCTTCTGGCTTTGTGGTATCATATGTTTTTGTACAAACAGATTTACATGTTTCCTTCTTGTTGAATGTGAACTAAGAAAAATGAAAGACATATGAAGAAAAAGATTGTAACAAACTGTGTCATTTCAGTATTTAATGTTTCCCCTATACATTTATAATTGCCTACACTATTATAATAAAAACACCTAATAAATTACCAAGACTATGTGTATTAACCTCCAGAGGAGGTTTCTATATTGGTGTGCGCTATAAAACCCTCCTGTGTTCATTGTAGGAGCCCAGCACTAAGAGCTCCTTGTTACTGATTAAAACCTGTTTCCTGCAATGATTTACCAGACAAGTCAGCTGACCTCACAGCAGCATTGCTGTCCCAGGCAGATTCAATTGATAACTGTCTCTCCCACTAGAAAGTGAGAGCTTCAGTCACCAGAAAAGACAAGCTGGCTAACACCATTTCTAATTCTTCCATTTTACAGCTGTGGTCTCTTCAGATCTGGTTCCAAGAAATAAGAGTACTCAATTCCTTCTAACAAGGGGACAGCTGAGGAGCAAGAATCAGGTTGTGGCAGGTTCCAAAGAGAGGAGACAACCTCCACAGCATTTCAGGCTACAGCTTCATGACGCAAAGTGCATAGTTACAATTAGGTTAAATCGACAGATTTCTATTATGTGGAATTTTAGATTTTGAAGCTCTTTGAGATAAAGCCCTTGTGAAGAGGATCCTCAAGATTCTGATCTCCTTTGGTTACATTTGAATGTACATATTACCAAACAGCCCTTGTCAGAGAACAAACCCTGTAAGGAGATGGTTCTATCCTCTCTCCAAACAATACTTGGCCAAGGTTTTCAGAGGGACGCTTCTTTCCTTCCGCTTGGCAAAAATCAAACCTGAATTAGAGAAAAGATAGAAAAGTTAATAAAAATATTCTCTGCGGAAAATCAACACCTTCATCACAAGTAAAGGAACTATATGGCTTTCCTTCTAGACAACAGTTTCTTCCTTAAACCTGTGAGGCAAAGTGTGAAAATCACAGTCCCGTTTTGGAAAAAACAGAACAAAAGCAACAATCAAATCTCTTCTTCAGCTATTTCAGAACTCAGTTTATATTAAACATGGCAGTATAACAGTTTCCTGAAGTAATTAAAAGTTTACTATTTGAACAGGGATTTTAGCCAAGAACTAAACCTTCACATAGAGTTTCATGACAGCTCTGAGAGAAAAACATGCAGGCCAGATTCTCGGGCTGGGGAATAATAAAAGAAAAAAAATTACACACACACATATACGGGCAGCTCCTTTACAACAAGCACTATTACATAAACAGGTTATTGCAGTTTTATTCACCAAAACATTTAATAGCACATCCTCCAAATTTTTGCAGCCTAATTTCAAGTATATCACATTTGTGTTCATTAAAGTGTAGACATAACTACTGCTTAACCTCTCCAATGTTAACAGTCAAAATATTCTTTCAAGCAACAACTTTACATAGGTGTACCAGGCACTGATATATTTTGTGCGCTCCTATGATGTGTACCAAGAAAACATTTAACACCTCATTAAGATAATTGATGGGAAGTTCACACCTCATTACCACTTTAACTCCTCTGGCTATAGGCTACTAAAGACAGCAATAATACTTTTATCTATAAAATGACAACTAATGCAGAAGTGTAAATGTTATATATACACACACACATTTTAAACTTAAGTTAGTCTAAAGCAGTGATTCGACCTACATGAGGGCCTATGAATCCATGCACTACTTCTGAACTATGAGCAATGACAACCGAGAAGAAGGAAGCAATGCATGCATCCATCTGCTGGTTGAAAATTCTCTATTGGTAAACTTACGTTAGCAAAATAAATAGACATTACTCACTGGCAAACTGCCATAGCAAGAGGTAGATAATACTTTAAGATAAATTAAATTCATCTTTTTGGAAGAACTGGCAACTAAAATGACATAAACAGCATAATATACTTACGCAGTATATTCATAGGGAAGGACAGACTCTACAGAGTCAAGCCTGTTCACAAACAGCTCGATTCCAGACTGAAAGAGTGGAGATAATCAGCAGTTATATTAAAGCATTTCTTCAATTCTGACAGATATATATAAATAGATTTACATGAATAAGGTAAAGGAAAGTTGAAAATGTAAGATTTGTGTAATTATACATCTTGAAATGTAGAATCTTGTGTAATGAACTGTATCTGCTGAGAGCATAAGTAAAACACTATCTAACCATCACAAAAACAGTGATCACATGACAAAACCACTTTAGGGCTAACATAACCATTCAAACTACAAGACAGCAAGAAATCATGCACAAGAATAATACAGTTATCACAGTTGCCAGTGTTTTAGTTTGGTGTACCAAGTTAGAGCCATATTAATCATCACCACAAACTTTTGTGTAATAAAAGTCTTAGAAGAAGATGAATAAAAGTATGGATGATATCAGTACTTCTCCCTATAATTAAGCCGCTCCACAATTTCATCTATGTAGCAACTGAAAACTGAACTATGAGGATTTAAACAATGTATTCAGACCAATACACTATTTTAAGTTTGTACAGAAGCTCTTTCCAAAGAGAAGGCAAGGTTATCCACATTTACCTCCTTATAAAAGTTTATCAATAACTCTAGCAACTCTTGACTAAGAACCTGAAATTCAGCCTGCTGTGGTTTCAGACTAGTTTGGTCTATACACATTAATTACAGATGGGGTAGCCTGCTGCTACAGAAAGGGAGATGTCTCTCACTCTTTCCTCTTAATCTCAAAATCCCTTCCCTTATTCTAGTCCTGCAGCCCCAATACATCTCAACTGTTTACCTTACACTGTTTTTGGCAGTTATCTGCTTGCACAGTAAACCAATTCAACTAGCTAAAACAGCAAAAGATTTACTCCCAAAAAAATTTAAAGAGCAAATTTTAGCAGCATAGCAAGTTAAACTTACTGTGCAATTAGACAACAGCTGGAGAGAGCAAAAGGGAGGGAGTGCTTTCATGAACAAGACCTCCCCCTTTCAACAGCAACCCATCTATTTTCTCACCATAAATCAACAGGAGATCTTTTCCTCCCTATGAAAATTCACTCAAGTTTAGCCAAACCAAGAAATTCTGGAGGGAAAAGAAAAAAAAAAGAAAAAGAAAAAGGATGGAATTGTTCACATGTATCTGTAGCTCAGATACTTCAGTCGTTCAGTCAGGTACTGTGTTTTACTGATATACTGTAGTTGTCCATGTACAAGTCAGGATGCAGTTCCATGAGAGGTAGACAGCTGTTAGGTTATTCACTAAGCGAAGACACACCTTACTTCTCCTTCCTCTGCTCTAAGCCATGCAGACCTGCAGCTTACCTCTGGGTAGTGCACACTTGTCGTAATTTTGTAAGCCACTTCGACTCACTAACACAGCAAAAAAAGTCTGGCAAAAAGTTGGACAGTTTCCTGCCATGTTAATAAGCTCAAAAAAGGATTTAACAAGTAACACAGCTGGGACAATGTAAAAGACAGGAGGAAGACAGGAATGAAATCTCTCACTTCCAGCAGCAAGGAATTAGACTTCCTCAGCTGGTCACAGAACCATTGCCTTAAAGTAGCTATTTTTCATTGGAGGAGGGGATTTACCCAAATGCTCTGATTTTCCATGAGAAGTATATGCATTACTGCAGATCACCATCTTTGGTAAACAATTTCCCATAAAACAACAAGTCCCCTTTGGAGCCATCAGTATTTTTTTAAAATGAGTAAGGATTCTTAATGCTCAGGCAAGAGTTACTATTTAAGTCTGCATAGATTACATTCCATTTCTGATGATATTCCAACCAGAAACAGGAAAGTAACCAAACTGAGTTTGCCCAAGCAGATTAGCAGACAACTTGGAGGAAGGGGCAAAGTTATGAGTCTCATCGTTCTCATGCTGCTAGCCATGTGCCCCACTAACAACATCCCATCCCATCTCACCAACAGAGGACATATGGAAGCTACAGAGATTATAATAGACAAATAGTACCATTTAGAGATCCGGTCTTTGGATCAAAATCCTCAAGGCAGGGGAAAACTCAACATTATTACTGACATCATAATCAACAGTGACAATTGTAAGAACGCAGCAAGAGCATGTGAAAAATTAAGGTTGTTCAGGGAAGCTTAGTTTTACCCACTTACATAAATATTATGATATAGTGATTATCTGATCACATACTGTTTGTCTTCACCAGGGACCAGACTACATGGAAAGACTTGGATGCAAAGTGTGATTTAGCTTTCTTCATATACCTATGTCTCACTTTGTACATATATGGCCGGCACAAGGTAGAGGAATATAAGAGGTGGCTAATTTCAGAAAGAGATTTTTGCAATAATACACTTGGTTAGGTTACCCTAAAATGTTCAGCTAGCCACTGGTAGTAGATTTCCATCACCTAAGCACCTTACTTCACATTTACAAAATGATAAATTCTCAGGATAAGGAGACAAGCATTTTGTACATGAGGGGAAAAAAATACAGACATATCTGCAAAAGATGACCCCATAAGTGTCTCAGGTTGATTACAAAAGACAGCAGGTAACCTAATTTACTTCACTTTAAAAAAATAAAAATAATTCTGCCACAATCCTAGCTTAAAACAGGAATAATTCAAACATAGTGATATTTTTCAGGGATATTGTGAAAAACTACAAACTGCAGCTTTAAAGTCTTAGCCTGTACTTGAAGAAAAAAAAAAAACATTCCTGAAGAGAGTAGTGCAGCACTGTAACAGGTCACCCAGGGAGGTAACGGATGCTCCATGCTTGGATGTTTTCAAGGCTTGCTTAAACAACGGTAGAGCTGATCTACTGCTGGCAACAGCCTTGCTTCAAGCATGAGGTTGGACTGTGTGACCTCCTGAGGTCAATTCCAAACACCGTTTCTATGATCCTATAAAAGAATATCCACAGAATATTTTACTACTACAACACAAGTGGCATGGAAACAAAAGTGAAAAAATCCACAGCTCTGTGTTAGGCGCAAGATTTGACTGGTCTGAATAGAACAATACACTTGGGAAAGAAGGGAAAAAACATTCATAGCAACTACACCTTTATTACCTGCTCTTCTGATTCTGGACAGCAAATTGATAAAGTCAGTGCAAGGTATTTGCCAAAAGCATACAGTTTAAACAGACTCCTATTCTGAAGAATCATGGACCAGTGTTTCATGTAATAGAGCAGCTGAGAGATCAGAAAGCGTGAGACAGCCACTTTGAACAGCAGTAAGACAACAGATCATAAAAGCGATTGGTCTTGAACCTTCTCATTCAAGTCTTAAAGCACGGTCTTGCGTAATTTCCATCACAGCAACAGCAAACAGCAATTTCTAAAGCTCATCCAAAGGACCAAAGCCTATTTTAAGTACAGACCCCTTACCAGCCAACATCCTTACAAATAAGTATTTTGGTTATGTGAACTTTACTTGTCACTTATGTAGGCAGGACAAGAAGTTTAAGCTTCACTTGAGACTCTAGGGCCTAGAAGCCCCTACACCTCAGATTCTTGCAGTTAGGAAGACACAGCAAGGAAAGTGTCACTGCACGCTTGCCTTGATTTTCTATCTGCTTGCGAGCATCAGCTGCTCGCTCCTGCCAAGAATCACACACACACCCTGGCACGACCTGTCACTGTGACCCTTACTTTCTGCAGCTTTCCAGCAAGTATTTAAAAGGGCCCGAGAGATAAGCGGCCAGGGCTTCCTATTTCCGCAACGTGACCGTAACTCACGAGATGAGCCGACAGCTCTGTCTCCCCCTGCGAGGGACCGCGGACACTTTACCATTAGCCCTTATTGCGATAACTGAAACACGCTCCAAGTCCCTGCGGCAACAGCCCCCGGGACGCCGGGGTCGTTACAGCGAGACAGCTACAAACCCTCCGGAAAAAACCCCACCAACAACCCCCCCGCAACCCCCGCAGCAGCATGTTAAAACACCGCGCAGCAACCCGGGCCTCAGGGGCGCGGGCAGCGCCGAGGCCTCCCCTCAGCGCGGCGGGCCCGGCCCCCTCAGGCTCACCCTGCACTCGGCCTTCTCCTTGCCAGCCTCGCAGAAGTTGACGGGCGCCAGGCCCGGCAGGTAGAAGGCGGCGGCGGAGGGCGCGGCCGCCGCCAGCGCCGCGGCGATGAGGAGCCGCCGCAGAGCCATGGCCGGAGGGGGGTGGTGGGCGCGCGGAGGAACGGCGGGGGCGGCGCGAGCTGGGGCGCGGGGCGGCTTGCGGGGGCGGGGGGGTGGTGGTCTCTGGGCGCCTCTCGCGCGCGCCCGCGGCGGCAAACGGTCGCGGCTGGCGACTCCCCCCGCCCTCACGGCCGCCACTTCCGGCTTCTCGCGCGCGCGACACGTCACCCCGCGCAGACCACCTGACGAGCGCGACGGGGGCGGGTCCGGTGCACGCGACGAACCGGACCGGCCCCTCGCGCGTTCGCTTCCGGAGTAGAGCCCCGCCTGCCTCGGTTGCCATGGCAGCGCGGCGCACTACGCCGGGGGCGGCGCGGGAGGGGGCAGCCACGGCGGCCGGCCCGGCCCCGCTCTGTCCTCCCTTCCCCTCCCCTCCCCACCCCGGGAAAGCTGAGGGGCGGCCCCGGCCGCCGAAGAAGGACGGGGGGCGATAGGAGCGGCGCCCAGCGGCCGTTTGGGACCCCCCCCACCCAACGCCTGGGCGGTCCCAGCGAGGCCTGGCCCCGCTCCCGGTCAGGCTGCGCGGCTGTTCAGCGGTCCTTGCTCTTTTAAAAATATATTTTGTCTTTTTTTTTTTTTTTTAATTATCAAGGGTTTCCCCATGGACAACTCTCTCGGTTTTCAAAGGGAACGTGAGGCGAGACCTACCACCGGCTGAGTGGAGCCGAGGAGGAGACAGACAGACAGACAGACAGATGGTGGCTGTGGTGGATGTCTGTTCAGAACAACCCGGATCCGCGTTCCCTCTGTGCCACTGATGGCTGCCGTCATGTGGCACGATCTACCGAAAAAAACTCGCCCACCAAAAAAAACCCAACCACCCTATAGAAGGAACGGGCATGAAAAGTCTGTTGGTTTGATAATGTAGGAGAGGACATTGCTCGGATTGTCATTTTACCTTTCCCTGCTTCCTGATATTTTCAATCAGACAACAGACTCTAATGAAAAACTGTATATATAAATGTTGCAGCATTTCCGCTAATTTCATTGATTTACACATTTCTGATTTCCTTCTATTTATTACAGGGTTTGCAGGATACACCTGTTGCTCATATGATCCTATATATAGCCAAGGTATACTTAGGCAGCTAAGGTATTGCCAGGAAAGTTGGTGAGGAATGAGCAGGGCTATCCAAAGAGATGCCTGCTCTGTGTCCTGTAATGCAATGTCCAGGTGCCTGAGAAAGCAACAGATGAGATACCTGGCTACTGTCTATGCAGGGTGGAGCCTCAGGTGGGTTAATTCACACGGTGTCTGACCAGATGCAGCGTTGAGCATCTAAGCACCTAGGCCACATAATGTAATCCTTAGGTATGGTTATGTTAATATATTTTTTTTCTATATTAAATAAGCCATTCTTAGTTTTATATAAATACATATTAATTTATAACATTATATACATTAGATATTTTTGAACTCTATTTAAAATTTCAGCTGTTAGTTTACCTTTCTCATTCCTAGGTCTGATTCCTACTTGTCTCATCCTGTAGCTATCCTAAGAGCACAATTATAAGATCAAGCCCTGTGACAAGCGCAGCTGGAGAAGAATTCCCAGTTCCCTCTTTTTATTTAAAATTGCTCATGGTTAGGGTAATCAGGTTGTAAATGACCCAAGTTCAGTTTCTCTTCTGCCACAAGGGAGTTCAAACATATCTCCCATTTCCCAGGTTAATATTCTAAGCAAATTACTTTTGTGGGCCTAATTCCATTCCTTTGCATGAGAGAATATTTAAAAGCCTTTGCCCATTTAGTCCTCATCTTCCTTGAGAATGCTCCAAAAGCTGCGCGATGAGTAGGAGTTGCGGTGTGCTTTGTGATCTGCTTAAATCCCTTGTCTTACTCTGCCTTCCTGACTGCAAAACCTGCTGACTCAGAGCGCTTTTAAGGGGTGCTCAGCCAGTTGATGTGCAAAGAACATTTCAGTGGCTGTGGTGTCGTATGCTATGATGCTCCCTCCTTTCTGCTCTACAAAGATGATGTAGAAAAACAGTTTGTAGGCTGTTATTAATTCAATATACCAACTCTTTTGGAGCAGCTATAACCATGGGTTATAATGCCAGGAATGGCTATGGTCCTTGAGATCCAATTTCAGCCTGGGCAAAATTCACCTCCTCTAATTTAATGAGAACGTCAGTGGGAATTTGCTTGATAATTTCTCATCTTAGATTACTTCCCTATGGGTTTTACAGCCATAGGTTACAATGCAGCGGGTGTGGTTTTAGTACCAGAAGAACAAGTATCACAGGTTTTATGATGTGAAATTCCCAGGTTACGCAAGACTGTGAAATAAAACAGGAAAAATTACTGTTTTAGAGATTAATGAACCAACAGAAGCTAAAGCAAAGGAACAGTCTGGGGGTTTTCCTGAGAAATTCTTGTGACAAGAAAAAATAATAGAGTGGTCAGAAACTGCTGGGAAAATGTGTCATTCCTTGAAAAACATCACCACTCTTTTTGTTATCAGAAAGTGTGAATAACTTTTGCTATTATTGTAGTGTTTTTCACCTTTTGCTGCTTATGTCTGGGCTGTGAGGGATACCTCTCTCTTTGGGTGGTTCACAGCTCTCATAATTTAGTTCTTCATTTCAGAAACAACCTCTAAGTCCCTTGTATCCTACACTTCAGTGGCTAGTGCCTTCTCCCAGCATATTCCCTCCCTTGCCCAAGGGCACTGAAACCCGCTTTTCTCACTATAGTGCCTTAGCAGCCAAGCTGTGGGGCTGTTCCGCTTGCTGTGGAACAGATAAATACTTCTTGCTATGGAGGGTGCAAGCACACAGTTAAGATTCCCCCGCTACGGGTTTTACAGCCATAGGCTACAATTCAGTGGTTGTGTTTTTAGTACCAGAAAAGCAGAATAATACTCTGCTGCATAATGTTTAAGGTGCTAACTGGATACAACTAACATCCATTTTACTGCTTACAGTAATTTCAACAATTATTTTTTAATGTTTAATATCAACTATATGTTTGCAATGTGGAACCCAAATCTCCTCTCCTGCAGATGGGTTCCTCTAAGAACTAAAATATAGAGTTTTGTAAATGAGTACGCTCTTTTTCTCTCCTGAGACAACTGGCCCTAATAATTTAATGAGAAATTTCATTGGAGAGATGGATTTGACAGATGGACCACTCGGTGGATAAGGAATTGGCTGGATGGTCACACTCAGAATGTTGCGGTCAACAGCTCAATGTCCAGCTGGAGAACAGCGACTAGCAGTGTTCCTCAGGGATTGGTATTGGGACCGGCTGCATCAAAAGAGGTGTGACCAGCAGGTCGAGGGAGGTGATCCTGCCCCTCTACTCCGCTCTGGTGAGACCCCACCTGGAGTACTGCATCCAGCTCTGGGGGCCCCAGTACAGGAGAGACATGGAGCTGTTGGAGCGAGTCCAGAGGAGGGCCACGAAGCTGATCAGAGGGCTGGAGCACCTCTCCTATGAGGACAGGCCGAGAGAGTTGGGATTGTTCAGCCTGGAGAAGAGAAGGCTCTGGGGAGACCTAATTGCGGCCTTCCAGTACCTGAAGGGGCCTACAGGAAAGCTGGAGAGGGACTGTTTACAAGGGCATGGAGTGATAGGACAAGGGGTAATGGCTTTAAGCTGAAGGAGGGTCGATTTAGATTAGATGTTAGGAAGAAATTCTTTACTGTGAGGGTGATGAGGCACTGGAACAGGTTGCCCAGAGAAGCTGTGGATGCCCCCTCCCTGGCAGTGTTCAAGGCCAGGTTGGATGGGGCTTTGGGCAACGTGCTCTAGTGGAGGGTGTCCTTGCCCATGGCAGGGGGGTTGGAACTAGATGATCTTTGAGGTCCCTTCCAACCCAAACTATTATATGATTCTATGATATTTGGGGGAAATCCCCTGCTGTTACATTGCCCCTGGACTGGTAGTTTGGTCATTTTTCTAGAAAGCGAGAAGTATGGATGAGGACCTCAACAGGTGGAGGTGGAAGTTGCATTAAAGTCCCAGATGGCTGTACTAAGGATGATCACTGGTAACAATTTCCCCCCCCCAGCAAGTGTATCAAGTGTGTCTGAGAACTTCTTGCAGATGAAACAGGCGAAGGATTATGGTTTGTGAAGAATGATGCTACTGTGGCCTGAGGAGATTTGAGCAGTGCAGTCCTGCTAAGCATAAGGTACTGCTGCGAGTGATCAGAAGACAACCTTTAGGGAGCTTTGAGCTTGGAAACGGAGGGGGCTGCGTGCCTCCTCAGTGAGATGACAGCAGAGCAGGGTTATGGGAGGGTTATGGCTCTGTGCCTGAAGTGGAAGTCAAGCACATCAAGTGCCCTAATACTTTTGTGGATCCAAAGCTTCCTTGGCAATAGCAATGTGTAATTGGCCACGTTACCTGTGGGATTGGAAGCATGGCATGAACACCCCCGAGCCCATGCAGATGGATGGCAGCATCCCCTGTGATGCACCAGGCCAGAGATCCTGCTGGTTTCCCTCCCTCTTTCCCAAGGCACAGTCTGCTGGTGGGTAGGTGTTGGCCTCCTGCAGCTCAGGACCATTGCAGGAGCCGTGCTGCAACCTGCAAATACTCTGCAGGGCTTGGTGGCACATGAGGTGTGCTTCTGCTTCGGGTCAAAGTAGAGCCACAGCGTTCCAGGAAAAGTGTATCCTTTTGAACAGCAGCCAGGTCACTACCAAAGTAAACAGTGCAGCATTCGGACTAGTCACGCTGCGTTTAGAAACTCATCTGGTTGTGCCATTGCTGTCCTTGTTTGGTTTTATGACTTGCAAGTCTGTTTGGTTTTGGGGCTTTTTTTTTTTTTTTTTTTAAAATCTTTGTTCAGGCATTAGATCCAGCACCTTCTGTGGCTTTGTGACCAGCTTCAAATTAATACTTAATGCAAATCCTTTCAGGCTGTTGGTATACTATAGAGGCCTATGTCCTTTTCCCTACTATTTCATATGGTGCTAGAAATGTGCAATCAGTCTGATACCTGACTCACCAGGTTAAAAAGAGAAAGGACTGAATAAAATAGGCAAAAAATCACAACTGAATTACTTCTAAAAGGAAAATGTCAAGATGATTATACAGCCATCACACTAAATTCAGCTCGGCTGCCTCCTTTGCCTAGGCAATGGGGCAGAGCCTTCAGAGAAATAGAATTGCCAAGGACACGCCGATGCCTTGGAGCAAACACAAACCAGACTCCTCCAGGAGGGAGAGTGGGCACGTGGCACCAGCTAGTGCGGTCTGAGCACTAACGGCCTTGGGAGCAGCTGCATTTATGACTCTTTTCAGCAGTTGCTATAGGTAAGGTTTCTGTGAGGTCCCTGGTGAATTGTAAACCGGCACAAAAGAAAGTGTGGGAAGATTGCTGCCTGCCTGCCCCACGTCTCCCATGGTTGGAGCGGGTCTGGTTCAGGCTGCACCAATTAGGTTGTTCAGCCCTCAGCGTGTAATAATATAATTGCTGTTCAGGTTAGTAGCAATTAGAGGGACGGGGAAGAAACAAACCTTTATACGGGAGAAAGTAGAATATGTTTGTGGATAAAACAAAAGGGAATGCTTTCTTTTTGTAGCTTTATGAGACCCAAATCAATTGAGCTGGTTACCTGTTCAGCAGTCAGTGTGGTCAGTAATTAATAGTTTCACTGTAGTTCCAAGCTTAAATATCACTCTTGGTGATCACTGTTTTCTGTCAACTGGGAAAAGAAGAATCTGTATTTTTTTTCCTTCAAGAAAAGATCGTTCAGGATCTTTGACAAGAGTTAAATTAGATTTTGGGGAAAAAAAAAAAGAAAAAAGAATTTGTGTAATAATATATATTGAACTGATTGTAAGTGGGAACACACACACAGACACCATGTGGTTATTAGCAGTTAATCTGTGGTCACATTTCTCAAGCATTGTGTCCTCGCCCTATGTCCTCCTGTGCATGACGTATTAACACATACAATCAGCCACATTCATTGACAAAGATTTTTATCCAAGTTCAGTTCCTGGTGGTGAATTTTGTACTGTTGTAAAGCAAATCATGTTTATGAAATTCGCATTCTGGAACAACGCAGCAACGGCTGCAGAGCTGATTTGGGATGCAGCTGCTGGAAATCTAGACAAGAACCAAGAAGGTATCGAGGCAGTTAAATCCTTTTGAGACTCCTATTTTTCCACTAATTTCAATTGGGAATTATGTGCCAAATTAGGAACCAAGTGTTCAGGTACATTGAGTTTGCACTGTGCTTCCTGGGTCTTAATTTCAGTCAGTAAATGGTATGATGGGTATTTTTTGACTCATAGAAAGACTATTTGTCATAATGATTCCCTCCCTCCCCATACTATAGGAATTGCTCTACCAGATGTCTGGCACTGCCCAGCATTCAGGTCTCTTAAGAAGCAGTGTTTAGAAAGGGAGTTTCTCAATAATCCTTTCAGTTCCTGGAGTTTTATGCCCTGAAGTTATAAGAAAGGTTATCTGTCGTAACTTTTTATCCTGCTTTATCAACGTCATCTAACTGCAACCATGACTCTTCCCCTTAAAGGCTTAAGCCTTTTTAGATTTCAATATATTTTGGTCTTAGGTATGAAATAGTATATCTTAACTTGACAAATAAATCGTGAATTATGTAAGAAAATCTCTTTATATGCTTCAAATCTGGAACTTTTATGTTTCATCCCCTAATCCCAGTATTGAAAAAAAGAGGAGATGGCAGAGCCCAGTTTACCTACTGTAAATCACCACCCTTCTCTCATGACTACTTCTTACACTAACCAGTCTGAGGGAAAAAAATCTCAGCCCTGGTGTCAGTCAAGCTGTGAGGAATTCTCCTATCAAAATTAAAAAATCCTGAGCTAGTGAAAAGGTGTCCTCTAATACACAGGATTTTCAAACGGCAGAGGAAGCAGAATAGGGGCAAAGTGATGCTGGAGTGATTGTGTCCCTACCCCTTGGGACCTAACCCGTGCTGAAATAGATCCGCAGGAGCCACCAGCTAAAATGATGTATAGGTTGTCCCAGATTACACCGAGCATCAGGCTGGTACCCTCATCAGATGCTACAGAAACAGCTACAAGTCACCTTTGTCCCATCAGGCAGTTGCAGTGGTGATGGCTCTATGGCACTGTTGTGGTACCCGGTGAGGCGAGTGGGACCGTGGGCATCCTCCCTGGGATGTCACCAGTGGGAAGGTGCCCTGAGGGAGGCTGCAGTGGTCCTGTGGCCAGGCCACACTTTGGCTGAGCGTTCAACATTTGGAGCACTTACCTGGGCTCAGCCCCCCTGCCAGCAAACGCTAGTCTACATGGCCGATTCCTGCCTCTTGTGCCAGGCTCGGAGCAAGCAGTGCCTGGCAGGAGACGGGTGAAAAGATCATGAAAGAAGCAGCTATCAGCTGGTGACTTGTGCTGGGAGGTGGCGGACAAGTAACCTTGCTCCATTTTATGGTAGTGCTTCACCTGCAAGTGCCCGCTGTGAGTGAAATTGCCTGGGCTGGTGCTGTCCTTTATCAATTTCACTCTCAGCAGGCTCCCCAGGTGAAGCATTTCATTGCGGTAGTCGGACTCCAGTCTCTCCTTAACAGCCTGAAATAGAAAGTGGGGAAAGGAAAGAAGGTAATAAACGGCCGGAGAAAAGCAAAAACAGGACAGAGAGCAGCAAGAAGCAGGATGTGTGTTAAATGGTAATGATAATTCAGGGCACTCAGCCCTCTAATTCTGGGGAAATCTGACACTGAAGAGAGCTTTACTTAGCACTTTGAAGCTTCACATTTAGAAGTAAAAGAAGTAAAAGAACTTTACAATTATAAGTGAAAAATTATGGTGAATAATACTATGTTCAAAATACTATGTAAGATGATGTGGGTAAAGCTAAAAGATTAATTTTCTAACAGAATTGTAGTGGCTGTTTCTGGGAGAAATCCAGGCAAAAATTCTTTTTTCCTGTTTTTCTAAAGTCTGCATTTTGGATTTATTATTTTTGTTTTTATTTTCCCCTCCGCTTTCTTAAGACAACCTGTGTGTGACTTTCAGTGTTGTTGCGTGCCTGATACCACTTCCCTTGACTTCAGTGAAAAATTCAGCATCCAAGATGAGATCTGTGCAAAATCAGTAACCGCATCTGAACGTCTGACTGCCTGGTACTGGGGAAAGAAGCCCACTGGTTCAGGGACGAGGATGTCGACGTAGCTTTAAAGGTCACAGACCCATCTCTTTCCAGCCATTTACATCCTAGGGCTTACAGGAGTGGTGGACAGCACAGAGCCGAAGCTTTGAGTTGGTTCCCGGCTCCTCAGGGAATTGCATGGAGACTAGGAGGCTTATTGCAGAGCCACAAGCATCCTGCTTCAGCCACGGCGAGCTGATACCTTGAACCAAGTCCCTGCGTGCGGCAGGAGACACAGGAAGCAATGCTTATACTTCCCATAGGATACATTTGACAACAGCAGAAACTCTGTCCTAGATACGTGTACGGGAGGCGACCGCACCGTGTAGCCCGTCCCTGAAGTTTTGGGGCGGTAAAGAGCAGCTTTTTGTTTCAGTGACATGAGGTGTACGCAGCTGTACCTGGTGGCTTGCAGTTTGCTGCTGGTTGACGTGGGAAAACTGGTTGAGAGGCTGCCACTGGAGGAAGGCGATCTGGGTGGAAAAGATCACAAATCGGCAGAGCTCTCGAGTTTCAGGAGAGGAGAGGGAGAAAGCAATGGACTAATGAACTTAAACCAGAAGACTTCAACTCGCTGAAAGAATTGGTAAATGCAGTCTTGTGGAAAGGAATTTTAATGGGAAAGGGAGCCCGGGAGAACTGTCGGCTTCTAAAAGAGGCGCCGAAGATGCGATGAAAAACCACCATGATGCCCGCAGCAAGAACGGGGAGAGGCCAGTGTGGCCACCTAGGAAAATGGCCTGACAGTCAAAAAGACTGTGAAAAAGGTGGCTTGCAGGCAGGCAGTAGAAGGAAACCTTCTAATGCTGTCCTGTATGACACTCTCATCGGCAAACTAGGGACACATGGTCTTCATTAAACTACTGTAAAGTGGGGAAAAGGAGGCGAGGGATTGGGCAAGTGTGTGGAAAACAGAAAAAGAAGAAAGAGGGCTGGAGAGCAAAAATGGCACAAGATCGGGTAACTTTTTTTCCTCAGAGAATAACAAAAAAAGGTCCAAAATAAAAACCAACATAATATTATACATCTAGTGTTGTATTTTCATGCAAATGCCTTTGTCTTCTTAGCAATGGTGTGTGACTGTAAATGGAACCTGATCTGCCAGATCAGTAAATACAAACCTGACCTATGCTGAAAAGATCCTTTGCATGAAGCCTTTGTTTTCTTAAATGAGGGAGAAAAGTGAACAAACCCACTGCAGCTCCTCCCATACTGAAGTTCCCTTTTATATTCTAGAGGGTGGGGTCTCTAAGTACCCAAATTTGAATGATTAACAAAAAATCAAGAGGCATATTTTTCCAATGGGTAGACTACAAGTGGCAGTTTTGCCAGCTCCTACCCACAAACTGGTTTAATATTGTTATTTGCCCTCATTTGCAACTAAACTTCTTTCTTAGGTACCTCTGTTGTCCTTTGCAAAGTAGTTAGGAGTGCTTAGAGAAGTCAGGGGAAGGGAGTGCACGGGAATTTTTGGATAAGAACTTTGAGAACCCAATCCCAATGCTTTAGAAAAATGTTGTCAATATGCCCCAAGTAGTAACAGGATGGAGATTACTCTAAAACTTAATTAAAATAACAGTTAATGGGATTAGGATATCAAAAGTTGATGTAAAACATCAGCTGGGAGAATTAATATCTCTGTTATTCTGTCTTATAAATTCATTGTAAACTAGAGGAATTCTGGAAATTTCAAATTACATTCTGATTTATTTCTTTCACATCCCACCAAAGATAAGATTACGCAGATTACAGATAAACACAAAACTGCCTCTTTGATTTATGATTGGTGGGAGGAAGGTTGATTAGATACGAAAAAAAATCTATGCATGTTATTTACATGGACAAGAGGCAGAAATTCTTGGGAAGTTCTGGTGAAAAGATGGTGGCTCTCTCGGTGACCTTTTCTCTCTGGAAATTGCAGCACATTCCCTGGGAGCATCACTTGCCGTGCTATACACGATCACTGCGCAGACAGGCAGGAGCAGAAAATAGAGGCTGTAGCGAAAAGAATCTCACCTGATGTGTTAGTTTGCTAACAAGGTGAATCTCAGGGTACTTACAACGAAAATCATTTATGAACAAACCTACGTGGTGGGTTGGTCTGCAGAAGTTACTTTGCACTGCTCAGAAAGAGGCATTTGTTTGCCGTTCTCGGATTTGGGTGAGCAGGAATACAGTGCAGTGCTGCTGAGAAAATGGAAAGGTAATACAACCCAAAATCTGCCATGGCCAAGATTTTTGCAAGTCAGCTGCTCTTTTTTTTCCCCTTTTTTTCCCTTTTTTCCCTGTTTTTCCTTTTTTTTCCTTTTTTTTTTCTTTCTTTTTTTTTTTTTTCCCCGATTAGGTGGTCTCCTAAACAGTATGACTTTGTGTCGTTGTTTAGCCCCAGCTGGCAACTAAGCACTACACAGCCCCTCACTCATTCCTTCCCTCCGGTGGGATGGGGGAGAGAAGAGGAAGGGTAAAAGTGAGAAAACTCATTGGTTGCGATAAGAACAGTCTAATAATTGAAATAAAATAATAACAACAACAATAAATTGTAATGAAAAGGAGAATGACAAACAAATGAGAGAAGTAAAACCCAAGAAAAACAAGTGATGCCAATGAAAAACAGTTGCTCACCACCAACTGACCGATGCCCAGCCTGTCCCTGAGCAGCAGTGGCCCCCCCAGCCAGCTTCCCCCAAGTTTATATGCTGAGCATGACGTCATATGGTATGGAATATCCCTTTGGCCAGTTTGGGTCAGCTGTCCTGGCTGTGTCCCCTCCCAGCTTCTTGGGCACCCCTGCCCTCTCGTCGTCAGGGCGGTGTGAGAAGCTGGAAGGTCCCTGACTGCTTGGCAACAACTAAAAACGTCAGTGTGTTACCAACATTGTTCTCATACCAAGTCCAAACCACAGCATCATGCCAGCTATTGCGAAGAAAATTAACTCTATCCCAGCCGAAACCAAGACATTTTGTAATGTACAGAACACTTGTAGTCCTAAACTAAAATAAAAGAAAATTTAACTGTGGAAAGGGTGATTACTATTCTGATATTACACGGTGCTGTTCTTGTATTTACAGATATTCCAGCTGGGTGCACTGCCCAGTATGTGGTGGATGTTTGACAAGGTATGTGGATGAGTTTCTATACTGTTCCCCCTTCATATAGATGAGTGAGTCCAGAATGGTAGTCTGGTGGGCTGGCAATGCACATGATGTTGCAGTCTATGGATTCCTATGGAACCTAGTGCTTCAGTGCTGTATTTGTGATTGGAGCACATTGTGTGCTCTGGAACTTTTGCAAGCCAAAAAAAAAAAAAAAAAGAGCAATCCATGGTGGCTTGGCCTGCCAAGAATGGTGAATCGGGAAGAAATTGCAATCAACAGCTGAGTCTGCTAGTGCCTCAGCACCTCTGGTGCAGTGGGAAAGGCTTCATAAAGGACATTGCTACATATTTATGTGACCTGGCTGAACAGAAAATACATGCAGCTGAATATGCAACCTGTGCATTCATTGCTCTGAGCTGGGTCACCTGTTTGGATTGCAGAAAGTTACATGTCTACTCACCTGTGAAGTGTTGCATTGATCATAGAATCATAGAATCTTTAAAGTTGGAAAAGACCTCTAGGATCATCAAGTCCAACCGTCAACCCAACACCATCATGTCTACTAGACCATGTCCCAAAGTGCCATGTCTACATGCTTTTTAAACACCTCCAGGGACGGTGACTCCACCACCTCTCTGGGGAGCCTGTTCCAATGTCTGACCACCCTTTCAGTGAAGAAACTTTTCCTAATATCCAACCTAAACCTCCCCTGGAGCGATTTGAGGCTGTTTTCTCTTGTCCTATCACTTGTTGCTTGGGAGAAGAGACCAACACCCACCTCACCACAACCTCCTTTCAGGTAGCTGTAGAGAGCAATAAGGTTTCCCCTCAGCCTCCTTTTCTCCGGACTAAACAACCCCAGTTCCCTCAGCCGCTCCTCATCAGACTTGTGCTCCAGACCCTTCCCCAGCTTCATTGCCCTTCTCTGGACACACTCCAGCACCTCAATGTCCTTCTTGTAGGGAGGGGCCCAAAACTGAACACAGGACTCGAGGTGCGGCCTCACCAGAGCCGAGTACAGTGGGATGATCACTTCCCTAGTCCTGCTGGCCACACTCTTCCTGATGCAAGCCAGGATGCTGTTGGCCTTTTTGGCCACCTGGGCACACTGCTGCCTCATATCCAGCCGCCTGTCAACCAGCACCGCCAGGTCCTGTTCTGCCAGGCAGCTTTCCAGCCACTCTGCCCCAAGCCTGTAGCGTTGCCTGGGGTGGTTGTGACCAAAGTGCAGGTGCAAGGACCCGGCACTTGGCCTTGTTGGACCTCATCCAGTTGGCCTTGGCCCATCGATCCAGCCTGTCCAGATCCCACTGCAGAGCCTTCCTACCCTCAAGCAGATCAACACTGCCTCCCAACTTAGTGTCATCTGCAAACTTACTGAGGGCGTACTTGATCCCCTCATCCAGATCACTGATAAAGATATTAAACAAGACTGTCCCCAGTACTGAGCCCTAGGGAACACCACTTGTTACCGGCCGCCAACTGGATTTAACTCCGTTCACCACTACTCTCTGGGCTTGGCCTTCTAGCCAGTTTTTTACCCAGCAAAGAGTGCACCCGTTTAAGCCATGAGCCACCAGCTTCTCTAGGAGAATGCTGTGGGAGACCATGTCAAAGGCTTTACTAAAGTCCAGGTAGGTAACATCCACAGCCTTTCCTCCATCCACTAGGTGGGTCACCTGGTCATAGAAGGAGCTCAGGTTGGTCAGGCAGGACCTGCCTTTCATGAACCCATGCTGGCTGGGCCTGATCCCCTGGTTGTCTTGCGCACACTTGGTGAGCGCACCCAAGATGAACTGTTCCATAACCTTCCCTGGCACCGAGGTCAGGCTGACAGGCCTGTAGTTTCCCAGATTGTTTGCAACTTCTCTGAAATTTCATCCATGCTAATGAAGTAGGCCAGTATCTGAATGGATAAATTTTACATAAAGAAAAGAGATCATGGAATCACAGAAATGTTGGTTGCATGACACCCTGGAGATCACCCCACTCGAAACAGGACCATCACTATTAGGTCAGCTGTGCCTTTATCTAGCCAAGTCATGAAAAGCCTCCAAGGAAGAAGCTGCCACCACCTCTCTGGAGCACCTGGTGGAGAAGGTTTTTCTAATGGCCAGCCTGAACCTCCCCATCTGCCATGTGTGGCCATTGCCCCTTGTTATGTCCTCTGGCATCACCAAGAAGAGTTTGGCTCTGTCATCATCAGGGGAGGTTTAGGCTGGATATCAGGAAAAGGTTCTTCACTGAGAGGGTGGTTGGGCACTGGAACAGGCTCCCCAGGGAAGTGGTCACAGCACCGAGCTTGACTGAGTTCAAGAAGTGTCTGGATAACGCTCTCAGTCATATGCTCTGATTTGGCTGGGCCTGTGTGGAGCCAGGAGTTGGACTCGATGATTCTTATGGGTCCCTTCCAACTCAGGATATTCTATGATTCTATGATTCCATGATCTTTGTAACTGCTCTTCAGGCAGCTCTTTGATCATCCTTTTGATTCCTCTTCACCAGGCAAAATGAGCCCAGCTCCCTCCACCTCTCACACCACACCTGTGCTCCAGACCCCAGATCGTGGTGGCAGCCCTCAGCTGGACCTCTCCAGTTTTTCCACATCCCCTTTGAAGCAGGTGTCCCTAAAGAAGACACTGTACTTCAGGCGCAGACCTACCAATGCCATGCAGGGGTCCAATCTGCTGGCCACCCTCCTCCCAGCACTGCTGAGTGTGCAATTTGCACTTATTTGTAATGGGATCCTACTGTAGTCTCATAGTGCTCTTGTCACCCACCATAACCCTCAGGCCCTTTTCAGCAGAACTCTTCCTTCCCAGCTTGGGGTCCCAGTCACAGAACGGACTTTTTGTGTCTCCTTGTTGAACTTCATGAGGTTTCTGCTGGTGCAGTCCTTAGGTTTTTGAGGTCTATTTATTTACGCTCTACCATTCAGCTTGTTAGCCGCTCCTTTAGCTTAATACCATCTGCAGATTTGTTTGAGGATGATGCATTTATGGATTTGCATTCTGCCTCCTCATTCAGCTCTTTGATGAGAATAAGGAACGATACCAGCACCAGTATCAACCCCTGTGGCACTCTGCTTGTTAGTAGCTGCCAGCTGAGCATCAAGGCATTGATTGCTGTCCTTTGAGACCCGTGGTCCAAGCAATTGTCAAATCACCTAACAGGCATCCAACAGACATTCAGCCCAGACTTGCTCAGCTCCCAAATGTAGGTGTCTTGCAACGCTCTGCCACTCACTCAAGGCTCCTCATTTCAGCTTGCCTTCTGATACATGGGACGAGATGCAGAAAGAGGCTGATGTTGCTGCTGTGGTAAGGGTGCGTGGTTCTTGGGCTTGCTCTTCTCATAATTTTTCACATTTTTTACAGTATACTGGTGACACAGTAACACAGCTCCAGGAACTACCAACTCTTTCAGTTGCTCACAGCCCCCAGTAGTCTCTCAGCCCCTCTCTGTAACACAACTTGCCTTGATCTCGCAGAACACTGATAATCTCTCTTCTTCTTGACTTTCTTGATTTCCCGCACCTACCTTTGTTTTTCTTAAGCCTCAGATACCCATCTTCATTCATTTCCCTTCTATCCAGATGTTTTTTTTCCTGAATGGTGCCCACATCTGCTGGCAAGCCAGCCCTGGCCCTCCCTCTGTCACTAACACAGAGCGTTATTGCTGGAGGTCCCAGGAAAGAGCAGCTCCTCTGGGTGGGGAAGCTCCTGCGGGAGGTCATGGCCATGGCCCACTGCCCTGTCTCCTGCTCTTTGCTCCCTCACCGCGCCGCATAACGAAGCATTTGTTCCTGACAAGCAGATGGGGAGGAATTGGCAAGGAGCCCGGATTCCTTATAACTTAATCTCTGTCTATTCAGCTGTAAGTAAAGAGAGTTTTGTCTCAAAAGAACATGATTCTTTTGGCTTTGCCACCAAATATTTGCTCACTAACATTTTTTTTCCCCCCTCATACTGTTATCCTAAGAGAAGAAACAGAGAGTTATATTTCCAGCTACCGAGAAAAATTATCTGTGGGCAAGGGAGAATAGATGTGAGGCCATTCACTAAAAGGCAGATTACTTCTAATGAGGATATCATGCCACTTACTTACCAGCTTTTATCTCTATAAAATGCTGTGCTGTCTCAAGTATTGTACTAGAAGGAATTCAAGGTGTAGGGAAGTGTGGTCTTCCATTTACTTCAAGGAAATCACCTTGAGACAGATGAGCTGAGGAATTACCAGCCAGAGATTACAAGTTCTTGTGGAAGGCTACTCCTCTGAGGAGCTTTGGAGGCTATCTAGATTTTTTACTGCATTGGAAAGCCTGTTTTGTTATGAATGGGCGAAATCAAGATCAATATTAAGCTGGCAAGTGACATCATATTTAAAAGTGCAAGAGGTCACAACCATATTCCTTTACTTAGAATACAGCAACAAACCTTTAAGCATCTGTAACCGTTTTCTTTATCAGACAAAGT
Organism: Grus americana; assembly: GCF_028858705.1. Lineage (NCBI taxonomy): Eukaryota > Metazoa > Chordata > Aves > Gruiformes > Gruidae > Grus > Grus americana. The sequence continues at coordinate 160,480,700 of NC_072852.1, forward strand.
GCAAATATGCATTTAATTTTTCTCCCTTGACCATCTTTTTCAATTCTTATGTAATTGGGGAGAGGGATGGACTCATGTAACTCCTGCAGAAGCTACAGCTGGGATGTAGCCTAAAATCCACACAGGGACACGAGGTGCCTTCCCTCTTCCCCACTTGTCCACTATGTTGAATAAATTGCCGAGTGAAGGGAGAAGTGTTGGCTGGCAGCTAGTGGTTGGTAGGTGTGGAGATACTACTACCTGGCATCAAGCTGAGGCTGAAGTCAGGAGCACAGACTATGAGCATATCAGATACTTCTGATACTATCCTGAAAGTTTCCCAGCTCCCAGCAAAGGTGATAGTTTCCATTTTACCTCCCTGGTAAGATTAAGTCTTCCCCTGCTGGGACTGGGAAGCTCCCAATGGACCCGTCCTGGGTAACGAGTGAGAGCAACTCCTGCAAAAGGAGCTGGGCTTTGGACTCCTGAGTTTTACCCATGCTGGCTGCACCGAGAGCCTGGTTTATCCGAACATCCAGACAGGAGCAATATCACCTGGTCAGGAGTCTGCGCAGGGATTGAAGGGAGGGCTGCACCAGGCATGGTGGGCTGGCAGGAGCATGGGAGGACCTGACTCCTGGGGCTGCATGCTTTTCCTGCACACGTGGTAGCAACCTGTAATGTAAATTATCCGTCTGCCCCAGGGCTGAGAGCAGAGGGCACTGGCAAAGTGAAGGATCTGGTGCAGAAAACCGGCGCTGCAGGTAGGCAGGCAGCAAAGACCTGACCACAGAGGGTAGCCACCATCTCTTGCTGGTGCCAGTCGGGGCTATATTTAGACTGTTTGGTTAATGAGTAAAAGATATATGAGAAAATAGCTGCTACTTCTGTGTGCACAGTGACGGTGCTTGTTGGCACTTCAGAGGCCAAGAAGCCATACCTAAGGGTACCTTGAAAACAGATGGGGACTGTGGGCACCCTGAGCTGTGTGGGTTTCCTGCTCCTGCGCTGGTCTCCATGGCCTCGGCAGCCCCAGCAGAAAGAGGAGGCTGCACCGGCCGGTGAGCCATCCCTCTGCTTCAACCACGGCGGTGCTCGCTCCGAGTGGAGCGGCCACGCGTGTCCGCCCTGTGCTGCCGAACAAAAGGCTGCCAACCCACTCCGGACCTCGGGCCAGACCCCTGAGGATGGCTGCTGAACTCTCCCCTGCTGCCTGTTGATAAGCTTTGGTGCTTTGCAATTCCCCTTTCCAATTACCGGCCCCGCTCCCTGCGCTGGCTGGGCCTGGCGTGTGCCACTGGCTCGGCAGCGATATGGGGGCTGTGGGGCTCAGGGAGGGAGGAGACGGGAGAAGCGGTGGGGTGGAGCACGGCCGTGCATCAGGCAGTTGGAGGGCATCATCTCACAGCTGCCTTTTGCAGAAGTCCTCGGAGGTAGCTGCACGGTGGAGGATGGAGTTGTCCAGATGAGCCACGCAGAAACGGCCCTTGTGTGAGTTACGTGTAGGAAAAATATTTTTAAATGTTAGGACAAGGACTCATCAGAGTCTGTCACTGGAGGCCACGTGACAGAAATATCTTTCTGAAATAGCTTGGGTATAATTGACTAGTTTGGGAGCATGGAAATGGGGAGGGTGCGCCCTGCTACCCTTTTTTCTTCAGCTGCATTGCTAAAAGAAGCCTGGGGGCATTGTCCATATAAACCTAAAGCTACAGCAGTTAAATGCCAACATCACTATTCTAGTTCTTGTGGGCTCGATACTTTCCCTTACCCTAGGCACATTCCCATTTTTATAACATCCACCTAAAGTTATTTGAAGCTCCAGCACCGACCTCTCGTGTCTGAATAAACAAGCAGAGATCCTGCAGTCATCGGCTAGCTGCTGGCTCACTTTGCGGCAGCACTGGCACGAGGCAGGGTGCCCAGCGGGGTGTCTGGTGGAAATCCCAGCTGGCATAAGGCTGGCGCCCTCCTCTCGCCTCCTCCTGATGCGGGCAGAGCACCGCCGAGTGCCAGGCATCCCTACGGCACGTGTTGTACCCAAGACTGCTTTGCAAGTAGGACAAATTATAGTGGAGCTTGTGCAATCAAGTTGCTCATGAGGGATGGATGAGCAACCTGAGGACTGCAGAGGGCAAAAGTGGGGAGCTGGCATCTTCATTCCCACCCCCTTCCTTCAATTCCTGCTTCCCAGGGGCTAGGCTCCTAACCCAGGCTGGCACTGAGGTTTTATTGGTGTGAGACTGGGATCCGGCTCAGTCTGCCACTGCAGGGACTGTGCTCTGCAATTAGCTTGGAAAAGAGGTCTCCAGAGGGAAAAAGGGTTTCTCACCACAAGAAAGAGCTCTCTATTAAAGTGTCAGCTTGAAAGCAAATCTTATCTGAGTTGAGAACAAAGAGGCTGCTGGCTGGGTTATGATTTTTGATATTTTAAAGAGCTCCCTTTCTGAAAATACTTTTTTAAAAAAAAATTAAAAAATAAAAACATCAGAATGAATGTGAGCAAATCATGAAGATCCAGTCTTGGCCTTGAAAGGAAAGAAGTAACAAGCATGGCCCAGCAACTATCCTAAAACCCCTATGGCAAGCAATAATCTTGAAAAAGCCAGTGCACGCTATGTTTTCAATTTATAAATTAAATGTATTTAAAATTTATGAACTTTGACTGCATGAGTAACTACTTCATTAGACTTTAAGGCTGCATGTTTCCTTGACTTTTTTCACGGTAAAGTAAAACACATTTCTAATAAACATGGAAAGATATTCCAAGCTAGAGTCACTGCTTTTATGTAAAGGACCCTCCAGACTCATTAAAAAAGTTTACCACCTAAATAAAGCAAGCACATTGTAATTCTTGAACTCATAAAGTTGGTAATATACACAGAATATTAGCCTACTCTTACATGTACACCGCTTGGTATCGATGAACGACGTACAGTAAAGGGTTTACTATAAGGAAATTAGCATATAAAACTATGTTTTGGTAAGTCTTGGGCTGAAACGCAAACCCGAGGAACAAGAGAACGTAGGTTGGGTGCTGCTCTGATTTACTGAAGCAGCATGGCTAACTATATGCAGATCCCGAGGAGAGGGCTCTCTGGTGCTTTGACACTAAAGCTTTAGCTGTGACTGAAACTGCCCCATTTCTCCCAGTTTACACCAACCATTTGGACCCCCTTTAAGAGCCAGCGTGGGGATGTGGATGGAGGCATGGTGGTGCCCATGCCGTGCATTGGCCCACAAAATGAAGCTGTGGGTGACAGAGCTGGCACCATGCACTTCCCCTTCCCAGCACTGGTAGGTCTGCAGCTGGAGTACAGCATCCTCTTTGGGGAGCCCTGCTTCAAGGGGGATGCGGAAAAACCAGAGAGGTCAGGCTGAGGGCTGCCACCATGCTCCAGGGCCTAGAGCACAGGTGCAGTGTGAGAGGTGGAGGGAGCTGGGCTTGTTTTGCACAGTGAAGAGGAACCAAAAGGATGATCAAACAGCAGCCTGCGGCTACCTGAAAAGCAGTTACAAAGAAGACAGAGCCAAACTCTTCTTGGTGGTGCCAGAGAATGTAACAAGGGGCAATGGCCACATGGTGGATGAGGACATTCAGGTTGGACATTAGGAAAACTTTTTCCATCGGGTGCTCCAGAGAGGTCGTTGGAGGCTGCTTCCTTGGAGGCTTTTCATGACTTGGCCGAATAAAGGCTAACTTAATGGTATAATGTTGGTGGTTGTCCTGCTTCAACTGGAAATTGGACTAGGTGACCTCCAGCAGTCCCATTCAACCTACATATGTGTGATTCTGTGGTCTTTTTCCCTTGAGTGAGGAAGAAGCATGTCCCAGTTCATGAGTCAGTTCACCCGGTCAGAGAGAGAGAGGGTAGCTCTGCCAGGTCCTGGCTCCTGAGGGCTGGTCGCAGCCTAGCTCTTACTCATAAGTGTGCATTAGGCTAGGCTGGGATTCAGAAACATGTTTGGAACAAAACCTGTCAGGCTTAGCTAGCCAGTGTCTTAAAGCCACCAATATCTGACTTCCACATGGTTGTGCCTTGTAGTGGTCACCCCTCAACATACTTGTGCATCACAAGGTAGTGTACTGGCAGTAACCCCCCCAAACTCATTGTAGACTAAACCATAGGAGACTCCAAATGAGGCTGAAAGCTGCACCTTCAATTTCAAACCTTTAACCTTTCACCACAAATCCTTTGATTTTTCTTTCTGACTCTAGGAGTGGCCAATACAAGTTGTCTTCTGAAGACAAAACCTTGTTTTGCGACAGACTGAACTAAGTTGGAGCCCAAAGACAGAGCATTTTGATACAGTAAATCTGTTTAGTGGGCAGAAGTTATCCATACACTGTACTGAATCACCAAACCCCTCTCTGGAAACAACTTGAAACTTCTTTCCACTTTTGCCTTCCTTTTTCAGCCCTTTCTCCCCTTTTCTGCTCCCTTCCTCCCTGTTCCATCTAACACAGCTTCCTCCTGTCACCTGTTGGACTCCCAGACCTTCTCATGGCAAACCACACGCAGTTCAGCAAGGCCAAGTGCAAGGTCCTGCACGTGGGTCGGCGCAATCCCAAGCACGACTATAGGCTGGGCGAGGAATGGATTGAAAGCAGCCCCGAGGAGAAGGACTTGGGGGTATTGATTGATGAGAAGCTCAGCATGGGCCGGCAGTGTGCGCTTGCAACCCAGAAAGCCGTGTCCTGGGCTGCATCAAAAGAAGTGTGACCAGCAGGTCGAGGGAGGTGATTCTGCCCCTCTACTCCGCTCTTGTGAGATCCCACCTGGAGTACTGCGTCCAGCTCTGGGGGCCCCAGTACAAGAGAGACATGGAGCTGTTGGAGCGAGTCCAGAGGAGGGCCACGAAGCTGATCAGAGGGCTGGAGCACCTCTCCTATGAGGACAGGCTGAGAGAGTTGGGGTTGTTCAGCCTGGAGAAGAGAAGGCTCCAGGGAGATCTAATTGCGGCCTTCCAGTACCTGAAGGGGCCTACAGGAAAGCTGGAGAGGGACTGTTTATCAGGGAGTGTAGTGACAGGACAAGGGGTAATGGGTTTAAGTTGAAGGAGGGTCGATTTAGATTAGATGTTGGGAAGAAATTCTGTACTGTGAGAGTGGTGAGGCACTGGAACAGGCTGCCCAGAGAGGTTGTGGAGGCCCCCTCCCTGGAAGTGTTCAAGGCCAGGTTGGATGGGGCTTTGGGCAATGTGGTCTAGTGGAGGGTGTCCTTGCCCATGGCAGGGGGCTAAAAAAGCTCAGGGGCTGTCCTTTGCGCAGCTTACACCGGTTGGCCCTCAAGTGAGGCACACCAGGTTCTTGTCCATTTACCATGTGCAGAGGTAGGGGAGGACCCAACTCAACCAGAAGGTCTATCAGGCTGCTCCCTCCAATGCAGCAAAGTACAACAGTCTCAGAGGATGTTGGCAGAGCCAAATGCCTCGTTGGCTTGACCGCAGGGCGTTTTCACTAGGATGAAACAAAAATAGGACTGCCATGGGCATGAGTGCTTACATGCCACTGCAGGGCATGGAGCAGGTGAGGCTGAGGTCCATCTCCCCAGCCCGGTGCAGCAGAAGGTCCCTTCTGAGCAGGCCTGAGGGAGCTGCAAGAGTCTTTGGTCTTCAAAACTCATCTTGCAGCAAGATGTCACCTTATTTTCAAGTCCAGTGGTGACAAATCCCTCGTCAACTTTTATTCTGCCTTAGCAAACCTGTCTGTCACAGAATAATCTCCATTTTGGTCTTTATGTGAAGCCTTGTATGTATAATTTGCATTTGATTCTTCTCCTGCATTGGAATTAGTCTCATGAGAATCACAGGATTTGCTTTTTCTGGTGAAAACTCTCCTCTGCAGAAATCCTTTCCTGACTGTCCTCAGAAAGCTGTCCCCAACCTTTCCATGGTCTCAAAGCTGATACGGCCAGTCCTCTCCCTACCTTGCAGCTCCTTTCCTTTTTGGCCACAGAGGTGCTCAAAGTAACACCGGAAATCTCACTTCACAGTTTCTTGCATGACAGCAAGCAACAGAAACCACCCAAAAGAACATTTTTTCCTGAGCCAACTCTCGCACTGTTGCAAAAAGGATGGCGTTGCTGAGCAAACAGGCCTGCTCCATCTCTGATTTCTTTGATACTAAGAGCATATGGGCCACCGAGCTGGTCCCCACTCCCTGGAGCTTTTGTTTGTCTATATTGCATACTCCTTTAAAAAAAAAAAAACCACCAAAAACTAACCTCAAACCCCCAATGAGTTCACTAAGTGAAACAAGCAGGTAAGGTAGTGCTGCATATGGTGCTAGTAAAATTGTAATAGTGAAAGTTAGCAAGAGCCAAACAGCCTTTGTATTAATTCTCTGGAGCTTCAGGTAGAGCCTAATGTAATTACTTGCTCTACTCTGTAGCATTTTAAGAGAAAAGTGTGTGTTTTAAAAAATTACATTTCCAAATAAAACAGTCAGGTCTGGAGCAGACGAAGTGCCTGATTCTGGTCCCTCTGAAGTCAATAGCAAAACTCCCGTTGACTTAAATCAGGGCAGGATTATGTCCCAAATCTGAGAAATAACACCAAACAGAGCTGTGCTCTTTTAAAAATCAATGTCCACGCTACCAGATTGTAATTTGTATTGCTCTCTGATTCAAGTTTCCCTACTGTTTTCTCCACCTGAAACTCAAGAAGGTTTGTCATTCCTCAGCTCCACTGGTTGGGTCTCAATATTAGTGTTTAAAATTTTTTTCTCATGTGAAGACACCTGCTTTGTGGACATCTAAGTATAGATGGGTGAATCCAGAGATCCTGAATCTCACCCACACAAACACAATGATTTAATTCAAGAAACATACATGTTGCACTTTCATATTTCAAAATATCCAGTCTGTCAAAATGTCAGAAATTTAATTTTCCTGGATAGATTCAGAACCCCTAAATGCTGAGGCCATTGACATTGCTGCAAGTAGAAGAATTTTAAAGTGTTTGGGCAGTTTCTGGGAGGAGCTTTTGTTTCTTTCTGGTGGTTTATTTTTGCAATTGATTAAGGTGTTAACTAAGATTAACTTCCCTGTTACAGGCAAGTCTGTGATCCTTAAAACCTGCCTTTGATTGAGTTATATCAATCAGCGTTGTTTGCTAACTCTTATCAAAAATTAGGCAAGGCTGGAACAGATCTTCCTAGCAGCCCTTTCCCAACATGCCACTGGTAATATTAGTAAACCCTGATCATTTGATCACCAAATTAAAAAAGAATATGGATCCATTGCTTTTACTTCTTGGATTTGGTGTGTATAAAGACAGCTCTTGTGGGAACCCTTTTTTGAGCTTGGATGTTCAAACTCATCTTACTGTACATATTTCCTCTAAGTAGCTTGGCATTTCAAAGTTTCTCGAAAGTACTTGCTTCCTGGCTACAAATGAGTCTTCCAGATTTCCATTTAATGCCTGAATAACAAAAATGAGGATGTGGACTGTCTTCTCCTCTCTGCCTTGCTTTGATTTCACCACACTGGTTGTCAACAGAGCGGTCAGAAGTGATACAAAGCTGAAACGCATTAAGATCCTTGCTCTGCCTACACGTCGGGTTAAGAATGAGTCCCCAGAGCTCCCTCTATGTCAAACCTTACGTGAAGCAGCCTGCTACGGCCATCTGGTGCCGGACGGAGCCTTGAATCAGTTTGCAGTTCACCTTCTCCTATGGCTCCTACGAGCAATGCCTTTTCCAGCACCTTGGCTCGCCCTGTTATTTCTATTCAAGTGTTTATGGTCTCTAATCAGCACCTAACTTGCCTGTACTGGAGTTTGTCCTGTACCTACAGTGGGTTTTTCATTTGGGCTTCTCCTGGCCTGCTTTCAATCACTGGGGTCACATGCCTTCAGAGGGAGATGAAAAGCAGATTTTATTAAATGGACATAAACCGCAGTAAAGCTGTTCTGGCTGTTGATAATTTCAGTCTGATGAACCACAGTGTTTATTATTCTCCACAGCCTCTGTAGATTTCCTCACAAGCACAGGAAGGGGACAGAAGCATGGTCCCGCTTTTGAGGTGGCACCTGCTCCAGCTGAGAGTAGTGGGACCTTCACCTCCCTTGGCTTTATGTTCCCTGTCTACCGAGAAGATTTCCTCCACATCTTGGGAAAGGTGTCAGTGTTAACTCTGGTTGCAAGGTCTGGGGCTCCCCCACACCACACGATCCCTAACGCCAGATGAGACCTTTAAACGCCATAACACGCAGGGGTGTCCTCCAGAAATCAGGGTCCCGCTGCCCTCAGGGTGTTGTGCTTCCTCCTGTTGGCATGTTTCCTCCCTTGTCCTCCCAACCCCCACACCTGGCCTTGTATGACGAGGACTATCTCTGACAAGAAATTAAACCGGACCATGTACACCAGTGCCTTTTTGTTTACCAGGAAGCAATATTCACTCCCCCACCTCCCGCCGTGCCCCAGGAGGTGCTGGACAGCTGGATGGCTGCAGCAGTGCCTGGGGCTGCCTGTGCAAACACAGGTTGTCGATGTGCCTGCGAAGCTCGTGAACACGCAGGTAACCCTTTGGGGACACGGAAACACATGCTGGCCCCCGGGGTTCAGACTGGGACACAAGGGTCCAGAAATACTCTGTACAGTGGTGTCCTCCCGGCCAAGCCTCCCGTGCTGCAGGGCCGTGGACCTCCTCCTCCATGTCCTCCTGCAAGCCCTGGCAGCTGAGAGAGAGCCTGGAAACCAGGAGCTCGGTGACTAACTGGTCCTGCAGGTGCATTAACTTTCCTCAGTGAAAGCGAGACTCATTTGTAAAATAAAACAGCTGGGGCCTTTGAGGTGTGACAAAAGAAGCAGTGCCATCCTACCAGCTGCAAAGGGGAAGGATTTACCTGTCCCAAACGTGCCCACCAGTGTCATGGCATCTGCACGCAGTGACAGCATCGAGGCAAAACAGTGCTGCCAAGCATTTGCATTATGAGAAAAAAATTCATTTTTCTATGGGAAATTTCATGGCAAGAACTCCTGAGGGCAACCCCCCTCACAGCCCTACAGTAGCTCAGCTTTCATGGAGAAACGTGTTTTGGGTGCCAGCCTTGGCCGCGCCGTGCTGACCAGGTTTTGGTCCCTGATGCCATACATCCACCACCTTCCACTGGCCCAAAATCCCTCCCATCCTCCTCACCGTGTGGCATTTCGCAGTCTCACGCAGGGCTTTAGGTCCAGGTCCTCCCAAAAAAGTGGCGTTATGAGAGAGGCGGCTTGGCAGAGGGTGCTGGCGTGGAAAGTGAGAGTGGGTTTGCTCGATGTCGGTGGTGATTGCTACAGGCATTTCCACTGGCTAAATATGAGGTAGCCACTAAAAACGAATCCTGCTCTCAGTTTCACCCTTGAAATTGAGGGTGTGTCATCTGGTTTCTAAGGGGAGCGATAGCTGCTGGCATCGGCTCTGAATAATTTCACTCTAGCAATAAGTGAAGATGTGCAATAGTCCGAGGTTTAAGATCATGACACTTAGCCCAAGGCTTTTTCTCAGTTTTGCTCTGAGGAAAGCCAGCTATTCAAAGTGAAACCTGGCTAAAACCATGATGGTTACTTACTTTTAAATTTTACCCTACCTAGAAATGTTTGAGGCATGTAAGTGAGAGCCCTCCATCCCCAAAGAAGCTGAGGCCTGAACTTCAGGCACAAGTGAAAGCATCCAACAAAGGAGATGGGGAAGCTCTGGGAGAAAGATAAAAAAACCCGCCTGATTGTACGTATTTCCCTTGGGCAAGTTTAACAGCTCTCTTATACATCTTTAATTTGTACGCAGTAAGGAGCAAAGATTTAAAAGCAAAGATTTTGATGTAGCAGCTCCTGTAAAGCCCCACCGTGGCTGAGACCTCATTTCTGCCTCACCCTTGCTTGTTGGATGGAGGTAAGGAAGTGTGAAGATGTGTTTGATGGAGGTGTCAGTGTGGGAGAAGCCCTGAAGCTTTCAAAAAAAATCAGTTTCCAAGAGCTGTAGCAGGGAAGATTTTTGCATAGGACACTGTCGAAGGTGTTCTTCAAAAGTTGCCTCGAGTTTCAGAAGCTCCAAAAAAAAAAAAAAAGAGGCATTTTCCATCTGAAGGCTTTTAAATTCTCTAACCAGGTAAGTAGAATTAGATTTTATTAAAATATTTCATTATTATACTAACGAGTAGTAGCAGTGGTATATCAAGTATAGCAAACTGACTCAAGAAGTCCTCGCTCTCAAAGCACAAACTTTGGATTTTTCCTCCCTCCTTTATATGAATAATCTATTTTTAACGCCGTATGCTTCAACGAACCTGTTCCGGGCTGGACATAGGGGCTTCCTCGTTCAACGGCCCGCTTGTAATCACTAATGAAAACCCGTGTTCGCAAGGGCTTGCCTGTACTCCCCGCCCTGCCCGTGCCGCTGCCGGTACCTCGTTGAGACGGTGACCTCTAGCGGCACCGGGGAGCGGCTCTCCCCGCCGGGCTGCTCCATTTCCAAGCGTGAACCCCAAAAGCTGCTGAAGGCAGCTGCCATTCGCCTCTGCTGGTTGTGGCGGGTTGATCCCGGCTGGAGGCCAGGTGCCCCCCAAAGCTGCCCTGTCACTCCCCTCCTCAGCTGGGCAGGAGAGAGAGAATAGAATGAAAGGCTCCTGGGTCGAGATAAGGACAGGGAGAGAACGCTCACCAATTACCGTCACAGGCAAAACACTGGACTTGGGAAAAATTAAGCTAATTTATTACCAAACAAAACAGAGTAGAGCAATGAGAAATAAAACCAAATCTTAAAACACCTCCCCTCACCCCTCCCTTCTTCCTGGGCTCAACTTCACTCCCCATTTCTCACCCTCCTCCCCCCCAGCAGCACAGGGGGACGGGGAATGGGGGTTGCGGTCAGTTCATCACATGTTGTCTCTGCTGCTCCTTCCTCCTCAGGCGGAGGACTCCTCACACTCTGCCCCTGCTCCAGCGTGGGGGCCCTCCCACAGAGACGGCCCCCCACGAACTTCTCCAACTTGAGTCCTTCTCACGGGGTGCAGTTCTTCACCAACTGCTCCAGCGTGGGTCCGTTCCACGGGGTGCAGTCCTTCAGGAACAGACTGCTCCAGCGTGGGTCCCCCACGGGGTCACAAGTCCTCCCAGCAAACCTGCTCCAGTGTGGGCTCCTCTCTCCATGGGCCCACAGGTCCTGCCAGGAGCCTGCTCCAGCACAGGCTTCCCACGGGGTCACAGCCTCCTTTGGGTGCATCCACCTCTTCCAGCATGGAGTTCTCCACGGGCTGCAGGTGGAATCTCTGCTCCCCATCATCCTCCATGGGCTGCAGGGCGACAGCCTGCCTCACCATGGTCTTCTCCACGGGCTGCAGGGGAATCCCCGCTCTGGCGCCTGGAGCACCTCCTGCCCCTCCTTCTGCACTGACCTTGGTGTCTGCAGAGTTGTTCCTCTCATATTCTCACTCCTCTCTCCAGCTGCAATTGGTCTTAGTGTTGTGCAGGTTTTTTTCCCCCTCTGTAACCATGTTACCGCAGATGCACTGCCACTGTGGCTGATGGGCTCGGCCTTGGCCAGCGGCGGGTCTATCTTGGAGCCGGCTGGCATTGGCTCTGTCAGACATGGGGGAAGCTTCTAGCAGCTTCTCACAGAAGCCACTGCGGTAGTCCCCCCACTACCACAACCTTGCCATGCAAATCCAACACGCTGCTTAAGAAAACATATGTTGAAGCGAGGCAGGTGCTGGGTCTTGACTTTTCATATCCAGGTGTGCAGACACAAGTTACCTCTAATTTGTGCTAGGTGTTTTGTGTGTATATTTTTCCTTATCTTCCCTACTAAAAAATCTAATTCTTTCAGTAAGTGGCAATTAATGCAGTACTTAATCACTGCTAGTGTGTAATCCCAAGCTGACATCTCTCGTGTGTATGGGAAGGTAAGCCCGCTTCCAAGGGATGGTGGAGAGTGGCAGATTTCACCTCTAGGTATCCTAAAAATATCCACTAAGGATTAAAATCTATTTTTGCTGTCTCTCCCTTTTTTTAATTCCTTGTTGGAAACCAACATTTCTTCGGCATTCCTGAATATGGATAGGATGTGGGTTGGGGCCCAGCACCCCTGTCCCTCTCCATGCCATCTCTCTGCTCCAGATGGGCTTGGAAAGAGAAAGAAATCATCTCCTCCTGCATTTCTTACTGCTTCCTTCCAGCACCCCACTGGCCCTCTCACACAAGACCAGACCCCTAGGCAAAAGTAAGTCCCTTGGCCAACATGGCCTGATGTACTCGGTCTCATCAGCCCATCTCCTATCTGGGCATCCTGGGCTGGGGAGCCAGCCCCAGAGTGCACCAGCCCCATGTGCCCCTGTCCCACCAACATCTTTCCCTCCCGGGCAAGGAGGTGTCCCACCACCTGGGCCGGCTCCCCATCACCTTGGCAGCCCCTGCGGTCCCAGGACCGATGGCTGTTGCATAAGGAAGTGCCTGAGCCGGCCTCCAGCAGACTTGGTCAGCACCGAGCAGGGCCACATCAACTTGTCTCAAACCCACACATGATGTGTGATGGCTTTTTTTTCCCCCTTACAAAAATCACTTTTCTTCCCTTAAATGTTTTTTTCCGCTAACTCCCTATCCCTCCTTGCCTATGCAGGGCAAGCTCTGTCATGGGCCTTGTACAAGGCTTTGCAATTGGTGTGTAGCAGCAGATCATCCGGAGATGAGAGCAACCACTTCCTCCCTCCACCAGTTCTGTGAATCTGCATCAGGACCTGTTGACAGCTCTGTGCCACCTTCCTCAGCTCAAGCCTAGAGAAATGCCTGCCATCAGAAACTCAAAAGTCGCTCAACACTTCTTCCCTGCTGCATGATGGACACACAGGAGTGACAGCAAGATGACTTTGCCTCCATAGACACTGGAGCATCTGATGCTATAGTGCGTCCATGGTACCTTCCCGTTCTTCCTGAAAGCCCTGGAGGTGTTAACATGCCACCTCCGCTGTGCTAGGGCTTGTCCCTGGCATCGCCCTACTTGGGGCCATGTGCTGAGGTCCCACAGACACCGTGAACCCTCAGGAGAGCAGAGAAAGCTTGATGCCAATTGCGAAGGGTGAGGTTGCACCTGGGCAAGCTCTCTTCCTCTGGTGGGGCTGTCCCACCCCACAGCAGCATTGCCCCGCAGTGTCTCGCTCCTCGCCGGCGGGCAACACATCACACCTGGAAGCACCTTAGCAAGCATTTCCTTGGAGGAAACGATTTTTAAGCAAATTTTTAGATTAGTCTAAGGATGCAGTTTGCTGCCTCTTGAGCTAGGTGGCTTGGGGGATGCCCATTTAAACCCCCTGCGGACCCAGTCTCTGCTTGCTCTGTGGAGATCGTGGTGTCTCTGCTCAGGGACATTTCTTTCCACAAAAGCCCACACCCATGCATGAATTTGAGTCTAATCAGCATTTGTTCAGTGGACCTTACCAAAGGGCCCCAATGCAGTACCTTTCTTTTACCTCAGAGTGGTTTCTGATGAAAAACTGGGTCATCCAAGTGGTAAGTACCTTTTCTGTCTCAAGCTTAGCACATTTTACAAGACCTTCTCCTTTCGCAAGAGCCTTGTGTGATGGTGCACAAGCCTTTGGACCCAGCCAGCTGTGGACAGTCCACCCACAGATACGCTCTACCTAGGAGATGTTTGAATCTCAAGAAGAGAACGTGCTTCTGAGTATGAAATCACCTTCACTCCTGTCCTCACCCCAGTCTGCACCTAATTCATAGAATCATAGAATGGTTTGGGTTGGAAGGGACCTTAAAGACCATCTAGTTCCAACCCCCCTGCCGTGGGCAGGGACACCCTCCACTAGACCACGTTGCCCAAAGCCCCATCCAACCTGGCCTTGAACACTGCCAGGGAGGGGGCATCCACAGCTTCCCTGGGCAACCTGTTCCAGTGCCTCACCACCCTCATACTGATAAATTTCTTCCTCATATCTAATCTAAACCTAGGCTGCTTCAGCTTAAACCCATTCCCCCTTGTCCTATCACTCCATGCCCTTGTAAACAGTCCCTCCCCATCTTTCCTGTAGGCCCCTTCAGGTACTGGAAGGCTGCTATAAGGTCTCCCCGGAGCCTTCTCTTCTCCAGGCTGAACAACCCCAACTCTCTCAGCCTGTCTTCATAGGAGAGGTGCTGCAGCCCTCTGATCAGCTTCGTGGCCCTCCTCTGGACCCTATCCAACAGCTCCATGTCCTTCTTATGTTGGGGGCCCCAGAGCTGGACGCAGTACTCCAGGTGGGGTCTCATGAGAGTGGAGTAGAGGGGCAGAATCACCTTCCTCGACCTGCTGGTCACAAATGACAATCCCATTGTCAACACACATAGCACCAGAATAAGTGTTTATATTTTTTAACTGACAGATCAGCTGTGCAAAACAAACATTAGGGACAACTGCCTGTGAAATAAGAACCATGCAAGCATTGAAATGAAGAATGATTTTGGTGCAGGAGCCTGACACAGCAGCACGCAGCCATCAGGCGAATGTCCACCCCAGTCAGGGGGTCTGGCTTTGGTTCCGGCCACAGAGCGTTTGCTGGGTTGCCAGTGCATATGGAGCCTGGAAGTGAAACACAGCTCCGGACCGATGACACGTGGCGAGGCGGCGGGAGGTAGATGGCGGGAAGCAGCGGGAGGCTCCTGCTGTGAGCCCCAGGCGCCTTCAGCAGGGTGGTGGGACCCGCCACCCATGGGCATCCCGCTGGCAGCGGTGGCTGGGGTGGCATGGTGGGCCCGGACCTTTTGTTCCCTGCTACCAGAAAGAGTTGAAGGCAGAAACTGCATTTTCACAGAGGCATTTGTTCTGCCAGCCGTAGCCAGGCTATTAATTTGTGAACCAAGTGTGGGTGGGGAGACAGTGCATATCCTTATCTACACTTTCTGAGGAGTATCAAAGTCTAGCTATTGAAACTACACTGTCTTCATTTCTAGTAAATACTAATTTTACCCTTCTTAGGAGCTAGCATTTAAATCAGATTAGGGCAATGACTCCATTGTCCCAGAATACTTGAATGCATTTTAAGAAAAAAAAAAACAAAACAGCATACCACTAATAAGGCCACAGCAAACAGGTCATCTCATGTGAAATTTTGTGTTTAGTAATCAATGGTCAAGGCCAACTGAAGTCATCAGATGACTACAACACTGGAGAGATGGGAAATTACTGGCCTCCCTCAAATTTCCCTCAGCTCTTGAAAAAAAATACCCTTTGTTTCTTGTCCTTTTAGAAATATTCTTAATTATTCCCATTTTCTATCAGCAAGCTTTGACTCATTCTGACACCGACCATTTGCAACCAGAGCGGTCACATCCTCTCCTAAGCAGGGACATTCGCATGGTTATAGGGACCTGGTGATTAAAGATGCATTTAGCAAGAAAGCTAAATTCCTGCTCGCTTGAGGGTCATCAGTGGTAGACAACGCGATACCCACGTGAGCTATATGTGATGGTACTAAAGAACCAGTGGCGTGCTCTACTAGCTGTGTAAGGATGGAGATCTGCTCCTGCCTTTGAAAATGATTTCAAAGTAATCGGAATTTTAGACAACTTCGAGGTCAGACTTTGATCAGGGGGTGTGAACAACAAAACGCTTCTCTCTGCACATTTTGACATTACACATTTTAACAGCTCCGAACTGTTGCTGCAGACAACGCTGGCAGAGAGCCAAACCAAAAAAAAAAAAAGAAGAAATTTTTTAAAAAGTCAGAAACTCACTTCCACAACACGCTAAGCCACATGGTATTTTGTCACAAGCAAAATACTTGCTGAATAACAAATTCATGACTTTAACAGTCTCTAAAATTTTCCAGCATGGCTCACAGGCAACATCCCGCTTTAAGGTTTCTGACTCCGCGATGTTAAACCATACAACTGCAATTTGTAGAGAAAATAACCTAGACCACCTCATTCCCTGCCTCTGATCCCTACCCGTGAGATGCAAATCGTTCCTCCGTGCCTCGTGGCAGAGGTAAAACCCGTGCAGATGCCCAGGTGGCGAGCAGTGGGCAGCTGCGGTGGCAGGAGGAGGACAATTATCGCTGCCTCCTCCTCGAGTCACTGTGCTGGAAGTGCTGGCGCTTCCCAGTTTTGGGAAGCCTTCCCAGCAAGAAGGGGCTTGGAGCAAGCCATGGCCAGTGCTCTCACTTGGGGTGGCAAAAGCTGATTTTTTCTTCCCCATCTGCTGAAGCCAGGCAGGGGGATCTGTCAGTCTGGTTAAGCTGTGGCTCATGGCTTTTTGGGGTGGCTCAGTGTGATGCTGAACACGCCCTATTTTTATGTGAATGGAGGGGTTTCGTTGTTTCTTGGAAGGGTCTTCCCTTATGCTAACATCCAGTTCTGCTTTTTCCAAAAAAAGTTTCATTTTGAGGTCCATTGTCTATTTCTATCATGTACATAGAAAACTTCCCTGAAGACACAAAAGCTTGTACCCTTTTGTTTTTTGCCCTAGTTTTTATGGAGTGCTCAGAAGTCTCTCCACTCACAATTACACTGTCAGACCAAACTCTTCATGATCACAAATCATTCAAAGCATTAAACATCAAACATAGCTACATTAGAGCCCCGAGACTCAAGTGTTTTCAATAAGCATTAGCAGCTAAAATGTTGCCGTCTCCATGAATACATTAAAAGTGAGCGAAACCCCAGGAAGCAAAATTTCCAGTATCAAGAAATAATTTGGTAACTATATTCCTGGGCGTGTAAGAGAGGAGACCAACCGCAACTTGGGCTCAGGAGGCCAGAGTGGAGAAGCAAAAGCACATAATAAACTCATTAAAACAATATTTAGCCAACAAACTCTGAAAACTGTGGACATTTAAGGTGGTAAGGTTTAAGATGCATCTGTCTGGTCTTACAAGTAAGCCCTAAAAGGTAAAATTTGATGACCTCAAAATAAATCCTTCAATATAATCCAGACATTTAAAGCATCACCAAAATTCAATCTGATTAAATGTTTGGGGTTTAGGTCAATCTGGTTTCAGCAGCACATTTTCTTATCTGGCTACACAGAGCCACAACACAGCCAAGAGAGAAGGAGCAGAAGTTGTGGTGGGTTTGGTGAAGCACATTGTTCGCCGCAAGTTGACTTCAGGGGAAAAGCTCTGCCAGGGAAGGGAGCTGCAGAGAAACGCAGGGCTGGGTCCTACGCAGGACCCGCACGGGGGGTTTGGTACCGCTTTGTTGGGAAAGGATGCCGAGACCCTCACCAGAATTGCACCATGTGACTGAATGGTGCAAGAACATCTCCCTCCCCTGCTCCAAATGACTTCCAACCTTTTTCAGAGTATTATTAGCTAACGGCCAATTTTTCTTGCAGCCTTGAAGAAAATCTTACTTGCATGAACATGGTCCTTCATGGGGAAACCACAAAGCAAAATGGAGGCTTCACCCTGAGAGGTTGCTCTCTCCTTATTGTTCAGCCCCAGAAGTGCCTGGTCTCTATTCCCAGTTTCCCAGCTCCTGGTCAAATCCTCTGCTACGTGGAGATACGTGTAGATGCACGCAGACATGCACGCACATTTGTGTCCTGGGCTCTCAATTTTGTTTGTAAGTGGCAAACTGCCTTATGTTTGCAATACGCCTGAATGTCCTACATCCATCCTGTGGGATGCTCCGCCGCATCGCCGGGAGAGCCCCGGGTTCCGCTGAGCCTGGGCTGGCTGCGGGGTAGGAGCAGGCGCCGTTTGGGAGCGGTACGGGAGGCTGGGCTGGCAGCGTGCGCTGTGGTTACACGTCTCCGACGCTTTCTATTGTGCAACGCCTTTTGGCTTTGGCCACACAGGTATGGTTTGGGTTTGGGGCTGGTTTTGCTGAAAGAGTGCCTCAGGGTGAGTGCTGCTGGAAAATTCTACCTAAAAATGGCTTCAAGAGAGACGTTCCCTTTTATATGTGGAAAAATATTGCTGCGGTTTTGCAGAGAGGTGCTAGCCTTCTGAGGAAGCCAACCATTACAGAAGGCTGTGCTTACAAAGGTGCGACCACCAACTTTTTGCTCACTGCATGAAATTCCCGCATCCTCTGGCCAAGCTGCAGGTCCTTCCAAAATGCCAGCTCAGTAGAAATGTTAGTGTTTGCCCCCAGTTCCCCGAGGGTCTCATCCACCCGTTGCTGCACAACACTTGCAAGCAGGACTGGTGGGGTCCCTGGGAGGGCCCGGCACTGGCTGGACGTGCGGAGGGAGCGAGATGCTGGCAGCTCCAGGAGGGCCGCCTGCGACCGGTCGGGCATATATCCTGGCAGGAACCGACATGCACCCCATGGCTTTCCCTTGCTGTCTAGGGAGCAGCTGTGAAGCAACCAGCCCGTGGGGCTCCTCGTCTCCCCAGAGACATGGCGGGTGTCACAGCAGGGCGCAGAGGTCTGCACCGTGGCCATGCCGGTGGCCGGCATCGGCAGGCATCACGGCTCTCTGAGATGCCACGTCTTCCTTCTCCTGCCTGCTCTCCTAAGCAGCATAAAGAGAAGAGGGGAGTAACAAAAGCAACGCCAAAAAGTTGCACTTGAAAGTTGCATTCCTAGTCTTGTAAATTAGGAGGTGCCAGCATTAGGGCTGTCTGTACCGAGTCAACCCAAGTCCCGTGCACACACGCACCCTGTGTAGGGGTGTGCGACAGCCTTTCGCTGGGTGATCGCTGACTGCTTTCTCCTCGAGACCGTGCCGCGCTCGGCGCTGCGTGGGCAACGCTCTGCGGGTGAATCACTGTTATGTGAATGGATTGCTCTGCTCTGCCCACACCAAGTCTGGGTGGTGATAGCCACAAAAGCTAGAGCTCCCTCTGACCACTGCTGCTAAGGAAGGCTTTTATTAAGGAAGGTTTTTATTCCACAGTGAACGGGACCCACCTCCTCCAAAAAGCCACGGGACTCTGCAGGATTTGGGGCCAGGGAAGTGGAAATGTGCAGAGGTGCTGAGCACTTGGGGCTGGCACTACAGCTGGGTACAGTCACGCTTTGAGCAAGCAACAGCGAATTGCTCTGAAAAAAAAATTAGGTGCCAAAGTCTCCAGCTATTCACCATGACTCCTCTGAGGTTTCCCTTCCCACAATAAAGCAGAGATCACCCCACTTGCTTGCACGCAAGTGCTGGGTAGATAAATCAGCAGAGGATGCTGATGCGTTGATTTGAGTTGAAAACTGGATGAATGTCTGGGCCAGGAGGGTGGTGATGAGCAGCGCAAAGCCTAGCAGGAGACCAGTAACTAGTGGTTACCCCAGGGGTCAATACTGGGTCCAGTCTTGTTTAACATCTTCATTAATGATCGGGATGATGGGGCAGAGTGCGTTTGCTGATGAGACCAAACTGGGAGGAGTCGCTGATATGCCAGAGGATCATGGTGCCATCCAGAGGGACCTCAACAAGCTGGAGAAATGGGCTGATAGGAACCTCATAAAGTTCAACAAGGGGAAGTGCAACGTCCTGCACCTGGAGAGGAACAAACCCGGGCACCAGTACATGCTGGGGGTTGACCAGCTAGAAAGCAGCTTGGCAGAACAGGACCTAGGGGTCCTGGTGGACACCAAGTTGAACGTGAGCCAGCAATGTGCCCTTGCAGCAAAGAGGTCTGATGGTGTCCTGGGCTGCTTTAGGGACAGTGTTGCCAGCAGGTCAAGGGAGGTGATCCTTACTCCCTACTTAGCACTGGTGAGGCCACACTTGGAGTCCTAGGTCCAGTTCTGGGCTCCCCAGGACAAGAGAGACATGGACATACTGGAGAAAGTCCAGTGAAGGGCCAGTAAGATGATGAAGGAACTGGAGCACATCTCCTGTGAGGAACAGCTGAGAGAGCTGGGACTGTTCAGCCTGGAGAAGAGAAGGCTCCAGGGGATCTCATCAATGTACATAAATACCTGAAGGGAGGGTGCAAAGAAGACAGAGCCAGGCTCTGCTCAGTGGTGCCCACTGACAGGACCAGAGGCAATGGGCACAACTGAAACACAGGAGGTTCCCTCTGAACATGTGAGGGTGACCGAGCACTGGCACAGGTTGCCCAGGGAGGTTGTGGAGTCTCCATCCTTGGGGATATTCACAAGCCCTCTGGACACGGTTCTGGGCAACCAGCTCTGGGTGGCCCTGCTTGAGCACATGGGTTGGACCAGATGACCTTCAGAGGTCCCTTCCAGCCTCAACCATTCTGTGTATCTCTGAGGCATTGGTGGACTGTGCTGAGTGCCCCATGGAAATGCTCATGAGGATGCTAATTTTTCCAGTTGTCATAGGATTTACCTGGTATGTGTTAAATACGGTGAAAACCTGGTCATAACGTGGCCTAAACACGGGTGACCGAGCACTGGAACAGGCTGCCCAGAGAGGTTGTGGAGTCGCCTTCTCTGGAGATATTCAAAACCCGCCTGGATGTGATCCTGTGCAACCTGCTCTGGGTGATCCTGCTCTAGCAGGGGGGTTGGACTAGATCATCTCCAGAGGTCCCTTCCAACCCCTGCCATTCTGTGATTCTATGATTCTGTGAAATTAAGAAAAAAAAAAGACTAACAAGGCACAAAATAAGATGTCCTGCCAAAATAAATTGTTGTATAGGATCATGGAGATCCAGACTGAATTAAGATGCTTTTTTTGGCACTTTCTCTATCATGGACACTCATTTCTGCATTTTGTGATCATCTTCTACACTGGTTGCTTTTGTTTGTGTCAGAGCTGCACGTTACAAATGCATGTGTGTGCATATAGCATATGTGGCCCCGGCATAAGAAAAAACAGATAAAAATAGGACCTCAGTTCTCCAAACTTGCCTTATGATTGTGTTTTTTTAACAAGTGTTTAAACATTGTTTTTAACCACAAAAATCAGATACCAAGAAAACTTTCATCTTATTCCTGCAAAATCAAAATGGAGCTTCTAAGTCACAGTGCAGCGTGGGAACAAGCGCCTTTCATGCTTGCTGGAGGAAGTTATTTCATACAGTGAATTTCATTGGTATGTCTCCTACCAAGGTGCCCAGACCTACGTGACTAAGAGTTGCCCCTGTTCACATACCTACCCCCTCCCTGCAGCCACGGGCACGTGGAAACCGTGGCAGTTACGTGGCTCACAATGCAAGGCTTCGTGCCCACATTTTGGGACTGAAGGTGAGGGGGTGCAGAAGGAAGCAGCTCCTGGAGCGGCCGCATTGTGTCTCACCGCTCGGGACGTTGGAGCGAGCTGTGCCATTCTTCTGACTGTGTCGTGGTTTGGTGCTGCAACATCATTTCCAGAGCTGGTGCTGCCCATGCAGAATGAATCAGGGGATGTCATGCAGAAGCAGATTTCAACTGCTTTGTTATTTTATGTTTCCCACTTAGATTTAGGGCCAGATTAGGTTTCAAGCATGCCAAAACCCCAGTAATTATTTTCTTGAGATTTTTGTCACAGATCGGTAGGAATCTCAGTACAGATTTTGCTTTCTCTACAATCCCCGTCATCTTCAGTTAAAGCCTCTCAAATGTTGTCCTCCCCACATAGCTGCTGCTATTGAATGGATGGGTGGATGTTAAAATCAGGTGTCCTCCCAGTTTTTGCTCTATCACCAGATGATTAGTGGTGGCCTGAGATCCAGGGGCTGAGCTGTGGAAAATCCCTGCCTTTCGCATCAAAGCCGAAAGCACCTGGATTTCAGATTTTTGTATCTGAACCCAAAGCTTCCTGAAAATGTTTTGCACTAGAAGAGATAAAAGGTAACCGAAGTCAACGGGGAAAGGAAAGAGGGAGAGGTGATGATACAATGGAAAGAGGAGGCACAAACTTCCTGCTGTCTCTCCGTGAAGGGGCTGTTACCTCATTTGTTATGCTGCCTTGCCCTCAGAAAGTCCAGCTCCAAATCATCTCTCAACTCTGGGAAACCCCACCAGGTGTAAACAACAGCCTCAGCACCCCCGAGGGAGGCTTTGCACCCGAAGACAAAGCTCTGGAGCGAGCCCCGTGCCAGCTCTCCCAGCACAGAGCCCTGATGGCTCTTTGCAACCTTTCCTTGCCAGTCACACCTGCCACCATGGTTGGGCTCATGGCTGGTGGCCTGAAGGACCTGATCCTGGAGGAGCTGTGGGCTGGCTTTTCTTCTGGGCTGGGATGAAACGTCCGTGCAAAGGCCCCCAGGAGGGAGAGGGGGCTGCAGGGAGCCTTCACGGGATGCAAGAGAGTGATGTCCTCTGTAAAGATGATGTGAGAGAGAGCTGCGGTGACTTGGAGGCACACGTGTACCCCGAAATAGCCAACAGCTGGCTCTGGGAAGGGCGGCACCAACCCCAGGCCACCTGGCAGGGACTCGCCTGGGCTTGCATCGTGATTAATGGCTATGATGCACGTGTGAGGAAGGAGACTCTCCGCGCACAGGACTTCCCTGGGACGTGTCCCCTGCACCCTGGCCGGGTCCCTGGCAGTAGGAACACCCCAACACAGCAGCTCCCGCTCGCTCTGGGATCGGCACCAGGGCTGCGGAACCCTTCACTTGCTCCCTGCTGTGCCCACGGAAAAGTGGCTTTGTGCAAACATGGACCCAGCAGAAGAAAACCTGGACCCAGCTTTGAAGTTGAACCTCACACCCCAAATCTCGCACCACGTTTCATCCAACCACTGGGTTCAGTAAAGGGCAGTATCTCCTAAATGAGATGGCTGCAAACTGGGGTGGACAGGGCTTTTCTATGCTGCCTGGGGGGGGAGTGTGTCCCTTTTCAGCTAATCCAGCGTTGCAGAGGCAGAGCCTGGGGTCCCACCAGCTGGGAAAGGGGTCCCCCCAGCCCTGCGTCCCCATCCGAAAGGGGCCGTTGCCTGCGGTGCAGCGTGGTGCAGCATTGCTGGGCTTGGCGGAGCCGCCGGGGCTGTGCAAACGGGTGGAGCTGGGTTGCTCCTGTAGCACGGCACCTGCTGCACGCAGGGCAGGAGCATGTTTTGCACAAAAGAAGAACCCACTTCCTTTCATTGTAAAAAGAAAAATAAAATCAGGCAGAGAGCATTGTTTTCCCTCCTCTTTATTCCCAAGTCCCTGGACGCAGTCGTCACTCTGACTTTTGGGCTCCTCCACCTGTTTTTGGGGCCGGTGATGCCACTTGGGGCATCTCCCTCCTCTGGCTCCCCAGGACCCGCTCTGCGCCTGCTCCTGGGGAAGGACCTCACCCTCCGCTCAGGGGCTGAGCCCCCCAGACCGCCCTTTATCCAGCCCCACCTTGGCACAGCGATGCCTTCCCGCTCCCATGGCCTCCCACGAGAAGCCCCCCATCCCCAGGGTTCGTGTTAGCGGCGGGGCCGGCGCTGCTGGGTTATCCGCACGTAATTCCCCTTCTGGGATCTGCAGGTCTGTTTTCAGCGCCTGTGTGAGCACAGAACCTGAGGGACGGGAGGGATTGTACGGGGTGGGGGGGCATCTGACTGCACGGAGAAAGTCCCGGGTGTGAATTTGCATGGCAAAACGCCGTGTCCGTCATAACCGAGCGCTGGTGATGGCGACCGGCCCGAGGCATTGCAGGCACTTGGCTGGAAGGCGACGGCATTTTGCCCAGCTTCATCCTAGATTTATTTCCTTGACTGTATTAATCTGTGGAGATAAAACTCTCACGTGAGAGAGCGTAACGAGGGCAGACAGGAGCCTTTCACAGGCAAAGTGTCAGCTCTTCCACCGTCAGTGCCACAGTGACCCCTGACTTCATGGTGACCGGTATTTATGTCAGCTGCAGCTGTTACTTCGTGCAGCGCACTACATAGATTAAAGAATAGTCCTGGATCCGCTCGCCAGTGTGGGCTCGGGATTTCTGTAGGGATAACGCTTTGCTAATGTTAAATCCATCGGGTATTTTCATCACCATGATGAAACAGGTCAAGAACATTTGAGCCCCGCACAAGTTTGGTGAACTTAACTCTTGACAGATGTGCATGTAGAAAATCCCGATCTTACTAAAGAACAATTTTTTATCATTTACTCAGCAGTTCTTCTCTCATTAGCAGACCTTTTCCTTTGTGCGATATAAACCCCCGAGCAACACAAATGATCCCCATTAACAGATGGTTGTTAGCAAGTTCTCACTATTACTCTTGCTAGGTACCTTCAATTCATGGCGATATCATTCACTGTGTAATTTCTATACAAATGACTCACCGTACATTAGTACACAGATTAGTACTGAGTTTAATGCCACTGTGTTGTAAAACATTATAAATATTATGCAATTAAAGAATTGGTTGAGCTTCACTAGCTGGGAGAGAAACGGTAATCTTAACCTTGATGTTTCTTGGTCTCAGTATTTTTCAGTAGCACCCTGAATGTCCCGTGATGGGAATTTCCTAGTTTATTAGGAGTTTTTGGGAGGGGAAAAAAAAAAAAGAAAACAAGCATGATCATCACCACCAAAAACCCCCTAAAAACACTGAAAAGAGCATAGTATCTTCTCGGGATTTGAAAGCCCCAGTGGTCTCCAGTAAATAGCCGCTGTGGGGAAAGCCATCCTGCTGGCCACAGGGCAGGCTGTGCTTCTGCAAACATTTTGGGAAGTGCTCGGGAGGACTCTTTCCCTGCTGCAAGATATGCTGGTTGCCCACGCCCCTCGCCCCATCTCTGGCAACACTGTGCCATGGTCAGGGCTGCTGTGCTCGTGGTGGTTCCCCGGTCATGCCACAGCCCTGCCAACCACCGGCACGTGGGGCTGTGGCGTAAATCAGAGCCTTTCACTGCCCGGCACCCTGCAGGGACAGATTCTGCCCCGAGAGCTCCAGCTGAGTCAAGGGGCTTTGCCCTATGTTCATCATACAATATATCATCCTAATAATGAAAATATTTTTCTGTTGAGGGCAAATTGTCTCATTCCACACAGGTTAGCCTCTGCCTCAAGGAGCCTGGTGGTCTCTCTGTGTTTGTACGAAAGGCAAATCTGGGCTTCACCACAGCCGGGGGAGCCACGCACAGTGTAGCTTGTGCTGCCCGCGGGCACAATAAGCTCCACGGGAGAGTTGTCCCGACTTTATCGGAAAAGGTGCCACGGTCCGATCGCGCTGCCGTGGCCATACGTGTGTGCCCAGGGGTGAACCCTCTGGACCGCATGTGAACCAGAGCTAAGGCCATTCTCATCGTTCAGTTGCATTTTGCATCCTTGTAGCAATTCTCAGGATAAAACCCAAAGTCGGTCCAGATGTCAGGAGCGATTGCTGCACAGGTACAGTCATTTGTCTTCTCCAGCACCACGGCTACTGAGAATAACCCCCGCTGAGCAAAATGCCTCTCACACACCGAAAAACAAAAACAAAAAAAAAACCACCCAACCCGAAAGAACACACATTTTTACTAACCCTAAGAGAAAAAAGAGAAAGAAAGAACCCCCCGCCCCCCCCCCCCCCAGACCTTCACGATGCTTTTATAATGTGAGAGAATCCCGAGAGGCGCTCAGACGCCGGGGAGCCCTAGAGCCGGGCACGGCAGGGAGGCTCCGCGCCCGCCGCCCCCCCCCCCCCGGCATCGGGCGGGAAGAGGAGGAGGAGGAGGAAGAGGAGGTGGAGGAGGCGGCACCGCCGCTCCCAGGTTGGAGCCCCTGATTTTTCTTTCGTGCGTGTGCGTGTGAGCATCTCAGCCCCTCGGGGGTCCCCGCCGTCGGAGGCGGGAGGCAGCGCGGTGCCCGGGACTCCCCGTCCCGTCCGGTCCCGTCCCGCGGAGCGGAGCCCGGCGGCGGCCCCGAGGGCGGCAGCGTGCGGTGAGTGGCGGGGTTGGGGGGGCGGCGGCCGCCCCGGCTGGACCGGCGGCCGGGATGGGACGGGGCGGGCGGGACGGGTCGTGCACCCCGGGAGCTGCTGCGGCCCCGGGGACGGAGGGGGTCCCGCTGTTCCCGACCCGGCGGGGGGCAGCGGAGCCGTGGCCCGAAGCGGGGCGAGCGGCGGGAGGGAGTGCGGGACCGCGGGGGTTTGGTGCCGGCGTGTTCCCCGCTCCCGGCTTCGGACGGGCATGGGGTACGGGATTTTTGGGGAAGGCTGGGATTCTTCCTCTCTTTCAACTTCTTCGGTTTTGTTTCTGCTCTGGTCCCAGCCCGAGGGTGGAAAGGTGCTCCTTGTCCTTGTCACCTCTGCCCGCCGGCCCCTCCAGCCCCCCAGCTCCCCCCCGCTGCTTTCTGAGCCTTTTCTCAATGAAACTCCCCATTCCCCCCGCAGCGATGAATAAATGACATCGCTGCCACCAGATGAGTTTGGGACCTTGTTTGTGTGAGAGGCGATTCCACCTCCCAGCCCCCCGTCCTTTCTGGTATTGATTGGACTTGCAAAAAACAAAAATAAGAGGAGCTGGTGACAAGAAGACAATGAGTCACACAGCCTTTGTTGAGACTCTGGAACCGAAATCGCAAGAGATGTGTTTTTCCAAATGACTCGAGCTATCTGCTGCCAGGGGGTGGCAGGGAGCAGGGGACAGGCCTTTCACTTCGTGATCAGGGCCAGCACCCAGGGTGCTGCTCCTGTTATTGATAAGCTGCAAGTTTCATGTCTGTTCTTATTCCAAGGGAGAGGGCAAGAGCTCGTGAGGCACCGCGGAAATGGCTGTTGCGGAGGCTGTCTTCCCGCCCGCCAACCTCACCTCCAGCAACCAGAGCAGCTGCAATGTGCACAACCACCACTTCTCTGCCAAAGTCACCTTCTCCCTCTTCTACACCGCCCTGCTGGTGTTCGGTGCCTGTGGGAACATCCTGGCCCTCTGCATCACCTTCCAGCGCAGGAAGAAGAAACTCAACTCCACCGACCTCTATCTGGTAAACCTGGCCCTCTCCGATGCCCTCTTCACCCTGGCACTGCCAGGCAGGATCGCCTACTACATCCTGGAGTTTGACTGGCCCTTTGGGGACTGGTTCTGCCGGGTCACAGCCTTCATTTTCTACATGAACACCTATGTGGGCATCTACTTCATGACCTGCGTAAGTGTGGATCGCTACATTGCCGTGGTGCGCACCAGGCACCCCGGCAGGATCCGGAAGATGAGCCGTGTCAGGGGCATCTGCATCCTCATCTGGTTCTTGGTGTTCCTGCAGACAGCACCTCTGCTTCTGCGGCCCATGACGCGGAAGATGGGGGACAAGCTGACATGCATGGAGTACTTCAACTTTGAGGAGGTTCCCAAGCTGCCCTACCTGCTCCTGGGGGCCTGCGTGCTCGGATTCTTCCTGCCCGTGGGCATCATCTTGGTGTGTTACATCAGGATCAACCTCAAGCTCTGCCAGACGGCCAAGGAGAACCCATTGACAGTGAAGAATGGACACCACCACCGGGCCTTCACTGTCATCCTGGTGGTGCTGCTAGCTGTCCTGCTTTGCTTCAGCCCCTACCACCTCAACATCATCCAGTTTATGGTCAGGAAGATCCTCTACCAGCCATCCTGCCGCGAGCAGCAAGCCTTCAAGATGTCCCTGCAAGTCACCGTGGCATTCATGAACCTCAACTGCTGCATCGACCCCATCATCTACTTCTTCGCCTTCCGGGGTTACAAGCGGAGGCTGCTCCGCATCTTCAGGAACAGCGGCTCGATGGCCACCTCCTCCACTGCCAAGACCCACTCCGAGAGCAACAGCAACAGCCAGCCGCCTGGCTCCGTCTCTGTCTAGCAGCGCAGCCCCCTCCCTTTCGCTCTGGCCTGCAGCTTATGGACCATCCCCGACGGCAGGAGCCGGAGCTGGGCTGCAGAGCAGGACCAGCACCTCCGATAGGTTTCATCGCTCCCCTGCCTGGAGCCAGGGGCTCTCGCAAATCCAACCCGACTGGGACACAGCCCTACCTGGCTCTGCACGCCTGGGTCTGTGCTCAGTGCTGCTGGACCTGCCATCCTGGAGCACAGAGGCCTGTTTTCATCCCAACCCCAGAGGAAGCAGCTTGTGCAACCGCTCTGGCTGGCAAACACAGCCAGGGGGGTTTCCCAGCACTGCACCATGCCGCCCTCCCATGCCTGTCCCGCATCCCTTGTGGGGCCAGTGGCTGCCGGTAACCACCATGGCTGTTCCTGCCTCCCTGTCTCTGTCCCCTGCACTGCCCCCAGAGCACTGGGACAGCATCCCCATGGGGCTCTGGGCAGCTGGCACAGACTCAGGTATTTCAGGAACAGGCTGGGATGTTACTTCCGTGCGGAAAGTCGCCTACAACTCCTTCCCCGCACCGACAAATGGCAGCTCTGCTCTCCCTCTGCCCAGCGTCCCGCTCTTGCACCCAAGTGCTGCGTGGCGTGAGCACTAAGTGCGGGGTGCATGGGAGCTGCCGGAAAAGCCCTTCTTCAAGGGAGAGGGGCAAGGAAGTGAATTTGCAGAGCTCCTGGGAGTGCCACTGCCTGCATCCGCTGCTCAGGTGGCTGCTGCTTCCCCGGGGTGCCCTTCCTCACTGCTCACGCACTGCGGTCGCGCCAGGACCCGCTGCCAGGAAGGGGATGCCGGGGCTGGCCTGGCTCGCAGCGTGGCTGTAAGGCTGCAACCCGCCCTGAGGGCGCTCGCCGGGGAAACCTTCACACCCCTCCGTAACTTGGAGTGAGTGGAGGAAAGGGGATGGGGACTGAGGGTGGTGCCCTTATGTGACCTTGACTGACCTCTGCTTGAACCCAATGCCCTGATGAGTCCGAGAGCCTTGCTAAGGGCAGGTTACGTGTGACTATCACCAGAGCGAGAGAAGGAGGAGCCCTGAGACATCGGGCTCCCATCAACGTCTGAACCTGTGCGATGAGGAGAAAGGACCTCCTTGGCTCTTTTCTGAAGTCACTGGACTATGATATCAAACCACATGTGGGATTTCACAGTTCCTGGGACAGCTGGTCTTTGACGTTGGAAGGGACAGAGACACACACAGAGACATGAAGGGTAGAAAAAAGCAGCTTTATTTTGCTGAAAAGTAAAACTGAAGAAGTTTCATGAACAGACACTTTTGATTATTACAACCCATTCTTTAAGGTAATAACTTTTTTTTTTTACGGCTAGAAAGTTAATAATAGTGTCACATGCAGCCCTTTATTGATAAATGCGCATGAACGAGCTTTTGAATGACGATGGTTTTACTTATGGTACGGGTAGCTGTAGCATCCTGAAGACGGACTAAGAGGGATGCCTAAAATAATTCAGGTGGGAAACGGACTCCAATAGGTCCTTTCAGGAGATTGTCTGAGCCCTCAAAGCAGGTCTAACTGCAGTGCTGGCCTGAAGAGAGGCTGTGTCTTAAAAGCATGTTATGATGGACAAGAAAGAGGTGGTATGCAATAATATAAGGATATCAATGGTCTGAACACCCTGAAGGATCCTGGCTAGGCTGGTAGCGCTGTACAGTTCTGGTGCACTGTTAATTTATCAAAGGAGCGTTGGCTGGAAGGGACCTCTCTGCATCACCTCATCCAACAGCCTGCTCAAAGCAGGACCATGGCTGGCACGATGTCAGGCTGGCCATGGCTTCGCCTAGCCGATGCTTGGAAACTCCAGGCAAGGATGTTCCCCCCACTGAGGTGACGGTTCCCGTGCTGCAGCACCCTCCGAATGACAATGTTTTCCCCACTGCCCAGTCTGAACCTCCCCATCCACAGCCGGTGGCTGTCACCCCTAACATCACCTACTCGTGCTATGAAGAGCTTTGGTTCCTGTGCGACTGGGGGCTGCCAGGAGAACAGCGGTACGTCGCTATCGGTCTCCGTGAGCCTCCACATGACACCGGAGCACAGGTCTCCTTCTCGGGTCCAATGCCCACAGATGTTTTTCCAGGTTGAAGCCTATGGCAGAGGCAAAGGCAAATCGGTGATGAAGCCTTCTCAGGCAAAGGTGGAGCATAAACATAGCCTTGTTCTTTATTGGGCTCTATTTTTCTCCAAAGTATTTTACTAATAAAGGTATTCCCGCCTTTCATCCTCTTCCCACCAGCAAGAGCCTTTGGCGAAGGAAACAGGTGACCAGTTGTGCGTAGCGCTGCAAAACGGCAACGGGGATCCAGCCGGGGGCCCTTGGCTTTGGGAAACACCCGCCTGGGGATGGCGGCAATTAGCTGGAGCCGAGGGGACACCCGAGGGACGGAGAGGGAAGGGCCTGGGGCAGAAGGGGTCGGAAGGAGCCTGGGCTGAGGAGCCCCGTAGCAGTATCGCCCGAGGCAGCTCCCCGACCTGGGGGGTGTTCCCTGGCTGCTTGGAAACGGAGCCTTCCACTGAAACTGAAGCGGGACCGTACAGAGCGTTTTGCCCAGAGGCCCAGTAATGCCGGTGCCACGCTCCGCTCCCCCGCCTGACCCCAGCCCCTCGCACGGCTCTGCCCAGCCGCCCCGGCACCGCCCGCCCGGCACCGCCACCCTTCCTCCTCCTCGGCTCGCCCCACGGGCGAACCCTCTGCGAACCACCGCCTTCCCCCCCCTCCCCAAACTTCGCTGCCGGCTCCGGCACCCCCCGCGGTGCAACACACCTCCTAAGCTTCCCTGGGCCCCTGCCACGGGTGGGGGGCTACCCACGGCGGGGGTGGGGGGCGGCTCCGCGCAGCCTCCGCAGCGCTGCTCCGCAGGGAGGAAGGAGAGGGCAACGCCGGTTCCCGCCGAAAGAGGGAGTCGAAACCTTTAGCCTGGGTTAAAAATACGCCCACGAATCTAAAACAAAAAAAAAAGCTGCAGGTGGTGCTCCCCCCCCCCCCGTGTCTGCTGCTACGCAGGAAGGTGGTGCAGCCGATAAGGAGGATGGCTGTGAAGCGTCGGGCAAGCACGCTGCCATCCCTGATGGTTTTCCAGGTAGAGAGTTACTAGTGCACCATACGCAGGTATTTCTTGCTTCACGCTAGACTGCAGCCTGTTGCCATACTGTCCTATAAGAAGGGAAAATTGCATTTTTACGCAAGGGGAGTGAGCGCACTTTTTGTGGTCACACACTACTACCATGCCTGCATACAGTCATACAGATTATACGTGTATGTGGTGCAAACTGACGTTTCCCTGCAAACTCATGCCTGTAGTTCAGAATCCCTTGTGAGCCAACCGCCCCCAACACAGCATATTTCAGGTTTCTCCTGAACTTCTGCGAAAGGGTGATGAGCTCATGCAATGGAATGGAGAGCAGAAAGCAGACAGGATCTCTGCAGACGACCTGCCCGTCTGACAAGCCATATTTTAATGGCAAATAAGCACGTGGAGCTCGAACAGCACTGCCTTTTTCCCTGAACAGCAGTTCCAAACTAATTGCTATCAGCTAAAAGCATAAACTTCCAGGAGAGCACTGGGGGACAACAGCTCCTGGTCACAGTTACATGTTACCTGTTGGTAAACTACCTGGGCTGTACGACACACCTCGTTCAGCCAGTGCTCTAAATTGTCCTGAATTGAAGCTATTGCACGCCGCGACATCCATCTTTGTAAACCAGTAAAATATCGTGACGTAAACCCGCACATATCTACTTAAAATAAAAGCTTCTCACCGCCGAGTAACAAGCCCCGGTGTGATTGTTTGGGCCAGGTGATGTGGGCAACTGTGGGCTTCTCAGAGGTGCACGCGTGCCTCTCCCGGGGGCAAGCAAGCGGCGAGAGACAAGCAGAAGCTCTCGATCCACCCGCGTTACGCAGGAGACTCGCTTCCCCGGGAAGGTGGTGTGCTGCCGTGGCATGGGGAGTTGTAAATAACCTCTGGTGGGAAGAGCGGTGGCACCCGCTGTGTGATTTCTGGAGCGGGTCTCTCTGCAGTCGGGATGGGGTGCCGGGAGAAGGGTTGGGTTGGCAGGACTAACTGAAAACCAGAAATATCTTCTTTCTCACATACTGTGGCGACTCCGGGGTTTGCTTCACGGCCGTGTTGCTGGGATTATACGGTTTTCTCTCTTGCTTACATGTACCATCTCACACAAACCCAACCAAATAAAATGGAAGGATTCCCCTATCAGTCACCCCTGAAAAAAGAGTGGATTTTCAGTACAAGGTTAGCCATGATATTGTGTATTTGCATTTTCCGCGCAGAATCTCTGTGAATTCTTTCAAAACTGAGCTAAGCGCAATGTGGCATCCTGCCCCCCCTTCTCTCAGCAGGTCTTTTCTTTCTGACCTCTGCAGTGTATCTTCTACTTTGCTCCTTTTCTCTAACCCCTTTGCTCCACTCCGTTCCACCTCCCCCATCTCCCTCGAATCCTCTCCTTTGCTAATCTTACATGACATTTATGGTCTCCACTTATCTCCAGTCAAAAGGCCAGTTCCTGCTTTCTGTTCAGTCACAATCCCAGAATTTTTCACCCACTTTTAAAGCACGTATAGTCCTGTTTCTTCAATACAACGTTTGGAAACAGTCCCCTACGAACACATGTGAGCCCGGCTAACTTCTCGTTTCTTCTCAAACCTCTCCTTTACAAAAATCAACAACAGCTGAGCTACCAATTTGCTGAGATTCTCGCCAGCTGCACCCATTCATCAGCTCGTACCCTTCCTCTGCTCCCATCATCGGTTTCTTGTCCTACATTTGAACTGAAAACTATTGGTAGCACATACCCCCTTTGAGTTTCAATTAAGAGTTGGCTTTCTGTGGTCAAAGCATCCCTTTATATATGGAAATGGGAGGAATGTAAGCCTACTAAAAATTAAACAAAACACAGTATGCTTTAAGTAAGTATACATATATAAAATATGCATATCTGTGCGTATATATAAACACATATAGTGTTTGTGTGTTCATGTGACTCTCCTAATAAAATAGTATTTCTACTCATTTATATAAAAATACTTATTACTATGGCTACCAGTTAAAGCTAATCTCATTTAGGTTTTTCTTGCAGAAGAACACACACAAGAAATTAATTGCACTTATGTATCAAAAAACTCCATTAGTCCAACTGAATATCGTGCATTTATTTATCCTCAAACAGATGCAGATCCCCCACAACATGAGAGCTGTAGTTCCGACTGCGTTCAAATGTGGGTGCCTTTGCAACTGCATATATACTCCAAATACACACGTGTGTGAGAGATGGGAGTCTCTGAATAACTTTTACTTTTCTTCATCAACAAACTCTTAGCTCCAGTTAAATTCATCAGATCGATACATAAATATTCTCACTCTCTGTATATATACATACATATGCACACATATATAGGTATATACATGTCTGTGTGTATATATATATATACACACACATGCACAAACAGAAGAGCCAAAAATGTTGCTCTTTGCCCAGTACCTTTGCAATACGTGTCGCTTGCTTGTTCTTTTGCTCCAGACAAAAATCATGAGACCTTTTCTCTATCGCACATTCACAAAGGCACCGACAAGCACCAGACAGCGCAGGCTGGTACGTGAACCAACGGTGACAGTCCGTTTGCTCAAGTAAGGAGGAGACAACCTTAGCACTTGTTTTGGGAGAGGAAAATGGATTCGGTAGGTATGGAGCCCAGTTGTTCTGCATCTTAAGAAAAAAGTTAAGGCTTGAGAACTTGGCGGCTTATGAGGCAGATTTCCACAAATACAAACCTTACTGTGGGTGTATTTGAAAGTATCGCATAATCATCTAGGAAAGTCCCTAATAAATTATTCCAGCGTTGTCTCAAAAGACAACATTCCCAGTCTAGTAATTTTAACAGCAGCAACTACTCTTACTTCAAAATAGCAAATCTTGGCTTTACTAAAACCAGTGTGAATTTCCTAGGAACTTAAAATCCTCTCCGTAGAAAAGTATTCTGCATTCTCTTGCTGCCTAAAAACTATAATTGTGTGACACACAAAAGAGAAACTGTGTGATGAGATATTCAAAACCGTACTGGACAAACACTGTGTAGGCTGTGAAGAACATACTCCTCGCATTCCCAGAAATGGTCCATGAGAGTTTCACCTTCAAGTGAAATCTCAGTTGTTTTCCAGCTCTAGCGTGTAAATTTTTCTTCTATGGTTCTTGCACAAAACAGGAACTGTGTTCAACGGCATCTGAGACCCCTCCTTTTACCACTTCTTTATTTTTTAAATGGGAAATCACAACCCTGGAGGCATTTTGAGCAAACTGTTCTCACCAATGTCAAGGGGAGTTTCAACTGACATCACCTGAATTTTACCCCTTACGTTTGACCATGTTTTGTGAAATGCCCAGCAAAAAGGGGTTTTCCACATAACTGTGACATTTGGATACTCCTTGTACAGATAATAAGGATTTAGACTCGGAGAATATCCGCTTACATGTCTCAGATGCCACTCAGTAAGTTTCAGAATTCCAAGGAATAAATGCTCTTTGTGCTTGTCCCTTGAGCAGGGCCATGTCTGAAAGGGCACAGGTCATATTTCATTTACCCTGGGCTAGGTGGACCTTCATTTCCTACAGACAAAATTTGACTTCTGAAGGAATTCACTAGTCTTGATTTCTACTTTTGAAAAAATATTTGTGAAGGAAGAATCTGTATGTTTCAAAATTAAAACCTGTACTTATCATAGAATTATAGAATGGTTTGGGTTGGAAGGGACCTCAAAGACCATCTAGTTCCAACCCCCCTGCCATGGGCAGGGACACCCTCCACTAGACCACGTTGCCCAAAGCCCCATCCAACCTGGCCTTGAACACTGCCAGGGAGGGGGCATCCACAGCTTCTCTGGGCAACCTGTTCCAGTGCCTCACCACCCTCACAGGGAAGAATTTCTTTCTAACATCTAATCTAAATCGACCCTCCTTCAGCTTAAACCCATTCCCCCTTGTCCTGTCACTCCATGCCCTTGTAAACAGTCCCTCTCCAGCTTTCCTGTAGGCCCCTTCAGGTACTGGAAGGCTGCTATAAGGTCTCCCCAGAGCCTTCTCTTCTCCAGGCTGAACAACCCCAACTCTCTCAGCCTGTCCTCACAGGAGAGGTGCTCCAGCCCTCTGATCAGCTTCGTGGCCCTCCTCTGGACTCGCTCCAACAGCTCCATGTCTCTCCTGTACTGGGGCCCCCAGAGCTGGACGCAGAACTCCAGGTGGGGTCTCACCAGAGCGGAGCAGAGGGGCAGAATCACCTCCCTCGACCTGCTGGTCACACTTCTTTTGATGCAGCCCAGGACACGGTTGGCTTTCTGGGCTGCAAGCGCACACTGCTGGCTCATGTTGAGCTTCTCATCAATCAACACCCCCAAGTCCTTCTCCTTGGGGCTGCTTTCAATCCATTCCTCACCCAGCCTGTAGTCGTGCTTGGGATTGCCCCCACCCACGTGCACTTGTTTCAAAACATTTAACTAGTTTGGCTATACAAATTACTGTAGGGCTTTTTTTCTTTTTTTCTTACATTTACCCTTTGCTTTGTAAGACAGCAGGTTTCCAGAGTTCTCTGGGTACAGAAATGGTCCTAGCTTACACACACACAGAGCCACTCAGCTTCACAGGAACAAATTCTTTCAATTAAAAAGCAGACCCTGCCTAAATAATGTGATCGGAGCAGCAAGCCAAACCCTGCAGGAAGTTGATCAAAGCCCAGGAAAACATTCCAAACCCCCCTTATTTCACCCACAGGAAAATACAAAAAAAAAATTACATACAGGACATTGACTTTATTAAAAATTATGTCATGTGCTGAAAGCTGCACAAATCTGATACAATTTCTGGATAGGACTTCTATGCCTGAAAGACTTTTTTTAGTTTTAACAGTCAATTAAAAAAAGAAAAAGAAAAGAAAAGGGAAAAAAAAAAAAAAAAGAAGGTAGCTCCCTCTCCCTCAATCTTGTCCTGTAATTTCCCAGTATAGTTTCCAGGCCAAGTGAGACTGCACAGGTCGGTACTTTGGGACACACATGTTCATTTGGATTTTCAAAACAACCTTCTCTCTCCTGTATTCTTTCACCTCCTCCCCTTTGCACCTGCTGTTACCTTTGTTATGCTTCTGATGACCTATACCTTATTCTAAATGTAGGTATGTATTAAACATGCCTGTGTGTATATAAATAGACACATACATACACACAATGTGCAAACAAAAGCACATACAGAACATACAGAAACGTACATTAAATGCTTGAGATACACGTGTAGATTGGTGTCACGGAGTCACAGTTCGGAATCTTGTATTACTTCAGCTTGGTTTTACAGAGATGTTCACCTCTCTCCACCCCACCTCCTGAAGCTCCTAAGGTGCTAATACTGAGCGCTTCTGAGAGTCGAGCCAAGGAAGTTTATTTCTCAATCTAAACCTCAAACCCAATATTGTACTACCTTGGCATTAGCGCCCTATAACCTCCTGTGTTAGCCTGAATCACCCTTAAGGTTAATATTCCAGCCTGTGATCAACAGTAAGCTGCTTCAGACAGCGAGGATTCAGCAAATGCAGGGTCATCCACATCTTTGACAGTAGAAAACTAGAACTATATATAGAAAAGTTAGCTTTTTATCATTTTAAGACAGTATGTAGCCAGCTCAAAAAATGAAACCAGCACATAGGACACTGAGCTTACATCCATCGTTACAGAAGTCCGTCTGAATTGGACATGAAGTCATTCAAATAATTTCAGTTCTGATCCTATTCTATCATTCCATTTACCTTTATTGCTTCCAGTGAATACCTTCATGACCTGTATCTGAATAGCAATTCACTCAGTTTGTAAAAAATTTAAATTTACAGTGGTCACCATAGCTTGCAATACGCACGTGAATTTCCTCGCATCCTATCTGTGTATTATGTGCTGAACGACAACTTTTATTTAAAAGGGAATTCAAGAAATAAAATATTACAGGCATTAATAAAACTTTCCAAAGAATGACACAATAGTCCCATAACCCTTTGCTGAATTGAAAATGAAGCGATCTTCAAACCTCTTATTACTGTAGTAAAAAATCAAGTACTGTAACATAACACGTAAGCTAGAGAAATTAGACTGGTAAATGAAGAAAATACTATTTTTCTTGACAGGTAAATCTAGTTGTTGTGGTTGCTGGAGCTTCTTTTCCTAGTCATTAAGTCTGATAATATGTCTAACAAGGATTTCCAAGAAAAAAAACCCCACCTACTTTATTTTAAAAATAAATTTAGGTGATATCCAGAAATAAGTAGAAACTAAAGTTACTTTGAAAAAGATAACCAGACTAGAAACCACCAAGTGATCTGAAGGCTTGGGAACAGTTCACGTCATTTCTTAACATCGCTTTGAATCACCAGTCACGCAGAGCCAGTTTCTCTTTCCTGACGCTCTTGTTGGGATGACCTTCGTGAGTCTGTCCAGCAGGTGGCTTTGATCTTTGACACGTACAAACCCTTCAAGTTCCTTCACACACAAAACCATCAGTGCTGCAGTAGAAAATTAGTGGCTACATTTAAGTCATTATTTGAAGCCCTCAGAGCTTCTAGAGCATCTCCCCTGGAAAATCCCATTTCCATAAGTCGTGCAACCTGGAAAAGAAATAACATAGCACCACTTTAAAAACAGAGTTTTATTTGCACTGTGTGCGCATTAGTCACGTTAACAGTCTCAGAGATCACTTTTCCACTGATTAGGCTGTTCAAAAGCTGACTTCTCCAGCAAGGAAGCAAGCATGGCTATGCACCGTCACAAAGAGGTATCTGGGACAGCATGCTTTAAAACATCGCTGCAGACAGATATCAGACTGCCTTCTGATAGTTTCTTCAAAACGAATCGTTTGTTGAAAATGCCACATCTGCATTTTCCTAGCTGGTCCAATTTTGAAAAAAGAGTAAAATAGGAAGTATGGCACCACATGTGACAACTACAATCTCATTATTCTCAAAACAGCCTGAGTCAATGAGATTTGATGGAAGAATTACCTGGGAAAGGGCATATTATGACAGTGATTTTGGTAATCAATAACCACTTGACCATCCCTCTTTATCATATCACGTACTTGACACCTAACCTTTTTGCTCTGTGCAAATTACCACATGTAAAAAGCAACGTAGGTATAACCAAATTTAATTTATGATTACATCCCAATCTAAAGTACATTTGACATCTACAATTCTCAATTACGTATGACTGAAAGTCACCATATAACTCATTCACTTTTCCAGCGAGGGGAAAAACAAGAGGGAGGGGGGAACATAAATTAACTATGGCCACTGGCAGCGTAAAGCATTTCCCACTCTGCTCCAAATGGCCCATGACCAGACACCACAAGTCCTCAACCTGGACGTCCTGAGCTACAGGAGCTGTCTGTCTGGGAGCTACCGCTGCTCCTCCTCTGCTTGCATGGAGACGGCAGCAGCAGCAGCAGAGGCCATTTACATCTCAGGTGGACACTTCCCAGGGTGCAAGAACAATATGCGCTAGTATTCAAAGTACTTCAAATGCCTTTTAAAAGAAAGGTGCCATTAAAAGCAACCTCCCGTTCCTCTAACACCTCCAGAACTTTGTGCCAGGTCCACTACTGCCAGGTATGCCCAGAGGTG
The DNA here is from genome assembly GCF_028858705.1 of Grus americana. Classification (NCBI taxonomy): domain Eukaryota; kingdom Metazoa; phylum Chordata; class Aves; order Gruiformes; family Gruidae; genus Grus; species Grus americana. The sequence goes on from NC_072852.1 coordinate 160,518,910, forward strand.
GGGGTCCTCATTCTCTTAATCTAAATACACTGTTACAAAGCGTTTGAAAACAGCTGCCTCGGTTGTCAGAATATCAAATATGGTACCGATTATTTTGGTGCCTTTCCCCCTTCTCCCCGCCTTACAACCCAATGTCAGTTTCTCACCTTCTTGTAGAGAGAGAAATGAATTGTTACTTTCGACACCTCTGCAACAACAGCGTAACTTCAAACTGGATTTCATAGCCCGTAACTTTCTACAGTTTCCTCTGATTTTTCACCTAAGATTGTGTTTTTTTATGAGAAAAAGGGCAGGCAGCGGAATAAAAGCTAACCACAGAAATACATTTCAGAAGAAAGGTTTTCACTGCAGTTGCCATGAATTCTAACCTTAAGAAGTGGTGGATGGAATTGCAATGTTCCCATTTACAGAAGTAGCCAGCAAGCATCACAGAGATTGTAACAACAAAAAGCTCTTTTCATCTGAATATATTTTAACCACAGGAACTGAATCCAGCTCCAGGAAACAGAAATGTATACTCGTAACGGTAATTTAAGGTGCTAAAAAACCCACAAGAAATGCAGAGATTTTTGTAACAAAGGGGTTGCAAATGCTTGCAAATTTTAAGCTGAAGAACAGAAGAAAACCTTGCCTTTCTGCCATTCTAAGACAACTTGTGCAGTTATTAGCATAGTCCTGAGAAATCAAAGGTGCTTAGATTACTTTTTCTTTGCAGGGCAACCAGGCAGTGCTGCGAATGACAGCAATCAGGTGAGCTCTACAACTTCAATGCATGAGAAAATATAAAGGTATATTGCTTTCATAAATCTGGGCCTAAAGGCTTTGGGTAAGAATCCAGCATAAGTCAGACTAATGTAACTATTTCATTAGTTCCAGCCCAACAATAAAAGTTTCCATAAGCAAAATTAGTCAATAAAGCAAATAAACAAACCAACCCAGCAGGGAAATCTTTTGGTCCATCCCATACCTGGCACTGAATAGGCTTTCAGGCTGGCCAAAACTAAGTTTCTGGGTTTTCTCTCAGAAGGTGTTCTTTGGCATGGGGTTTTTCTTTTTCTTTTCTTTTTTTTTTCCTTTTCCTTTTTGAATGTAGACCAGCAGGTTTGCAGTCAAAACCACCAGTGCAGTTAAAGTTTTTAACGCTTTGAACATAACCTAACATTGAATCAAAACTAGAAATCAGATCATAACAAAGATTTCTGTTTGGAACAAGCTCATTTTAAACTAACTAGAAATGACAGTGTGGTGCTAGCCAGTGTTGATTTATCTCCCTAAAAAAAAAGGAAAAAGGGAAAGAAAAAAAATCGCCCTTGAAACCTACTCTTGTTCAAGGGTAAGAGAAACCTTAGACTATAAAACGGCCAATGCAGTTAACTGCGGATAGGCTACAACCTGGAGAACTTGAGTGCATGCAATAAATCCCGAATACAGAAACAACACTATTATTAAATTCTTAGATTTCTTAATAAATCATCCTCTCTTCTGAGAATAAAACTATCAACAAAAGCCTAAATCTATATTTGATAGGAAAGACACAAACTTCTCAATAAGTGAAATCAATCAACCCCATTATTGAGGGAAACATCCAAGTTTTAGACCAAGTGTGTGTTGCAGTCCACAGCTGGCATAACATTCTTATTTCCAAAAAACCTACGTGACTGAATTGGAAACTTAAGCTGGAGACCTCAGTGAAGGAAAACTTGCACATCTACAAGACAAATAATGAAATCTATTTGTCATTTTTCCTTCTTTGAAACATTTATTTTATCAGATTTGAAGAACCCCCACTAGTGAAACTGTCTCATCTTTCAATACAAAAGACAGTTACACATAAAAGCAGAAATTCCCAAGTTGATTTGTAACTCTGGTTTGGATGGTAATGATGATTTGCTGTCTCTATTGTGACTGTTATCTGATATTCTAATTTGTGCTGCTATAGAGAACGTTTAGGAAACTGTGTCAACAGATGATAAAAAATTAGTAGAGGTAACTCCTAACCATTTTTTTAATACCATTTTAAAATAGAAAAATGTTTACCTGCTCTTCAGAGACCTCAGTAGGTGGAGGTGTGTCTTGTTCAGAAGGGCGATGAACTTGATAATTCGCATTATGTCTATGACGTAAAGGAGGAAACAGTCTATTCCAGTTAATCATCCCACCCTGAAACCAGACACTGCTGTCAGTCTTTGCAGAAAGAACTACAGATATTTTTAAACAAAAAGATCATACATCCCACATAATACGAAAGGCAAAAGTTTGAGTAAAATATGTTGAACAACAAAACCTGCTGCAGTCTCTTATGAAGTCAAAATTGGGACTGGTTACCGCTTCACTAGTCATTAGATGTAATCACTGTAAATTAAGGAGAAGTGCTAACAGGAGGAGGAAAGGGTGTTTCACATGCATTGTGGAGGATCTGGTTTACTACAGTACTAGACTTCTGAGGCTGAAGGCCCTGCTCGCTTTGCCCGGGATTTGCCTGGCCAGAGATGCAACAGTGGGTCCCGCAAGTGCTTTGCAGGACCACCGCTGGAGTTAATCAGGGAAAAAGAGTGCAAGAAATAAGTGGGGAGGCAAAAGCAAAAATGGATTCTCGGTGCATCAGCAAGACCACATCAGGAAACTCAGAACAAGCCCGACCTTCAGGATAGCTGTGATTTCCACGCAGGTGAGGACTTCTGTGACACTAATGCGACTGTTACGGACACGCAGAGCACCTCACTTAACTCCTGCCTGTTAAATACCGTTGCAAAATCTGGCCATATTCCAGCGCCAAAACATTTTGTAACTATTTGTAATAATACAAATACAGCAGTGATGTATGTGCTGTGTAAATCACAGAACCGAAACTTCCTTTTAACAACCAAGCTTCAAGTCTTGTAATAAGAAGATGTTTAGAATATAAAGTACAAATACTAAAGTACAACCTTTCTAATTGTCCACAAATAATTAATCCTCATTTAATAGCTTAAACAAACATTTTTTTTTTGTATCACACCAAAACCACAGACCCTGCAAGCAGGGAAGAACAGCAAACCTCAAACCTCTCTTTTCTATACAATTTGTTAAAATGCCTTTTGCAGTTTGTGTTGTCCTTTTCCCCCTCCCCTGCTCCATCTGTTACTATGGAGAAGATCCCCCTCCCTCTCTGTATATATAGGACATGGACTTCCTTCCTCTAGTTGCTCTATTTTAGCTCTATACTGTCGTTTCTCAGAAGACCTTCCTCTTAAAAGAGGGTTTTTTTCTTTTTTTTTTCTCTCTCAGCGAGGGCTCTTCCTGCCTTTATGTACCCCTAGAGAATTAAATGCTCTCTGCTCAATCAGATCAGCAGCAGCTAAACCTGCTCCTAGACAAAAAAAACCCCACCAACCAAACCAAACATGTTTGTTTAGTTTTCTTGCCCTTTTTTTGTTTTCTTCCTTTCTCTCCAGAGGAGACCCCGCCAGCCCAGACACCACAGGGGGCAGTGCAATAGCACGCTTACAAAAGCATTGGGACAGCCACGAGATTTGAAACGCTGGCTTGGAAAGTGTTTCGGTCCCATAGCGCATTTTTCCCTGTGAAGATGTGCAATAACTAGGAGTCATTGCTGGTTTTCAAGACATAATTTCCACTGTTAGTGATTTTGAATTTAAAACATGATTACGTATCTACATTTCTATTTTGCGTGCTGTATAAAACGTTCGGTTAAAAGTCATGAGTTTTTAACCAAAGGATTTTGTATAAGCCTTGTGTCAGCCAAACAGCGGAGCACAGTAAAAAGGAGAATTGGTTTGTAGTTTAAACCCAGAGAGGGATCTTAGACCTTCTACTGACACCACTGCTCTACTCTGTGGCCTTGGAAAATCACACATCCTGTACTTCCCCATCTATAATTTCCCCCAACTCAGAATTACATTGAGTTTTAATTCATTAACTTTGAATTTCCAAAAGTCTAATAAGTTCTACAGTTCAGCAAGAACACTGCGCTAATGCTGCTTTGACTGTTTTTACTCTTTTGAAAGACCCGAGGGGGAGAAAATAATGTTTCCTTAAATTGGTGAAATGAAAAATGCTAACAGGACTATGTCACGTTTCTTTGTCAGAAGTCACACAGAATAATGTGTATGATATATAAAATCTACAATAAATGAATGAATTTAGCAGTATCCCAGTGTATGTGAAGACTGAAATAAACGTACCTTTCCAGCCATGCTCTCAGCTTTACTACTGAGCTGCCTATTCCAGTTTGGTTTTGCATCTTCTCTGTCCTGTGCGCTGCCACATAACACTACAAAGAGACTTGTCTACCTCCTTACTCTAAATTTACAATGCATTTTAAATTAATGCATACAAAATTCATTACTTTCAGTAAAAACATGCAGATTCCTTACTAAGTTAACTATTTTGTTTTGAAGGTTTACAGCAGATATCTTGATAAACTATAGATATAGTGATATGTTCAGAAGAGTTCCATGTGAGGACTACTAACCCTTTCCTGGAAAAAACAGACTAGACAAATTACATCAAAATAGTGAAAAGATCTTTTTCAGTTGCCCTCAGAATATTGCAGTTATCTTTGAAAACTGTGACAAACATAACCCATCGGTTCTAAGTACATTAATGAGGTAAGCATATCCAACATAAAACAACAGTAAGGCTGAAACTCTTAATGGTATGTGAACACTGATGTTTAGGATTAATCCTAACATTACGGTCTACTTCTCATCTGTGATGAGAAAGTTTACAAACTGCACCAAACTCAGGCACATGAAGCTTTTTTTATCCTTAACGGCAAGAAAATTGGTTCCCCTCATTGACTTGCCTCTAATTATATGATGGACATGCACCAAGTCAGGCTCAGAAGAGCAGAGACTCCAGGAACTGCAGCGGGAGCTCTGGGACTGGTATTTGTGGTCAATCCCATAAAGTAAAGGTAAGGAAAAATGAGGATGTGCAGCTAATGTCTTAGATCCACAGAAGACGGAGATCAAGGCTTTCCAGAGTGGATGGTGAGTGCGTAAAGACTTTCAGACAACCTTAACTATCACAGCAGAAATACATGTAGATCTGTGAATTTTAATTTGACTCAAAGCAAACAGCAAAAAAATGTCTTAAGTAAATATCGCAAATTCCAGTTAAAAAATGTGCCAAAGGAGATTTCCAGACTAATACTCCACTTTGTCTCACAGAAATTATTTTGCTGACAATGATGATTTCTGTATTACAGTGGGTTTTGACCATGTTAACACACTCACTCTGCGAGAAGTCAGGAAGATTTCACATGAAGATATCTAATTTGATGAATTTAAGTGATGCTTCTAGGCCATCTGAGAGACCCTACTGGGGATCAGCAAACTAAGCCACAAATCCAGATCGCCAGGCAAATCCACTGTTGTGAGGCAGGTGTAAGACCAAGCCTAGAAGTCAAGTCAGTAAGTCAGGAGCAGGGAGGGAGGTAGCCAGACGGCTGGGCACACGCGCGTCCACAAAGCAGCTCAGCAAGGACCAAGAGCAAGGACCTGAACTTAAAAGCAACTCCCAGTCAGAGTGGCTGAGGCCCCAACAAGGCTTCTCGCACGTATTTCTAACCACAGCTCTCTCTCACACGAGTCTGCTCCAAAGCTGAAGAGCTGTACTGTACCAGAGCTGGTCCTCGGCACTGAGAGCCTATTGGTGCACTCGGGGACGTGACGTGATAAACCAACACCTTCCCCCATTCAGTGCTCTGGACAGTAGCCACTTGTCACGTTATCTACGCTACTTGTTCACGGCTATTTCCTTAGTCCAAATTGTCCATGTCCAATTGTGTGAATGCTGCACGATTTACTATAGCAAAAGGAGTTGTTATTATTTCTTTTTACCATATTTAATTCCTCCATTGCTTTGTTTATACTGCAGGATGAGAGGCTGGAGGAGGCCTCTGCTTATGGTGTGAAAACAGCACCAAGCTCACCGTAGTCAAGAGGCAGAAGGTTACCATCAACTTGCATGTGCTGGTCCCAGTGCCTGCAGTGGGAAGCTATGAAGAACTTTGAGTCTCCATTGCCAGCTGTTATACTCGTTTTCATGGCATTAATCAGAAACTGTGTTTCAGAAGCCCTGACTGCTGCGCTATTAAACGGAGACAAGCACTGAAAAAAATCAGTCTACAATTATTCATAAAAATACTTTGTACAAATTGGTGACTGGGCCCTTATTTCTGTCCGCAACATAGCCTTCCACATGTCATGGGGGAAAAAACATTTGACAAAGAGGCTGCTTCATTAATTAGTCGAATAGAAGGGTGATGGACACACCTAAGAAAGGCCTGTAAGCCTTTCCTCCTCCCTTACTTCTCAGGTTGTAATTTTTTAACTCAAGAAAAATTCTGTTTCCTTTGGTTTAGCAATGCTGGGTGAATCTGTTGATTGTAAATTTTTTATTACTGCCTGGTAGGAGACAAAAACACCAAGATGACCATTTTATTGGCCTCTGATAAATCACTACCAGAAGTGGATTAGAACACCGGTGATGTTGGAACTTCTGTTACAGGAAGATGACAAACCAGTCACAAGTTCAGATGACCGAAGAATGAGATTTAAAAACAGACTGGAATTGGATTAAGGGAATGGGAAAATGGCAGCTCTTCATCACAGAAAAGATTGTAAGGAAATACCATATTGATGACTTATTCTTGGATAGCTGCCAGGGCTTTACATACTGAAGTTGTGCCTTATGAGGTCACATCCTTGATGTCTTTTGTTTTCTTTTGGGTTGTTGTGTTTGTTGGTTTTTTTTCTTTTTATGGTGCCTAGGACAATGCTGTTTACAAGGAAAGGAGTATCCTCCTTTCCTACAGAATAAGAAAGAGATATTCATGCCAGTCTAGAACTAGCAAATATCTCTGATTGTACAGCTTGCTAAAACCCCATTTCTTTTCACGTAATCTCCTCCCTCTCTTTTTGAAAAGGCAGCTCTACTTGTTTCCCTTATACATACCTGTCCTGGCATAGTTTGTAAAACCACTTCTTATCCAAAGCTTGACAATTAAAAATGTTGTATTATGGACAAATAACACATATCCATTTAAGTAGCTCTCACATATGCACATATTTTAATTAGATTAATTTAAAAAGAAATGAAAGAAATGCTTTATATAAGTCCTCTTGAAAGTGATGCATGTAGTTAAGATATTTTGATAATGTTATCTCATGTATATGGTTAATGCCAACTCGCCATCTGTTTGCACAAACAGGAAGCACCTCTTCTATCTGTCTTGTTCACCTTTTCTTAACATAACAACCGCAGCGAAAGAAAAAGAAAAAAAAGGAAATTGCTTTGCATTTCATCTTTTAAAGTAACATTTTTAAAGTTTGCTACTCTGCATAGGAGCCGTTACTTGGTACGGACATAAATACTGTCATATGTCTTTCATATAAAGCTTCATTTTAAACAATAACAATAACTTATGTACTAAAAGCAAGAAACACGTGCTTTTCAGACATAATTTTTTCTACAAGTTATTGACTCCAAAGTACACACAGTGATGACACAAACAAAGAAAAATCATAGCCATGAATGATACAACGATATCTGCTGCCCCAGTATCTGAACACTGTGTAAGAAAGATCAATGGCAATGGTGAAATCTCGAGTAGACATCCAAATATCTAGTCTGCCTCTTTTTGTGAGGACAAAACTCTTCTGGTTTTGGTTTTTTTTTTTTTCTTTTTTTAAAACTTTGATAACTTCCATTTTTTGAAGGGGGGTAGAAATATAACAGTATTAGTGTTGTGAGCATCGTTCTTAGCGATGGAAAGAATATTTCACCAAGAAAAGCACGCCAGCGATTTCTAATGATTTTCCAATTTCCTCTGGAAATTTATCCTACAGACAAATCTCTTCAGCCAAGGGGCTCTGTCTCCAACTCTTACTTGCTGCATCCTGAACTTTGATGCCTGCACTGTCCCGGAGGAGCTCATGTGTCACAGAAGTTCAGAAATCCACATGTGGTCTTTTCTGAAGCCTGAGCAGCTATTTCCTTTGAAATCTAGGAGGAACACCTTAATCTCGCCTCTGAAGCTGTCTGAGAGGCAACAGGCACGATGTGTTCATAGCAGCAGAAGCCAGAAATGCCAACGGGCAGGCACATCTGCTCCCTGGAGGTGAGGTGGGAATGGCTGCCTCTGCCTGTGCCTTCAAGGGAGGTGCAGAGAGCTCGTGTACTCGTGCGTGCGCAAGCACTCGACCTTGTAGACCACTGCTTGTCACACACAATAGGAAGGGGTGCTGTCGTTTGACTCAGACACACGACTAGCTGGCAGTAAGTGAAAAGCTGTGTAGGTGCTCCCAGAAGCTGGGACTCTGCATCACGGTTACATTCACTTTTCAGTACTGCTGTGATGCAGTAGTTCAGCCAGAAAGTGATGGATCACTGTGCCAAGAAGAAACAAGATCTTTCATATCAAGCAGAAATTGAAAGACAGCATTTTTTGAGAACTGATATTATTCATTCACCTGACATTAGGGAAGCGTGGGTCAGGATTCTCGGACTTTGTTTGCACTAATAAATGGGGATTTGGATCTTCCCGAGGCAGGTCTTCAACCACCTTTTCAAAGCACTTCCTTTTCCAAACTTCATGGCTTCACTCTTGACCTTCATCCAAACTGAGCTTTTGCTGGTGCTGTGACATCACAGATATGGTCATGGCTACATCAGTTGAAAACATGCATCAATGTCATGCTATTGGCAAGCAGGGCTTGTCACTTTTCCCCCGCAGAAATCTCAGCTATATATTGAAAAGCAAGTTCCCATTATTAAAAATTAATCTTTATAAGTGAGTGCCTTCTCAGAGGTGAAGCTGTCAATTGTAATCACCACCTGATTTTTAAAGGAACAACATGATTTGGAGCTGTTTTTACATTGGGTGTTCAACACTTGCTGAGTGAGACAATTGGGTCTGTGTGCGGGTCCAGTGTGCCAAATGCTGAAGGCAGGTCCACCAGCATGAACACAGAGTCTGTACTTGAGGAGACGACCTGTTAGCTCCATTGTAGACATTTTACACAAAACAGAGACAGTTCTAGCCCCTACTACATGGCTCTTTGGATGTTGACTGGTGACAGTGGACTGTTATTAAAACATGACAATTAGACAGATAATCCTCCATTCACCTCCTGTGCACAAACCTTTTCAAAGAGGAGTAAGTAGAGGCCGAAACAAAAGTGAGAAATCAGAGTTCCAAGATTGTTTTGATTTGACAAGCTGAAATAACAAACAACGAGCACTAAGAAAACTCAAACCCAAATTCTCCAACATACTAGCATGAACACATACTTGAGTATATAAAGGGCTACTCTACAATGATGCAGGGGAAAAAAAACCCCAAACAGATTAGCATCCCATTTTGGGATGTAGAAATTCAAGTTCTGTCTTGGGTTGCAAATAGGAGGGGCTTCCATTTGTTGATGTCGCAAAGTCAACATACAAGGTGTCACACTTGCAACACTGTTTGGCAACACTTTTGTATCTATTATGCCTCTTAAGCTAATGCATTAAGGAACAATTGGCGAAACCTTCCTGAAGTTGTTACGTGCTAATATCAGAGTTCTAATCAGAAAATCTGAATACTAAGATGGACCACTTGCTCTCTGAACTACATGCTCCTTGGCTACTGCATGGTATGGAAGATGACACCAGGAAGAATAAAGGGCCTCCCATCATGACTCTCTCAGTGCAGACAGGAAGGATTACAGAACAAGCCCTAGAATCCAATACCGACCAGCCCCCAAACTGGATGCCTTATTTGCCCCATGTTCAAAGCTAGAAAGGAAGGGAAAGGTACAGCTAAAAAGAAACTTGCCTTCTGTAAACAGGAATTGATCAGACAACAGAGAATTAAACACTCTGGAAATGCTTGGGGAGATTTATATGCCAGGAGCTTTTTTATGAGGAATTGCCTCAAGTTAAATTGTCTATTTCTCAAAAAAAATATTTGCTTTCAAATAAAACAGTATTTTGCTTTAGGAAGTTGTTCAACCACTGTATCAACCACTGCTTCTCTAGGGAAACTGGTTACAAATATTAAACCAAATTCAAAGGCTGTAGCTCAAAAGCCCAGTCAGACAGAAAGAGAATTTCATAATTCCAGTCCAAAAAAAAAAAAAAAAAGATAGGTCAGTGTGTGAGTGGTGCTCAGCTGCCGGTTGGGGCTAAACCACGACAGTGAGGTAGTACCAAGGAGCAGGAGTCAGAGACAGTTAGCCTTGTGATTGTGGCAACTGGCTGTTAATGAGACACATTCAGCTTATTCTACTAGTACTACTAAGTGTCTGTCAGTGTGTGGAATTTCCATGAAAAAGACAGAAAAATGAAGTCTGTGGAGGAAACAGTCATAAACTGTTCATTACCTGGATCAGCACCTTGGAAACTCAACTTTTTTTATTTCATACCTGGAATCCGTGAAAAAAGTTATTCAGAAAAAGAAAACAGAACTATCTAAATAGCAGTGGGTTATCACTGCTGCAAATATGTTATTCAAATGAAACGGTAAAAACCAAAGAGTTCACACATGCCAACATGAGCAGTATATGCAGTTTTTATACTCAACAACATCTAAGAGTAAAGCTCCCATTTTGAAATAAAAACAGGCTTTTTCTCAACACAAAGAAAATATTATTAAACAATTACAGAGAATAATCAAGATGTGAAAATGCCAGAAGAATGCCAAAAAGCAAAGGATGAGTTAAAGACTCACTGAGGGCTGAAAGAGAAGATACTGTTTTCTCTACAAAAATGGAAGCTGTCTGTGATTTCAAAAAAAGCCTTGGGATGTGTCCACATATGTACATCAACATGCAGAGGAAGGGAAGAATGAATGAATACTGAGTCTAAATTTAGCGAGTTTTTACTGCTGCAGCGGATACGCTTCATTCGTGGGCTGAAATAAACCCATAAATCACGTATTAGTTAACAGAATTCTTTAAAAATATGACATCAACTCTTGCACACATATCTCAAGAGTCTGAGTTCAAATAACTTTTTTATCCTACTGGTACCCTACATATAGCTGTCTTTGAAGTTTATAGCAAGGTTGCTAAAGGCCGTTTCTATTCTATTACATCACAAAATCCCAAAGTAGCCTTAGGTAAGACAGACTAGTTAGAATGGAAACCTAATTAGACAAAAAGACTTTGCCTAACACTTGGCTGAAAATCTGACCTGTTTATTCAGGTAACACAGTCTGGTAGAATCCTTCCTGACAATAATATGTCCATCTGTGGAACAATACGAAAAAGCTGCTGCCATCCAAAGATCTGGCTAGGAAAGCAAGAGTTTGTACAGACCCGGCAATGTATAAAGGTTGCAGAGGGTCTTCAGGGTTCAAAACGTCTGTTTTGAGGGACTTCTTGTCGGTACTCAAACTTCAGAAGTTATTCAAGAAGACTTGGTCAAAGCGGCCGGTGGGAGAGCTAAAAGAATATGCTCAGCTCTGGTTCTTACACTTCTTTGAGAAGGCGGAAATGGACTGTCTGGGAGTATATTCACTGAGGGATTTTTTTCTACCATCATGAATGAGGATAACATTCCTCAGGAGTAATTCTTGTGCCAGGAAAGTCTTTGCTCCATTAATCTATTATTTCCAAGGTTAGGAGTTTCCTCCTTAGATATAACCAGAAAGTAAATCAGTAATCTAGCCTCACAGTCCTTAGTTGACAAAATGTGAAACTTGCACATTTCTCAGGATACGCGACTCCCCATAACAATAAAGGTGCTCAGTGTCTACCCACAGAGTATCTCTACAGTGTCCCAGGAGAAAGACATCTAATGAATGAACAATCAGAGGAAGTCACATTGTTATAAAAGAAGTTTGGTCTTTGCAAGCAGAAGAATCTCACATAGAGATGTCGTGTGATGTGAATCAAAGGAGCCTGGCCTCACTGAAAAGTAAGGGCAGTTGGAATAGAACAACAAAAAGGCAGGAGGGAAAAGACAAAATAAGCTTAAAGTGGAGAATGGGGCAGAAAAGAAATAATGAAGACGTTCATATATGGCTGTAGGCTTATCACACAGTCTGGAGCAACCTAGTGAAGCTCTTTTCTGAGCCAAGAAACTTAAGAGAAACCAAGAAGCAGGCAATACAGCATCTTTAACATGTTCGGCATGAATGAAGGAATAAATGCTCTGCGGATACAGAAAGCATTTTTTCAAGATGAAAAATGACTGAGGTTCATACACCGGCCCTCCCCAGTCGGCACAGGGGTGAGCGCTCAAAGCAGAAGTGGTATTTAGTTGCCAACAGAAGGCGCTGACCACCTTTTCTGCAACTTTCCACCACCTTGCACATATCTGTCTTTAGTGATAACAGTGTTGTCAATAATACCTAGGCACTCCTCCCTTATCTATCTGCCTCCCACCAAGTTTCTCAATAGGAAGTGAAAGTCAAGTTGACTCCCTGCTATCACACTGGTGCACAGATGCAGCAGTTGCTTCCCTTTTCCCACCAGGGCTTTCATTTGGGTTACAGAAAGATAAACTTTAGAAATATACTGGGAAATGAAAGTGATGAAGACATAGAAAAGTCAGGAGAGGAAGGCCAAAATGTGTATCTATATTACAGTATTGAAAGGATAAAGTAGTGCTCAAAGACCTCAACTACATCTTGTCTGAACAAGAGAAAGGCAAGAGGGATCCATCCCTAAAATTCTATGAGCTTCATGATGCACCAGCAAATGATGACTGGTGGTGAGATGGGCGGGAACTTCCCCCGAAGCAAAGAAGAAACACCTAATATGGGAAACAATGGAGATGAAGGGGAAGAGATGATGAAAATGTGGGAAGAAAATGGCATAGTGGGGAAATGAAAAGAGAAAGGGGAAAAAGAGATCAGGTAATGGGAAAAAAAGAAAAATAGGATACATTATTTAAATTAGAAACGAGGATAGACGAAAAAGAGTGGGAAAGAAAAGAACTAAGAAACTAAAGTTTTAAAAGCAGTAACAAAATAGCAAGCTGGTATTTTTTGAGGGCATGAATACATATGGGACACATTTTATTCTACTGCCTCAAAAGATGCATGGAGGTGATGCTCAGTAATTCTCCATTTGTGACAAATTTATCATTTCTCAGGATTATTCATGGAAGAAAAAAAAAAAAGAACCGGAAGTTTTCAATATGCACATTGCCGGATGTTTAAGGGCTGTATCCACGGCAACTAGAAGCCAAGAGAAAAATCAGTCACCATGTAACCACAGTCCCCTGAGAAACTAGCAACGTAAGATGATTTTTTCAGTTTCTAACAACATATTCAGACACAGTACCATTGAACATTTAAGGGCTAAAATAAGGTACATCAAGTAATGAAGCTGGTGGTTTATGTTCAAATCCTACCACATACTCAACCTACTTGAAGTTATGGGTGTCTTGACAACCCAGCACTCTATGCACAGCTCCATGCTTCAGGCTCCTCCAGACCAGAACATTTCAGCTAGAGAAAGACTGGGAAAGGTAAAGCTCAAAGAGTTGCCAGCAAAAAAATTCTGGAGTGGTTGAGGCTTTTTTTTTTTTTTCAGAAAGCATCCAAAGTGAATTCTGCTTTGGATAAAAAAAGCTCAGTGAACAGCAGAAAAAACCCCCCAAAACAATTATTTACATCCCAGTATATTGGAGGTACAGTAAAAACAACTTAGGAGAAACTTTTTTCCCCAGTTCCTCTTCCCTCCTCCCCCCCCCCCTTTTTTTTTTTTAACTTTTACTCTTTTTGCATTCTCTGGTGTAACTTGTCAGGCTCACATTCTTCAGAATTTCTTGCAAAGATTTGAACTTACTACAAAAAATGTCTATTTAAGAAAGGGGCCTCCTTACGGCCAGAACAGTTTGCCACACTGCACAGACAATGGAGCATCATTGAACCACCTACCATGTTCTTGCGTTCTCCTTCTATAATGCTACCAATACACAGGGAAACCATGCTGCCTCTTTCCTCAAACAGATGAACTGAAGAGTAAAGGAGTAGGAGGAATGAGCCAAACGACTTCTGAAGGGGCAGCTAAAGAAAATTGTTGCACTATGGCGTACAAAGGAAAGTTAAAGTTCACTTCCCTCACCAAACAAAATGGAAAGCAGGAGAGAAAATGTTAATTTATCTCACCTATGGCACATTACCTACAAACAGCATATGGGAACTCCAGAAATCTGCACAATGTTCTCATAGAATATAATTCAAAACCATCTTTGATGACTGATATATACTTTGCAGCTTTTATTATTTTCAGTTTCACAAAAAAACCTCCCCAAGAAACTGATCTGCATTCTTTATCAGCTTTACTCCCACAGGTAAAATTATCATTTAAATTCCATCTGCAATGTGATCTGTTCAACTCCACTGTCTTCAAATTATACCTTTCCAAGCCTTTTGCTTTCAAGCAAAAGAACTGCCCAAGTACAGCAATCCAGAATGTGGATATTCAATTTTTTTTTTTTGTTTTCAATTTTTAAATGTTACTTTGAGATTGAAATTAGCCCGCTTTTCATTTTTACCACTACATCTCAACATTTGTGAATGATACTTGTTGTGATTTAGTTGATGGCCAGTAAATGAGTCATTAAAAAAAAAGGCTCGTCAAAAGCTTTCATGACACATCTTTTCTGAAGAGCCTCTCTGAAACATTCATACATGGATCCCACTGCCTTCTAATCACTGGTTTCAAAGATTAGCACTATCAGTTAACTAAATGCTGCGCTCAAGTTAAAGACCAAACATGAAGATAACTTGAAAGTGTTTCAGCAACTTGTAAAGGGAAGCATCTTACTGATGTTCAAACAATGTTCATTTATGTTACTTAAACCCCTCCACCTTTTTAAAGAACTCTACTTGAAGTCAAACATGAAAAGACTTTTTTCCACTTTCATTGTTCATAGCCGAAGGAAAGGAGAAGATGAGAAGAAAATGTTACCAACTCTTCTTTTATCATTTATCGTTCTGAACTTATTTACCACTTCTGCAATTAAAGATATATTATAAAGATTGTCCTTCATAACTGGAAATGGCTTTTTCCTCCTATCTGAGGAATCTTGGCTGCACTCTACCCGGCAGCTTGTAGCCCAACAAACACTTTCAATTCATTTTCTATTACAAGAGCAACTTTCATGAATTGAGTAGTTTCTAGTTCAGTTCTCGTGTTAAAACTGATTAACGTTCCAATGGGAATAGAGAAATGTAGATTAGGATCTTTCCACCTGAGGAACAATTTCATCAGATTGAAATGCTAAGAAATCAAGGAAAACAGAATTATGTTATCAGGGAAAACAAAGATTCATACTCCAGTTGTTGGCCAAAGCTTTATGCCATCTCACCTCTAATTCTGGCAATATATTACAGGTAACATAGCTATACCTACTCATGCTACACTACCTCGAACACAACAAGAACTCGTGTATCAGTACATAGCTGTGTTTCAAGCAGAGCAAACTCAGTAAAGACCTCAAATTGCTAGGCTGTAATTAAATTATGAATAACGTATGTTCACACAGAGCAATGCAAGACCTATGTTGCCCGTTAGGTTTGATAGAGGAGTTACACAGACATCTAAGATACAGGAAAAAGTGAATTGAGACACCTTGTTTTACTGCCCTACGATGCCAAGTATCTGAATATCTGCATCTGCTGGTTTGACTAAAACAGAGAAAATAAAAGGGCTCTGTGATTCTGTTCAATAAGGAAATAAAACAAGAGCAGTAAATGCAGCAAACAGAAAGTCCCTGTGGTTGACCTCTGTAAGATACTTAGAGAATTTAATTTCTGCACATTCTTAAAAGAAACAAGCCATATTCAAAGTACTTCTACAAAGGAGTTATGTAGACAATTTTCAACCCCTCTGAAAAGGATGCTAACAATACAAATACTCAGAAGAGTCAGGAGGGTTCTGACTTCCTAACTTTCCACAATGGTTCTTACTGAAGATCACCGAGAGGCAATCACTTTACCTTCCAGCCTCATTTTTGGTGAAAGAATGCCAGAAGTACTGATAACCTTACAGGATTGTCTCACATTCTGCTTACGTCTCATGAAGCAGTTTTAACATAAAGCTATATAAAACACCTACATGGCTATCAGCAGTACAACATCCTATGAAAGACTGATGAAGAAGAATAAATACATTATTTTTAAGAAACAGGAACCACAAGATGCATGAACTAAAAATGTATTTTTCCCATCACTTAATACAGTCCTTACAGAATGTGTATCAATACCTGCTGCTGCCTTTGCCGCCTCATTTGGGCAACCTGAGACATCATGATTTGACGATCCAGTAACTCCATTCTCTGCTGCCTCTGGATGTCAACTGTTGCTCCCATTCCCACTCGAACTTCATTCGTTGGTTCCGCAGATGAGAAGATTGGTTCAAGAGTCCAAGAAAATATCTTTGCTACCCAGCTGGGTACACAAAGAATGCGATGAACTTTTAATATACTGCTATTGTAGCAAATCCCAGAAACCTAAAAGCAAAAATGAAATGTTAAAAGCCAAAAAAATCCAAAAACCTTAAATACACCAAATTTACTTTGTATTTAGCTGCAGATAGCAGTTGGTCTTTCTGTTTTTAAAGCACTTTTTATTGTATTTACCCAGCGTTCTGAGTCAAGAATCAGAGAAAGAATAGGGGATTTCTTTACCTCTAACTTCCCCACAGCTACAGATGATTACTTTTTTAAATCTGTGTAACTGCATTGCCTGTGACTCAGAGAGCTGCTTGGGGTTTTTTGTTTGTTTCAGGATTTGAGCTCAAACCAAGTGACCCTTTCTCAAAGAGGTCAAAATTCAAACAAAATTTTCATTTCTAGTAAAGGAACTGGCCAGGGTATGCTGCATGCTGACCTGAGAAGGTTAAGGCTGCCCTTGAGGATGCTGAAGCATTGTAAACACTCCTTAAAAAACCCAACCCCTTAAGGGTTCTGTTCCCCCCCAAGTCTCTCCTTCTAGTAAAACCAAAACCAAAACAGCTGATTTGAAGTTAAATCTAAGAGTATGCACAGGCTTATTCCAAAAGGATCCCATCTACCTTCTAGGAGAAAAAAAAAAAGTTTCAAAAACCAGTTAATTAAAGACTGTGATATTGAAAAAGCCAGTTTTTGTAATTTCCTTCTCCCACCTATGAGAAAAATACCCATTCCCTGCATTCACAGTCATGCTTGCTTTGGGCTTGATTTCATTTCAGATTCAGGAGGAGCAATAGAAATCCATATGCCCCATAAATGATCTACAGCATCACTCAGCCATCGTTTCAAAACCCATTACGAAGCCCCAGCACTTGAGCCCAAAGTGGTCCAGCAGGAAGGACAAAGTTTGTGCACAAACTCTGTCTCCATTCTGCTTTATGCCACCTTTCAATATTTGTGACTATTTATTGTCTGTTATGCCACAAGAATTACTCTATGACAACAGAGTGAAATGAACAGGAAAAGATATGAACCCCCTAAAATCCATAAACATACCCAAACAATGCAATTATGCTAGAAGCAATGTAGAAACTCCACACCTGGGCTATTTATTTGGGGATATTTGTTTTATCTCATTGACATTTGTATAAACATACCAAATGCATTGCTGCATTACACAAAGGGAGACAGTATAGGAAAACACAACTTCCTTTGGAAGGGGTATGTTTTTCAGATTATTTACATAGTTATTGTTAATTATCCGGTGAGATAATGAGACTTTTAGCAAAAATACATTCTGCTTTGGAAAATGCTGACTTTCATTTTATTGTACTTTCATTTTATGACAGCTCTCAGGGTTGGATGTAACACTATTCTAAAATGAGAAAGAACAATTCTAAACTACCCTTAGCCCCTTCAATCATTTTGTGTTAGGATGAAGGTGGTAAACAGGATGGGATAAGAGGAAGGCTATAATCTCTGGAATCATAGGGAAAGCTGCCTGTAACAAAAATTTTTTGTATTAAAAAAAAGGTCCTGACGGGACTCCGGGAATGACAGGGCACTGGAAAAGAAGCTTCTTCATGACCTCAGAAATTCTTTCCTCAGCTCTAGTGAAACTGTCCCAGATGACTGCAAGCCCATGACCAACACTTGTGCACATCTACTGGAAACTAAGAGAGAACTATAACCGCCAAAGAATAAGTGGAGGAAAATTCATATCACTTCTACAATTCATCTACTTTTGATACGCAGTACTTGAGGTATCTACTGAGCAAGAAGGTCCCTCAGAAGCTAACCACCTGGTCCCAAGAGAGTAGATAGGCTCCTCACTCAAGAAAACCTAGACTGTAGGGCTACCAGGAAGGTCACTTTTTTGGGAGCAAGAATTACTGAATGAGGTTGCAAACATGTATACATTTAATCTGATGATTTCTTAGATGCAAAATGAACAAGCAGCACCAGAATCTACAAATTATCTTCTCTCCTCCCACCTCATATCGTTAGGCTATGGAGCGAGGCCCCCTCTTTGGTCCCAGAGATTCTGCATTCCTGGTTGCACAAGTGTAACCAGGCAGGGAAAGCGCTCCCCCTCAAAATACTTTGTCCAACATCACACTAGCATTTCCTCACTTCTTCCAAATGTCCCTCCCAGCTACTGATCTCTGCTCACTTACAGTCCTTTGTTAAAGGTCTGATGTTTTCAGGACTTTAACGTCTTGAACGGGTTCACAAACTCACAGGAACAAAACAAAGCAAGCGGTGATAGGAAAATCTACATCTCCCTGAATGTATGACAAATCTTGACATGTGTCTAAATGCATTAACCACAAACAGAACCATTCTCTTATCAACTCAAGATAGAAAATACAGCAAAGAGATAATATCAGTGTCTTTAGTGTCAGTAGTTTGGGACTTGTTTGTCTCACAAGGGAAAGTGTACTGCAAGCACCAAATAGCAGCTGCATCAGTAAAATCATGTTCATATTTTTCTAAGTAGAGACGGCTAGTCATAGAATAGTTTAGGTTGGAAAAGACCCTTAAGATCATCGAGTCCAACCACAAATCTAGCACTGACAAGCCCACCACTAAACCATGTCCCTAAGCACCACATCTACATCTCTTTTAAATACTTCCAGGAGCGGTGACTCAACCACTTCCCTGGGCAGCCTGTTCCAATGCTTGATAACCCTTTTGGTGAAGAAATTTTTCCTAATATCCAATCTAACCCTCCCCTGGCTCAATTTAAGGCCATCTCCTCTTGTCCTGTTTGGGAAAAGAGATCGACACCCACCTTGTTACAACCTCCTTTCAAGTAGTTGTAGAGAGCAAGTCATTCTAGAGCATTTAATCAGAAGAAAAGGCTTTATAAGGCTAAAAGTTTATGGACACTGCTAAAATGGAGAATGGCACTTCGCACTGCGTGTGAGACTCATACACATGGGTCCTACCTGCCTTCCTAACTTTACTGAGCTCACTGGAGTAGGATGCCTGGTCTATAGCCAATGCACCAGTTGCAGTGGGCTGTCTTCTCTCTCCTTGCTGCTCCTCAACAGTGGATTAGTGTCTTGGCCCCTCCTTGTCCTGCCTTAGACAAAAACTTATTGCATAACCCAAACGTGGACTTCTGTGCTCACAGAGCAGGAAGTCGAGAAGTCTGACAACATAAAGTTCACAGTAAAATCTAAAATAAAAAGCACCTGGTGAAGGAACAAGACAGAACTCTGTGGGATTAGCAGGAGAGAAGTGTATCTTCTACACATAGTTGCCAAGAAACTTGCTATGGACCAGTAATTGTTCAGAGCAATCATGCGAGACTGCAATTCTTCACAAATATAAACAGATGGAAGGACAGACTCAGCAGTGCAGAGCACCAAGTGTACACTGGCAACCCACCTTGTTACCTCCACATCTGTTAGGATTTCAGTGCCACTCCCCCTCCTCTCTCCCTTGATTTACTACTCCAATTATAAGGCTATTAGATGGAAGCGTAAGAAATTTAAAACGCTGTGCTCAGTAACAATTTTTCAAGAAGTTTCATCTAGTGAGGAAGAGATACCCATTTGCATATTTCCAATAAACCCAGAATGGAGACATTTGTAGTTAAAATAGGTCTCGTGATTCAGTTTGGTTTAGTGTCATCTTAATGTCAAGTATTTCCAAAGAGCTTCCTCTTTAGCTGGTTCATATGCAGAACTTGATGTCTATAATTTAAAAAAAACACACAAGCTTTGACAAGGTATAAAGTAGCTTTTTAGATCATTTGTCTTACAGACATGTAGTGAATTTCTAGTGTTTAAGAAAGTAAACCTACTTTGTTTATTCAATGAAAATAAAATGATCTCATTATATCCCAACTTCAGCACTATGCTTCATTTTAAAGGGCTACTTTCCCCAAACAGATGAGCCTCCAGAATATTTTAGGCTCTCAAAAGTCACCACAGAAAGATGTAGCAGTTCAGTTCACATTGTTAGAATTGAGAATTTTTGGCTGGCAACATAAAACGTAATTGTTAGAATTGAGAATTTTTGGCTGGCAACATAAAACGTATCTTAGTTGTTTTCTGTTAGTCACACCATCATAATGTACAACCTCATCCACCATGCCATACGAGGCACAATGCTAAGCAGAGGAAATGCAGTATGCTGGAAATTGTCTGGCACCCTGCAGAAAAGAGTGTGCTTATATTTTTTCATTTTTTTAACATCATGGCTTATTACTGGTTGTTCACATTAAGTTTCCTAACCTCCTCCCACCCCTGTATAAAGCCCAACTTCCTCTCCCCTTCCCTCATGTCCCTCCAAAGTTGCATACTTTTTAGAAAAAGGAAGTAGCTCTAGTTTCTCTTTCATAGTAGGTAAACCATACATGGAAGCTCTGCAATATTTTACATGACAAAGACACATATGTTCCACTACTGAGACATTTAAAATCACTGTACTTGATTAATGCTAAAAAAAGAAAATAAAATGGAAAAAACCATAGGCAGATTAGTGTAGAAAATGATGAAAGCAAACAGCAGTATTCTTAAGGTTAAGTGACCTTCCTGTACCTATTTTATCTGCTTTATCCTTAGTATGTTCTGAATTCTATACAACCAGAATCAAAACAAAGGGTTAAAGTTTGTGTCGAGATTCTGTACATACCTTGATTAGAGAAACCCATTTATCAAACCCAGAGAAACTGTGTGGAAAACACCCAACAAATAAACCTTGACACACGTATTTTCAACTTGTACTTATAACCTGCAATGTAATTGTAACACAACAGATTGTTTTGTTTGTGGAAATAGTTATTAAGAGTATAAACAGCCTTTTGCAATAGTTAGCTTGACGGAAGATAATAATAATAATAATAATAATAATAATAATAATAATAATAATAATAATAATAATAATTCTCTTTGATTTCCGTCCCAGTTGACTGCTCAAAAATTTCCCAGATACCTTGAATTTTTTTTCTTCCGAGTCCATCAATGCTATCTTCATTGGTCAGGTGCTATCATTATCAGATCTCAATCACTCTTTGTGTATGTCCGAGTATGACCGTACTGCCGTTTCAGCACACTACAGCTATTCTTAACTTGTACTAAGGATAGGTTCCCTCGGGCCTCTGCTAGAGTTCTGCAGGCGATCATCATCATATTGTTAACCAAACCTCTTTACATAAAAGATCATGATTGGATTTATCTGCCCCAATGTAGACACGTGTAATTTAAAAGCCTACTTATGAGCTGGTGGTTTAAAGTTGTTTTCATAGTCAACAGAGAGAAACAGGCACTGTTAAGATGTGACTCAGATGTCTCCAAAGTACACACACAGCTGAATTACCCTCCCCAATTCCCTCTCTAAGCAATGGTAACATTGCAGCCATGATGGTCTACATGTACAGGCTAGAAAAGCTTGAAAGCTTGATAGAAGCAATCTACCTCTTACTGAACCAGTTGGCGCAGTTGACCCAAGTAGACCAGATTTTGGGCACACAAACTCTTCCTCAGATCTGAGAGAGAAACTGAAAACTTAAAAGTGAAATACAAACTGAAAACTAGAATTCATTTTTCTACAGGATCTCAGAAGCCATGGATATAAAAGAGAAAGTGTCTTATGATGCATTGCTACATTCTCCCTTTCCCACTACTTTCTCCTTCTTCCAGAATTGGAAATATCTGCATCTCCTTCCTCCTCAAACAATTGCAACCTCACTCACACTAACATCCCCTGTATGTCAGATGAATAAAGTACTTTTCTTCTCAGATGCTTTAACTGATGCAGAAGTAAGTGTTGTCAGCTTAGTCACTTGTCATGTGTTTACATGACACCTAGACAAGAGCAAGGTGTTGAAGCTCCCACCACAGAGGAGGTTAAGTTAATACAGTCAGTAGAATGTAGAGACGCTCACCTCGAATTAAGTCACTTACAGTCACTCAGCTGAATATTGACCATTGCCCACATGCAGATACTTCATGTTAATTTTGGGTGGGATTCAGCACATCTGTTAGCTTACGTATGGATATCTGCACCTGTCCTAAAGTTAGGACACAGACAAACAGACAATGCTGCTTTTTCATTCCCTAATCTCTGTTATTCCATTGCTTTTCCATTTCTTATTTCAGGCTATGCACTTCACAACCTATGTGCTGAGCTTCTTGAACTACGTTGCCAGCCGGTCAAGGGAAGTGATCCTTCCTCTTGTCTCAGCATCGGCAAGGCTGCACCTGGAGTACCGTGCCCAGTTCTGCCCTCCCTGGCACAGGAAAGACATGGACTTGCTGGAGCAAGTCCAGTGCAGGGCCACGAAGATGATCAAGGGACTGGAGCATCTTTCACATGAGGAGAGGCTGAGAGAAGTGGGACTGTTTGGCCTCGAGAAGAGAAGGCTCAGGGGGATTTTATCGAAGTATATAAATGCCTGAAGGAAGAGAATGAAGAGGATGGAGCCAAGCTCTGCTCAGTGGTGCCCAGTGACAGGACCAGAGGCAATGGGCACAACCTGAAACACTGGAGGTTCCCTCTGAACATCAGGAAACACTTTTTCACTGTCAGGGTAACCACAGGTTACCCAGAGAGACTGTGGAGTCTTCATCCTTGGAGATACTCAAAAGC
Organism: Grus americana; assembly: GCF_028858705.1. Taxonomy (NCBI): domain Eukaryota; kingdom Metazoa; phylum Chordata; class Aves; order Gruiformes; family Gruidae; genus Grus; species Grus americana. The sequence goes on from NC_072852.1 coordinate 160,541,914, forward strand.
TGCCCGGACAATGGACCTCTGCTGACTGGCAAAACAGGACCCACGCAAATGCCCTAGTGTGGTGCTCATACCTGAGCTAGAAAGCCCAGCTCATCAAGTAGGCAGAGCAAGCACAGCTCTACGCAGAGCAGCCCAGTATATCTCCAGAGCATACTCATGGGTTGTTTAACGGGATTTCTTGACGGTGTGGTCAATGACACTGGGTAATCAGCTGAAAATTATATTTTGGCGCACTGCACCACTGGCGCATACGCTTAGCCTTAGCTGAACAGCCAGTGGCAGTTCCAGCTCCAACCAGGCACACTGATTTCAAACACAAAGGCTGAAATACCAGTTGTAGTTAAAGACAAGACACCAGCAGGAAGCCTTTAAATAATCTACGTTCTTGGATTTATTTAAATTTTCTTAGTTATTTCTTCTAAAAACTATGTTTCTTGCTACTGAAAATGATAAAAATATGATCCCCTGTGATCATCTAATGTTTCAAAAAACCTAAAGACTAAGAAAAAAAAATGGAATGAGAAGGCTACAATATACTGATAAAACTATTTTAAGTCTAAAAGATACTGTTAGGGATATCCTCCTTTTGTGTCAATTTTTCAAGTCAGAAATGCACCGTGAAGTAGTCTGTTACCAGGCATCAGGGTGGAAACAAGCTCAAGATGAAAAAATATCATTGAGAGGCTTTTAAAGTGCAATTAATGCTATTGCGAGCACACTAGATTTTACTTTACAGAATAACAATATTCAAAGCAGTAACACATCATTTAATTATTTCTTATTATTGTTTTATTTAAATTTCATACTTCTAATAAGTTTTGCCTTCACTATAGCTTTTCATAATTCCAAATTTATAAGTATTAATTAAAAATGTGATTTCAGTTATTGCAAATAATTAACTTTTATCTATCCTGAACTCCAATTCAAATATGAATTTATGCTTGGCTATAAATCAACAGCATAAAAAACAATTAGTGCATAGCTTTCATGTATTTTTTTAAATTATCCAAACTCAATCCTCTTAGACTGACTCTCTTCTGTGTTGCCAAAGCACTACCACAAGACATTTAACTAGATCTAAGTAGACTTACCTGAATCACCATTTATAATTACACAATTACAAAGAATTCAAGGAATATCATACTTTGTCATTGACTAACCATCTAAATGTGGATGACTGGAGGATGTCCAGACTAACTGGAAGACGAAGGATGACGCATGGCAGGACATGAATGTGGAGGTAACTGCATACTACATTATCAGGCTCTGATCAAAGACTGTCTTCAAGAAAGTCAGCCCACATTTAATACTAATTTTAAGTAGGTAGAAGGGATGATATTTTAAGTGTGAATACTGCAATGTGGGGAAATACAAATGCTTCTGTATTCCCTTCAAAACATTTTTTTTTAAAACAACAGAAAGAATTCAGTAAGGATTGTTCAAAACCACTTAAGAAAGACGTGGAAGAGGAAGAACAAAAAATCAGTGATTCTTAGGTCTGATCAGATATTAACTACATGATGTTATTTTTAAGACAAGAACTAAAAAAATGAAAGTATGGTTTAAATATTTTGCTCCCCAGGCCAATCGCATCTTATCCTATAAATGCCGATCCTAAAGGGCAGGAATTGACTACAGAAAAAGACCTCAGCTGAACAAGTAACAAACAGAAAGGATGAATAAAATTCTTAACAAACAGAACTCAAAGCAATCCAAAGTACACTTGGGAGCATTTAACAACAGATGTCTGTAGTCTATGCAAAAACAAGTGAGCAACTTCAAAATTCAGAACGGAAATTAAAACCAAGCACTTAGCACTGTCTGAACTTTTTATCTTAACCTTAAGCCTTTAAAGTACGTGCTCTAAATTACAGATTCTCTACAGCTTTCCAATATCTAAAGCATAAAAAGCTCAACTTTTCATACAACATGAGAAAAGTAAATCACAGGGTAGTGCAGAAAGAAGGCAGAAGGCTGTTGCATTTGGCTTAGTGAAATCTGCGAAGTAAACAGGGTTTTAGAAACTTCAGCATTTGTAAGGTTAAGACAATTTCAGTTTCCAAAGGTTTGAACTGAACTGTAGACAAATTCAAGGCAGCTCACAGAAGACTTGGGGTACTCCAAATTTTGAACTTTATGCAATGCAGGTCACCTTGCAAACAAATAAACAAATTACACTAGATAAGAAGAAAGATGCTACAATGCTAAAAATCACAGGAAGGGCCTGAAAGAAACCTCATCCCTATGAAATATGGCCCCAGCTACATGGTTAGCAGAAACCCTGGCATGTGATACGTATGATGATAACATTATACTAATGAGTGGAGGGAACTGCATGTCCCAGTGGGCATCTCTCTGCTGGTACCACCTGAGCTTACTTCTTGAAGGAGGTATGCTGTAGCTATGATGAGCGAGCCTTGACATGCCCCTCAAATTTCAATCCTGCAAGAATATAGCCATGAGAAATGTAAGCTGAGAACCCAAGATATTTTAAAGGGAGGGAAAAAAAGAGAGAGGCGATGGGTTGATATGTATGTATGTGTCCAATGAAACATTCAGGTGGATACCATTTTCTAAGGTGTTTTGACTGTTTTAAAGAAAAATAGTAGGGAAACTGTTTCTGGCCTTCACTAAACTGAATGATATGCATTATATGGAAGCACTTCTGTAAACACCTACTGAAAGAATTTCTGCCTTAAAGTCAAATGGAAATAGGTTGCATGACTTTCATGAAATATCTGCATCTCTAATATGAAGTTTCCTAATTTTCTGACATAAAAAACCCCCTATCATAAGAAACAAATCTGGACTGTATGTACCAAGTATGGCATATTTCTGGCAAAACAAATCAGAAGAAACCAAATTAGTCTCATAAATTATAAAAAAAATAACATTACAGATTACTGATTAGATCAGATTTGTGTATTTGTTTACGGTCTACTTCTTAAATTCTCCCTTTTTTGTAAATGAGCATCATGCATTTAAAGAGCATGTTTTATACAACATACCAGCAACTGAAATTACCAGGCCCATACTGATGTACCAAAAGAACGATAATTGAGAGGTCTCCAGTTTCATCTGGAGAATAAAGAAGCTGCCTTTTAAGAGTGTATTCCTATGTTCATTCAGAATTAGAGACTAGGAAGATATATATATACACACCTTCTGGCAAAGACAGACACAGTAGACTTTTTGTATTCCAATAACAAAACACGTGCTGTAATCTCTGTAACTGAGAACAATCCATCGTGAAACTACAAATTGTGTAAAAATCCCGATCACCAGGCACATTACATCAATGCCTATCTGTATACGTAGACTCATACACACATGCAAAAACATTTCTGTAATTGTGGCATCACTCAAAACCACTGAAAACAAGCACTCAAGACGGTACAGTTCCCAGTTGCTCTAAACCTGCCTGGAATTCACAAGGAAGTCAAACAGCATTAGCAAGGATGAACACGGAAATCAATCTCCAGTGCCACATCTTGTATCTGTTTAGTTTAAGAGTGTTCATTACATGTTAAAATATAAACTGTGAGAATTTAAATAAACCTGAACCAGGAACATGGTGAAGAGAAAGCGGAAGCTGACAACAATTCAGAAATCATGCCAGCACCATCCATTTTAACACTCCAGACAAGCAGAAGGGCAACAAAAGCTAAATTGCGGAACAGCATCATATACAGTCATATGAGCATCTAAGTGATATTTAGAGCTAAAAATACAGACAGTGAAGTGTCTAATAAGCAATGAACTAGTGACTAAATATCACACCTAGCTGCCTTGGTGTTCATGCATTTACTCTGACTTTTTGTACGATTCATGGAAATTTGATTCAACAAAGATATAGTATGTTAGAAATTGTCAAGAGCAGTGAGAATTACAAAAATACATACATAGGTTGTTGGAATGACTTAGGATTGAGTCGACAACCTATGTATTTCTGTAATTGTACATATACATATATTATCAAGTATCTACACTTGTAGCATTAAAAGGTGCCTTTATAGTGTTTCATATCCCTCTTCAGATTATTTCATATACTGTGAAACTTTACTCCTTTATCAGGTTTTCTCAAAAGACACCAAATTATCATTTCTAACAGAGGAGAAAAAGAGACTTCTTATTCACAGAAGCGTGATGGATATGCTATGCAAAAAAATGGCTGAAATTCATAACATGAACTTCTTTCCAAATTGTAGCACTTGTTACAAAACGGTAGAATGCAGCTCTCTGCTTGCTGCAAACAAAATTGAGACTGAAAACGCATCACCATTGATGATGACTTAATTCATGCTGACTGAAGCAATATGAAAACTTCAAATGATTTTTTAAGTCTTCCTGTGACACAAAGAAAGCTCAATTTATTCTTATGGACTTATATCTATGTAAAACATACTGTCAACCTGCAATTTTAAAAAAAGGTCATTTAGGAAAAACAATCCTTAGAAAGTTGCATTATACAGCTGAATAAAACTGTACATTAAAAGGGAATTAAAATAAGAACCGCATAATATATTATGAAAAAAAATAATTTGAGCTGCTCTTTATAAGTCTGTACAAACAAATATCCATACAGTTCCTGCCACCAGGAAAGAGGGAGTTAAAATGCCTTTCCTTTTCTTTCCTTCCCTCTCTAACGAACACCTGTTCAAAAGGAAGGGCTATTAAAAGAGCCAGAAGAGTAACAGGAAAGGTAGTGTGCTTGGAGGAAGTCACAGATCCTTAGGCGGGCACAGAGGCTTGGGCCGATCTCCAGGAAAGAGAAATTCTGGTTTGCTAGTTGCACCTTTTTCATTGATATTTATGGTCAGATCAAATTGCTGAGCAGCCTATTTACTGCTCTGTTACTCCTGTTGGTTATCCTGCAAGCTCAAAGAGTATTTTGGAACAGACAATGCAAATGGTAGGAGACCAAACTACTGAGTTATAACAGCAATATGTGAAGTGTCCACGGGCATTTCACTCTGAGCTCACTGCAAATTCAAATTAGTAGGTTCTAAACAGCAAGAGCACAACTTAAGTTCTTAAGATTGCATCAACTTAATAAGGAGCTTTTTTGGAAGACGTGGCACTTTAACTGTTTGAAAAGCAAACAGTATTTTGGGTCAAGAAATCAGAGTCCGAGCTCCTAATTCCTAAGTTTGCAAAATTTTAAAAGAAGCTTATCAGTATCTAACAATCTGGAAGATTTAGTACAATCTATTTTAGCACTAAGTGCCTCAGTGCTAAGAACATCGTCATAAAGGAAAAAGATAGACCACACTGACTTAATCTGAGTGGCATGAAGAAAGTGATTTTGCACCCTTACTGCCGTTATCGTAGTGAGAAACGGCTATACTACAGATGTCCTAGGAGAACAGCAAAACATGAAAACTCCTCATAGCAAAGTTGTTAAAAGCTGCTTTTTGCAATAAAAGCTTGAGGCTTACTGAAAACTGAAAAAAACCCCACCCCAACCCCAAAACCCGATAGAAACATTTCTACCATTTCCTCAATAGTCTCATTTATAGTTGGGGGTCTAAAGCTATATCCATGGCAGTAAAATTAATTTTAGGGGGTCAGAGAGCAGTGGCACCCTGCAAATATTAACCAGCTCTTTTGTTGTCTGTCAGTTTATCACCAGCCAGCACTTTATACCTTTGGAAGTTAAAGACAGAAAACTTTCTACTTACCACCACAAATAAAACCATTACTCAGTAATTTCTGTTCTTATTGAGTCCAAATATACTGCACTGATTGTATACATAGAGTGTTTTAAGCAATGCATGATTTTTAAAACAGTAAGACTTACCAATCCACTTAAGGCTAAAATCCAGATGTAGGAACCAGAGGTTAAGAGCTGGAAGACAAGAGCAGTGATTTAAAATTTTAATTTTACAAAGCTGTTGTTGTCTAAACTACTATGTTGCAATATTATATAGGCTATGTACTTATCATGACAATGGGAGAAGTGAACTTTCACATGTGAACTGTGAAAATTCAGTTTAACATTAAAAAAAGATGTATTCCAGAAGTAGCAGAAGTAGAAAAAACCCAGGGATTCAACAGTTGTTCTCCTTCTACAGAACCATACATTTTATTTTCATATAGCATAAGTATAACAGGATGTCAGTTATAGGCTGCACAGAAAAACAAGTCTGAAAGACAGATTGAAGCAAAGGAAATGACTCAGCAGCAACAGGAGTTCCAAGTGGGGCAGTGCAAGTGAAGCTTTCACAAGCGCAGTCCTGGAGAGACTAAGCATGAGCATCAAAATTAAAGAAATAAAATTCTCATCCAGTGGCATATTTGTCGCCGTGAAATCACAGAAATAGGTCAGAGTGAAGTTTGAAAAAAAATCCTGATAAGCCAACAGGGCAGCTCATCGTTTCTAGTAAAGTATGTGATTAATCACCTGAAGAAGGTTATTACCAACTGGGAAAACAGGCTGAAAATTAGACTGATACTGGTTACTAAAATAGTTCTGCACAATACCGACTGAATCATGAGAACACCTTCCCTCTAGACTTCTGACTACGGAAAGAGTGACTTGAGGTAAGGGCAGAGTTTACAAATGAGGAGAAGGCAAATGATCTTTCCCTCAGCCTCTGCGTGACGGCAGCAACCGTTCTGTACGCAGCAGGGAAAGATCGACCGAAGATACAGTGATTAGTAACCAGAGGCGGTGTGTGTATGAAAGCAAAAGGCAAAGGACATGACAGAAAAGAGCACAGACAATATCATGGCTTTCCCAAAGACCAGAATAGTAGTGGTAGTGATGGGTTTGGAAAAGAGGAAGCAAGATTTCTGTAAGATCAAGAAAATAAGGTGCTGGAGCAGAAATCAAAGGAACCCAAAGGCTGAACAGCAAAATGGATGAATGAAACGTTCGCGTGGAGCACAAGCCAATATTCTGAAACTGACCATTCATTCTAAAATACTCTCTACCACACTTCACATAACTATGGTGCTTTCCGTTGCTAGTGCTAGAGCTATTTCTGAGTCCCTGGAATATATAAAAATGAGTACAATTTCTCATAAGTTTGCATGTCTCCTGTTTCATAATTCAGGCTGTGACATGAGTGTCCATTCATTTCTAGGCTGCTGGGGTTTTTTTTGTTGTTTTTTTTGAACAACTACTGCTTTTCTGTACCAAGTACCTATATTTTTCCATTTATATTTAACAAAATACTACATGATATTGCTGTGCTCTACGTTACACTATTTTAAATTACCTGTCACATAGTAATGCTTTATATATAGAAATAATATTCATTTACATAAAAGTGAAATTCAGCCCAAACCTTGATTATTTACCAACGGTCTTATTATGAAAAAATACTGTATTCTATAGCTTTGTTTGAGCTCTAACAGAAAAGGGGGGAAAAAACAAAATAAAAAATATAAGCAAATTAGAAAGGTTAAAGAGACATATGCCTTAGCATCAGGTTCTGTTTTCATCTATTTTCAACTAGTTCATTTTGTTGACCAAAAAAAAAAAAAAAAAAAATTGTAGAATTGTCCATTATATTTTCCTGTGCAAGACAATCAAGACAGAAGACAATGGAAGAACAGATCACTTGCCCACCACTTTAGCATGTAGAAATGCATACTAGCAACATGTTTTTCAATATTTTAGTTGATAGAACAGTCACTAGCTAAACATGTAGAATCACCCATGTGGAAGCCTCAAAATTCATAGACAAACATACAGAAATACTAACTGCTACATTAGAAATTAATTAAAAGATGAATAAGCAAGTACATACCATACCTGTAAACCCAGTATGTAGACCAGCGTCTTGTTTGTGATAGAAAAGTGGCCTAATACTTGTGTCACCTGCACTCTTGGAATGGAGGAATAAAATGGTACAAACAGCGCAAACACAGGACCCAAGCTGCGAAAAGAAAGATACAGGTGGTTAATAAGAATGATTCTAGCAACAATACTGTAAAACAATCAAAAGCAATTAATCCTAAGTACATAACAAACAAAATGTAATACCACCTTGCAAACAAAGGTCTTCCTTGGGAGCCAACTCTTAGATAACTTGCAGCATTCAGGATAACAGATTCATTAGCAAATAAGAAGAACAGGTGACAAAAAGTATCTTCTTTCCAAATGTTTAGGACCAGAGGCAGCAGAGAAGGCAACATATTTAGTGTAATAGCAGACTGTTTATATAAAATACAGCACACAAAAAGAACAGCAGTAGTCTCCTGCACAGAACAAAACCTCTTTGATTCAAATGGTAAGGATTATACCTTTCCCAAAAGATTATGGAAACTACTTCACTCATGCAATTAAACTCCTATTATTTACCCAGGCTTAAGGTTAGAGGATTGCTAACAGACTGCAGTATCCAATATGGATACAGCTGGATTTAACTTGCCTTTGCCAGCGACTTCCATGGCCATACAAATAACTAACTTGCTTTAAGGTCCTTGCCTTAAATCACAGCACATGATATTTATTAAGTTTCTAAAGCCTCACTGGAAGCAGATTCACAGAATTTAAGACTCGAGCACCTTTTATAAAGGCCAGATACCTAGATTGAACTTGTGAACGTAAACTAGTGCATTTCATCCACATACCCCCACACAAAGCCTGTGTTCCTCACCATAAAACACCCAGAAAACTAAACCACGTATTAAAAACAACAGAAGAGGCCACAGCAGAACCAGTGCCAAAGGCATGGATATGGAAGATTCTAGAAGAAAAATACTTCCTAAGATGGAGAAGGGGAAGAAAATAAAGGTCATTTCAGGTGAAGTGGTGGAGCTGTGGTGGCAGTGACCTCCAGGCAGCAAGCTGCAGGCAGCAGGCGGGGGCAGCTATCAGCAAAGTGCTTCCCCAGCTGAATCCTCGCCTGTGGTTCTGTGCTGTCTTGTGTCCGACAGGTGTAGGATGCTGCACGGGGTAATTTTTCACTGCTCGCCAGCTTATCAAAACTCTCCAGAGCTGCAGTTTCCACAGGCCTTTACGTGAAAGGGATCTTATTATACTCAGTGGGAATTCTGCAAACGGCAAAAAACAGGACCCAATGAACTTGAAGTGCTCACTCAAAAATACATTTTCCTTCCGGAGGATGTACTGATAGGAGCAACACTATGTAAAATGATGGTCTGAATATTAAAACTTACATTTCCTGAATAACTGCCAAATGCAACACCCACAGCTATGAAAAAAACCCCTTCAAATAGTATTTTTACTCATTTAACGGGCTGTGACATAAGAGCACTTTGTTATCATTTTGTTTGTTATATTTGAAGTTCAGCTTGCTGAAAAGCTTCCTCTCTGAGGACTTAAATACAGTTTTATTATAGAAACATTTTTGGTATCATTAGTTTAACACACAGTCAGATGCACTTGAACGTGTAGAGAATGCTAACTCAGAAACTACTGACAAATGTTCAATTTTGCATATAATCCTTCTTACATAAACAAAAACCACCTGTATAAACACACACAACACATTCTTAAAATAAATACAATTTTTTTAAGTTGTAGGAGTTGATAGGCACAGCTACAAGAGTGCCAGATACAAAGTGGCTTCATCAAAAGTGCTTCTGTTGTAGACAATATTCACTGAAGTAAATCAGGTTTTATAAGCGGAGAAGAAAAACAAAGAAAAAAAGATCTTTTCTCCTCTTAGAAAAGTAATTTTAAATTATTTCTTTCTACTCTTACCAAATGACCTGAGGGAGTCCCAAATTTGTGGCATGCTTTTCAGGTTTTATTCCTCCTGTGATAATAGTGACTCAGACACAGAGATTTCACATGCAAGGGTGCACTCAATCATCAGATGGGAAAGTACAAAAAGGAATTTCCCATGACTGCAATTGCATTTTAAAAAGAGATTAAAGAATGTGGAAAGGTCCTTTAAATGTTAATATGTCAACAGGGACCACAGAAAACACCAGCCCAGTTCAGGACAGTGATCCATGTAATTCGAAGTCCAGTGTCTGACACTGCTCAGTACCTGACAATCTAGAGGAGCTGGGGGAAACCTAAAAATGAACTTTTCTCCTAAAACAGTAAGCTCATAAGCACCACAGATATACACCTCCAAAGGCATCAGTTTCTGTTTTTTACACAGAGTTCACACCTAGTATCAATAGGTACTACACAAATATCCTTTCAGGTGTCTTTTTTTTAAAAAACATCAAAACTAGTGCCCTTCAAAATATTTTGTGAAACTCATTAGTGCAGGTGAAGCCACTGTGTGAAAATTTATACCGATTACTTTTAAACTTTTTCTCTCAACTTTCATTACATAATTCTGTACTTTTACTTTGAAAATTTCAATTAATATTTTGAGTTGCCTTCAGAATTTTCTATACATTACTCATGCCTTGGTTTAGAATATCTACATGGAGATGCTGCTCCTCTACAGTGTGTCTGTCAGAGAAGTTATCTACATAACAATACTAGAATGTCACTGACATAGTAAGGGACAACTAAGGGATGGCTAAGGAAAACATAAGCCCACTGCTTAACGGAAAAAGGGACCCAGTGACAAAACACGTGAAAAAAGCCAAGGTACTCAATGACTATTTTGCCTCAGTTTTCACTGGTTAGTTTTGTCCTCTGGCCTCCCAAGGTCCCTGAGCCTCCCGTGGGACTGGAGCAACATCTGCTGTGAAGGAAGACGGTCAGGAAGCTCTTGAGCCCAGCTGGTTATACAGGAGACAACGGGACCAGATGGGATGCACCTCAGGGCATCAAGGGAGATGGCCAATGTTACTCAAACACTGTGGTGATCAGGGCAGGTTCCCGATGACTGGAAAAATGCCAGCGTCTCACCCATCTTTAAGGAGGGCAAGAGGATTCAGGTAGCTGAATACTAGGAATCCTCACTTCTGTCCCTGGGAAAGTTCTAGAGTAAATCTCCTAGAAGCCATTGCCAGCCACATGACGGACAAGGCGATTGCTAATAGCCCGCATGGATTTACCAAGGGTGACTCTGGCACTGTGGACAAGGAAGGGAAAGGCAGCAAATATATGCTCTGACTTTATGATGGCCTTGGACTCACTCTCCTCTTGTGTCCTTGAAGAAAAACTGGGGAGATACAGACTGGATAAGCAGACTTGAGGGAAACTGGCTGCAGTGCTGGACTCAAAGGGTTCTGACCAGCAGTACAAAGTCCAAGCAGCAGCCAGTTACCAGCAGCTTCCCTCAGGGATCCACACTGGGGCCAACACTATTTATTGTCTTTATTAACGGCCTGGATAATGGGACAGAGTGCACTCCCAGCAAGGTGCTGAATGACATCAAATTGGAGGGAGCAGTCAATACTTTGGAGAGCAGAACTGCATTCAGATACTCCTTGACGGGCTGGAGAAATGGACTGACAGGAACCTTATGGAGTTCAACAAAAGCAACTGTGGGGTCTTCAGCCTGGGTTGGAATAACCCTGTGCAATGGTACAGATTTGCAGACAAGGAGCTGGAGAATCCTATAAGTGTTAAACAGCATTTTGCCCTTGCAGGAAAGGCCAGTCGCATACAGGGCTGCATTACCAAGAGCGTAGTCACCAGTCCAAGAAAAGCAATTGTTCAGCACTTCTGAGCCTGAACCTGAACCACTGTGTCCACTTTTGGGCTCCTTACTTCAAGAAAGGCATTGATATGCTCGAGCAAGTCCAGCTGGGGGTAATGATGGTCCAGTACCGTATCAGGTTGCCTAGAGCTAGAATCTACATCCTCAGAGATACAGCCTGGACACACAGCCCGAAGTAACCTGTTCTTTTTGGACGTGCTTGGAACCCAGGGTTGAACTAGATGACTGCCAGAGGTCCTGTCAAACCTAAGTTACTCTGTTATTCTGTAAATAATCAAAGTCTTGTTCCTGAAGCTCATAAACACTGCAGGGATTTACACAGACTCACAGATTGCTAGGGGTTGGAAGGGACCTCTGGAGAGCATCTAGTCCAACCCCCCTGCTAGAGCAGGATCACCCAGAGCAGGTTGCACAGGATTGCATCCAGGCGGGTTTAGAATATCTCCAGAGAAGGAGGCTCCACAACCTCTCTGGGCAGCCTGTTCCAGTGCTCGGTCACCCTCACAGTGAAGAAGTTTTTTCTCATGTTCAGATGGAACTTCCTGTGTTCCACTTTGTGCCCACTGCCCCTTGTCCTGTCACTGGGCACCATAGAGAAGCCCAGTGGCACCACAGAGAAGCCCCTTCCTCTACACATCCACCCTTTAGATATTTATAAGCATTATGAAGATCCCCTCTCAGTCTTCTCTTCTCCAGGCTAAACAGACCCAGCTCTCTCAGCCTTTCCTCATAAGAGAGATGCTCCCATCCCCTCATCATCTTTGTAGCCCTCCACTGGACTCTTTCCAGTAGCTCCTTGTCTGTCTTGAACTGGGGAGCCCAGAACTGGACACAATATTCCAGATGAGGCCTCACCAGGGCAGAGTAGAGGGGGAGTATAACCTCCCTTGGCCTGCTGGCCACGCTTTTCTAAATGCACCCCAGGATACCATTGGCCTTCTTGGCCATGAGGGCACATTGCTGGCTCATGGAGAGTTTGTTGTCCACCAGGACTCCCAGGTCCTTCTCTGCAGAGCTGCTTCCCAGCCAGTCAACCCCTAGCCTGTACTGGTGCTTGGGATTGTTCTTCCCTAGGTGCAGGACCCTACACTTGTCCTTACTGAATTTCATATGGTTCCTCTCTGCCCAGCTCTCTAGCCTGTCCAGATCTCGCTGAATGGCAGCACAGCCTTCTGCTGTGTCAGCCATTCCTCTCAGCTTAGTATTGTCAGTGAATTTGCTGAGGGTACACTCTGTCCCCCCTCATCCAGGTCATTGATGAACATGTTGAATAAGGCTGGGCCAAGCACTGACCCCTGGGGCACACCACTAGCTACAGGCCTCCAACTAGACTCTGCACCGCTTATCACAACCCCCTGTGCTCTGCCATTCAGCCAGTTCCCTACCCACCTCACTGACCCCTCATCCAACCCACACTTCCTTTCTGCTCCTGTATTTCACTAGACAGGTACAAACATCCATCCATGTACTGTAAATAAAAGGACTGTTTCTTAACTCTTTTAATTATGTTAATTCATTATTTGGTAACATATAGTCAGATTCAACACCTACAAGTGGAAAACCTACTCTTACTGAAGGACTACTTCAATTCTCTCTTTTCCTTTGCTTCTCTCTTTTCCTCTTATTTTTGCTTTTCCCTGCATCCCTTTTAATCTCCTTTCCTCTAGTTTCTCTCCTTTTCCCAAGACCTTTGTCCCAGCCCTTTGTTCATTACACTATGAGACTATCAGGAACATCCTTTCAAATGCCATGATTAACTTCTGCTGGAAACTTGAGATGTCTGTATGCAAAGAAGGGCCATAGACACAAATATGCACTGACTTTAAACTGAGTTTATGCCCACTTCATGTTTAGGAAGTTAAATTCAGTCATGTGGGTTAGAAAATAAAATTTTTGAACAAAACAAAAACCGCTAAAACCTGGAAGATTAAATTCTGGAGTTTGAACACTCTATATGGATATCATGTCCATCCCAAAGGCGTACTGTAATAGCAGGCTCTACACCAATTATATACTCATTTTGAAGAGCATGTTAAATTTCAACATTTCCAGTGAAAAAGAAACACAGCAGACCAGATGGGAACATTCTATAACTCTTCTATAAAACTTTTTAACATTAGTAAATATATGCACAAAATAAAAAAAAAATGGTTCTAAAATGTATGAACAAATGGGTAGAAAGCTAAACATTACTTCTGCAAAAATATCTGCTGTTGTCAATGGAAGATCTGTGGGATTAAACTTGTTATTTTATTCAGAATGACTCACTACACTTACTAACTGCAGTGCTGTATTTTTCTTCATTTAAGTTCTTCATAAAAAAACCATTAACCTGACAAATTCACAACCACATATTTTTTGCGGGACTAAAAATATCACTTTTAAAAGCAGCTGCAGATAATACAGAGCATGTAAACAGTGTGCTTGTAATTCAAGTTACTAAGTTACTTTAGTGCTCTGCATTCCTGCAGCTGCCATATTACACTTAAGGTGCCACCCTTTATTCTGAAAATGTTAGACATTCTCAATAGCATTCCTTGAAATTAGGTAACTCCCTGGAACATGACTACCCTTCATAGTTGGGATCCTCTGCCTGATGCAGCCCAGGACTCAAAGGAATCATCTATTGCACCCAACCCTTTCTCTACCACGAGCAGGACACCCCAGTGCCTGAGGCCTCTCAATACCAGCAAAAGCATTGGAGTACCTTACCCAATACTCATGTATCTAACTGCCAATATTTCATAGGAACATGGGAAGAAAGCGGAAGAAAAACCCCAAGACAAAACTTGAAGTTGTGCATCTTGAGGGGAAAAGAAAGGTTCCTCCTGCCTGTGAATATCTCAGCAGAATCACTGCAACTTTGGGTTCATTAAAATAGGAGACCGACCAACCACTTTACAATTCCCTCATGAAGACAGAAGTCAGGCACCCACCTCTCCTAAAAAAAGCTTTAGTTTTTAATGCCAAGATTATCCAACAATTTATTCCGTAAACTATTCAGCTCCATTGCAAACCAGTTTCAAGTTCCTTTCGCTTCCCATTGGGGAGCTGGATTCATTCTCTGGTTGATCCACGAACACCCTGTGTAATTCAGAAGTCATTTCTTACCTTGGGCAGTAGCTCTCTAGAATTGTAAAGCTAAATCCAGTACCGTTTGTAAACTGCTCATATAGAGTAGGGACTAAGTAAGCAGACAGAAAATAAACCATCACAGGCATCATAATATACTGGTCAAAATTTTAACTGCACTGCTTTGATGTCACCACCTCTGAAAGTAAGAAATTAGTATATTAGTTTATATGTAGTACTCCTTGCAGTCAAAAGCAAAACAGTAAGCCTTTGCACACAAAAGGTAAAACCAAACATATATCACACTTTTTGATACATGACATTTCTTGGTTTAAATGTTCAAATCCTGGGACAGTCAAACAGATATTGGAGAAGCAGCAGCTATATAAGAACAGAAAACGAATAGCTAGAAGGATAAATAGTGAGTGAAAGAACGCAACCTCTATCATTTAGCTCAAGCAATTAACATCACATTGTGCTGGGCTGGATTGGTAGCTAATACATCACACAGTGTGACTCAAAGGGTACAATCTAGTAATGTATCTTAATCAAAGGCAGGCAATATTTTGTCAGATCGGAGCAGGAAACACATATTGGCATTATTTTATAATGGTAAGGCTATTTTGAAATAAACATTTCCTTTAATATGAAGCTGTGGTACTAATGTCAGTCCTTGAGCAAAGATTACTACATGCCTGTGTATCTCAAAATTTCCCATTTCTACTACATATTTTTGCTGCTGGACAGGGAACCACATTGCAGTACTACTTTGTGTACATATGAAGCAAGTTCCCTGTGCAATTTCCCTTTAAACAGACTTTAATTCTCATTACTTCATTTAAAGAGATTCTGCTCTGTGACGAAGCTGAATAATTCAAAAATTATTCAAAAATAATTCAAAAACAAGAAAGGAAAAAATCCAGAATAAGACCAGTAAGTTCTCTCAAAGACTTTCTGAATCTGGTGTTAGAAGATAAATGCCCCACAAAACTGAGGAGCTGAAAGCCCCAGATTGAGCCTTCCAGCTCCCTGGCATCTAAGGGGAATCAAGTCATGTCTGCACTGGGAGTTCAGCACCAGAAAAATCAGCACATAGTGCCAACTAAATGCTCCGAGTAGGCACAAAAGTAGCTCATAAGGCTCTACTTCATTCTGCTATAGCAAAAACATGTCCCATAAGACAAGGTACATTTAATAAACTTTAACTTGGTCATTAGATCTGCATTTACTTTAGGCTTTCTGATGAGATGGACACGTTAGTCGAGATCATATCTCTGCACATCTCCAACACTGCAATGTCAGGAAACACTTCTGCCGTGAACACAGCCCTAATGTTTCTAAAGAGGCATTCCACCCTCTGCATGGGTTGGACCTGCCAAAAATAGCATCATCATGCCCGCTTGCTAGTTCTTTAAAATCAGGCCACTAAATGAGGCCACTTTAAAGATAAATAGTCCTTTGCAGTCATGAACGATCAGTATGAGTTTTTGGGGAAAATACCAGGTAACTCTCAGCCACAGCCTCTAACAGCAAATGACAGGATTTTCCATCGATCTCTGATCTCTAAATCCCTCTTAACATACACACAATTTAACTCTTTGATTAGTGTTCTTCACCCTGGTTATTCCAGGTAACAACGGGTTACCGCACAGTTTGACATCCCGTTCCTTTCTGATTGCCTAGCCACCCGTTCTTACCGATATCACTTTAGGAGAATCAGATTTGTGTTTCAAAAGCTTTTTCTCTTGCACGTATTTACCTTATATGTATTTTATTATTATTATTATTATTATTATTATTATTATTATTATCCTTGCTCAAAATGCAATAAACAGCTTACAAAGGCACACATCCTCATTAATCTCTCAAACCACCACAGTTCATCAACTCCCTCGTATAACTTCAAAGGGCATTTCTGTAAAGCCTCGTCATTACAATACTAAAACAGTGCTGGGAATGTACACGAGCTGGTGAGATGTCTGTTTTTACACAGCATCTCAGCATGCCTCCATTCTGAGGTTTTCTTGTGCTGTGTCAGATCTGATCAGTAAGAAGCAGTTTTAAAGCGTGTTCTGATCATACAGCTCTTTGCTACAAACTACATTTAAGTTATTTTTAAATGCAAATGGCATATAAACAAAGTTTTTCACTCAGGGATATTACTTAGTCAACAATTAGTCAAGTAAACCTCTCAGTAAAGTCCCTTCTATGAAAGCCAGTAACGCATAACTTCAGGGGGGAGGCGGGAGGGT
Source organism: Grus americana (assembly GCF_028858705.1). Lineage (NCBI taxonomy): Eukaryota > Metazoa > Chordata > Aves > Gruiformes > Gruidae > Grus > Grus americana. Next base: position 160,558,790 of record NC_072852.1, read on the forward strand.
TGTTTCTAATTAGTCTCTTTGAACAGACTAATTGTAAAAGGATTAAAAATAGATGCTTTCACATCCCATAAAAGAGTAGGCAGATCAAGAGGAGCATACAAACAAGGGGGTTTTTAAAGCACTTGACAAAACTACTCCTCCCACAAGAGACTCACGTAATCACTCTTGAAAACAATGTGCTAGGGTAAACTTTTGCAGTCAAGCCAGCCTGCTAATGCCCTTAACTGCTCAGAGGATCCAAGAAGCTACAGATATGTAAGTACAGAAAAGAATTAACTTTTCTTTTTTTTTTTTTCACTGAACAACAGCAAACAAGTCCAGAAAGATTATTTCTTTTTTGCATTATACTGAATATTTTCATGTGGTAGGAAGGATAAATGATTTTTGGATGGCAGAAACAAGGCTTGTGGAAGAAATTCTATGGTATTTTATGTTCATATATTACTATGCTGTTAGCTAATTTTTATTTAAAGGATCTGTTGACCCACAGCATCAACAAGTTATTTTAAGTCTGTCCTTATAATACAGCCTTTCGACAATCACAGGGAAACATTTGATACTGCATTAGTCTGGAAGTTTTTTTTTAAATTAGTAAATTAAATTATACTATTGCAGAAATAACTACTGTTCAGTAGTAAGGGAAGCGTTGCAGTTCTTAAGTCATTCACTGAACCTTGCAGAATACTTTAATAGTAGGAGAGAACCTTAAAACAAATCCATATTACAGTTGTGAATGCATAGCTTGCTTTATCACATGTATTCCTCCTCTATGAAATAGCCTTTATTATCAGCTCAAGAACTCCTCAGTCACGCTTCTCACATCTAAATATTGCAACAAAACATTTTAAGAATTATTTAAGTTTTATGAGCAAATTCCTCTTTTACCTTCTGACACGCTTTTCTTTCAAAGTTTTTAGAAAGAATTCTTTTTCTGAACTGCAATCACCAAACACCTTTTTCCTTATTACTGATCTTCATGGCACAAAACTAAAGAAATATTACAAGTAATATGATTTTTATACATCTTCCTAATTAAAAATGATCCATTCTTCCTATTATACTCGCAAACCAAGACAGACTATGCAACAGACAATAACTCAACTACCATCTATCTTAAAAAATAGAGCCAGCATGCATGCCTTTGAGCACAACAGAATACAAGCGGTCTGTCTAACATTTTTCATGGCTCTCTAGAAGAGATGACGGAACCGAAAACTTACCTGGCAATTAGTCTTTAATAGCTCAAATCTCATCCCTTTCTGTTTGAAAGATTGAGGAGTATGTATACATGTAATGAGTAATAAATTTAAGCTAGATTTCTGAAGTTGTTTCTGAAAACTAAAGACTGTCCCTGTACAGGTTTCATATCACCCAGGAAAAAAAAAATCATATAAAAGGTGTGTATGTTTTCTAGTACTAAAATACAAATTTTTATCTGACCCCTTTCCTCTTCTGCTTGCAGGAATGTAATTGTCAGTGGCTCAGGTTTTTATTTTGTTTACTTGCTATAGTTTAGGTTCTCTGCTTTTTACATTTAGTATACCTAGATGACTAAACTGAAGAGAGGTTAATCATCTTAGCATCAGCACGGCTCTTCACATTAACATGCATGTTTGGCAGAGATGATTTATGTTAGATAGTTCTCACACTCTTCGTAGGACAGATCACATTTGGAAAGAGAGACCCAACAGATGAGAGACATGTACATTTCAAATTACTTCCACTTTTTCTTTAACTAGTTATGCAGCATTTTAACTCAACTTCTTTATTTTCATTTCACTTCCTGTAGCTTCTATTATTTTGGAGCACCAAATATAAAAGTCACACAACTTTTAAAAATCTATAGTAATGGAGCAAAGCAGGACCATAAAGGTCCCACAGTCTGTGCATCTGCAAATTCTGTTAAGCATTTAAAGAATATTATAATTCTTCATAGCTATCATTAAGAGAATTTCATTCATGAAGTGCATACTTGGGGTTCTCTGATGTGTGGTTTACAAATGTGGCTTTAGTACTCCAACAAGTTTGGGTCTATACCAAGGAAGAATAAAAGCACTAACCTGGAAACTTTCTCACCAAAACCAGCTGTGGGTTGTGACCTGAGGATTCAGCCTTCAGGTCATTAGGCCTCCTCATTGTCATTTAGGGCACAAAACTCAACAGCTTTTGAAAAAAGGTAAATTAGCATAATGCACTAGTGGTGTATGAGTGTTAAAGTATTAGAAAGAAACAGGAAGCTTTAGGAAACGCCTGTCTCTTGCTTCAGCTTTTATTTTATTTTTGTAGTTAATACATACACCTAGTTTTATGTACCTAAGGTATATGTTCTTTCTATATTAACAAAGTGTTCTCCTACGCAACTTAGCATGCACACTTTTTAACACACATAACTTAGTTGAATCAAGCCTTTTTCTCAAACAGACCAAACACTCTACAATGAAGATCACTTGTATGGTAAATTAGAAATTCAAACAGTAAATATCACTGATCAACAGAAAACAATTAATTTTAGAGATCAAGGAAAAAAATAAACCTACATAACCACAGCACTGCATATTTCCCATCTTCTACTGTTTTTATACTCTGTAAGACTTACAGAGCTTACACCTATAGAGGACTGTAAGCTCAGCAAATCCTCAGGTCAGGCACTGCAGGGAAAAAGAAAAGTTTCCTTCTTGACCATTCCTTTCAAATCATTTATACACTTTATGCATACACATTATTCCCATATACTGTTTGTTAAAGAAATATTTTCCACCTCGAAGTGACTAAACCGTACTATTATAAGGTCAGGAGAGATCTTTCCTTGCCCTTCCAGGAATTTAAATGCTATCCCTCTTAAAGTAGCTACTGGACAGATGGACCAGGGATTCATCACCAAAGAATGAAAATTATGAAGAGACACAGACAAATCACATATTGGATTACAATACACAGTTAAAGCCTTTTACATGTTCCCTGTTCTGCTGAAAAGACAGATGGTGCTCCTTCAGCAAAAGCAGGAGCTGAGAACAAGAAGAAAATTCATTAGCGTACAGAGAGAGCAAGGCTTTGTATCACTGCTTGCACATAATCCAAACCCATGTAATCTAAGGTTGCAACATTGCAATTGCTGTCTCATAGCTTAAGTCTACGGTTGTTAATAGTTAAATGTATGTAACATTACGATACTACGTATAAAGCCCATCATACATGAACATCTCCATGAACTAGGGCTTTGGGTTACGTAGTACTTCCAGGCTGGAGCCACCATTCTGTTCGTTAAACACCTTTTGCAGTTGGCACTCTACTCTGCGCTGGGCGCTTGCATACTGCAGTATAAATGTAAAACAGATGAATAATGCCAAACATTTTCACAAAAAACCCCAATCTCCTAAACCAATTTATTTTCCTTCTTTGATGAGATTACTAAATTGGCTTAGAGGGCATCTGCACAGATTTCAGACATGCTAGATTTTGTAAGCAGCTTGACATGGTACTGAGATTTTTTTTTCCCCCCCGAGTGGATACTATTGCTATCAAACATCAAGAAAGCATACAGAATAGACTAAAAACTGGCTAGCTAACAAATCTCATAAAGTAACTGGCTAAAGAAAAACTTTTTCTTCCCCCATTGGTGGTCAGAAAGCAAATACAATTCTAAGACTTGAAAATGGCAAGTGAGAAAACTATGAAGAAAAACCTGCACTGGTTGCAAGCCTGGGCATAATATTAAAATTAGTTTTAACTCTCCCAGGCATAAGGTCCTCCCAGATAGAAGCAAAGAGCAATGGGCATGCCCTTAGACTGGAGATACCCCAGGACACAGTGAATCTGAGAAGTACTCCAGGACCACAGTGAAGTAACTTCACAAGCTCCCAGTGCAATGCTACACAACTCAATCTCGGATACCTAATCAACTGAGCAGAAAAAACAGGGATGTAGTGGTGAGTATGATTCCAGGTTCACCAATATCAAGAGGTGTTTGGAACTCCATCTCCTGTGTGGGACTAAGCTGGGGTTAGAACAGACATCACAGGACTATTTTTGCCTTGTTGTTAGACTTTTGAGAAGTTTGTCTTGAATTGCCTAGCCCATGAGATTGTATAAAGGGAAAAAGCTTGACAAAAACAGCGACAGCAAATTAATTTTAGAGAAATTTAAATAAGAGATACCCACTTTTTTTAGCAGGGAGGTTGATTGATCAAAACCTACAGTACAACTGGCTAATTCACTTTCTCTTCAGTTCTCCAGGTCAAGAACAAAAAGTCTTTTACAAAAAAATGCTTTAAATGAAAAGTTAGTAGAATCCATACACAAATAACTAAAATAATAACATAACCTGGATTATACTGGAGGTCATATTAAATAAGTGATCTGTGTCACTGAGTATCATGTGTCTGCAGACTCAGAAAATGTAAAAACCTGAACAACCTTCTTTACAATACTGATATAAAGACAGGAATTTTAAATACTTCATGCCTTAAAATTTTGCATGCACTTCTATACCAAAAAATGGTGGCAATGTTTTCTAAAGTTATTAAATTGGCAAGGTAAATTAGCATTTTTTTTTCAAGTACATACTTCAAAATAGTATCATTAATAAACTCAGAAAGCCACTGGGGAGGGGTATTTAATGCAACAACCTAGAAGAGCAAACATTTTGGTAGTGCTTCTAGAGGGTAGTTTCACTGGTGCATCTGGATTCGGGACAGTAAATGGCCATGTTCTCAAAAGGTATTCAGGCACACAGCTCATTAAAATCAGTAAGAATCAAGTCCAGCCAGGCTGAGGTTTGCAGCAGTAAGGAGGTAACCATCTCCATTTTTGCTCCAAGAATGCGAAACACACAAAAAGTATGCAAAATGGGCCTGCTGTTGTTTTTTCAGATATATTCTGTGGAGGATGGTATATGCTCTGTATGTATAATAAGCTGATCACTAAGGATTGCTGCCAAGAAACAAACAGCAACCTGACAGAAGGAATATGATTAAAAAACCAAAAAGTCTTGTCTTACTTAGTAGTCTAGACACCTTTTAGGAAGAAAGTATTATTTTAAAAGCAGCCCTGCTTAAGATTGACAAGAAAAGGTAAAATACCTGCTGAGATGAATTGCAGTTCATCCAACAAGTAGAAGAGCTCAGATCTACAAAGAAGTTACCATAGCTCAGGTGATGCGCATTAAGTTGTCAGATGGTAGCAACTTTATCATCTGTTTGGGCCTCAAACAAGATAGAGTATCTCGAGAGGGTTGTTTTTTTTTTTTAAAAAAATGAAATATATGCAGGTAATATACCACCTACACACCATGGTGACTGACTTTGTAGCACAAAATTAGGTGACATGCATTTTATGAAATTCTACTCTTGATGTAAAAAAAAAAAAAAATCACTGAAATAATGGAATTTTTCCTAAACCATAATTAGACATGTTTGTGTAATAGATATTCTACATTTTACAAATATTTATTAAAAAACCCAAATAAATGGATGTGACAATTATGCACATTATTTATGAACCAAAACGAATACAACTTCATAGTGAAAATAAAATTATGCCATTAATATGCTGTAGCTAGTTAATACAATAGAACTGTTTATCACAAACCTTAGATTATTCTTCCTTACATATGTTTAAGAAATTATTTTACCTAAATTGCAAGGAAGAGATGAGTAGAAGATAGATGTCATGCTGGGAGTGTGAACAAATCATCAGAAGCATTTAAATACGAGAAATAAAAAATACCTCACTGACTTTTATCCTGGGGCCTACACAAACCCACACCATTTTCTGCAAAAAGCAGTTTGTTACGCTTAGGTAAAACAAGAGTCATTCTACGTGCTTCTGTAAGGGAAAAGATGACACAAGAGGAAAGTATAGCAGAACTATCCTCGGGCTGATAACTACTGTATGAATCAATCATCAAACGCACTAACACCAAGATACTGTGAACGATGAGGAATTAACTAATATAAAATTACAGACATTCTTAAATCAGCACTGCAGCTGGAGTTGCTGTTTACCAGTTTAATTCCCTTATTCAAACCACAAAACTCCCACTTCAGATTTGACTTCCAACCCCACACGCAGTATTCCCACCTCTTGACACATGGTACGTACTTCATGGGTATCCAAGAATCAGAACACTGTACATCTGTCAGTCAGAAATCACTCACCTGTCTGTCATACTGCCTGTGCAACACAGCAAACACAGACTTCATATACCATCTGGATGCTAATTTTTTTTCCTTAAACATGTAGAATATCACTTATTTCTACCTTTTAATGCACATCATCCACTATCCGCAGGTTTAGTGTTTACGGAGAACCTTATGCACCCCTGCTAACTTAGCCAGAAGTCTGACCAGTCTGGCTTATAATGCAGTACATGTTACAGGAACATTAATCGTGAACAACCTGAAATAAGTAGGACAATCTCCTCAAAACATGAAAGAAGATACTAACCTTGTAATGCTTTCGCAAGTTAATACAAGAATAACGAATGCTTTCTAAAATGTGTAGCTTAAAACCCTTAAAACTGAGAGGTATTGTCCAGAAAGACTTTTTTAAGGTATAACAGGCTACAGTTGTTTGTAAATATTGTGTGTTGTAAGGCAGAACCTCAAAAATAAGCTAGGCATTTTAATTAAAGGTACCAGATGGACTTAAAACTCACTTTACAACAGCTTTTATCTCCAGATAGTATTCTGCCTTAAAGCAGAAGCAATCTTGTTTTGACTGCTGTTTTAATCCATAAATAGTGCCTCTAAGAGACACCATTTTGCAGAATAGCTGCTCAAGGAGTAACGTCAGATGCCCCATCCTTTCTGACATTTATGCTTACACCATGCAACTGTAAGGTAACAACACACCTAAGAAATATTTTGCACTGGGAGCAATATCAACAGGATATCAACAGGTCCCTTCTGTTTCTGAAATTCTGCTGGATCATTTTTTGTATTTTTAAGTCCCCCAAATCACTGCCACTTTGCAGCTCTTCCATGCTACTTCTGACTGTGCAGGCTAAACAATTTCTAACATCTATTAAATTGACAACATGCAAAATATTTCAGCTGGGTTATCTCTCTTTTGCAGCACCACTAAAGAGTGACTAAAGTGGTAGTCTTAAGAATTTATGTATGTAACAATATTGGAATTAGACTCCAAAAGCCAATTCTTGTACTGAAGCTGAATTACTGTAATGCCAAGATGATAAGAACGCTGAAAAAATTTGGTTTCTCTAAACAAGTTAAACCATCACAACGTGAATTGTTAGAAACCAAAACTTCCTAAAAATTAACTGAAACACAGTTAGAAGGTTTCGTCTGCTTGTCTGATCCTTGGGGACTTCATATGATCTTCTATCATGTGGTTTCTTCAGACTCCTTTTTCTCCTCAGATTGCTTTAAACAGTCTCCCACCTCCTGCCCATCTATAAACTTTGCTTTTCAAATACATTACATCCCTGGTTTATTATTTTGCTGCCTGATTTTCTTCAGGAGAGAAGGAATTGGGATCAAAACAGAAAAGCCAAAAAGAGCTATCTTTTTTTTGTTTTTGGAAGGAGGCTTGAAAAGTATTTCACCATAATGAAGTTTCATTTCAGTTTTTTACAATCTTGCTTTTTGCAACAGAGGTTGGCCGTTGCTATGCAGAAGAAGTTTATCTACATTTATTTCAAAATGTTCCCTTTTGTGTTTTTTTTTCTTGTTAGGTCTACGGAGCTTCCTGCAACAACAGTGGTTACAGAAATGGACGCTTTCACAGCTTCCCAGACAAATGCTTCCACCTGCGACTTATATGAGCACAAAGATACAGCACGGATACTACTATCTGTCTTCTACAGCTCCATCTTAATTCTCGGAGTGCTTGGAAACGCCATTGCCCTCACAGTCATTTTTAAAAACAGAAAGAAGATCAACTCCACAACCCTCTATTCAACAAATCTCGTCTTCTCTGATCTCCTCTTCTGTGTCGCGTTGCCTACCCGGATAGCCTACTATGCCCTGGGATTTCACTGGCCATTTGGAGAAGCATTATGTCGAATAACCGCTCTCTTGTTCTATATCAACACCTACGCAGGTGTAAACTTCATGACATGTTTAAGCATTGACAGGTTTTTTGCTGTTGTCCACCCCTTCCGATACAAGATCAGAAGGATTAAGTATGCCAAGGGCATTTGTGTCTTTATCTGGTTTCTTGTATTTAGTCAAACTTTTCCATTACTTATACAACCTATGTCACAGGAAGAAAAAGAAAGGACTACGTGTATGGAATATCCAAACTTTGAAAAAATAGCACATCTACCATTTATACTTCTTGCTGCCTGTTTAGTAGGGTACCTTATTCCCTTGGGGATTATACTATTTTGTTACTCTCAAATTAGCTGCAAACTTTTTCAAACGGCCAAGGAAAATCCACTGACTGAAAAATCTGGGATAAACAAAAAAGCCATCAATACAATCATATTTGTAATTATAGTGTTCATCATCTGCTTTACCCCTTATCATGTTGCAATCATACAACACATGATTAAGAAGCTTCAGAATGAACCCTCATGCACTGAAAAGAAAATTTTCCAGAAGTCACTCCATTATACAGTGTTTCTGATGAATTTTAACTGCTGCCTAGATCCTTTCATCTATTTCTTTGCATGCAAAGGATACAAGAGAACTGTAATGAAAATACTGAGACGACAAGTGAGTGTATCAATTTCAAGTGCTGTCAGGTCACATCACGAAGAAAGCTCACGTGAAGTGGGAGAAACGCAAATGATGGTACTTGCAAAATCTTCCAATGGAAAGCTACCTGAAAAATAAAGTCTGTCGCACGCTGCAGTAGAGCAAGCTTAAAAAGCCAGGGTCCACAGTAAGAACGCTTAGTGCTCCCTGTACAGCAGCTTAAGTAAGATTCTGTTTCTCAGGATGTCAGGAAATCAAGGAATGATGCTGGATTGAAAAAGAATTGTCACAGGACAGCAGGAAAACTCAGCATTATAATTTCCTAGCTGTATCATTTTGACTGATCTCTTTATTTTTTCCAGGAAATACGCACCCTTGTGAATGTTCAAATTCCATACTGCACATATGTGTGCCTGGATGTTAGTAACTCAAGCAAAGACTTGATTCACAGTTTGGGTGTCTTCTCAGGATTAAACACAAATAGCTTACAAATCAGACTGACTACAACCAGAATGTCTGAAAATTGCAAGACCTCTAGCTGACCTTCAATTACAGCAATGGTTTTGTTAGCCAACTCGCACAAACAAAGGAAGTCAAACTTTGAGATAAACTGGACAATTTCTGTGCACGTTTGACTATCACAAGTGCTTAGTTTATAGCCCTTTGGAGGTGAAACTGTGTTTTATAGTATTTGGAGCACGAATGTCTTATTGGACAATTCACATAGATAACATTGTCAAATGTAAAAGATGAAAAGTTCATGAACTGTTTGGTTCTCCCCAACACTGAATATCTCCCATATGTTAAATCACTCATCTTTGCAAGGAGTATTACCTCTTTACTCCTTTTCCTAAAGGACAACTTTTCTTTCCAGTGTGTATTGTAAAGAGTCTCTACTCTAGTTGTATATAAATTATTTATAAACACAAAAAATAAGTTGAAGCAAGAGGCTGTAATATGAAAACTGCACCATTTCGGTTAAAAGAGCAGCCATACAGGGTTCTTTAGAACTTCTGCTGAAGTCAGAAATAGACACAAGACAAATGTTTCAGAAACATTTCAGAAACATAAATGTTCACAGTTGAAGCCACCAGAAAGTAAATTAATGGGTTAATTCTGATGGTGTGAGATGGCCACCTCTTTTTAAGTGCTGTTTACCTCAGAGACAAATAATGAGAACAGCAGGATTGGTTGGGAAAGAATGAGCTTTCCCATCACACCTTCATAGAGCGTACCTGGGATCCCTTTGGGCACACTGAAATTGGGCCAGCAAAGAGCCCGAATGACTTAAACACATCCTGCTGGAATCGGCTCAATACCAGTTGAGCATCCAGGATGCAAGCCCTGGGTTCCTGCTGTTGTGCCCTTCCGTCGTGTGTCAGCTTCCTTCCCTACTTTATTCCTGGACCCTTGTCTTTTTTTTTGTCTTCTGTCTTATTAACATGCCTTCATCCACCAACACAACTTAGTAATTGCACCGTGAGGTTGTGATGGAAAAGGAAAATTAAAGAGTGCCTGATAATTACTGGTAAAAGCTATGCCAGATGTCAGAATAAATGTTATTTATTGCAACTGTATTTCTCTGGCATTGAGGTTGTACTGGAAGTCAAACAAACGTAGTTACATTTGTCACCTTTGCAATTCCTTCCTTCCTCACGTGTTGACCTCCGCCTACCTGCAAACATGGAAGGGTCATATCTGAGCAGCAGTACGGAAACATTAAATTAACAATTACTTATGGGAAAGAAAATGCAAAAGACCCTATATTTCATACCGCTTAGATTGTCAAAATGGAGTTTCTATTACAGAAGACACTATGCATCTACAGAAAAATGGACTGAGAAAAATAATTTTTAACAGGAGAAGTTCCACTTAATTCTGTATGCTATAGCAGTTCTGTTCTTGTCGGCTTTTTTAATAAACTATTTTAAAATATTATTTAACAATTTGTTCCTACTGGAGTAAGCAAATGATAACCTGATAAAACAACGGACAGACCACTCACGAATGTCTAGAAGTTGGAGAAATAAAATATATGTATTATTATCATCATACCAGTACAAGCTCATTTTATTCTGCTAATGTCTGGGGTTTTTTATTTCATTTCGTCTAACTGATTTTTAAAACCTTAAAGGTAAGAAGTCTTTTTTATATTTGTCTTAAAATATAACTCAAATATATATTACAGCACCACGTAACACATGTATCTATTCTAAGTGGAAACAAAGTGAAGATCTGTGTTGAAAATCTTTCACTGTCCCTCTTTACTCATGTTAGCAATTCTGTTATTTTCAAATCTAGACTTTGATTTTAAATCACATCAACATTATCCAATGGCTAACTACATCAAAATATCACTTTTGCTCTAATAAGCCTTAGAGTGTTGGTCCAGTTAGATATGGGTTTGAGAAAAGCTATTTTTTTCTTCTTATTTTAATATTTCTCAAATGCTGAAGAAACCAATAAAATAAAAACCTTTACAAGCTAAGATAAGCTCGGCTTCCTGACAAGAGTCCTAAAGGCACAGACACACAGAAAGTGATAATTTATAGCTGTGGCAGCTGATGCCACTGCTTCCCCTCGCTTGTCAGCACGCACTCACAGCTCATGCACGCTCGTATCAATGAGGAGTCTCTGCATGCTTATCTGAAACTGCCAAAAGTAGCGGTGGTGGTTTCAGTCTGCCTGGGACACTCCATTGAAGTCATTTAGAGAGCATCTGTCCTATTTTTTTCTACCAGCTGTGTTCTGGGGCTGGTAGCCACCACCAGAGAGATGGTAACAAGCTGCTGCATGGGAGCAAGGAAGAGCAGTAATATTAACAACTGGTTTTCTTCGAGATGCCCTTATGCATACATCCTGCTCGTACTCTTCTCCCAGAACTGTTTGTTGGAGTATTTTTTACAACAGCAGTTACCTGGTCCCTCTCCTCCTGCATGCCACACAGAAATGTGGGGGGTAAAGGCATATCTGACTCTCTTTTCCCCTCCAACATTGAGTATATAACAGACAAGTCTGTCTTAAAAGACATAAGCATGCCATGCTATGCAACCTGCGGTTGAAGCAGTATGAGCTTTGCAAAAGAAAATTATACGTTCTAGGAAATGCCCCCTTCTACATGAAAGGCTAGGAAACGGTCATACCGATCTGGAGCTCACTCACCTTCTTCACATAGGTGTGTGTTAGTCTTTTCTCTGAAGTAACAAGTGATAGGACAAGAGGAAACGGCCTCAAGTTGAGCCAGGGGATGTTTAGATTGGATATTAGGAAACATTTCTTCACCAAAAGGGTTGTCAAGCATTGGAACAGGCTGCCCAGGGAAGTGGTTGAGTCACCATCCCTGGAGGTATTTAAAAGACATGTAGATGTGGTGCTTAGGTGCTTAGTGGTGGGCTTGGCAGTGCTAGGTTTACGGTTGGACTCAATGATCTTAAAGGTCTTTTCCAACCAAAATGATTCTATGATTTCTATGATTCTATATAAATAAAGCAGCTGACAAGTAGCAGCAGGTTCAAATGGCTTGCTCATTATGAGGATCTGACCAAAGTTCCTTGGAGAAACTTGGTCTCTATTTGGAGGGTGAAGTTCAGTCAGGATCTTAAAACCCATGTTCATGACAAAACGATAGAATACCTTTTAACTCTATACTTCAGAGTGTAGGGCTAGGGCAGTTGCTAAGAGGACTCCAACCAGGCTACGTGTCCACTGCTGACGTCTCTCTCAAATCACAGAAACTTATCTAGTAGGGAATGTGACAGAGCACATAGAAATAAAAATTATGAGGTACATTTTGACTTTCTCTGTCCAAGTCCAGAAAAGTTGTATAGACAACTGTTGTTGAACACATGACCAAGTGAAGGTGTATTGTGAAAAATCCCAACACAGACATGCATTTTCAGCAAAAGAGCATTTAGTGCCTCCACCTTTTCTTTTGCTGAGAACACAAAACCAAGGACTACTACTGCAAGTGCTCAGACAGGTTCCCTCAGCCACTCTGGGCTCAAAGATATTGAAGCCTAATCGAAAATGTGGAGATAAAGAACACAATCTCCTGTGGCTTACAGTCCTAGCAGAAGAGGATAGGTATTCCCCCAGGCATTGCTGCCTGACTCTTTTGGCTGTGGCCCTGAAAGCTATGCAGAAGAGGAACCTGTCAGCAACACAGTCATCTCCTAGCAAAAGAAGTGGTAAACATGCTACCACATGCTACCAGAAATAACACCATTCCTGAAGGTGGTTAATGACTCCTCCTAAACCAGCAACCTCATTAGTATAAAGAAAAAAATGAAGGGGTTTGTGTTTTGTTTTAAACAGAAGTTGCATTAAAGATTAACATTGTTCTGAAATTCAAAAGCTTTCAGGTAAGCAAGGAATGAATAGACTCCAAGAAAACGATGAGAAAGCCTGCAACATAAGAAAAATAGGGTGCAGCTAAAGAGAAGGAGAAGAGAAGCTTTGCCTTACGCGGCCAGTTTTGAAGGAACTGAAAAGCAGTGACGTATTCTGTCTCTTCTATCTCCGCGTCTGTGGTATACAGCCGGGGAAGAACTCAAGACAAACTAAGGTTTGTATCTTAGCAGTATCCCACTGTGCTGGCTTGATACAGACAAGGTCAATGGACACAAAGAATCACCAGAAAAACATGAAATTCTTCCGAGTGAAATATTTCCTAATACAGGCTTGGCTAAGCTGCAGCGTGCAGACCAAGGCTATGGTACAAAATGAACTCAGTCAAGCTGCAACTCTTTCCTGAAGAAAAACAGGGGAATTGCTGTTCATGTAGTAAATGCTCACGCATATTTCCTCAATTGTTTTTCCCCTCAGAATGCTCTCTTGGCTTCCTGCAATGTCTAACTTCGGACTTCCTGAGGCAGATGTCTCATCTTTGCACATGACAGTCCTCAATCAATTTTTCTTCCATCAGCCTGTCTGTTCCCTTTATGAACTGAAATAAAATGTCTGTGCCTGCAACATCTTGCAGCAAGAAGTCCCACAGTCTAACTACCCATGGTGTGTGGAGCCATTTTCTTTCACTTGTGACACCTGTTAGTTTCATTTGAAGTCCCCTGCTTCTTGTACTACCACCGAGCAAACACTCCCTATTTACACTGTCCATGTTACCCGTGATTTTACAGACCTACATCAAATCCCCTTCCTTCAAGTCATCCAGTCTCTTCTCCTACAAACAGTCAGATCAAAGCTGTTCACCACTTTGTCCAAACTGTAGTTAGAGGAAGGAAAGAAGGTAAGTGCAAAGAAAGAATGCAACTGTGTATGAGCTGGATGGCAGAAGAGAACAAGGAATCTCTATACATGGGGAGATCAACAGTGTACTGATTTACTTCTCCTACCACAGTAGCATACAGTTAAGTCTCAAAATTGAGATCTTGCCCCATGAATTCCAAATTTGGATAACCTTGCTCCGATGCATTAAATAAAGAAGAGGACCTCAATGGGCTGGAAGAATGGTCTCCGAGGAACCTCACAAAGTTCAGCAAAGTCAAATGTGAAGTCCTGCATCTGAGATGGAGTAATGCCACACAGCACTGCAGGCTGGGCATTGCCTGGTTAGAAAAAAAGGTCTGGGTTCTTGGTGGGCAACAAGTTCAAGAGGAGTCAGTAGTGTAACCTCATGGCCAAATATGTATGGGTCCATGTTGGAAAGAACATTGAGGGAAGTGATCTTTCCCCCCCATTCAGTACTTGTGAGATCATACCTGGAGTCCTGTACCCAGTTTTGGGCTTCCCAGTACAAGAAAGATACTGACCTACTGGAACAAGTCCAGCAGAGTGCCACCAAAAAGGATGAAGGGGCTGCAGCACACACTGCAGGAGGAGAGGCTGAGAGAGCTGAGATGGTTCATCCTGGAGAGGGAAGATCGGGATGAGGAGGGGTACAGAAAAGATGGCAACACACAGTAATGGGCACAAGTTGCAGCAAGGAGCAATTAAACATTATGAAGCATTTTTTTGTCATCATGTGGTTAGTCAGACATTGGGAAAGGTTGCACAGAAAGGATGTGAAATCTCTATCCTTAGAGCCACTCAAAACTGGACTGGACACAGCCCTGATTAAACTGGCACTACCAGGACTGGAAAAGATGATCTCCAGAGGCTCCTTTCAATCTGCATCCTTCTATGACTAGCAAATTGGGTCAAAATTTTGGTTAAGTTAAACAAAAAAGCAACATGAAACTCAATGGCTTTGCAGTAAAACTAGCAAATAATATAACTTTAAAATATTTTACTGTTGTCCTCTATTTATGCCCTTATCAAAATGCTGTCATTAGCATCCTCATAAAATAAAGGTCAAGACATAGCCTAGATTTCTTTCCAAAAAGCTGCATTCATTTTTCCTCAGTGCAAAAATATGAGTTTCTCCTCTTCCTCTTTTCTTTTCCTCAGTTGTGACAGATGTTGTGCAAAGGGCTAAACCAAAAGAGCAAGTTTTGCACCTGTTCAGAAGGCAGCAAAATTTATCCTATCCCCTCCAGAAAAGTATACATTGTCTTATACCATGCATAAGGAGAGTTATGTTCCTCCCTCTAATAAGCTAGACTTAGCAGTTTCATCCTTCCTGTGGCATGTAACTTCGAGGGAAGTTGTGGTTTGTTAGCAGAAGGCACTCCGAGGCAGCCTACTTTAAATATAGAGATGCTGAAAAGTGATTATTCTCAACTTACTAGCCTACAGAGCACCCAGATAATGTTTTATCAGCAGCTGCTGATACCAAGGCGCTAAGAACTTGATGAAACCTTAATATCACAACTTCTACATATGGAAAGTTACAGTAAGTCTGTCTAGAAATAGCAATGATAGATCACTGTCCTCAGTTGGACAGGAAGAGATGAAGCACCCCTGCCAGCTGCATGTGTGAAGCATTTTTGACAAAAAGACACAATAGAAAGGTCCTGACAAGTTATCAGACTATAAAGGCAACTCTGGGACATTTTTTTTTTTTTTTTGTCCTTTAAAAAATAAATACAGTGTATTCACAACGCCAGCTATTTGTAACACCTAAACACCCATCAGAATCTTACTCTTTCACTCAGATGAGTGCAAACAAATTATTTTAAATGTGTCGGGGCGGCTGCTAGGATAGACACATAATAATGTTATCTATGCTAAAAGAGGGACAGAGGGCAAAGCTTCACATTCATATCCCCAACACTTAGCAACATATCATGATTTGTCCTAGAGGCTTTGGTCTAACAAAAAAATGATCAGACAGGACATCTAGAAAGAGATTTGCAAGAAGATAATACATTGTATGTCACTATTAAAAATGTGACCTGAAAGAAAGTATTCCAGTTCTGTTGGGAGAAGGAAAAAAAATAATAAAAAAAAATAGAAATCAAGCCATCTGAGTTTACTGGCACAACAGATTAATTTCATTAAATGAAGGATCCTTCATCTTTAACTCCTCTTAACCCACAAGCTAGAACAGCAGCTCTAAAACTAGCATGCTCAGATACCACCCCTGGCAAGCAGAACTAGCAACCACAAATACCAGGCACAACTGCGAAATGAGTAGCTTCCAGTTCTGGGCACAGCCAGGCCACCTCTTCACCCCTCCCTGCTTTTCTGCTGCACCGTTCCATTTGTGACCAGCAGGTCGAGGGAGGTGATCCTGCCCCTCTACTCTGCTCTAGTGAGACCCCACCTGGAGTACTGCGTCCAGCTCTGGGGGCCCCAACATAAGAAGGACATCGAGCTGTTAGAGTGAGTCCAGAGGAGGGCCACGAAGCTGATCAGAGGGCTGGAGCACCTCTCCTGTGAGGACAGGCTGAGAGAGTTGGGATTGTTCAGCCTGGAGAAGAGAAGGCTCTGGGGAGATTTTATAGCAGCCTTCCAGTACCTGAAGGGGCCTACAGGAAAGCTGGAGAGGGACTGTTTATCAGGGAGTGTAGTGACAGGACAAGGGGTAATGGCCTTAAGCTGAAGGAGGGTAGGTTTAGATTAGATGTTAGAAAGAAATTCTTTACTGTGAGAGTGGTGAGTCACTGGAACAGGTTGCCCAGAGAAGCTGTGGGAGAGGGGGGGAGTGAGGGAGCAGCTGCATGGTGCTCAGCAGCTGCCCGCTGGGGCTAAACCACAACAGTCCTTTTTGGTGCCCAGCGTGGGGCTTGAAGGGTTGAGATAATGACAGATCTGCCCCGAGTGTGTTAAAACAAAGTTGTTATAAGTATTTATTGTATTATTTTAAACAGCCGGCGGTCACAATGGTGTTTTATTTCTTCACGTGGCTGTGGTATCTAAACCCCTACTTGCTGTATGCATTCCTTGCAATGCTGCTGTTTATCACCTCCGGCAGAGGGGTCTGGGTTCTCATGTCGCTGTACTGTGCAATATCAACTTATGATAACATCAATAGTTATGAGCTTAATTTGGTACTTGTATTGGGTTTTGCTGTCATGCCCGTACCTTGGACATCTCTTTGAATCGATTAGTAATTGCACTCAATCTACAGGGAAGACAGAGGGGGATACTTCCTCCTGCTCTTTCACCCCCCTTTTTCCCTACAGACTAGTTGCAGCAACTTTTGAAAATTTTTATTATTCTTGGGATGTTCAAGCCATTGTGTTCATATTATTATGTCTCCTGAATGTGTTCCAAGTTTTGTTCAAGGTTACAATAAGATGTTTTAAGAATACCACCCAGACACCTGCCCCGAGGCTGAATGGTCAGGGCTGGCATGGTATGTGGGAGAGTGTGGGCAGGTATCTAGAGACCTTCTCACCCTCAATGTTTTGGAACTTCACCCCCAAATAACTACAGAACCCTGATAAAGTGATAGAATATTTGAAGGGAAAATTCTGTGGCTATTCCAAGGAGGCACAACTTACTGCACTGTGTTGGGCCCTGGCCACAATCTACCAAACACTGCTCGATAGTAGGCAGTGTCATCAGGGGGAAGAGAGGGAAAACAGACCAAACGGCACTGCAGCTACCCCAGCCCCCACAACAGGCACAGCAGATACTCCAGACCCTACAACAGGCACAGCAGATACCCCAACCTCCATGGCTACTCCAGACCCCACAACAGGCACGGCAGCTACCCCAATCCCCACTGCTGCCCCAGCCCCCGTAACGGACACTGTGGCTACTCAAACCCCCGTAACAAGGACTGAAGGTGAACCAGAAAACCAACCTGTACCGGTATCAGTTGCCCCTATACAGAAGAAGAAATACGCAAAGAAATCAGTTCGCTCAGTGAAGGATGATGATGAACCAGGACCATCACAGGAAGAAGAGCCAGAACCAGAGGTAATCACTCGATCCCTGTCCCAGAGTGAGCTGCGAGATATGAGAAGAGATTTCAGCCGCCATCCAGGTGAGCACATCATTACCTGGCTGCTCCGATGCTGGGATAACAGGGCCAGTAGCCTGGAATTAGATGGCAGGGAGACCAAACAGTTGGGATCCCTGTCCAAGGAAGCGGGCATTGACAAGGCAATTGGGAAAAAGACACAAGCCCATCTGGATGCTTAGGCCCTCAGTTGACTTGTTCTGCTGAGACCGCGGAGAAGTGATCTGAATTAGCCGTGAGGGAGTTGGTTTATTATGACCGAGACAACGCGCAGTTACCCACAGACCCTGATGAAGTCCAGTGCACATGACCCATGTGGCAGAAGTTTGTACAGAGCACACCATCATCGTACACCAACTCACTAGCAGTAACGGACTAGAAAACTGAAGAGGCACCAACTTCATGAAGTGAAGCCATGAAGTGGCTGGCTGACTCCGGCAGTATGAAGAAAGTCTCTCTCCCTCCCTCACTTCAGCTGTGGGGAAACTGTCCCAGAAGGTCCAGGAACTTGAAGAGAATATGTCTTACTCCCCACCTGCATGGACCAGTGTCTTGGCTATTCGGAGCAAGCGTTTCTCTGTTCAAGAGAGAGGATATAGAGGGTACACAGCACGAAGTACCCTGTGGTTTTACCTGTGTGACCATGGAGAGGACATGAGGAAGCGGGATGGAAAGCCTGCCTCAATCCTACAGGTACGAGTACATGAGCTGCAAGGTAAAACAGCCATAAAAGGGGATTCTCCCAGGAAAAATGCCACTCCAGTTTCCAGTGGGCAGTTCCCCAGGCCGAGTGGAAGGCCTGCTCGTATGTATGATCCTCTTGAGGGGACTTCTAAGTCCTTTTCGCAAGAAGTGAGTAGTGAATATGATGAGCAGGATTAGAAGGGCCCTGCCTCCAGCCAGGTGGAGGAGAGGGACAGTCGGGTTTATTGGACTGTGTGGATCTGATGGCCTGGCACGTCAGATCCACAAGAGGACAAGGCTCTAGTGGACACCGGTGCACAGTGTACTTTAATGCCATCAAGTTATGAAGCAGAACCCATCTCTATTTCTGGAGCAACAGGGGGATCCCAACAGCTCACTCTACTGAAAGCCGAAGTGAGCCTAACTGGGAAGGACTGGGAAAAGCACCCCATTGTGACTGGCCCAAAGGCTCCATGCATCCTGGGCATAGACTACCTCAGGAGAGGGTATTTCAAGGACCCAAAAGGGTACTGGTGGCATTTTGGTATAGCTGTCTTGGAGACAGAGGAAACTGGACATCTGTCTACTTTGCCTGGTCTCTCAGAGGACCCTTCTCTTGTGGGGTTGCTGAGGATTGAAGAACAACAGGTGCCGATTGCTACCACAATGGTGCACTGGCGGCAATACCGCACCAACCAAGACTCCCTGATTCCCACCCATAAGCTGATTCGTCAACTGGAGAGCCAAGGAGTGATCAGCAGAACCTGCTCACCCTTTAACAGTCCCATATGGCCAGTGCGGAAGTCCAATGGAGAGTGGAAGCTGACGGTAGACTATCGTGGCCTGAATAAAGTCACGCTGCCTATGAGTGCTGCTATGCCAGACATGCTGGAGCTTCAGTATGAACTGGAGTCAAAGGCAGCCAAATGGTATGCCGCAATTGATATAGCTAATGCATTTTTCTCGATCCCTTTGGCAGCAGAGTGCAGGCCACAGTTTGCCTTCACTTGGAGGGGCGTCCAGTACACCTGGAATCGACTGCCCCAGGGGTGGAAACACAGCCCCACCATTTGCCATGGACTGATCCAGAGTGCACTGGAACGGGGTGAAGCTCCAGAACAACGTGGTCTAGTGGAGGGTGTCCCTGCCTGTGTCAGGGGGGTTGGAACTAGATGATCTTTGAGGTCCCTTCCAACCCAAACCATTCTATGATCTGCAATACATTGATGACATCATCGTATGGGGCAGCAGAGCAGAAGAAGTTTTTGAGAAAGGGAAGAATATAATCCAAATCCTTCTGAAAATTGGTTTTGCCATAAAGCGAAGTAAGGTCAATGGACCTGCACAGGAGATCCAGTTTTTAGGAATAAAATGGCAAGATGGGCGTTGTCAGATCCCAATGGATGTGATCAACAAAATAGCAGCCATGTCTCCACCAACCAACAAAAAGGAGACACAAGCTTTCTTAGGCATTGTGGGTTTCTGGCAGATGCACATTCCAAATTACAGTCTGATAGTAAGCCCTCTCTATCATGTAACCCAGAAGAAGAATGATTTTGAATGGGGCCCTGAGCAACGACAAGCCTTTGAACAAATTAAACAAGAAATAGTTCATGGGCCCTTGGGCCAGTCCGAGCAGGGCCAGATGTAAAGAATGTACTGTACACTGCAGCTGGGGAGAATGGCCCTACCTGGGAGTCTCTGGCAGAAAGCACCAGGGGAGATTCGAGGCCGACCCCTGGGGTTTTGGAGTCGGGGGTACAGAGGATCCAAGGCCTGCTACACTCCGACTGAAAAATAGATATTGGCAGTGTATGAAGGGGTGCGATCTGCTTCAGAAGTGATTGGTACTGAAGCACAGCTCCTCTTGGCACCCTGACTGCCAGTGCTGGGCTGGATGTTCAAAGAGAAGGTCCCCTCTATACATCATGCAACTGATGCTACGTGGAGTAAGTGGGTCGCACTGATCACACAGTGGGCTCAAACAGGAAACCCCAATCGCCCAGGAATTCTGGAAGTGATCACAGACTGGCCAGAAGGGAAAGATTTCGGAATGTCGCCAGAGGAGGAGGTGACACGCGCTGAAGGAGCCCCACCATATAATAAATTGCCAGAGAATGAGAAGCAATATACTCTGTTCACTGATGGGTCCTGTCGCATTGTGGGAAAGCATCGAAGGTGGAAGGCTGCTGTATGGAGTCCTACATGGCGAGTCACAGAAGCTGCAGAAGGTGAATCGAGCCAGTTTGCAGAGGTGAAAGCCATCCAGCTGGCTCTAGACATTGCTGAAAGAGAGAAGTGGCCGATGCTCTACCTCTATACTGACTCATGGATGGTGGCCAATGCCCTGTGAGGGTGGTTACAGCAGTGGAAGCGGAGCAACTGGCAGCACAGAGGCAAACCCATCTGGGCTGCTGAATTATGGCAAGGTATTGCTGCCCGGCTAGAGAAGCTGGTCGTGAAAGTACATCATGTAGATGCCCATGTACCCAAGAGTCGGGCCACAGAGGAACATCAGAACAACCAGCAGGTGGATCAGGC
Organism: Grus americana; assembly: GCF_028858705.1. NCBI lineage: Eukaryota > Metazoa > Chordata > Aves > Gruiformes > Gruidae > Grus > Grus americana. The sequence goes on from NC_072852.1 coordinate 160,579,985, forward strand.
TGCTAAGATTGACATGGCTCAGGTGAATCTGTACTGGCAACATAAGGGTGAATTATTTATAGCTTGCTGGGCCCATGACACCTCAGGCCATCACGGAGGAGATGCAACATATAGGTGGGCTCGTGACCGAGGGGTGGACTTGACCATGGATGCTATCTCACAGGTTATCCATGAATGTGAAACACGCACTGCAATTAAGCAAGCCAAGCGGGTAAAGCCTCTGTGGTATGGAGGCCGATGGTTGAAATATAAATATGGGGAAGCATGGCAGATTGATTACATCACACTCCCACAAACCTGCCAAAGCAAGCGCTATGTTCTTACAATGGTGGAAGCAACCACCAGATGGCTGGAAACATATCCTGTGCCCCATGCCACTGCCTGGAACACTATCCTGGGCCTTGAAAAGCAAGTCCTGCGGCAACATGGCACTGCAGAAAGAATTGAGTCAGACAATAGGACTCATTTTCGGAACAACCTCATAGACACCTGGGCCAAAGAGCATGGTATTGAGTGGGTGTATCACATCCCCTACCACGCACCAGCCTCCGGGAAAATTGAATGATACAATGGACTGCTAAAAACTACACTGAGAGCAATGGGTGGTGGGACTTTCGAATATTGGGATACACATTTAGCAAAGGCAACCTGGTTAGTTAACACTAGGGGGTCTACCAATCGAGCTGGCCCTGCACAATCAAAACTTCCACACCCTCTAGAAGGAGATAAAGTTCCTGCAGTGCACATGAAGAATATGTTAGAGAAGACAGTCTGGGTTAGCCCTGCTTCAGACAAGAATAAACCCTGTGGGGTTGCTTTTGCTCAAAGACCTGGGTGCACCTGGTGGGTGATGTGGAAGGATGGGGAAGTCCAATGTGTACCTCAAGGGGATCTGATTTTAGGTGAGAACACCCAATAAATTACAATGTATGTTGTTAATTGCTAAATAACCCTGTCATTGTACATTATCATTGCTACAATTGCTATATGCTGTATCAACGGTATTACAGTAAGAATCACCCAAATTAATGAAGGATGAATACTGCGATGATAGAATTAGAACTGGCCTTAGCAACTGGTGCCCAGCAACTTCCTTGAAAAAAAGAAAAATCAACACCTTCAACCCACAGACCACAAGCATGGACCACACCAAACACCAGTCGCAAGTTCCGGAATGCAGCATGCAGGAGTCCAACAGTACACATCATCACTTCTGCCCTGAGAGACTGTTATGATAAATGAAGCCCAAGGTTATGGGCTGAGTGAACTCAATGGACATTTTGTGGACATTTATGGACATTTTAAAAGGGTTGTCCACAGACTAAGGGAGTGATATCAGCATATTATATTATATCAAGGGATGAGAAAGGTGGTAGTGGTCAATGAGGATGTATTGAATTGTGTGGGACCTGAGCATGATGTAAATAGTATGGAGTAAGGGGTGGATAATGTCCTGGTTTCAGCTGAGAGGGTTCATTTTCTTCACAGTAGCTACTATGGGGCTATGTTTTGGATTTGTGCTGGAAACAGCGTTGATAATATAGAGATGTTTCTGTTATATGGACCTGTTGTTGTTGAGCAATGCTTACACAGAGCCAAGGCCTTTTCTGCTTCTTGCACTGCCCTGCCAGTGGGACAGCTGGGGGTGCACAAGGAGTTGGGAGGGGACACAGACAGGACAGGTGACCCAAACTGACCAAAGGGGGTATTCCATACTATGTGACATCATGCTCAGTATAAAAGGGGGGCTAGTTGGGGAGGGGCAGCAGCAGCTCCAGGATGCATGGCTTGGGGACAGTCCAGTTTCTGAAATTTTTTTTGCTGAAATTAAATTATTAATGATCTGAATTGTAATTACAAACATTCATAAAAATTATTTTTGGAACGGATATCAATAAAGAGTTAGTACCATAACACAGATGAAATCTCATTGTCATATGGCCTAGATAAGGTCTTCAGAACATAAAAAAAAGGATAATGATGGAGCTCGAATTCTGAAATCACTTCTCAGAAACCTGATTCTGATGCTCTTTCATAAGGTGCCACTTTCTAGTCACAAACAAAAACAGGAAACAGGCATGCCTCACTGGCCACAGACACATCGGTGGAAGACGTTTTTGCTACTCTCTTTTCACAGTTTTATTCAACTTTGTCAGCATCTCAAAAAAGGTCTAATCAAATAAGAGCTATGATTTAAGCTCCATCTAATCTGACAATATAACCCAACTGCTCCCAACAGGACTCTTCCACACACAGGACGATGACAGCAATGGCCAAGTTGGAGGAGAAGAACGTCAGGCTGTACCAACCAGATGCACCAAGAACTGCAGAGCACCTCAGAACTATAAAGGAACTTCTACTTTAATTAAGTGACCTTTGCTTAGAGGAGAAATACTTCTCTGATGCATACGAAACCAGAAAACCAGCAGTACTTTGAACCAAACTGCAACTGCAGAAGTAACCTTACCAATAATGATTGTTTATCTCCTGTAGTAGCCAGCGGTGGATGACTATTCTATGAAGAGTTAGTGATCCACATAACCACTAATCCAGGTATATGTCTCTGTATCATGGATACCACGTAACCGCTACTTAGGGCATATCTAATCAATAGTATAATTAATCAATGTATGCACAGTCAATACAAAATTAGTCAATGTACATGTAGTCAATGTATATTTAATCATAAGTATATCTATAGCATATTGTATCATCCGCATGAAATATTAGACACAGCTGTTCTGGACTGTAGTTTTGTTTATGAGATAAGAGTAAGAAAGTATATTGTCCAAGGGAGTCTTAAAAACTAAGTCTGCACTCCAGGCTTGATTGCTGTCAGTGACTGATGAAGCTGTACTTAGTCAGCAAGACCCTGGAGGAACACTAGTGACTTCAGAGCTGGTGAACCTCACCTTGGATGGGATTTGTGCCACGTGCTGTCCCTGACCAGCGGTCCAGCTGATGCTGTAACATCTTGGGGTTCCCAGCATCACAGGAGACATAGTATTTCATAATTCGCTATCAGCTTTTCTGGGCTATTAATGAATAGTTATCTGCCTTGCAAGTGTTCAAATCAAAAAGATCAAAGTGATTAAGTTAAAAAATTTAAATTAATTAATTTTTGTCATGAGCAGAATGAAAGTGGACAAACTAATGATAAAGCTTTGTGGAGAATGATAAAGGAAAAGAAAAAAAAAAAGCAAACAAATTACTAGTCATGGAGAACCTAACAGTGAGCCATCCTAAAATCTGTGAGGGAGAATCAAGCAGTGATCTCCCTCTGAGAAAAACTGTAATCAAGCACTGGTTGTAAGAAAATAAGGAATTAAAAGATGATTTTGAAAAATCTCCCACTTTTTAGGGTGTTTAGGATGGCAACAAACACTCAAAAAATATAACAACCAATTAATGTTACATGAACTTGGGAAAAATGGCTAAACATTTTTAGTTATTTCTGTGCTTCATACCTAAAAACTGAAATACTAGTGTCAACAGAACCACAAATACCTCAGAAGCTAAATAAACTTGTGTTTTATTTGTTAAAAACAAACAGGTGAAATAAAAATATCCCTTAATTTGAAAACTCAGATTTTACTATTTGAGTACTCTTATCTGTGCTTCCCACAAAACACCTGATGGCCTTTGGTAACAACATCAAGCAAATGAAACACTGTGGGCAACATCACAACTGAAGCTCTCCCCATTTTGCTTCAGCTTTAACTTTTTAATATTTTGCATCAGGCACGAAGCAGAGATTATCAACAGAGTGGTTAAAATTCTATTGAAACAGACAAGTTTCCCACTGTTAATATCTACCTACCTCCTAGAGAAAGTGACTGTATGGAGAAACAATTTCTCATTGAAATTTTAAATTATTTTATTTTTAAAAAGTATATTATTGCAGACAAAAATAGCACCTATTTTTATTTTTATAAGTTCTGTAGAAATATAAAAGATAGTAATAAATTTCTCTTTCCTCTTCTTTCAATTTACTTTTTAAAAGTTCACAATGTTGGTATAAAGTAAATCTTGGTAGCATCACCTCCCCCCCCCCCAATCCACACTTCGTTACCACTTCTGTTTCTTCACACATAATAAGAATGGGAATTGCCACATCAATGCATATTTCTGTCTAATCTGATAGACAAATACTAAATCACTCTGAGAGATGCAATGTCTCATAATAATATGCCTACTGTGCAGCTTCCTCATAACAATTACTGCTTCTTCTAATAGCCCTTGTTTAAAATTATCTAGTACAGAAATCCAATTACAGCTCATTTATCTTTAAAAAGGGTTAAGACAGCTGGCAATATTTAGCCAAGTTGGCAAAGACACATGCAATGTTTACCTCCATAACCTGCTTACAGAATACTGACTGCAGAGATTAATTCTGTTGCAGGGCAGACCAGCTTCTCTCCTCTTAAATAAAAACACATTTCCAATCTGAATAATTACACTTAATTCACAGATCTCTAATAATGACATGCTCGGTACTTTCCACTTAATAAAAGCAATTAAAAAAAGGTAAGTGTGAAAGTGGTGACAGCCTGCAATTACAAATGCTGCTTAGTACTTTCTGAATTTGAAAGGGGCAGCTCATCTCAGGGAAGCCCTTTCAAAGGTGTACCACCTTGCTCCCAGGTACATTGACCCACTGGTAACACTTTTTGCCCAATAACCTCCCACCGCTTCTTTCCTCTTCAATAACATCACCCAACTGTGTATTTTGTATGCACACATGTGTGATAGTAGACAGACTTCACATCCCAACTGCAACGCAGAGGTAAGTATCCTAATTCTTGTGAAAATGGAGCATTGCGCCATTTCAAAAACATCCTCAAAATCCTCAGCAAATCCTGATACCACTGAAGAAACAGCTGATTCTCCATTTGTTATTCTAGTCTGATATCTCAGATGGCACAGCTTTGTATAGGGCAGAGCTGTTGCCTGATAATGACTTTTTGGTCTCTCCTTACAGTTTTTAAAATCAGGTCTTGGCGTGATAAACTGTGGAGAACCCCGTTCAGAGGTTATGGTCTTCTGCCCCCTCCTTTGGCAGAGGTTACTGACTCTACAGCAATACGTGCCTTAACCTCAAACACCTGAACCCAGGCTGAAGCAATCAACTGTGAATCTTGTGGTACAGTCACAGAAGGTGAAAGTCCCCGTTCTGCCTTCCAGCTACACGTTCCCATCGCTTTCCTTGCTCTGGTGCTGGCCTTCATCCACCAAGAAGTGTGCAGGTTTAGAAAATTAAGTCAGTGGGAAATGATCTCTGCAAAAATATATATATATGTATACTTGTTTTAATTTTAAACATTATTTTATCTCCCTATAACCACTGCCTGTAGGAAGTCAGGTGACCTGCACTGCAAGTAGTAGATAGGAAAGTACAGGCTGGGGCCAAGAACTTGCTCCATAAGAGACAGCCTACGTTTCAACCAGCTCAGCCCTGCTATAAAACTGCACCTTCAGCAGGTGAAGCAAAGCCACACGCGCTTGTTCGCGCTGCCTCCTTCACAAGGCACTGCTGGCAGGGTGGAGAACGCAGCTGGGGAAGCCATGTTTGTGTTTTGAACTAGCACAGCTCTTTCCATCAGTTGAGCACAAGTCAGAGCTCTCAGTTCAGAGGTTCCTCGAGTTCCCTTACATTGATCAAGTGTCACTTTGCCTTTGTTGGGAGTATTTCTTGTCTAACATTATTCTGTCTCTTCTGCCCCACGCATTAAAATCTTCATAGTTCCCTCGAGAGTCTAAATACACTAGGTCTCATTTTCTGTTCCTGTCCCCTTACTCTTTAATTTCTTTTCACAATCACTATTAAGCAGAAATTACTTTGAGTTTACTGGTGCACATATTTGACCCAAGATTTTTTTGGGACAGGATAAATCATTCATGGTCTGGAAGTGCATAACTTCAACCCTTAAAGGCAAAGACTTTTAGCTTAAGTCCACCAGTAAGGTGGACCCCTGACTGTCCGCTTCCCTTGTTGAATGAACATAGTGTGGAAGGAGTGAAGCACACCCTGTCTTTTCCATTTGCCCATCTCCCACTTCCAACACAAAGAAGAGGTTCAGAAGTAGACGAGAAGATGGAGGCACATATATAGCTAACACATCCCGATCTCCAGTTATAAGCAAGTAGTCTTTCTTTTCCTTTGAATGAATATTTGTATGAACATTGACCAGGATTATTACAAACACTCACCTCTCTTAACTACAGCCCAGAGAAGTTACTTGAAGAAGGAACGCAGTGCTCAGGGGAAGAGAGATCAGACAGCTACCAAAACACTATTTTCAGCAAAAGGTGAGAAGAGCTGATGACCACAGACTCACAGTCGCAGTGTGAGGAAAGACAGCATCAAATTAACATGCCATTACTGAAAAGGATCATTAAGCAAAGGCAAAACAAACAAACCAATCAACCAACCACTTATCAACCCCTCGATAAAACTTGCTGACAAGTGACAGAAAAGTTCTCCACAGACAAGCACAGCGATTACTGCTGAATTCCCTTTATGGAACCAATTTTATTTTCTTACGTGTACAAGACACAAATAAAAATGTAAAAAAACCTGACTAAAAGTTTTAAAGTACAGAAAGGTATTTTGTCACATATCACAGGGCAAATCAGTCCACTTAAGAATCATAGAATGGTTTGGGTTGGAAGGGACCTCAAAGATCATCTAGTTCCAACGCCCCCCTGCCACGGGCAGGGACACCCTCCACTAGACCACGTTGCCCAAAGCCTCATCCAACCTGGCCTTGAACACTTCCAGGGATGGGGCCTCCACAGCTTCTCTGGGCAACCTGTTCCAGTGCCTCACCACCCTCACAGGGAAGAATTTCTTTCTAACTTCTAATCTAAACCTACCCTCCTTCAGCTTAAACCCATTACCCCTTGTCCTGTCACTACACTCCCTGATAAACAGTCCCTCACCAGCTTTCCTGTAGGCCCCTTCAGGTACTGGAAGGCTGCAATTAGATCTCCCCAGAGCCTTCTCTTCTCCAGGCTGAACAACCCCAACTCTCTCAGCCTGTCCTCACAGGAGAGGTGCTCCAGCCCTCTGATCAGCTTCGTGGCCCTCCTCTGGACTCGCTCCAACAGCTCCATGTCTCTCCTGTACTGGGGCCCCCAGAGCCGGACGCAGTACTCCAGGTGGGGTCTCACAAGAGCCGAGTAGAGGGGCAGGATCACCTCCCTCGACCTGCTGGTCACACCTCTTGATGCAGCCCAGGACGCGGTTGGCTTTCGACGTGGTTGTCGACCACACCACACAGCTTGGTGTCGTCAGCAAACTTGTTGAGGGTGCACTCGATCCCACTGTTCATGTTGCCGACAAAGATGTTGAACAGTGCCGGAACAATTTCTCTGTATTCCTCCCAGGCTACCTGCCCTTGCTTCCACCCTCTGAAGGCTTCCTTTTTGTGTTTGCCCAGGAGCTCCTTGTTGATCCATGCGGGCCTCTTGGTGGATTTGCCTGACTTCCTCTTTGTTGGAATGCATCGCTCCTGAGCTTGGAGGTGACGACCCTTGAATATCAGCCAGCTGTCTTGGGCCTCTCTTCCTTCCAGGGCTTTGTCCCATGGTATTCTACCAAGCAGGTCCCTGAAGAGGCCAAAGTCTGCTCTCCTGAAGTCCAGGGTAGTGAGCTTGCTGTGTGCCCTCCTCGCTGCCCTGAGGATCTTGAACTCCACCATTTTGTGGTCACTGCAGCCAAGGCTGCCCTTGAGCTTGACATTCCCCACCAGCCTCTCCTTGTTGGTGAGAACAAGGTCCAGCATGGCACCTCTCCTCGTGGGCCCCTCTATCACTTGGAGAAGGAAGTTATCAGCGCATTCCAGGAACTTCCTGGATTGCTTGTGCCCTGCTGTGTTGCCCCTCCAACAGATATCAGGGTGTTTGAGGTCCCCCATAAGGACCAGGGCTTGTGAACATGAGGTTGCACCCATCTGCCTATAGAGGGCCCCATCTGCTCGGTCTCCCTGGTCAGGTGGCCTGTAGCAGACCCCCGCTATGACATCCCCTGCCCCAGCCCTCCCTTTAATCCTGACCCATAGGCTCTCAGTTGGCTCCTCGTCCATCCCCAGGTGGAGTTCCATGCACTTCAGGTGGTCACTGACATAGAGGGTGACACCCCCTCCTCATCTCCCCTGCCTGTCCTTCCTAAAGAGCCTGTACCCTTCCATCCCAACACTCCAGTTGTAGGAGCTATCCCACCATGTCTCTGTAATGCCAATAAGGTCATAGCCTTGCAGGCGCGCACAAGAGAATGAGTGCTGCTTCTTCACTGTTTCTTACCAGGGTTTAGTGGACGTGCTTTACCAATCCCAAAAGCTATACCCAGGCCAAAAAGCAATGACGAAATGCAAAGCAGCAGCTGTGGGGAGTGTTGCCTCTCAGATGGACTGGTGCCATCACAACTAACTTGTCTGCATCCTGCCCAATCTCTCTGTATCGTCGGAAAATTGGAAACGGTGGCCTCACGTTTGATGGGCTCCAGAACAGAGAAAAACATTTTTAAAAATAACTCTGAGAAATCATCTCGGATTTCCTGCTTGTGACACACCTGACTTAAGAGCTCAAAATCCCGCTCAACAATTTGCCAATAAGTAAAGTTCCACCAACTGACCGACATCCCTAACCAAAACAAGACGATGATGCATCACCCTTCAAGTCTGTGTAATACATCATGGTGCTATCACTGTCTGGATAAGTTGAACCTTGACGGACAAAGGCATCACCTAGCCCATCTAGTCCAAAGCTGTTGCATGTCTGGTACACAGACAGGGAAACTCCAGGTCTCTGTCCCTCCAAAGATAACAGAGAAGGTTCCTGGCTTAGGTAATAGAAACCTGGGACTACATACTGGATAATCGTTGAAGACAAAAGGCTGTAATCCTGTGTGCACGTGTCCCACCACCACTGTACGCTCTCTCAAACTATGCCTATGTGCAAGACGAGCAATGAGCAAAGCATCATGTATGGACATACTGCTAAGTGGCTCACTGAAGCTACAGAAGCCCAGAGGGACATGGGGGTATACATCCCAGCCTGAGTAAAGTGCCCCCCAAGGCTGGACGGGTATAGCCTGGAAGCAATCAAACTCATCTTTCTCTAAGGGTCAGCTGAGCCTTTTACAATCTTTATGGATCTAAAAAGTAGAGAGCTGCCTAGCAGTTGTTAAAGATCTTGACATTTACTCTGGTAAGCTGCCGTTCATGAGCCACTCTACTGAACCAAGAAGAGTGAGCAACTTCATTTAAGATAGGCATGCACTTCAGAAGGCCATTGAGACACATAACCTCAAAGTGGAACCTTATAGTGGGAAAAGTCCAACTTGTAATGGGGATTGGCTTTTAACTCTGTATCTAATTTATACATTTTAATTCTGCAAACTTCTTATCTTAGAGAAAATACATTTGATCAGTAGTGATCCAGGTCCCTGGTATATTACATGCCTGAATTCAAAGAGTTACGATTTCATTTGGTTTTGGACATGATTGGTTTGGCAGCCATTCTTATTTAAAAAAGAAAATATTTCTCACATGAAAGTGTGCAAGTTCTACCTGGACTTATGGCTCCCATACCTTCACCTGTTTCATGCTTCTGGTGTAAAGGAAGAGCAGAGAGAGGCACAGGGCAGCGTCAGCCTCCCAGCACCATTTGCATGGACAAGTTTGCCTATGTGCCAACTGCCTGCACTGGGGAGGGAGAGGTGGGCACCACAGGTGAATGAGAGCTTCCGCCTTTCCTACGAGCTCCTGACATCTGATCCCTCACCCTGCTACTGAGCTCCCATGTTCCAGCACAAAATTCCACTTCTCTCCACCCTCCTGATCCCACACACCGCACATCACCCAATCTGCACCTAAGCAACCCAAGGGCACATCTCATTATGTGACGGACTGAAGAGGGTCTTCACTCCCAGCTCCCTGCTGATTTAAGCACTAAATGATGATCTTTTATCAGGATCTGTATTTAGCATAAAGCAGAGCCAAGCCAAAGGATGGCAATTTATGATGACCTATGTTGCAAAGCACATAAGCTATTTTTGCCTCATTTATTATGACCTATTTTTACGGTCGAGGCAGTATGTTGGAACTAACTACTGAAATGCAACTCATATATCCGCTGTTCGAGATTATGAATGCAATTCTGTAGAACAGTCTAATAATTGGCTACCCCTCCGTCCTCTTCTAAAGCAAATATTATTAATTATTTTTTGGCTGAGCCATATTTTTAAACCTTTTTTGAGTTCTTGGTAAAAAGAAAACATTAAAAAAATCTCTTCTCACAACTTATCATGTTATAATTAGTACATTGTAACGGGCATCGTAACTTGTCTTCAAAGGCTAAGGACTCATAAAGAGAGGTTTTAATGTTCATCTTATTCACACAGTTTGGCTTATCTCACAATACTTGAAAATTAAAACGCTTCTCACAATTTTGTTTTCTGGGATTTTTTGGTCAAGACACCATTCACACTTTCTTTTGATTTGTGGCTATAGCTCATCTTTTCTTTTTCCAAAGAGAGTCCTGTAAGTATTCTAAGGCCCACGTTGCTGGCAGGAAATTGTTTAGCTTGATCATGACAAAATAGAAAAACTGTAGCAGAGAAGTGATTTCTTTGCAAAAAATACTTCCCCATTAAGACCACCATATAACCCTTTTTCACAACTACAGACCAAGGTGTCCAAAGCAAAGTGATGACTAAACAAAAGGAGAGCATTCGGTAAGCATAAAATAAAAGCAAAGAGGAAATTTTAAAAGAAAGTCATGCCAAAAAATCTTGTTATTTATACAGAAAGTCTACAAAGTCCTTTAACTCTGAAAAAGAGATGTTCTACTTTCTTAACTCTTTAGTGAAGCAATCACATTCGGTTTTTTACTAACTATACACACTGCCTTCTGTCTCATGCATATTTGTTTTTTAAAATTTCAATCATACACTCATGCCTTCTCAGAAAACCACTGAACTTACTGAACCAACTTCTGTCCATTACTTCAGTAAATCAAGAGGAGTTCCAAGCATGAAGCATCAGTCACTGCAAGACCTCCTTTGTGAAGTTACACAGTTACCCTTCTCCTCCTCTTTGTCCTAAGAGAGCAATCATACACTCTTTAATTTGCAAAAGGCATACCAGACACAGTATCTCCTCATACTGAAAACATCTCCAACTGCCTTGAAGTATTATTCATTCATTTTTCTCCTTTTTTCCTCCATCCTAATCAAACAATTAGCTGCCCTACAAATATGAGGAGAGGAAAGAGAGATACATAGACCGTCATTGGAATGGAGGCAGTTTATTCCATGATGGAGGGGGATATTTTCTCTCTTATATGAAAGGATACCAAACCCTCAAAACAAAAATGTTGTAGCACTCCATGCTCCTCATAGAACTTCTACACACAGGAGACAACTGACGTTTCTAGGATGTAATGACATTGTTTTCCTTCAGATCAAGTAACATGAGGCACAACCGACAGTAAGCCAATTTGCAAACAATAGCTGAAATTATCATTTGTACAGAATTGTTTGGCACAGACATCTACAATTAGATGCAGGATTTCCTTTTAAATTGCAAAGGGACTTCCACATCCCTGTCTTCCTTTACTATGGTTGAACATGAGGAACAAACAAGGTGTTGCTACTTCCCGAAAGAGGAAAAGAAGGGAGGAAAAAAACACAAGCTGCCAGTAAAGACAGAATGAAAAGCTGATTTTCTTGGAGTTGATCATCCACACGTAGACTGAAAATAATCTTCAAGGGTCAACTATTAAGCTAAAAAGGAGGCCTCCTATTCCCACAGAGGAAAGAAGGCATTGTTTATTTTCAAGAAAAAATTTAATCATAAAACTTTAAGAACACAAACACCCACTCCTTCAGAAAAATTAAGTACTGTGGGAAGAAAGTGGTTGCTATTGTGTCTTATTTTGATAGAGACATAGCAGACAAATAAAACACAACAAAATCAGGAGGTAGATGGCTTTAAAAACACAGGGTTGCTTAATTCTTTAATTTCAGTTTTTACCCTTGTGTTATATAATAAAGCCAGAACAAGAATGGCACATGTTGTTTCCAGTCCTCTTCCTCCTTCCCCCACTAGATGTCTTCTAATTCTTCACTTTTCCAGGGTAAAATCAGACTATACACAGTAAGGAAATTTTCACTTACAACTCATTCTCAGAATTGTATCTTATTGTTCAAAAGAAATGCAAGTGGGAGACCTGTATGAAATGCAACTCTTTGAGCAACAACAGAATTTGCAGTTCTACAACTACAGGAAAGATCAAAGTTTCCACGCCATGCAGTACCTCCCTTCCATGGGGGAGTAAAAGTGGTTCTCACTCTTCATAATCCGTTTTCCTGCACAACTGGCGAAGTAGTGCAGGTATATAAAGGAATGACCTTGTTATATCCGTTTGCTGCTGCTCCAAAGATCTGTTGCTATGCTAGCTAAAGGTCCGTAGATGGCAGCATTGATGCAGTAATTAATCTTCAGCACAACAGAGGTCCAAATGTGTTTCACAAAACTTTCTCATCAGAGACTAAGCACCATTTTTAAATGTCAGAGACCTTAGCATCAGGCAGTATAAGCATTGGACCAGGAACTGTCTGGCAGCAAAGAGCAGCCAGATCCAGGATCACTACTAAAGGATACTACACTAAGCACCCACCCAATAACTGGGACAGTTTAGGCCCCATCATCTTGGAAATAAACTACATCATCTAGACAGTAACGAGCACTGTGAGCCATGAGCTGCTGGTATAGTTCTTAAACTTCATATGTTGTCAAATTAGACAGAAGAAGGAATACAGAGATGTCCAACATCCCGCCACCTTTACCGCCCCTTCTTCCCCTACCGCACCTCATTCAAAACAAGCTTTGCACTCCCTCTCTTTTCTGCTGTTTGGGCAAGTGCTCTGAATTTGGTGGCCCACATCACCACACAGCACAGAGCTCAGATACAAGCAAATGAAAGCAATGTCCCAGATGTTCTAGGACAAAAATAAAAATGCATTGCCAGCCATTATGATTTGGAGGCAAAGGATGAAAGTGCCAGAGAATACGAGGTATGCATGTCCCAGTTCAGCTTCACTGGCCCACCTTCTCTTAAAGCCATCTTTACCAACGCAGCGTCTACATAGGGAAGACTTCTGCTTAAATTATTGAATTTTAAATCTATGCGCTGTCTTATTCTGTTAGGCTTCTTGTCATGATAAAGCTCAGGATTTTCAGCTCCTTCCCTTTAAGGTGCATGTGTGTTTATAAAACGTTAATATGTGTATATATAATTTGTAGTTGAATAGTTGGGCAGAAAGTAGAGAGTCCTCTGACAGGACCCAGCTCCGTACCTGCAAAGACAGTGACTTCTCTAAAATCATCTGCTTGCAGCCAGCTCTGCTGCCTGCCTTTGCCAGCTCACAGCACCAGCTGGCCTTGTCCCAGCGTTCAGGTGCACTGAGCCTACTTGCACTCAACTTCTTCCCCATTTCCCTCCAAGGACAGTGCTGAGCCTACACATGAAGCAACCCTGCCCTGCAGACATCCTAACTAACCAGATTCACTGCTGTGTGGCAAGAATTGAGCTGCTTTGTCCGGGTCTGGATTATGCCAGCCTCTTTACAGTCTTAAATGCTCCCTCTCATGTTAGCTCGACTCCACCACAGCACAATCTCGACACGTTATTGTGTCTGTTAATCTGTGCCAGAGACAGGCAGCACGGGCAGAACAACACTAGAAGACTGTCACTTCATCAAAGCAAGCTACCTGCCAGGGCTGGGCATGCACAGGAATGTGAAACACAGCAAGGCACCCTTGGATTTAAAGGACAACACTTATTCTAATTCAAATACTTGCACAGCTCACTCTCACTTCAGGTGCTTTTGACTGAACACTTCACTGGCATGCTAAAGTCATGTATGTAGCAATCTTTAATTGTTTAATTTCTGATTACATATACTCAGGCTAGTAACTAAGCAGAGGTTGTCCAAGCTCGTGAACTCTGGAGGACTCAAAACAATTTTCCCTACTTTTGCACTAGACTTTTCATCAAAAGAATCTGAGTATAACCAGCTCCCAGTTAAGACATTTCTCTTGAAACATTAACTCTATCCCTGGGAGGCATATCAAGTTTCAGAACAGTACTCCTACACACCTGAGACTTTTAAGAGCACTTCAATGGTAAAAATATCACATACCACATATTTAGTAAGGAAAGAGTATTTGATAAAGCTCTCCTAGACACTTCGAAACTGGAACAACTAACGCACTGCATAGCTCCTGACAATGCATGCAGATTTAAAAAAGAAAAGAAAAAAGCTGAGCATTCATGCACATTTTACACAACTATGAAATATTTGTTATGAGAAATCTGTATTTTTGGGGGGAAGAAAAAAAAAGCTGCTTCCCAACACAACACAGGTGGAAAGCAGAACACAGATACAAGATTTTAAGAAATCTGCCAAAGGCCATGTGGGTTCATCAACAAGCACGGAGTTGTGTTGGTATTTGCCATGAGCTAATATTAGACAACATACATTCTAAGATTGCTGTTCCGTAACGAACCACTGTCTCTAGTCTACTACCCTGCTCTCAGACATCTTAGAGATGCAACTTACATTTCAATTAGTTTTTGAAGTATTGCTTCTTTCAAAGGCTGATGCTGCTGAACAGATGAACTGCAGGCCAAATGCACTATATATTTTTAGGGTATTTAGTGACACAGGGTGTGTCCTGGCTGTACAAGAGAAGGAAGGAAAAAAAAAACAAACCCAAAACACCAAAACCAGGACAAACATGGAATATCAATTCATTATTGCTTTTTTTTATTTAAAAGGAAAAAATCAGGAACTCCTTTCTCAAACCATACCAAATTCTAGAAAAACACAAAAGAGAAAGTAAAATGTGACAGTAATTAGGACACGTCACTACAGCTAACCAGGCTGCAGTCCTCTTAAGCTGCTCTGCTTCCCATTCCTTCAGCTCTACTGCACACAGCATTTATACTCACTCACAGGTTGAGCAGTGAGAGAGGAGGGACAGCTATGCCATGACGCAGCCTCTGAGTAACGCATATGGCAAAACTGGAAACAATTGCAATAAGTTTATGCATTCAGTGTCATGACAACTTGTAACCAGTAGTCTGTTCTTAAATCTTCACTATGATACAACACAGTATCGGAATAATAAAATAAAGCACAAGTTCAAGGTTGAGAACAGTAGCCCAAAACTGCATGTGAACTTATCCACAACAGCAAGCTGGTATGTTAACAAACCGACGCATGGGAGAGTTGCTTCCTGCACCACTGGTGCACTGGACTGTGCAAGAAGCTTCAGTTCTTTCTTTTCAATAGGTCCAAAAGGTGGAAAGTTTGGAAGGAGAAGGAGAACACAAGCTCAAGCCTGCTCCTTACCAAACTGAAGTGGAGGGTGATCCTTCTGCCCCTCTGCATGCAGAACTTCTCTGTATCAGCTGGACAAAGCTTACATTACACGGTAAGTGGACAGGCAAAACATACTTTTCTGTACCATGACTGAAACACCCAGCAGTACATTACTGCTGCAAAAGCAACAGCACAAAGACAATCCCTTCAGTGCTGCATTTTCACATTGTTGTGATCAAGATCGTGTCTTCTAAGACTTACCACCAGCTAGTGCCGGCACTGTAATAGACCACATATGCACTCTGCCTTACCCTCAGACATGAAGTACATTAGGTTAGCTTTTAACTACTCAAAAACAGCTTTAACACAACATAATGCAACTAAAATGATCATCTTTGCTCCCCAAACTTGAGAACAGCAAAAAAATACCCTGGAGGGAACTGAGCATTTATTTCAGTAAAAGCTGGAGTGGTGGAAGTACTCACCCATCTGAGGGAAACCAATGCAACACACTCATCTCTAGCTGATAAAACAGTACAGAAGGAGAAGAGAACAAAAATAGAGTCAGGTGCTTCCTACAACAGAAACCAAAGCGCCAGGGGAATGCGGCACAGCAGAGCAGCCCACTGCCTCTCGCAAACCACAATCAGTGTGACTTTTCACTGGGGTGTTCACATCCAAATGTTTATCACCCTGCAGCTGCTGCCAGCCCCAGCACCTAGGCAAGACCGAGGGCAAACACCTCTTTTCATCACACCACTGCCAGACAGAGCTGCCCCTCCATGCTCCGGCAGCTCAACTGGGCTGCTGTTACCTGCTGTGTAAACTGCTAAGTCAGAACCAGCTGCCCTCACAAGGCATGACCTCCCCTGTAGGGTCAAGACATCAGCCACCCACAAAAAGAAACACAGCTATAAAGCCTCACCCTGCCCACTCTCGGCCAAGAAGACAGCAAGCCAAGAAGCAGTTCGCTGCATACAGCTTTTCCAATCCCAGCCTCAACATCCGCCTGGTTTGCATCCAAATCCAGAATTAGTTTTGTAGTCCCTCTTTAGCTGAGGGGGGGCACTGTCTAACCACTTGCTGGTTTCAGTACATTCACATTATTTTTCCCAAAATAAAGTACTCTTGCCGAGGAGAGTTCAGAAGCCTAGTTATTCTCTTCCAGAAGCCACACACTCTTTTTGTAAACCTTTTAAAAATAAAAATATGTATGTCACTGAATTTCAATGAGCTTTCACTAAACTTGAAAACAGTATGAGTGACTCATCCTGCTGGAGCATGCTCCAGAGTTGTTTTGTTAGTGATAAAGCCACTGAAGAATTTTCAGCACTGGTTAGTCCTTTTAAGATACTCCCTAATCCTAAAATACTAAACACTTTTTAATAGATTTATATTTCTATAGGATGGTCTGGGTAGGATTTGCAGCTCATTGCATTTAAGAGGTCTTTGGAATGACCACAGAAATTAAGTTTAGTATTAGTTCACCTAAACAGGAAAGATCAAACATTTAAAGACATTATTAGTCTACACACTGAAAACCATACCCAGGTCCCTCCCTGTGATTACTTCACCCGTCACGCTGACCTATGCAAATACCTACACACTACCACAAATCCGTTCAACTGCGATAAATGACATGACTCCAGCAGAGAGGGTATTTTCCACAGAAGTTATCTTTAGCACTAAGTAAGGATTACCTACTGTGCTGGTTTTGGCTGGGATGGAGTTGCCTTTCTTCATAGTGGCTACTATGGGGCCATGGTTTGGATTTGTGCTGAAAACAGTGTTGATAACACAGGGATGTTTTAGTTACTGCTGAGCAGTGCTTACACAGAGCCAAGGCCTTTTCTGCTCCTCACACCACCCCACCAGCGAGGAGGCTGGGGGTGCACAAGGGGTTGGGAGGGGACACAGCTGGGACAGCTGACCCCAACTGACCAAAGGGATATTCCATACCATATGGCATCATAGAATCACAGAATGGTAGGGGTTGGAAGGGACCTCTGGAGATGATCTAGTCCACCCCCCCACTAAAGCAAGATCACCTAGAGCAGGTTGGACAGGATTGCGTACAGGCAGGTTTTGAATATGTCATGCTCAGCATATAAACTGGGGGAAGAAGGACGGGGGGAGACATTCGGAGTGATGGTGTTTGTCTTCCCACGTCACTGTTACGGGTGATGGAGCCCTGCTTTCCTGGAGATGGCTGAACACCTGCCTGCCCATGGGAAGTGGAGAATGAATTCCTTGCCTTGCTTTGCTTCAGTGCACGGCTTTTGCTTTACCTATCAAAATGTCTTTATCTCGACCCACAAGTTTTCTTACTTTTACTCTTCCGATTCTCTCCCCCATCTCACCAGGGAGGGGTGAGCGAGCGGCTGCACAGTGCTAAGTTGCTGGCTGGGGTTAAACCACGACACCTACCTACATTACTTTTACAGTCAGTGAAGAAAGCTGTCCCCCAGAAAGAAACCTGATTCTGATCACATCCGAACTGCAGGACTTTGCTGCATCTGGCACCACGTGCACATCTTGACAAATTCTTGACTGCACGCCAGGAGGAGACTGAAATGTTACTGCTCCTTTCCTCACCACACACCTCTCCTTCATCTGGGGGGAAATATGGAGGACACAAGAGGTAACAAACTCTCCGTAGTGCATTTCAATGTCCCAAAGACTGATAGTCAGAGACCTGGAGCTAGCGAGCGCTCTACAGAGAATGTGGAATGATCATCTTCTCTGAATGGCTCTTTCAAAGGTTGGATCTTTTCTTCCAGTTGACAAAGAGAAAACAGGAAATTAGTCTGCTTCACCTACTAGCTTTTGTGAATACTCTCATCCCACCAAAGATATCTGTTGCAGTGACACAGTTCAGAGATTTTATTCCATTTTAATAAAGACTAAAACCCCTCTTCATACAGCATTTTTCTGCAAAGCTCTTAAATAGGCATGTTATTATTTTATAGAGCAAATAAAATATAGAAACATAGTTGTGTTAGTAAAATATGGTAAGTACAGGCATGAAGGAAGCCGTGTATCCAAGTGAATTAAACTTCTCATTTCAAATGCAGCAAGTTTCTGTCACTTTCAGACTGACTACTATCCAAGGCAAAATAAATAAAACGGGGATTTCCAAAAACCAGACTATGCTCTACAGAAAATACATTTACATTGTGCTAATTAGAAACTTCTGCACAACCAAGATGCATATTCTTGCAGATACCTTTGCATGCAAACATTAACCACGTTCACATTACACCACAAACATTTAAAAATGTATTTTAAAAAAGATACGTAGTACAATAGCCCAGTTTGACCACAGTGGAAATATTATAAAAGTCTGCCTGTTGAAAGGTACTAGAAATATCAGTTCACAGACACTGCACATACATGAAATATTAACTTTAAGTATGACCAATAAAAGCTCAGAACTGGCTAGGTTGCATCATTGTTTCCTGCCTGCGAAGAGGAGCTATTTTAGCTAAGTGAAGCTGAGCAGCGAAGAGGAAGTCTAAACCTTCTACAGATTTGGGGCTATGAAAGGAGCATCTCTGAAGAAACTTTGTAGTGCACAAAAGGTAAGTAACCATCATTATGCTATGCTAACAAAGTGATTTGGATGTTTATGTATGTTGCTAAGATAGACTTCTTTCTTCAGAAGCTGAACATGGGCTTTAATTCTAGAACTAATGAAAAGATATTTAATTCTTTAATATACTTTCAAAGTATCAGTATCATTCTATAAATAACATTTAAAGCAAAACGACTGCATTTGTAAATGCACAGCATCATAAATACTGTTGTTTAGGACTTTAACAATAAATTTTAAAATATGTAATAACTAAAAGCATTGATAAGTACGATATCAAAAAAATGTTTGTTTTCATTAAACTAAACCCAGGAGAAGATCTTGTTGCTTGGTCTCTCTGTGCTTCAGTGAAAGCCATGTCCTCCCCAGGGAAATGTGAGCAAATGTAAGGGACAGCCAAAGGAAAAAAGGGGATTGGGAAGAGAGATGCACACAATCCTTTCAATGGAATCACTGTTGCCTAACTCATAGTAAGAATTTGGAGGAAAAGATTTAATTCTGGTTTTGTTCTGAAAGTTTTTGTTCTTGTACATAGCACCTAGATCGGCTTTACAATTCACATTAGACCTTCAGAACCTCAGTTATAATTTAAAAAAAATTAAAACAGGTTGATAAAACATACAGACCAACATCAGAATAATCATTCAGAATTAACAAAGACAGACATCTTGGAAACCAGTGACTCCAGGGGCAATTCAGCAAGCATTTTAATCAATACGAGTATGTAAGTGTTCCCATTATGAAAACAGCAACTAAGGAAAAAACATCCACCCAGCGGCACCTGAAGATCTGCTTGGGCTGACCTATGAGATACCAGCCTGAACTCCAGGCAGACAAGTACGGATAAAAAAACCCCAGAACAGATGCATTTGTGTATACGTGCAGATAGGTAACTAGACACTTTTTTCAAATCTCATTATATCTTACCTACATAAATGTTAAATTTTAGATTCTTAAAAACAGATTTAGAAGAAACAACTAATTATAACACTGGCATGCATTTAAACCCACAGAGTTTGGAAACAGTGTCTTCAACAACTAAACAAAAAAACCCCAGCATGTTCATTCTTTGATGTATCTCAAAACTGGCACAAACTTGAAATAAGCTGCAAACAAGCCATAGAACCACAGGTTTTCCTGATAGAAGCTCGTGCCAGATTCAGCTTCCCCTCTTCCCACCATCATCAGCCTGCTGGTTATTTCAGAAACAGGACCTGGCTAGAAACAATTACAGTCACTGCAAGTCCAAAGGAGAGAAGAGCAAAACTAAAACCAAAATCCATGCTGTTTATTAACATTCACCTATAAAAAGTGAACTCTTCTACCTATCCTATACATTACTACTCAATTTACCTGCTGAATCAGTCAGGATCTTGATATATAGGTAGTAATGTGCTATGCCATACACAACCATTAGCAAGAGAGAAAAAAAGAGAACGAGACAGAAGAAAAAAAATTAAAATGTGCGGGGGGTGTGTGTGTGTATTTTCGCAATATTTGGACAATTTTATGCAACAGTAAAGCAAGTGGGACAGTATGTCAGATAATATTTCACCTATGCTACAAAAATTTTCTTTGAAGCATATGCCATCTACCTTTCAATAAGGTCTCCTATCACTCTTAATTTTTTTAATTTTTAGTGTCCTTTACACAATGAGGTACTTTAGAGACATTTGTACAGATGCCCTCCAAACTTCTTTTTTTGTCAGCGTTATATACATAGCTTTTCCCATACAAAACAAATTCTGTTACATGTTCTAATGACCTCATCCTGATCAGAAAACACATCATCTTATTTTGTACAGCTAAGAAAAACCTTTGAGACAATATACAGGACTAGGTATTTGTATGCATAATTTATTTCATATCTGTAAACTAGAGAATTGTAAGAAAATCAGAAGTCCAAACTTCATATTTCAAGGCAGAAACTAACCTGAAGACAGACTTAATAGGTTATACTTAAGTTAGTTACGCTTATGGATACTCTTCTCAAACGCAACTGCTATTTTGCAGTGTTAAACCAGGATACTAGATCAATAAACACTGCTTCAATCCACTACGTATTCCTCTGCCACTGAAAAAAGTACCCAGTAAAACATTACAGTGAAAGCATAAAACAGACGAGCAGTAATGGTAAGCATTTTTCTAACACATTCTCCACTTTTGGAGACAAAACACACATGACCTATGCATTCTTCTGCTCTTGAGAACAGTTTTGGTACCTGATACTATAGAAGTTACTTGGCTGGCTGTCACAAGTGGGAAGATCGGAAAAACAACTAACTCTTTCGTCCTCCTCACAAAGCTGCCACAGGGCTGGGTAAAAGGCCAAACAAGAGGAACCCACACATGCGAAGTCATGAAACTGTGACCACAGCAAGAGCCAGGAAAGCCAGGGGGTGCGGGTTAACCAAAGCACCCATGCAAACACCAGGTAAGGTTTGCAATCCTCTCATGGCTCCCAAGCAAACCAGGGGATGATCTCTTCCAGCTCTCATCACCTGAGTCTGCATAATGACATTTCAGGTGTCGGGCTCCTATGACCAAGAAGCTGAGAGAAGCAACACGACTGCGCTCTGGAGCGGCTGGCTACCAGCCAGCAAATTTTTCTCCCCCCAAAATACTGTTCACATAGCGTCTGGCTGGAGACTGCGCTGCTCCCCATCTTTCTATGTTTTTAAACAGGAAGTCTATCAATCTATTCATCTCATTCATACGTCACGTGGTTGGTTCTGATGCCCTGGTATTAAATACTGTATTAGAAGCTACATAGCTACTAAGATAGCTTCTTAGTGTCTTTTACAAGCAACAGCATGCACCTATTCTTTTGGCAGCTAAGTAGTTCCTACACAGATAAAATGCAAAGTCAATATGTGACTCTGCATATCCAAATGTCACTATATGCCAGGCTCACTTATTTCTTTTCAATAACTAGTTTTAGTCATTAATTTTTCAACAGGGATGACTTGAAGAAATATTTTCTTTACAAAATAGCTCTCTTACCTCAACTACAGCTGTTTCAATCTAATTATCGGCTACTGAAGCACACTCAAACTAACTAGTCAATCTTGACTTTTTGATTCCTTAAATAAGAAATATCTTAAGTAATTAAAAATATTTAATTAAAACTAGCTTATAAATACTATTTCTCATAAGTCTGACAGTACAGGTACTTCCTTCAGAGCACAATAACGTATTTGTAGTCAAAAAAAGCAACAAAGCTAGCACATTTTCACAGCTAAACAATATAATCTGATCACTAAACCCCATCCTACAACAATCTTGTGTGGGGTTTTTTTAAAAAAAGTTTTTATTTGACTGAGAATAACTTTTCATCTTTTATCTATCTTTTAGGGTATTTATGGAGTGCAACAACTATTCCTAAATTCAATTAAAATATGATGTCTGGAAATCACCACCCTGAAGAATACAGGATTGCATCACTGGTCTTCTACAGTTTTGTATTTACAGTGGGATTGTTGGTGAATGCCACTGCACTATGGGTTTTCAGCTGCACTACCAAGAAGAGAACAACTATAACTGTATATATGATGAATGTGGCGTTACTTGACATAATTTTTATATTTTCCTTGCCTTTTCGGATAATCTACCATGGGAAAGAAATGTGGCCTTTCGGAGATACATTCTGTCGGATTATCAGTGCTTTCACTATATTTTATCCAGCCATTGCTCTGTGGTTGCTCACTTTTATAAGTGTAGACAGATTTATGGCTATTGTCCAGCCCAAACATGTCAAAGAACTAAAAAATACAAAAAAAGCTGTGCTGGCCTGCACTGGAATCTGGGTAATGACCCTCGCAACGACGTCTCCATTGCTGTTTTTACAATCTGATCCAGACAAAGCCTCGAATTTCACCACCTGCGTAAAAATGCTTGATATCATCCATTTAAAGGAAGTGAATACACTGAACTTTTCTCGCTTGATTTTTTTCTTTTTGATCCCCTTGTTTATCATGATGGGGTGTTACCTAGTCATTATTTACAATTTTATCCGTGGCAAGACTTCCAAACTGAAGCCTAAGGCCAAGGAGAGATCCATAAGAATTATAGTTACTCTGATTGCTCAAGTACTCATCTGCTTTGTACCCTTCCACATTTGCTTCGCCTGCCTGATGTTGCAGGATGAAGACACAACTTACAATCCCTGGGCAGCCTTTACAACCTTTCTCATGAATCTCAGTACGTGCTTGGACGTTATACTGTACTACATTGTTTCTAAACAATTTCAGGCAAGAGTCATCAGCGTAATCCTTTATCGCAATTACCTTCGAAGCGTGCGCAGGAAAAGTTTTCGAACTGGAAGTGTAAGATCACTCAATAATATGAACAGTGAAATGATATAAAAAGAGAAAAAAAATGTCAGGGGACTTTTATAATGTAAACAAATGATTCCTTTTCCAAATTCTAGCATTTTGACTGAAGAATGTCCTATAGCCAGAAGTAACAGATGTATTTGTTGCACTGTAAATATGAGAAGCAGAATAATTGTACCTCTTTATATCTGCTCAACAGCTTTTGTAAATCTGAAATGAACCTACAGTGTTAAACTTTCCAATGCTTTTGTCATCTCAAAAGATTGTGAATTTTGTCAGACATGAAAAAGTGATTATTAGTATAATAAAGCAGACAACACTGAAGAATTATGATGCAGCATATATATTAATTTTTTTAATTTGCACAACCAAATGCTCCTGAAACTACTGTATATCCTATACTTCTAAAATTAGCTTCATTCTCTCAAGATCCATGTTAGCATGACCTAAAGAGAAAGTGTATGTAGGTAACATTTATATTTCATTCAACTAAAACCTTCCTTGATGCAGCTTTCTTTGTAACTGACAACATTCTGCAGTCATAGACAGTCATCAGCCTGGAGAAGGCCCAGAGAGACCTTATAGCAGCCTTCCAGCACCTGAAGGGGCCTACAGGAAAGCTGGAGAGGGACTGTTTACAAGGGCATGGAGTGACAGGACAAGGGGTAACGGCCTTAAGCTGAAAAAGGGCAGATTTAGATTAGATATGAGGAAGAAATTCTGTACTGTGAGAGTGGTGAGGCACTGGAACAGGTTGCCCAGAGAAGCTGTGGATGCCCCCTCCCTGGAAGTGTTCAAGGCCAGGTTGGATGAGGCTTTGGGCAACATGGTCTAGTGGAGGGTGTCCCTGCCCATGGCAGGGGGGTTGGAACTAGATGGTCTTTAAGGTCCCTTCCAACCCTAACCATTCTATGATTCTATGATTATATAGAAATACCATCAAAAGGTATAATAGTCAAACCATTCATTAGTCCCCTGTGGGTGTGCTGTGCACATTTATTACACCTTACTCTTGCACAAAGTATCTTTTTACACAGATGAAAATACTGAATTTGTCCAGACACAATAGCATCCTATGTCCCAGCAACAAACTTCAAGGTAGCAAACATGATGAGTAACTGTAGTACTACTCAAGCTTTCAACTCCTTTTGAACACTCACAGACTACAAAAACAATGTCTTTATAATGTCAAACACATGCCTTTTCTTCCTTATTACATCAGTCTTTGGCTACTTTCAAGAGACACACTAAGAAAAGTAGAAATTAAAAAAGCTTAATATTGTGTTTAATATTAAAAATCTCTCTCCAAGGGTTTTTATTATTACCTCAGAGCACGCGACACATGGAAACTCAAGTCTCTCTGAGGTTGAGATCACCTGTCAGAAGCTTAACCACAAAGGCTCTGCAAGCTCTATGGTTCTGCTATAATATGTACATCTCTTACGAAATGCAGAAATCTCAAACACAGGTTATGCGAAATGGAACCACTAAATACCTTAAAGCTTTAAGAACTTCAGATGCAAGCATGAAATAGAATAACACGCGCTAGCACTCATTTTTTGACACACAAACATATGAAGTACCAGTATGAAATGCATGTAACTGCATATGCATTTAAAAATGGACATAAATACATGAATTATAGTTGTGCTGTCTTTGTGATTTAAGAAAGAAATCAGCACCAACCTGATTTCAGTTTTCAGATTTACCGAATTGAACAAAACCAATTACAGCAATAATTTGTGTGCTGCAAGCTGTGTTTCAATCATGCTGACAATGGAAATGGGGCTAACAGAATGGAAAGTTGTTATTCTAAGGATAAAGTATAAATGAATTAACCACAGATCACAACTAGGAAATGAATGTTTGAAAATATAATAGTTGTGCCAAGTTCAAAAGAGGATTAAATTTAATTTGAAGGGTTACATGAAGAAAGTTTTTTTAAATTAAAATCTGCACAAAATAATCCCTTGAAACTGTATCTAAAATAACTAATCCATTAGGAGCTACTTACAAACCAGAAGGCAAGCTGTTGATGGTGATGCCAAATATATACTGAGTGATTTCTACAAGAAGAAGATCAAACAAAGCTGAGAGCGTCCATGCACCCAGTAAAAAGGACTGGAAAGAAAAAGTTTAATTTCAATTAATTCAACAGTTTAAAAATAAGGCAAAATAAGGCTTTAATGTATCTCTAAATAAAAGAAAAAAACCCAAGAAAACCACCATACCAGTTCAATTAAGACAAATAACATCTTTAGCACAACATAATTCCGAATCTACCTGTCTAGACAGTGATGAATGAAGACTTAGATTTGTTACAAAATTAAATTTTATGGGTCTGATAAATTTCAACTGATACAGCTGCAAACTTTAATTAGAATAATCCACTGACTGCAAGATATTATCAATATAAATTTAGACTTATAGAAACCAAGTTCTCTTTAAAACCCTTTTACATATATTTCTATACAAAATGTTAGTAATAAAACTGCAATATTAATCCAACACTACAAGATTTGAAACAGCGTAGAAAACAATTTCTGTTTAAAAAAAAAAGTAACTGGAACTTACTGAAAATTTTCTGCTGCCATATCTTCTTTCAAATATTCTAAAGTTGTAAATGAGCAGACCACTGCAGAATGTGTCTTTCAAATCAAGACATATTGTTCTCCCACATACAAGTCTCCAAATCTAGAAAGTTAAAGATTGTCATGTTAAGTCTCTCTTCCTTCAGGGAAATTCTTTACAGAATTTGTGCTAAGAGTGAAGTCAGATAACATTTAAGGAGGTAAATAAAGAGAGCAGAATGTTATGGAGAGTTCAAGAAGTCTGTTTAAAAATAAAATATTTTACAGGAAGAGGTCTACCTGTTCACAGGTACAATTGAAATGAAGACAAATATATTTTTATGCCCTTAGTTCAGATTTACAAATAAAAATGGAAATCACAACTGTAGTAAATTGGAGAATTACAGAAAAAAAATACTTTGGAAGTGACCTCCAGATATCAACTAGTAAGTGTAATGCTCTAAGCAGGTCTAATTGGATCTAGCTTGCTCAGGGCCACGTCAAGTCAAGTCTTGAACACTTCCAAGGATGGAGATTCCACAACCTCTCTGGGCAACCTGTGCCAGTGTTTGGCCACCCCCATGGTTTAAAAAACTAAATCAAATCCTTACATCAAGGCAGAATTTCCCATGTTCCACTTTGTGCCCACTACCTCTTGCACTACCTCAGTGCACCTCCAAGCAGAGTCTGGCTCCACCTTCTCTATAGCTTCTGATCAGCTACCTGTAGACAGCAATAAGGTGTCTCCTCTTTGCCTTCTCTTCTTGAGGCTGGGCAGACCCAGTTCTCTCAGCCTCTCCTTGTCTGTCACATGCTCCAACTCTCTGACTTTCTTGGTGGACCCGTTCCATTGTGTTCATATCTTTCTTGTACTGAAGATCCCAGAACTGGGCACTTGTGAGACCACATCTAGAGCATTGTGTCAACTAGAGGAGTAGGGTCACTTGCCTCGACCTACTGGCCACACTGTCACTAATACAGTGTGAGCACTGTCTGGAGATGGTTGGCCTTCTTGGATGCAAGAGTGCACTGTTGACTCCTGTTGTCCAGCAAAGTCCACAGGTCCTTCTCTGCAGAGCTCCTTCCCAAGCACTTGCCTACCCCAGCATGCACTGTTGCAGCCTGCGGTTATTCCATCCCAGAAGCAGGACTTTCCAATTCATGAAGTTCCCATCAGCCCATTTCTTGGGCTTGCCAAGGTCTCTCTGAATAGTGGCCCTGCCTTCCAACATATTGACCATTCCCACCAATTTTGGGAAAAACTTGCTTAAAGCGCACTCCATCTCATCATCTGGGTCACTAATGAAGACATTAAATAATACTGTTTCCAGTACTGATCTCTGAGGGGCCCTCCCCTAATTGATACCTGCAAGTGGACTTTGCACTAATGACCATAACTCCATTCACAGTCCAGCCAATTTTTCACCTATCTTTTTGTCCCGTTATTCAGTACGTACCTTACGAATTTGGCTTCAGTGACACAATGGGATACTGGGCTAAAGGCCTTGCTAAAGTCAAGGTATGCAAAATCCACTGACTCCCCCTTGTTCGCAGTACCACTTGCCTCAAGGAAGAAAGCAACCAGTTGGTCAGGCATGCTTTCATAGAATCATACAATGGTTAAGGTAGGAAGGGACCTCTGGAGATCATCTAGTCCAACATCCTCACTCAGAAAAAGTCAACTAGAGCAGGACATTACCTGACCATGTCCAGTCTGGTTTTGACTATCTCAAAGGATGGAGACTACACAGCTTCTCGGGGGAAACCGTTCCTCTGTTCCATCAGTCTTACAGTAAAAAAGCTTTTTCTCTAAATTGAATTTCTTGTATTTCAATTCATGCCCATTGCCTCTTGTCCCTTCACTGGGTCTGGCTCACTCTTCTTTGCTCCCTCCTCAGGTATTTCCACACTGTGAAGATCCACCCTAAGCCTTCTCTTCTCCAGGCTAAACAATCCCAGCTCTCTCAGCCTTTCCTCATATGTCAAATCCTCTAGCCCCTGGCCATACTGGGGGACCTCCACTGGACTCTGCAGCATGTCAAGGTCTATCAGGACCTCCTCTACTCAGGAGCCCAGCACAAGAGACAGCACTCCAGGGAGCTACATTAAGGTCAAAATAAACAACATCCATGTCTCTCCCCTCACCCACCAAGACAGTCATCTACCTCATCATAGAAGGCTATCAGGTTAGTCAAGATTTCCACTTCATAAATCTGTGTTGACTACCCCCAGTCACTTTTTTGTTCTTTGTGTGTCTAAAAATTATTTCTAGAAGGACTTGTTTCATGATCTTCCCAGAGATCCAGATGATGCTGACTGGCCTGTCAGCAATCTCCTTTCTTGCCTTTCCTTTTCTCAGGAACCTTCCTTGATTGCAATGACCTTTCACAGATAATCCAAAGTTGCCTCACAATGACATGAGGCAACTCCTTCAAAACTTGTGGGTGTATACCATCAGGCCCCACAGACTTGTATATGTCCAGTTAGTTTAAATGTTCCTTAGCCTGATCCTCCTTCACTGAGTTTAAGCCTTTGTTGCTCCAGACTTTTGCAGTGATCTCGGCAGCCTGGGACCGCTGAAAACAAGTCTGACTAGTAAAAGAACCAAGGCAAGGCAAGCACTGGATACCTCGGCCTTTTCCACGTTTTCCATCTCTAGGTCCCCATTCCTATGCAGCAGCAGGCCCACAATTTCCTTAGTCTACTTTCTGTTGATATTCCTGTAGAAGCCCTTCCTGTTGCCTTTCACATCCTCTGTCAGATTCAACTCGAGGTGGGCTTTGGCTTTCCTAATCCACCCCTGCATGCTCAGACAGCGTCTCCATATTGCTCCCAGGTCACCCGATCTGCTTCCACCTCTTGTGTGCTTCGTTTTATTGTTTTGGTCAGGAGCTCCTCATTCATCCATGCAGGCCTCCCAACACCTTTGCTTGACTTCCTACGCACTGGATGAGCCATTCTGCAGCTTGGAGGACATGATCCCTGAGAACCAACTAGATCTGCTGGTACACTCTTTTTTCAGGAACCGTATCCCATAGGAGTCTTCCAAGTAGATCCCTGAACAAGCCAAAGTCCACTCTCCTCAAGCCCAGGGTTGCAATCCTGCAATTTGCCTTGTCCCCTCCTCTCAGGACCCTGAACTTTACCATCTCATGGTCACTGCAATCAAGGCTGCCCCTGATCTTCACATGCCCAACCGGTTCTTCTTCCTTGTTTGTAAGTACGAGGTCCAGACACAACATGTCCCTTCATCAGCCCCTCAATCATCTGCGTTTGCAAGTTGCTATCAATGCACTCCAGAAACCTCCTGGACTGCTTGTGCCCTGCTGTGTTGTCCTCCCAGCACATATCAGGATGGTTAAAGGTCTCCATGACAGCCAGGGCTTGAAGTTGTGAGGCTTCTTCCAGGTGTCTGAAGAAGGCATCATCTACTACTTCATGATCAGATGGCCCGTAGCAAACACCACCACCAAAGCTGGCTGTACTGGTCTGCCATCTAATCCTGACCTATAAACTCCCAACTTCCTCATGTCCCAAAACAAAGCTCTGTGCAGTTCTGCTGCTCTTTCACATACAGAGCAATTCCCCTCCTCGCCTGTCCTTCCTAAAGAGCTTTTATCTGCCTGTTGCAGCACTCCTATCATGTGAGCTAACCCACCACATCTGCATAACCCCAATGAGACTGTAGCCCTGTAATGGCATATGACCTTTAATTCCTCTTATTTGTTCCCCATATAGCACGCATTAGTGTACAAACACTTCAGAGAGGCACCCAGTCACACTAATTTCCCAGAAAATGTATGGGAGTGTTCCACATAATGCTGTCCCGTAGGCACTTCCTTATTTATGTGCATACACTTGAAGTAGATCCTTTTCAGTCCTGTTTTGTTGATTTCAAGATCCCTTCTGTTCACATCACTCTGTACCCTTTGCTGGCTCACCCAGTCCACTGTCTCCTCACTTGACTATGGATTGTGATCTCCCTCCTGTGTTGTTCCTGTCTTAAAGTTCTCCTCACCAGGCTGGCCTGCCTGTTAGCAAAGATGCTTTTGTCCCACTTGGTCAGGTGGATCCCATCTCTCCAAGTAATCCTCAATCCTTAGAGAGGGTCCCATAGGCACAAACCCCAAAACCCTGTTGCTGACACCAGCTGTGCAAACAATTGTGACCCACAGGATCTGTCCACTTCACCTTGGCTGGCTGCTCCCAGTCACCTTTGTGTCCTGCACGTATTGAGAAATGGCTTCTAAAAAGATTTGCTCCATGGCCTTCCTAGGGACCAAAGTAAGGCAGAGTGGCCTGATGTTACCTGGATCCTCCTTTCTGCCCCTCCCAGAGATGGATGTGATGTTTGCCTTTCTCCAGTCATTGGGTACCTCCACCAATTGCCATGACCTTTCAAAGATGCTAGAGAAAGGTCTCAGAATTATATTTCCAGCTCCGTTGGCACCCTCAGAGGTAACCTGTCTGGTCCCATTAACTTATGTGTGTATAGTTAAGTGATCCCTAACTCTATTTTTCTTAACAGTGGATACTCCTTTGCTGTCACAGACTCTGCTAGGAGGCTTAGGAACCTTGGAAGCCCGAAGGCAAAACATGCTAGTACAAACTAATACATACATCTGCCTGAATACCTCGGCCTTTTGCATATCTCTTGTCACTAGGTCCCTTGCCACAACGAGGACATGGACCACACTTTCTTTTGCTGCAGATGTACTTACAGAAACCTTCCTTGCTGCCCTTCATCTCCTTCGCTGCCCTTCGTCTCCCTCGCTTGTTTCCAGCTCAGCTTTGGCTCTCCCTGCTCCCTTTCCTAAGCCACAGCCGGCTAGGCATTCTCCCCTCCATGGACGTCCAAGTGCCAACACACTGCCTGAGCCTTACGTTTCTCAAGGTCTTTAAGCCTCAACTGATGCTTCTGCCTCTAACTTCCCCAGCATACCAAAAGACTGAACAAAAAGAAAGAACTGAGACCTCACTGTTCTAGCTGTCCCATGTCAACATGCCCAATGTTAAAACCCAGCCAGCAGCACAAGTACCATCCCTCCTGAAGTCCAAACCACCAGGGCTGCGACCTCACAGCTGAATTTCGTGACACATGTTAACTGAACAACCCTCATATAGACTATGGAAGGCTTCTAAGCCTAATTGCTTTTTACTTTAGCCAGCTTAAAAAATACATAGGTCTAATGTAATCAAGATGTTCACTTTAAACACTGCATCTTCACTGTTCCTGAGGGTCCCCTTTACGGAGACAAAGATGTTTTAGTTTTAGACAGTACATATGAAATGTAGTCTTCTTCAACTGCACGCTTTATTTCCTGTGCTATCTACCAGCTTTGACAAGTGTTAATATCCAATATCCAAAATGTCTGTTCAGCCTCTGGCAAAATTCCATTCCATTAAAATCATCCCCACAGATGAATTTATTCTAAACAAATTTTCTTTTAAGTGTTCTCATTTGAATATTAGCATTAGATAGGAGTTAAACGATCTGCTCTCCCTGATCTCTGAGATACACAATTATATAGTATATAGCTTACTCCAAAGGCTATGACAATAAATGAAGCAACAATTTCAGGAAAGAAAAAAATCCAAACCCACAAATTCCCCAAAACATCACAATAAAAGTATCATAGCTTCTACAGATACTTGCAAATGTTTATGCTTAAGACACGGTAAAGATGGTTTCTTTGAATAAAACACAGGTAACTACCGTTTTTCAGCAGATCAAACAAATGAAAAGAGAAGACTCTTCTAAAGACAAAGTGCAAAAACCAAATAAGCAAACAAATCTGAAACCCACAAAATTTCCATTTAAAACTTGAATAGTTTCTCAGACTTTCTCCTCCTCCTCCCCAAACACATGGTTGTAACACTTTTTAAAAGGCAGACATTAATTTACGTATTTTTGCTGCACGGCATTAGCAAGACACTTGGAAAATATGAACAGTGCTCTTGCAAAGTCGTAAACTACATCATTACAATAAAGCTCTTGTTCTTGACAAGAAGGATTGCAGAGAGTGCAACAGCATGGAGAATCACTAGCTAGGTCTAATAATCTTTTAAGGCTTATAGGTTACAGTCAGCATCCTCAAAGACATTAAGTTGATTACATACTTTTTTTAACGTAACTGTAAAACACGTGGGGGATGCTTAATTAAGCTGAGAACAAAACCTTACAAGATGCAATACCTAAAAGAGAAACTATCTCAGTTTGAACTGGGAATAAGCAAGAAATGTCTAGCAAGATCATTAACCAATTCCGCAGATTACTGAGGAGCATGACAAACTCCCCCATCACTTGGAATCTTCAAATTAGAAGCAGCAGTTCTCTTCAACTAGCAAACTTTAATTTCTCACAACTAACTACAACAGAAGTTACAGAGTGAAAATTATGGCCTCTGTCATTAAAATAAATCATATATAATCAGAGTACCCGATCACAATAGCCCTCTTCAGCCTCAAAAACTAAGCACAATAAGATATTGACATTCATATCAAAATACTTCTATTATTACATGGGTTAAATCACACTTCATTCACAGCAAGCTTCCAAATGCCAGTGGCTGGAAGGAAAAATGATACAAACCCAATCATTTTCCAGACAAAAGAAAACAGTAAAAAACTATGTTGATTGTTTCAGATCAGTTTTTCTCACTTTTTTGCAAAAAGTGATGTACTGGGGTGACATAAAAGAGGTAAGAACAAGCTGGTGTACAACAGTGAACAAAGGGGAAGAACCAGAGGAGAAACAGACTGGGGAAAAAAAATCATATAGAAGAGCACAGATGGCAGTCTCTTTCCACACAAAATGAACTGACTCTTACCTGAAAATCCTCTTTTATAGCTTGTAGGTTATATGCAAAGAACTTCTGATAATGTTGGAAAAGCAGAGTCAATAGAATCGAGATGGCACTTGGGACTAGTAAGAGACTCTTTGACAAAGGTGCTTTATCTTAAAGACAAAAAACAACAACAAAAAAATCCATTTTAGAGAAAAATCTCTCGCATTAGAACTGACATATTTAAATAGGTGATTGGAAAACACAATAGCGGTGGCACCATCTTGACTTCTTATCTCAACAACTTCCCAAGTTCTCAACAACTTGCAAACAGATTGGAAAAACACACCAAATAAAGGAAGTCTTTGGAGATATTAATGACAGTTAAATATCAATCAGACATTTTGTTTTCAACATTCTCTCATGAAATTAATTGTTTGGCTATAATTAAGCCTAAGATCTCTGCACTGACAGAGATAATGCCCTCCTATGGCTCAATCATGTTTAAGGAAACAAAACAATCACTCTTTTTCGCTAGCAAAATATACATGCACATCTACTTAAAACAAGTATCTCTGCTTCCTTTGCATTAGGGATTGAGGTTAGCTTTTTTCTAGAGGCTATGAAGCAGGAACAACCTGAATAAATGTCCTGAATAAACTGACAGTGTCTTCACTGCACTTGGATCCACCATTCAAGGAAACATATCTAAGTTAATTTACATGCCATTCATCTTCCATTCAGTCATTACAACTTTATTAATAAAGAAATTAATATAATCAGGACGTTTGTGAAATCAGAACTTCTTTCCCCCAAGTAGCATGACTTCTGGAAAAGACACTCAGAAGAAAGCAAGCAGAGAACAGAGAAATCTGCAATAGGCATTTACTAAAAACTGTCAACTGGAATATCCAGCAGCATTATACTCAGCAATTCATCCTAAACTGCTGGTGTAGTTGATGCAACAAAACACAAACTCTTGCCCAACAATTCAAGCCAATACAGAAACTCTGAAATATTATTTCTTCTATGACTTTTCCCCAACTTTATGACTTTTCCAGGCAACTTTTCTTCTATGACTTTTCCAGGCAACTTTAATCACATTTATTTCCTTCCCGAACATCCCAGTTATAGCACAGAACCTACCAATTTTCGGACAACTGCTTTTCTGCAGGGTATTATGAAATCCATAGATCTGCTGTCATTATTCTTAGATAACAAAAGGAGCAATAAGACTACTTTAGAAGCACTAATGGGAAGTAAAGAGCAGGAGCACAGGAAGAACAAAACTGCATTAAAAAGTGTAATAGAAGAAACCTTTAGTACATATCCAGATAAACTGACCACCATAAACGATTCTGTTAACATCTGCTGCACACTAGAAGAGTGAACTGCTAGAAAAGGAAGATGGTAATAGGCACCAAAGGCAAGATTTTAATCATGGCACAATCCCACAGCCATCGAAAATATGGTTCTTACTACGTAATTTAAGCATGATCCTCATCCAAGTACTAACTGATGACATCAAGAAGAACTTTGATGGGCACTGTTAGCTGTTCCTAGTTCATACTATCTTGAAGTCCGCAGTCTTCTGATGTTCACCATGTGAAGAAAACATCTCTTCTTATGTGTATCATAACTTAAATTTGTACCGAAAACTTCTCTTTCAGTCAACAATCTATACCTTTGAGTTCATTATTTACAGACTCACTTTCCTTACTCCATTTAAGCAATTAATGCCTTGAAGAACTATCCTTTTATAAGAATTAGACGGTGACTTGGATTGACACAGGTTGATGTTACTCTGCTAACCATAAGCTCTACTCTTATGATTAGGTTTTCTCTGTGAGACATACCAGGAGGGCAGAAAGCCTGGTTGATTTTTATTTTTTTTTAATGCAAGAAAACTATCCACCTTTCAATTTAGTATCTTTCTATAGTCTTCAGATGCTCATTTTTTTTTAATTATTCATTCGTCTGAGTTGGACACTTCAAAAAACTCTGAAGCCATCAGAGTACTGTAGAACACTGGGGAAAAAAAGAAGCTGGAGCTCCCTGAAACTTACTGGGAGCACAATACACATATATATTCACTTGAAACCTCAGCCAATGCTCCTTTAGTTAATTTAGCTTAGTTAAATTAACATTTCTTAATGTGAAAAGGTCAGTTTTATAACCAGGATATAAGAGATATTTGAAAGTATAGCCTAAATCAGAACAATAGTAGTAGCCACAACAGTAGGCATTTCTGAACCAAAGTTTTATCAAACTTGCTATTTTACTACAAAAGACATTTACATTATTTCATGAGTTTAAATAATTTTTTTACAAAAAATTGTTAATCCTATAATAATTTTCACATAAGGATCATGTTACCAAAAAAAACGCAACAAGCAAATCACTAGATTTCCCACCATGACTATATATTTCTATACAACTTTAATATTTATACTTTACTGTAATTTTCATATCATTAGATCATTTTTACATTACAGGTAATACACACTTGAACTACTTTATCCTATCAAGTTAATTCCTAATTTGAATGCATTTAAAAATAACCAACAGTACCTTATCTGTTTTCTCCAAAAGTGTGAACACTTATTTTTATTATGAGCCTCCTTTTAGCTTTCAGCTTAGACACTTTCAACCTTGTTATAGAGGAAAAGTACTTATTTTTAAGCACGTCACCAAGTGAAAAACCACAGAAGTAACTAACCCATTAATGTGACGGTCACCCACAGGGAACATCACATGAGTAACGGAAACTTCTACTCTCAAGCTTCTCAAAACGTCATTATGGTTGATAAATTTGTTCTTGTCCAGTAAACTTAAGAAAGAGAAACTCTTCCAGATAAATAACGCATCTCCTGAATTCCTCCCCCCCTCCCCAAGTGTTTCACTGTACAGTGCAGTAGTTTGCTTTACCCATCAACAGTGTATAGATCATTATCAAGGACCACTGTGAGGTTGCCACTGCAGAAGAAACCCTCCCACTGCTGTGGAATGCCTCAACCAGTAAGACCAAAAATAACTAACAATACCGGATACTGCACAATTGGGTATTCTGGCATCCAAGTCAAATTCCTTACTTAGAATGTAAAGGTAAAATTTAGAAAGCAAAATTCTTAATCCAATGCATTTGCAACCATGTAGAGGATGGAAACACATACTACCAACCTACTGGGGTACCAGTGTCTATTGGCAGCACCACTGTAAATGTGTGCACGGAGGAGAAAAACACAGTGCCTCTATACCATGTAAAGAACATAGAATGAAAGGATAAACTCTCATTTTGATCCTGAAGAGTTAAAATACATCAAACACTGTCTTCAAAGACCTTGGAATAAATTTGCAACCCCAAAGTACTCCTTAAGTGGCATTTCTTTCAAAAAACAGGCAGTAATAGTATCGGTGCTGCAACACACATACTGAGCTCCCATCTGCAACATTTTATAATAACCAGCAAAACATGCCTGTGCTATCACAAAGAGCAAAGAACTCACTTTCACTACAGATCTTTGCTTCCCCCTGGTGCAATGAAGAAGTTCTCCCCAAAACTGTCCTCATAATATCACAGGCAAGCATCCCAACATTTGTGCTATCACTGTGCAATGCAAGACTGATCCTAAAACGCAATATGAATGAGAAAATCACCTCTACGTCTCCACATTCCACCCCTGAACTCATTACAATGCCCACAGATCCTCTTCTTTACAACCTACTACTTTTCTGGCTGCCAGTACCACCTTTGAAGTACAGAGAATTAAGGAATAGATGTGTCCATCCATCACAGAGGGGGAGGTTTATGGCACAACTGTTCAGGGAATTGCAGCTTCCGAAGCCACCAGAAGAATACAAAAGTTGTGGTAGCAGTAACAGCTACAATTTTTGAAATTATTTCATGTTCCCTGCCTGTTCACCACTCACAAGTGAAGACAGACAGCAGATGAGCATGTTAAAACAGGCAGCCAGACCAAGCTACTGTTTCAGAAGGGCTTTTTGGGGAACAACTTCACCCCCTGGACTGCTATTCTGGGCCCAAGATTGAAACGTTGACTTGGGAGAGGATCTCATTGCTGGCACCAGCTGATGAGCAGTGGCTGCAGAAGCTCTAATTAGTTCAGAACATTTTTTTGTGGGGATCCCTACTGAGCTTACACCACAGCTGCAGATGAAACATACTGTGTAACATCTTTCTTCTCTGCTATCACCTGCAAACTTCCCAAACCCAGCTGCTTTGAGGCAGACATGCCACTTTCATACAAATTCATTCCTGGGGGCCACTATAGAGGCATGAAATATGCACAAACCACCTTTTAATGCTGATACACAAGATCTGTGATCTTTTAAATCATAACTGATGGCACATCTGAATGCACAGTACTTCCCAAATGCACTGATGGAATCTGTATTTTGGGTGGTTGTTTTTCCTGCATTTAAGCCATCATGCAGATATTAATCTTTTATATTCCAGGATCTGAACAAGAACCTGCAGCAGGTTCACCAACTGACAGTGATGCTTCCAAATGGTCACAGTTTTCAAGGACTCTTGCCTACTATTTTCCCTTCAGATGCAAGCTTGCTACAGCAAACAGCAGCATGAACACCTCCTCCTGAAGGCGCGGAAACCTTGCTTGTCCTTTAGTGTAATGGTTGATGAAACCCACTGTCAGATATTCAAATCTGAAAAGTAATTGTTAAGTGCTTCCTAGACACCAATGTATGCTTCTGGGAGGCTGGAGCAATCTTACTAGATCTGAGGAGCAAAGTTTGTCTTTATTATAACACCACACTGAGTCCAGAACAGTAGCCAAGAACAAATGAGAGCGTGCCATGGAGGGAAAAAGACAAGAGGTATGGACATGTGTAACACTGCTTGAGGAATCCAGAAGACACTCTGAGACTGCATGCTGACTGGTAGGATGGATTTTAACCATATGATCATATTTTAGAGTTTGTTCAATCCAATCTAAGTATTTTTCTAATATTCCATCCTTTGAAAAAAAATACCAGGCAATACCAGAGGACCCCGCAAAAGCAGTGAAGTTACTGCTGCCTGAACGTATTATGTGACTGGATGAAGTATTCTGGGTCAGGAAAGCAGCTCCTGCCCTTGGCCTAGGCACAAAGCACAGACACAGGAAGGGGATCCTGTGTTCAGACTGTCACTTCACAGCATAGTCTGGTGGTTAATCATCGTGATGCCTGCAAGTGAACACAGTAACGAGTTCCACTGCAGGAATAGTTTTTCATCAAATGCTTATAAACTTAATGCAGAAGCTGAGAGGTGAATAATGTTAGTATATATACTAAGAAAGTCAATACAGAAACCAGCTGTGATCATGTTTTAAATCTATTTTTAAAAGGCACTGGTAAGACTGTAATCATTACAGACTTATACATGTACTGTTCAGAAAACTGCTGGGTTTAGTCTAGGTCACAAACTATAAAAGAATGAGGAGCTACAAAAAGAAAAAAGAAAAGAAAGAAAAAAAAAGAAGAAAATCTTTGTTTCTAAAAGGAACATTTGAAAAGACACAGAAAACAGAACAGGCTGAAGTCGACAAAAACGCTCCCCTCGTTGAGCAGCCTCTTCTTCCTCCCAACCACAGAGTATGTCACCATACTAGTATTAGTATACACTGTCAGAAATATCAGGTATGGCTACACCACAACACCACGTGGAGATCCCCACGCTAGCTTGAAATGAGTTACCTCTGCAGCAGCACCAGAATAGCCACATTTTTGTGGCATTCAATGCATGGCTAATTGAACTGATGTGGCTATGCTGCTCCCAGGACTCAAGCTAATATTTTGAACCGGGTTGCACTGTGGCATGCTGATGTACAAGCTAATTTGTTTTCCCATATAGTACTGTACTGCATAATACTGTTATGCACAAAAGTCCGATCTATTCAATACATGCAACATTTTTCTTTCAGTTGTACCACAAAGCATCAACTTACACACCTTTATTATTTTCCTGACGCCCGCACACAATGCAGTTCAGTCTTGCAGGTTACGCAAGCAGGGGAGCACAGTGTTCCCTTCTTGCCTTGGGGATTTGTAACAAATTGCTAGCACTGCACTACAAGGTTCACAGAGAGGTAAAAGCATAACTTGCATTAGCAAAAATGCTTACACACAAGTTCAAAGGACTCTACTCCCTACTAGTACATGAAGCGGCTTGAGTGTAGTAGGCAAAGCAGTCAAATATTTTCCAGATGTAGCAAGCGGATAGGCTTTAAAACCATGGACTCAGGTTTTACCTTAATAAAGTCTAGCTGTAATAGCCTTTCCACAATACTCATATGCAGTATTGCATATAGCATGAAGAAATTTGGGAGGGGCTATTACAATGTCTGCAGAAAAGTTTGGTGTTGGTCTTACAGCTTTAAGTTGTTGGAAAGGCCTTAAGTGTCTTATAATGGAAAACCTTCTGCATATTATACTTTGCTCCCAGGATGCAGCACATTGGAGAACAAGCAGGAAATACAGCTAAGCAGCACTACAGTAAATCAAACAGCCAGCCCAGTGTCAGTCTTCAAGCACTCATGCTAGCCTTTGCAGAGCCACTGAAGGGTTTCAGCAGCATCTTCAAGGGAGCAGGGTTGCTGGCAGGCTGCAACACAAGCAACCAGTCTCGGGCACCACAGCCCACCTCTTGAGCCTCTCCTGAAAGCCAGGTGGGGCAGCATGCTTCCTGAACACACCGCAATGTTGTTTTACAAGTCAACAGTGGGTTAGCATTTTGCTACACCATTTGATTACACCCATGCTGTGCTTCCTACTATCCAGAGTAATTGGCTTTTTTCCCCCAGGGCACACAAGCTCTTCCAATATTCCAGATAACAGAAACAGTTTCCCTTAACAAGGGCAAACTGTCTTTGCCCTTTTAAATGGTGCTCTTCCTTGCTTCCTGACTTCCATATCTCCCATAGTTGTAACATGTACCAGGTATGTTAACTTTTACACCTCGTCATCCAAAACTGTGTGTGTCATGCACCGAGCATGTGTTACCAGCTACTAACAGCATCATCATCTGCTGCATCTAATACTGCCTGTTAGGAACTCAGCAGACCACTGCTAGCAAAGGACCTACCTCTCTGAACCAGCTCACATGCACCCCAGGGTTGGACTGTTTGTTTGTTTGTTGGAGGGGTTTGCTTTTATGTACCTGCTTCTTACAACGTCACTTTTCAAGAACCTCTCTGCCTACGCACGTGGTTTTAATGAGTACTGAACAGGAGAAGCAGGAGGGAGGATTTATACCAGGAACCTCTTAAACTAGGACACAAAATATTAAATAAACACTTTATGTAAGAACTCAACTGCAGTGCTCAAAGTCATGAGACTTCTCCTTAAAAGGCACATGAACAAGGTCAAGGACTTCACTACACAGGCCCAGCTATTCAAGCATTATTTACGAGAAAGTCTAACTTCGATAGAAGCAGTCAAACTTACAAGGAATACCTGCAACTGTATCAGTGGTAAAGAACTTAGAAGTTTTGAATATTCCTTGGATGAAGATGGTATCATTCACCTCATGAACTACGGAGCCAGGACACGAAATGAACTTTTTCTGTGTAGCCATGTATCATACCGTAGCATCCGCTGGCACCCTTAGTACAGAGACGATCCATAAAGTTAGCTTGAGGTAAGTAATACAGAAATAGTTTGTACTTGCTAATAACTTTGAAAAACATCTTTTACTCAGCATAGCAGGGGTATATTGGCAGAAATAAAATTTGGCCATCAACCAAGCCAAGATCCATGTACAAAAAGAGACAAAGGCTCTATCTATGGCTAGATCTAGATGATGGTTTTTAGGACTGTTTTATCAACTGACTCTAAATAATGCAACAACAACCCTACTCTGAACGAAGAACAATAACAATCAGGACAGCTACAGTATATAAGTATATAAGACTTCAGAAAAGTTCAGTTTAGCTAAACTTACTCTGTTACATCAGTAGTAAGTATGTTAGGGCCACCTTACAATACAAAAAAATGCATTCAGCGTAAACAAACCTGATAGTATTCTTGGTCTAGAAATCTGGAAATGCAGCTACTCAGTAATCTGCACAAACAGATACATAGCTGAACTCCTTTTATTGATGAAATTAAAATACTCAAGTTTTTCATTTACTCACTAGCACTCGAGATTTTGTTTGTGCATGAGGCCAAAGATTTTCCCAAATAAATCTTATAAATAAATTGCACTAAAAGGAAGCCACAGTGTCTTCCTCCCACATTTCCTAGAAACAGTACATCAGTACACTGCTAAGTGGCATCAGCCTACCGAAGTTCAGTCATTTCTTCTTCTACATTTTGTTATATTAAATGTTTGGAATATTAAACAATAACTTAATTTTAACAAGTACACATGCTTTTCATTTAAATTATAAGCTGTTTTCTCTTCAGCACATACAGTTACCGTGTCTGGGAGATAACAAAAGACAAAATTGATTATAGGGTCAATTGAAGTTCCATGAATTTTTACAGCAACAGGAATAACATATGATGAAAAAGGCCCAAAACCTAATATTCTATTTAAATTTTTCTACACGATGAGGGTCAAAAACCAGTTTAAAACGCATATTTAGCAAACGTCTTGAAAATATCCTACTTGTATCAGTCTCCTCATAGTTTAAAAGAAGAGCTTTGTTTTCATCAAAACATCAAGAGATGAGAGAGGCAGCCTAGAAACACTGAGAAGACAGGATGCAAGAAGGGGAAAAGGGACTGATGAAGCATCAGTCAAAAAGAGACAGGCTTTGTACAATGTTGATTACGAATTTGATCTATGTACTGCATCAAATAAAACATAAGGATTCTTGAGTTATTTCTCTCATTTAGATCTCTAATGACAACCCAGACTATTAATCTTTATATTGTTTCCACAATCTGCTGGAATTATATGATATAGTCCACTGATATTTATTTTGGTTTATTCTGAAATTAGCAGAAGAAATAAATCCCAAAGAATTGAAAGAACACGGACAGTAATATCCTCATCCAAGATTCTACCACCCTTCACTAGATTAATATTACCAGATGGAGCAAAAAGTTTATAACCAGCTGCAACTGCTGCCACTAAAAGTCACTGGTTGCTCTCTTATCTCTTTCAGAAAAGTATTAAATGCAATTTCAAGAACTAACTAACCAGAAAAATTTACAAGAAACAAAATACTCCAAATGAGTTAATTACTTCGGTTCTGATAAGAAGTTTCAATGTAAAAAACAAGGTTTTTTTACAAAAGCAAGGAAGCCAAACTTAGACTTGCTTCTAGAAAACTAGGCACAAGGGTGTCTCTGGCACCCTTGTTAAAACACACAATAAGCTCAGTAAAAATCACATTACCAAAACCTAGTAGAGCTCTGGGATCATTTGTTGGTTGGTTGTTTTGCCATTGCTAAAAAGGAAGATTCTGCAGAAAGGAGTGAAAACAAGGCAATGGTGAAAACAAGGCAAAAAGAATACAGTAACCTCAGACGTTTTTACTACTGTATCTGTGTCTGAAGATGCTAAAAGCCTTAATCTACTAGAAATATAATCAACAACTGGGTCACTTTTTAAAATAACCTAAGATACATGGGGTTAAAAAGAGCTTAGTATTACTAAGTTTTATCAAATGGTATTGTGATATGGATTGAACCAAACTGTGGATGTTAAGAAGTCTGGCAGAGATGGCACACCAGGCTACAGGAGCCTTCAGTCTGACCTGGCACGATCATTATCGCTGTTGAACTTATCTGGTTATTTTATCTCAGGTCTCTAATACAAGTCCATTTATCCACCAACTGTGTCCCGACAATTGTTTGTCATTGTCCTTCTGTCAGAGGTTACCACTCCCAAGACTCAGTGGCAGGACAGAACATGGACACACACGGACACTTCCCTGATGCGACACCAGGCAGCTGGGTTTGCGCTCACCTTCATCAACTGTCTAAACCATCAGATTCTGCACATCAGTGACTGAATCCTACCTACATGCTGCTACTGTAGCAAACGCTTCTGCTACAAAAGCAGAAACCAAAGTCTGAGGGCACAGGGACATCTTAAACTGCCACAGTTTTGCACTAGGTGACCATGTATCACTGTTACCTAAATCCCTGCCTCTACTAGAGTCTGTCAGTGCACCAGTACCAGCCAAGTCTTATTATGAAAAGTTACTTTAGGTCAACATGCGAGTTCAGTGGGAGCATACGTTTTAGCAGTTTCCCAGAAGAAAAAAAATAAAAAAAGGAAAAACATTTACTTTTTCCATAATGGCATCTTCTCTAGATTTTTCTCCTAGTATAAATATGTTTCTTATGGCTACAATTTTCTACTCATCCTTCTGATGGACCTATATTGGAAAAACTTTTAAATACTGACTGTGACTTTCTACCCATTCAGCCAAACAAATATATTTTTTACCCCACCTTCTTTCTCATAGAATTATACACAGACATATGCCATTAAAAGGTCATTCTACAGTACCTATTACTTTGGGGGGGTGGGTGGGTGTGAAATGTAAAAAAAATCAGGAGCTGCAAATTAAGTACAGTGTTATCAGATCCATCTGTAAAAATAATCCTCTCATTTGGATGCCTCAAACAGAATACAGCTACAACTAATACCCCTTCTTAAATGCCAGGATTATTCCTCCCTAGACAGAGGGTGCTTTCATGCTCAGATTTGGATTTTGTGTGAAGCAGGGAGTTAGTCAGCGAAGTTTTTACTATCGTTTGTCCCAGCGTGCTCTGAAGCCTGTAGTGCCA
Organism: Grus americana; assembly: GCF_028858705.1. Classification (NCBI taxonomy): domain Eukaryota; kingdom Metazoa; phylum Chordata; class Aves; order Gruiformes; family Gruidae; genus Grus; species Grus americana. Next base: position 160,623,430 of record NC_072852.1, read on the forward strand.
AAGTCCTCACTGCAGCCAGTTCCGTTCTTCCCCGCCGTTTCTAATCGTGGCAGATTCTTTATTCTGTACGCAAGCTCAGGAGCAACCCTCAATGCCTGTGAAGTTCGCTCAGGTAGCACTGGGATAGGAAGTGATTTACATTTGCTGTATGTAAAAATAAAGTTAAACAGAGCAAGAAACGTATTCACCCTTGAATCTGTCTTCCCAATAAAGCAGTTTAAACGATAACATTCTTTACATTCTGCACATTAAAAAGCAGTTCTTTCTCTGCTCTGATATATATCTATATATTTATACGCACACGGAGCTGGGACAGCCGTGCCGGGAGAGCACCGCTCCGCCCAGGCACAGCCCCTCGCCGCCGGCCGGACCAGGCAGCAAAGCCCGCGAAGCGAAGGCACCGCCGGGACCAGCGCAACGGCTTCTCCTGCGCCGCTACCGCCGGGCGCGGCTCCTCGCCCGCAGTCACGTAGCGGGAAACGCGGTAAAGCCCGAGTTTAAAAGTCAAGCCGAGGCCAGGCCGCATCGTCAGGAAACGGGGGAGCGAGGCCAGCGGCTCCCCCGGGGGAGCAGCGGCAGCACCGCACCCAGGCCGGGCGGCGGGAGCGGCCTCACATCACCCCCCCCCCCCCGCGGCGCCCGCGGAGGTCACGGCAGCACCCCCCGCCCCGGCACCGTGTCCCAGTCCCCGTCCCGTCCCCCGGCGGAGGGGGCCGGGCCACCCGTCGCGGGGGAGACGCTGACACACCCCTCACCGCCGCCCTCCCCCAGCTCCGTCCTTCTGAGGCTGCGATAGGGCCAGTACTCACAGAGCCCGTTGGAGCCGGTGCTGGTAAACATGGCGGCGGCCCGGCCCGGCCCGGCCCAGCCGCGGCGAGTGCCGCTGGCGGAACCCCCAGAGGCCGGGCAGACCCCGAGGAACAGCGGCGGACCGGGAACGGCGCGGCTAAGGCGGCCGCAATGGGCCAAACGCCGCCGTCAGCCGAGCAGCCAGCGCCCCCTACCGGGCCCGCCGGGCGGAGCGGGGGGGGGCGGGGGGGGGGAGCGGGATCGTCACCAGCTGAGCCCAGCGCTACACGAGGAAGCCTATACGAGCCCGTATAGATGGCATACATTCTGTTAATTAACCCGCAGTAAGGCTGGGGGTGGGGGGGGGAAGGTCCTGGTGGCCGGTCCTGTCAGAGGGCGCTCGCAGGCCCTGAGGTGCAGGGAAGGGCGTTTCAAAGCTCGGGTGTAGCTAGGCAGGGATAAAACGTAAGTTAGTTTATGTATATTATATATTATTACTTCTATCTTTAGAAATATGATTTAAATTTGAAATTTGGAGGTGCCTCGGGGGAAGCTTGACTCCTCGCACTTTGGAAAACTGTGACACCTGAGGCTCACCCTAATTTTCCAGAGTCCGCAAGGGAGGTACCTAGGAGCTGTGGGTAAGCTGTCATTACAGGTAATGGAGGCGTAGTCAATACGTTCAGTGGCTTTTCAGATGATCAAATGAAGGTGTCTACTTTAAGATAAAATTAATTGCTCCCTAGGCTCCACCGACTGCATTGAACTGATTCCCACTAGCTGTAATGGTAAGTTAGACACCAAGCTCTCTGCCAACATGGTAGATGCCTAATGCAAGGCGAGCCAAATTCCTGATTGCATTCAGATGTGGCATAATAAGGCTGAGGTTATTCAGGCACCAAATTTCAATGACATTTTCAAGTCATAGAATCATAGAGGCATTTAGGTTGGAAAACACCTTTAAGATCACCAAGTCCAATGTTAACCTAGCACTGCCAAGTCCAACCACTAAACCATGTCCCTAAGCACCACAGTTACACGTCTTTTAAATACCTCCAAGGACCGTGACTCAACCACTTCCCTGGGCTGACTGTTCCAATGATTGACAACCCTTTCAGTGAAGATATTTTTCCTAATATCCAACCTAAACCTCCCCTGGCACAACTTCAGGCCATTTCCTCTTGTCCTATCGCTTGTTACTTGGGAGAAGAGACTGACCCCCACCTGGCTACAACCTCCTTTCAGGTAGTTGTAGAGAGCAATAAGGTTTCCCCTCAGCCTCCTTTTCTTTCTCCAGGCTAAACAACCCCAGTTCCCTCAGCTGCTCCTCATCAGACTTGTTCTGTAGACCCTGCACCAGCTTCATTGCCCTTCTCTGGACACGCTCCAGCACCTCAGTGTCCTTCTCATAGGGAGAGGCCCAAAACCGAGCACAGTACTCGAAGTGCCAAGTAGAAATCAGAGTTTACTGAAATAAGTTATGCTAGGCATTTAAAAGCTGATGACGCTGTGCTCTGCGTCACCGATGTGAATGTCAGGAAGAAACAGGACAAAGTTTGTGCACTATGTGTTTGTGCACGCAACAGAACTAAGCACTTCAAAGTCACGTTTAGCATACCGTAGTGCAAGACTGAGAACAAATGTCACTCTGGAACTGAAAATGTGACTTGTCAGGTAAGTAACAATTTTAAACAGGCAACAAATCATAAAAACTTTTTAGGCCAGTCATAAATTTGTTATATTCCATAAAATATTCTTACATAACACCAAACATGAATATGCCTTTTAACAATTACATCTAAATACAACCATTAAATAGCACTTGTAAATGTGAAGATCCTAAATCTTTGTAAACAAAAATCTCTCAACACTGCCAAGGGGACATAAAAAGACCCTCTGCTTGGGTCCGCAAAAACTTATGCAAAGTTCAGCATATCGGTTCCCAGCACTAATTTCAGATTTCTGTTGCTCACTTGTCCTCTCTGTACAGGGCCTGCAGACAGGCAGGTAGGAATGGGCTTCAGAGTCAGCTCATGGTATGTCTAAACTGGCCAGAAGGAAGAACCAAAATGATGGTGCATTGAAAATCCTGACTGTATCCCAGGCTGAGGTTTGTTCCTCAGCAAAGAATCGAAATTGGATTCACAGCACGAAACCCATCGGGTATGTTTTGTCTTTGGCTACAGACAGCTGGCTTACTCTTTGCTGTTAAAGCACAGCTGGAGGAACTGATTTGCTACAGAAATTCTCCTTTCTTTCAAATGCAAATGGCTCTGGCTGCTGTATGTTACATCTGGGAACTTTGCCTTGGCAGTGTGCTGCTGAATGCGCATAACCGTATGTAAGTCACCAGCAACCCTCATTTCTAAGGCAAGGGAAGGTAAATAATGACGTGCAAAGCCTGCAAAGCTTGTAATAGTTCCAGCATGAAACCTCATTGGGAAAAGCGTGAGTGCCTCCTGAAGCTTTAGGGGTCTAATGAGGTACTCATGGATTAATTAATCACCATTTTGGACTTTTTTGATTAACCTCCACTTAAAGTAATTAAGCCCTTTTGTGGATCTGGCTTTCATATAGGTGAGGATAAAACCTGAAAACTTTTCCAGCGTTGCCTGTGCAATAGGCTTAGGATTGCTGTTTTAATGCTGAAGATAAAGCTTGCTTTTATTTCTTTTCACAATCACACAGAATAGAGTGACAGAATAATTAGTTTAGGGGTTTACAGTCCCGATAGCCAAGAACTCCTGTTCTGCTGTTTTATAAGCTCAGTTTTGAAGATTTCCCTAGATTGATGTCCTACAAGTTGATCATATTAGAGGGATACTTCGCTGCAATGTTGAGCGCTGGAATTGGATTAAAGTCAGAATTATTGAACATACTAGAGACTTATGCAGGTATTTTGCTGAAGAAGAATGTATTTGGGCAAATATTTAAGAACCATTTTGAAAGCAGCTCTGTGAACTTGTTATCACCGACAGATACAGCAAAACTGAATGAGTAGCAATAGTTGGCAAGCTTCTCCCAGCAATATACCAAAATACTTGCAGATCTGTTAATACTGCTGGGATACAGGGAGCTGGCTCTGAATTTATTTGCCATTATCTTATTTAAGTATATACAAAATTATTACTGAGTCTATGAAACATCTAATGATATCTTGTTTCAAAAAAGATTTATTAAGTCAATTTTTCTGGGATTAGATCAGATGAGATACACTATGTGTTTCTGCGAAACTACATGCCCTACGCTAATAATTATAGTTTCACATACTGATTGAACGGTAGAGGAAGTGTAGTTTTTGCCCTCAAATACAGGGCCAAGAGTTTTTTTTATCCCAACACCGTCAGCGTCAACTGGTAACTTGCCATAAGAATTATGCAAATGATTTGCATTATTGAAATATAGAGTCTTGTCCACTTTGGAGTTAAATGAAATCATCAGTCCTCATGCTTGCCTTGGAACATATCCCAGAATAGGAAAGCTAGCACTTATCTACTAATCTACTAATCTACTCTGAACAAGCTTAGAAGGCTTTGACACTGCTCAAATGTCAGCTTAAATATCTCCATTTGTTTATTACATCTAGTTAGTGGGGTCAATTTGTTATGTTCAAAATAAATTTATTTAAATTTCCTGCTCAAAAGAAAATCCCAGGAGACTGGAATTTATATTTCTAACTGTTTTCTAACATGGTTAGGTTGCTTTCTTCCCTGAACTGGCGATGTTTTTGAACCAACTCTTAATTACTAATTAATCTCTAACAGTCAGATGCTCCCCTGCCATACAGAATGAAAGATAGTGGCAGAGTAAAACAGGCTGGAAATGTAACACCTGGCTCGAGAATTTTCTGTCTTAACTCAGTGCAAGTTAATGATTCTGCAGGTTAATGGCAGGTAGTCTATGTCTCTGATGTCTGGGGATTCCGTGGCATTCATAGTAGCACCTGCAGCTATTACAATTACCTGAAATATTAGCAGATACTTGAAATGTTAAACTTAATGATTTCAGTAACTTCTCCTTACAGTTACAGAAGACTGTAAAGAAGAAAGCTGTGCACTGTACACGCCCTAGCAAGGAGACTTCTGTGGCAGTGCGGCTTGCTGATAGCAGCTTGCATGGGAACGGGAGGAAGGCAGAAGGCAGAGATTCACTGGGTTGAAATCAGACTGATTGGTCCTGTGCCTTTCCAAAATTAGAGAGTTTTCTCACTCCCTCACAAGTGAATAACGCTTTGTACTGCAGCAGACCTGCTGTCCTCTTAAACTGTAGTGGGTTCATTTTATTACACAGATTGTTATTTTTTTTACTATAGCTAGAAGATACAGAACATTTTCTAGGTTAGTTCGTTCCATGTAAAGCTGGTAGGCTTGCAGTTCATGTGAGGAGCAACGCAGTGGCTAAAGGAGGAACTTTTAGGCGTTTCTTAAGTCCTAAAGAAGTATACAAAGGAAGGCAATCTAGTGGAAAAAATGGCAAGAGTATTGGGGTTTATCTGGGGGTTTTTTTGCAATTGATTTTGCATCACACTTATAAAAAATGTAGAGAGTACTCAAAAGTTTTCCATTTCTTTTGGTTCTAGCTATTTCAATGAGATTATTTTGCAAAACTTTAAACACCGTGTTGAACCTGAGCTCCGTATCAATGTCTAGTAACATGAATATGTGGGTAACTATTGCCTCAATAACTCAAACATAATTCAAGCAGCACTATCTTTTTTTTCAGCTAGAACCTCAGAGTGGGAGGCGATCACAATGCAGAGTGTTTAAGAGCCACCATCAGCCACAAGCTCCCACTCTTTGCGTCTCTCACCTCCATCCCCAGCCAGGGCCTTTTCCTGCCTACTTTATTGTCGGGTGAGTCCCTCTCAGCCTTACTCACCTTCCAACAGCAGTCTCTATTCTGTCCCAACAAGCCATGAGAAACCTGCTGCATCTGCCACCTTCTTTCTGGATTCCCGCCTTGCCCCTCCAATGTGGGTGAAAGGAGGACAACGAACGGTGCAGCGCGTCTTGCAGAGGTGCATGGAGGAAGTGCAAGAGAAAAAGTGCTTGCCCGGACCTGTGGAGGCACCCTTGCTTTCTTCTTCGCATTGTATCTTTGTGGACTGAACACACAGCTTTACACAGAAAGTCTTAACCATCTCTTCCCTTTTAACAGCATGATCCTAAGCGCTGACACTGTGTGCGCCCAGATGTTGGCATCTCTGTGTTCAGGGGCAGTGCCAAGCACTTGATCAGCAACTTTGTCTCTAAATACTTGTAAAATGCCCTTAAAACTGCCGTCCTTAAATTCTCTGTCACAGGAGCCAGGCTATTCAATGAAGGCTGGAATCTGTGAAAAACAAGAACATATGGTAGCATAGCCAGGAACTAGATCCTAATGCAAACATATTAGGGAAACAAGATAGGCAAATTGATTCTGATGTTTCTTAATTGTTGATTTTGATCTCAGTTTTTATGTTTAATGTTCTATGTTCGTGTTCCATTTGTTGACTCAGGTGAGACCTCATTCTTGTGAGAATTAAAAATACACTGGTTCAGCTGCCCTTGCCTGAGCAGCTGTTACTGGATTCTAGATCGCTCATCTGAAGGGCGTTAATTTATTACAAGGTAAATTGCGAAACACCAGTAAGCATCAATAAAAGGAAGAGATTTAAGCATAGTGCTCAGAAGACCCAATTAAGGAATACATCAGGTGGGCAAAATATTATGTTTAGCATTGCATAATGCAACATACTTTGCATATCTGTACTCTTTTATGCATACTAGAGATGAAGCACAAGCCATCTATTTCAGACTGAATTTATGTCAGAGACAACCTTTGTGATCTGAGTGTATGCTAAATTACCCAGGATAACTGTCAGTGATGGCAAAAATCTTAAGCCTTTAAGATGCCGAAAACGAGTTGCATTGTTTCCTACAGGTATGGCTGTGCTGAAATTGCCTCTTCAGAAAATTAGATTTTAGAAGATATTTATAGGAGTATTCAAAGGATCTTTTTCTCCCTGATACCTGTCTATATTTCTCAGATATCTTCTTCCTCTTGCTTCACATCCATATAGTAGTCCTGTCTGTGTATCTCCACACAGTGCAAAGGTTATTAAATGCCTGTATTTACGCTCAGAGGCAAATCTGAGTTTAAGGGAATACGTGGCCACCCGCATCTTGATGTTATCAGGCCTGTAGCGTAACACTGCTAAGAGATCAAAAAAAACCCAAACAAACGATAAAGCTTTAATGAGTTCTTCTCCCGAAATGGCATTATCTTATTTGCATTTGATTTAAATTTGAGCATGAAGGAATAGTCTCGTCTTTTTTTCCCCAGCTCTAATTACCCATAGCAGAGGATGTTTGTGTTCATATAATTTTATTGAAACACAATGATCCCTCAGAAGAAACTGCAAAAAGTTAAAGGATGTTCACTCCAGAAATGTACTTGCAGGATATTTGCAATTGAAGTATGTACGCCTCCAGGAAATAAGCATTCCCGGAGTTTCTTTTTTCCTCTAAAAATGTTAGTAATGGCAAAGTTAGGTGACAAAAATCTATATGATACAAAAGTGTGAAATTTTGTCCAGCTGTGGCCTTTACATTGCCATCAGAAAACTGAACCACTTTTCATTATCAAAAAGAGGAACCATTGTTAAAAAAATCAGTGTGTCGATAAATCACATTTAAATACAATGGAGCTATTAGAAACACAAAAAATATGGATTATTACAATTATTCTTGATCCTATGCTGTACTTTTTTCCAGCGTGGGCCATTTTCTGTTTGCTGCTATAAGCACCATTACGCTAGGGAGATTTTAGTACTGAGGGTTAGATCTAGTCTGAAACTGAAATATAAAACTAATTCAATGCGAAAGCCAGCATTCTTACGGTTCCTTTAGCTCCCTTCTCTGCACATAGGAAGTAGTTCTTGTTTTTCTTGCTGAATGCAATTTAATATACTTCAATTTTTTAAAATTTATTTTTAAATACCTGGAGTACTTTATAAATTGGTGTTGGGGGCACTACAGAAATCCACATTCGTGGGGCCGGTTGTAGCAGAAATCACCACTGTAGCAACAAAATTTTTCCTGGCATGAAGATGATGTTCGGGACCTGCACTCAGCTGCCACTTTGGGTTCTTCCTCGCCTCACCCAGGCGGTGGGACAGTGCCATTTTTCTGGTCAGCCGGTACAACGGCGAGGGCAGTTTTCCACTGAGCTTCCAGGACAGACTTGACCGGGGTGTTAAACCAGAGAAACAAGCGCCGACATTTTGTGCCACTGTAATTTTCAAAATAAACCCCAAAACTCCTGGATGATGAAGCTTCCAGGGGATCTTTCCTCACTGCCTTCAGCCTGGACAGACCAGCCTGGGCTCCATGCCTCCGTGCTCTCGGGCAGCTTGATGGCTCCTCTCCAGCAAATGTGCCTGCACCCAGGGGAAATGAGACAGCAAGCGGGAATTCATTGGGAGAGGAGGAACTGGAAGCCTTATTTGAAGGGGTGTGTAAAACACAACGTTAATCTTTTCTATTGTTACACACACACACACGTGCTGAAGCTCTTGCCACAGACTCCTCTCGGGGCACGGCCAGCCAGCTGTGCCGGGCAGCTGGAGTCCAGCAACGTCCTACCTGCTCGTCTACTGATCTGGCAGTTGTGCTAAAGGTTGCGTTGAGGCCATTTTTGGTACTTAAGTCAAGAAATAATGATGGAATACTCAACCCGCTCATACTAAAACTCAAGTTTATCATTTTGTCCCTGCTGTAAACTAAGCTAGCAACCTTTCCAAGTAGGAGAAAAATAAACCAGCAAAGTCAATAAGCTCCTTTGTCCATACAAGACATGCATTTGCTGCAACATTTGTTCCTTAAGTGCGTATTTCGTCTCTGAGTATATATACTAGTGAGTATATATTTACAACACAAGTCATGTTGCACAGGTGACAAAATGTATTGGTACAAATATTGATTGGAATACTGGACAGGACGCTACTGTTGATTAATTTTATAAGTGAATGTTTATTGAGAAGAAAATATTTTCAGTCATTTTGCTATGGCTTTCATTCCAGGTTTCAGTGCGGTTAGTCCTTCCACAATAGCATGGTTGGGGTCTCAATAATCAATGGTTTGAACATATTATTCAGTCAATATGGGTGAGAACTGGTATGTTTGTACATACAGGAGAAGCAGCTTGCAAGCTGAATTCATCAGTGATCTTGCTGCCAACACGTACATTTGGGGGGCAAAAATTAAGCCTTGGTATCCTAGGCTGCATTTCAATGTCACACAAACCCCAGAATTTTGTTTACCTGTAGGTAAACTGTTTTCATCCAAAGGTCACTGTGTAAAAAGATAAGACATGATGTCCAGGAAAAGCACCGGTTTTGGGCGTACGTATCTGCATTTGATGCAATGCTTGAGATGTGTCAGTACATTATGCTGTAAAACAGGAAGGAAAAAAACGGCACCCGAAAAGAGCACGTCTGCACCAGATGTTTTCCGGCCTGACTCAAAGCACCTTGAATTCAACAGCAAGAGTCCTGTTGTGTTTTCAGCAGGGTTTGGCTCAGATGGGTGCACTTTAAACTTCCAAACCGCAGTCAGTACAGCAGTGAGCCGGGGCAGATGGAAAGTGCCCGTCACAGCCGGGATGATTCAGGGAACAGATGGTCTCTGCTGTGCTCCTGCTCTGTTTGTTTGTGGAGAAGGGAGCGGGAGGATGCAGAGCTAACGTGGACTGGGAGGCCGCCTTTGCTCTATGCGGATGGCGATGGCATGAGAGAAGATATTAAGGAGATAACAAGAACAGAGAGGAAGGGAGTGCTCTGAGGGGAAGGCTGGGTGGAATGTGCAGAATTAGCACGGGGTGGAGCAAGAGAGAGGGGAAAAAACAAAGGCACACTTGGGGTTAGGCGACTTGGCAGGTCTTAAACCAGCTACTGGCAGAGGAGGAATCCATAAAAAGCTCTGAGGAAGAGATGTGGCAAGGGGGATTGACAAGAAAGGTAAAGCCAACGGGATGGAGCCCAGGTGGTCTGTGCATGGCAAGATGATAACTTTAAAAAAACAAAGAAAGAAAAAAATGAAAGAGAAAACGAGATAAAGAAAAATAGTAAAAGAAGAGTTGCTGAATTATCTTGAAGAATTCTGGTTGCCTTGTATGTTGTATCTGTGGAGTCTCTTTTTCTGTAGGTTCATGCAGCTAAAGGGGTTTCTGAGCTGCACTGCCTAGCTAGGATGTCCTGTATCCTGAGTACCCTCGTGTTCCACACAAGGTACAACAGAGGTGCAAAAAGAGTCCTACCTCTGCAAAATCCAGATGTTACAGGATCTTCTCTGAGTGTGTGTCGGTAGGCAACATACAGCAAAACCCTCCAAATCATGTGCAGGTAAGTAATTTTTCTTGGGAGCGCTTGTCAATAAATATTTGGTGTGCATGCACATACACAACCACAGTACACACAACCATAATCTGTGAGCTAAACTAAGGAGGTGCTGGGAGGCCAGCTAAAGGCATCAGGGTACTGCTCCAGCAAAAACCCCTCACAGTTTAAAAAGTCATTTTGTCTAATATTGGTGCTTCTGTCATGGAAAGTGCTTAATGGAAACCTGGACTGACCATCAGCTGGGTATTTCATAGTAATCAAAGGTAATGACACATGCAAAAAAGCCCCATCAGCAGTTTCAGCCTAAGAGAATGAACCTTGCCTGGTACGAGCAGAAAACGGGAAAAGATCTAATTGTGCTATGTTGGAACAAATCCTAATATAATTTAAAACTCAATTATATAGACTTTGAACTGAAATTTGCTGACTCATTGGTGGTTTGGTAATTATTACTAGCCCTCTTAAGGAACTTCCAAAGTTCTTTGCAAGTAAAAGGCTAATACTTTCTAAATCCAGCAAGTATGCAACCTGGCTTCTCTCTTCTCTGATAGAAGCTCAAGGAAGAAAATAAGTGGCTCACTTCATTCAAATGACATTGTGTAACCACCTACAGTAAGAATTTAGGGTGAGGCCTGAGAAATACTTTATCGAGACGGAAAATTATAGAAGGTGTGTGTCTTTCATCACGTATTGTATTTCTTCATTTTGTCTTGCTGATGTAGTAACAGCCTAGATGATCTTCTCAGACACAGCCATAATTAACAAGACATTGGCCTGGATTCAAGATAAGAGTGGTTTAGACCTTTAAGAACAGAATTGAGGTCCAAATGGGTAGTAGATTACTCACTGCTGAATGAAGACCTTCAAGGATTTAATTAGAGTGTAGAAAAAAAAAATCAGGTAGACTTTCATAGTGGGCAGAGGTAAAGCTGGAGGTGCAGTGTTTGCACTGTTCCTGGGCTGTCAAATCCAGCAGGAAAGCCACTATTCATGAGGAACCAACAGGCAATATTGTCAAAACCCAGGTGCTTACGTTGTCTCGGCTAGACCGCAGCAATTATGATCCCTCTGTCAGCACCCATGCCTTTCCCATGGACCCAAGGCATGAAGGAGATTTGAATATATTTACAAATAACAATTTAGTCAAGCAAAAAAAAAAAAAAAAGTAAGCATGTTTGAAAGGAACTGTAGATTTTGGCCTGTCTAGTTGAGGAAATGATTAAACAGCTGTTCCTGCCCCCTACAAAGGTTTATTGACCAATAACCCTATCCCCTTAAATCACAGTGTACAAATGAGTGTCTGGTCTTTTATTCATGGTATGATAAAAAAACGGGTTTGTCTGTCTGCTAAATGACTTCTACGCCTAGGAATATTTGCTGACAGATGTACTGCTTTTATAACCAAACTGTCTCCTGACCCAGGAGGGATTATTTTGTCTCTCCCTTGCTGTGAGAGTGCTCATTTCATGGATGGATTCTGCATATTCCCACTGCCCAAGCACGAGGGAGCTGGCTGCTGTTGTGGCTCTTCGCACACATACCTAGTCTTTCAGTCAGCCATGCTGCTTTACAGCAAGAGAGGAGCTTAATTAAATTAAGTGGGCTCAAAAGACTGTAAATGGAGGTGCAGCCTCGTGTGCTGCGTGACAAAAGTGCCAGGGGCCAAATGCCTCATCTACCCTCTTGTGACCTTTCCTTAAGGCTTGTCTCTGTGCAGAAAGTCTTGTGCAATAGGTATGAGACACAATTAGAGTTTAATAACTATGTATTACCTGACCTCTGCATGGACTTTCCTATTTTGCAAGAAAAGCTGTCTTGAGGTTCAGCATAACCCAACACAGAATAGCTTTTGCACACAAAACACCAGCAAGAGTCTCGATGCTATCACTTGGTACAGAGCATCCTTCTAGCACTCGTCATTTCAGGCTTTTCCTTCATGTAAACAAGTTCGGTGGAATTTTTCATAACTTGTGCTCACCGACCAGCAATATTTATTTCTCTCATACACTTGCCATCAATCCTAACTAGAATGTGTGCTGGAGCAGTCGATAAGCAGTCTCAAACAAATGATTTATAATAGGTAGACCACTTGTAAATGGAGAAGGACTTGCAGAGGGATTGAGGATCAATAAACTCAAGAGTGACTGAACCAAGATTGTGATGTCCACTTTAAGAAGGATTTTGAGGTGCTAACATTCACCAAGGATTTGGTATTCACCCAGACTAAAAAAAGGGATCCAGAACACTCACTGTTTTAAAGGACTCATCCTTAGAAGAGAAAGAGTGTGCATACCCCAGACAGTGGGGTTTTTAATTCTCAAAGCTCAGACACCAGGAAAAAATGTCCTGTGTGAAAGCGGAATGGAAGCCTAACAAGGAGGTATGCCGGGCGTTATGCTGACTGACACGAGTTCCTAGATAGTGCTGTTGGTATTTACAGGAATTATGGAGAGAAGGAAAGTTGAGGTGTGTGAAGACACGGATGCTGGCCAGTGTCATCTTCCGCAGCCACAGGTGGGGAAAAGAAACCAAGGGGCATCCGGGCATCTCCGCTCTGGTGACAAGAACACGCTGGGAAAAAGGCAATGGTGGTGAAAAGGCTGCTCTCTAGTGCAGGTTTACAAGTGGGAATCAAATGTGTCTCTCTCTCTAGCTGGGGCTTTCCCAGGAGATTCAGGGAGCTAAAGTACTTACCTGCTCCACCATTACCTTCATCAATAGGACCTCCATGAGAAGCATGGCCTTACAGGACAGAGAGATGCTATGGTGCTGTACTGCTTGGCTATTTCATCTCTTTCATCTCTTTCACACACAGCCCCAAACACTCCCTGGCCCGTGAATGTAGTGCTCAGAAGGGGCTATTTCTGCATACTGGGTCAACAGCTCGGACGGCCATATGGGCATTTCTCTGTGTCTGTAAACCCCGTTACTAGGTTATGTGCCAACTCTACTTAGTTCCTTTTCTGTTTTGACTGTTCCTTGTGTAGACAAGTACTTAAAAATTATGCAAAGGTAAAGGTTTGATTCTCCTTTCACATTCATGTGAATTCAGATTCAAATGTTACATATATATATACACACGTATATATTGTTCTCATCACAACTGACAGCCCCAGAGCATGGAATTATTTGTCTGGAGTACATGTACAAACAGGCTGGTAGCAGTGTGTGTTTCAGTACCTGCCTTTGCCATTCTGCCTCAGCACTGGAGAGGCTGCGAGATGAAAGTAGCCCAGATGTATTACAGCATCCTCTAATTTTATTATGAGACTTACTATATTTTGTGGTCTTCTTTTAACCCCAGAGACTGAAATCCAGAAATTTCCTGAGAATCTCTGCTTTAATTTTTCCAAAGGAAAAGCTTTGAAGTCTTGCCATTGCAAAGAAAGATTTGAAAATTGTGATGCAAGTTTGCCACAGAGATTCAGAATGAAAACACCGAAAATCATAAAAGGCACTTTCTTATCCGGGGAGGCTGACTCACGTGTTTTGGAAAATGCAATTTGCAGTATTGTGTAGGGTCACTTCTGCCCTACTTCACCTATGCAATCACTCATACCAAAAAAAACCCTATTATAAAGCATTACTATTATTTTGTAATATGCCCTGCTCACTGGTCCAGACCAGCTATGCAAAGGATAGAGCAATGGCCCTGTTGTGTTGTCTTGAATTTCTTGGGCAAGCCAAGCAGCAGGTCAGAAAAATGATTAAGAAATGGATTGTGCCTGTATACATTCAAAATAGTTGAAAGCCTACAGATACTCTGTGCTCAGACTTTACATTCACATCTCTAGGCATTCTGGGGAGCATCATCTGGCCATTGTCTTGGTGTGCACAGCTGACATCCCTGTTCCTATTTGCCTCTTCTTCAACAGAGACAGAGAGGCAGGAATTCTTCAGAAACAATGAAGCAATTCAGGTTTGATAAAATGTCAAAAGGATAAGGTATTTTTAAACAAACCCACCAACCCCACATGATAAACTACTGCATGACTGGAATGGAGAGCAGAATTGTTCAATGACATGGAAAATGAAACAGTACAACAAATCTAACAAAATTGGCCAACAGTTTCCTCAATGTGTAAGCAAGATTGCTTTCAACACAGCCATTCTCTCTCCCCTCTGTCAAAATGAATTTCAGAGTTGAAAGTCTCCTAAGTTTTGTGGTTACAAGAACATTTGATGCAGATCCTTAGATGGATTAAGTCAACCTAGCTCCATCCGTTCATTCCCTTGAATTAAAATCAGTTTGCTGGAGTTGAGGATCTGTCTTCCTCCTCCTCCACAACTGAGCACAGATACAGCTTCCTCTTATCACTTTATATAGAAGCATCTCACTTACAAAACGTGTGAGTTTAACTGTGTTAAAGTTAATTTTGTTTAAGCATGCGGTTCTCTTGCCTGAGCACAACATATAGTTATGCAGCTCTCATTTTTTTTGTGACTAATTTTCCCTCATAGTTGTGGGCAATTAAATGGCTTTGCCATATTTGGTTGGCAGAGAGGTAAGCACCTTTAAATATATTGTAATTGGGCTTTGTGTTTGGTGTTTTTTTTTTTTGTCTAGCCTTGTTAAAAGCTTAGTTAACACCTTTCTTGGAGCTGACGCAAATGAAAAACTTCTCTGAGTTGTTTTGTAAAGCACGGCTAATTAATACAGTGAAGTACAACCGAGTTAAGTAGGAGAATCACAGCTCATAAATAAAGATAAGAAAATTATAAGAGGTGTGACTGATATGTATGTAATTACCTGCTTGGGAGGCAGCCTGATCTGGAAGAACCAGAAGAGATTTGGGAGGCAGGAAATCCTGTGTTGTAATCCTCATTCCACCCATGACTCCTGTTGCCATAGGCAAGTTGCCCTGCCTCTCCTTCCCCAAATGGTAGTCACTCCATGAGAGTCACCTAAGGACTTATTAATAGAATAGACAAAGCACCTAGAACACTTAAACTGTGATTTAGCTACTTATGACTATTACATGGCACAGATATTATCCCAAATAAAAATTTTCTTGCACTCTTCTCCATATCCTGTTCAGAAGCGAGGAAACAGAGACTCATCACTTCTCAGAGGTTGTTCCTGGAAAGTTAAACAAACCTGATTTTTGTTACTTTAAAGTAACGGATTACAAAGCAGATTGCTAGAAGGGAATTATCACAGTAAGGTGCATGATCCTGAAGAGAGTGCTGCCAAAGGGCTGCTGATAGCACAGAATCAAGATTTTGTGTCTCCTTCGGCCAGGAACAAGAAATCAGTGTCAATCCTGGGGGAAAAAAAAAGTCTTAGTTATTGACTATTAATAACCAGTAAATCAGATGTTACAATTCCATGTTAATCCAGAATTTGGCTCAAAAGCAACGTTTATAAAAGAATCTCAACTCCTATTTCGTAACATCTCACTCCTACAATAAGACAGAGGAAAAAAATCCGAAAGGAAGTAAACTGGAAGCTGAGTCAACACTGTAACCATGCAGTCAGAGGGTAGATGTGAAATCCTGAAATGCGCACATCTGCTTCACTGAGCTTTGCTGGTCCACATGCAGATGCATTTAGACGGGGGAAATTCCAGTCGTCTCCACAGTGCTCCTCCACATTCAGACCCCCCTGTGTGTGAGGTGTCTTACAAACACAGCTGGAACATCTGTGTTTTCCCATGTTACATGACGACTGCCAGTTTGTAGTACCGGCTTGTTTATACTGTCTCATTTAGTAACATATAAGCTGTACACCTGAAGTTATTTACCTACCTTCAGCCTGAACCGATCACCTTTCTAACCTGTTTGAGGTTAGCATGGGTCTGGTGAGAGGATTCCTGTGCGAGTTTCTTCCAGGCTACTGCCACCGACGTGCAGGCTTTTAGGGCACAGGAAGAGGAGCAAACCCTCTTCGGGTTCCTCCTAGGACAGTCTGTAAATCCTTTCTCTTTTCAGTATATTTAATTCAAGGAAAATTCTTACCTCCACTAAATTAATGTAATTAATTTAGGCCAAGTCACCTCACACACATGCTAGATAGACCGTGGCAGCATGGTTTCTCTTGCATCTGTTCCTCTATGAAATCCATTCACAAAGAAGTCTTGTATTTCCTGTTGGGGCGGATAACTGCACCCTGACAAGGCAGAGAAACTGCAATAGGTTGACCTCTTTCATACTCTTCTGTTCTGAGTCATTGCTGAGCAAACATGCACTATTGTGAAGAAAAGAAACTAAGAAAATGCCTGAGCGGGACAGTGGAGGTGCATGTTGGTCCACTAATGCTAAAAACATCTGGAAATGTAGAGGATAAGTGGGGACATTTTTGGTCTTCATCTGGGAGGAGAAATCAGAGAGATGCCAGTAAAAAGTCAGGCTAATGAAAGGTATTTTGCCTTTTTTGTTACAAAATTTATTTTGCCTGGGTACTTGGAAGATAATGGCTATAGCAATACTACAACTGCAGCAAAATGGAAACCAGCCAGGTCATGGTTTTGTTTCTGGCAAGGAGCTGAAGCACTTAATACCTTTGATAGTGTTTCATGAAACCAGGCAGATGAATTATGAAAGAGTATTACAAAAAGTCAAAATGTAAAAGTGAATTGAAGCATATAAGAAAGCTGTTTTCATCAGAACGTAGATAAAGAGGGTGAAATGCTGGAGCAGGTTGATTGATCTAGGGCTGACTGTTTTCAATAGTTGACTTGGATGAGGCAAGACTATTTAAATCTGGAACGTAAGATTCAGTATTGGAAAGTTGGAAGACTTGGGTTAAATGTTAACAAAACAACTAGAATTTGTGAAATAGAGGAAGTTACCTAGCCCAGCTGGAACGTACAAGAGGAAGGACAATAGCCTTGCACAGATGCCAACACAGATTTCACAGCTCTCCAACAGAAAAGCCCAGAAGCAGAAACGCAAGCACAGATGAAATTTCAAATCCTTTGAAAAAAAACCAAAAATAAATTAAAGAGCTATGCACATCGTAACAAACAACATGAGCCAACACAATGTCTGGCATGGGGATGGATGGTGGTGTAAGATCTGCACAGGATTACATCACTCTGCAAGAGCTTGCCAGCAGTAGCAGGTTGTGCACAGCAGGCCCAGAGGGATGACAGCAGCCCCGCCAGCTCAGAGGAATGCTTTGTACAGGCATTGACCGCGCAGCGCGCCAGGGGAACGAACGAGCGAGCGAAGCAAGGAAGGAAAGAAGGAAGCATTGTTCAGAGAACAAATGGGATATTTGCGCTCAGGTGTGCAAGCCAGCGTGATGCCAAAGGCCACTGGCACTCGGGAAAATCTACAGCAATAAAAGGCTGGCAAGGGAAAGAAATCTGTTCTCACTCTGGCTGGCTGATCGTCGGTAACAGCGGTGCCCTGCCTTCAGGAGAGTGATCTGGCAGAGACTGCGGCAGGGCTATGGGACGCTTGTAGGGAATCGCCAGTCCCTCTCTGCGCAACGAGGACTGCAAACGCTGAAAGGCTTTAAGCAGGAGACTACCGGCACGGCTTCTGATTTTTGCTGTTTGCTCTATCTCTAGGTGAACTGGGAGTCGAGCTAGTGGAAGGGAAATGTCCAGAGTCACCTTAGTAAGAGTCTGGTCAGAGATCCCTGTGGAGAAGTATTGAACACTACTCACCGCAGGTGGCTTTGCGCACATCTGCAAAGCCGGGGGTGGGTGAGAGGCCTGGCATCCAGGGACTGAACCCCCAAATGATAAAACTCCAGGGTTACCTCTAGCACGAGGGGAATGCAGAAAATCCTGCCATGAGAAAGGTGCCTTTCTCAAGGTCTGTGAGGCTACAGAAACAGTGGTGGGCCCAAGGCCTCAGTGTGAGACTGCTCAGCCAGGGCTAGGATTGCTGCAGACTTTACAGGACCTCTGGCATTGCTCTACGCTAGATGTGGCCTTCCCTGAATTTTCATAGCAGCTGGGCACTCTTGGGGATCGTCAGTAAGCAGCTTCTGCACTTAAACGGATAACCTGTACACAAGCCGTGTCTCCAGTACTGCATCCAGCCAGCCCTGCGCGTGTGCGCTGTGTATCTGACCTGCGCAGGCGCCGCAGTGAGAAGTGCTGTGGCCACAGAGAACGGCTCTCCATCCCACGGCACTCAGTTGGCCGGACTCCATCTTCATGCGTTGCTGTGTAGACAATCCACACATGCTGCAAGGCAGAGTAGGGCCCTTCACTGCTCTGCCTCAAGCCTCCAAAATGTTTGTGGCACCCTTGAGTACAAAGCTTAGCTCACACTGTGTTCGTGGTGGTGAAAAATAAGAATTTTTCATCCATTTCTGGAACTTTCACTTTCCAGTGAAAGCCAAGGCTTGTCCCTCAGGAAGTGTAGTATGGTGAGGGGCTGTGAAAACATAACAGATGCCACTCAGCCCACATCATGCCACCTTTCACTAGTTCTGCACTTTTTTGGGGGGGGCCTAAAGTATGCTACTAGAAGAGTCAGCTCTTAATTTCAATGAAGGCTGCCTTTCTGGTGACCAGTACATCACCTCGGAGGATAGAGAAGATACGGGATCCCACGACAGCATTGGAGTATGCAATATTTGCAGTATTTCAGTCAATCCTGCTTGTGCTCATTTTCAGCTGTCTTGAAGTTCCAGGAAAATCACTCCCTTCCACATCTTGACTTTCTTTCCTAAACTTTGCCTCACCCCAGAAAAGTAAGACTTCAAATACACGCTGTAAGGGTTTTCAGTTGAGACCCAAGGAAAAAAAAATTCAAGGATATGCCAGTACTATTCCCAGAAGGGGAAACTTTAAGAGGTTATCCACCATAACCTAATGCCAAGCTGAGGCATTTTATGGCTGAGCGTCAGCTCCTGCTCCTGGAGCGCAGGCAGAGCTCCGTGTGCCCGTCCAAGCTCTGCCACCAGCCTGCATTTGCAAAGCAGGTAGGAGGACTTTCGACACCCACTTACCAGATACTACTCTTTAGCAAAGCCTCTGGTGTCAGAAGCCAGTGCTGCTTTGGGAACATCTTCCAGTCATACGCAGGCTATGTTAGAGAGTGACAAGCCGTTAGATAATTGTGTGTTACCACCAGGAACAGAACATTTCTGTTAATGTTTCTTCTTAATGGGGAAAAAAGTAGTGGTAAAATTTGGAGAAGTACCACCCACACAAAGTTGATAATCCCCATTTCTTTCCTAGTGCCACAGATTCCTGCAGCTATGGGATCCTTTACTTGTAGGGGAAGCCGAATGACGATTCAGTCTGCTCTAGGTACTCAGATTGTTCAGGGTGGAAGCTCACAGCGCCAGTGGGTTCACATGCACCCCAAGAATGGAATCTGTGTGGAGAGTTTTTCAAAGACTGACAGTTATTGCAAGAAAAATAAAATCCCTTTTTTTTTCCTGACCACATCTGGATGTGGTCACAACAAAACTCTATGTCCCATGAAGCCCTGCTAAACTCACGCTATTGCAAGTATGATAGCAAACATTTTAAAACACTGTTATTTTCATTTCTGTGATGTGCCCTTGGACTCTGTTGGATCAACTGCTGATAGAGTCAAGGACCTGACACCAGCCTGGAGGTGGGCTTTCTTGCCTTTTTTTTTTTTCTCTTTTCTTTTTTTTTTTTACTATTTTAGTCACCTACTAGTGTCTGAACTGCAAACCAAAGCAGATGTGATTATCTCAGCTGTCACTGGGACGGAAGTGGCATTGTAAATAGATAGGATCCAGACCACACAGCACTTTAAAGATCCAATTGCAACACTCCGATACACCAATAGTGACAAATAAGAAACCACTGCAGCCTTTCAAGCCTCAATTCAAAGCTTTCACAAGGACTATCGCCCTTATCAGCTATTTCATTCATACCTCTGAGTACCATCTTATGTAGAGTAAAAGCTCCCTCTCAAAGCTGCATGTTCAGCTTTAAATAGAAAAGGAGATGGTAGGCAGAAATAAAGTAATTGAACTGCCACAGTTATGGCAACCCTCACAGTGGCTGAATCAATGAGAAGGGAAAAGTATATTACGGGTGATGCAGACTTGCAAAAGGAAGAACGCTCTTGAGAAGGGCAAGGTTAGAAAATCATCATTAAAACTAGATTTAAAGGTATAAGCAAAGACTCAGCCTGAAAGAAATTATCTTCACACAACTAAGCATGTAATTAACTAGACTTCTTATACAACTTGGCTTATACATAAACAGTTTTCCGGTACAAGTAGTAGTTCTTATCACAGCAGATGTTCTCTGAAATTTTGTGTCAGCATCCACTGGACGTAAATCAACCTGCCTATGGAAAACAATTCCTTCTACAAAATCGTAGGGCTTTTGATACCAAACACAATTCAATAAAACATATGGTTTTGTCTAATGTTGTGTATTTATAAGTGACTGATACCCACAGCACGTGATCTGTAGGTAAAATACTGCCTGAATAGTTAATTGATTTTATATTTGCAGATATACTATCATTATATCAAGTCTGATTCTGCTAGCAATTCTAATACCCTAACTTTACATCTTTTTAGGATTACTACCGTATTTTCCAACAAAAAATTTTATTTCAAGGAGACTTTTCAGGGAGCAAGATGCTTCTTGGTGCGAGTAAACTGGCAACACTTTAAAGGTAGACTTTAATAGTAAACAAATCACTGAATTTGCTAGATTTCTCTGAATGTTATATGATGCTTGATTTATATACGTAATAACTTATAGGAGTTTATATTACATGTTGTGTTCAAAACTGTAAGTTTAAATTCTGCTAAATCTTTTATATCTTTATTAGAACCAGAAGTAGTTATGAATTGGGAAAAGTCATTCTTTGACGCTTCCATTGAAAGCTTCTCTGCAACAAGCTGTATTATATAAAGTCCCAAGTTTCATTTTACTGGTCAAATAATTGAAGTACATGTAATATACGTCAGAGCCTAATGTTACTAAACAATGCAAAATCTGTTAGCAATCCACAGAATTCTATTAATGCAAATATTACCATGGGTAATTTCCCTTCCCTTCCCTTTTTTTTTTTTTTTTGGTCTTCTTTTTAAAAGTAAATGAAATATAGACACCTGATCTAAGGAAGCCCAAAGAAAGACTATATGGCGAGGGTGTTTTGCTCATCTGTATTTCTGAGGACAAACCAGAAGAAGGTTTATTCCATTCTGCATCTCCAAATGAAAAGTACAATCAAACACATTTTGAAGTGCCAAAGCAAATTGCTACTCAGGAAAAATGCAGATGACAATCCTGTGTTTGTCTTGCAAGGGGCACAAGTTACGTGCACTGTGCTGACCTCATTGACATGACTGTAGAGGCTAGAAAAGCTATCCTGTGATTTCCCAATTAATTTTGATTGTATGGTGCAAACATATCCCATCAGCATCCTTGTCAAAGTTCCAGTTTTACACTTTTATCCTCCCTCAGCTGCAGCTCGAGAGAGAATCTCACGCGGGACAACTGTGGGGAGGAACGTTAGGTATCTAAAAGATGGATATTCATATCTATACCAGTTGCATTATACTTCCTTTAGCACCAATGGTGGGAAAGAGACACCTCCAGAGAGCAATTCATCTCACTGTAAGATAAATGGCTGAAGTAGATTAAATGAACTGCCCTCTGGAGATACTCACTGCTGTCCTTTATCTATATAATGGGCGTTAGGCAACTATTTAGGTGGTGAGATGTACTCGAACTTCAATGCCCACATTGTTTTGAAAACCGAACTGGACCATGTAAGCCATTTAGGCCTTCACCATGTGGGAGCCGCACGAAAAGCCTGAGGTGGGATCCCAAGGTTACGGGAAATTTGCAGCTTCCCAAAGACTGGAGCAGTACATCTCCAGGACCCAGTGTAAACCCAAACAACCTGACACCCCCCTAACGTACACCACCCGGCTACTGCTGTAGTCAAAATGGTCTCTGTCCTGCTGTCTTAGGGTATTCTGAAGGGACACAATGGGGCCATTCGACCAACTCTATGCCACCCAAAAAATATGATAATAAAAATCACAGGTGTAAAGGGCTTTGTTGCCCATTTGTATGAGGACAGCTGACATGTTAGGCTGTGGTAGAAGCCAGTATCTGAAGTTCAGATTTTGCAGTATCCAGCCATTAGAGTACGCTTTTCCTTAACATTTTGCACCAATATACCACGTCTGGCACCGCCCAGTGCCTCTTCCATGGGGTGCCACAGACCTCATCAACTTTTCCACACTAGAGCTTACACCACCGTTGCCACACCTGGGGCTGATACGAGGTACAGCTTAAGAGAAGCTCAGCCTATGGAAAGGCTACAGAGGCTGGAGATCTGGCTGGAAACAACATGCTGTGATGGCAGCTGGTGGCCAAGGAGAGCTGGTGGGAATGCCGTTGTTACAGGGCAGCCCCAGAGCAGTGCTTGCATCCCTGCTCAGGGAGCTGGCCATTAGGTTTTGTTAGCTCCTCTGGCTGCTGGAACAAAATACTCTTTTGAGTGGAAAGGCACAGTGTCAGTTCTCTAGGACACTTGCTTACTCTGCTCTTTAAATCAGGGTTATTGGCTCTTTTCAGTCTAAACAGATATGGACTTGTGGACAAGGGAATAGCTAATTTTTGAAGGAGAAGGTGATGCAGGGCAGAAGTTTTTCATAGGCCTGGTCTCAAACAAAATGATATTTTATTTTTTTTACTGTTTGATGAATTTGCTTTTTTAAGCTCATAGTTATATTTACTATAATAATTTACCTTGGTTCACTGCAGCTTTATAATACTCAGTGTGATACACTTTAAGAAATGGACTAAATTCAGATTTCAAGTTCATTTTAACAGCGAGTAAAATGTTTGGCCTGCAAAACTCAACTTTCAGTAGGCTGAATGTGTTTCCGTGCTAGCAGCTTCCAGGAAACTCTTAGGTTACAATTACAAGAAGTTAAAACTGCAGCAGAATTGTTAACTGGAAGTCAGAATTTCCTTTACACCATTCCTCTTATGCTTAGTCCTAACAGGCTAGCTTAAATACTTTTTCTTCTTTTTCTGTTACATTGTTTTGGTATTTTCATGACTTTTTTCTTCTTTCTATCCTAACCTCTAATTATTTGTTCTTTTATTTGGTTCTTTTACCTTATACTGGATTATCTATGTAGAGCAGCATTTTCTAACAACCCTTCCAGGTTATGAGACTTTCTCCTTTGAATTTATTAGGGATATGTCCAATTCTTAAAACAGGTTAAAGACATTTTTTGTATCCCTTCCAAGGCTTCCTAATTACATGGTCAGTAATCCAAAGAAGAATGTAAGCAGGGAAGTCTGTGATAAGAACAATAAAAACAGTGTATGCTCTAAGGAACAAAACTGAAGCAGACTTCACAAACTAAAGGAAGAGAAGGAAAGAAGGTAATGGGTGGATTCGGTTGGAAGAAAAACACAGGGATTTTTCATAAAATAATAATTTAGACAACGAGTGAAGATAATCAGAGCATAATAGAAAATCAGAAGAAAGAAATGCAAACATGATTTAATAAGGCTCAGCAAACAAGTCTAGGGATGATACTGCAAGACAGATGGTATCCCAAACAGATCTGTGCTCCGCAAACTCAGATGACCCCTCTTCTTTAAATTAAGATGCAAGGAGATGACCCTGAGAAAGTGAGAAAGGACAGGGCTGGAATGCTGGCTGGCTGAGCCACATGGACGAAGGACAGTTTGTTTGATC
This sequence comes from Grus americana, assembly GCF_028858705.1. NCBI lineage: Eukaryota > Metazoa > Chordata > Aves > Gruiformes > Gruidae > Grus > Grus americana. The sequence goes on from NC_072852.1 coordinate 160,647,239, forward strand.
TTATCTGTCTGTTATTTGAATATAGATCTGAAAGACAATAAGGACTGAAGACCTATTTTTCACTGCTCAACATATTATGGGTTTCTTTGCAAAATAAATGCAAAGCTTGTTGAAAGCAGTAGTTGCATTTAGTTGGATTTTATTCACTTATCATAGGATTCAGCAACCATACTGAGAAATGGAAACAAAATTTGCGTCAGAAGAAATTACACAAAAGCGTTTATATTTGCTTACTTATTATATATATAAAATATAAAAATAATATATATGTTTATATGGTTGTTTGCATAGCAAATGTGAGGTTTACAGACAATTTGTCACTGCTGCAGCCACTGGAATGTGCCAGTAAATCTGTGGCCCCGTGTTTCCTTACAGCTGCTTTTATATTTGGAGTATAAGCCATGCTAGCTTCTGAAGGATTTATCAGTTTAGAGGACAGCTGTGGAGTGTTTAGGGGAGAACTTTGGGATGACATGGCTCCAAAATAAATCTGTGTTTGGCTACTCCATCTTCTGACATGTGAGACACTTCTACAGAGAAAAGACTTTCAATGGAGGAGATGGAGCCTTCCAGGGATCTCCTGCAATCACCTGCTCTACACCACAGGCTTTGAAGGCTTCTTGCTGTGATATTTTTCTTGTCTAACAGAAAAAAGAAGATAATATGTGGATGGATGAATGGACGGAATACGTATTATTAAAAAACATTCAAAACATTCCAGCAGACACACTTTTTTCCATGAGAAAAAACCCATTTTAGTCACATTGCTTAATAATCTTCTGGAAGGCTATTAGATGTTATGGTTGCTACAGATAATGCTACACAGAACAAGGTGTCTGTAGCTTGCAAACAGACAATAACCCCATCATTTTGTTGACAACTTATTTTGTTCACACATAAAATTAAAATTAAATGTAAGGACTGTTAGGTGGTTTTTGGAAGACAAAAGAGTAAAATCGAAGTGATGTAAATCCTCTGTAGCAAACACAACCAGTTCTGAATGTAAATTTATTTTCCTTATGTGTATTTTTTTAAACAACATAAATACATACAAAACAGTACATCAGGAAAACCTAGGAAATTGGGCCTAAAATGACCTTTTTCCTTTGTCCTTGCAAAGGAAGGCTGACAAATGCTCATGAGCTTCCATTCATCATATTTCATAGGAAAATAGGAGACAGTAGGCATCTTGAGCCAGTCTGTATTGATTCACACACAGAGATCCTCCTCCAAGACTGCTGTGCTTAGCAGCTAAGCAAAGTTCAACTGCCCTTCTAAGAAATCTGAGTTTTATCCTAAGTCACATTGCTCGTTGGTCACATTTGAAAGGTTTCAAATAATAATTTGAATTATTTTGATTAGGAGATGTTGCTTTTAGGTAGTATTGCACCAGGTTACAAATTCCAAAGTCTGCCATATAGTCCAGGATGGATTATGAAATATTTATCTTTATTTCTTGGAAAAATGTCTGGCTTTTGTCCTTTCATTCTGTGCTGGTCATGATAATTTCAGCATTCTTTTTTTACGATTTTCCTATTTACACCACATCCACAAATTCACTCTTGCAGCTGTTCCTCATGTGATTATTTCTAGTAGTTTCATTGTGGTTACCCATGTGAATAAGGCTTATTGTTGTGGTATACCATCATAGGCTACAAATATGCAAAAATTATAAAGGGACAGGAAACTTTCAAACCCTTTAAATAATTTCTTTTGTTTTTGGATATGCATTCTTTTTTGGTTTTGCTTCGGTTTTCTGTTTTGTTTCATTTTGTTTTAAGATTGCCCTGCAGCTATTTCAAAATAGCTTTAAAAAGTTTAAAAACTGCTTCCACTGATTTACATTAAGTCAACCACAGGATGGCAAGCAGTTTCAAAATCTGTCAAACCTTTAGCCAGTAGAAATTAGCAATTTTGTAGTTATTTTTATTAGCTGCATATTGTACAAAAATATAGATATCTACACAATAAAATATTGTATAGATTATTTTATTTTATGACAGTATATGACATTTATTTGTGACAGTGTAACTGCTATGATTATTGTAAATGACAGCCAGATGAACTGGCATGGAAGAAAGCATAGGAAGCAAAGTCTAGTATTTTGGAGTATATATTTATACCGGAGAAACAAGCTCCTAAATACACTACTGTAATGGATACCAGACAAGCATGCACTATACAAAAAAATTCTGTTTTCCTTTTCTTGTGAACAGCATATGGTGAAAACTGTTCCCGGATGCCAGCAAAGATCTCTGCTGCATCAGTTGCTCTGCCATGGAGATAAGAACTATGAGCTTGTGGACTCACATAGAGTGTAAACAATCACTGCTTCATCGCTTTGCTGAATACAGCTCACATCCTATTACTTATTTCTCAGCTTGTGTCTTGGAACTGTATCTAAACTGACCTCGAAACAAGGAACACATCCAAATTCTTCGTGTACGAAGAAGTTACCTACTCAGAATGAAAGAAATGTGAGCTATGCCAAATTAAGGGAATGCGCAGCCAAGGCAATAACGGAGGATTTGTAGTCATAAAGACTACTTTGAATTACAGTGTCTGCAGGAGACCCTGTCAGTACTTTTATGTGTTAGGAGGTTATCAGGCATCTTCTCCATGCTGCTCTTAGTTTAAAGTGGCTGGAGAGTCACAAATATTGATGCTGCAAGACATATATTACTAGTTTGTGTAGTAAGGCAAGTAGTCCCATAATAATAAATATTGTACCTGAACACTGAAGGACTGAAGTACCAGAATCATTCTGCAGTTTTAATGGAAACATATTTGACAACATCAAGAAAGATGCCGATTACAGACAAGAAATCCGGGAATCAGCATATGGTCTGGCTTAGCTGGAAATCTCCATCACTACTGAGCAGAAAAATCCTCTTCTAAAGGCTACAACAACCCTTATGCTGATAATAAAGGAAAGATGTGTCCCATGGTATGCACTTAAGCTGCTGCTGGTGGTCATGACATGACATGAGGCCTCTCTTAAAAGTGCACAGCAACTCTAGATAGCAGTTCAATGAAAGCTGTGAAAATAAATAAACATTTAAAATTGTAGAAGTTAAACTCTGAATAATTTAAAAATCTGAGTTAATTGGTACAAAACCTTATGCATCTATTTTTACTTTTGTTAAACATAGCCTTCATTACCTCAGTTTAACACAAACTATCTAAGCTGAGTTTAGACAAACCTAAATAATCTAAAACAAATTCAGAGTAGCTACTTAGAAGTTCTGCATCAATTTCTTATCATCAGGTTTAAAATCACACATTTGTTGTACTCCACTGAAAACAGAAGAAAATCATGTGGAATTCTGCTCACATTACATGACTAACTCCCCAAAAGATGTTACTAATACTCATGGGTAAGCTTTTAACAACTAACACTGAAGAAGGAATATTATCCCTGAAGCCTGAATTAAACTGATTAATTGACTGATGAACTGAAAGAAGGGTCATAATTGACTTATGAGTCAGTGGAAAAGACAGGAAGTGAATTATTCTGTGTCGTCCTGAACTTGCACAGGAATTTATTAATGTAGAACTATCATTACCCTAACTGGAATTTAGCCAGGGCATGAGAGGTAACACCACCTCTGCTTTTAAGAAAAAAAAGAAGCTCTATTTATGTCATGTGTCAATGCAGAGAAAGATTTAGTTGCTTACATTAATCCTGCAGTACCTCTGCTGAATATGAGAAATACAATTGGAAAAACGAGCTTTTAGAATTGCACCTGAATGGGCAGAAAGATCAGAGAGCATGTACTTGGCCCTTCCTCAGGTTTCTATTGGCAGGGTTGCAATAATGAAGCCTGAAACACAGACTTACACTGAAACTGATGATGTCATTCTACAAAGCAGGTAATTAATGCATGTAGTTTTCTGAACAGTAACATGCCGGAAGTTACTGAGAAACTTCCACTAAATCTTCCTGCCCTTCTTCACATGATATACCCAGATTTCGAGATAAGGAATGAAACAGAGTATTTTTTGCATTTCCATTTATGAGCAACAGAGACACACATACACCTATGTGCTCTTTCTTACTAATATAATCAAAGGAAACAACGTCAAAGTAATTTATGGTGTATCCGCTTGGTGGAAATACACATTTCCTCTACCTTACACTAAACAGCTGATTTCAAATATTTGAATTTAAGATGAATAAAGACTTTGTAGACCTGGGGACACCATCTGATAAAAAGTGATGTTATCTTAAGAATGCATATTACAGATTTCATGGGGTATATCAGTGTTGTATAATCGAAGTAATTTGTAAATGTTTGTACATTTCTGTACATAAACGTTGGCACACTGTTACATTCCACTGGGGGAAAAGAAAAAAAAAAAGAAAAGAACTAAAAGCTGCTATTCAGAAATATCTGTGTGCGCTGCTGGCATAATATTTGGAAGGATAGATCAGCTGTATCAGGGAAAAAGTCAGTCTTAGCCAGATGCAGAAAAAACACTCCATTATTCTTTTCAGGCACTGGGAGAATTTTAAAAAGCTCAAATGAACCTGCTCCAGCGCATCACTGAATGGGTTAGTATGTTGGAAGATGGTAAGAAAGCCATCCATCAGTGGTATTGTTTCACTTTAATTTTTACAAGTATACAGAACAAGTAGCTCATTTGAAATTAAAATGCTGATAAAATGCTATCAAAATGTAGTTTTCTATGCTTCTGCCTTTCAGAGCATAAAACCAGAAATGCATCTTCTCTGGATTTTAAGATCCAGTTCTAAGTTGTTTATCATCTGTAAAACATCCAGACTGTCTGCATATCTAATGTTTAGTGAGTGCTCCCCTGCCGCCTCTATTCTTTTAGCACTTACTCTGACCACATCATTTGTTATGATTTGGTGGCCATTAGCTCATCAGCTCTCTTCTTTTCCCAACAGAATGGGTTTGCAGGCCAGAAAGGTGATTATGATCATCTAGCTTGCCCTCCATAGCAACATAAGCCAAGAAATTCTATAATGTGAACTTTGCTTTGAGTCCATAATTTGAGGGATGACTTAGAGCCCAGGATTTAGAAAAGATATTGAATCTTAATTTAGAATTTGGGAGATAGAGTTTAGTGGGTCCTCAGGGATATTATACCAAACAACTCCTCTTGTGGCTAAAAGACAAGGATCCTGTGGTTATTGTAAATTAGCATAATTTCACCTGCCAGTTACTGGTTCTCACTGTCATCTTACCTGTCAGATTAAAGAGACTTTTAATATTTGAAATTTTCTTCTCTTGCAAATCCCAGTAAGTTATGATCAAGCTTTTGAATAAGCTAAACAGATGCTTCTGCCGTCTCTCACTGCAAGGCAGATTTTCCTGGCTTTTCCAGTTTGTCAATTATTTGTGTTAAAACGCAGTTCCACTATTTCAGTAATAGTTTGATCAATGCCATATGTAACAACAACATTACTACTACTTCTAAATATTCCTCTGCTTTTACATCCAAGATTTGTACCGTAAGTATAAATCTTTTTGAGTTGTTCATAACCACACTATAACACCTCTATAATTTGATTTAAAGATATTATTTGTACTTAGATGTCTTTCCACTCATCTGTATTCCAATAAACAGTTCACTAAGTCCCATTCTACCTGCCCTGAAAAAAAAAGCAGGCTCTGCTTCAGAAGTAACGTCTCCCTATAAATATCTATGGCTGCATCTATGTTATTAGTGATTATTTTATGTTTTCTTTACATAAGGTAATAAAGATTACGAACAGGATTGGGATAAAACCAAATCCTTGTTGTACTTTGCTGAATAGGTCTCCATTCAATGATAATTTTCAACATATAATTACTTTTCAGATCTGCTGGGTAATTGGTTTTGTTCAGATAAATACATGTTGAAAGTTTTGTATAAAAATATTTTTAAATAGAATTTTGGCACTAAATAGAATATGGCATAATGTCTTCATAGAAGCTCAAAGTTATACAGTTACCTTTGCCAGGTGAAATACTAATCCCACAAACAACAGGCCTAAATTCCAGCAAATCCTGTTGATATTAGAAAGTCAATCATTCTTTAATTCCTACATGTGATCCTTATGTTTGACTTTCGTGATTTTGCCAAAGGTTCTCGTCATGTTATTTTAGCTCAAATAACCTTTTGCTTTCCATTTCTAATGGGCACCAAATCAGTTTCTTTTTCGTTTCTCGAACAAACATAAACAGGTTGATTATTACCATGAATGATTCAGAATCCTGTAAAATTCCAGGACATGACTTAGTTCGACCTAAAAGTTTAAATGTTTTTTACCTTTACCTGTTGCTATTTAGCATCCTTACTAAGTAATGACTGAATAAAACATTTGCAATTATATCCATAAAGTATTACTGCATTATCCAGGTTTCCGTTAAAGAAAAAAATGCTTTTGTATATCAGCATTGTTACTGAATATTGTATATTTCGAAGCAGCAGGGAAACCATGCCACTGTCAAGATTTTTTCTTTCTTCATCCTGGTATTTTTAAAAAAGGTATTCCCCTTGTCCTTTAGGCAACAAGCCAAGACTTTTCATTCATATATTTAGCTACCATTACTCATTCCCATTGTTTCACAACTGCTCACTTACCATTTCTGCTTATCAGCTTCTATATTTTTCCTTTCGTTTTATACACATATAAATTGTTGCTTTAATTTTCTTTCTTTAAACAAACGCGTTCAGCTGAGAAGAAACTTTGCTGATTGTGGCAACGTCATCTTTTGGGTATCCTGTACAGTCTTCCTAAATAAACCACCGTTTACCTATTTGGTATATTTTTGCTACGTATCTCTACCTATACAGGTATCATTCAGAGTCTTCTTCAGACTTGGAACATTGCCCCTTTTCCAGTAAAGCTGCATAATATATATGGGAAATATTTATATACAGCAAACATAGTTAAATTGTGCCATTTTACATTCAAGAAACCATAAAATCAGTAGATTAGACTGTATTTTTGGTCGGAATTGTCAGAATTCAAAGTATCTGAATGCTCTGAAAATAACATATGATTTTGTTTTAGAAAATGATCATCTATTATTTATATAAAATCTAGGGCATGTTTACTTGTGGAGGTTTGAGATCTAGACCTATCCTACATATTGAGATAAAAAAAATAAAAAAGATGATCCTATGATAGCTCATTCTAGTTACTCTAGCTAAATGTTTACATAGCTGCTCATCCAGTTCTGTATTCAGATAACATCTCATCAGTATCCAATTTTCTGATTTATCAGCCTAAACACTGACTCATAAACACACCAGGTCTTGAATTTGTGAAATCAGGAACTCTAGTTATCTGTAATGAGCCTGACAAGTTTCCCTCTCTGCGCATTCTGTCTTTGTTAAAGAAGGTATAAAGTAATATGAACATTTACGTTGTGACAGACACCTGACTAAAAAACTATAGCTCATACATTTGAATAGATGAGCCTTTGATAGAAGTCTGCAAAGTATCTGCAGAAAGATACTTCATTAATAAAAACTCCCACGGTGTAAGCTATGCATTTGTCTATTTGGGCTTTTTATCCTCCGTCTTTCTGAAAGAATTGCCTCAGTTATTTGGAATCTGATTAGTTACAGATGTATCTGTGAGGCATCCAGAAAAGTAGGCCCGTTCTCTGGCAGGGATTTCTTGAGCACGTAGCCTGATAAAATAACTTTGTGATCTTTTTTTCCACTTGAAAGCCTACCCCGCTCCTCACCCACAGCACTCATTTGCTCCCTCCATCAGTGATAAGCTGTATATAGCTTCTGTGTAGAAAAATGGGTTTTAGTTTATATAAAAAGATGCCTGAGAAGATAAGGGTGTGCAAGCCCTAATGCTCTCAAGTGCTCCAAGCATTTAAGTGTAATCATGAGGTGTCCAGCGCCTACACACACTCGTAGTTTACCCGTATCACTAGTCAGCCCCTCAGAGGGAACTCACAGTCATTAAAGAAGCTAGAGCCGCGCACACTGACAGAACTGAGCGCATGTGTGCAACTTTACCTACAAGCAGAAACTACTTCCGAGAAGAAAACCGTACGAAGGGCAAGCCTCAAAGACGACGCTTCGTTGGGGCGCACGAGCAGCGACGATGATGACGATCACGCGCGTTCCCAGCCGTGACTGCTGTAGCTCCCGCACCGATTTCCCTACTTTTTGACTTTCTCGCTACATCACGTGCTTACACAGACCCACGTCGGTACGTGTGTGTGTACGCAGACAGCGGCGGTATAAACAGGGGCGGAAGGCGCTGGCGCAGAGCCCGGGCAGGGCACAGCCGCCCCGCGCGGACACCGCGCTGCAGCCCGCGCCGGTTTATCCGCGGCCCTCGGGAGGCGGCAGCTACACCCGCCGCTCCGGCCGCGCTTTACCGCAGACTGCGTTGCTCGGGGCCGGACAGAGCCGCGCTCACCGCAACACTCCGGGCGACCCGGGACAAGCACGGTTCCCCACCCAGGGACCCGCCGCCGCCGCAATCGGGACGCCGTCTCCACCGACGGCGCCGCTCACCGCAGCCCGCCCCATTGAGGGCGGGGCCTGCCCGGCAAGGGAGGGAACTTCCGGCTCTTGCCGACCCCGCCCCTCACCTTGGCCTCGGGTCCGCTCTAAGCCAATGAGGGTGGGGAGTTGCAGCCGAGCAGGTAACCGGGTGCCCAATCAGAAAGGCGCCGCGGGAACAGGTGGGGGCGGGGCCTCGGCGTGCCGCGCGCGCGGCCCCGCCCCTTTGCCCCGCTCGTAGCCGCGCCAATCGGCCTCCGCGGCGGCGTCTCGTTCTCCTTCGTCCGGCGGCGCGCGGGTGTGTTTGGAGGTGGGAGGGGCTACCTGCCAGGAGCGGCGCCGGCTGCGGCACCCGCCGGCGGGGCTCGCGCCCTGCCTGCCTCCCGACGGCCGCCTCCCGCCCCCAGCCGCCGCCACCGCGTGAGGGGCCGCCCGGCGGTCGGGCCGTGAGGGCAGCGGGCGGCCCGGGCCGGAGGAGCGCGGAGGCAGCCATGGCACTGGTGGCTCCGGAGACTCGGAAGTTCACGCGGGCGCTGAGCAAGCCTGGCACGGCGGCCGAGCTGCGGCAGAGCGTCTCCGAGGTGGTGCGCGGCTCCGTCCTGCTGGTGAGTGCGGGGGCGGCCCGCCAGGGGCCCGGGCGAGGCTGCGGGAGCGGGGGGAGTCTCCGCCGGGGCCTCGCACGGCTGCGTAGGGGGGGAGGCGGGCAGGCGGTGGCCCTGGAGGAGCAGCGGACGGGCCCTTTGATCCCTCCCGGGCCCGCCCGGGCTGTCACGGCGGCTGAGGCGGGGGGGGGGGGGGGGGGGGGGGAGGTCGGCGCGGTCCCGTGCCGGGCTTGCGGCTCTTCGTCTCCCCCGGCGGCTGCTGCGGGCGGGGTGAGGTGCGGGAGCGGGCGGGGCGGGGACGCTCCCAGCGGCAGCAGCGCGGAGAGCGCCATGGGATGCGGCGCCCGGCGGGCACGGCCGGGCGCTCCCGCCCTCCCCGCTGCAAACTTCTCCTGGGCGTGAGGCGCTGTGGGACAGGCAGGGCAAGCGGAGCTCTCCGGGGAGCAGCGGCAGCCTCCTCGCTGTAACCTGCCTCAGGGGCCTGCCTGCCTCCGTCCTCCTCCACCTGTAGAGCGGTGCAGCTAGCACTTGGCCTTATTTGACCGAAGGGCTTTCGCGTGTGTGAAAATAATGGTGCAAAAGTGATATTTTCATCTCGCTACTGTCTGCGCGCTTGACAACTAAACCACATTTTTTGTTGTGCGTATCATACAGAATGGAAGATGAGTGCTGGCAAGTGTAGCAGGAATGTTTTAATATGTTATTTGTCCCTACTGTCTGTACTGTGCTAGCACATGGTAGTTGTTCTTGCCAGTTCACAATTGGGTGCATTAATTTAATTTGAACTGCTGAAAGTAAATTTGTGTGAAGGTGTTAGATGGTGAACTGAGGCAGCTGGAACCGAGAGAGGGAGAGACAGAGGTAGCTTTTTTTGGCCTGTCTGTACCCAGGTGATGACATTTTAAACAGCCAGAGCTCCTCTCTTGGGACTCTTATTTATGGTATGCATTTGTTTTCCATGTGGTTTTGTTATCTCCAAGGGGAATTTTTCAGTAAGCACCTAGCCCTGTGTAAGTAGAGAGGTTTTGGTGCTGGGGGTCCTAATACTGGAAGCTGATCTGTCAGTTGTTTTTCACTCTTGCTAATGCTAAGCATGGTCTTGTCTAACTCTTTTAAACTGCTTGTCAGAACACTGTTTGTCTTGTCATAGCTATCTGTTGTGAGAATAACAAATGCTGTAGCTGTACTTCAAATACAAATACCTTTCTTTAATAAAACAATGACTCTAAAATTAAATTATTCTTTATTTAATTGTGGGTCACAGAATATATGATAGAAGACCTAATGTGCATCATTCAGGGTCCACCTGAATGCTGACAGTTTTCCATAAGACTCTAGCACATATACATGTAACGGACATCCAATATATGTTAACACTTCTCCAGGGATCAAGCCTTTCCTGGAAAGAGTAGAAGAAGGAGATAGATATATATATACACACACACACACATATATATATGTGTATATATATTTAAAAATAGTTTTCATACTGAGAGAGTGTGAAAGGGATTTAGATATATTCATGACACAAATGTTTCTTTTGCAGTAATCGGCAACCCTGTCCTCTTCCCTGCCCCTTTAGAAGTTTTTTTTCTTAGTTCACTTATGATTAGTGTTATTGAGATGAGTTGGAAAATATTTATCTGATTCTTTAATTCAGGTTGACAGAATACATAATAGGATGGTATTCCCTAATATTCCAGGTATTTTTGCCACAACAGCATATTCTCCGGAACTTTAAGGAGGTGAAAGAAGTGATGGTGTGAAGTGGTGTACAGGCTCAATCTCATTCCAGATAAGGTCTTCCATCACTATTTTAGAAAGCAAAAATGGTGACTTAATATTTATGTCAGGTTTGTGATCCTTTTCTGTTAGCTTGATGGATGGAGCAAAATCCCCATCGCTCTCCCTTAGTCTTGTGCTGAAGTTCACCTTCCTGTTTCAGCAATATTTTGCCTCTGCTGATATGTCTTTCCTGCCATCATAAATGCTGTTCATTTTATCATTTTAAGCTCACACTCTGCTTAAATCATGAAATAAAAGGCTAGTGATTGCAGGTTTACCTTTACCTTCTTTCCTTTCTCCTTTGAATGTACTGTAACTCTTTTTGTTGAGCATTGTGATGTCTGGAATGAAATTGCAGTTTTTATGCTTTCGAAGAAGGAGAAGTTTAGTTGGGATGGTAGTTTTCTTTGCTGTAAAAGACTTTTTAAAAATGGTTTGACAGGTTGACCTGTTTCTTAGCTGTTGGAGTTTCTGGGCTTTATTATCTGAAAGCTATTATCTGAGACATAATTGTGGCCTTCCAGTACCTAAAGGAGGCCTACAGGAAAGCTGGAGAGGGACTGTTTACGAGGGCATGGAGTGACAGGACAAGGGGTAATGGGTTTAAGCTGAAGGAGGGTCGATTTAGATTAGATGTTGGGAAGAAATTCTTTACTGTGAGGGTGGTGAAGCACTGGAACAGGTTGCCCAGAGGGGTTATGGAAGCCCCATCCCTGGAAGTGTTCAAGACCAGGTTGGATGGGGCTTTGGGCAACGTGGTCTAGTGGAGGGTGTCCCTGCCCATGGCAGGGGGGCTGGAACTAGGTGATCTTTGAGGTCCCTTCCAACCCAAACCATTCTGTGATTCTACAAAAAATCTCTTAGACTGACCTGGGGAACATAGGATTCTTACTGGTATTACAGTAGTTGTGGAATACTCTGTTCAGATGTGTGTATGTTTAAAGAAAAGAAGACCCACTTTCTTTCCTAAGCTGCCTCTCCAAGTTCTTTAATGGAACACCTCCCCAAGATTTTCTGAACTGGGTTGTCAACAAAATGTCTTGCTTAAAACATTGTTCAGCATTGGTAGCTAATGTGCTCTTACTGTCATCACTTGCTCATGAACAAATGCTGAAGTTTTCCAATACTGAAAAAATACTGAAGCTGTTTTACATTGGCTAGGCTTGCAGTGTAGAATCTGGAGGTAGGAAAGAATGAATTCAAACTAGCAGTTCTTGGTGGATGATCTGTCCAGATGTGTACAACCAAGTATCGCTTCTGAGTGTACATCTCCGCAGCACAATGTACTCAGCAGTGATGCAAATCATTCAGTCGTTACTTGCAGTAGCAGATAAAAGTGAATTGCTAATACCTCTGAGGTTGTATAGATTCTCTAATTTGTTATTGTGGCTACTGTTTAACAGTTCCATCAATTTTTACCATCAGCAATGCATTACTACTAGTCTTATAAAAAAAAAAAAGGCGGCATTTCCCATCTTTCAATGAGGTATATTAGATCACATTTCTAAAACATGCTTGCCTTTTCTGTTCTTAGGATCATACTGATGAAAGAAGACTGAAAACAGTGTGTCAGTAGAATAGCATGTTATATCTTACATTTTCAGATTGCTCTTCACTGGAACTAAAAGTCAGAGATTTTCAGCCAACTGACACACTAAATAGCTTGGCTGAGTAGTAAAAAAACCATTAAGCAGATGTGGTTAGCCAAGCTAGTTTTCATCACAGAATGAAGCAAGCAATCTTGTCAGCATTTGACATCTCATACATTCTTTCTGTTAGATTTAGTTTGCTGTACCAACAAGTACAGTTTGGTTGGGTGAACTGAAAACTTGTTATTTGGCAATCAGCTTTTCACTGTGGTATAAGGCATGTAATATATATCTTGATTATTTGGGTTCAGTTTTTGCTATTTTCTACATAACAGTAGCATCCTTGCTGAATATTGTCTTGTGCATTGTTGATGTTGTAGTGATTTCAGACTAGTCACCTGACTTAATGTGATGCCTCTGGCCACCCAAATACGTTTATGTCTGGGGAGGAAGAATATGGGGATGATAAGTCTGTCTCTTAAACCAGCAGTCTTACCAAAAGCACTTTTCAATGCAATTTTAGTATTATGCATAATTGGAAATGGTCTCTAAGTGGTGATGAGCTGCCCAAAGCATGTTGCATACAGATCAGTAGGACTTCAGGAGGGGTATGTGGTGTTTTCTTCAATTATATGTTAATGATAAATTTTCTCTGTGACAAAACAGGGCGTTCTATCCTATATTAAATTAAGCTGACACTTAAAGATAATAAGCAATTAAGAGAATGTTTGGCATACCAGATCTGGTCTGCTTTTGCCTAGCTGTCAATAAAATGCCCTTTTCAAATATGTAGATAATTGAAATGTTTAAATATACCAAATAACACAGCAAAAGTTGTTTCCCCTGTGGAACTTAACATCGTACAGCAGAAACTTGAGATATGGGAAAACAGGATGAAATTTGAGTGATTCCTAGATTGTTCTGTGCAGTTCTCCTTTTTTTTTATTTGGATCTATAAAATAGCTTTGAGTATTTGAAGACTGAAATCATCATATCTTAATACAGTCTTGGGCTTTATATGTTAACTTCAGGTACCTGGTAGAGCTCTTGAGTTCTAAAACTCAGTTTTTTGGATGTGGAGGAAAATCACTATAGCATAAAAAATGGATCTCCTAACGAGTCTTTGATCTCAAAACTAACTGATGTTCTTTCTTTTTAAAGAAGACTTATTCTTCATTTTAACACGATGTCAACTTTCTCTTTCCAATCCTGATCTCTGCTTTCTGTGAGTCTCAACTCCATTAAAACAGATGGACAGGTGCACTCTATGTTATATTATGACAATGTTTTTAACATAGTGTTTTTCCAAGAATACAGTTACTGGAAGGATTACATAGTATTCATTTTGGTTTGGTATTTTCAGATTTGTGTATCCTTTCATACAGGCTGTGCGCAGAGAGCTTCTGTGCTTTTCTGCAAAGCAGCTTCTCTTTAGATGATGAATGGAGTATTTGAAACCTCATTAACTTCGTGATTTCAGCTGCAGTGTTTGTTGGCCTCCTTTAGGAAAGTAGGAATTCAAAAGTGGTATGTAATGCTGAAGGGACGAGGGAGGACTGGAATCTTTTTGAGCTGATGGATACAGAAGAGCTGGAAACATGGATAAAGCTTGAGCTTTCTGTAAATGGAATGTGAAATTGTATATGTAAAGAACTTGGAAGGAGCAAAGTGTTATGAATGGGTGAGCGAAAGCAGGGAGATGAGAACTGACGCTCAAGATGTTAAAGGAAAAATTGTTGCTGACAATGAACGTCATTCTAACACATCTCATCTTGGAGGAACTCGATGCGAATGGTAATGCTTATTTAGTCACTCTCTGAACTGTTGAACTTTCTCTCTACTTGGGTGGAAAAAACCTGATACTCAACCCTGAAGAAGTTATTTTAGTTTATGGTATGTACCACTTACCTTTCCTGAAGGAAATAAAAATTGGCAGAGAATAAGATCTTTTTGTTAAAGGTGCTAATTTTATTTTAGCAAAGTGCATATAACACCCCTTTTGATTGGATACAAAATACTAGTAAGAAAACTATGTGTTATTTCTGGCAAGTCTGATACCACTAAGGAGACTTACTGGGTATGATAGACATTTCTGTGGTTGTGAAGATTCAGAGGCTGGATGATAGTACTAAGGTTTCTGTTAATAAATACCATTAAACTTATTTGAATTTTAAATATCAGTAAGCTTCTTGTTCATAAAGGGAATGTGAGGTGAAAAATATGGGACAGCTGAATTTCTGTGTGAACAAAAATACATTTAACCATTCAACAACATTAGATCATTCTTGTTATCTGCACCTTATTTCTTTATTATTTTCTGGAACTTCTTCTGTTCTTCTACATAAGGATAATTATGTTTAAAATAGAAGAGTGTTTCAAAAATAGTTGTTTCTAATACAGCAAAAATCAGATGTAGGATGATGCTGGATTGGGTTTTCAGTCTATGGTGGCAGCAGCTCCAATGCAGTACAGAATACCACAGAATACGTTCTCTTTCCTGTGTTCTTCCTACTTATGTCCTTTAATACTCGATCAGGACCACATATTTGTCTCTCAATGGAAGTAGAACTCATTACACCTGAATTTAAATTTGGGAATTTCACAACTCCATGATTATTTTTTTCCCCATATTGAAGACCTTGTGCAATAAACTTGAAGTCATTTGGGTGGTCATTTGTGCTTCTTTGCAAATGTTTCAAAAGGGTCTGTAACTACTCATTTTGAAAAACAGATCTTTAATGTCACCTCTTTTTTCTGTTGTATAGGTGTAGATGTTCAAGTTACTTTTAAGCATATATGGTTATTGGACTGAGTGGTCGCTTGTGAGTAGTGTGTGCCTGAGATTAGGTAACCATCGGATATATGCATGTATAAGCAAGTCCAAGAATTTGAATGTGGCAGTTTAATCGGATATTTGTGTTTTGGAGGTAGTTTTAAGATTCTGCCAAATTCATGGGTGTTTACTTTAAAAATATTAAGGAAAAATTACTGCTAAGTTATTGAAGCAAATAAGGAGTTCAGTTTTCTAGATAGCAAGAAGCTTGATTGTGTCCTCCTGAGAAATGTGTTGCCTATACTGCTTTTATTTAAGAATTTCTGTAACTTTTAGAGATGATTTGGTGCCAGTGGCTCTTCACGGAGATAAAGATGTAACATCTTCAGCGCTGGTGTCCAGGAAGCTCTTTAGCTTTAGACCTGAAATTTCTGATGGCAGTTGGAAGAACTTACCTAGTGCAATGATCTTAAAATATACCATATATTAAAAATGTACATAAAATTGCCTTCCTTAGCTAGTGTTTATTTTTGATTTTGAGGTTGAATGATCTCAAGTACTTCACTTAGATACTGAAGGCAAAACTCCTTCATTTGGAAGAGGGTAAAGACAAATTAATTCTCCCTTGCCCTACTTAGGTTGTCTGTGTCCATGAAAAGCGTTAATTATGCAAGGCAGAGAAGGCATAAACTTGCACAAATAGGCATTGTGTAATACATGGACTTTCTCATTTAAATATTTTTGAAATAACATATCTAAAGATGAGAAGATACTCCAATAATTCTGACCATGTAACATATTTTAGACCTTAATTTAGAGGATAGATAGGTTTGCGAAGGGAGGCTTACATTCTTAGTCCAGAGACACTGAGGTACTTAATATCTTAAATGTAATAATCTGTGAAATAGTGGTAAGTATTGCATCATGAGAAAGCTATGGGATTTTTTTTAATTTCTTTTATTTTTCTGTAAGGGTCCTGTAAAGTTCTTTTCATGAGAATGAAGGTGAGCATATATTATCTCAAAATAAAGACTTCCTGTAATATTTAAAAAAAACCCCAATAAATTAACAGTCTTAGAGGCCTTAAAAACCAACCTGGTTAATGTTATGGACAAGATTTCTTGTACTAAGCAAGGGCCAGAATTTCATTGGTACAATGGACTCTGCTTTGGCAAAAAGTTTGCTAGATATCTAAAGGTCTTCAGAAAGTTGAGCAGAAGCTCTGAACAGGGTTTTATGAAGAAAACTGTTCTGAAGCACAAAGGTTTGGTCAGAGAAATCCAACATCTGTAGCTGAGGTTGTCTTTTACTCCCATTGTGACCGGCTGAGAGAAATAGCATCTTTGCTGCAGAAACATTAAGAAAATAAAAATCTTAATCTGACTGCAGGGGTGGGGGATGGGATTCTTCATTGCTGTAAGGATGAATTACTGTGTCTGTTAGAACAGTTTGTCATCTCCTCATCTGTGCCCAATGAATCAGATCTGAGAGGAGGAATGGGGAATCCAGATACTGTCTTCTGCATTCTCCTGCTGTGTCCAGAGATTCCTGCCTGGTTTGGAGACTCAGACAGTTCAAGTGAGGGGAAAAATGAAAAAGAAGAAATCAAGAGCCTTTGTCGAAAACTCTGTCTGGATCCAGCACCTCAGAATGGTGAAACTAACCACCCCGTTCTGTGAGTAGTAGTAGTAGTAAGGTAGTGGTGTTGCCTTGGGACTACAGGTGAATATCCAGAATTAAAAAAGGAAAAGGAGCAGGAAAGATCTCTCCAAGTGATGTGGTGTGAAGGGGTGCTGTGGTTCTCTCACACAATCACAGTCTGGCTGAGGCTGGAAGGGACTTCTGGAGATGATTTGGTCCAACCCTCTGCTCAAGCTGGGCTGCCTAGAGCCAGTTGCCCAGGGCTGTGTCCAAATGGCTTTTGAGTATCTCCAAGTACAGAGACTCCACAACCTCCCTGGGCAACCTGTGCCAGTGCTCAGTCACCCTCACAGTGAAAAAGTGTTTCCTGATGTTCAGAGGGAACCTCCTGTGTGTCAGGTTGTGCCCATTGCCTCTGGTCCTGTCACTGGGCACCACTGAGCAGAGCCTGGCTCTGTCCTCTTTGCACCCTCCCTTCAGGTATTTATGTACATTGATGAGATCCCCTGGAGCCTTCTCTTCTCCAGGCTGAACAGTCCCAGCTCTCTCAGCCTGTCCTCACAGGAGACGTGCTCCGGTTCCTTCATCATCTTTGTGGCCCTTCGCTGGACTCTCTCTGGTACATCCATGGCTCTTGTACTGGGGAGCCCAGAACTTGACTCTTCTGTGTACTTGTTCTGTAAGGTGTTAGTTTGCTTTTTAAGAACAAGGTAATCTTAGCTCTGTGTGCTGAGGAAGCAAGCAGATGGCAGGCTGATTCAGACTAGAGTACTTGTTGGTGTCGGTATAAATCAAGGCCTTATCTGGAATTCTAGTTTTAAGCCTCTGGGCCCAGGCCAAGCTTTGGGTTGGGGCCCTCTCTGAATAAAAAGGACTGTTCCCATTAGAGGACCAGCTAGAATTTCTTTCTGCTCACCAGCTGAAGGAAAGGATGTCAGGCAGTTTAAGAAGGAAATTTGTTATTCAGCCCCTGGAATTGTTGTGTCAAAAAAGAACATAAAAGTTCTGGATCATTTTTCTATCTTGAGACAATGAGGAGGAAGAAATAAGTCAGTTGAGGCTGAACATTGTCTGAAAAATCTGATTCACAGGACTTCTGTGGAAAGGTTAAATGTAAAGTAGACCATGTTATGTACAATATTTTCAATGCCGGTAGTTCTGGAAGAAATGTCAACTTTATAATTCTGAGCAAATCAAGGAAACATGGCTTAGGCTGGTTTGTTTTTTTTCCCCTCCTAACTGCTTTTGTAATACTCTTGAAAAGTTTCTTCTAGTGATGATTCTAGGAAAGAACACTAGAAATGTAAAAATATGGGAATATAAACAAAAAAATCAACAAAACCATTCACTTTTCAAAATAACTCGCTCTTCAAAACTTGTTTGAAATTTTCAGGGATAAATGACTTTGTGCATGAACAACGTCACAGTCCCTACAAGTTGAAATAAAATAGTCCCTTTCGAAGTTTCTTCTACTAAGAAACATAGTTGTTCATGCAGTGGAAATATCAAGTGACTTCACATAAAATTAGCTAAGCAACCAAAATACTCTTTAAAACATAACTCTTCCCTAAACCCAAGTTAAACAAGAAAAACGCCTCCCTTGCCCCAAAATGATAAAAAGAAAGGTAAAGATTTAAGTTTAGTCAAAGCTGAAAAGGGGTAATGCTGATCCAGAGCTGCTAGAATACAGGGAAGCCTGTAATGTAGGTCCATCAGTGTAAATAAATAACCCTTAGCTGCTGCTTTGTGTACTTCTGGATGCTTTTTGATACTCGGGTATAGCTATTGACTTAAAAAGAGATGGCATGTTGATGGATACTGATCTAGGATTGGAAATTTGAGGCACAGACTAAACTGCTTTTAGTACTTCCAGGTACTCTGTGCATGGTAAGGAGTCACTTGGTGAATTCAGAGATAAGACGGGTTTATATTTTTACTACTATAAAATTAATCCCCCAACAAAGAGCAACTACGCATTATGCTCAGAATGGATAGTGCTTGCAGAATTTTAAGTAGAGAAGGCATTTAAATATCGGGTTATGTCAGTGCAAGATGCAGTACATTGCAACTTTTCTCTTATTGTGAGTGAAATGTAGTTGATTTCAGGAGCCTGGAATTCAATGTACCTGAGTTCATAGACATTTAATTTGGTTTCAGCTTGCAAGTCCAGAGCCTCCACTGCCTTTGGATGCTTGTGTTTTGGCATTAAGATATATGATCTTGCTACCTTAATAGTTACCTAAGGCACAGCTGCCCTTCATATGCTGAAAGGAGAACTGAGACATACATGAATAAGAAAAATAGGAGGTCTCCAGAAAGAGCTGGGTGTTTTCAGTGGGAAAGGCAAAGGCTAGTAAGATAGCTCCTGGTCTCATTTTGACAGGTTTGTGAAGAAATCAAAAGTCAAATGGAAATGCTAGCTAGCATTAACATACAGAAAAGAGGCTTTGGTTTTAAGGTGATGGAGAAGTAGTCATCCATTTTCCAGTTTGATTGCATTATCAATGCTATTTCATGCTGTTTGCTCTTAATGGTGTAATGGTCTTTATATCCTTTGGTTTCAGAAGTACTGTTTTTCACGAAGGCACTGATACTGACAGAGAAGTGCTTGCGCTTCACTTAATAACTCTCTAGGCTTATTTGTAGGCATGGTTGTAAGTGATTATAGCCAAGGAGTAGCATAATACAGAACTGAAGCTTTGTGAAAATAAGATTGAAATTCACCTGATTTAGCCCATTCCTCACTTGTTCCAGTACAGTGATGATAAGTGGTATTTCAGACCTCTTTCTCCCAGGCATATTTCATAGAATCATAGAATGGTTTGGGTTAGAAGGGACCTCAGAGCCCATCTAGTTCCAACCCCCCTGCCATGGGCAGGGACACCCTCCACTGGACCAGGTTGCCCAAAGCCCCATCCAACCTGACCTTGAACACTTACAGGGATGGGGCTGCCTTTTGCACTGGCCCTAATACTTGTGCAATGTAATGTCATCTGATTTAGTTAGTGGTTTAGCTGGAAATCATAATAGTATGTTTGCCTGTAAGGAATGTTCAAGGAGGCTTCACTCTTACTGTTTGTTAGTCCAAGAAGGATTTTAAATTCATGTTGGACCTCAAATGCTAGTAAGTTTAAAAAAACATTTAGGTTAATGAAGAGAGGACACACATCATAATTATTTGAAGAATGCTATTCTAATTTCCTTCAGAAATTGTCTTGGGATTCTTGCTTGCCATGCTTGTTATCATCTTGGAGTTATTTGCCTGGTATTGTATATAGCTTTAGATGGCGCAATAATGTTGTATATTAATTTCTTCCCAGCCAGAGCATACAGCATGATCCAGGTAGTTTTCCCTCACATGAAATATGGGGTTTCTAATAGGAAAAAAATAATCCTGCTGTATACAGTCTTGCTGGTAAAAGTCAACAGACCAAGTTCCAGCATAATATTTTGGCAGCTAATGGCCTGCTGGAGGGGAAGTTGGAACTTGTTCCTGACTGAACTATGAACAAAGGGAAGAAAAAAAAAAATTCTGAATAGCCTCCATAGAGGGATTAAAAGTTAAAAGGATGTATGAGCCCTGGAGTTTCTGCTGCTTTTCCCTGAACACAGTAAGGTTGCTTAAAAGCTGGGTTTTAACTTTTTTTTTCTAGTCTAATGTACTGTTGACCATTATTTATTCTGGCATGGTTTCATCAGTGTTTCTGAAAATAATATCTTGTAATTAGAAACTTGTAGCTCTCTAATAATAATAAATTTCTGTTGTGGTTATCTTATCAGTTATTTAAGAGCCCAGAATAATCACTTCAACCTCGGAAAGCTGAAAGTTACATGACCACTAGATGGAGTCCAGTGAGCATATTTCAATACTGGAAATCCTATGTTATGGCTTGAAAGGTAAAACAGTTAAAACGGCTAAGTGTTTTGTGTCTCATGCTTAACAATAAATGTTTATTTGTTCAGTTTAGATTGACTTGGGCAACTTCCTAAAGTTCTTTGCATATATCTGTCCTCAAGGTATATTTAAGTTTGAACTTAAGGCACTTGCTTTACTGGCAACTCCCAGTGTTCATCTGTGGATGAAAATGTATTGTTACTTGTGAGCAGATTGACCTTTCTGCAACTCTCAATTATGTGACCTAAAACTATTACCTAAGACATTTAGTTTTTTGCAACTAGCAGGGTTTTAAATTTGCGTGCATCTCGCATCAGCATATACATAATACAGTGTATGCAAGATTTGGAATAGCATTTCTTGGGTTGCATCATTTATGTCTCCTTCCTACTTTTCTAAATGTATAAAAGGCGTAATAGATGCAAATATTCCCTTGTTTCGTAGAATCTTTAAGGTTGGAAAAGACCTCTAGGATCATCAAGTCCAACCATCAACCTGACACCACCATGTCTACTAGACCATGTCCCAAAGTGCCATGTCTACATGCTTTTTAAACACCTCCAGGGACGGTGACTCCACCACCTCTCTGGGGAGCCTGTTCCAATGTCTGACCACCCTTTCAGTGAAGAAACTTTTCCTAATATCCAACCTAAACCTCCCCTGGAATGATTTGAGGCTGTTTCCACTTGTCCTATCGCTTGTTTCTTGGGAGAAGAGACCAACACCCACCTGGCTACAACCTCCTTTCAGGTAGCTGTAGAGAACGATAAGGTCTCCCCTCAGCCTCCTTTTCTTTCTCCAGACTAAGCAACCCCAGTTCCCCCAGCCACTCCTCATCAGACTTGTGCTCCAGACTCTTCCCCAGCTTCATTGCCCTTCTCTGGACACGCTCCAGCACCTCAATGTCCTTCTTGTAGGGAGGGGCCCAAAACTGAACACAGGACTCGAGGTGCGGCCTCACCAGAGCCGAGTACAGTGGGATGATCACTTCCCTAGTCCTGCTGGCCACACTATTCCTGATGCAAGCCAGGATGCTGTTGGCCTTCTTGGCCACCTGGGCACACTGCTGCCTCATATTCAGCTGGCTGTCAGCCAACACCCCCAGGTCCTTTTCTGCCAGGCAGCTTTCCAGCCACTCTGCCCCAAGCCTTTAGTGTTGCATGACGTTGTTGTGACCCAAGTGCAGGACCTGGCACTGAGCCTTGTTGAACCTCATACAGTTGGCCTCGGCCCATTGATCCAGCCTGTCCATTGGTCAATTTAAAAGAAACTTGTGGTATTAGCCAGCTATGACAGTTTCCTTGACTAGACAGGACAGAATGATATCTTGCTCCAATTTTCATAAGCATTTTTTTTTTTACTTTTGCTAAGATCTTTGACATTAGAGGCATCTCATATGAATGATTAACTGCCTCTGGTCTTCAGCCTGGTGGTATACTTAGCATTCCTAATGTTGCAGTAGCTTTTGTTTCTGTTGGATGCAAATCTCTCCTTAGGGCCTTGCTGAGTGTGCAGATTCTCTGTCAAAATTACATGGGACTCCAAGCATGCAAAACATACAGGTAGAAAGGAAAATATCTGGAAGTGGCCTAGTGCATTTCCCTGCTCAAAACAGATCTGTTTTAGGGCAGGTTGCTCAGAGATGATGCCAAACTGGTTTTAATATCCCACAAAGATGGAACTATTCTAACCCCAGTAGTTAACAACCCTCATGGTTAAAAAAAAAAAATAAAATCCTTTTATGCAGGTGGAATATTCTGTGTCTGTTGCCTCTTGTCCTATGACTGTACCCTCAAGGAGAGTCTGGCTCTGTCTTCTCTCTACTCTCCCATTGTGTAGTTGCAAACAGCAATAAGATCTCCCTTTAGCCTTCACTTAAGGCTGAACTATCCAAGGTTTCTTAGATTTTTCTCATACATCATATGCTACAGCCCCTAAACCATCATGATGGTCCTCCATTAGACTCATTCCAGTGTATCAATATCCTTCTTGTACTGAGGTCTGCTCAGCATGTTCAACTTGCTGTCTAACAGGATGTCATCTTTATCCGCTTATTCAGACTGCATCTGCCTAATTTGGCCACAAGGATGCTATGGGAGACTCTGACAGAAGCCTTGTTTTACTAACGTTATTAGTCCATTGCTATCTCCTTGTCCACAAAGCAAACCATCACAGAAGGCAAACAGATTGGTCAGGCATAATTTGTCCTTGGTAAATCCATGTTGTCTACTTGGAACTACCCTCTTATTTTTTGTATGTTGGGAAATGGCTTCCAGGAGGGTTTGTGTCATAATTTTCCCAGAGACTGGAGTGAATCTGACCAGCCTGTAGTTCCTTATATCCTCCTTCGTGCCATTCTGGAAAGTGGATATGAGGGTTACTAAGAATAATCCATATCCAAGCAATTTGGCACTAGTTTTGACAAATCAGGTACTTCAAAGTAAAACTCTTAAGACAGAGTAAAACTCACTGTTGTGGCCACAAAGCAGCTTTTAGCACAGTTCGTTCTTTCTGAAGAAACATGAATTCTTGAAGAGAATTACCTGACAAAGCTCTTCTATGAAATTTGCATGAAGCAATCATTGCAGAAACAGTTCTTGCAACGGGAACCAGCACCTGAATTTTCTTCTTCCTCGTCTCTAGGAAGATTCCTATCAAGTATGAACTGCTGTATATACACTTTTCCCTGTTGCAGGGCTTTTGGACCCTCACTCCTTTCCTGCAGCATAGCTTTATCAGGCAGAAGTGAGCATGTTGGCTTTGATATACTATCATATGGTTGTTAAGGCACTCCAAAGAGTGATGTGATGGTTGGTTTTAATCTCTTTGGGCTGAGGAGGCTTTAGGCCCACATCTCTAGCATTCTGAGCCAATATATAGGCAGCTGCCAGATAGAAGGTAGTGCTCCACCTACAAATACTGTCATGTTTTGTGAAAAGCTGAATTCAGTCAGGATGTGTTAAGATCTCTAAGGAAGCAGATGTTCACTCCTGTCAAGACGGCATCAGTTTGGGCATGTTAAATATCAAGGACAACTTTATAGGTAAAAATATAAGTACCTATTTCTAATGTTTTAAGAGATTAAGGATATTTTTGTAGCTCTTATGCTAGGACCTAGATGCTTGAATCCTGCCTGAAATACGTTCTCTTGCAGATATGGGCCTGTGTCTTTATGAAATGTTGTGCTTTAGTGACAGCATGTCTGTGGACACAATGTGTGTCTTGTTTTGTAGTAACATATTCAATTGGAAGGTCTCTCCAGTTTGATCTGTATTCTCTCAACTGTTCAATTTCTGTCTAGGTGCCTCTAATAAGTTCTCATTTTGTTAATGAGGATTTTATAGGATCTTCTGAAGATTTTAAATCAACCCAGGTAACAATTCCCAGAAGACTTCTACCTTTGTAAACGTTAACCAATGTCAAATGGAAACTTCTAAATGTTAGTTAGAGCTGTCTGACTTATAGCACACGTTTACTTTGTACCTGTGCGATTATGCTTGTTGGAACTCATTTGGTTGTCAAAGGATTGCTTAACATGTTGAAGTCCTCTAGTTCCCAATTGAAAAGTGATTATTAGGCAGTTACTGTAATCAGAGGAGGATTGGTGGTTAGACCCTTAAAGCAATTGTGTAACTGTACTGTAAAACAGTTCCAAACAAATTTTTGGAGGGGAACTAGAGCTTCTGCTTTATTACTTGTCCAAGAGAGGACGTCTCAAAAAGATACCATTGTGAACAATTTGGAGCTGACACAACTAATTAGTCTTTTTGTCTTCAGGAATCTCACAATGCAGTCACTACCGATTCAATGTAGTATATAGGAAGGAGGAGCTTGTTGCTCCCCATATAAACAGGTGGTTTGGTTTAGGGATGTAATGCTTGCAATATATCCTAACTCAAATAGCTCTTCATAAGTCTGCATGCTTTCTGGTGCAGACCCTTTCTCACAAACTGATAGAAGACAGGCATTAGTGATGTCTCCTCTTTACAGCCTTCCTTCCCTTCCCCCTCCCCCCCCTTCCTTATGGAAAAAGACTTTTTCATAACCCAGGCTCAGCAAAAGGCAGTTTGCAATGTCTAGCTTGCTGCTCATATGATGTACAGTCTAGGCTTGTTCATATGTTGATTTTTTTTTGTGTTCTGTGGTTTGGTTTTTTACCATTGGATTAAGACTACTTACCTTAGGCTGTCTTTTATCTCTTTTCAGTTGGTAGAGAAAGTTCTGTCAGACTTTTACAGGAATTTTTCCAGCTTCCTCTTTTGCTTGGAGATGCAATACCATAATGGATAATATTACATTGTGTCACATTTCTGTCTGGATGTTCAGTGCTTGTACAGTGTGATTCCTCATTACAATTGCAGGAATCTCCTTCGTGAAGCTGGAAACTTCCACTTGGCACCAAACTAGTGTCTGTGCCAACAAGCAGAGCTTTTCCTGACTGCTTTACATTGCACGCTATTCAGATTTCTCATAATATTAATATTTAAGCATCTAGTCAAGCTCCTCCTCCCTGTGTTTTCTTCCCACCCCTCATATTCCCATATTTATATGCCTTTCCAACTCTATTTGGAATGCTTTTTATGTTGTTACTATTGTGTTGAACCAAGTCAGTTTCAGTTGCCTTTTCTAAAATAGTGTAGAAATGTGATGCTAAATTTATTCAAGATATAGTCAGAATTAAATTTGCTCTTAATTGGTTTGGAATTAGAACACCTCTGGAGTCACTTCCAACCTGATGTAGTCTACGATTCTGTCATGTGTTTGTCTTTCCAAATGAAATTTTTTTTGTCTTCCTGTTCCTCCACTTCCTACCTAGTTCTTTAAAAGTGAGGTCGTTTTCTAGGCATTTGAAGGAACTGCATGGTAATTTGTTGTAAACTGACTTATTTTTCTCATGCTCTCTTAAGGTATGAGCTTTTTTTTTTCTAGAAACATTTCCTATTAGGAAGTGTCTGAAATTGCACAGAAAAACCTTCTAAACAGTGCTTTGTTTTAGTGATCTCTTAATATTGTGTTTGGAACCTGAACTCTGTCAGGTCTGTCTAATACTGCACTCCAGATGGGAATGAAGTGGACTTCTGCACTAGAAACAGTTAACTTGAATGTATTTTTGGGGGCTGCCTTCCATAGTAATTTCCATGATTGTTTCCCCTCACATGTTTGCAAGGATGTCTTTATCCAACCTTAGTGAATGGAGACGAGCATTTCCCTCACTAACTTGCTTTTTGTTTTCAAAGAGGGTAGGTTAAGTAGAGAGACAGAAAAAGGTGCAGAGCTGTTGCTGTGCAGGGTTCATGGCTATGTATGAAGTATCTTTGTCCTTCAGAGTAGAATTTATGCCAAATTCTTCAGCATTACCTTCTTTATTCTCCCCCCACAAAAAGCTATTCCTTATTAACAGAACTACCTTAACACAATTTGTATTTCTTACAATGTATGGAATGTGCTAACTGCTGCCTTTGAGAATATGGGGCTGGCAGGAAGTACTTGGATCACTGTCAAATATTGATTTTTTTAAATTTTTTTTTAAATCAATGTGTCTGCATGTTGTTATGGTGTATTTAGGTTAGAAATGTAATGAGAAGCATACTGAGATGTATTAACTAGCCAGATGTTAGGGAAAAATGCTAATAAATATATTTCTTCTGAATGTCTCATTATAACATGCAAGTATTTCCTTGAGATAAGTTAATTTGCATGGAGGTACAACTGTAGCTGACATCATTAATCTGTTTATTTCCTCTCTTCATGTTTCACTTAAGTCCTTTTAATTTAGTTTGTTTTAACTCCATTGCAACGATTTTGAGTTTGTAAGTTCACTCTTTCATCCAGTTTTGCAATTTGGTAAGTAAATAAGTAAATACATCACAATGCTTTCAGTTTAGCAGAAATATAAAACTAACAAGCAATCTCTGACAGGGTGAGTGATACTCTTATGGTGTGGGTTGGGACAGTTATTTTTTGCCAATTCCTTGCCTTTAAAAGTAGTTTAAAAAATTTAACACGTCTCAGTGTCAGTTAAAGATACCTATCTACTTGTGTGACAGATACCAGTACAGTATGTGGAGTAAAATCTTGTAGTGACAAATTCAATCAGTAGAGGTGTGATTCACTATAAACCCAAGAAATTTGTGTGTTTTAAACTTCATTCTGTATTTTTGTTTTAGATGTGAATGTTGATCTGCACTAGACAGTCAGTTGTATTCTTTTTTTTCTTCCTTTTTAATGATATTGACTATTTACAATCAAGGACTAGATAAAGTCAGTTTCTGGCAGGTGGGAATTGACTGATCACTTTGCATGCGAGGAAGAAAGGAAAAAGTAAAGACAGCCTTCAGCTCCCTTGTGGTTTGCCTGAACTGATAATAGCATGCTGATAACATATAGATTTGATTGAAGTAGGTTTATATAACATGTCAGCTTTATCCATAGCAGCAGTGATTTAAGAATTTTCCCCTCATATTTTGAGGTTTTTATTTTGAAGTTTTTTGTTTTAAAGACTAAAAAGCACATATAGGTCAAGCAAAGAAATGTTTGCCAGTACGAACTCTGTGCTAAGCATTCTGGGAGAGTGCTTTCTTGCAGCAGATGAGGATTCTTTGTGGCTGGCAGCAGAAACTGCAGCAGTATCTTTGCAGTTTCCTTTCATCTTTGATTATGTTCTAAGGACTTCTGAAATACAGGAGCTCTTTCCCTGACCCTCTGGAATATCTTTTCATCTCTGTCGCGGAGTATAGCACATGCTGAAAGCCTCCTATCTTCTACAGTTGAGGTATCCTTTGCTTTTCATCACCCTCTGATTTTTTTGCCTTCTGCGGCTGGATTTTTGGCAGCATTTGGCTTAAGCAAATAGGATTGCATTTCAGTAGCTGATGGTTTCTAGTCAAGGAACATACTAAATGTCGGACCCAATGAAGATTGTACAAAGAAATATTTCTGTGAAGCACAGGAAAATTATTCAAGTCGAGCAAAGGAAGAAGACATTCTGCAAATGCAATCAGGGTTGCTAGAAATGCAAAATTCAACAGATTTGGAATGGGTTGCACTACAAGTGTGGTTCTGTTTAAAGGCATTCGTACAGTTTTTGAGAGAAACTGTGGTTATATTTGCAAGCAGCAAGGGGAAAACAATGCCCTTGAATACACAGCATTCAGCTTGCCAAATGAAGATTCAGGAATATTGATTCATTCATCCCTGGTAAATACAAACTTGTTTCATTAATAATTTTATCTGCTAATTGAAAGCTAAACTAAAACCAGGATATATATCATGTTTATTTAACATCTGCTAGGTACAGACATGAGTATATGTTGTCCTGATATTGTAGGATGTTAGTGCATGTGTGTGACATGTAATACATGTGTGCATGCAGCTGTAATGTTAAAGCTCAGATTCATATTTGGTTTATCATTTAGATTGGTATTGATAGCGCTGAAGAATTTGAACTCCATAAACGGTATTGTTATAGAAGATTGTCTGCTGTTAGATCTTTTTAAACATACTCTTGGAATGTATTTGGCACTTCAATTGAAGAACAACAGATGATTACGTTATTTGGAAAAACTAAGGAATGCATTGTTGCGAGAACAGCAACCCAGAATTTAAGTGGGTTTTTTTTCAGATGGATTTGAGTACATTTTTTTTTCTCTGAGTCTGTTCTATTCCTGTTGAACTTACTGAAAGAGATACAAGAGCATTCTAGAAGAAAAAAAAATATTAAAGGAAGCAGTAACTATTTTCTGAACCTGCTTTACTTTGCTCTCAAAGGCTTTTTTAGGTCTTGCCTGATGCAAAGAAAACAGGCTTTAAAGTGAAACTGTCTTCTTTGTACCCCCCCAGGTTAATGACGCATTTGTGTGTCAGATGTATTGCTTTTAGGCTTGAGGGGGTGGAATTGCAATAGCTAATGTGCACCACTTGCTTCAAAATTGGGCTAGTTAAGGATTTAAATATTTATTTTAAATAATTTGGGGTTACTTGTTAATTGCTTTGTCACTGGCTAGGTAGTTGGAATAAGAGGGGTGTGGTACACTGAAATAACTGGATGGATTTTGACAAGCTTGTAGTGCCTGCTGGCGTACCCACGCTGTGTGATTGCAGTTATAGAAAGCCTTTAGAAATTTCACAAAGCTTTGTTGTCTTTATGCTGTTCAGGTCCTTTCTTGCTGAACTCAAATAGAAGAAAAAAAGGGGGGGTGTATGTGCATGTATGATCTGTATGTGTGTATATACATGCCTGTGTGTATATATATATATGCCTGCACACATATATATGTATATTTTTATATACGTGGATACACACACAAGCTTCCAGGAAAGAACACAGAATAATCTGAACTGTCTTCAGATGCTTAACATAACTTACAGTATGTATATTACTCTTCATGATAGTATTGCATTTTATAAATTCTTAATATGGTTTGATATTAAAAATAAAATGGCTTCCTCTAGGTATTAGAAGCCTTTTTACACTGTTAGCCATTTTTAAGTTAGCCTTATACAGATTGTTATTAGACATTGGTTAAACTCTGGACAATGGATACTTTCAATAACTTTTGTACTCCATTGAATTTAAGACCTAGCACCTTTACTGGCCTTAAATTCTATGTGTAGTTAGATAAGTGAATTAAGAAATACCTTTTTTTAAGTGTAATATGCATTAATGTAACTTGGAGGTTGCAGTGAAAATTTTTTGTAGTGTTTTTTTTTTCCTTCTTTTGTTTCATGTGATAGTGTTACAGCAAGAATTTTTCTTTAATTTAGTCCTACAGAATTGGTTTGCAAACTGGCAAGATTAAGCGCAAAATATTCTTGGTCTGCTGTTTACAACTAAAGTTCCACATCTGTAACTTAGGGATGTCTTGTGGGTTTTGTCTTGTGGGTTTTTTTGTGTTTTTTTTAACTCCAAAATTTCTAGATGCTTTTAAATAATGATACTGGGTTGTGGTTTGGTGGTTTGTTTTTTTTTTAATTTTCCTCTGTGACTTTGTCAGCTAGGTTTAACTGGAAGTAGTTGATCAAGATACGTTTCTTCCTGAGATAAATACCTGAAGGTTAGTATGGAAGAGTGTGCGGAATTAGGGGGTCAGAATGACTTCCTCCTCGCTGTACTGGACTAGTGTAGTCCATAAGGATGAAAGTCAGAATTTTACAAGGGGCGGGGGGGGGAAAGGACGACTTCATTAAAAGGTCATGCTCTTGATAATCAGAGCTGGCACTGGCGCCTGAGATGCTGCCTGAGGCTGGGGAGCAGTTGCTACTGACTTAGCCCTGCAGAGTGGAAAGCAGGATTCAGTGAAGAGTGGGAAGAGGAGGAAAGATACTGCAGTCCTGGCAACAGTGACAAGTGTTTTTATGAAACTCATCTAAGTATATACATGGAACTCTTAAATTACATAATTTTTGTACTCTTTGCTATAAAAGCTAATTTGGCCAGCTCTTCTTCCTCTGAAGGGGTGGCTTTCAGGAGGAGAAATTACCTTGATTCTCACTGAGCAGCTGTGCGAGGAGGTGAAGACTACAGGGATCCCCTTCTCTGAAGGGAAGCTGTATGGCTAAGACCAAAAGAGAGCGGCAGTGTGTCACTTCTGTGTTTTATTTTGGTGGTTGTTGCAACAGATGCAAGTGTGGGTGTATGACTTCACCTGTTTGTCTGTGCTGTAACACATATTCGAGCTGCAACTTCTCACCTCCTGCCTTTTTTTGGCTGTACCTGCTATCTGGTCTGTTTAGCTATTTTGTATCAAATATCTCCTGATACAGAACTGTTGTCAAAACACCAGTGAATTTCAGGGAGTCCTTTACTTTAAAACCACATTGATTCTCTTGCAAAACCAGTGTTGAAAATTTGTGAAAATTTCTTGTGAACAGAAAGCTCTTTGGAAGTAGTTCTCCTTGAAGGAAAAATCTCCTGTTCTCTGAAGAAATAAGGAGGCAGGAGGAGTTGATTTTAGCATACATTTTTCTTATGTACCCTGTAAGCCAGAGGTCAGGGGGCTATATCTAAAGTCTAATTAAATATAATTAAAGTTTTATCTTAAGCAGATCTGCTCTTTTGATTGCTTGAAGGTAAGATAAAATGAAGCCTGGGTAAGAATGTCTTCTCAGGAGTTCAGTTTATTTCTGTCCATCTGATGTCATTCAAACTTGCAATGAAAATGATACATCTTAACTTTGGGAACATTTCTAGCCTGTCACATACACTTTATCTTGCTAAAACACAGGATCTTGTAGGGTCTTTAGGTCCACATGGATTAAAAAAAAATAAATCAATATTTTAGTAAAAGATTATAAATTTAGTTTGAGATGCTATTAAAAGTTGCATCAAAATTAATGAAAAGACATTTTCCCCAAATGTCCTGCAGATATTGAGAAAACATCTTAATTTGCTTAATTTTGTAGTAAGTTGAAGGATACAGTTTCAAAACATTAGCTTGTATGCTTGATTTACATTACTTTTGTTTTTCCTATGATTTTTAAAAATCCATTCTCAGCGTGATATTACATGTTATTTCTACTGTGTTGCAGTATCTTAGGAGGATTTTTTCATGGCCTTTATTTTTATATTCAAATTCCATTTTTTTTTTAATCATTGTATAACCAATGACTATGTAAGAGTGAAGTGTTACTGTATGGTTTAAGGCCTAAACAGCTGTTTCTGATGGTAAACAAAAATGGAAAATGAGCAAGGGAGAATGATGCAGTAGGTAATAAAACTAAACATTTTAAAAGTTTGAGTTTTCCTAATAAGGCCCTTGAAGTATTCACTGAAGGAAGAGGCTAGGTGAGAGTGCTAGCAATGCCAATGGAGGAGCTAGAAAATTCTGAAGTGAGACAGACTTGGCTGAAAGACGTTAACATTTTTTCTTTATTTTTGTCTGAAAATTGCAGAAAGCAACTGTCTTTTTTCCATGCTTGAAATGTCTTCTACTCAGTTTGTTTCTAATGGTCTATTCAACACTGCTATTTCTCCTCTGAAGCTTTAGAACCTTGTAATTTGGTAAACCTACTTGATGTAGTTTAGTAGCTGTAGTATGTGCAAGATGTGGCCTAATAATTTTAAGTAGTGTTTTAATGTATTAAGTCAGTGGAAAATATCCTTAATTTGAATAACTGTTACTTAATATATGCTTACACAACTTCTGAGAAGAAATGCAGGACACTTTGAAATAGTGTATGTCCAGCTTTTAATAGGATAGATATAGGTATCTGCTGGAAACAGAATCACTAACCTTGTATTTTAGTAACTGCAGTTTCTTAGTCCATGTCACCTGCTGACTTGACAGCAATGTCATCATTGGGTGTTATTGAGTTTTTTGTGCAAGCGCTTTTTCTGTGCTGCTCATGAGTCATTTGGTTTATTAATAAACTGTGGCATCTTTAAGATATACCAAAGTCTGTGCATGTGGGAAGATTAATGACAGCAGTGA
This sequence comes from Grus americana, assembly GCF_028858705.1. Lineage (NCBI taxonomy): Eukaryota > Metazoa > Chordata > Aves > Gruiformes > Gruidae > Grus > Grus americana. The sequence continues at coordinate 160,679,443 of NC_072852.1, forward strand.
GCTATGTCATTCTGGAAAGAGCTCTACAGTAGACATTCAAGTTGCAAATATTTTGATTTCAGAATAATATTAAATTATGTGTATGATTTTTCAAAAAAGACTTTCCTTGATTTAACATGTGATGTGTTAAAATAAACCTTAAAATGTTCATTTATTAAAAGGCGTTATATTAAGGCCTGTTCTTGCTGTCTGAGTTAAATTAACATCGACTTGTTTATTTAAAGTAGAAAAGTTTAGCAGAAATATATGAAGGAGAGAGTTCTAAGGAAGTAATTCTGCTGAGTAAGTGGAAGTTGTTTTTTTAATGTGCTTAAACAGCTTATGCAGCAATTCTTTAATGGTGTGCAGATAATTTGTATGGCTTAGGCAGAAATTTCACTCTCGTAACTTGCTTCAACTTGTAACTGTATTACAAGTGGCTTTTATTCATCAACAACTGGAGCAATTAGACCTCATTAAGCCTCTTAATAAGGAAGAAACAGACAAATATGAGTACAGCATCTAACTGTTGCATAGATTTTCATGGGTCACTTGAATGAGAGCACTTTTATCTCCTTTCATCTTACTGCTTTGCGTGAATAAAAACCTAGTGTCTTATGTGCTGGCTTGTAGTTTTGGCTAAATCTCCTGATGGTTTCTGTAGACTTTTTTTTGGTTTGGCCTTTCATTAGACTCCTTTGGGAAGAATGCTTGAATGTCTTATTTCTGGTATCTCTCTGCCCTCTCAGCAGGGGAAATTGCAGCACAAATTCACCAAATGTGTAGTTACTGTAGCAAATATATTTCTTTGAAAGATGTACCTGAGAGGATCATCAGACATAGGTTGGCAGGCACTCAGTGTGCTGGCATGCAAATGTAAGATTAAACATTGTATCTTCAGGAAAAATTAAGACTGAGGATGAAATCTGAGGATAGTTGGTCAAGCCAATATGCATAAGCCATTGTTCATCCATGACAAGATAGGTTGGACTAGCACAGGAAGATATCCGACCCCCAAAATATGGCATTTGGCTGCATCCAGGTAGAAAAATTGTTCCCTTTGAATGTAGCAGCAGGGGATATCGAGGGAGCTGGATGTCCTGCTTTCCAAGCAAGCAAGATGTCTGGAGCTAAAAAAACCCCAAAACCACAAACAAAAAAACAAAACAAAAAACCCCCCCAAACCCAACCGAAAACACAAACCAAACTATCAAACAAGTAACTTTAAAGCCTTATATGATCTTGAGGAATGTGAAGACTTCTGTAGTGGAGAAGCTGTGTGGATGCTGCTTTCAAGACCAGTCTAGACTTAGTGAACACACAGAAAGGAGTTGACTTCTCTGCTCTTACTTCCTGATTAATACTTCCTTCCACCTGCATTAGGAACAGCCTGAAATGCTCATTTGAATCATCTACAGATGGGAGGTATCCTATTCTGTCATGAAATTAAATGCAATTAAAGTAAAGCTGTGAGCCAACTGCTAACTCTTGCAATGTTCTTATTTCTTAGAACTCTACAGTGTGAAGTTTGAGACAGGTTTGTATTTCAGTTTAGAGGCAAATCAAGATGTGCTCTTACTTCAGCCCAAGGGCAGAGGTGAATTAACAATCTCAAGGAGCAAATTGCTTCTGGAAAAAGGAAGACCCCTACCTCAGGCTTGCTTGGCACAGAACTGCTTCAGCTTGAGAGAGCTTCAGACTTGGGATTTTGACTCGTTTTTTGCCTTTACTTTGGTGTCTGTGCTGTCTTATTAGTTTCTGATAATTGTAAGGTACTGTCCAGGTAGGAAAAAACCCATCTTTAGCCTAATACTGTTCTCACAGTCAGTCTGCTTGTACATGTCCTGTCTGTAAGGAGGTATGTCAGAACAATAGTTAAATGCTTTAGCAGAAGTGCGATTTTAATCTTGAAGTCTCCTGTCCTGACTAAATTCTACTGATCTTTTTCTTCCTTCCTGCCCTGCCCTGCCCGGGACCATAAGGAAGTCAGGTTTTCCCTGAAAACAGAAAGATGTCTACTGAGATGGTATGAAACAAATCAGTCACCAGTGAGTCCAGCAAATGCACCTTAAATTGATACTTCATAAGTAACAGTATGCAAAAGTGTGACATGGACAAGACTGAAGTTAATCTATATTTTGCTTAGTTTTGCTGTGATTTTAAACCTATTTTAGTTTGTATTTGTCACAGAGTAAGAGTGTCCAAACTAAGGTACTGTGTCTTATTTGACAGATAGTAACGTCTAGCTGAGGGATATTAATGAGGTATGCCATGTTGGTGTTAACAACTTTAGCCAAATTCTTATTCCATAAAATAAAAAGCTTTAAAAAAACACATTGTACAGAATAATTATGGACCCAATAGAGGCACTGACTGGGAGAATCCTTTAACTTTGTTGCCACTAAAACAGGCAGATCAGGTTTTTTCTTCCTGCTTCTTGAGTTGTAATAGACCTGTATGTTGGGGTTATCTTTTTTCATCAGTGCAACCTACTTACGATAGAGACCTCTTCCATGTGGTATCTCAGCATCTTTGTCCTGTCCAGGCTACTTTACTCTCTCCCTAAAATTAATGTTTTGAGAGTAATTTTAACTATAATACAAAATTTGAGATTTGCATGATTCATTTTAATGTAAAGAGATGCCCCTCCAAAGAAGGATTGTGATTCTACCTATTCCAGAATGAGTTTAATTCTTGCTTTACCAAGGAAAGTCAGTGAAACGGGAGTATTTAGGTATAATATTGACAACTTGAAAAGTTACCTAGTATGCAGCACGTTCATATTTGTGTGTTATGCTTCTCTTCTCTCTCTCCTTTCTCTTCTCTCTCTGTTTTTTTTTCTCGTGCATATCTGTTGGTCACTTATGAAACCCAGCAGTATGAAGATATGTACAGCTGCAACACTGAATCTTCCACTGATGTGTGAAATGTTATGCCTTTAATACAGCTGCAAGGCAGGCTGCCAAGTGTGGGAGGGCAGTGCTAGCATATCTCTTGCTAATACAGATGAGAGCAAGAAGTATTGGCTTTTAATGATGCTTGTCATTCTGCTAAAGTGGGTCCATGTTTTCATATGAGCTACTGCCTGAAAAACCTAGCCCAAACCAAAACCCAACCAACCAAAAAAAAACCCCAACAAAACAAAGCATCGAAATCTTTCAAGTCATCTGTCCTCCTCATTTTTGAAAGTTATTTAATAGAGGATGCTGTAAGTTGCCAGGGAATTTAAAGAGCCACAAAAGAGTAGAGAACAGATGTAGGGTTTTGGTAAATGATGTTATCAAATCCTTCTGTTTTCACACATACAGGACATGCAAACCTACAGCAGGATTATTCCTTCCTCCGAGTTGCCACAGGTTAAGCAATAGTTCTTTCCCTAGAACAGCCAATAGAGACAAGTTTGACGGCTGTAATTATAGCTGGTAGATTTAGTGAACGCTGATATTGGCCACTCAACAGGTTTAGTGATCTTGATGCAGACTGTAAGTGGGACTTGGAACAAAAGAAATGCCATTAAAGAAAACTACTCAGGTTTTAGCCTCTTCCTACAGTGAGGCCGGGTAGTCATCCTTTCTTCCATCAAAGGGAATTCTCATATGCTGCCTGTTCCCCTGCTATCACTCTTGATATGTGCATTAGGAAAGCAAGATCTTGGAGTGAAAAGTGATTTGAAGGAGTAAGAGGGTGGATGTGGGGAACTTGTCTTTTGGGCAGCAAATTTGCTGGATGAATCACTGATGTATGCTGGGAATACTGAGAACTGTTTTACCTATGTAATTACATAGGTGTTTCCTTAAGGGTATAAGATGCAAGAAGAGAGCTAGCTATTGGAAGTAATATAAAAAGTACTGTTAAAAGTACCATGGGAAGTCCTTCAAGCCACTGTGTTTATTAAAAAAATGAAATGCGTTGTTTCCATAATCATCTGAGTTATTATGCAGATAGGTCTCTATTTAGCTAGTAATTTCCTGCAATTTTGGGAGCCATGTTGGAAATGCAATCAAATAACTTTTGTACAGTGACATTTTTATGTACATGCATTGTTTTCCTGGATTTTCTGCTGATCCTCATTCAGGTAACTGCCCGATACAACAAATTGAGTAGTGCGTGTATATGTATTTTTTTTCAATTGTAGTTAAATAGTTTTAAACTACATGTCATGTAACAAATTTTCAGCATGTCAAAGTCCTGTCATTCATCTTTCACTTTTTGAGTCATAATGTGTTATTGGTAAATTTTTTTTAATATACTTTTTTAATAAAGTAACTTGTCTTTTGACTGCGTGGTGCCTGGGTAAGAAGCGTATCTCTTTTTTTTTTTCCTAAGTATTTTTTGTGAATTAAATTATCAAGATAATCACTAAGTCCTCAACAGAAAATAAATACAGGAAATGCACATCAATTTAGCAGTTAAGGTCTATTTCAGGATATAGCTCCGGATGTACTGCTTCACACTTTTGTTGCTGTTAAATAAAAGAACCTCCTCTAATGGTATATGTGTGTTAATGAAATGAAAGCTAGAAATTACATTAACCATTCAGTAGGGGGGAAAAAACCTTCTGTATTTTTAAACTGATGTTATAAAAATGCTGGCTTGTTGGCTTTCTTTTTGTCCTTCATGTTTCCAGAAGAATAGGGAGAATGATGAGGAAAGTAAGTCACATTTATACTAAACTGAAGTAATCCAGATGCTTTCAAGAGAATACCTGACCAGGATAAAACAATGTTGTAGTTGAAAAGTAGAATCATTTGCTAAATTAACCAGAATAAATACTATTTAAAGTGCATAATATTTTTAAGTCTTTATTAGTGTAAGCATTTGCAAGTGCCTTGTGCTTAATAAGGTTGTGCATTTCTGATTGCAGTTAAGTATAATTGCAGCACATCTCAATGAAACAAATTCCTGTTTGGCAGCTGCATCCTCAAGTAATGGTATAATTTAGTCTAAGCTGTTCTGTATACTTCCGTTTTCTGCAAACAAAAGGGGCTGGTGCAAAATAAAAGTGTAACTAAATGTTCTTGAACTATTGTCTACCTTGATTTACACAGGAAGATCTGGTTTTGTAAATTTGACTAAACTGCTAGTTTCCTCCTTAACTCTTAAAGTAGCTTTATAGAGTGGTGTTTTCTGGAGTTCGGTGTCTAAATATTAGAGAGACTGCCTAAAAAGTGAATGCATTGAACTTCTTTTTCCTAGAGAAGACGACAGGCATAGTAAATCGTTATTGTCTTGACTAATAGTTTTTTGTGGTTTAACCCCAGCTGGCAACTAAGCCCCACACAGCCACTTGCACACTGTCCCCCAGTGGGATGGAGCAGAAAATTGGAAAAGTAAAAGTGAGAAGACTCGGTGGGTTGAGATAAAGACAGTTTAATAGCTAAAGGAAAAGCCATGCATGCAAGCAAAGCAAGACAAGGAATTCGTTCACCACTTCCCATGTGTGGGCAAGGTGTACAGCCATCTCCAGGAAAGCAGGGCTCTGTCACGCATAATGGTCACTTGGGAAGACAAATGCCATCACCCTGAATGTCCCCTCCTTTCCTCCTTCTCCCAGCTTTATGTGCTGAGCATGATGTCATATGGTATGGGATATCCCTTTGGTCAGTTGGGGTCAGCTGTCCCGACTGTGTCCCCTCCCAACTCCTTGTGCACCCCCAGCCTCCTCGCTGCTGGGGTGGTGTGAGAAGCAGCAAAGGCCTTGGCTCTGTGTAAGCACTGCTCAGCAGTAATGAAAACATCCCTGAGTTATCAACACTGTTTTCAGCATATTAGTTACTATGAGGAAAATTAAGTCTATCCCAGCCAAAACCAGCACATAGTTAATTTTATTATTTCTTTCAGTTCACTCATTAGAAATATGCTTGCATTGTGGATGGGATGGGGAAACTCTTGGTCAGACACAATTTCACGATTGCAGTAAGCTGAAATAGGAATATCTTATGCAGGTGTGAGAGCAGAGAGAAGGGGAAGGGAGAGGGATATTAACATTTTGTTAGGTCTGAAGAGTAAGAAACCTGAAGTTGTGCCTTCTTAAAAATGCTAGCAACGAAAGAGGATATTTGAGCTTCCCCATAACTCGATCTGCTTTCTGCAGATTAAGGTGACTTTCTCTTGTATTAGAGAATAGATAAAAATTCATGTCAAGTTAAATTTAGTATGTCAGTTATATTGAAGTGAGATAATTATCTGTCCAAAGAAGTGGAGCAGGGTTGAGAACTGAATGAAGGTGGTGGCTTAGTTTCCACAGCTGTCTGGTTGCTCTAGTGGACAGGGAGTCTAAAATAGGGATGTGCTTCTCTAGGGAGTTGAAGTTTCTCTCAGATGTATTTTTGTACAGCCACTGGGGTTTGTGCACTTAGAGGTTGCAACTCATTAGTGTTAAAAAGAAACAAAGGGAAAACCAAAATACCCCTCTCCAAACCTGGAGAAAACTCAGAAAACTCCCCATCACAGTTCACTTTAAGTAGGAATTTAGCATACAATTATATTCTAAAACTGCTGTATGGAGGAGCTGGGTTAGTCAAACCTTCCAAATTACCAAAAATGTCAACTAGGTTGCATACAAAATTGCTTTGCATTATACTAAAGAATTGTACAGAAATGATCCTGATAAAAAAATGCTGCCTTTTGTTTTGCGAGTGTGTGTATGCTGAACAGTGTAAGTAGCAATACAGCAGGAGAGAAGATTGGATTACAAAAGCAAAGTTGAAGCATGACTTGAGTTGATGTTGCAGTTAAGGAATGGAAGATACTAACCACCAAGCCCTGTGTAGCCTCGAATCATGAGGCCAAGAGACACTTCTGAAAACTGTTCACAACACTGGGGAGATATGCACCCCACCCCCTGTCCCCCAGTGTTTGTACTGTTAGCAAAAAGGAAATCCTATGGAAGCCAAAGGCAGCGAGGGATGCCTGGCTGGTCTTCATGGCTGGAGAACTGAGGTTCTCTCAGGCGACTTCACTCAAGATGTGTGAAGATTATGTTATGTTGTCTTCTCAATGTTTTTTTTGAGGATGATCAGTGATGGATGTCTACAATGCTGGAGGGCTCTGAGGAGGGAGGAATGAGCTGAGAGCACTAATAAGGTGCAAGACAGAAGTGAGTTAACTGGATCGAGAGAGGTGAGTGGGAAAGTGCTTAGGAGTTGAAGGTTTTTTTTATTTTTGAGTTAGTATTTTTGTAGAGTATATAAGATTTTTACTGTGAGAACAATTTGATGTTAAGGTAACTTTTTAACATGGATTTAGCACTAAGATTAGAAAGAGCATCTCCACTCTACCCCCCAGAAAAGAGCAATGTATGTTTGGGGCAGCCATCCTGGAGAATGTACTTGGTTAGTGGCTGGTTGTTGATAGTACCCAAGTGAAGTTAATGTTTAAAAAAAAAAAAAAGTAACACTTAGGGTTTTATCCTTCTAAAGAGGCCTAGTTGTCAATAAGTGCTAATTTTTTACAATAAAAATACTTATAAAATCAAGGCTTCAATATTTTAAAGTACTGTAAAAGACTTGGACTGTTTTACATAGTCATTTTAGAGATGTACATTCTCTTTTGTATTTGACTCATAACCTTAAGGCATTAAAATGGATCCACTTTTTTTTTTTTTTCCAGAGGAATACAACATGCTTAGGGGCTGGCCTTTGTCTGTCATGCATTCCCATCGTGACAGATTTAGCAAACTGCAGCTGAGAAGTTAGACTAGTTTGTACTTTGTGCTGCTTGTGCCATGGAAAAAGCTATTGTTTTCACTGGGTCACTGGCATGTTGATTACTTTGATGCCAAAAAGCATATGGTTTTGCTGCTGTTTGTATTTTAAATCAAAGAATGCAGGCAAGAACAACCAGAAATCCTAAGAAAGAGCTTATTATAGCCTCTCCACAGCAGTGCAAGGATGCAGGTCCTTGTGAAGTAGAAGTGGAGGGTCCTGTGGTAGTGCTGGTAAGAATTCTTTAAATGAGCTATCTTTTTCCTTTAATAATTTCAGTGCTGTCTGCTAGTGAAAAACTGGTTAATCTGATGCTAATGAGAAGTTCCAGCGTTCTTACTTGTGAAGAAGGTGTGTTTGAGATTTGGGCTTCATTCTTTGTGTGTTGTCTGCCTTTTAATTAATTTTTGCTGTTCAGGTTTACCAAATCTTTGTTTGTCTCTGAGTGTGGATTTGGTTTTCATGCTAGCTGCTTTTCAGTGTCTGTTCTGTCTAGCGTATTTGTACATCTCTTTGAACCTAGCATGAAAACTACTTACACTTAAAAATCTATTCTAGCACCTCTATTTTTTTCAACTGTCCGGCATATCTTTCAAATAAAATATATTTGAACACTCTAAAGACTGTGTGTGTAAGGGTTAAATGTTACTTAAATGTTCTAAGAACTGTCTGAATAATTCAGGTGTACTTCTGTTAAAGGATCTATTTTGCAATGCCTTCAATGCACATTATTTATGAATTGAAAGTTTTAAAGTAGCTTCCTGTGAGGGAAAAGGGAATATTTCTGTATGTGGGGGAGGTAATCAAGTAAGAGCATTTTTTTTTTTATATCACTACACACTTAGTTCTGTTGGAATCTTAATAGTACAGCAAGAGAACATAATAAGCAAGCTGTAATGAATCCACCAACTCTCTCCAGCTAGGACAATAAACCTTTTCAAGTAACAGAGGAGGATTGTTAAACTAATAATTTATATATCAGTAGAAAGAAGTACTTTGATAGTTCTTACTAAAATTCCAATTTTACTTAGTAATATCTCATACTTAATTGCTGAATTAAAGGATGATGGTCTCCTCTTTGCCTGGCTGTGGTTGAAGTTAGTGGGAGCTGTGAATCTCAAATTATGTCTCCCCCCCTTTATTTGAGTTCCGCATTACGCATTTAAGAATTGAACTAAAACATCTTGGTTCTCTATACTTAGTTATACACGTCTGTAACTTTATGGGAATTGTTACTCTATATAAATGGAAGCTTACATGTGTGTTAGACAAATTTCCTTTACACTGTTTTCTTTAGTTTCATTCTGTTCAGAGCAGTTGTTAGTAAAACGTGTTTTTTTGTATGGGTGTGTTCTGATTTCTGGTCCAGATTTTCATCAGTACAATATGAGCTAATCTTGTGTGTGCTTTCCTGCCTTTGGAATGTTTAACTTTATTTAGAACTGTTTTTATTCCCCCGTGAATACTCAGAGAGGATATTAGTGTTTCTGCAGATACTTAGAGCATTGCAGTTGGTCAGCAAGCATATGTGCTTACTTTTTTTTTTTTAAAAAAAAAGGTATAAAGCATTACTGTGTTTACTTTTAACCATTTATGAAGTACATCCTTATAATTTTCCAGGTACTAATTAATTTAATGGTTAATGTACCTCCAATGTTTGCCTTGCATTTTTTCATTTTCAGATGAAGTGGATGCATTCAAAACAAAGGTCAATATTTCAAGGGAAGAATAGTTAGGTTCCACATAGGTCACATAAAAAAAAAAGTCTTTGCTGTCATTTCAGTTGCTATTTTGGTCTCAATCCATATATAGACAAGCGTATATATGGCATATAATTATAGATGGTATAATATCCCTTTTTACTCCTGCTTTTGTCTAGTTTATTGAGAAAACTAGATGAAAAGGTGCAAGGACACTTTGCACTAAGTGGACTGCGAGGCACAAAGTAAAAAGTAGGGCGCTATGTTTCATTTAACACCAACATTTCGGTCCATTTTTATTTCGTTGGGTTGTGATGTTGCAGTAGACTTTTACTGCCACAGTGTAAGTAGATATTTTTGCACTGGTACAAGGTGCAGTAAGGTAATAAGTAAGACTGGTAACGTTGCTAGTTGGTGTAACAAAATGTGAACAGCAGAACTTCTTGTATGGATTAGAAACCTTAAATTGTATTAGATAGAAATCTTCAAAACTATTTGGAACAGGAGGCTTCTGGTTTACTCTAGCAATACTTCTCACCAACTGTTGCTTAAGACGTTTTTTCAGGTGTGGAGGCATTCCATTTGTATGGGCAATTATGACGTGATTTACCTAGCACTGGAGTTTTTTGAGTAATCCTTATAAAGATGAGACAGAATCAGCAGTCAGGACTGCAAAGCAGCAACAACTTTTTGGTATATTAATTTAATTTTTTTAAATGTAGTTAACAGTCTGCTAGAGTACTGAGGGAATATTTGTCTGTAAGCATCCCATGTGATGTTGAAACAATGTTATTTGATTGCGCACTGTGCCTGAATTAACTTTTCCTGATTAGGTGGGTAGGTTGACAAAAGAAGTCATCTGCTGTTTTCAGTGCCAGTTTGTTAGTACATGTGCTCTCTTGTTTTCCTGTGATTTGAATTAGATTGTGTCATAACTTTTGCTTTTGAGGTTAACAAGCACGAAGAGCCCATGGAAAAAGCATTTAGATTTTTCGGGTGGTGCCTCAAAACCTGACTTCGGATGAACTGTTGTTGTGCTAGCCGTTGTAGAAGTTACCAAATTAGTACACATGCTGTCCAGTTGCATTTTGATAGTCAGAAGTAGTAACTGCTTATCAAATCAGATGATGTTTCTGGGAAGTCGGAACTTCTGGAGGCCATCTTTCTGCTTGGAAACACACTGGCAGTATAAAATGTAAGGCACCTGAGCTCCTCCGTCCACCAGAGCATTGCTCAAGTCTGATTCTAGTGTTAGAAGTTTCTGTGCTGATAAGAGAACTGCACAGGACACAGCATGCTTGCTTTGCACCTGAAGGTAAAGCAAATCATGGAGGAGGCTAGAAATTAAACAGCTGGAACTGCATCCATATTAACAATCTGATGTAAATACTGGCAACACAGGTTTTATCAAAATGTTTGAGCTCTGAAAAGTGTTCTTGTGTTTAAATGGACCTTGACTGTCAATGAAATATTTATTCTAAATAAAAGCACAATGCTTTGTAATTTAGACTGTGTTCACTGAGTTTTGGAAACCCCCACTCTTCTGTTACAGCCACCTGAATACTTGGGTGAACAATAGAACAAGAGTTTTCAGGCTTTCAGGTTAAACTGGAAAAAGAATTATTGTTTTTTAAAGAAACACTGTGCAAAAAAGCTTCTATTACTGTCTATTCTTTGTATGGCTCACTCTGTGTCTGTAGCCCCAGTAAGTACTTCTGGTCTGTTTATGTAAACATGAGAACAGGTCACTTAATACCTTTCATTTTTTCAAGTCCTAGAGACTTAAAAATTTTGAATTTGTCAATGAAAGCATATTGTTGCTTAAATATATGCATAGCAGTAGGGTTTTTTACATAAACCTATAGCAGCTTATTCCTTCCCACTGCCCCAAAGTTTACATCACAAAGTTAACCATACCTAAGAAAGGAGATAGCGAGTAATATAATATTTAAGAATAAGCTCTGGGATACATATTTTTTTGAATGGATTTTTAAGTTGATTAAAAAACACAACCTGGGTAATTTATTTTGAGTTTATTGTGGTTGTGGGACAGTAAGATACAGAGAGCTGTTACCCATGTTTAGTATTAAATTATCTCCTTATTTTGTCCAAAGTAGCTTGCTTCAGAGCAATTTTGAGAAATATCTAACACCATATATTCATCAATTCACATGCTGTGTTGCCTGCTAGTGCTTGTAGCTCCATTCTACTCTTTATGGGAACTTGTTAATTTGCAGGTATATGTGCTAAATATGTTTTTATAAGGTAAATGATGTTTTGTAGCATGAGGTTAACAATATTCAGTGTGCTTAACCTGACCATTCTTTGTTTTGTGAGAAGACAAGAGGAAGATAACATTGATCTCAATTTAAATGTATGAGAAAAAATGCACTGTATTATTTTTTTCCGTAATATATAACGTAGGCAATCATTGAACTCCTGACTTAAAATTCCCTTTATCTGATGGCTTTTCACACTGATTGTCCAAATATATAAACCATATTCTGGCAGATCAAAATGGTTACCATATGAGTGTCATGACTGCTGTTTTGAAATGCTGCTTATTTTGGTAAGTTTCCATACCTATAATACACTGGCAAAAACTGAAGTGGTGTGTTTTATTTTTCTACAAATACAGCATTGGCTAGCTTGAGTGCTGGACCCCATGAAGCCCCTATGCTCTTAGCATTTTCTTAGATTACAGAAATAAAAATATTGCTTGTTGGAGACTAATAGGAAAAGTTAAGCCTTGTTTAAACACTGACTTTGAGTGCTTGTAAACTTGATTTTGCGGTTTTGACTGGGCTGAGTTTTGTCTGTGTCAGCTGGTCCGTAAATCATATTCAACAATACTGTACCTACTCACCGTCTTTTTTACATGAAATAATAGACCGGAAAATCTTTTTTGCTGAAGAAGAGCTTGAGAGAGAATCTGCTTCCTTGTGGTGTTGTAGGTTTGGCTAAATGCCAATGTCACTGTGCTGTTTATTGTTTTCTTTTTTCATATCTGGTTCAAACTGATAAAGCATCCTCTTCCTTTTGAATCTGACAAATGACTAAGAAATAAATGAGTAACAGTTTGGAGAAACCTGGGGAAGCAAATTCTTCATGAATTTTTACAGAACTGAAATTTCTGCAAATCAGGTGCTTTTCTGATTAAATAGGAATACGGTGTGGTTTTCTGGTACCACTAACTACCTCTGTGTTCCATTGACTTAGAGGAGAGGTGTATATTCAGGGCCTCAGCTCCAGAGAGCTTTAGATTCTTTAAAAGCTGCTAATGAGGGAGGATTGTTTTTTAATCTTGTGTTTACGGCATGGAAGCAAAATGTGAGCAAAGCTCATTCTCTTTTATGATTCTTTTTTTAATCAATTTTATGGTTGTGGAGGACCTGTTTTGTGACTATAGGGTAGACACATGCATTTGCAATGAATTGGATGCTTTCTGAAGCTGCAGTATATACATCTTTGGGTTTTGAATTAGCTGTGCTAGATAAGTGATTTTTTTTGTGTGTGTGCCCATGAAATAATTTTAGTTATGCTGTTTTTAAAAGTAATCCTTTTCCTCTGTTTTTGCTGGTAAAATGAGAGGAGCCAGAGCTAGCTTTCTTCCAGTTTTCACCTGTTGCCTTCCCAAGAGAATTAGCAAGAGAATGGACATAGCTCTTCAGCACCAGCAAGAAAAGGATGAAAATGCTGATCATGGGCAGCACCACATAAAAAATCCATTAGCCATTTGAAGTGACAGCTTACCCTTGCTACCAGTTAGTGGAATTGGTGCTGTGATCTATCTTCTTGCTGGTTCAGACAGTAGATGTCCTGATATGTGAACGTGACTGTATTTACCATGTATTTTTTTTTCTTCTTTCCTTTAAAAGGCTTCCCAAATTGCATTTGAAGTAGTCAAAATATGTGGCCTGAATTAAATTACTGTTTTAAGGACACTTTAAAAATTGTGAGCTGCACTGAAGCTGAGTAACAGAATTCAAAAAAGCTTTTGCAACAGCTTTTAATAAGGACAGAGTTTCATGTTGTGTTTAGCAATCTGAATCTTTTCTGCTTCTGAAAGGGTCCCATCAGCTCCCATCTATTGGCACAAGTGGTCATGCAGCCATCTGATCAGCATTTCAGACAGCCGATCTGTCTGAAAGCTTGCTGGTTGGGAGGAACCCTTTAAAGCCAGATCATTCCTAACCTGCCTCAAAATACAACTGTTCACTTGCTGGTATTAATGTGAGAAGGCTCAGGAATGTGTCACGAGAGAGAGAGGGTCCTTCTAGTGTCAGCCCTCCTTTCAACTAATTGAAGCCAAATCTTTAGCTAACAGAAGAGACTGATTGTATACACAACTCAAATGGTCTTTCTCCCCTACTCATTTCTTAGACCCAGTTTAATTTGGAGTATTTATTTTTGTTTTTCCTAAAGGTCAGTCATCCCGCACCACACTCAAATCAACCTGTCACTGCAGCACGTTGCACATCATTTCTCAGGGTAAACTCTCCAGAAGGAATGGTCACGTGCTAAAGGCCAACTTGACCATATGGACTAACTTGACCATAGTACTGTAGTAGTCTCTAAACCTTGTTTTAATGTGAGAGTATACTGCACAAGAGCTCAAGCTCAGTGACAGGTGAGCATCTTGCTTGCCTGGGTAGAGAGAGAGACCTGTTACATTGAAAATGGGAGAAAAATGAGCAAAGGGTGTCTTGCTTTCTGAATGATGTGTTCTATGGTACTTCATTTAAAGAGCAGTAAAGTTTGAGGGGCTCTTCATACTCTGTTATCCCCATCTCACTTGCTTAAGGAAGTAAATTTATACTGGACAGTTATGCCTTGGTGAAGAGCTGGAGAGGGTAGGTGTAGTTACTGGAATTTCTTTGGAATCAGAACTTGTTATGACAATCTGGCACAGTGGGGCTGTTCAACCTGAATTTTTTGTGAAGGGGTAATTTGGTAGAGCCTGCATCTAGGAAATGTGTCAAATAGTTAGGTGAAGAAGGTGCATCTGGCCTTTTGAGTACACCATTTCAGTAGTTTCGGATTCATTGCAGCAGGCTGAATATTCAAAGGCAGACTCAACAGAAGGTGTTCTTGCAACCAAAATATTTTGTGTTTTAGTACATTAGAGAAAATGTAACCTTTTCTTATGCTGTGTTTATGTACTTCTCCTGTACTTTTCTGATCTAAGTCAAAATGGTCCAACCACTTCAGCTACAGATGCGTGCATGACCACAAGCTTAAGCCTTTTCTCATGGACCCTGCTGTTAGTTCTTGGCTTTGTGATAAGCCGTGTTCGTGAATGAGAGGAGAAGATATAGCAGCAGTTGTGGTTCAGGTGCTAAGCCCTCAAAATGTGTTAGGTACAATATAAAGCAAACTGAACAGCTGTTCTCCATCTCTGAGGAGAAAGATGGCAAGCTCACATGTACTGGCCTGTGCTGAGCATGTTGTTAGATGGCTTATGAACTTTTAGTAAATCCTTCCAGTTTAATTGCAAATGGTAGCTATTTTTACTGACAAAGCTACATGTTGTTGATCATTTTTGGATAGATTTATTTTCCAGATCTTGCTTTTTTTCCCCTTTTCAGCTGTTATGCTCTGTTGTGTTCTTGCATTTTTTTTAACAGTAAAACTACCATATGGTAGATATGAGGGAATCCCAAGTAACTTTTGAGTAGCCTGTGGACTGAGCCTGAAAACTTTGGTAACCTTCTCTGACTAAAGCTTTCTTAATTCCTTGGGGGAAAAAAAAAATCATTCACTTTTAGATGAAGAAAAGATCTGTATGGATTCTCAGGAGTATTATTGATATACTAATGATTACAATAGAATATGGAATAGAATGTTTCAGTTGGAAGGGACCTACAACGATCGTCTAGTCCAACTGCCTGACCACTTCAGAGCCGACCAAGTTAAAGCCTGTTGTTAAGGGCATTGTCCAAATGCCTCTTAAGCACTGACAGGCTTGGGGCATTGACCACCTCTCCAGGAAGCCTGTTCCAGGGTTTGACACCTTCCCCCCCTGCGCCCTCCCCCCCGCCCCTTCTCGGTAAAGAAATCCTTCCTAATGTCCAGTCTGAATTTCCCCTGGAGCAACATTGAACTGTTCCCACACATCTTGGCACTGGATCCCAGGGAGAAGAGCTCAGCACCTCCCTCTGCACGTCCCCTCTGCAGGAAGCTGTAGAGAGCAATGAGGTCGCCCCTCAGCCTCCTTTTGTCCAAACTAGACAAACCCAAAGTCCTCAGCTGCTTCTCATAGGACATTCCTTCCAGCCCTTTCACCAGCTTTGTTGCCCTCCTCTGGACACATTCAAGGGCCTTCACCTCCTTCTTAAATTGTGGGGCCCAGAACTGCACACAGTACTCCAGGTGAGGCCGCACTGACACTGAATACAGCAGGACAATCACCTCTCTTGACCAGCTGGTTACACTGTGTTTGATGCCCCCCAGGATGTGGTTTGCCCTCTTGGCTGTCAGGGCACACTGCTGGCTCATGTTGAGCTGCTGCCGACCAGCTTCCCCAGATCCCTTTCTGCAGGGCTGCTCTCCAGCCGCTCCTCTCCCAATTCATACTTGTGCTCCGTCCTAGGTGCAGAATCTGGCATTTGGACTTGTTAAATGACATCCCATTGATGATTGCCCAGTGCTCCAGTCTATCTAGATCCCTCTATAAGGCCTCCTTTCCCTCAAGAGAGTCAACAGCACCTCCCAGTTTGGTATCATCAGCAAACTTGCTGATGGTGCATTCAACTCCTGCATCCAGATCGTTGATAAATATATTGAACGGAACTGGCCCTAGAATTGAACCCTGAGGAACACTGCTGGTGACCAGTCACCAGCAAGATAATAGTCTCATTCACTGGAACCATTTCAGCTTTGCTAGACATAAAAATATTTCTTCTGTGCAGTACAGCTGGAACTTGAAAGCTTCTTAATGTAAGTTTTTAAATATATATATAAAATAAATCTCATCCTATCTGATCAGCTTTAATGATAGCATAAGCTGGCCTTGCTGTTATTCTTATGTTTAATATACCTTACTTTGAAGTTAGTACCACTGATATTAATAAAGGATCAATTGGAAAGTCTCTTGTAATTACCACATTGTAAAAAAAAAAAAAAAGTACACATTTTTAGTCACAGAAAGTGCAAGCTAGATTATAACTCCAGCTTTGCATTAGTTTGTATGCTCTGAAGCAGTGCTGCCTCATTGAGAGCTCTCTCTAAACCTGCTTTGCCATCTGACCACTTAACAGCATACTTGGCAGGGTGAAGGTTTTTCTCTGATTGTGTGCAGCCAGCTGTAATGCCTTGATAGTAGTATAGGGCTCAAATGTTGAGTCAATGCATAGTAACTGCCAAAAGCTACTCATGCAATTAGGAGGAAGTAAATGGCCTATGGGAATTTTCAAAAAACTATAGAGAAGGAGGAATGTCAATTAGCTTACTCCTACTGCAGATTACTACTAGATTGAAATTTGTTTTAATTTTAGCTTTGAATTAAGATTGGTTTAAACCCTGCTAAACCCAGATCAGAGCTTTCTGGGGGATATCAAGCAAATGTAACCACCAACGTAAGAGACTAGTAACTTATTTATAATAATTTTTTGCAATGAAAATACATACATGATTATCCTGATAAGCTCTGACTTAGTGTGTTTTGTGAAATAGTTCTGTTTCTTCCTTCTGAGGAAGGAATGCTTGTCTCTTTCTTGCTAGCATGCTTGTCTTACACATATGGTATAGTGTGACATAAAGTCTGCATCTTGAATATTGTAAGTTTTTGATGTAGATGAAATCTCATTCTGCCAACCTTTTAAAAAGCAACTTCTTAAAATGAGTCAACAATTGTAATTTTTCCTCACTATACCTGAATTTATTTTCCTTTTTTTTTTCCCTAGGCAAAACCAAAGCTCATAGAACCAATAGACTACGAAAATGTCATCGTTCAGAGGAAGACGCAGATTTTGAATGATGCTTTACGTGAGATGCTACTGTTCCCTTATGATGACTTTCAGGTAATTTAATCTTCCCCCCCCCTTTTTTCTTAAAAGACAGATTTTTAGCAGCAGTAGTCATGAGAACTTCCCATTTCTTTGTTTTTTAACTCTCTTTAGCTAAATAAAATAAAATAAAAAATTGCCCTTTATGCTGTTCAATTTATTCTGTCAGGTTACAGAAAAAGAAATAGCAAAATTTCTTCATCTGTTCAGATTATAAAGTCTACTTCTGCAACTCAGCAATTTTACTGCCTTTTGAAATAGGTGATTAGTCATTTTTAGATATTTCTCCCCTTTCTGACATAGGAAAACATGTGGTGTTTGTTCAAAAAAGGCATTTGCTTTTTGTCATGCTTTAATTCGTAAATTGATTTTTTTTTTTCTTTTTTACCCTCCTTAACAGTGAAGAGCATGAACCTGTTCAAATGAAAGCTGTTACTCAGCTGCATGTTACCAGCCAAAATTGGGTTTTGGCAAAATACCCACTGCATAACAGGGCTCTGACTTGATTAAGCCACGCTTTACTGAGATTTGTGATCATCTTGATATATGTCTATAAAACAACCGTGTTTATTAAATGAAGAGTTTATTTCAATACACTTTTTTGAATCTTGTTATAGATCCAGTTAGGATAACCGCCAAACATTTTAGAGACTGGAGTTAGTGTAAATAGTGAGGAAAGTCTCTTACATGTGCCCATAAATGCAGTCAAAATATCTATGTAAATTTGAAAAGTATGCAAATATCTGAACTGTCTGTAGATTAACTACTTCTGGGGACTGTATCATAGTTGAATACCTCAGAATTGTTCTGCAAAAACCTACCTGAAAAGCTGTGCAGTTTTTTCAGCCAAGTAGTTGAAGCTAAGTTTATTTACCATGGGGAAAGTTGGTGATGAGTTGGTGTATTTCTACAGATGGGCATATAAAGTCCTATAAATTACATATGTTGAGTTTTTCACAAATTCTTTCTAGCTTCATGTATTCTCAGCCACATGTGAAAGTTTTGAAGGACTGCAAGTAAGTCTTCCAAAAGGAAGTCGTGCTGCCTATGAACATTACCTAATGATATTAGTGTTCAGATGCTGGACCACTCATGGTGATGCCCTACATCGGGTTTTTATTGGCTTTGGGACTGAAAAGTGTGTGTGGTCTGTATCAGCCAGATCCCCTTCTACAGTGTGGCTCCTCAATATCGCAGATCAAGAGGAATCAAGGACACTTCTGCTAAGCATACTCTTATCTAATTGACTAGTTCAATTACCAGAGGTCATTCTGGTGAACAGCTCTGAATTATCAATGGAGAAGAAACAAACCTATCAAGAATTCCTCAGGCATTTTGTTTGAGCAGTCTGGGGGATGTCTGAAGTGTTTAACTGCTGTTTCAAGTGGCCTCTTCTGCAATTCTTAACCTCAGGCCTATATGACTGAAGCTAGTCCGTAGTTCTCAGTCTGATCCTTTAAAGGGAATGACTTTTGTTTACAAACTGTAATGCCTTTTGTCATCCTTTGTTTGGATTCTGTGGTCAGATTTGCATCAACGCAGTCATTAAAGTGTGTGTTACATCAGACGATTTCCTTCAGGTAGTCACAGGTTTGGAATATAGTCAGATTTCCTGTTTCTTTATCCCTCAGCAGTATAATATCTGAATACATTTTCTGTGTTTCCTTTATATAGTCTTTGGCAGAATCTCATTTTATACTTGATTTATATGCAGATGGGTTTGTACTATCAAAATGTATGCTATCAAACTCTCATTTCCTTTTAGGATTTGCTAGCAGAAACTTACTCCAAATATTTTTTATTGTACACGTGACTGTCCAATACTACTTGCTTTCAACAACACAATGCATTTAAATTTGTCATTCAGTGTATTAAGAAAATATTACTCAGTCTGAGTACAGAAATCCCTCATGTGCTTATTTATTTTTTTGCAAGTTAAACCTTTTAACCCTGTACAGTTTTCTATAATCATATTTACAGTTTTTAAATCATTAGTATTTGAATAGTTGTCAATATCATTTAAATCAAGAAGAGAAGTCTCACTCACTATCGCTGGCCCTTGTTCTTGTGGGGAACTTCAACTTACCAGATGGTTGCTGGAAATACAAGACAGCAGAGAGGAAACAAGTCTAGGAGGTTCCGAGGTGTGGAAGAGAACTTCCTGACACGGCTGGTGAGGGAGCCAACTAGGGAAAGCAAAGGATGAAGAAAAGACTGAGGTACTTAATGCCTTCTTTGCCTCAATCTTTAGCAGTAAGACTAGTTGTTCTCAGAGCAGCCAACCCCCTGAGCTGGAAAACAGAGATGGGGAGCAGAATGAAGCCCCCAGAATCCCAGGGGAAATGGTTAGTGACGTGTTACACCACTTAGACACACACAGGTCTATAGGGCCAGATGGGATCCCCCCCACCCCAAGAGTACTGAGGGAGCTGGCAGAAGTGCTCATCAAGCCACTTCCCATCATTTATCAGCAGTTCTCGCTAACTGGGGAGGTCCCAGTTGACTGGAAGTTAGCAAATGTGATGCCCATCTACAAAAGGGCCAGAAGGAGGATCCAGGGAACTACAGGCCTGTCAGTCCGACCTTGGTGTCAGAGGTTATGGACCAGATCGTCTTGAGTGCTATCACATGGCACGTACAAGAAAACCAGGTGATCAGGCCCAGTCAGCGTGGGTTTATGAAAGGCAGGTCCTGCCTGACTGACCTGAGCTCCTTCTATGACAAGGTCACCTGTGCAGTAGATGAGGGAAAGGCTGTGGATGTTGTCTACTTGGACTTTAGTAAAGCCTTTGACACCATTTTCCACAGCGTTCTCCTGGAGAAACTGGCTGCTCATGGCTTGGACGGGCGTACGTGTCACTGGATAGAAAACTGGCTGGGTGGCCAAGCCCAGAGAGTTGTGGTGAATTGAGTTAAACGCAGTTGGCAGCTGGTAACAAGTGGTGTTCCCCAGGGCTCAGTACTGGGGCCAGTTCTCTTTAATATCTTTATCAGTGATCTGGATGAGGGGATGGACTGCACCCTCACTGAGTTTGCAGACGACAACATGTTGCGGGGTAGTGTTGATCCGCTTGAGGGAAGGAAGGCTCTGCAGAGGGATCTGGACAGGCTGGATTGATGGGCCAAGGCCAACTGGATGAAGTTCAACAAGACTCAGTGCCGGGTCCTGCACTTGGGTCACAACAACCCTACGCAACGCTACAGGCTTGGGGCAGAGTGGCTGGAAAGCTGCCTGGCAGAAAAGGACCTGGGGGTGTTGGTCAACATCCGGCTGAGTATGAGCCATCAGTGTGCCCAGGTGGCCAAGAAGGCCAACAGAATCCTGGCTTGTATCGGGAATAGTGTGGCCAGCAGGACAAGGGAAGGAATCGCCGCCCTGTACTCGGCTCTGGTGAGGCCGCACCTCGAGTCCTGTGTTCAGTTTTGGGCCCCTCCCTACAAGAAGGACATTGAGGTGCTGGAGCGTGTCCAGAGAAGGGCAACGAAGCTGGGGAAGGGTCTGGAGCACAAGTCTGATGAGGAGCAGCTGGGGGAACTGGGGTTGCTTAGTCTGGAGAAAGAAAAGGAGGCTGAGGGGAGACCTTATCACTCTCTACAGCTACCTGAAGGGAGGTTGTAACAAGGTGGGGGTCAGTCTCTTCTCCCAAGTAACAAGTGATAGGACAAGTGGAAATGGCCTCAAGTTGTGCCAGGGGAGGTTTAGGTTGGATATTAGGAAAAATATCTTCACTGAAAGGGTTGTCAATCATTGGAACAATCTGCCCAGGGAAGTGGCTGAGTCACGGTCCTTGGAGGTGTTTAAAAGACGTGTAGGTGTGGTGCTTAGGGACATGGTTTAGTGGTTGGACTTGGCAGTGCTAGGTTAACATTGGACTTGGTGATCTTAAAGGTCTTTTCCAACCTAAATGATTCTATGGTTTAAATAATGGCATATTTTCTGTATTTGCCATTCTGCTTCACATATATTTTTTTCAACTCCTTTTTCCTAAGTTGTTGCTGTCACACAATGTGTGGGCAGCTCTTGGGTAGGCCTCAGCTCAAATGTTTGATACTGCTCTCATCTCCCACAAAATGAATTTAAAATAGGGAGCTAGAGTATTTAGAACTACCTGTATATACACTTCAAACAGTTTATAGGTGGAAACTCCTACCATTGTCTAAAAACCTGTTCAAGCCATTTCCTCTTAGAACATTTAGTTTTTATTTTTACAAAGTTTTTACTCATGCTTAGGTAAAACTGATTACAATCTAAAAAACCACTTACCTAAAAAGGAAGCCAAGCCCTGATAATTTATACAGACATTAAGAGTAAGGTTATTTTGTTACCAGCATGGCCTTAAAGCTAGCACTTAAAACAGCACAGAAAATATTTTCCAGCACTAGATATAATTTCTGCAATTTTTGGTAGATTACAGAAGTAGTTATGTAGTATCAAGGAGGCAGATTGATAGCACTGTTGAATTTGTGCTAAAATGGAAATTATTTTGGGAGAAATCGGAGACAAATGTTTTTGCATAATTTGGATAACTTTTTCAGGTAATGCAGTTAGATAACTGAAATATAATTTAATAAGTGTGTTTTTCATATAACTAGTAACAATACTTGCAGGAATTCAAAGGCAAGATTTTTGTAACAAATGTTTTAATGTCTTGTTCTGTAGACATAGTCAGTGCCACATTCAGTTTGTAACTCTTACAACCTCAGAGAAACTAAATATTAAAGGAGAACTGATATGAATTGTTAGTCCATATCAGAAAAGAAAGCTTGCGCAGCAGCTGGCTTCTTTGGACCATATATAGCTTTTTTTTTTCTCCTGATTGAAGTTATTCGCCTAGTGAGGGAAAGGAAAAAACCCAATCGGTCACCTTTTTCTGTTCAGCTGTGCGTGTTGTCCAAAGATGCTGTCAGAAGTAGCTCTGAGCTCAAACTACTACCAAAGAAGTATTTGAGCAAGGATGGAGCAGAAAATGCTCTGCTCTAGGAAAACTCATAAAGGTTGAAGGACTATTCTTCAGCCAATGGAACCTTTTCAGATTTTCACTTAAATGCATTTGCCATCACCCTAAACTTGGTTAACCGAGGCTGTGAATCCTTTTTTTCCTCTCCTTTTATACGTTTGGTAGCAGCTCATTTATTTTTCAGAAAAGCATAATTTTTCTCCTGCTTCATGCTGATCTTCAGATAATTCTGATAGGCTTGTAATTTTTTTTTTCTCTTGAGTTTCTACTTTTTCCTTGATGCCATCATATCCAAATAATAACGAGATTTGCTTTTCTCTAGTTTCCAGAAGAGATCTTTATCAGCAACTTTCTCATCACATATTGGGTCATTTTTTAATTTATCATTTCAAGATTGTTTCAGTTGCTTTTCACAAGCTCAAGTTCTGAGTTTTCAGCGCTGAATCCACTAATCAGGGTATTCCCTAACTACTACTCATCAATTTTATCGGGGCAGTCACATTGTGTTTGGAGATCCATTTTACTGTTAACATCACGGAATTTGCTTTCATTCTTAGTAATTGGGCTGTCTAAACTTTCAGTACCTGCTTTGTAGTCTGTTCATTTCTAGCTGCTGTTTTGTTGTTGATTTTGTTTTCATAATGGTCCCCATATAATTTGTTTGTTTAATTAGGATGATAGAACCAGTTTCCTGCAATCCATTGGAACATCTCTTATTAATATTCTTGCTACTCTCAATTACAATGCTGTCAATCATTCAAGGCTATACCTCTTCTAGGCTCTTGTTGAGCAGAAAGAATCTTCTCTTTCAAGACCTTGAATGACTATATCCATTTGGTACTCTTGTATCTAATTTTGTGCCTCTTTATGACTTATAATTATTTGAAGTCACCTGAATTTCAGTAATTTATTCAATGAAATGGCTTCATAATGAAATAGCATTAGTTTAAAACAGACCACCTTCATGGATCATGTCAAAATCATATGCTCAATGGCTGCGAAATTAGTGATGTTTAAATTAACTGCATAGCATGTAAATTATTAAAAGGAACCTTGTATCTTAATGCTTTTATTTCAAAATGAGTACTACCTCCATTCTTATAGGAAATATTTTTCCTAATACAGGATAAGTTTACTTGTAGCAAATAAAATGTGGGTAAGTTCCTACCCAAACTAAATATGCCATTACAAAGCCATCCCACTGTTATTTTGAAGGCGTTTTGGTGCCTAGCTTGGACATTTTCACCTTTGTTACTTTTGGTTTTGAGCCATATGGATTTAGCACACTTTCACTTAAAACTCTGGGCTTTTAGTTAATGCGAGTTAAGTACCTCTGAAAATAGATATTATGCCAACTTTGCAGAAATAAAAGTAAACTCAGGTCATATTACAAGAAGGTGTATCTTGCGTAGAAGGAACAAGCAAAAAATGTTCAAGTGATGTCATTTTGGAGAGCACAAAGTAACCTCGTCAAAATACAATAACTTATTTTGAAATGTTGAAAGAAATTTCACTATGACTTTTTTTTCTTTCAAAATCTATTTTGTGTTTTTCCTTGAGTCTTCTAGCTATTCTAAATCAAGGCTTCAATTTAGTTTAGAAATTATCTTATAATACAGCTTCTGACACTTCCCATACAACTGCTACGTCTCTTCTGGCACGTAGTATCTTTAAGGGCATGATATACAGTATGCCATCTTTTCCATCGACGACTCTAAAACAGTTTCTGTCACTGCTTCTTGAGCATTTGCCTCAGTGTAACATCATCTAAAGTAAGGAAGGCCTGGGTATGTGACTGTTGAATTGAAACCCTGTACTTTTCTCCCTAGTTTTCCTGCATTTTGTGTAGTCCCTATTTTACCAGTAATATACAAGACTTTATTAATAAACCTCTATTGTTTATATATATACATTTGTACACTGTTGTGACTTTTTTATTCCTTTCCCAATATTTTGAATAATCAGTTGTTAATAACCATAACTTCAAGCATCCTATAGGGATGTGGAGGGGGAAGTGGTTTTGAGCTCGTATTCAACAGCCAACACTGGAAAGAGCGTGTGAGGAGGAAAAAATAATTTTTAAAACAGGTATTGGCAGTGAGTATGTGGTGTCAGCAGCAATATTTTGTACTTTATTCACTGTAGCTGCTGAGACTTGCGTAGAATATGAGTAATGTCACTACGTGGACATTGTCAAATTTACAGAGCAGGAAGAGAACCTAATCAAATGACAGAAACTGCTTGAACATCTCCAAAGTAGAGAGAAAAATATATAACACCCATGTTAAAAAGACAGGAGGGAGAAAGGCAAAAGCTAAGGAATAACAAACTAAAATTGACATGTCTGAAGACAGGTCAAATGGACTTGAGGAATGTTGTGTGTTATCTGGCTCCTGGCTCTCACCTACATCTGTTATAGTCCTTTCCTCTAACGTATCTGCATGTGGACCTGCTGTTCAGTGTAGAATTGCTGAGGAAGATACCTTCCTACGCTAGACTAAATGCTGGACATTTAAGATCTGCCCTTTTTTTTTTTCTTGTAGAAATGTAGGTGTTGGCACCTTATTTCCCAAAATGAAGTGAATGATTTTGAGAACTACTTCTTTGTATGTGACTTGGCTTTGGATTTTTTTTTATTAGATGTTTTGTATATGAAAAATTTACACATGCTTATTTTTCATCTTGATAGAACTAAAGACTGATTTTGTTGATTCATACTTTGCAGCATTGACTTTTATGTAAACTGTGACCTGGAAAAAGGTGCACCGTAGCTACACATTTATACATTAATTTTAAATACTGAAGTACACATTATGCTAAGACACCTCACTACAAAATACTTGGCTGTTTTTTGGCAGTTCTTTAGTGCCACCTACAAGCATGTTCATCTTAAGAACTGTGGCTGTCTTGCTATTAATTTGCCCTGAAGCATGGGAAAGGGGACTAGGATGACTCAGAAAATTGCATTCCAAATCAGTAAAATATATTAATTTTTTTAACCTCAGAAACAGAGCCATTTGCTAAAACTGTTAAGAACATGAAAACACCTTCTAGCCTGAGATAAGTAAAATGGGAAATCTAACTTCAAATTGGTTCTACATTCCCAAATGCTAAGTAAGGCTATGTCTCACTAGCAAATATTAAATCTTAAACTATATCCATCGCAGTCTGCACTGATTGTGGACAGATTCACTATCTGTGTTCCACCATGTTTCAAGCAGCAAGTGCTCCTTGGCTGTGAGACCTGGTGAAATGTCCTTTCTGCCGTGGCCTGCGGTGAAACCTCAGCGCATAGTGCTACTATCAGAAATCCCTGAGACTCACTCAGAAAGTAGTAAGAATTGTGTGCCTCAGTAGTGCGTGTGAATCCTGGCTAGTGTTAAAAGCAGTCTTCCTTAAAGAAGATAAAACCCCCACTTTCAATTACCGTTCTGTCAAACGGTAATTGAAAGGTTTTTTTAATCTTTGAGAGCATGAGAGAAACGCTCTGTAGTTCCTGATGCTGCCATAAATCAAATGGTAACTCACACCCAGAGACTTGAAATGCTTAACTTTGACAAAACAGTTTAATCAATGTAGTTGTGAAGAAAGTTTGTAGAGAAGACAACCCTTCCTTCTTAATTTTGCTTTTCAATATGATGTATATATATGTGCATGCTTGCATTTTAAAATATTGTTGTTGCTTTAGTAAATATTTATAGGAATTTGCTCTAAATCAAAAGATATTACTCATTACATTTTGTAGCTCTCTGATCAGCTACTGTAGCTGATGGATGAGCTGAGAAAGGGGCAGCATGCATTAAGACAGTTACTAATATGAACAAAATCAACAAATTCAATTCTTCTGTTTTGTCACTGATCTTGCTACAGTACTAAGATAAAAATCTTTTCATATGTGAAAGACTAGAAAAAGCCCTTACTGTCATATTTATGATTGTGTAGCAGAAAAACAGCAACAGACATTCTAGATGTACAGCTAGTTCAGTTTCACCAAGTTCCACTACAGTGGTAGGTCTTGATTCAGGAGTTCATGGCTTTCCCATGAAAAATGCCTGGAAAGATGCCACCCTTGTCTCTGGTTTGTGTGTGTGTGTGTGATTTTTTTTTTTTTTTTTTTTTTTAAATAATGGGTTTTGTTTTTTTTAAAAAAACGTAGCCTACCTGCATGTTTATATATAATATAAAGTATAAATAATTTTCTATCAAATATCAGAGTATTTCAGGCTGAGAAGAGGACCTTGACATTCTGGTCTTTAGCTTTTATAAGATAGCTCAATACTCTAAATAGTCTTTTTCTCTGTAGCTTGTGAAAACAAATACTTCAAACTCAATATGGTTTGAAATAAGGAATATGTTTCTAGAATTCAGAAAACTTCATTCTTAAATGCTGTTAGCGCATGAATGAGTATCTTCTTGCAGGTTTGGTTTTTTGGTTGGCTTTTTTTTTTTTTGAAACTGTATATTGCAAGATTTATTGGTCCCATGAAGTATTTTTGGTTTTGTGGGTTTTGTTTTTAATACCTCCCCACCTCTCCCACCCAAGCAGTTAGCATTGTCACTTTTCAGCAGAGCTCTGGACTAGATGAATGACTTGACTGTGAGTATGGGCTAATTTTTTTTTCTTTACATCTTTATTGTACTTGAATATTCTAACTTCGAATACCCTCCCCAGATAATGGAGTGAGGCTTTGGTAATGACAGAAATAATTACCTTATGGATCAAACTCTCAACAGAGATAGGTTAAGGTAATATATTTGTGTACCCTTTCTTTTTGACATTTTAATGTGTAGAGTTTTTTTCTTTTCACATTTTTCTCTGATCCTTGCTGGTGCTGCAATGTGTGGAGTATAGCTAACAGGTGAAGGATCACAACCTCCTTCGAGGTCCAGGCTGTGCAAACTCTTTTGTCCATCTCTGATGACCTAAACTGTGAGATTCTTTTCTGCATGGTGCAGAATAATTTCTGTTGCTGTGTAATTATTTTATTGCATTTGTGGTCCTGAAGATTTTGTGAAGTTTTCATCTTTCATGCTTATAAATTTTTAAGTACTCTAAGGCTTACTTTAGCATTGGTCTGAGAAGCAGAGTTTCAGGGTCGCAGAGAGATTTCCTGCTCTCTGGCAGCCTTTCTATGCCTCTCAACGCCAGCATAGGACAGGAGTAAGTTCCAAGTTGATACGCAGTCTTTGATAGACTGAAGTGTATTCTTCAGTCACCCAGGCCTTCTTTCTGAGCCTTCAGTTTAACAGTGCAAGTCTTGTTTTTTGCCAGCTGAGATCTGCAGTTGAAATACTATTCTTATTTTGGTGTTGTTTTGTTACTTTTTTGATTAATAGTTTTTATATGTAGTACTAATGCTACCCTAATATCTGTCTTCAAAATACTGGAGTTACATTGTCATGGTAGAATTATTTTTCTAGTATTTTCTTGCCCGTGTTAACAAAACAGAGGAAAACACTTTTCTACAGCTTCTACTTCTTACGGATTTCAATATTGACCTTGCTGTGAAAGAAGGACCACATTGCTAATCTTTGAATGAAAGTAAATTCTCATTAATTGGCTGTTCTGAAACAGTGTATTCACAGGATGTTTTCTGCTGAGCTTCTGTCTTAGTTATATAACTGAGTGTTGTCATCTTTCCTTTAATTGCAAGTTTCATTAATTGTTTTTGTTATTTATCAGACAGCATTATTGAAACGGCAGAGTCGATACATTCGTTCAACAGTTCCTGAAAACGCAGAGAAGGAAGCTCAAAGCTTGTTTGTAACTGAGGTAATACTGGAATTGTATGTGGCTGTGTGTAATAGCAATATTATACCTGAATTGTTTTTCTTCTGCTTCATTTACTGTTTAAAAAGAAGAAAAAAAGCCCTGAAAAAAATTTAAATATTTATTGCTGTTTTCCCTTGAAATCATTGACAAGTAAATTTCCAGGAAAACCTAGCTTTTTTTCCATTGGTGGCTGGAAAAGAAGGATTACAGGATAACTTTGAATTATTTTGTTTGTGTAATTGGCTTTTGCACATGCTTCTCTCCCACCTTGTTTATGCTTTTGGCTTTCCCAGATGAACATGGGTTATTTCCAGACATAATATTGGGAGAAATAGTAAATCTGAATGAATCAGTCTGATTTTGTTTTTCCTGATAAAGTGTTTCACATCAGTCATTCTTAGGTTGTTCCTAACAGTCTTGCACAGTTTGCTGGAACAGAGGTGTATTCATAGCTGTAACACAGAGGCCAAAATGCATTACAACTGCTCAGTTTGTATGCTATATGTAGAAGAAACATCCTCAAACCTAAAGTTTCTCATAACTGCTTGCTTACATTGGCATTCCCTTGGTTCTGACTGTGATGCTGTGTTTCATTTAGTGTCTTGTTGAAGCTTTCTAGGAATGAAAGGTTTAAAAATTTTGTCCTTTTTATATTATCTACTGGTTTTCTACTGATATACTTTAAGCTGATATTTTAGCTTTGGGCAACCTGATCTAGTGGATGGTGTCCCTGCCCATGGCAGGGGGGTTGGAACTAGATGATCTTTAAGGTCATTTCCAACCCAAAACATTCTGTGATTCTATGATTCTAAGTAAATGTCTATGTAATTCCAAGAAAACTGAAGGAGCTCCAAGTAGCTGAATCTACCTTGAACCTCAAAGTGTTTTCTCCACAGTGATACTTGCCTTTAATATCCAACCTAAGCAACTCTAAGATAAATTTGAAGAGGGTAGACAAGCAGGGAACAGTGTTATAGGTAATTCATGAAGTTTAATGAGTTTCTGCAGAAACAATTGCTGGGCAAGTATTAACTTTGTATTTTGAAATATAAATAAAAGATTTTTTGAATTATTAGATGCTATATTTGTGTACACGTAAGTCTATTCATGTAACATGTAAAATTTTGTACCATATGGTTTCCAGCAACAGATTTTGTCAGTTTTATGATACTTTGATCAAAGCCAAGGTAAACCAGTACTTTTATGTTGTAGCAGTATGGGTGGAGTAAAAAGGTATTTCCTGTGATCTAGTCCAGAGCTTAATGACATAATTGCTTTAAAACAGTTGGAAGCATGTAGTTTAAATATTAATTTAATTGCACTATAAATATAAATTTAAGGAGAAGATGTTTTTAGTTTCTCCTTATCTGTACGTGTGACATAGAATACTCAATTTTAATAATCCATCTGTATTTTAATGCTGAGTTTTCTAAAGGCTCAGTCATGTTTTCAGCTTCAGTGAAATACTGCTTTAACTTTTCAGACAACTGAAGATGTTTAATCCAGATGCTGAGCGTATTCACCATTTTCTGGTTTTATAAGATGCACTGTAGCAGATGATAATGTTCTATTGAAACATATCACTTGTTGCAAAAATCTGTATTGCACTAGACTGTATTGCAAGAGAAGGGAAGTGCACAGAATTTTCTGAGATTGATGTGTAGCCATAGTAGTTCATAGACAGCTGTATCTCAAGAGGTTTTCTTGTGCGTATGTCTAGGTAATGCTGTTAATCCTCTTCCAATTGATATTTGGTTTTCATTAAAACAGTGTATCAAAACCTACAATTCAGACTGGCATGTTGTTAACTATAGATACGAAGATTATTCAGGAGAGTTTCGACAGCTTCCAAAGTAAGTGTGTTATCTAGTGGTATAACAAAGATTTGAAATTTGTGAAAGAACTCTAACTGTATTTAATATGACTGTTACAGAAATGTATTAATACATGTAATATGTAACTCAAAATATACTATATCAATGTTTAATAGTCAGTAGAGATGATAAAGATTTCCTGGATGGAATTTATATTGATGAACTTGAAGGTATAAAATCTTGTTAAACCATTTTCTAGAAAGATACTGTAATAATGCTGCCCTATTAATAGGCAGGTCAAAACAAGAAACTGTAGCATTGACACTGTGAATGTAAATATTGTAACTAAAACAGGCTAATGTTTAGATGAAACAAAAATCGCGCTATCCTGTTTTTGTAGCTTCAAAGGCATTGGAACTCTCTTTAGGAGCTTAGGAAATAGAACCTAACCGAGATGGTTAGAACAAATATTTGAACTAGTGCAGAGTTTTACAGGATGATTCAAAGCAAAAGTCTAATCCATATCTATTACGCACTTTCTAAACCGTCTGCTAGAGAAATCTTTTCCAACTTTTTCAATATCTGAGAGTGGCTGAGTACTCTGAATCCTGCAGCTCTGGAAGATCTGTGTCTTCCTTACCTACTCTCCTGCATCTATCAGTTAAGAAAGCCTTCTTTTCCTGTGAAAAGTTCTAATATATTCACAGGTTTTGTAAAAGTCAGTACCTGTTTTTTACTTGCCCAGAACAGAAACCACGCTAGTCAATAGGAATTTAAATAAACGCATTGTCCTAAAGGGAGTCAATGGTTCCAGGTATGAATTCTTGCTCCTAAGATACTGGGAGTGCAGTGAATGAGAAGACATTTGGTTCTCTCCGGTTACACATAAGGACAGTGACAAGCAGAACAAAAGAGAGACTGTGGTCAGATGTGCAAATTAGGAAAATTACTGGCTAAGAAATACATTTAATGACAAAATACATGCTTTTACTCAGTTATTCTTGTGCTTTTTACTTCTCAGTTAGGAAAATAACATCTTTATTTTTGCAGCTGTAAAATATGTAACTAATCACAAAAATTCCAGTATTTTAGAAGCTTTTTCTTTTATAGTAAAGGGACAAAATCGGAGAAGCTTCCAGTTCATTTATATGAAGTGGATGAAGAAGCTGATAAAGATGAGGTGAGATAATAGTAATTCCTTACTTTCTATTGCTTTCAGTAAAGAATGTTGGGTAAGGAGAGGTTACAAGTTGGATTAAGTGTTGAAGTCCGGTAATGAAAACAGAGATTAGCTTGAACAGCCTGACAGGTAAAAATAACTACATTTTTTCCCAATCTCCTTTCAAGTAGCCTGAGATCTGTCACGTGAGTAGAACAATTTTTGACAGATGGTGAAATTGATGTATAATCCTTCAGTTTTCATAAAATCTGTCTTGTCTTATACTGTTTCTGTATAGATGACCATATAGAGAGAAATATTTCATGCAGTTTAATCAGGAAGTCAAGGAAAATCATAGGTGAATCTGTTCCAACATGACAGTACACACGCTTAAGCATGCATGACAGTATAGCATATAGTGTGAGTAGTAGGTCACAAATTTGAGTATAGGATAGGACCTGGAGATCTGTCATGGAAACAAAAGCTTAAAAAAAAAAAAAAAAAAAAAGACTAGAACTCTAAGGTATTTTCTTTTTTTGTCATTGGCTTAGGGAAACCAGAGATATTTGTAACCTCAAGCAATTTTGAAGTATGTTTCAAATCTCAAAGACTTTTCTTTTTCAGTAACTGCTTCTGTTATTTGTGTGATTTATTTAATTTTTATCACACCCTGTTTCAAAACACAGTGTTGAAGTGCCAGTGTTTTCTTTTGAGTACTTGAATTCTTGCATCACAGAAAAGAATTAAAATGAAATTTTATCGTGAACCTTTTTTGTGTTTTTTACCTTTTGACAATTACTTTGTTTCTAAATTCCTTGTATTTAGAACTGCTGTATATGAAATAAAAGTAGTTCGTTACAAGTTTTCCTGGATTAAATGTGAAAAAATAGTCCAGAGTGTGTATCTGAATAGGTAGATTCCTGAATAGATAGTCTCAGGATGCTGTTTCTCCAGTGTTGCTATTAATCTGCACTGTGATATTTGGACAAATAATTTCATGCATCTGTACCCAAATCTTCCTATTTGTAAGATGGAAATAATTATGTTTTCTATTTCTATGAAGTGAAAGAGACTTGGTATTATTTACTGATAGTATTTCAGAAGTGTTTTAGAAAACAGTGAGTTAAACATGAAAAAAATAAATGGATATATAATTGGCTGTGATCGTTACTAGGAAAAATACTTATGGCTAGAGTTAAACATTAAAAAACTATAACTTGGCTATTATCGGGTGGTATGTTTTTTACTGGGAAGTATAAGTGGGGAGGACTTCCTGTTTCCTTCTGCCCAGTTTCCTGTTAGAGCAGGCAGGAAGGTCGTATCTCTTTCAGAGGTAGAGTCACTGGAGAAGAGGTCTGTTATTCTTTGTTGAGGAACTTAAAATATAAACACAAGGAAAAAAGCCTGCTAGGAAGAAAAGGGAGCTTAATGGGAACAGGGTGGAGGGACCATAAACTCTTTCCTTGAGGGAAGAATTAATGCAAGAGGTTTTTGTTTCAGACGCTAACATCTTTGTGTGCCAAAAACCGTATATGCAAATCTTAGATTAAAAATTGTTTGGTCTTCTTTTTGTTTTGCTTTTGTTTGTGGGGTTTTTTTACGAAAGCTGATTTATTAAGAGAATTACAGACAACAGAAAGCTGCAAGTGATTAAAAATTGGAGGAAAACCAGATAAAGATTAGTTTAATCTTGCACCACTAAAAAGGAGAGAATTACCTTTCCAAAACTAATTCAGGCTATCAGGCCATCAGGTTGGTGTTTGTAAACGGAATTTTTAAATCAGCCTGGGGTATGGGATCAAGATAAGGAATTGTTTTTGTTGAAACAGTTGCTATTGAAGTAAATTTTGGAGCTGAGTTTGTGGGAAAGATCATTAAAAAAGTGAAGCACAGTGTGAAGCAATAATAATAAAAGTGAGGAAATTAACTTACCAGTTGGAAACAGGAAATATGTTTTCAGTGTAAAAGTCGTGTGTTAACAACTGGGTTCTGGATTCTTTTGTATTGACAGGTGGTCAGCTGGAAAGATTCAGTAGCTTTTTGGCTCTGTAGGCAGGAATTCTGCCTGACAGAAAGAAGGGATGTAACTAGAGAGATAGAAAAGACTGACAGTTTTATCGTTAGGAAACATCATGCAGTTCAACACAGTTGGGAAACACTCCAGAGACTTTGCATCGGAGAAAAAAGTCTTAAATAGAGCTAAATCTTAATTTTTGTTAACAAGGGTAGTAAAGAAATTCTTGTCATGTCAGGTAGTCCTATGTAAGGTTTGTGAAATTACAGAAAAGCATTGGTTGTTCTGTACCAAGTTTTGAGGATAACTCATCATCTACTCGTATTTCAGACTCGTAAGAGTGATTTTAAACCATCCTTTCCCTGGGGATAACTCCCATCAACAGAGGTGGAGAATCATTCAGTTGTTGTCTCTGTATCTTGATTGTTGTACAAGAAAAACTGTTATCTAGGTAATAAAACAGGAGTAAGGACTAATGACTTGAAAATATGAAACAAGACTATATTGCTTGGACAGTGAGACTCATTGGGGCGTATGAAAATTTACTGAGTATTTCTAGTCTGTGCTTCTGGGGTATTATTTCAGATACTCTGATAGTTGTTGACCATATTGTCCTTACTGGACCTAATTTCCATAGTATCAAGCAGACTAGAGTCTTTGCAGAAACACATTGATGCATCTTTTGCCTTCTGTTTGCAGTTTTTTGAAGTTTGGATGTGCATATGAATATGCAAGCTAGACAAAATAATAAGCTGTAAATAAATTAGCTAGTAACTTTTCACAGAATGTTCCTTGATTTAGTTCCAGAAACTAATTAATATTATTCTAAAATTTGGTTTTAATGTTCAGTTGTTGAACTAATTATTCTATCCCCCATATGTAATCACTTTTTGTGGTATGTTCTCTTCATAGCTGAGAAAAGGAATTAGAAAAAGTAGTTGAGGCATTTGAGGAAGTTTTGTGTTTGGTTTTGGTGGTTGGTTGGGTTTTTTGTTTGTTGGTGGTTTGTTTTTTTTTTTTTTTCCCAACTGGATACTCAGCTAATTTTGAATGTTTGGAAAATAACTCATCAGGAGTATTTCTTCTCTAGATGGTTGAAAAATCTTCCTCACATCTAATTCATTAATGTTTTTTGTTGTGTCAAAATGGGTTACCTCAACTGGAAATGATGGTAAAGTCAGCGTGGTACTGCTCTAAAAGATTACTTGAACTGCTGATATAATTGCCACAGAATAAATATTATAAATCTGTCATTTTGATCAGATTTGCTGGTGGAGTACTGCTTTTTGGTAGCTGTTAACATCCGGTGGGTTTTGATGTAGTTAGTAAGTTCCATTAACTGGCAGATGGGAGAGGTGTACAGGCAGTGGGTGTGATGCGTGATGCATGCATTGGTTCTGCTTTTTGTGAACTTGCCATTGCTGCCAAGTTTGGTCTTGTTCTCTTCAGAAAGCTTTGATTTTGATCTGTAAAAGAGCACATCCAATTCAAGAATTCAAGACTTAGTTCTCTGTAAAAGCTTAAGTAATGTCTTTGAAGTAGTACATATAAAGCAAAATGGTTTGAGAAATCTCGATTGAAGTTTTGGATAAGTATGAGGTTTTTCTAGTAATAGAAATTGGTAAAAATTATTGCACTGGAAGATTAGAATATATATGAAAAAGCTTACAGAATAAATGTTTTGAGTTTTCCCTCTTTCCCCTATTTCAGTGGGATTTATCTTGACTAATATTTAGCTATCTAGAAGTTGGATCATCCCGCTAGCCATGGGGAAAGCCTATATATGCGGCCAAGACACTTATCAAAAGTTAGATGAGGTCAATCTCATCCCTGGTTTTAAATAAAATAATTTGAATTAGAAAGCTATAGAATTTAGGCAGGGACTCATAGTACATTATTATCATTACATTATGAGCATAGCTATTCCATCTTTTAAAAATGACTTCTGAAATTTTTGATAAATATAACCGTTTCAGATTGTGATGCAAAAATTTGCTTCTTTTTTTTTTCTTTTTCTTTTTTTTCCCCTCCCCATCTCCCTTTCTTCATCTCCAGGATGCAGCATCCCTTGGGTCTCAGAAGGGTGGAATAACAAAACAAGGATGGCTGTACAAGGGCAACATGAATAGTGCAATCAGTGTGACAATGAGAGTAAGTTTAAGAATGTCTTACATGTAGTAAAAACTGAACACCAATACTAAAATATCACTGTGCCTTTGAGAAGTCAATTTGTACGTGGTTTACTTCTTAAAAAAATAGTGTGGGATGAAAGAGGAAAACTTGTATGTAATTTATAGCTGTGAAATCTTACTTTCCTTTTATTCTACTTAAATCAGAAAAAATGCATTAAAAATCCAGTATGTGGGAGAAGTCCAGTGTTTTAAATAATTTCTTAACTGGATCCGGATGTGTTGTTAGTAGAAAAGGGTCTATGTAATACAAGTTTTTATTTGTATTGCCTCTTTCTTTAGAAACAAACTTAAGTTATTTTTACAGTTATCGCAATAAATATCTATTATAATATTGTAGAGTCAGTTTTAAATACCTGTTCATGGGTCAAAAATACTTTTAAATAATACAGTACAATCTTGCTGCAGGTTTTTCAGTTACACTTTTAATTTTTTTTATTTTTAAATTAATAATTTCTGGTTTGTTTTCTGAGGATACGATTAGGTTATGTGTAAATAAAAGAGTTTTTTCTTATAACCTACTGTGTAAATAGCACTTAATGGATTTTGTAATATGAAGCCAATTAATACTAGTAGTGTAATTTTTTTTTTTCTTTCCTCCTTTCTTTTCACTAGTCATTTAAGAGAAGATTTTTCCACTTAATCCAACTTGGTGATGGATCCTATAATCTCAATTTCTACAAAGATGAAAAAATATCAAAAGAACCTAAAGGATCAATATTTCTAGATTCATGCATGGGAGTGGTTCAGGTAATTATAATTATTCTGCCTGTTCAGATAACTTCTGTCAGATGTAGGTTGTATTATTCAGAGGAACAATTAGATACACTGCATCTCGCAAAAACAAGATTTTTAAAGGACAGGAGGCTGAATTTTAAAAACCTTTCTCAAAAGAACATAAATTACTAGTTGATGTGAAGTATTTATCAAAAATGTCAAACAAAATTAAGGCAAACACAAAAAAACCCCCAACGCTGAATCATGTCAAAGTAAGGGCAGCATAAAATTAAAGTTCATTTCAGTTACATTTGTGCTTACATGAGCTGTAAAATGTTTTGCATAGCTTCTTGTGTGGGATTTTTGTTGTGGGAATTGTATTAAATTCAGTCACCCTTCCAGATGCTTTCATTTGACCTTTACAATGTTACTCTTATGTGCTTTTCTTTATTTTAAAAAGTTAAGGGCTTTGGTAAAATGTTTGTCAGTAGCAAGTGCCAAAGAAAAGATTTTATTTTTTTTCTTGTGATTCTGTTATGTATTTACAGTACAGCATGTAACTGTTTTGTTAGGCACAGCATACCTGGAAAAAACTCCTGGGGTTTAGGGTTTTAACTTGGATAGAAATAGGCAAAATTTAATAAAAATTTATTTCTCAGATAATATTTTTCTTAGTATAAAGTTGTTTGAAGATTTATGCAGAGATACACAGCAGCTTTACAGAGGATTATCTTTCCCAAATAGTGTAATAATGTTTTTGGATACACATGTAACAGATACTTTGCAGGGGAAGTCTTGTAACTGTAATAAATTTAATCATATTGCAAGTTGTATATACAGATTTACATGAATTGTTTTGCCTTAGCGGTACAATTCTGGACAACTTCACTGAAATGAGATTGATTTGTGTATTTAAAACTAACCAACAAGCAGAAAAAGCAGTTCATAAGCAGAGTTTGTAGTCTTTGTCTTGCGCTTAAAATGTATCTTTCCTTCTGCTCTGGTATCCCCCTCTCTGATACTACAAATTCTCCATCCTCTGGGCTGCTTCTGGCCCCTTTTGTTTCCAACTTAGGCGATGGCTTATTTCTGGTTCTCAGCCTGTGGCTGTCATACAGACTATTGTAGGCACTACAATGTTAGTTTACATCATCAGGAAACATTGAGATTTTCTGAAGTTACAAATGAAAGAAAGGCGCTGCAGCACAGGGAAAGACTAAGTCCTGCCGCTGGGGAGAACAACCCCAGGCACCGGTACATGCTTGACAGGCCACCCAGCTAGAAAGCAGCTTGGCAGGAAAGGACCTGGGCATCCTGGTGGACGCCAAGCTCAACGTGAGCCAGCAATGTGCCCTTGTGGCAAAGAAGGCTAATGGTGTCCTGGGCTGCATTAGGGACAGTGTTGCCAGCAGGTCAAGGGAGGTGATCCTTACTCTCTGCTTAGCACTGGTGAGGCCACACTTGGAGTCCTAGGTCCAGTTCTGGGCTCCCCAGGACAAGGGAGCCGTGGACATACTGGAGAAAGCCCAGCGAAGGGCCTAACAAAGATGATGGACTGGAGCACGTCTCCTATGAGGAACAGCTGAGAGAGCTGGGACTGTTCAGCCTGGAGAAGAGAAGGCTCTGGGGGATCTCATCAATGTACATAAATACCTGAAGGGAGGGTGTAAGGTGAATGGAGCCAGGCTCTGCTCAGTGGTGCCCAGTGACAGGACCAGAGGCAATGGGCACAACCTGACACACTGGAGGTTCCCTCTGAACATCAGGAAACACTTTTTCACTGTGAGGGTGACCGAGCACTGGCAGAGGTTGCCCAGAGGTTGTGGAGTCTCTGTCAAAAGCTGCCATGGTCCTTGGGCCAACTTGCTGTAGGTGACCCTACTTGAGCAGGGGGGGTTGGACCAGATGACCTCCAGAGGCGCCTTCAAACTTCTAACTATTCTATGATTCTATTTTTTTATTTTGGGGTTTTTTTTAATCTTGAAACTCCCCTTTTTTTCTAAATCATCTTTTAATAAAGTACTGTTCCAAACTTTCTGTTCCATCACTTCAAGTAACTTGACATTTCTTCAGACTGTCAGAAGTTTTTTTTTTATTATTATTATTTTAAATACTGTTCCTTTGTTCTACTGCAAGTAAGGTTTTGGGCTGATAAAGTAGTCTTTAAGTAAAAATGTGCTTTGGATGCTTAAGTTTATAGTTGTCTTGTCTCTTGAACACTATACTGTATTCTGCAGTGCCATCAGTGTTCATCTTGGCATCTGGACATTCAGAACTGCATGTAGAAATGAGACACTAGTTATGGATCAACATCAGGTGCAAAGCCAAAATCAATTAATGCTCACTTCTGTGAAACCAAGAAGTCATTCAATGGCTATAATAAAGGGGTTTGGAAATAGCTATTTTCTTGACTTGAATTGTTGGTGAGGGACAAGTCAATGAGATTTTGAACTATAAAATATACACATAATGGCCCTATTCCATATATATGATTTTATTATTATATATTATGTACTGTATCTTCTCTAGCTGATCTTATTTTATTTGTTTTATTGTTACTTATTATTGGTGTTGTATTAGCATCTGGAAAGTCATGGAGAAAAAAGTGGTCTCTACACAGTAGAAATTGCATTTCCATTTAGTGGAAGAGGAAAATAAAATAAAAAATTGTAAGGACCTCAGCCACTGTACTTTGCAGCAGTCTGACTTGGAATTCATAGAAATGGTGGTTGTTCTTAGACATGCTTACAAGCTTTTCTTCTCAGAATTGAACTACTTTATTCAGAGTAAGGCTTTTTGGTGAGGGGGGATTAGTTCCTATTGCATTCGTATAACATTTCTCATTTCTGTTTTGCATTCATTTAGTACATATGCTTACTTATTCTTCAAAGGCAGTAGATGCACGAGAGCGAAATGCCAACTTCACTGACAGGCATTAAAGATAAAGCAGAATATACTCCTTCATCAGTATTTGTAGAAGACAAATGCTGAATATGTGTAATAGGTTTTTTTTTTGTGAAATTTTTTTGTTGTTTTTGGGGTTTGTTTGTTTTTCCCAAACTTAAAAATGTTAAATGAAAAGCCAGGGATTCCCAAAATACTGGTTTGGGTGGTTTTTGGTTTTTGTTGGGTATTTTGTTTTAACACTGAAGTATATTGAGACTTTTCCGCATCACAAAGAAGCGCAACCACATAATATATGCAGTGTATATATTCACACATACAGTCATATATATATATATATAGGCATAGTTGCTCTAATTCGGTGATTTGCGAAATCCAAGAAGCGTGATAGGTACCACCCGTGTCAGGGTTTTATACTGTGACAGTTAAAGGTTGCTGTTCTTAAGATATTTTTCTTTTCATTTACTTCAGTACTGATATTAATTAGTAAGACTGCCATAGATCAGAGTCCGTACATTTTTTGTTTGTATCCTCCTTAACAGAAACTCATCTTTCATAGAAAGCTGACTGTTTTGCCAACCTGTAGTTAGTCCATTAATTGAAAAATCTGAGGTATAGAGAAACTAAAATGTAATTTGGCATTTAATCTAACTTAAAACAAACAAAACAAATATCCCCCAGCCATTAAGTTTTATTGTTTGTTTTAATGTTTATCTAATGAATTACCAGGTTTTTTAATTAAATTGATGATAATATAGAATTTTCATTTAGGACTTGTGAATTCATTCCCAGTAACTTGACTCAAGCTAGATAGCATTTGAAGCCTTGATTTAAATTTTGCAAAAAGGATGACAATAACGGTTGAGGAACAAAGGAGGAATTGATTCCCAACTTCATGTATATTTAAAAGATTAGCAATATCAGGGCATTTAGGGTTGAGGTTGGTTATGATTTTAACCTCTGGTATAAAAATCCAACATGCAAATGATTGTCACTCAAATTATTAGTAGAGTTTCATGTTGGTGTTTTTTTTAATCAGTAGATCTTAGTTAGCTTCACTTCTAGATGCTCTGAGTACACGAAGACTTACTATTTGGAAATTGGATTTATTATTGTTATTTTCTTAAACACGGTTACAAGCAGAATGATGAGGGGAAACTGAAAAATGGGCTGTTATCTTTCATATTTCCACTTGTTGCAGTGATACAAATACCTTCAAAAGGTCAAACGTCAGAGAGGAAAAAGTGTAATTATACACTTGTTCAAAATATCAAACTGTGTATTTTTTTTAAAAGATCTGAAATACATATAAATTCCTTTGATTCTGACTCGACAGTATATAAAGATATGATGAAAATATTTTATTTTCTTATAGAACAATAAGGTCAGACGTTTTGCATTTGAACTCAAGATGCAAGACAAGAGCAGTTATCTTTTAGCTGCAGATAGTGAACTTGAAATGGAAGAATGGATAAACACTCTGAACAAAATCCTTCAGCTTAACTTTGAGGCTGCAATGCAAGAAAAAAGAAATGGAGAGTCTCATGAAGGTAAGCAGGGTTTCTAGCAATTGTAATACAGTTATGTGACAACATCTGTGTACATGTATTTGGAAAGAAAGGCTTTATTGTGGCTAAATTTTTGTTTTATTTGCTTGTAAAAATTACGGCCCTTTTCACTGTCTGAACTGATGAGAGCTTTGACCTTTTGGCATTGAAATAGCACTGTTCTGTATTGACTTCAATTGAGTTAAGTCCAGAAGAGAATGAGACTGATCAGAAATCTAGAAAAATAGAACCCACAATGAAAAATGTGAACCGAGGCAGTTTAAGGAAAAAAGAAAACTTAGGAGGGACTTGTTTTGAAATGTGTAAAATGCTGCTGAAAAAATTGAATAATCAGTTCTGTGGTCACTGTAGGCAGAAGAATAAGAAATTGTGGTTGCAGTGAGGGACTTCAATTTAGATGTTAGTCCCTTGACCACAAATACTGCCCTAACGTACTGAAATAGATTGCTTGGGTGTAAAATCTTTTCTGTTGGAGCCTTTCAAGAATAGGTAAGGCTATTCATTACAGATACCCGCAATGAATGCGATGGAGGTATAGTTGATAGTTTGGTGACAAAAGGATAATCTAGATGTCCTCTCATGCATTTTTTTCTCGAGAGTGGATGGAGAGGGCAACTGGTATGAAATAAAGCGTATGCATTTCCAGAAGAACCTGGAGGAGGTTATAGAGGGTTGTTCTGCTTGTAAATAGCACAATATACCAAAAGGAATTATTAGAGTTTAAAATGAGATATCACAGTCTTTGGTGAAGATTGCCAGAATTTAACATGATGTTTGCAACAAAAGCAAATTGGAAAGAGAAGCCTGTAGCTCTGTGAAAGACATGTTAGTCAGTGATTCCCAGCTGACCATTGAACTGTAAGATGCTTATAGCTAACTGAATGGTTACTTTGTAAATCCAGTAACCACTGGAGAGTAGAGCTGGGAACCTAATGAAAAGAAGGAACTTGTTTTGAAATTGTTACAATGCATAATAAAAATAGTAATGTAAACTTGTGCGTTGAGTATCCCCTTTCCCCATGCAGATATCAAAAGTAATATTAAAGCAGTTTTCTAGGTAAGATTAGAAATAACTGCTGCCTTACCAATTTATGTAACTGGTTACATCCTCCAAGAAGTTACTGCATCAAAATGAAATGGAGCTGTCCGCAACCTGTTTAGTTAACAATTGTAATTTTTGAGGGGGTAGGATTTTAAAAAAAAAAATTAAAAGAAAAAAAAATCAGAAATATCTTTGCTAAAGAGTTTTGTGAGTAATGTTTTTTTTGTTTGGTTGGTTGTTTATTTTTTTAAAATGTGGTTTTATAATTTCAGATGATGAACAAAGCAAAATGGAAAGCTCATCAAGTAGTTTTGATAACTACTATCCTGAAATTGCCAAGGTAATATATATAGTAAATCCCAACTCAGGATATAAAGTACTGAACATAAGTTAGCCACATGTACTTTCAGTAAAGGTCAGGTGTTGGCTTCTAGCTTCCAGTGAGTTTGTGGTGCTTTGAAAGCTTAGAAGCTCTTTTGTGAATAGGTGTGGTTCTTGAGCTTCTTCATTTTCTGCTTTTGGAAGCAAACTAGGTACTGTCTGAAAGTTGCTTATATAAACGTTGACATGCTGTTTCAAAGCAGTATGTTTTATTATTTATTGTATTTTTCCTATTGTTTTATTGCATGCAGGTAAGTGCTAAAGTATTCCCATAGAAGTATATTTATACTGAAGTCAAGTTTTATTTTTATAGTTAGAAGTCCAGAGGAGCTTAATAGCAATGATGATGTGAATGTATTTTAAGATGTTTGTAATGAGCTGGCAAGTTCATGGATATTTCCTGTATTGCCATAGTTCTTGCTTTTAAAATTTGTTCTTACAAAGGTATGGTAGAAATAGGAATAAAATAAAATAGAAGTAAACAGAAAATAACTGTAGCTCTTCCTCAGCCCATTTGCAGACTTTATTTCAGTTAAATCAGTGACTTATGTATTGCAGTAAGTTTTGTGAGTTCTCTTAGGGAGAAATTTCTGTTAAATCACCTAAGGACTCGAGCTGGTGACCTTTTTCTATTGAAGTTGCAGAATCCAAACTCCTTCCTGTGACTTCCTTACTCTTTCTTCTGTGTGCCACAGCCTGCAGTCTTGAAACTTTTCTGCTTGACCATGCTCTGGAATGGTCTCCCCCTCTTTTCTGAGGCTCTGTCTGACCGAGTAACTACTCCTGAAGGGATTGCAGCTTGTAAACTGAGAACAAGCAGTTAAACAAATTATATATATTACAATGGCTAACATATCAAAAGATCCAGTCAGAATATATTAACAGGCTTTTAGCACCCAAATTGGGTGGCTGACTTATTCTTACTTCTTTGTAATCAACTTCGTGCATGTGCACAAAAAGCTATTATGTGATAATTTAACTCCAGCTATGGCTGTATTTGGAAATTAATTGGGATTGTGGTGCATACAATTGAGTTTTCCTTGGAAGAGCTGTAA
Source organism: Grus americana (assembly GCF_028858705.1). Taxonomy (NCBI): domain Eukaryota; kingdom Metazoa; phylum Chordata; class Aves; order Gruiformes; family Gruidae; genus Grus; species Grus americana. Next base: position 160,722,408 of record NC_072852.1, read on the forward strand.
GCATCTGTCAGGGTTTAACCTCAGCCAGCGACCAAGCCCCACTCAGCTGCTTGCTCACTCTCCCCTGGTGAGATGGGAGAGAGAATCGGAAGAGTAAAAAGTGAGAAAACTCAGTGGGTTGAGATGAAGACAGTTTAATATCTAAAGGAAAAGCTGTGCACGCAAGCAAAGCAAAACAAGGAATTAATTCAGCACTTCCCATGGGCAGGCAGGTGTTCAGCCATCTCCAGAAAAGCAGGGCTCTATCACGTGTAACAGTTACTTGGGAAGACAAACACCATCACTCTGAACATCCCCCCTTCCTTCTTCCCCCAGCTTTATGTGCTGAGCATGATGTCATATGGTATGGGATATCCCTTTGGTCAGTTGGGGTTGGCTGTCCCGGCTGTGTCCCCTCCCAACTCCTTGTGCACCCCCAGCCTCCTCACTGGTGGGGTGCTGTGAGGTCTTGGCTCTGTGTAAGCACTGCTCAGCAGTAATGAAAATATCCCTGAGTCATCAACACTGTTTTCAGCACAAATCCAAAACATGGCCCCTAGTAGCTACTGTGAAGAACATTAACAGCCAAAACCAGCACAGCATCAAACAGCATTCTTACAGGAGTCTGTGAAAATTTATTTCAGAAACAAATATAAAATTAGATGCTTTAGTTGTACGGAAGATTTTGCGTTCTTTATAGTCAGAGTTATTGGAATGCTGAGGTTCCATGTGACTTCCAGAGGGGACTTCTATTCAGGGCTGCGGCACGTGCATATAGTTTTAGTACTACAAATGCTGCTTCCTGTTTTCCATCACCTTCCGATCAGAAGCATGCAGCTCTTTAAGCTAGATATTTTTCTAGCATGTTATTGTTTTCGGCTCTTTAAGCACTGGCTTTTTTTATTCCATGGTTATAACCCATTTAAATTTCTGTTTCTTTCAAGTAATTTTTTTTATTTTCCCATTCTAGTTCATCTTTGCTAAATACTACCTTTCAAAATAATTTGCTCTAATGTATTTGTCTAGCCTTTTTTCCCTGAGGAGAAGTACAGGGGAAAATCTTGCATTAGTACACTGTGTCTTAACTTGATTACTTTTTATAAATGCTGTCTGTTTTGAGGATTTTTTGTCCTCTATTCTTTCTTGCATTGTCTTTTCAGCTGTGGTTCAGGTTTGGGTTTGTTGTTTGTTTTTTTCCCCAGTGGAAGACTTACAAGGCATTGAGCCTTCTTTTAGAAGAGCTTACAGTTGCTCTATTATTTTTGTTGGTTCTAGGAGATTTTCACAATAGCTGACCTCATATCCTTATGAGGAAAGAGAAATTCCTTCAGGGGTGATTGTAGAGCACCTGACAATAGGGGAAAAAACAGTCTTCCTAGGAAAGGTTTAACCTCTGTGAACACATCTCCAAGGCTTCATTTTTTCTATCAACAGCTGTTAGTTTACGTTATGAACTAAATAAGATGGTATTGTATGCTTCAGTGCACAGATGTGCACACATACATCTCAATCGGTCTGTCTGTCCTGTGTACTTCATGTTCCTTTTATCTGTAACTTAAGTACCAAGAGTGAATGTAGGGGGTTTTTTGGGGGTTGATGTTTTCTATGGTGTGTGTTTTGGGGTTTTTTGGGGATGGTTTTTTGGGGTTTTTTTTGTTTGGTTGGTTTTTGTGGTGTGGTTTGTTTTGGTGTTTGGGTTTTTTTATTTTTTTTTTTTTTACACTCTTCAGAGAATACAAATTAGACCTTTATTTTAAATAAGTATATGATTGTCATGATCAGTGTGCCCAAGTACCTATTTAACCATTTCTGGCCCCAGGGTTCCCTGAGGTAGGAAAGCATTGTCCCCATTTTTTACTGATGAGGAAATGGAATTACGGAGTCACTGACGTGCTGTAGACAGGGTTGATGACTACGCACGTTTTCAGTTCCTGACTTGTGACCAACTCCCCCTGAATCTCTCAGTCACAAATGCATATTTTTGTCTTGTGTTTAGTGCATAAAACACCAAAGAATTTAAAACTATTCAAGATGCTTTAGGTGAAGCACTTTCTAGCTTCCTCCTATGACTACTTCGTCTTCCTTTTTGGTTCTTGCCACTGACTACTCCTTTTCAAAAACATGCAGGCAACCTTCTTGCCATCATTAAATTTCTTCACAGTTTGGTCCTGTATTTCTCAATCATACTGACTGCTGAACAAGTGAAGTCTGCAAATACTCTGCTGGTATCACGTGCCTGGGTCATGTCTTTCACAGCAACTCTTGTCTTTTCTCCTGTGTGTGTTAGTGGTAACAAAGTAAAGTAAAGCCATTAGAGCATCTATACTCAAAATCACGTCTCAGAAGTTCCTCTTCTATAATGCATCCTTTACGTCAAACTCTTTTTTTTTTTTTTTTTTATTATTATCAACCTACAATAGGATTTTGAGCTCTCAGAAATTGTGAGCTTTTTTGTTTTTTCTTTGAGACATAGTAGGAGTTTCTTTAACCTTAAGCAAAGCGGATGTAGACAGGAGATCACTTCCAGCTGATGGTCAGTGATGAGCATTTTGGGTTGGTAACTTCTTTTAACCTGTACAGGCTGATACAAAAATAGACGCCTGTCTGTAATGTAATACTTTGTATCCCTGTTTAGCCAGCTACTACTTTGGGAATGGCAGCTCTCCTACGTGGGTAATTTTGGCACATGCATATGTCCATTTTTAATGTCCCATGACTTTACAAATCATAGAATACTCTTTAAATAATACCTTTTTAAAAAAAAAAAAAGTAACCTATGTATATCATCAGTTTTCACAATCTATTTTGTTCCACTTTACTTTTGTTTTACTGTTAATAGGTAGGTATCCACAAATCCCAGGCAGGGTCAGTGTACCTCCTAGCTCTGCAAAGTAACCTTTAAGTCTGACAGTTTTATCTTTTGGAAGTTTCAGGTTTTTTTCCATCTACCCACAGGAAAACCACTTCTTTGGCAGTAGAGCTCAAGGAGGGGGAAAAAAAAAAAAAAGAGCTCTGATGGTGTTTTTTAATTTAGGTAACCTGTTGTTTCCTGAGCAATCTTATGGTCTCAGGATAGCTCTGAGCTTTAACCTGCATTTGTACTTTTTAAAAAAATAAAATAGTGTTATGAAACTTGTTTAAGGAGGCAAAGTGCTCTGTGAGCTACACTGGAGTATGCTTCCCATAAGCTTGGAAGGTTACGTGCTGCTGATGTACGTTTTTGTGTTTTGAGGCTTGGAAAAGCCTTTGGAGGAAAGGAGCTTTCTCTCACTTTTTACTCAGACATGATAGAGCAATTTAAACTAGGAGTTGCAAAGCTCAGTTAGGGAGAGAAGAGTGCCTGACTTAAAAACATATAAAGCTTTGAACATTACAGAAAGAGGAATGAAATTGAAAACCACTTTCATCTACTAGTGTGCTATTAAGACTTTTTTTCTTATTTTGAACAGAGTACCAGAGAAGCAGAAATCAAGTTGAAAAGTGAAAGCAGAGTTAAACTTTTTACCTTGGATCCAGATGCACAGGTTAGACTTTTTTACAAGGAAGCATGTTATTTTCTTTAATATTGATCCTTTTGAGATGCAAAACAACTTCCCTTAATTTTTCTTTTCTCTTTTTAAAGAAACTTGACTTTTCTGGTATTGAACCAGATGTGAAGCCATTTGAAGAGAAATTTGGAAAAAAAATTCTTGTGAAGTGTAATGATTTATCTTTTAATTTGCAAAGCTGTGTTGCAGAAAATGAAGAAGGACCAACGACAAATGTAAATAATTCATCTGATTATTTTCTCTTAATGTTGTGATGAGTGTCTTAGTATTTTGTTGGCACTATTCTTAACAGCAGGAATTCCTTGTTGCGATTGAGAAACATATTGTGGGTGTGTTTTGACTCCTTTAAATCAAAATGAGAGCCTAAATCCTGCAGAAAGTAGCTTTGCTACTAATCTTTTTGTTGTGTTGTAGAAAGCGGAATTTTTCTTTTACTGTCTTTTACACCTTGTCAGTAATATCTAGAGTGATGGCCGTGTGTAACTTTATACAAATGTTACTCTCCTTCCTTTCATACATGTTTTCACAGTAATATAGATGCCAGCAATGACACTTGATTCTTTTTTTAAATGTCTAGGTAGAGCCTTTCTTTGTCACATTATCACTATTTGATATTAAAAACAACCGGAAGATTTCAGCAGATTTCCATGTTGATTTGAACCATGCCTCAGTAAGGCACATGATATCCAATGCATCTCAACAAATGATGAATGGCAGTGGTGATAGCTTACACAGAATTCAAGACATTCATGAAACTATGTTACAATATCCAAAGCAGGTAAGAACTAGTAACCTAAAGTATTAGTAGGCTTTTGGATACAAGTAGAGAGTTTTCCTTCAGGCTTTGGATCACTTCCTATTATGTGATGTGTGTGTATGCACTTCCCTTGTATATTTATCTCTTGCTTTATTTCTAGGGAATATTCTCGGTCACGTGTCCTCATACTGACATTTTCCTCGTGGCTAGAATAGAAAAAGTATTACAGGGAAGTATTACACACTGTGCTGAACCGTATATGAAAAGTTCAGATTCTTCAAAGGTATGTTATCTTCTTCTGTGGCATGGAAAAAATGCTGAGGCAAAACAGGTTTATTTGAAATTAAGAAATATCAATAAAAAGCTTAGTTCTTTTATAGGAAATTCAGATAACTGGATGACTTGATTTGGTAAGTTGTAGTTATTACTATTAACTATTATGAATTGAAATTTATAGATAAAGTCTAGCATATTATTGGGAAACATTTATTTAGCTTTTTATAATTGTGACATAATCTATATTTTTTATAATGGCTTTAAATAAACTGATTTGACAAAAGAGTATTAGACTTCAGTGTGAAAGTTGAGTTGAAAATTATTGAACAATGAAATATTAAATATAGGTCAGAAATTAACTGTATGCCTCTCAGTTAATGAATCTTACTATATCATTGTTGTTGACTTTTTCTTTGTGTCACTTTTTGGTGACGATAGTTTACTGTAACTCTATCTGCCCTCTTGCTGGTTGAGCTCATTAAGCCCATGTTCTTATGTATAAAATGCTTTGCAGATTTGATAGAATTCCAAATCCCTTTTGGAAATAAACCACTGAAACATCTTAAGTTTGCAGGAATCCAGGATGATATAACTTTTAATGTTTTTGAAAACATATCTAGAAAAAGTTTTGTCAGTTGCTGCTTCTTTTCTGTCACTGAAGAAATAGAGTTTTAATTTTGTTGATTTAGAGTTGTGCTTAAATAGTTGGACTAGGATACTAGGAGAAAAGTTGGGGTTTTTTTCATTAGCAATGTCAGCTACTGTTGACATTCTTCCTGTTTTCAGCTAGTGAAAGGGAAGAAGGAAGGGTTAATTTTCAGTCTCTGCAGAGGAGCAGTGTTCTTTCCTACTGATTTAATGCTGGCTAAGCTACACATAAAAACCCTGTATTTTTTACTTGGTCTTAATATAGATCACACTACTGATTTGCTTTTCCAGGAATACTTGAGATTTTTTTCAGCTATCATTGGAAAACAGCAGCTTTAGGAGTCTGGTTTTGAAGTGTAAGCTGACTGTTACTGAGTTAAAACAAACCTGAACTGAGCAACTGATTTTGGTGGTCTTGGGCCTGAGCCACATGGGAAGGTTAAGTAAGCCCAAGTGTTCCCAAATTTGATGCTGAGTGCTAGGCTTGTGTTGCCCTGTACTGCAGGAATAGCCAATAGGAACACTTACGGTTATATTAACTTTTGCTGTCCATTTCTGGTATTCATTTGCTTATAATTTTATACAATTGAACACTTAATTTGATTTTTTTCCTGTTCTCTGGGATTACACCCTACTAATATGAAACAAAACAGACCAGTACCAGCTATATAGGCCTCCATGTGTGTCAGTGCAATGAGGAGGTTCCAATTCCCTGCAGGATTACTACTCTGGACAAGAAAAAGGGAAAATGGAAGCAGCAAATTCTATAGCCAAGAGATCACTTGTTCTCCACTTAAACATTGAATACAGTGAATTAATGATGATTACTTATCAAGGTTCTATTGTTCTGAGTGCAGTTTCCCCCTTTTTACAGGAAAGGATAATGGAGAGTTGGCTCAAAAAACACACTAATAGAAATAGCTCTTCATAATGTCAACAGCATACATAGAATGCTGGTACATAGAGTGGATGGTGAATAGGGGAGCCAAGTGGGGGGAAATGGTTTTATCTGGAGTCACAATTTTGTCTTGAACACAGTTAAATTTTGCTCTAGCTTTTGTATGAGCTTTTTATATAATAATTTTTTCCTTCCTTAAATAAATATGTATCATTAAGGGTGTAGATGGGTTTATGTTTTCACCCATGAAATGCTGTGAAATCAGCAGGCTCTGCTTAACTTGAAATGAGTTAAGAGGTGTTTTTATTTGTCTTTTACTCGTATGCTTAGGATTAAGCTTCTAAATAAGATTTTCCAATTCATGTAGGTGTCAATATGTAGGTTTTTTCTTTTGTACTAATGCCGCAAAACCTGTAACTTTTAAAACATGGCTGTTTCTATGTCTCTTGCAGGTTGCACAGAAAGTTTTGAAGAATGCGAAGCAGGCATGCCAGAGATTAGGTCAATATAGAATGCCTTTTGCCTGGGCAGCGAGGTAAGGACAGATCTTGTGAATCTGTATTTTTTCTGAGCTTTTCTTTAACATTATTTTCTGCATCTCACTTGTAAAAGTTGATGTGCTATTTAAATTACTTCTTGTTTTACTTTCAATTAACCAAAGATTTCTGACCAACAAACTTACACTTCCGCTCTAAAAAGTTGTAAACTTTCATTATATTATTACTCAAACCATTGAATGTTGCCAATTTGTTTCTATTGTCAGTATTTTTTATTTTAATAAGAATCATACAATTGTTTTGGTTGGAAAAGACCTGCCAAGGTCCACTGCCAAATCCAGCCACTAAACCATGTCCCTAAGCACCACACCTACACGTCTTTTAAACACCTCCAAGGACCGTGACTCAGCCACTTCCCTGGGCAGATTGTTCCAATGATTGACAACCCTTTCAGTGAAGATATTTTTCCTAATATCCAACCTAAACCTCCCCTGGCACAACTTGAGGCCATTTCCACTTGTGCTATCACTTCTTGCTTGGGAGAAGAGACTGACCCCCACCTTGTTACAACCTCCCTTCAGGTAGCTGTAGAGAGCGATAAGGTTTCCCCTCAGCCTCCTTTTCTTTCTCCAGACTAAGCAACCCCAGTTCCCCCAGCTGCTCCTCATCAGACTTGTGCTCCAGACCCTTCCCCAGATTCATTGCCCTTCTCTGGACACGCTCCAGCACCTCAATGTCCTTCTTGTAGGGAGGGGCCCAAAACTGAACACAGGACTCGAGGTGCGGCCTCACCAGAGCCGAGTACAGTGGAATGATCACTTCCCTAGTCCTGCTGGCCACACTATTCCCGATACAAGCCAGGATGCTGTTGGCCTTCTTGGCCACCTAGGCACACTGATGGCTCATATTCAGCCAGATGTTGACCAACACCCCTAGGTCCTTTTCTGCCAGGCAGCTTTCCAGCCACTCTGCCCCAAGCCTGTGGGGTTGTTGTGACCCAAGTGCAGGACCTGGCACTTGGCCTTGTTGAACCTCATCCAGTCGATCCAGCCTGTCCAGATCCCTCTGCAGAGCCTTCCTTCCCTCAAGCGGATCAACACTACCCCGCAACATGTTGTCGTCTGCAAACTCAGTGAGGGCGCAGTCCATCCTCTCATCCAGGTCACTGATAAAGATATTAAAGAGAACTGGCCCCAGTACTGAGCCCTGGGGAACACCACTTGTGACCGGCTGCCAACTGGGTGTGTGAATGAAATGATTCACACTTGATTTGTTAAGCTGAGCTATTTCTGTGTTAAAACTTGCGTACAATGACAAGAGTATTAAATGCTCAGTGTGAAGGATGGTGCAGTATGTTCTAATTTGTAGTAAAGAAATTTCTTGAAGTGAATTTCAATACTTTCATAAACTCAGCTGAATGCAAGATTTTGACTTTCAGGACATTGTTTAAAGATGCCTCAGGAACCCTGGACAAAAATGGACGATTTTCTCCTCTCTTCAGGCAAGACAGTAATAAACTTTCAAATGAAGACATGCTGAAATTGTTAGCAGATTTCAGGAAGTAAGTCTAATTTCCCCACTTTAAAAAACACAAACCATCCAACCACACCCTAATCCTTAAACCACCACCCCTGCAGTGCCCCACCAAATTCATATTTCTGAATTAGCTACATAACATCTAAGAAATTTCATAGTAGGCTAATTAATAGAAAACATTTTGCAGTATGAGTTATCACCCTATAAAAAGGAGGCAGTAAGGAAAAAAATTACAGAGTAGAAGCAGCATTTTGTTAACTTAATGATTTATCTCCCCCTTTGCTCTTCCCCCAAGTTTACCTTGTTACTGTGAATGCTTATCACTGGCCATTTAGATTTAAAAAGCTTAATTATTTGCTGCAAAAAGCTTAATTAAAATTAAAAGCTGTAAATGATAGTCAGTGCATGGCAAACAAAACTTATCTTTAACAAAGTTTTTCATTTTGATTTAAAGAAAGGAAAACATCATGCTTTTTCTTAACCTTTTCCACAGTTGTGAATAAAGCCTTACTCTTTTTTTTTTTTTTTTTTTTTGAGCATTTAAAGGAAAAGAAAACTAAATCTAGGCAAAAAGCAAGACCAGATCAGTCATCCACCTCCAAATCACCTTTCCTCTCATACTTCTGGTTCAGGATATTAGTTTTACCTCTGTTTCCTATTATCTCTTTTCTCTGGCATCTGATAGTTTTGCATTTAGCCTGACTTTGAGATGTTTTTCCTTCCTATAGACCTGAAAAGATGGCCAAACTTCCTGTTATTTTAGGAAATCTGGATGTTACAATTGATAATGTGTCACCAGATTTTCCAAGTAAGTATTACTAAACACTGTTAAATAGACATTCAGGGGTTTTCTCTTCAGTTTTTTTATTGGTTTTTATGTATTTTCAGATTACGTTAACTCATCATACATTCCCATGAAACAGTTTGAAAACAGTACCAAGACACTAATAACGTTTGAAATAGAGGAATTTGTTCCTTGTATACCAAAACACACTCAGCCTTTCACCATCTACAACAATCATCTTTATGTTTATCCAAAGCATTTGAAATATGACAGTCAAAAGTCTTTTGCAAAGGTGAGTATAGGAAAACTGTACATTCTGGTTAAGATTGTTTATGTATTTCTGTGATGATCCTTATGATTAAATGTTTGGGTTTTTGTTTTTAAATACTGCTTTAGGCTAGAAATATTGCAGTATGCATTGAGTTCAAGGATTCTGATGAAGAGGATTCTTTGCCTTTAAAGGTTAGTCTTTTGATTTTTGTGACTGATAAAAGAAAACAGTGAACAGTTAGCTAAGTTTTGCATTTGGCATAAGAGTAACTTCTAGATGACTTGCTTCTTTTTGATATAAAAGATTATTAAAGAACCCTCAGAACACTTAATTTCTTTATATCAACAAAAATTCCAAGAATAAACTTGTTGGAAACAAAGATGGCTGGTGCATACTTGATAGGAGGAATTCTTTAAGTTAGAATGGTAAAACTTTAGATCAACTGCAGAGCCAAGCTCTGTGCTTGTTTATGAGCTACTGCAGTGTATAAGAGGTGCTTGGAAGAAAAGAAGTAGAAAAATGTATAGAAATCCTGAGGTAAAATCAGTGTCAGCTCTTCTGCACAGCAGGCAGACTACAGATCGTGTAATGCGGGCAGTCAAGTTAAAGACAAGTTAAAGTATTTCAAATTCTAGGTGAAAAAAATTCTAAGGTGAGAGTGAAAAAGTATCACAGGGTTATTTTTATCTTTTTTTCCCCTTTTTTCTACTATTAGTGTATCTATGGTAGACCAGGTGGACCTGTATTTACTAGAAGTGCGTTTGCTGCTGTTCTGCATCACCATCAAAATCCAGAGTTTTATGATGAGGTAAGCTACCTTTCTGAGGTAACTTTTATTGGTTTAAGTATTATGTAACTTACAAAAAGACAAGAAAAGATTTGAGGATTGTAAAGTTTTTGATAATGATTTTCATTTAAATCAGACCCACCCTTTTCATTGTAAATAAATTTTTTAAGTTCTGTGTGTGTGATTTCTTGATCTTGCTTCAAGTAACATATAACCCGGAATTGCTTTTTAAGTGGGTAGCCAGTAAGGCGTTTCACTGCTCTAGCTGAAGACTTCTACAAAGGTTGTGGTTCTTTGCCTTTCAGATTAAAATAGAATTGCCCACTCAGTTACATGAAAAGCACCATTTGTTGTTCACCTTCTACCATGTCAGCTGTGATAATTCAAGCAAAGGGAGTACAAAGAAGAAAGACGTTGTTGAAACACAAGGTTTGTATGCTAATGCTTTACTTTCAGTAACTACTGGGGAGATTTTTATGAAGTATACTTATCTGGTAACCTGTGATTTTCGTGATCCATATAATGTTTTCGAACTACATTATACTGATGGAAAAATTTTATTAAGTATTTGTTTTAATTTAATGTTTCAAAGGTTCTTTTAGAATGTCTATCAAATGTATGTTTGGTTTTGTTTTTTTTCCAAACCCAGTGACAATTTATTTGCCTTTTTAATTATTTCTAATTGTTTGAGTTCAAATTGTTTGGCCCTTATGGTAACATTTTTCTGGTTTATGAATTACGTATCAGAAATGTACAGTAAGACTTTTGTAAGGGTTTATGTAAAGATTCATAATATCTAAAATTCCTTGCCTTTTGTGTTTCGTAGTGGGGTATTCTTGGCTTCCCCTAATAAAAGATGGAAGAGTGGTGACCAATGAGCAACACATCCCAGTGTCAGCAAATCTTCCCTCAGGCTATCTTAGTTACCAGGAAGTGGCAGTTGGAAAGGTGTGTTATATGAAATTGCTCTCATTTTTGGAAAGAAGATGTGGGGAGAAGGTTTGATAAGATTTAAGTAATTTTTAGTAGAATTTTTTCTTTTATAGTTGAAATGGAGTCCTTTGCAAAAATCAGACAGCTGACATAGAGGAAACAAACAAACCCAAACAGAAATGGGAGACAAAACTTATGACTAAATTCTGACTCTTGCAAGAATTTGAATCAACCTACCCTAATATAGTTTTTCATTTAAATTGTTAAGTACTTATTTCTGTTATTTAGCTGATGTACTTAGGAAATGTTTGTTTCATTTTTTGTAGTAATAATTAACTAGAAGTTATAGTAATTTTTGAATATATTAAACTATTTTGAGTTTATGAAGATATGCAAATAATCTGAAGTCCTTTACTAAATTTTTTTTAGCATTTCATGCTGTCTCCTTTCAGTAAGTCCTTTATTCCTGAAAAAGTCTTATTCTCACATCTTGATTTTTGTGATCTTTATACTTCACTAGTAAAATTTCTGGTTGTATTTTTCAAAGCAGAAAGCTTGCAAAATTGTAGTAATAAAAATGATACTGAGGAGGATACAAAATATAAAATGTGATAGGGGATTTGACTAAGAGAATGAAATGCAGAGACAAAATTGACTCATTTTGAAGGAAGAGTCCTAAAATCAGCAGCAAGAAGTGCTGCTCTCCTCCTGTTCTACCACCTTTTCTTTTTTTAAACTCTGCTGTAAGCTTTCAAACCATTGTCCCCTTCATATCTTTCATCTTTTCACATTGTAGGTGCATTCTTTATGCCTCTGCTGTTTGTCTCTGATCATGCCCATGGGTAGAAAGTTAGGACCAATATGGCTAGTGGTAGATCTAGCAGTAAAATCTCTCCCTAACTGGTTGTCAGGGTAGACAGCTGAGCATTCCCATTCTCAGTTCTTTGGAAATGGGATGGGAAGGAAGCACTGGCTGCTACCTATGGGTGACCTATGTTAAGGTTTAAACAGTGTCAGTATCTATGAAAATTCTTCTGTTATTCTCAGAAAACTAGTAGATATTTTTCCCTAGTCAGAAGTTGCTTTGCAGAGTTGTAGGAGAAACATGGAATCTGTGACTTACAGAAAAGTAATTTTGTTAGCCAGTGAGGAAACTACTGTGAGACTTCTAAAAATCATTTTAAGCTTCATAAATGCTTTTGGTAATATTGCCTGCATAATTTTCCTTTTTTTAATGACTTTATTCATTGCACACATTTCCTCCACCTGTTTAAAAAAAAAAAAGTGGTGTTTGTGGTACTATAAACACATTGGTTTACTCTAGGATACCACTACCTTATTTTACTTTTCCTCCACATGTCTGCGTGCAGCATTCTGGTCCTGAAATTAAATGGGTAGATGGAGGCAAACAACTGTTGAAGATATCCACTCATCTGGTGTCAACTGTGTATACGCAGGTGAGTTATAAAACAGATTACATTATAGAAAGTTTTAGGAATAATGTTTATTTGTTTTGTGTGTATATGTATATATACACACACAAAAACAATATTTGGGAAGATTCTTAAACTCAGTATGCTGATGTCTGTCTTTTTTGTCTCTTGGACACTCTGTATGGTATCTGTCTCTCACATCAGCTGTGAAAACCGGCAGATCTTAAATGGAAGCTATTGAAAATGTGAGCCTTTTCTCTAAGATTGTCATCCATCCCGATCTGAATTTTCCTGTTAGATGAGAGGTCATAGTTGTCTGAGAACTATTTACTGGCATGTCTACAAAGCGATGAGTCCTGTTATAGCTGCTCATAAAATACATATTATGATCAGCTGGCATAACTGACATTAAGTATGCTATTTTTTGCATGTCACTTGGTTTGAAGCAGATATAGGTGGTGTTTTGTGTAACAGGTATTCGAAAATCACTTGAAATTTCTTACGTGAGTTAAAAAATTAATGTTACATGTGGACTAAATTAGTCTTTGGAGTAGTGCACTTCAATTACTTTTGAAAATTGAATCTACGGACATGTACATGGATTTCTATATATAAGTATTTTTAATGCGTTCTGCTTTGGATTATAGATAGTATGTCAGATATTGTTTAATTTGTTGTTCTTTTTGACAGGACCAGCACTTGCACAATTTTTTTCAGTACTGTCAGAAAACAGAGTCTGGAGCTCGTGCACTAGGAGCGGATCTTGTAAAATATCTCAAGGTATAAAATGGCAGTGAATAATAGATTGTATTATTTATTTAAACTTCTGAAAAACCTAGGAGCTTCAGACATTTTCCACTCACTACAGCATTTTTATACTGCATGTTGGAATGTGCAGTATAAAAAGAACAAAAAGATGCTTCTGGCCCTGGATGAATTTACAATTGCAATATAAGAAGAAACCATGAGGAAATAATGAGACAGTATTGGTCAGCTTTGAATGATAATTTTGAAACACTAATGATTTAATTTGTCAAAATAATCTAATTGAACTGCACATGAGAATGATAAGGAATGTTCACTCTTAATTTTTCTAAAATTTTGCTTAGGAGGTCATCATTATTATGTCTATAGTTATCTTTCAGAATTAGATCAATAGAGTGCATGGTTTCCACAGCAATTTTGTCTTGACCAAGTAGGCCAGATTTTTAATATGAAGCCTGAAATTCAGTCACCTTAAAAATCTATGTAATGTATCACAAGTAACTCCTGATTTGCTTAGGCAAAACAGAGTTTATTGACGTAATTGAATACTATCGAGTAATAAAACTGGACTGTCTACTCAGGACATTTGAGAAGGAACTTAACTGTTGAATGCAGCACACTTCTGAACTGCACTTGCTTTGTGACCTTGGTTATGTCAAAACCATGGCTCTGAGTCATCTTTCTTGCCCCAAGACTTCTGTGATCATCTTTGGTACAAAACGGGGCACAGGACATTAACAGCAGGAAGATGGAATAAGTTTGTTTAGAAATAGGGGTTTTTATTATTACCATTTTTTTACTGTCAGACTGGTTTCTCAGCCTTCTGTTTGTCATTATTCTGAAATTTTGCAATCCCAAACCACGCTGGCAAAGCATATAACAATACAACCCTTAGAAGGGATTCTGGCCATGGTAGCTTCACATCAAAAGGGTAAGGCAAAGAACAGTTTTGTTGCTGAACTTCATCGTCCCCTGTGGTTACCTAGAATGAGTCACTAGAGATGCCTCTCACTTGAGTTCCTGCTACTGACATTCTTGTTTTGATATAAGATATAATTACTCTGTGTTTCTCTCTTAACGTATGTTTCAAATTCCTTGATAATTTTAGATCTGGAGCCATCCTTATTTCAGTAATCAAGAGTATCAAGAGGCGCTACTGGAGTTAGAGACAGCTTATGTGCACAATCCCTCACTGATACACTTGCAAATCCGCTGTCATTGTGACACTTTTCAAAATATAGGGTCTTTCTGACTGTATATGTGTGGTTTGTGCCCTGAAGAAATCTCTTCAATAGAGATGGAAGAGGAGAACCACCACTGCTTCAGAGTGTTTTGTCTTGCCTTGAGGCCAAGGGGACTATTCCATCTTTCCCCAAGTAAACCTTCTGGGAGATTGTGGTCCTGCTGTCTGAGATATCTGTTTGAAGAAGGGAACCTCTTTACCTCTCACTTCCTACTGTTTGTCATTTTCTGGCAAGGCATTTAAAGTTATTGGTATTCAATTTCTTCCCATGTTCTCTCAAAATACAAAGGAATCATCTGCGTTTCTAGAAGTCGCAGTCATAAAAGGCATTTTTCTCATAGGTGCAGCTTTGCCTTCTTGTCCTCTGGTTGTGGTTTTGAGATCAATTGGGACACTGAATCCTTATCATTGGACTTAACCTCTCTCTTTTTCTCTCCGTATAATAAAGATGGTATCTTCTGCGTATCTGTCATCAGGAATTAGAGCTCTTAGAGCTGACCTGTGGCTCATTGAAGCTCTTTAAAATTGTCAGTATAATTTCCATCATTTTTTTTCAAGGAGTATAGTCTTTCTGCTACTTGAGGTGTCAGAGAAAGTGGCAGATATTTTCTGGTTTCAAGAAGGGAAGGGTTGTTGCCCATACTGGACCTCAGGGTATTGAATGTCTTTATTGATAAGTTCAAGTGAAAAAACCCGTATTTGCTCTTTCTGGTGCTGTAGTATAAAGCAGTTGGTCTGGGGAACAGCCAGATGTTACATGAAAAGAACCATTATTACTAAAATCTTTGCATACATGACAAGTCTGAATCACCACTATTAAAAAATCAGTTTGCACACCATGGACAGGCTCTGTACTGGGGTCCTGACAGCAATGACTGTTCACATTAAGAGGAATGGAATGACCCTGTACTTTGTGAGCAGTTGATTGATTCTTACCTCAGGACCTGAAGCTGCGAACAACCCTTAGTCAGTTTCTGACCTGTTTGATTCATTGGGATTCAAAGTACGCTGAGAAATCCCACTGTATCTTAAGTTTACCAGAGCTCAGCTTGAATCTGATTATAATCAAAATCTCTTCCAGGGACTAGCATGGCAATTTCAGATTTATCTTGCTACCTGCTGACTGTCAAAACTGCCAGCTGGCTGGAATCAAAGGCTTGATTCTCGATATTCACAGCTCTTATTAGTCTGGTAGAACAGGATGATCATCAGATACTAAAGTATCATTTTAGGGAAAGCTCAATAGAACACTTCCTCAGATCACTCCCAAATCACGTTGTTTACTTCAGTCATATATTATCACATATACTGTAATATATTTGGGTAGCTTATTCCTTTGCTTAAACACTTTGTTTATATTTATATTAATTCCACATTAGCAAAATCTTTAGGTTCAGTGACAAGACCATGTCTTGCCAAAATCCCTGGGACAGAATAATGCAACTGCGGAACCTCTTCATAAATCTTGCTTGTCATCAAACACCAGAACACTCTTATCACATGGTATGAACAGATTCCATGCCACTAGATTAACACATCATACTGACTTTATTGCCTCGTTTCATGGTAACAGAAAACAAATACTGTCTTCTGTGTTGGCTACAAATTATGGCTATTCTCAATTCCATTGGGATAAATTCCTGTCTAGCTAGGCCTCACAGGGACTCAAATACTTTTTACTTCTCCTGTGTATTGAGAGCTTGCCTTCTGTGTGTCAGCCTGTCCCAACCTGTGCCAGACTTGGCCAGCCTGAGTCCTAAATGTTCTTTCAAGATCAACATTTCAGTTCTCTGGTAACAGTTTCCTACAGGTAATGTCTGTGCTATAATGGCAATGACACATTTAAATACTTAGGATTTACTTTTCTCCATGAAGTCAGTGTGCTACTGGCAGAGTAGCTTGGGTTACCGAACTTGACAAGTGTTCTCCTTTTCTCTCTTCTTTCTGCTCTTGCCCTCCCCAACAGGATTTTGTGTAAGCACCATCTGACATGTCTAATTAAATGTTTTCTGAGACTGACCTGACTCAAGGCTTTTGTATGCTCTCCTTCATGTTTCATGAGCCCGAACATCACTTAGCATCTCATAAGTTGAGGTATCTGCTTGTAGTTACTTCCATTGCTGCCTGAGAGATCAGAGTGCAGCCACTTCTGGCAGTCTAAGTGTAATTGAATACTCAAAGGCATCAGAAGCTGGGTTATGAGTCCACTTCAAAGTCCTACTTAAAACAGCACCTTTACCAAAAAAAGTCTGCATCCTGAACAAAAACGTGAGCTGAAGTTCCATTTGCTCTGGCATTCAAGGCTTATAGAAAAGATTCTGTAGCATGTGACTGCTGCTTCCAAGAAAAATCACAGATCACGTAGGAAGGAAGGCTGTTTTGAGTCCTGAAGAGTGTGAATGTGCATACAGGCAAACATTCAAAGACAAGACAGCTGCTTAACACTGAATGGAAATGTTTGAAATGTGTTGTCTGTATGTATGTTCAGCAAATACACTCTTTTCTTTGTGAAACTCCCTTTAACTCCAGGGAATTTTGTGGCATAAAACAATGTAGGATGAAATGCCATTCACTGCCTTTTATGTCAGGGTGGTTCTGTCTAGAATATCTTTTGCACGTGATGGAATGCAAAGGCATATCATGAAGTTTGTGTGGTTAGTAATTCACCGTCTCCAATTTCCAGCATTAGGTAGTTAGGGATTTTAGTTAATTCTGTTTTTTAACATAGTAGTATATTGTTTTGCAGTAACTAGTATAACTAGTGTTGCACTTATCACAGGTAAGCGATTTGTATGTTTTTGTGCAACTTCTGTTTGCTTAATGTCTCCATTGGTGGATGAAATACCAAAGTATACCAGAGTGTCAGTGTCAACTTGCTGTGGTGTACACAGGTAATCGTTTCATTGAAACATTACCTAGTATGCATTTCAATGGAGAAGTAGAAATAACTACTTCTAAAATCCTTTTATTAACAAGCTAATTTTTATCCCTAATTTACCATAACTTAGAAAATATTTACCAAATATTTATGTTGGAAACTATTCCCGATTGCTTTCTGTGCAGCTGTATTTCAGCTGATTAACACCAAACAGTGCAAGCAGTGTGTATTTTTGGAAAAAGACTTGCAGTAAATGTTATGGTTTCAGAACTTGTGATTTAAATGCCATTGTTTCAAGGGAGTGACAGTGTTACTGCTTTCTTTTAGAGCCTTCATGCTATGGAAGGCCACGTGATGATAGCTTTCCTGCCAACTGTCCTAAACCAGTTGTTTAGAGTTCTCACTAGAGCAACTCAAGAGGAAGTTGCAGTCAATGTGACAAGGTAAAGAAATTTAAGTGCTTCATAGAGTTTAAGTGATGACTGCATTATCACATAAATCTGTAACTGAGTAGCGTTTTTGGTATTGCAGTCCTAGCTTTCTTTGTAGTTTTACTTGGTTTCTGTCTTCTGTTTAGGGTTATTATCCATATCGTTGCTCAGTGTCATGAAGAAGGCTTGGATAGCTACCTGAGGTCTTATGTCAAGGTAGGTAAAAGTAAATGAAATGTTTCTTTTTTTTTTTATTATGTCTCTAAAAAGAGTATATTTAAATTTAGTTGCATCTGTTTCAGTTGTTTCATATTATGTTCTGGTTTTCCTCCCCAAGTATGCTTATAAAGCTGAACCCTATGTTGCTTCTGAATATAAGACAGTACATGAAGAATTGGCAAAGTCCATGACAACAATTTTAAAGCCATCTGCTGACTTTCTTACAAGCAACAAACTACTTAAGGTATATACTGAACTACAATTTTTACTGCATGTTCTTACCTGGTCCTAATTGAAGAGTAGGAACTAATTGTATTGAAATAGTTGTTGAATGCACGTGGCAATTTTACAGCATGTTTTCTTTTCTCTGCAGTATTCATGGTTTTTCTTTGAAGTTCTGATAAAATCAATGGCTCAGCATTTGATTGAAAACTCTAAAGTGAAGGTACGTCAACTTTTGCAAAAAATTGTTATTCTAAAGAGAATTTGTATAGTCTCTTCTTTCTCCAATCACATATTTAATTCTGTGTTATTTCCTAGGCTGGAAGGAGAATGCTAATATTTTAGAACCAGGCATTTTTCTACCAGCTTGGCTTATAATAAGCCATATTTTTCTTACATTAGTGACAGCTTTTTACTTCTGTGTTAAAACAAGTCTAAGAAGATGAGTTTCAAGTACACAAAGTAGTCCCAGCTGAGTAACATATCAGGCTGATCTGAAATCTTTATCAGTATTTCTACTGTGTATTTAGAACATAACTGAAAATCTGAAGTACATAGGAGAAAAAATAATTGATTGGACAATGATCAGGAAAAAAAGCTTTTGAGTGCTACACTTAATACTGTTCTACTGTGGTATGATCAGTAGAGTTTGAGTCCCAGTTCAGCATTTTAAGTGTCTGGACTTTACTATTTCAATAGATGTGATCTTTAAAAAAGTTTTGGATTCATTTTTCACTTAAGAAGCATGTGAACTCCATGTGATAATTGGTCAAATGAATTTTTCATCATTAAATGCTCTCTGAAGTGATACATTTGATGTCCAAGTCCTAGTAACCACCACTTTTTCTTAGACTGCTAACACAAAATAAAAATGTTTTCCTGTTAATCTTATTGGTTTACTTTTAGTTAGAAGAATTAAATCATATTGCCAGACTGACTGTTACCTAGTATTAAATAAAAAAATCTGCCTTAATACAGTATACAACTGGACTCATTTTAGCACTAATTACTGATACATAATTTGCAGAATATCATAACAATAGAGAGGAAGAGTTATGATTTATGGATTCAAGTTGAACTATGCATTCTACTGAAACAACAAAGATACCAGGCTTCACCATTGCAGCCTTTGTAAAAATAAAAAAATAAATAATAAAAATAAAAAAATAAAATCATCCTTTTATTTTTTACGATCTGAATTAAATAAGGAGAAAAATCTGTAACATGCATAACTATTTTCCCCATCGCTCTGGAATGCAGGAGCTCAGTCATTTTGTGAGGTTCCTCATTTAGTAGCAAATTGGTTGTGTATTTTAAACTTACCTTCCCCCAAACTCAGTCTGCCCAGCTATGTTTTGTTCTGAGTTTCAGTTTCTCTCGGTAGATAAAACCTGTAAAGAATATCTGACTTCACCCTGTTATTTTGCATTTGAAGAGGACCTCAAATTTTTGCACGTAGCATCATGAGGCGCTAGCTGCTACGTTGCATTTTTATATAAGGAAAAGGAGTTGTCTCCATTGAAAATGTCATGAAGAAGAGAGTGATCTCCTTTCTGTTACTAAAAAGAAAGGATGATTTTTTTTTTTTAAATAAAATCTCAGCTTTTAATTGGTTCTGGAAATTCTGGAACCTTTAATGGGAGATTTTTTTTTAAAAACAGGTTAGACCGTTGTTGTCAGGGAAGACGTGTTTTGTACAAAACCAACCTGATACGCTTTAATATAGGGACAAACTTTTACTGGTATTTGTAGTCTATTTAATCTAGAAATAGGTCTTTAGTTGGCGGGGGGTGGAGGTTGAGTATTTACATAAAGTACTAAAGATTTAAGTATCTTCTGAAGTGTGGAAGAGAACGAGTTTTTATCACTAACTTCTTCGACTGTCTCGAACTGTGACAGCTAACATTTGTTTAGAAGTTTTTAGCATGCAAATATATGCACAAGGGCTTTGCTGTGCATGTTGTGCAGTGCATCCTTTTGCATTTAATGATGTTAAACTCCTTGCTCCTATTAACTGATCAGCTGTTTGAGAATTCCTCAAAATTTTTAGCAAAATGAAAATATTTACAACTTTATCTACCACTGATCAATATAAATATTGTTAATTCAAGCCAAAGTAAGAAAAATATTCAAGTGGACTTCTTTCTGTTCTTTGCTTTTTTCTATTTCATAGTATCTGTTCAAATAATATAGGATCTGTAAACTTAAATTTCCATTATTGATTTGATGTTCTTTAAGAGAGTTTGTGCCTCTGTTCACTCTGTGCATAGAGTATTTCTTATTTCACTACACTCTATGTTGAGATTATTATAATTAGGTAAATTAAATGTGTTAATTCAACTGAAATGAAAGTATAATCTGATAAAGCAGAAAACACTGATTCTTATTTAAAGCTGGAATTTTCTAGAGAATTCTGGAATTGAATTAAAATTTTGTCATTTAAAAAATTACATTGAAAAAACTGAAAGAACTTTTGTTGGTTTCAGTGCTTACTGGCAGAACTGGCAGTATTTTTATTACAGTATTCAGCTCTCTGAGAAGATACAGTTTTTCTAATTACAGAATGTGCATCTGGGCAAGGTTTTTCAAAACATGGTGTGTGTGAAACTTGTATAGCTTGAGGATGTTTTCAATTGGATTTGTTATGTGATACTCTGAAAAACAACAACATGCTGTTTATGCTTGACTAAACAAAGTTTATATAATTATTCCTGATTTTAACAAACCTACAGAAATCCTCACAAGTTTGGAAACAGTATATTGGTTTTTAAAAAAAACTTCAAAGAAACCACTAATTTGCTGTCATGCAAACCCATTTCCTTAATTTAATTATAGCTTCCTTACGATGAGGATTACATTTTTAAATTGAGATCAGATGGTGGATAAAATAAGTACAGTAGAATATCATGTTTTTAAAAGCAGGAATCTGTGTAAACAAACAAACAAATACAATTTACTTTTCAGAATGACCCAGCCAGTGTCCATGTTTTTAGTATCCTCTGCCATATAATCTGCATCTCTTGTATAGTATGGTATTCCACCATTGGTGAGCATTCACATTACTACTAGTTCTTGACTTTTTTTAAAAAAAAAATTATTATTTCTTTCCCCCCCCCAAGTGCTATACTTACTTTTTAGCTCAGAGTTAATGTGTCTTTACTGATCCATGTAATTCTAATAACAAATTATATTTGGAGAGCACCAGCATGTACATCTGAAGAACAAATTCAATTTAACCAGACTTTCATTTTAGGGAACGCAAAGTTGTTAGAGGAACAGTGTGTCAGTTACAGATGCCTGAGACTGATTTGATTACACGGTGTTATGGAAATAGTGTGTGAATTGGAGTAGGTATAACCATTGCTAGTACTCACACAGACCTCCATCTCTTTGATGTCTACGTGACCTAAGTAACTATAAGAGAAGGCACTGATTATTTTCTTTTTTCAGTAGTTACAACCAGTAACTGAGACCTAATGGCCTCAGGTTTGCTGTACTTGAAAGACCGAGCAGTTCATTTTGTGATTTTCTATATGCTATAAATTACATGCTGTACAAACTATGGTCTTCTGAGATTAATTTCTAGGGGTTGTTATAACTAAGCTTAGGATTTTCATTAAAATGTGCCAAAAGATGTAAGCAGGAGACAGTTCAGTGAATGCTTATGTTTCTGAAGCTTTGTCCAGGAATTATGACCTTTCTTTAAGTGATATTTTACATCAATTTGTTGCATCAAATTTTGATTCTTACATGGGGTTATATGATCATATAAATTCTGAAAAAGTCTTGTTCGTTTTAAGTAACCTTTTTGTCCTACAAAATTCTTTAAGTAGGCTAAAAAATTATATAATTTAATTTTAATGAATATTTACTCTACCTCTTACCAGCATGATTGTAAACACGTATGGTGTAGAAGATGGGCTGGGAAAATATTGAGCATTGAAAGAGAATGACTCTTTTTTTTCATAGAAAGTACTAATTGCTAGCTGCATTTTTTTTTATGATTCCAAGTTGCCAGCAAGAAGTAGATAAACCATTAAAATGTGATCTAAATACTGATGGCACTTTCAGCTCTTAGTGACCCCATCTTATTTCAGAAAATAAGGATGGACAGTGAGTATTTTTATAGATTTAGTAGGTTCTGTAGCCATAAATCTTTCTAAGATTATAAGCGTTCAGGCAGAGATTTTCTTATGCAGCATTGAAACTACTGAATTACTGCCATGTTTTTTGGTAGGACTTACAGGTATAGAACGGTACAGTAATTCTACCTGAAGAAGAAAAAAAAAAAAAACCAAACACAAAAACCCAAACCAAACAAAGAACCACACCCCCAAAACACTAAACTTGATAATGCAAAATACCTGTCTGGTTTCTATTGATGTCCCACTTAAAGGAGTATTCTGCAGGCTAGGTATACTTGTTGTATAGGAACCCCATTCATTTCAGGTTAATATTAACTTTTTTTAATAATATCTTCAGAAGTCAACCCCCAAATATGAACTGTTTAATTGTACAAAGGATACAAATTCCTTGAGATTCCAGTACTTTGCTATCATTTTGAACAGCTGTTCTTTCTCATTCTTCCCCTGCAATAACATGAAGTAAGGTTCATAGCTTCTAAACTACTGGAGTGACTTTGTATGAGAGGTTTTTGTTGTTGTCTCCACATTCCATGTTAAAAAAGACATTTCCACTTTTAGAACTAACCTCATTGCATCTTTCCTGTGACATAAAAGAAAAAGGAGCAGATCTCACATCTCGTTCGCATGTATCCTCATTCCTGAACATCAATTCTTGATTTACTAGCCCCTTAAATATCACATAAATTATTTTGCTAGCTTTTTTTTGTCTTACTAGGTAAAGTAATAAATGGAACATGCATTCAGATATTTCCTACTTATGAGATCTGAAAAAAGATGCACTTCTGCAGCAAAATTATTTCTATAGAAAGAATTTTGTAGTATTTTTAAAAATATTTGAATACTGTCCAACAAAGACTGAGTTACAAGAATATCGTAGGATACTAACTGGCATACTCACCAACAGAATTCTTAAATTTTGTTATTTCTTAACGAGTGCTGTTGATATTTATACAGGGATCTTTTTTTACCTTTATATGTATCTTTTAAAAATAGAACTAGACACTTTAGAGCACAGTTCAAACACAAATGGAACAAATTGTGTAATCATTGATTTCTGCAGGGCCTTGACAATGACTCGTTCTGCCTAGGAATGTTGCATTCAATATAGTTCAAAAAACTATTTAAATAACAATGTATTCAGAGCACTTGGATGTTTTGATTTCAGTTTTCAGAAAGAAAAGACATAATGACTGTACAGTTGAAACATTTTTTTGTCAACGTCAACTTCTTCAGCCTCACACCACCATTAAATCCCTTCAGCCAAAAGACAGAATCTTTGTGAAAGATTATAAGATGTAGAGAAATCATAGAATGGCTTGAGCTGGAAGGGACCTCAAAGATCATCTAGTTCCAAACCCCCTGCCATGGGCAAGGACACCCTCCACTAGACCACGTTGCCCAAAGCCCCATCCAGCCTGGCCTTGAACACTTCCAGGGAGGGGGCATCCACAACCTCTCTGGGCAACCTGTTCCAGTGTCTCACCACCCTCACAGTAATGAATTTCTTCCTAATATCTAATCTAAATCTATCGTCTTTCAGTTTAAAGCCATTCCGCCTTGTCCTATCACTCCATGCCCTTGTAAACAGTCCCTCTCCAGCTTTCTTGTAGGCCTCCTTTAGGTACTGGAAGGCTGCTATAAGGTCTCTCTGGAGCCTTTTCTTCTCCAAGCTGAACAACCAAACTCTCTCAGCCTGTCCTCATAGGAGAGGTGCTCCAGCCCTCTGATCGTCTTTGTGGCCTTCCTCTGGACTCGCTCCAACTGGGGCCCCCAGAGCTGGATGCGGTACTCCAGGTGGGGTCTCACAAGAGCGGACTAGAGGGGGAGAATCACCTCCCTTGCTGTGCTAGTCTCAGCTCTCTTGATGCAGCTCATAACACAGTTGGCTTCCTGGGCTGCAAGTGCACATTGCCGCCTCATGTTGAGCTTCTCATCAATCATACCCCCAAGTCCTCCTCCTCAAGGCTGCTTTCAATCCATTCTCTCCCCAG
Organism: Grus americana; assembly: GCF_028858705.1. Taxonomy (NCBI): domain Eukaryota; kingdom Metazoa; phylum Chordata; class Aves; order Gruiformes; family Gruidae; genus Grus; species Grus americana. The sequence goes on from NC_072852.1 coordinate 160,746,649, forward strand.
CCTATAGCTGTGCTTGGGATTGCCCCCACCCATTTGCAGGACCTTGCATTTGGCCTTGTTGAACTTCATGCGGTTTGCACGGGCCCACCTCTCCAGCCTGTCAAGGTCCCTCTGGATGGCATCCCTTCCCTCCAGCGTGTCGACCACACCACACAGCTGGGTGTCATTGGCAAACTTGCTGAGGGTGCACTCGATCCCGCTGTCCATTTCACTGACAAAGATGTTAAAGAGCACCAGTCCTGATACCAACCCCTGAGGAACGCCACTCATCACTGGTCTCCACTTGAACGTCAGGCTGTTGACCACAACTCTTTGAGTGTAACCATCCAGCCAATTCCTTATCCACTGAGTGCTCCATCCATCAAATCCATGTCTCTCCGATTTGGAGACAAGGATGTCATGTAGGACAGTGTCAAATACTTTGCACAAGGTGATGACCTTTGCACAGGTAGATGATGTCAGTTGCTATTCCCTTATCCACCAATGCTGTAACCCTATTGTAGAAGGCCACTAAATTTGTCAGTCAGTGGGAACTTCACTGGACTGCCATGACCTCTCAAATATGTTGGATAGTGGCTTTAGCAACTTCATCTGCCAGTTCCTCCAGGACCCACAGGTGATTCTCATCAGGTCCCACGGACTTGTGCACCTTCAGGTTCCTTAGATGGTCTCAAACCTGATCTTCTCCTATAATGGACAGTTCTTCATTCTCCCAGTCCCTGCCTTTGCCTTCTGTGACCTGGGCAGTGTGTCTGGAGCCCTCGCTGATGAAGACTGAGGCAAAAAAAAATACTCATTGAGTACCTCAGCCTTCTCCATATCCTGGGTAACCAGGTCTCCTGTTACCTTCCAGAGAGGGCCCACATTTTCCCTAGTCTTCCTTTTATTACTGATGTACCAATAAAAGCTTTTCTTGTTGCCCTTGGTGTCCCTGGCCAGATTTAATCCTATCAGGACTTTTAGCTTTCCTAACCTGATCCCTGGCTGCTCAGACAATTTCTTTGTATTCCTCCCAGGCTACCTGCCCCTGCTTCCACCCTCTGTAGGCTTCCTTTTTGTGTCCAAGTTTGCCCGGGGGCTCCTTTGTTCATCAATGCGGGCCTCCTGGCATTTTTGTCTGATTTTTCTCTTTGTTGGGATGCATCACTCCTGAGCTTGGAGGAGGTGACCCTTGAATATTAGCCAGCTGTCTTGGGCCCCTCTTCCTTCCAGGGCTTTGTCCCATGGTACTCTACCAAGCAGGTCCCTGAAGAGGCCAAAGTCTGCTCTCCTGAAGTCCAGGGTAGTGAGCTTGCTGTGTGCCCTCCTCGCTGCCCTGAGGATCTTGAACTCCACCATTTTGTGGTCACTGCAGCCAAGGCTGCCCTTGAGCTTGACATTCCCCACCAGCCTCTCCTTGTTGGTGAGAACAAGGTCCAGCATGGCACCTCTCCTCGTGGGCTCCTCTATCACCTGGAGGAGGAAGTTATCATCAACACATTCCAGGAACTTCCTGGATTGCTTGTGCCCTGCTGTGTTGTCCCTCCAACAGATGTCAGGGTGTTTGAGGTCCCCCATAAGGACCAGGGCTTGTGAACATGAGGTTGTTCCTATCTGCCTATAGAGGGCCCCATCTGCTCGGTCTCCCTGGTCAGGTGGCCTGTAGCAGACCCCCGCTATGACATCCCCTGCCCCAGCCCTCCCTTTAATCCTGACCCATAAGCTCTCAGTTGGCTCCTCATCCATCCCCAGGTGGAGTTCCATGCACTCCAGGTGGTCATTGACATAGAGGGTGACACCCCCTCCTCATCTCCCCTGCCTGTCCTTCCTAAAGAGCCTGTACCCTTCCATCCCAACTCTCCAGTCATAGGAGCCATCCCACCACATCTCCATGATGCCAATGAGATCACAGCCCTGCAGGTGTGCACGTCTCTAACTCTTGTTTGTTCCTCACGCTACATGTGTTTGCATAGAGGCATTTCAGTTGGGCCGCCGATGAAGCTGGCTGACTGGCTGGAGTAGTTGCAATTCCTTTGTGCTGCACTTCAGGTGCTCTCCTGCTGACCTGGGATCCTTCTCCCAGCTCTGAGCATCTGTGGCTGGCACTGGCATCAGACTGGTTAGGAGAGGGACAGATTGAGGTTTCTGTCCCCTGGCAACTTTAGTTAAAAGTTTAAATAAAAGAGCCTCTGCAGTGCCAAAAAGCTGAAGAGAACTTACTGGCCAGTACTGGTCAGAATGTACAAATTCAGTCGTGAAGATAATATAGATGGTGAGTAGAAAGGAGAAAATTGTGAATGTAGAGGAAATCTCTTAAGCTAATTGGCAAGCTACCTAAAAGCAAAGGAAAACAGTTCTAATTGTAGAAGCTTAAAAACATGGAGAGTACGATTCTGAAGCCTGGAAGAGCTGACATTTGAGGTCGCTGGTGAGCAAGAAAGAAGCATGGGTGAGAATTTCCACAATGGCAAAAGGCAAAGGAGTTATTAAAAAGATAGATGCAGAACAGCACAAACTGCTGGGTGTTTTTTCAAGACAGACAAGAGAGTCTGATAATATAGTTACTGTATGTGAAGTAGCTGTGTGTCTGCTTTGCAAAGAAAGATAAAATTAAAGGATTTCCTTTTGTTCTTAGCTTCTGTTGTCAAGTTTATTGTAGTATAAAAAATATTAATGCAGTACACTTACAAACTTTTATACAGTGTTTTTGTCATCCAAGACTGCCTTGCTTGAATTTTAATAACGGATGTTAGTGCATGTTGTAATATTTTCTTCTAATCAAATGCTCTTTTTCCCCCTCAGTCTAGAAAGTTCAGGAAAATCTTGAATTTAAAGAAAATGTTACTTTAAATGATAAATGAAAAAATTTGAAAACTTTCTTTGTCTCCCCTCTCCCTGTCAGGTTATCTATATATTGTCTAAACCAAACTTTCTGATATATTTTAGTGTTACAAACCATATTAAATATTGTATCTGAATTTGTTTTTAGCTGTTGCGAAACCAGAGATTTTCCGCTTCCTTTCATCATGCAGTCGAAACAGTTGTTAATATGCTAATGCCACACATCACTCAGAAGTACAGAGACAATCCAGAGGCTTCAAAAAATGCAAACCATAGCCTTGCTGCCTTTATAAAAGTAGGTGCACAAACAACTTGGGCTCTGTGGTTACTTTTTCAAAAATACTACTTCTTCATGGATTTTAAAGAATCTTAAACTTGACTTATATAAAACTGAATATGTTTAATGCTTTTTAAATATAATTCTATCTCCAAGTTAAAATGCATTGAAGTGTAATTTGCATCTTCTGTAATCAAGAAGACATCTGTTCAAAAGCTTGATTATTTTTTTGTATTAATGTATACTTTATCTGAAATATATTTCGATTTTTTTTTTTAAATATAATTTAGGTTACCTTCTAATCCTACAAAAGCTTCATACGTTGAGTAGTGTTTTATTTGCATGCATTTTATGTAGACAGACTTTCAATGTCTTTCCTTTTTTAGCCAATAAGGTCCAGTAGGCAGAAAAAAGAATGGGAAATAAAAAGGTAGATAAAGCAGCTAGTGGCATGTCATTTTCATTTCTGTCAAGATAAACTTTTCTTCAAACTGCTTTTTATCTGGAATTTGTTTACATTTTGCACTCTAAGGGAAAATTTGGTATTCATATATGTATACATATAGTTTGCTTTTTAATTGATTTTTATATTCAAACTGAAATATCAATGTTGTGTTTGGAAAATAAACTTATTAAATACAAAAATATAATTACAAGCCATTGAGACAGTACTAAATCAATTCTATCTTGGTTTTGCTTGTTTTCCCCAGAGGTGTTTTACTTTTATGGATAGAGGCTTTGTTTTCAAGCAAATCAATAACTACATCAGCTGCTTTGCCCCAGGAGATCCGAAGGTACTCGGTGCTTTTAAATGATTTTTAGGAGTTGCCTCTTCTTGATGCATGTGGATAGAGTCCTGCATTAAGTTTTCAGACTTCTTCCCAGTTACATTAGACGTCTTTGCACTGTGCCTAGAGCATTTTTTTTTCTTCCATCAAATCACTTTTTCATATTTTTATTCCCATTTTCAGATGCAACTTAACCACCCTAGGACATGTGTATTGCGAAAGTGGTGGGTGATAGGGGATGCAACTAAGCAGAAATTTTAAGCATGAACGTGAGAGAGGCTAAAGTTGAAGAGTTGGTATCTGATAAGTTTCTGTACATTTACTGTGGTGGTGAAAGCATGTACCACATGTCCAAAGAATTTCTTCTGTAGGTCCAAACTTTTCTTACTTCAATACATAATATAGTAAACCTAAATAGTAAACCTAAATAACTTTGGACAATGGGAACAGTAAATAGAACTATGTCTAGTTATCAAGTATGAATTATGCTGCAATTATTTTATATTGATGTATACAACGTTGATGGGTCTATATCCCTCATACTGCAAGACTGAGAAATCACTCTTTTGTGTTAGAAAGCTGTTTTTAATGTATTTAAATCACTGCATCAGTTGTTTAATTTATACTTTAAAATTATTTTTGCAGACTCTTTTTGAATTCAAATTTGAATTTCTCCGTGTAGTCTGTAATCATGAGCATTACATACCGTTGAATCTACCAATGCCCTTTGGAAAAGGCAGAGTTCAGAGATACCAAGGTAAATTCTTCCAAAAAAGTCTATGGTATATTTCTGTTTAATAAATGCATCATTATGCAGTAAATTGGGCTAGGGTTGTAAGAATAACTATGATTATATATATTATATCTATGGATATATGTGAATTTGTCAATAAAGTTGGAAACATTTTAGTTCAGCATTAATTGATAAATTGATTTAAATAATAGCATGCCTCACACAGAACTTGTGCTTTACTTCCAGACCTTCACCTGGACTATTCATTAACTGATGAGTTTTGTAAAAATCACTTCTTAGTGGGACTGCTTCTAAGGGAGGTGGGCAATGCACTGCAAGAGTTCAGAGACGTGCGGCAGATTGCTATTTGTGTGCTCAAGAATTTGATGATAAAGCACTCTTTTGATGATAGATATGCTTCCAGGGTAAGTGTATTGCTATGCTAGTAATACAAAATAGTAAAGATTAAGTGTGCACATACACAGAGAGTTTGTTCTTCCACAAAAAAATTGTTAATTTGCAGCAACGCTATTTCTGTTCAGACTCATGAATATATGTATTCAAATTCTATCAAAATCAATCTGCAAATCCCGTATTTTTACCAAATGAAAGCAGAAAGCACCTTTAACATAATTATGTGTTTATTACACTTTAGCACAGTGTAATCTAACTGCTGTTCTTAAAGTAATCAGATTTCTATGAATGTTTTCAAAGCTCTTTGAGTGATTTTTTTTTTTTTTTTTAGTTTTCCTGACTCTCTTTTAATATCAGCTGTGCTGTGGAGAAGCCATAAAATTTTAATGAAGATAGCATTTCTTTATCAAGCTTGTTAATTTACTTGGTTAGTCTTAGCTAAAATCACATGAATTTAGGGCTTTTTCTGCATTATATTGAAACAGTAAATAAAATTTACTGACCTTCTGTAAATTAGAATGAAATACAGTGATGATCACTGCTTTTGCCATTTGTGAACTTAGGAGTATGGGCTCTGACTTGGCAAATATTTATTAAATGCTCCTTTTTTGTAATTTAGGAGTGAATAGCTTAAAAATAATTAGTGATTAACAAATTACAGATTTAATTTTTAATGAACTGTTAAACTCTATTTAGAGCCATCAGGCACGAATAGCCACTATGTATTTGCCACTCTTCGGACTGCTCATAGAAAATGTTCAGCGAATCAATGTTAAAGATGTGTCTCCGTTTCCTGTTAACCCTTCCAGCAGTGTGAGTGACCATTTCTGTTTGGTATTCTGAACTATTTTAATCATAATTTATTGGTAATGTGTACATGAAACACAGCAAACTTCTGGCAAATAAAGCTTCAGAATTCTGCGAGTTTGTTCTTACTTTTTCTGAGTGTAAAAGCTTAGTTCACTTTTATGGTTTTGGCTATGGTTTCTCTTGTCCAGCTAAGCTATGTCTAACATGGTAATTGGTGCTATATACAGATTAGAGTGCCCTTATTGATCTCTGCTTGAACCCCTGAAGATTTTTGGAGAATGCTAGGCCACACAGATTGCCATGGCATCATTCTAATGCCGTGTGACTATACTGCTATCTAACATCTTGCTTTTTCTACATTTCTGGTGCATGTGCCTATATTTCAAGACAAACTATAGACCACATAGGATTGGACCTGCTGCATCTTTTGGAGTATTCTAAAAGGAGCAGCCAAAGAAGCTGAAGGAACAGTGCATTTGAAATAAAAAATGGCAGTTGTTTTCTGCAATTTAACATCCTTCCTTTTGTATCTGTTACCCAGTTTTAATATACTTTCTGTGAGAAGAGTTTTCATTAAATTGTCTCTCTGTTTTACTCAAAAATTACACTTCTCTTTAGTCTGCTTGCCAGTTTGTATAAACAGTCTGCCTCTATTCTGGTAGATCCTGGCATTGGAGACACTTGCATGTACTTCATTTCTATGCAAGAGGATAGTCCCCCAACATCTAACACATAGAGAATTAGTTATGTTCACTAAAATCCCAAAAAATTCAGTAGTTGCTGTTCAGCAGAAAAGATTGCATATTGGTGGTAGATTTTTGTAAAAAAAAAATAAAAAAAATCTTTTTCAATTTAGTCCAACACTGTAAATAAATGGACCACCAAAAAAAATGTTAATTTTCTAGAAATTAGAAATTTAATTTTTAATTTAATTTTTAACCTTAAATGAGTGTGCTTTTGGAACAGCTGTAGTGTAAGAGGGCTACAGAAGAATGAATTCAAATGGAATTTGTGACAGTGTATGTTGATATATTATAGTTGCATACAATTATTGAATCTAAGATTTAATTAATGTATTTTATTTTTGTCCGTATCTTGCTGTGTTCCATTTGGTATTAAGAAAGAAATTCACAATACCCTTCCAACAAGAGAAATGTTTCAGTGTTTGAAATAAAAGTAATTTGAGTCTTTTGGAAATATCTGGTTTATAGTGTTTAAGATCTAATGGAATATAATTTCTTCAATGTTTCCCTAGGTATCTTAAGTTTTAGGCTATCCCAAGCTTGTGCAAATACCTGAACATCTCATTCCATGCTTTCTTAAAATTTGAGAAAGAAATATATCACAAATACTGCTCTAGAAGATAAAGTATGTCGTATTCACTAAATCTGTACTGTTGAAAGCAATAATCACATTTTCCTCTTGTCCAAACAGAGCGCAAAGGATGATGCACTTACTTTGCCAACTGCAAGTCAGCTAGTAACACCACAAAAATCAGGAAACACATTGGATAACAATCTTCCTAAAGATCTATTTGGTGTTATCTCTGGCATTGGTAAGCACTTAAATAAAATAATTTTAAAAAGGAATCAGTTCTCTTTTTCATTTGTTACCAGAGATAATTGCTTTGTGTGTAACTATGGTTGTTTTCTGCGTGCGTACGTACTTGAATTTACTGCTGCTTTCATTAACAGAACCCTAATGCAATCCACCATTCGGTGTGGGTCAGAATTCACAGTCTGTACATGAAATCTTTCTCTCGGGATGTTTTTGGTTTTGTTTTTCTCTTTGGAGCTAAAGCTATTTCCTGGAGAGCTGCTTTTTTCCCCATCAAAGGTGATAGTTCTTGTCTTGCTGCAGAGAAATAGGAGGCAGGACTAGCCTTAGTCATGGCAAGAGTGCCATAATCCATGATTTTGTACGTGATATTGGAGACCACCTATAGGTGGAATGCTGCTAGTGCACACCTGTGGGCATCCTCACGCCTGTCTTAATGTGTTTTTCCTATTTATTGTTATCTGCTGTGATTTAGTTGTGTCACTAGTCCATTAAAAAACAAACAAACATGAAAAATTAGAAAGGGGATTTTTTAAATATACATGCTTTCTTCATGTGTGTATGTATTATTGCTACATGTGTTTTTTATGCATATATGTATGTAGTTGTACATATGTCTACATGCATATGTACTTTGCTGAAACTCTAGAATAAGTTTGTCTTCATTAAAAGTAACTAAATAGAATTAATTATTTGCTGCCTTAATATATACATATATGGTGGTTTTAGAAGTCTGACTAAACTACAAAGTGACTTTATTCAGTATTGTTTGATATTTTTATATTGTTTTGGGTTTTGTTTTTTTTTTTTAGCTTCCCCATACACCACATCAACTCCAAATATTAATAGCGTGAGGAACGCTGACTCAAGAGGCTCTCTTATAAGTACAGACTCAGGAAGCAGTATCCCAGAAAGACACAGTGACAAGAGCAATTCCCTTGACAAGGTAAGAAAACCAAACCAAAATAAAAAACCTGAAGTGTATTCCTAAAATTTCATCTTAATTCTCATAGGAGTTAACTTCTGTAATCTCCATTGGGAATGGGCTTTCTAGAATGACTGTAGAGCAGAATTTTACAGAAGTTTTTTCTTTCGCAAAATAATGATCATATGAACTCTTTTTGCATTATATTTATTAAGCTATTTTGCAGAAAATAGGAAAATATTTTCAATGTAGAGACCTAAACAAGCAGTTGTTTCCTTTGCTAGAGAAAGGCACTAGATGAAGTGTATTGAATTTTTCTTGAGAGAACTCAATTCTAGTTAGGACAGTTTTGACTTTGTGGAGACCTTCAATCCGTCCTGTTCTATACACAATATATGTAGCATTCTTAAAATGTTTAAAAACCGGTGGCTGTGCTTTCTCTAGATGATTTCTTTTCTATTAGTTTGACTTTTCTAAAACATTTCACTTTAAAGCTGTTACAAATTAGGAGCTCTGGCTGCAGTAGCTATGAGGTATTCAGTCATATCTTTCTAGAGCTTGTGTTGATACTGATCACATTTCATTTTCTTAGATCTTGTTGTGCAAGTCACAACATGTTAACTTTTTCCCCTTGACTCTGACATGCCTTCGTGTGGCAGAGAGAGAAGCTTCTCAGAAGGCACTCTGCTCATGCTATGCGCCCTAATGGAGAAGAAGAAGAAAATTCTCACCCTGCAAAGAAAAACCGTGTTACTATGGATTTTTCACTTCTGACAATTCCAGCTTTACCAGAGAAAATTTTGCATGCTGCTTTCTCTCTTCAGTTACAAGAAGTATTTGCTTTTTGTGCTTGGCATAGTTGAGCTTCTGAGTGAAGTGTGTGATCAGTAGTTTTGCCACTTCTTTGCAACAGTCGAATCTCAAGGCAAATATGTACAATGTAACCATGTAAAATGCCTTAAATGCCAAACCTGGAATAGTTCATGTACATGACTTAATTTAACCATAAAAATCTAATCAGCTTAATATCAGCAGAATTTGGATTTTTAATATAAATAGAACTAAAAAAATCTTCTTTGACATTGACCAAGTAAACAAATATTTTGCGCATACACTGTTGCTAAATGGCAATGCTGTCATCTACTACTTAGTTGTCATGTTGTTAATTACCAATGTGTAGTGTTTTTACCAAGTAAAAGGGTTTTCAAAGGAGTCAACATCCTTTGAAAATTCTACTTTGGTCTGCCAGTTTAGGTAATACAGGATTTTATGTTTTGCATGCTGTTAATGTTTTCCCCAAATAATACTTAATCCTGGCTTCTTATTTGTTGTTTTCCAAACTTTCTTTCTAGTAGATCAGTGCACGTTATCTTTGAATTTTTGCTCATTGCTTGATATCATTACTGAAGAGGCATGTTTTTGTTCTAATTTTCTTTCAGAATGACCTATTGTACTATACTTGTGGAGTCAGAATTGGTTGGAAGTATATCAGTTTCTATTTTAATGTGTGCATACTTCATAGGTTATTGACGTGATTTTAAATTGGACTATAGCTATGCATAAGCTTTAGTTTTATTCATGTATGTGTTCAACTATTTTAGAGGAAATATTATCTAGTGTTTTGGACAGCATCCGAAAGTCTAGGAAACTCAACTTCTCTTTCTGCTTTGCCACCCATTAATTGCCTGCTGTTTCAGTATCCATCAAGCTGTATAGTAGCACCTCAACAGTTTATGAGGTCTTTAGAATTAGCAATAATCAGGCTGTTATAGGTGTCCATTTCCTCCTCAATTACAGTAACTTCTGGCTAGTGTTAATCGTAGTTTCCCATTCAGTTTCACTGCGCATCCATTCAGTGGCTAGTATGCGACAAATTTACATAAACTGTTTTAGGACAACAGTTCTTTCCTTTTACGTGGAATGCATTAAAGGGCTTGGCAGTCAATTGACGTGTATGCTGTGAAATGTTCCCTCGTGGATTAGCATGTCTCCTGCTTTCAGCGAGGAGTGTTCCTGGAAGGGTGGTTCTACCCTTGAGGTATTGGCACTTCTCGCTTTGTTTGTGAAACCAAGTGCTTTTCTCCCTTGAGTCTATGTTTGGTTTTGGTTTTTTTTTTTCTAATTTTGATATGAAGGATTTCTTCCGACACTGGTATGTGTCCTTACAAAGGTCATAGAGCCAAGATGATCCAACTTTCTTGTAGAAACCAGAGTTCCATAGATCAGTTGTACCATTTAATAAGAAAACTTATTAAATGTCTGGTTCATTTTGCATTCATGTGAGCGGCTTCATATTGGAAGTGAGAATTAGGTACTAAAAAGGGCATAATTTATCCTTAAAACATCTATATAGTATATCTGTAAAAGCCTCAGAATGAGGATTCTGTAACACTTGATTGCAGGGAAATTAGCCTTTGCCTAAAATTCAACTTCTATAGTTTCACAGTTTTATTTTTTCCCTTTTTTTGTGGTACACATTTTGAAAGATCAGTCATGGGTTTTTTTTCTTTTTGGACAGACTTTAGTATTGAGTATTGGTGATTAACTTCCCACAAGTGTAGGAATTGTATAAACAAATGAAGCAGGGAGAAAGTTGTCTTGTTGGGTGGTTTTGGGGTTTTGTTTGTTTATGTTGTGGGTTTGTTTGGTTTTTTTAAGGCAAGGGCAAGCTACATATCTGTAATATTCCAGAATGCATATTATTGCCATTCATCTGTGTTTTCCCTGGGGTTCCTACATCTTTAAATGGAAAGAATTTTCTAGAGGCAGGTCTGTCTACAGGTTCAGCATAAAGTCTCTTCAAAAGCAAAGATGCATATATGTATCACCTAACAGTAGCATGTATATTTAAAGCATTTCATCTGAACAGAAGGAGCATGTCTGATTTCTAAATGTGGATATCCATGTATAATTAACTTGATTAATAATCACTGTTAGGTAACTTTTCCTCTTACTCCTCCCTCTGGGGGAAAAAAGAAATACAAAGAAGGAAATAAAAATAAATAAAGGTAAAGAGCCTTAATTTGGTATACTTCATGTGTGTAATGTGTGTTTTAGTGACCTGTCTCTACATGAAACATTTTTGTCTCCATTCTGAGATCCTTTTTCTGTTGCAGGAATTAATAAGGCAATTTGAAAGATTTTAGTTTATTAACAGTTTAAGAACTCTTCAGCCAAAATATGTCTGTCTTCTTTTCAGAACCAACAGAGCAGCACTTTAGGAAGTTCTGTAGTTCGATATGACAAACTTGACCAAGCAGAGATCAAAAGTCTGCTCATGTGTTTCCTTCATATCTTAAGAAGTATGTCAGAAGGTAGGTAATACCACCTATGTTTTATAAATTTGAAATCATGTGTTGGATTTATGCCTGTGATTTTAATACCTTTTCAAAATCAGCAAAATATTTTAGGTGTAGGTACCATGTTGTGCTGCATTTTACAAATACGTGTGATTGATCAAATCAAGCTTTTATTGAAATCTCGTAAACATTAGTCATTATTTCTTCAAAGTGTGACACTAACTAAAGGGCTTGGTAAGAAAGCAAGTATTTGTATGTGATTGTACAGTCCGGTTTGGAAAATGGAAGTGAAGAATAGTTCATTGATCAGTAGAAGAGTCTCAGGCTAGTCCGTTCCTCCATTCTGGAGAACTTACTGTATGGCAGGGAACCAAATTATTTGATTGCTGTGTACATTTCCATTTCTGGAATGGGAATATTAGTGCTTCTTCATTCTCTTGGAATGTTTGTGAAGTGATCCATTGAATTTTTGAGAGAGTCATATTATCCCAGAGAAGGTTGCGGAGATACAGAAATACTATATGAATGGCAAATCTTGATTTTTTTTTTTTTTTTTTTTACTATAATCATATAACTCAGAATCATGCCTATTCTTGATCAATATTTGAAAAAAAGGGAGAGTCCCTTTTGGTAAAAAAATTGAGTTTTTCAGTTTCTGCTAAACATATCAACAGTACTTAATTATTTTCTGTGCCTATTTTTATGTTAATTTCAAAAAATCAAGTTTATGTAGTACTACTCGAACTCTAATTTATTAGACCATTTAATCATGAATGAGTAGTGAAAGGTTAATAAGTATTCAATATCCAGTCACACCATTAGATTTTTTAAATAATTACATAGATATTATTTCATGTATTTCACTTACAAAGAACAATAAAATTAAAAAATATTTTTCTGCTATTTTGCACTTTGAAATATATAAAAATCAGTCAGAATTTCCAGGAAATTGAAGTTAAAATGTACATAAGCACAGTGGGGTTTTTTTTGGTCTCAATTTTCCTGGAAAAGAACAAAGGTCAAATAAACTTTGCCACACATCTTTTTAATAGTTTCGAATTCGTTAGCTAATGTTGAGCATTTTTGGCAAAACAGACCAGGTGTTGGCTATGTAACTATAAGCTTTGTAAAAAACATATAGCCATTTTTGAAACCTGCGCAAATAAAAAAAAAAATCTGAAACCTATGCTGAAAAAGTATCCACAGTAAAGCATTATAAATTAAAAAAGAAGAAATCATAAATATGAATTTAAAAAATGTTGAGACCAATCTGTGAAGAAGCAGGTTATAGGACTAACAGTCCAAAGTGTTCTGAAGTCTCATATTTTTAAGAACACTCTAATCACTACTGACTACACAATTACTACTATTTAAAATATAAAAGCGTATGGGAATATTACTGATTCATTGCAAGCATATTGTAGAAACTAATTTGGAGAATTTATATGTGCATTTGTATAATCAGCTTCAAGGAAAACTTTAAATACTCCACAAGTCATTTTTAGATTCTTTGAATCCTCATTATCTGAAAACTAAGAACTGATGTTAACTCTTCTACTTAATATTTTTGTGTGTTTGCCTTTTTCTTGTTTTTAATATTTTTCATTTTCCTAGATGCATTGTTTACATATTGGAACAAGGCTACAAAGTCTGAACTCATGGACTTTTTCACAATTACAGAGTAAGATTTTTCTTGAGTTTATCATAAAATCATACATTTTGCTATGCAGTTAGAAGTATGAGTGTGGATATAAGTGTGTATATATGGTTTTATTTGTTTGTTTGAAAAAATAATGCTATCTTGGTCTGTTTAGAAGTCCTTAACTTGATGTGCATAATTGCATGTCTGTCCAATTCCATGATAGTGTCTGGAATTAGGCTACACAGAAGTGACCTCAGGAAGTTCCTAAACAGCAAGTAGTGCTCATGATATTGCTGTGCTCATAGAAGAGGAACCAACTCTCTTGTTGACTGATCTGTATTAAAATGCATCTTGTAACATTGTCGTGGTTTAACCTGGCTAGCAGCTAAAACAACCACATAGTCGTTCCACTCGCTCCCCACCCACCCCAGTGGGATGGGGGAGAGAATCAGAAAGAAAAAAAGGTAAAACTCATGGGTTGAGGTAAAGACAGTTTAATAGGGCAGAAAAGGAAGAGAAGAATAATAATAAAAGAATATACAAAACAAGTGATGTACAGCACAACTGCTCACCACCTGGAACTGATGCTCAGTTAGTTCCTGAGCTGTGCCACCTCCTAGCCAACCCCCCAGTTACGTACTCAGCATGACGTCTCATGGTATGGACTGTCTGCTTAGTAGAATACCATGGGACAAAGCTCTAGAGATAAGAGGGGCCCAAGACAGCTGGCTAATATTCAAGGGTCACCTCCTCCAAGCTCAGGAGCAATGCATCCCAACAAAGAGGAAGTCAGGCAAAACCACCAAGAGGTCCGCATGGATCAACAAGGAGCCCCTGGGCAAACACAAAAAGGAAGCCTTCAGAGGGTGGAAGAAAGGACAGGTAGCCTGGGAGGAATACAGAGAAACTGTCTGAGCAGCCAGGGATTAGGTTAGGAAAGCCAAAGCCCTGATAGAATTAAATATGGCCAGGGATGTCAAGGACAACAAGAAAAGCTTCTATAGGTATGTCAGTGAGAAAAGGAGAATGAGGGAAAATGTGGGTCCCCTCTGGAATGAAACAGGTGACCTGGTTACCCAGGATATGGAGAAGGCCGAGGTACTCAATGACTTCTTTGCCTCAGTCTTCACTGGCAAGTGCTTGAGCCACACTGCCCAGGTCACAGAAGGCAAAGGCAGGGACTGGGAGAATGCAGAACCGCCCACTGCAGGAGAAGATCAGGTTCAAGAATATCTAAGGAACCTGAAGGTGCACAAGTCCATGGGACCTGATGAGATGCATCCGAGGGTCTTGAGGGAACTGGCGGATGAGGTGGCCAGGCCACTCTCCATCATATTTGAGAAGTCCTGGCAGTCTGGCAAAGTTCCCACTGACTGGAAAAGGGGAAACATAACCCCCATTTTTAAGAAGGGATAAAAGGAAGACCCAGGGAACTACAGGCCAGTGAGCAGACCCTCCTGGAGACTATGCACAGGAACATGGAAAATAAGGAGGTGATTGGTGACAGCCAACACGGCTTCACTAAGGGCAAATCGTGCCTGACAAATTTGGTGGCCTTCTATGATGGGGTTACAGCGTCGGTGGACAAGGGAAGGGCAACTGACATCATCTACCTGGACTTGTGCAAGGCATTTGACACTGTCCCGCATGACATCCTTGTCTCTATATTGGAGAGACATGGATTCGATGGATGGACCACGCGGTGGATAAGGAATTGGCTGGATGGTCGCAGTCAAAGAGTTGTGGTCAATGGCTCAATGTCCAAGTGGAGACCACTGATGAGTGGTGTTCCTCAGGGGTTGGTCCTGGGACTGGCACTGTTTAACATCCTTGTCTGCGACATGGATAGTGGGATTGAGTGCACCCTCAGCAAGTTTGCCAGTGACACCAAGCTGTGTTGTGCTGTCAGTACACTGGAGGGAAGGGATGCGATCCAGAGGGACCTGGACAGGCTGGAGAGGTGGGCCCGTGCGAACCGCATGAAGTTCAACAAGGCCAAATGCAGGGTCCCGCACATGGGTGGGGGCAATCCCAAGCACAACTAGAACTAGATGATCTTTGAGGTCCCTTCCATCCCTTCCAACCCAAACCATTCTGTCATTCTGTGATCCCTTTGGCTAGTTTGGGTCAGTTATCCTGGCTGTGTCCCCTCCCAGCTTCCTGAGTGCCCACCGTCTTCTCGTTGGCAGGGCAGCGTGAGAAGCTGAAACATCCCTGACTGCCTAGCAACAACTAGAAACATCAATGTGTTATCAATGTTATTCTCATCCTAAAATCGAAAACACAGCACTATACCCACTGCTAGGAAGAAAATTAACTCTATCCCAGCCAAAACCAGGACACACTTAAACTGTTGAAATTATATGGTTGATTATCAAAATTGACTGAATTGCATAACTTCAAAACCAAAAAGATATGAACTGTCCTCCTAGCATTCCTCCTGTGTCTTCTACCATTCTGTAAGGGAGAACATATAGGATGAATCCAGTGTTTGGTATCAATGACTACACTCTAGCCCTATGCCCACTTAGTGTGTTTGTTCACAAGGACTGACTGTTACACTAATAAAAAGTGATGGAGGCATTGTTTGCTTGGAGTGATGCACCACAGAAGCCTTTCTGCTTGTCTTGCTGTTTCACTGGACCACTTTGTCTCTGTAGTAGAGGCTCAATCAACATAATATCAGTCATTAATTATGTTATGGAATGTGCTACTCAAGGCCTATTGTAGGAATATATTGTAGATAGTGTTTTAACTCATCATTTGAGTATATCTGGCATGATATTGATTGTACCAGAGACAGAACTAAACAAGTAAGTGAGCCTACTTACTAGACTTGCTGAAGCCTGAGGTGTAAACTGTACAGATTCACTGGTGAACAGTATTTTGCCATTAGAGACTTCTTATTCAAGGACTGTGTAGGATTGGTTTGTGATCAAATCAGTAATCTCAAATTACTAATTATCAAAGATTTCCATTACAATAGCAATATGGCATACAGAATAAAATTTTCATCTCGTTAGTGCACTGGATGATATCATAGTTCCTTAAACTACAGCAGGAACAAAGCTCATAAAAGTCTTCTACTTCCAATTCTAGGAGTATTTTGCCAATGCAAATAATATTCAATTTGATGATGATTTTTATTAATACAGGTCATTACAGTAGTTTCTCATTACCTCAGTAAGACAGTGTTCTGGTAGGTAGTCTCCATGCAAAGACCTTTTTCAGAAAAACTTAAAATCTAAAAAAGACAAGAAGATATCAGAAAGGGGAATTGAGGTTAATTTGCAAATAGAATAACAAGTTTGGGGGAGGCAAGTGCTGTTCTGACTCTGCCATTTGCAGACAGCTAATGTACTTAAGGTCTGAGTACAAAATGGGACTGAGTTGAAGAGACTATTTGCCAGTCTTCTCCCTCATTCACAACAGGCACATGGAAAAGAAAGCCTGAAAACTGGCTTTTGGTTTGGATTTATGCTTTAAAGAACAACTGCAAGAATATTCTTACCCAAGGGACAAGGGAAGTTGCATTAAGTGTTCTGAATTATGAGGATCATTACTTACAGTGGGAAAAGAGTCAAATGAAATCATTATTACAGCTTCCATCCATGTCATTTTTCTTGATTTGAAAGTGTGACTTCTAGTTTATTAGTCATCAGAGATGTGTATTACCAGTTGTGAAGACAAGCAAATTAGGTTGTACTTTCAGCTTTCTTGCTGGATCTGAACCAGTAATATTATGATGATTCTTTAAAATATAACATCATATTGAAATATAGATTTATTTTTTTTAATAAAAAATTATCTTTGGGATGTTCCTTTAGCATCATCTTATTGTAAAATCAGATTCCTTTTATAAAATAGTTCTGTCAGAAGCCCTGTTGTTGTTATCCTGGAATCTGGAGACCATAAGAAAACAAAATAAACAAAAACCCCCCAACCTGTAACCAAGAGAGTTTAGGCCAAGGGGAAAAAAAAGCAAAATGTATTGCCCTTATTTTGAACCCTTATACACATTTTGCAAAATATGTGTATATATGTAATGTCTGGTTATCTCTTTACTTTCATACTTCATGTTACTTGTCCTGGATTGCTATTCATTTGTAAATAACAGTAACTGTAGGCCTCATTCCACATAATGAAGTTTTGTCTGTGATAGTTGAGGCTAAATGTTTTTTTCTCTATAAATATTAAAACTCTAAGCAAGATGAAGCACTTGAACTCACTATTTACAGTTTTCTAAGGTGTTTTGTGTTTTCACCATTTGGTCCTTCTATGTGGTGGTTGTTAGAGTCCCACTAGCTGTTCTGATTGAGAGTGTTGAGACAGGCGTGCTCGGGAGGCAGCCTTCCACGCCTTTTGCTATTAATCCCAATTTGCCCGAAACAACAACCGTCTCTGGTTTCATGAGAGCCGTGTTTACCTTTTATTGGCTTGGAGGCTGGAAGGGAATTTTAAGGGCAGGAGAAATAAAGAAGTTTTATGATGTCAGAGTTTAAAGTTAATAAAAAGTAATAGTTGAATAACTCCAATGTACATAGAAAAGATTGTTTTAAGTGTTGCTTCTCTGACTTGTGTTCTCTGCAGAGTATGCTTACATCAGTTCCAGTACATGGGGAAACGATACATAGCCAGGTACTGTGTGGAATTTAAATTTTGCTGTCTTGTTCACTTAAGAATAACAGTGTGTACAATCAATATGCCTTGTATCTCTATTACAAATAAATTGCATGAGTAGAGGAGTTACTGTGAAATGATACATAACAGTTTTGAAGTAACTGGTTACTATATTAACAAATCTATATCCTGTCTGAAAGTCTGGTATCTGTTTAAGAATGATGTGTGCGTGTTGTGTTTATTATCAATTATTTTAAAATCCACCCCTTAAATGCTATCTTTTACAGCATTTTTTTCCTTGAAATAATGTCTTTGGGGAATAAATTTTATGATTTGTTTTGTTTATTCACTTGGCCATAAAATCATATCCATTGAAATGTTTTGAAAATTTTGTGTAGAGAGTTTTTACTTTGAAAGGTGAGTAGCGAACATTCCAATGCTGCTGATTTTCAATTCAAAGTCCAAAGTACTGTTAGATACCTGAACACTCCCATTGAAGGCTGGTTAGGAGAAAATCTGTATCAATCAGAAACATATACTAAATTATTTGAATATCTTTGCATTAATGTGGGGTTTAATGCAAAGTAGTTTATTAATAGAGTAAAATATAGATAGTTGTTAACACCTTATGCTGTGGTTGACATGTTAATATTGTTATAATTAAATGTGTGGGGTTGAAATACTGGCCCTCTTGAACTCAGTGAGAAAGTTGTTGCTGACTTTGGGTTGTGAAGTATTCTAACTAATATGTTAGCTTTTTGTTTTTAATTTAGATTTAACGGTGTGTGAATCTCTTTCTACAAACAAGAAAGTTGACTATCTTCTTGGAGATTTTTCAGAAAAAAGAAAAATCTCATTTCTGTTCACCTACCCTAAAAAATTCAAGGGCCAAAATAAATCCGGCTTCCTTCAGGTTCTGATTGTAACCTTTGTGCTTGAATGTACTTCAAAGTCTGGATTTACAGCAGTTTGTAATTTTCAGGCTTTTTGTAAAAATTCTTCAAAATCATTGTTTGAATTGTTTGTAGAGAAGACTACCACATCTCCTTTTTGTTTACTGATCCCTTAGTCTGTGTACTGCATGCTAACACTAAAAACGTTAAGCTATAGAATTCTTCTGGTGTTCTGCAGGGATATTGAATTTTCCCCAAAGATGTAGCTTTCTAGTCTTTCACATTGTCATTACACTAAAATATATCACAATCAATGCACGTACTCTGAAAATACACAAATGACAGAGAAAGGAAACAGGGAATTCTGTAATTCAAGCACTGGTTTTCATTTTTCATCAGCTCTGGTGGTGGTACACGATAGGAAGTTAGCCTGTACTGATTGCTAACACAGATCACTTTTCTGTTTTCTTCACTTGATTGCTGCAAGTTTAACAAAGTATATGGCTCTTCTCCCTTCCTGCTTGGGTAAGATGTACATGATAATACCTCAGTTAATTCCTGCTCTCCTGTCGCATGTATGCTTTCTAATTTTACCACTGTGTGCCTTTCTAATTTTTTTTTCCTAAAATTTTTACACTCAAAATAGAGGATTTGGTTTGGGGTTCTGAATATTTTCAGAATATTTATGTTCTCAAATATTTATGTTCTCAAAAGCTCTGAAGTAAATTTTGTGCTTCAAGAGCAACTGCTTGTGTGCTTTTGCTTTCATGCTTTGAGGTTTTAAGAAAGAGTTTGCTGTGATACTTTTTTTAAGCTACCTATTTTTGTTTTATAAATAAAACAGTAAATAGGTTGCATTATAATTCTTTCTCTAAAACTTCTTGTGCTTAACTAACACTTCCTGTCTTGCTGCAGTTTGACATGTCTAACTTTTGCTTCTATCCCATTTCACCCATCTTGCAGGAACCAGGAGGGGTTGGGATCCATAGTTCATGATCGAAAATCTCAGACATTGCCTGTTTCCCGTAACAGAACAGGAATGATGCATGCCAGATTGCAGCAGCTGAGCAGCCTGGATAACTCTCTCACTTTTAACCACAGTAAGTCTCATGACATGATAACATTCGTCATCCTCAACCAGTACCACAACACCAGAGACAGGTCCCAGAGCCACACCAGTGCATTTCAATGACTTTTATTGTTCTAGGTCAAATGAATAGCTGGAATCAGTCAATGGTCTGTTCCCTGCGTTATGATAGAGTAATCAGTGCTGGCTGATGCCATAACATGGAGCATGGTTAACTACAGCGTATTTTAAAATTGTACTTAATTATAGGCACTTCAACTTTGTGCTGCACATTGTTACAGAATTTACTTATTTTTTTCTATTTGCTTTATTAAGCTTAATTTTTTTTTCCCCAACTTCATCTTGTACATGATTAATCTAAAAGTATAAATATGCACTCTGACCATATCTCCATGTTTTGACATCCCCTAAGGAGAAATAAGTTTCTTAGAATTTCTGCAGAGCTTGTGAAGCCCATGATTTGGTTTGTCTGGAAGTGAAAAAGCGTCCAATAATGAAGTGATTTTTCTGTTTTCAGTGTGAGAAAGATATCAAGTATTCTTGGAATTTCTGTAGACAATGGTAAGATTTAATCAGGTTGAAGTCAGCTTGTATGAGACTGCTGTATTGAAAACTAAATCTGCTTGTGGCCTATCTTTTTAAACATGCTGCTCTTAAATTGCAAAATATACTGTATGTAAAGTATTCTGAAGCACGGTTTTTCAATTTCCAGCTTCAAAAAGCAATGAAACTGGTTGACTAATCTAGTAAAATACAACACTGGTACTGAAAAGAATTGTGTGCAGTAAAGCAATTATTTGAGTTAACTGTATGTTCACTGTGTTCATCCTTTTATTTCCCAAAGCATATCTAACTGTCTCTTAAAATCTTTTAGCTCGTTATCTGTAATATAAAGCAACAGTTAGCCTAATTGCACGAGACTTACCACATAGACAAGTGGAAAATGGAATAAAAATTCCACCAAACCTGTTTGTTTATAAATGCATTCTCATGCCTGTTTAAATATAAGAAATGCAATTCTTTGATTTAAAAAAAGTCAGAAAACTATATAGCTGTGCAAATTACTTTTTCCCCTGCTTGTAATCAGTCTGCTACTGCTGTATCATAGTAATTTCTATGTATTTTTGATACACAAAAGACAGACCTTTTATGCTATGTGACTACACAGTAAGGTAAAATACTTTGTAGATGAAGACTGATTTTAAAAAAAAAAAAATCTCTGGGAAAGAAACAACACGGCTGTTTCTGGGCCCTGTGCAAAGAGATTTCATACTTCCAGAACTTGGCAAAGTTTACTGATTTTTAGGAAACAGTGAGCTGAAAGGTTTTAATAAATGCATGCTTATGTAAAAAGAAACTTTCTGTTCTTTTCCATCTGGAGGAAATTAAAAGGAAGGTGTCTCGTTCAGATAACTTTTTGTAAAGTGGTAACAGGGTTTTTTTCAATGTTGGACTTTTAATGAATATGAGGATATAACATTTTGTATTGACCAAAGTTTTACAAAGTGAAAATATGTTGCTGTAAAAGCCATGTCAAATGTGAAATCGATTTTTGTATCTTTGGTCTTGCTGTTGTCTAACTTCTAGTTTTGTTTAGTTGTCAGTCTGTCTGTATCATGTATCCAAGGTAGTTTTCAGGACTTGAATAGATCTTGTAGGTATCCTCTATGGGGTACATACAGGAAAGACGTTCCTGGTGGAAATAGTTGCTTTACTTGTTTCTAAAATCATGATTCGTTGGTAAGATAGTTGTCTATAAATGTAAATTATAAACTTAATTTCTCCCTTTCTAATCATTTAAGCAAGAAATAGAACTGAAGTAATGGTGTAAGTGATATTTCACTGCCTATAAGTACGTGACTGTATTTCTTCAACTCTTAGTGTTCTGTATTTTTACAATGGTTGACTTATGATTGACTTTGACATCATTATAACGTTGCTGAATTACCAATTTTCAGCTGTAACTACATCCTACTGCAGTACTTACTTTAAGAATATATATGCATGTGTATATATATATATAACTGTGTACATTTACTTATAAATGTGTATATATACATACACATATATGAATCATCACTTATTGTTTTAACTGCTGTTTAATGCTTTTTACTGTTGACATTTGTACTTAATGTATTTTATGATCTTGTGCAAATTATGTTAGAATAATTATATGTGCATATTTGAAAAATATTTAAATACATATGAATTATTTTTCTGTATTGAATACTAACTTCTCTCAGGCTTTTTACTTGTTAATCTTTTCCTAGTTGGGCAAGTCTTTTGGAGATAAGAAACATATTTAAATGAGTATATCCAGCACTTACACTTCCTTTGGAATTTCTGTAGGCTATGGGCATTCAGATGCAGATGTTCTTCACCAGTCCTTACTTGAAGCAAATATTGCCACTGAAGTTTGCCTTACAATTCTGGATACTCTATCACTATTCACAATGGCTTTTAAGGTTTGTTCTTGACTTGGTGTTAACATCTCCCATAATTATCTTTCAGAAAAAATATTTTTTAAAATATTGTTTAAATTATATTTTATATTCTAATAACATAGCATTGTATTCTTAGCATTTCTAGCATTGTATTTCATTCTTGTGTCATGTAAAAGCTGATAACCTCTTGCAGCAAAATACTTTGGCTTCAGTTACACATTGCACACAGACTGATCAGCAGTAACCTGTGGGAAAAGCTCATTCCTCATCCGAACTACCTAAGAAATATTTCTAGAAACTTCAGTGTCTACCTAATATTAGTCATAAAACTGTCTTTTAAAGACCATGTGGGGTGAAAGATCTATTGTATGGCAAACCCATAATTCCTAGTTGGACACTGTCAGACTTTTGTATTGAACTTGGCTTTTTATATGAAGTCACTCATAAATTAACAGTATTTTGTGTGTGTTCCTTTTCTGTAATTTTATTTCAATTTGTCCACTAATAAGACTTCTTTTTGGTTGTATCTGTTACTGTAGCTCTCCTGTGGAATCTTTTTATAGCATGCCCACTTGAATACCCCTCCTGTTTTTTTGAGCTTTTCCAAATATTAAAGCCGAAGCTACAAAAAGGAGAAATGATAGCTCTAACTTCTCCTCTAATTAGAGCAGTGTATCCAAATCCTTGCTTGAAGATTCAAATTTAGTGTCTTATTTTTAATCTAGTTATGAAAACATGAGCTTATTTGTAATGAGATTCCTTTTATTAGTAATTTAATTAGATGGAGTTTAGAACCAGTTCTGTCCACAGACTTCATGACAGAATTGGAAATGAAGATACATAGTTTTAAAGATTTAAAGGAGAATGAACACTAATCTTTTAGTTATCAGCTGCCCATCATACTTGGAATGACAGTCCTTCAACGTTTTCTGTATGTGGTATGTTAAGAAAGTAGGTAAGAGTCTACAGGAACAGTCTACCAGAATAGTCTACAAGATCCAAACAAAACAGGCAGGAGAATCAGGAGCTTCTATTCAATCAGCTGCACTAAAATACATAAAATCATAGAATCATAGGATGGTTTGGGTTGCAAGGGACCTTGAAAGGTCATCTAGTCCAACCCCCCCCCTGCCATGGGCAGGGAAGTTTTTCACTAGATTGAGTAGCTCAGACCCCTGATCTTGAACACTTCCAGTGATGGGGCATCCACATTTTCCCTGGGCAATGTGTTTGTGTCTCACCACCTTCATTATAAGTAAATAAATAAATTCCTCCTTATGTGCAATCTGAACCTACTATCTCCCTCTTTCAGTTTAAAACTGTTGCCCCTTATCTGTCACTACAGGCCTCAGTAAAAAGTCTCTCTCCAACTTCTGTGTAAGCACCCTTTATGTATTGAAAGGCTGCAGTGAGGTCTCCCCAGGTCTCTCCAGGCTTAACAATGGCAACCGTCTCAGCCTGTCTTCATAGGAGAGGTGCTCCAGTGCTCTGACCATTTTTGTAGCTCTCCTGTGGACCAGCTCTAACATATCCATGTTTTTCATGTAGTGGGGACCCCAGAGATGGACGCAGTACTCCAGGTGGGGTCTCACAAGAATAGAGTAGAGGAGGAGAATCACCTCCCTCGACCTGCTGGCCATGCTTCTTGTTATGCAGTCCAGGATACAATTAGCTTTCTGGGCTGCAAGCACACATTGTTGGCTCATGTTCAACTTTTCATCCACCAGTATCCCCAAGTCCTTCTCCATAGGGCTGCTCTCAATGCATTCATCCCTAGGTCTATATTGATACTGGAGATTGCTCCAACCCATGTGCAGGACCTTGCACTTGGCCTTGTTGAACTTCATGGGGTTCGCATGGGCTCACTGCTCAAGCCTGTCAAGGTCCCTCTGGATGGCATGCTACAGGGAAGCCTCTAGCAAATCAACTGCACTACTCAACTTGGGATTGTCTGCAGATTTGCTGAGGGTGCACTCAATCCCACTGTCTGTGTCATTGATGAAAATATTAAACAGTACTGGTCCCAATATGCACCCTTAAGGGGCACCACTCACTACTGATTTCTGCCTGGACATTGAGGCATTGAGCGTAACTCTCTGGACACAGCCATACAGCCAATCCCTTATCCTTCCAACAGTCCATCTGTCAAACCCATGTTTCTAATTTAGTGGCAAGAATGTTCTGGGGAACCATATCAAAGGCATTACAGAAGTCCAGATAGATGACGTCCATAGCTCTTCCCTTGTCCATTGATGCAGTGACTCCATCATAGCAGACCACTAGATTAGTAATACCAATCTGCTTGTTTGGGGAATAATTAGCATATTATATAGAAGGCCAGACAATATTTTCCCCAAGATCATCTTTCACTAGTGGGGATCCAGATCTCTGTTATCTATTGCAGTAGCAAAAACACAAATTATGTCTGCTTCTTGGTAGAATTTTGACTGATCCTGTGTGAATTCCTACTACTGTAGGTGGTTTTAGTGAACTACCTATCTCTGATGTTGGGACGTCTGAAGAATGGATATTATATCAATTTCCTTGTAAGGATAGGAGTTTGTTAGACAACGTTTCATTATTTTGCTATAAATCTGGAGGTAGTAAGCCATACCATCTTTTAGAACTTGCAGTTAGGTGTTTAGGCTTGGGTTATCCACACAGATCTGTATACTGTTCCAAGAGATAAAACTTTTTCCTATGACCAAATAGGCTGACTGGGTTAGATCCAACCATTTATGTCTAGCTTCCTCTAAAATGGCCTGCCTGTAGTGTCATTGCATAGTGTTTGGAGATCTTTGGTCTCCTGAAAGCATTTGTGTCTATTCATCCACAAAGCTTGAAACCACACTGAGTTCTTCTGGACTGCAAGTCACACTATCAGAATGGCTTTTAATGGAGGACTACTGCCTCCAATTTTTTTAATATTGAGGAACACCTGAAATGCCTAGGGCTATGCTGAAATTCTTTAGCCTGAAGAATTTCTTCTGTGTCTCCATGAACAGAAAAGGAGACATCTGCGGTTAGACATCTCTTCCATGTTTGAGAGGGCTTAAGGCGTGCTACAAGAGTCCAGGTCTACACTGGGGTTTTTAAAATATTTGTTAAACTAGATTCGTTAATATTACCTTAAAACTTACTTGAGATAGTAATGGAGCTGCCTTGCAGCATACCCTTGGATGCCAGTATATAGTAATGACAAGGAAGAGTGGAGTGTGCTATGGGGAGATGCAGAAGGTGCAAGACCTAGTAGAATCTAGTTGGAGGGCCAGTGGAGTCAGAGGGAGCAATACTTAACATGGTCCTCTCACTTCTGGACTCCCTGGACCGGATTGAGCGGTCCCTGAATTGATTAACCTATTTTCGTGCTTTGTAAGAGGAGAGACCTCGTTGTTTTGTCCTAGAGTCCCATAGGAACCTAGTGCATGTGCTTGGTGGAGAAAGGAAGAAAACGGGTTCCCAGAGCAAAACAGCAGCAATATGAAGTGTAAAAGCCAGTGCCTGTGCTAGAGAAATTGGAGGAGACCAGATTTAAAAAAACAAGTTAGAATGCAAGGCAGCAGGTTGGTGATACAGAAATGAAGAGTAGTCCTGTGTATTGCATGCCTCAGAACAGGCTTTTGAGTATTGATGCAGGTAAAATTCTGCAGACTAATTAATATCTTTGTCCTTAAGTACCCTTTCAGTTCTAGGACAGTAATGAAAGATGGTGAG
Source organism: Grus americana (assembly GCF_028858705.1). NCBI lineage: Eukaryota > Metazoa > Chordata > Aves > Gruiformes > Gruidae > Grus > Grus americana. Next base: position 160,772,672 of record NC_072852.1, read on the forward strand.
TGGGTGAGGATTTAGTTTGGGGAAGTTTTTTTGAGATCATTGTAGTAGGAGGTACTGCTGTGAGAAAATTCCACTGTCTGAGCTGCTAAAGCCAGCATAACCACAGTCTGTTAATACCTTGCGCCTCTCAAAGAACTGTTAATAGTGATTGATGTAACTAACAGCTGTTAAAAACAATAGTGTTCTAGAAGTCTATTCAGAAGCTAACACTTTCTTTATAAGCAAGCTTAATGAAGTGTTAGAAATATCTAATTAAAATTCAGATATGTTTGTGTTACTAAACATCTTAGTGATACTATACACATTATTTTTTAAATTATTATTTCCTGCTTTTGGATGATCTGTGTATGTTCTTAGAATAGTATAAATGTATCACTGTGCAAAACTCCTAAATTCTCACTGTCAATTTAAAGAATCAACTACTGACTGATCATGGGCATAATCCACTGATGAAGAAAGTATTTGATGTGTACCTCTGCTTCCTTCAGAAGAATCAGTCTGAAACAGCATTGAAAAATGTCTTCATTGCTTTAAGGGCACTTATTTTTAAGGTAAGTTTTAAAATAATGAATCTTCAAGTACTTATCCAGTTCTTTAGTTAACAATATACTATGTAAAAATTGAAGAACTAAAATCCCAAATTACAATTGGTGTGTAAGGATTGATCTGATCCCAACAGTGTGGAATAATTGTCCTTTGAATTGCTGTAAAAATCGTTTTGTCATGAACTACTGTAACTATTTTGTCCACAGTTTGGGAATGTTAATATATTTGTATTTCACTTGACATGCTTATTTTATCAAGAACTGAAGCTAGTTTTAATGAATAACTTTTTTCTACTTTTTCCTCAGTTTCCTTCTACATTTTATGAAGGTAGAGCTGATATGTGTTCTGCACTGTGCTATGAAATTCTGAAGTATTGTAATTCCAAACTGAGTTCAATTCGTACTGAAGCTTCACAGTTACTGTACTTCTTAATGAGGAATAATTTTGATTACACAGGAAAGAAGTCTTTTGTTAGGACACATCTGCAAGTTAGTATATTTTCTTTATTCTTTATTTTTTTTTAAATGTTGTATTTGTAGATGCACAGTTGCATACCAGTGTGCAAAGCCCTGTCAGATAAAAACATACAAGAAATTATTTTGAGTTCAAGCAAGGCTGATACAATTCTAAGAGTAAAAAGATGGCAATAAAAGTACATTCAGTACAAGGAAATACTTAGAAACAATTGGATGGCCCTGTCTTTTGTAGGAAATAATCTTTATTCGTGAGCAGCAAATATTCTGTTTTGTAGATGTTATTGTGATTCTTAAATGGCATACCACGTTGCGTCTGAAGACAAGAATGCAGCATCAAGCATGTAAAAGTCTAAACCAAATACATAGAAAATTGTGTGTTCTGACAAAGCTGGTAACAATAGTTTACTACTTTTATGACCTCTGGCTAGTTCACCTAGCAGTCAGTCTTTAGAGCAGAGAATGCAGGTGCATTAAATTTACACAAGCCTGTTTTTTCTTGCTTGTGTTATTAAACAAGTAACTTTAGGGAAAAAAAATCAAATATAATTTTACTTAAGGGAATAATCTTTCAATTAAAAAGAACAAAACGTCCTTTGTAATTGCTTCATAGGTACATTTCAAGGGTATGTCATGAAATATGCACTAACAAGACATTTGTTTCTGTCAAGGTTATTATTTCAGTAAGCCAGCTAATTGCTGATGTTGTTGGAATTGGAGGAACTAGATTTCAGCAGTCTCTTTCCATCATCAATAATTGTGCCAATAATGACAGAATTATAAAGGTCTGTTTTTATTCTTCTTTCCATACTGTTAGAAGGATGCTTGAAAACTTTCATAGCATCTTTTGCAATTATGTTTCAACTTTTTGTTATGCAAAGAATAAAAAAAGATAGTAGTTAACCTAACTTTTCTATGTTTTAGCACACTACATTCCCTTCTGATGTTAAGGATTTAACAAAACGGATTCGTACAGTACTGATGGCTACAGCTCAGATGAAGGAACATGAAAATGATCCAGAAATGCTTGTAGACCTCCAGTACAGTTTGGCAAAGTCTTATGCTAGTACACCTGAACTAAGGAAGACATGGTTAGACAGCATGGCAAGGATCCACGTTAAAAATGGAGATCTTTCAGAGGTAAGAGAAAAAAAAATCAAAACTAGTTTTAGCTTCGTAATAAACTTAAGCTCGTCTTTCTTGAAGTTGAATGTACTATATGTAGTTGTAAGTGTGTAATACAACAGACATTTCTAATAAATTTCAAATTGTTAGTAGATTAGTTTCAACGGCTGTTAAGTTTTTCATCCTACCCAAGCACATCTGTAAGTCATTTCTGATTACTAATGTAAGGTATATGTTTAACTACTGTAGCTGACATGCTACTAAGCCAGGAATGCTCAATGCAAATGGAAGACAGCCTTTCTACTTAAAAATACACTTGTTATCAGTTGCTAGAACACTTAAAGCCGCTCCTTAAATTCCTTTGCACTTGCCTTTACAAAATTAGCTTGATTCTATTCCAAACTGCTTACAAAAAACTCCTAATGTTCTTAAAATGGACAAATTGCAATTTTTTTGTTTGGAAAAAGAAAGCTATCTGATTTCACTGTGCTGTTCAAGTATTTAATTCTAGCAAAAGGGAGAATTGGGAGTGGGGATTTTTATTTGTCCTGATGTAAGTATTTTATCAGTGTACAGGATGAATTTTGTCTGTTTCTGGAATTTTATTCCATCTGAAAGTAAATCACATTGCCTCACATAATTGAATTTCATAAATATGTCTGTTAAACTTAGCATCATGTAAGCAAGTAAATATATCCAGGAATTAGTAGCTGCTATCTTTCTTACTTATGTCTTTGTACTCGAATTCTTTTTTTCTATATGGTAGCAACACAGAAGGCATATACAATACTCTGTTATTAGCTTGTATTTTGAACAATTTCAGCTCTCAGAAGACAAGCTCTATTAGTACTTTTCAGGTCTGTTTTTTTTTTTTTTTTTTGTTTGAAAACTTAGAATCTTTGACTATACGGCTAGATGAGGACCTCAGCAAATCACCAAGCCCAACTCCATACAAAGTATGAATTGGAGAGCATTTCTGACAGATACTTACCTTTTTCCTTCAACTCCAGTGTCCGAGATTCTGCAGCCTTTCACATAACACTTAAAATATATCCCAAAAGAGATTTGCCTGCTTTTATTATACCATGGCATTCTTACCTTGTGACTTGTGATCCGTGGTCACTCTCAGACTGTGAACTGCTGTCCGTGCTACTTGATGCTCTGGTGAAAAAGCAAACTCTTGTGCAAACAGTTATTGTTTTGCATAAATGAGGTGGAGAATTCTTACACCAGTCATAGAACATCTGCAAAGCAGCAAAAAGGAAAACCAAAGAAATTATCTCAGGCTAGGGCTCTTCTTTTATACCTTTTTTTTTAGTAGTTCCTTTATAATTGTAATTTATAAGTTACTCTTTCTGTTTTAGGCGGCAATGTGCTATGTCCATGTAGCAGCACTGGTTGCAGAATATCTCACACGAAAAGGTATGATTTTGAAATCTTGCTTTAATGTTTATATTTTTTTCTTTATAGTTTAGGAAAAGCAGTAGTTTCCCTGAGGAAGTTTTAGGCATTTCAGTGTTCACCAAGGAAAAAACTCTAACCTAACCAGATAGCAGGCTCACATATTTAAGAGGTTACTTGCATATCTAAGGGGCAGCATTTCAGATGCAGGTAAAGTGAAATTTTTAGGAAAATAAAAATTTTAATTTTACATGAGAGCTGCTAACAGCCGAAGTCAGACCCTTTCTGAAACAATCTTATCAGTGAATATTCTTGTTCCACAAGTAGTCTCTCACTGCACGGAGGGAAATTTGGCATTGCCAGAGAAGTCAAAATAAATTTGTACAAATTTTCAGATGCTGAGTCAGTGATCATAGTGCTCAGAATGCTTCACCTCTCTTGGTGTTCTGTGCTAGCAGCTGTCTGTAAAAGTAACCGGGTTTGACCCTTGAGATAGGGTGGAAGACTATCTTACATCTATAGAATCAGAAGAGTTCTCAGGGATTTGAGACAATAGAATAGATGACTTTTATAAGAAAAATAGATCTCTGGAAGAAAGTTTCAGAAATCTGCTTAAATTGATTATGATGATGTTGAGCTAGTGTTTTGTTTTTGTAGCAGGCAAATTCATGTTCACAGCTTTTTAGCTTTGCCTTTGCGTGACAGTTCAAAATGAAGCAAAGCCACGAGTCTGCAAGATGCCTTTTCTCTGTTGCTTTTGCACCTCTTGCCAGATACTTGTGTAGTGTATAGGCTATCCCATCTGCCCCAATGATTTCAGAAGCTTCTCTGAGACCAAATCTGAAACTTGTCAAAGTTATTATGTCCTCTTGCACCCCTAAAAACAACTAACTGATAAATAGTGGTAATTTGTATTAATTTGTGACTCCTTTGGGAGTGGTATTTTCAGGAACAAAACAAAACCATGCATTTAAGGCAATTGTTCAATAAAACCTCTGGTCGTCAGACTCCCATGTGAGCAGAAAGAATCTTTGTAGGAATGAGCTGTGAAATAAACAAGTGCAAGTCCTTGTGCTTCTGTAGTTGTCACTGATTCCTCTTGAGGCTTCAATTAATAAAATTTTTGGCCAAAAATCCTGAATTCTTAATTCAACAATTCAATATAATAAAGAAGAGCTTAAGCAATGCTTAAAAGAGGTAGATTTCATGCTAGAATATTTTAAAACCCATGTTTGCTAAATACTTATTTCAGTGAAGGAAGTTAGATTGCTGGTGTGTTGGTTGGTCTGTTTTGATTTTTTTTTTTTCCTTGCTTGTAGACTGACTTTCTGTCTCTACAGCTCAACAATCCATATTGCCATCCTCTGCTCTTTTTGTGGTTGATGTTAGTCCATTCGTATTGTTCAGACTGGGGAAGCTGATATGGCAGGGCCTGTTCATGTACATAGTTCCAGCATACTGTAAAAGTTATCTTGGTTACTTCAGATTTAGGGTGGGGTAGATTAGACGCAGGTTTAATATAAAATAGGAAGATTCGGACACTACTTATTTTGGTAGATAAGAGTCCAGATATTAACGCTTGTGTTGGTTTTTTTTTTTTAAAACCTATTTATACTTACACAGTAATGTGAGCTCTAATATTTTAATCATGCAGTGGGAGTATGGATTTTTTTTAGTTATTAATTTAGTGTTTAAATATGGCTTCTGCCTTATCCAGCATCACAAAATGGCCTAAAGTAAATTTGTCTTCTTTTCTTTTTTTTTTCTTTTTTCTTTTTTTTTTTCTTTTTTATTTTTTTTTTTTTTCAATGATAGGGATGTTTAGACAAGGTTGTACCGCTTTCAGGGTAATCACACCTAATATAGATGAAGAGGCTTCAATGATGGAGGATGTTGGTATGCAAGATGTTCACTTCAATGAAGTAAGTAAACATAAGAGTGTTAGAATTGATGCACATTGAAGTACTGTTTGTTTTCCAAAGTTTTGTGTTTCCATCTGGAGACTGACTAATGATATATATTATAATTGTTTTCTTAGCCACTATTATCCTAAAACTGAAATAAAAAATTTCTGTAAGCTGTCCTAGCTTTAGAGAATTTACTATATATGTATATTTTAAATAATGCACTAGCACATCAACACCACTATTGGAATAAAAATAAGCAAAATGGGGTTTTAAGCTGGTTGACAGGATGAACACTAATGTGGCTTATTTATTAGACTTAACAAGATGTGGGTTTTTTTAAACTGACTCTGATTTAGATTGTTCCTACACCAGCAATCTTGCAAACGTATTCAGTTTTTTGCTGGTTTACAGTTTACCTAAGCAAATATGCCATAACAATGAAAGTGGTTTTACTGACACCAGACTTGTGTCAATAGGGTTTTTTTCTGGATTAAGTTTCATTCCTTGTGTCTTTGCTGATCCATCTGTGTTAGCTCTACAGTAAATGTTATTATTAAGAAGCCTATATGAAAGGATTATGAATAATCTTGCTCATGAAGAACTACGTCTGTGCTATGTATTTGCGAGTATAGGTGGAGGAGGGAGGAACAGACCACTACTTGCAGTAGCTGTGTTGGTAAAATCCCTGGTGTGTAAGCATAATTGTACAACCAAAAATATTTTTCTTTTGTGTTTTATTCTGTATATGGCGAAGGTGTATGACAAAATTATTTGACTGTGCAAATTGTGGTGGTACTAACAGGGTACCTGCGTTACACTCCTAAGTTCTGGTACTGCTTTGCTCCCTAGTTTTAAGACAAAAATTGTTGACTTGCCTTTTTCTGGGAAGGCAGGAGTTGGAATCACTTGAAATGAGAAATATGGTGCTTTTTCTTTCCAAAGACAGCCAATAGCAGATTGCTTTTTTGAATTTTATGTGCTGTTTTCTTTAAATCACTGATTCTCTTGATCCAGCATGGATTTTAGCATGTTACTCAAACCAAAATGTAAGCTGCTCTAAGTGAGCCAAAAGTTGGGTTTCTAGTGACTACTGTTGATGGAAACTTTTGTTAGAAATTCTTGTCAGTATCTACCTGAACAAACTAAACTCTTTGTCAGAGCTAATTTTTTTTTATTATTATTTTTTAAATTGGAATGTCTTTATTCTCTTTCTCATTAGTCAGTCTCTGCAAAAAGAATATACTGTTTTTTCTGGGTCATTGAACCCTATGCGTGTTTGTTTCCATCTCTCAGTATTTCCATGGAATGGAAGTAAGTCAAGAGTGAAATTATAACCCTTGCCAAATTTCATTTTTCCCTGCATGCAACCCTTTTTAAACTTAACCATGTAGTACTCTGACTGATTAAATATTGAAAAAAAAGTTACTATTTTTCAGGTAACTTCTTATAGTTCACCCCAGGAAGAATATTAATGGGGAAGAGCTGTTTGGGTTTTAGACTAAAAGTCATAGATAAACTAAGATGACTAGTATTTTATAGAAGTACTTCAAAACAGGTAGTCTAGCTGCTGCATGAGTAGGAACATATTCATATATGGGGTGTTTCCTCAGTATGTTCTTATGTAAGCAAAACTGTGTTAGTCTAAGAGAACATCATATGACAGATCAATTGGGTACAGAAATCAGAAAGCAGAAACATCTTTCAAGATGTACTTTACTACTACTGAGCAAAATGTTGCTCTGCTGGGAATTCTTCCTATATGTGGTAACAAGAGTCATATGGAATTTCTCTCTCAAAACTCGAGATTTCCCTGGGTGCAACTTACTTTAGAGTTAAAACTCCAAAAGAGTAATTACAAGTATGGGAGGCTGGGGGGGATCCCTCCATGTTGCTAAAAGGGACAAAATGTCTTTTATATTCTCCAGTTTATATAAAGTCTTTCTAATTAAGTGAAATCTGTCTTAAGACTATGTAGTTTCTCATTTTAAAAATTGAAATTTTTACAATTCTCAATTCTCATTTTAAAAGAATTCTCTCTCAGGCCAGGGTTACTCTGACTCATTTCCTAAACTAGCCAGTTCAAAAACCAAAATTTTGTGGGTTTTTTTTTTTTTGGTTTTGGTTTTTTGTTTTTTTTAATAAAGTTACTGTGTGCATTTCATTAAAATAGTTGTTTACCCAGACAGCCTATTCAGCAGCACAAGTCAAATTCTCCTTGCAGAACTGAAATCATCTGGGTGTCAGAACTAGGAAAGTAAAAGCCTGGAACCTGACATCCTTTCCATGCTAGATTTTGCTGTAAGCCCTCCATCCGTAAGAGATCTGAGCTACGGCGAACAGGCGTGTGGCAGATGCCAGATTCCATGCAGATTAGGGTTGGAAACAATTTTATTCAGATTTGTTGCTTTCCAAAATTCAGAATACCGCTCCACCACAGTCAATCTCTACCTTTCTATTTGTTTTTTTCTGGTCTCTTGTTAACTATGACTTTCCATGAGAGGAATTATTCTAACTCGCAAATGGTAAATGAAAGAGCTTCACAGCTCAGATGGCACTATAGCTCTTGTAAGTGATCAATGTACAGTAAAATTCAATTTATTAAAGCACTTTATAAAACAGAAATTGGTACTTACCCAGACATACAAGATACTTTAAGTATGATGGTGAAGACTGGTATTCTTCAAGGATACTCAGGCTGATATTATTTAACATCTTCATTAGCGATCTGGGTCATGGGATACAGTGTATCATCAAGTGTGGATGAAACTGAGTAGAGGGTGCGTGACTGATCTGCTGGGAGCAGGGCTGCCATTTACAGGGTTATCAAACTGGAGGAACAAGTGACAACTTTCTCAAAGATCTACAAAGACAAGCGCGAAGTCTTGCATCTGAAAAAAAAATTTTAAAAAAATCGCCCAATGTCTCAGTAGAGGCAGGGGACGGACAGGCTGGGCAGCAACACTACCGAAAGACCTGGAAGTTCTGGTGGAGGAGAGGTTGAAGGGGAATCAGCAGTGTAGCCTTGTGGCAGCAAAGGCCAACTGCATGCTGGGCTGTATCAGAAAGATCGGAGAGTCAAGAAGTGGAGGGAAGTGGGTTTTCCCCCTCCTGCTTGGCATTTGTGGCGCCCCATCATTAATCCTGTGCTTTGTGCTGCACCCACAAAGTCAAGGGAGATATCAACAAACTGGAAAAAGTCCAGACACTAAGGTGGTTAGGGGAAGAGCCAGACTCTTCTGAGAGATGCACAATAGAAGAGTAAGAGGCCGTTCTCACAGATTACAAGGAAAAACTCTGATTGGATATGTGGAAAAAACATCTTCCCAGAAGAATGGATAAGCACTGAGACAGGTGGCCCAGAAATGTTCTGTTCTTTTCTTCCCTCCTGTCAGCTCTCCCACACGAAGCTTTTGCTCTTTAGATTTTTTTTTTTTCCTCCTGCATGCAAAAAACCTTTTTACTGCTTTGCTGCATTTGGATGCCCTCTGGTGTCTGAGTTGACTCTTGTCATAAAACTGCATTTGTGGGCAGCCTTTGTAGTCCAGCAATGACGCTGGTCTTTCAGTTCTCATCACTTGGTTGCCGAGGATGGAGATATTGGGAAGTCTATACAGTCCCATAATGACTGGGGGAAAAGAAGGGATGTTCTAGGGATTGTTGCAGCACGTGGATAAGGGTAGCATTTTTCAGTCTCAGTATTAAAGTCAGCTTTTCTTAGTGATGTCTACGTCTCAGTCCTCTGCCGAGGGAAGGAAGGGAATAGCATAGTATTGGATCCCTCCTTAGGATAAAAGGAGTTATTTCCAGCTTCTGGCTTCACCCGCTATGATGCAAGCGTGATACCGGAAGGTCTCAAGAAGTAAAAATGCCATGTCTTCTGACACCTCTCAATCTCAGACTTGGATTCTCCCGGAGGTTCTTGGAGCACCAGACATGTTTGAATAGGACTGAGGTGTGTTAGGGAATGTGGATGGAAGTGGGCTCAGTGGTTCCATCACAATCCAGCTGTGACCAGCTTTGTCACAGGAGCTATAAGCTGTTCCATAATATCTGTAACATTGTTGTAATTTAGTTAATGGAGTTAGCTGTGTAATTTTGAATTTATGAAAAATAGAGTGAAGTAATAATGTTATCTTAGTTTTGTTACACTTATTGAAGTAGAAATTAAATCCATAGAAAATAAAGTAATATGACAAACTGAAGGAAAGGACTTTATAATTATGGTATGACTGCTCTAATGCAAAATGTATATTTCTATTTTAATGTACAAGTAAGCATAGTACTTATTTAATCTTAAATAACTGTCTTTTTGCTATGAGAGTATTAGGATCAAACCCAGCAAAGCCAAGGTGGTTTCTTGCTTGTATCTTTGTTTTATTGTTGATGTTTTTATTGTTTTATTGTTGATGGTTTTATTGTTGATGTAATTTATTTGATGGTTTCCTTCTGAACTATTACAGTTAAGTGTTTGTATAGCTACCTTTTAAAAACAGTGTTATTTGCAGAAAAACAAAACAAACCACCATGTTTGAAAAAACGTTACAAGTTCAAGTCCTCACACAGGTGTCATTTGTAGACTTATCAGGAGTATCTAAAAGAAAAACATTCTTTGTGGTAAATACAAAGAGTACATCTGTACACTCAAACCATTCTTATTTCCTTTTAGCAATTTTTGATTGCCACAGTAATTTAAATTACTATGTGTAGATAATTTTGTCGTGAGGCAGGATCTCCCTTTTCATTGGGAAGAACTTTGGTGTAATTATTTGCCGTGCTTTCATGAGTACTGAACTGTTTTACTTTTTCAAATGTGTATCCAAATCTAGGATGTGCTGATGGAATTGTTGGAGCAGTGTGCTGATGGACTCTGGAAGGCAGAACGCTATGAACTCATTGCTGACATATATAAACTTATAATTCCTATTTATGAAAAACGGAGAGATTTCGAGGTACTAAATTCCATCATAAGTAAATTTGAGCAAGAAAAGAAATCCCAATTTCTCTAGTCTAACTGCATGATACATTGCACATAAAAGGAGTGTTACAACTGTAACTGAAATGTGTTGAAATTTTTGTTTTATTTTTTAATAATTAAAAGTTGTTTTATTTAAATAAATATAATTAAAAATTAATCTTGCATATTGTCATTCCGATATAAGTGCTAAACCTATTACTACTGTTCAATGAAACAGTGTTTTAAGTTATTAACTACAAGGATATTGTTCATTGTTGTTTTAAGATAGCAAAATTCTATGTTATTCTTTTACCCCATGATTGTTTTCTTTTATTTTTAGAGGCTTGCTCATTTATATGATACTCTTCATCGAGCATACAGTAAAGTAACAGAAGTTATGCACACAGGCAAGAGACTGCTGGGAACTTATTTCAGGGTAGCGTTCTTTGGACAGGTGAGTATTACTTAACTTTCATTTGTCTGTAGTATGCAGTAAGAAACACCTGAATTTATTTTACAAGGTATACTATTTCATCATCTATATTGATGCCATGACATAAAAAGCACAAGAAATGTGGTCCGTAAGAAATAATTAAACACAATCAATAATTAAGTTTAAAACATTTGTCAATTCCGATACAATTCTTCCTTATTTTCCTCAGTAAATTTTTTGCTTTTTTTTTTTTCCTTCTTTTATTTACTACCTTAAGGCAGCGGTAAGTTTTCTATAATGTCAGTTCTCAGCAATGTATTGACTTAATGTCTGTAGTGCTACAGTGTGGTTTGCAAGGCTGCTTCTTAGATTGGTATGCATTAATAGCCATTGCAATTACAAAATAACATTAAGTTCCATTTAGAGAACAAATCACTCTATGCATCAGTATTGCATGCTTTAAGAAAAGTTCTGGCTGTGTATTGGACAGCTTCACGTCTAGAATGCATATGTATCTGTATGGTATCACGCAGTATCAAGTAATACACTTCCTACATGCATAGCCCAGTTGCTAATTGTTCAGCTGAGCATGGAGAATTGTAAAATACTCTGAGCAGTATAACTTTACATGTATTCTGTTGTCTTTTATAACTTTATAGCAATACCAGTTTACAGACAGTGAAACAGATGTTGAGGTAATTACAGTAACTGCTTACAAAGCAAGCAATGCAGTAAAAACTACTGCATTTCACCTTAGTTTGATGTGGGTATTTTTGTCAATCTAGCCTGTGTTTATACATGATATGTTGTGCTTTTCTATTTTGTCTGGTTTTGTTTGAGAAAAATATTTATTTTCTGATTTCAAACATGAACTCGGACATGGCTTGTTGTTTTAAACCAAAGACCTGTTTCACTTTCCACGTACTCTAGATTGCATTCAGTTACGGTTTTAAAACAAATGCTTTATGTAATGAATTAAAGTAGTATATGCCTATTTAGTACAACATAAAATTTAAATTTTTATTACCATATAAAGAAATTTTTCAGATTATTGTTATGTCAACCATTGCCAAAGTACTCACTTGTGAATCAGGTAGTCCTGTTGGGCAAGAAGATTTCTGTTTTGGCAAGTGAAACAGTGCTGAAAGTTCACTTTCGTTTAAAAAGTGAAGAAAAGTTATCTCAAAGGCTTGGCACACCATAAAATTACAACAAACCTTTAAAATTTTAACTTTGTGTGTTTCCATTATCTTTCACACATTCTGTAGTAGATAATTACATGTTTCTGTTGTGGGTGGTTTGTTTTTGTTTAGGTTTTTTTTTTTTTTCATTCTCTTAGGAAACCTTTTTTACTTGAATCTTAATTCCTCTCTGTTTACATTTGCTTGAATCCTGATGTTAAATGTTTGTATTTGCTTTGAGCCACAAACTTTATGTTCATCTTAATCATTCCCTTATGTAGGGCTTTTTCCAAGATTTTGATTACTACTTTTTTTTTTTACAGGGATTCTTTGAGGATGAAGATGGAAAGGAATATATCTATAAAGAGCCTAAACTCACGCCTCTTTCAGAAATTTCCCAGAGACTCCAAAAACTGTACTCTGACAAATTTGGATCTGAAAATGTCAAAATGATTCAGGATTCTGGCAAAGTATGATATTTTTTGTGCGCTCTAAAAAATTCTGATATATTACTTGCACTAATCCACTTAAAATACTGTGGGATTGCTGTCCTTTACTCATTTGGTACACATGCTTGTTGAAGGGCACGGGAGAAATATCGTCTGCTATTAAGTTTATCTTTAAGAAAAATGAAAAAGCTTCATTTTCATTGTGTGACCTCTCAAAATAACAATTGTATCATAGAAAAAATTTGGATTATGATCATATCCTTTGTTACCTTGAGCTGTATTTCAGGCCAGTTCTTGCACAGTCATTCTTTGGAAGTTTTCCCTTTTCTGCACCTTGAGAGCAGACTCCAAACTTTCTTCTGAAATAAGAAAGAGACTACTCTTCTAAGAGTAGTACCATATGTAAATAACATTTTAATTCTGTATCAATTGTTCTATCTTTTGCCTATGTCTTTGAGCCTGTTCAATTTTATAAATGCTTAAACTGTAGAAAAAATGCTCCATGAAGTCATCTAGTGAAATCGAGATTTGTTATAGGAAATGCTTTCCTTTGTAATTGGGAACTCCATAACTGGTAAACTGAAGAGGACTTACAGTATCCCATAGGCTGAGAAGAATGCATAATGCACAAGATGCCTTTCTTTTCAATGTATTCCTTTCATTCCCTTCCTCAGCCGACTTTTAACTTTTGTTTGGCTTCAGACTCTTTGGTGATTTTCTTGTATTATTTCCTGTCTCTCCTGTTCCTTGATTCTACCACTGAGATCACACAATGCTGGGCTTCTTGACCTGAAAGTGCATCAATGGTGGGCTTTTCAATAATTCTACTCAGACTGGAACTTTAAAAGGAGAGGAAGACTTATGCAAGTATTATGCCATGGAAGGCAAGAGATTTATATTGTACTCTCAGTTTTTCAGAGCTCTTCCAGTGTACTCTCCTGAATTCTTTACAATTAATTATAATGCATGTGTTTGTCAGCATTTGTAGAGAACTTTTTTTTTATCAGCTGTATGAGAATTAGTACATAAATTACCACTTAAGTTCCAGTGTAATAATCTGAAAACACTGCAGATTTTAATATGCTTTTAAAAATAGAATCACAGAATGGTTTGGGGTGGAAGGGACCTTGAAAGGTCATCTAGTCCAACCCCCCTGCAATAAGCAGGGACATCTTCAACTAGGTCATGTTGTTCAAAGCCCCATCTAACCTGACCTTGAATGTTTCCAGTGATGGGGCATCTACAACCTGTCTGGGCAACCTGGTGCAGTGCCTCACCACCCTCACAGTGAAGAATTTCTTCCTAACATCTAATCTACATCTACCCTCTTTCAGTTTAAACCTGTTACCCCTTGTCCTTGTCCTATTGCAACAGGCCCTATTAAAAAGTCTGTCCCCATCTTTCTTATAAACCCCCTTTTAATTATTGAAAGGCTGCAATAAGGTCTCCCTGGAGCCTTCTCTTCTCCAGGCTGAACAATCCCAACACTCTCAGCCTGTCCTCATAGGAGAGGTGCTCCAGCCCTCTGATCAGCTTCATGGCCCTCCTCTGGACTCACTCCAACAGGTCCATGTCTCTCCTGTACTGGGGCCCCCAGAGCTGGATGCAGTACTCCAGGTGGGGTCTCACCAGAGCGGAGTAGAGGGGGAGAATCCCCTCCTTTGACCTGCTGGTCACACTTCTTTTGATGCAGCCCAGGACACGGCTGGCTTTCTGGGCTGCAAGCGTACACTGCCGCCTCATGTTGAGCTTCTCATCAATCAACACCCCCAAGTCCTTCTCCTCGGGGCTGCTCTCAATACCTTCACCCTCCAGCCTGTATTAATACCGGGGGGTTGCCCCAAGCCATGTGCAGGACCTCGTACCTGGCCTTGTTGAACCTCATGAGGTTCACATGGGCCCACTTCTCAAGCTTGTCCAGATAATGGCATCCCATCCCTCAGGCATGTCAACAGCACCATACAGCTTGATGTCATCTGCAAACTGAGGGTGCAGCTGATCCCACTGTCTGTGTCATTGATGAAGATATTAAACAGGACTGGACGTAGTACAGACCCCTGAGGGACATCACTCATCACTGATCTGCATCCAGACATTGAGCCTTTGACCACTACTCTCTGGGTGAGACCATCCAGTCAAATCTTTATTCACTGAATAGTCCATCCATCAAATCCATCTCTTTCAAATTTAGAGAGAAGGATGTTGTGGGGACCGTGTCAAAGGCCTTACAGAAGTCCAGATAGATGACATCAGTAGCTCTTCCCTTGTCCACTGATGTAGTCACTCCGTCAAGTAACCAACCAGCATGTTCCAGTAAAAAATAGATAACAGAAGTGAGACCTTAGCTCTGTTCCCAATTTACTCCAGGACTTACCTGATGACTTCATGTGTGTATTTGCATTGTTGTTTTTCACAGTTTATAGAAATGAAATGGCTAAGTGACAGGCAGAGATAACATGAGTGCTTAAAGTGGGACTAAAATGATATGCAACAAGTTTGAGATGCACAGGTTTAGGGTGTGTTCTTCATCCAATGGTTGGGGGAATTTACAAAAAAAATAAAAATCCTCAGTACTGGAGATTAGTTGCCACTCTTACCAAATTAAAGATCTGCCAGTCCATGCAGCTCTTTGCCAGTTCTAGAAACAAAATTAACTGAGTAGTGAAGCCTTCAATTTCCCTTCTCCCAGCAGAGTATTCTTTGGGTGTCAGAGTTTGGACAGCCAGGTTGAGAGGAATGCCTTTTAAAAGTGATACCTGGACTATTTGCTATGTAGGGATTTATTTTTAGTTATTAACTGTTTTTTATATGAATAACAATTTTTGGTCTCTAGTCTACTGTTGTATCAACAGTCGTGGAGGACAAGTATATGTTTCTGGGGTCTCTTTCTGTGCCTTCACTTCACATCCAGTATTAAGTGTTAAACATAGGTAAAACTCTGTATTATGTTTTGTTTGCAGTTCTGCATATAGCAAATATCAATAATGGTAGTGTTTAAAAAAAAAAACAAAACACAAACCACCAAACTCCCATGTGTTTTAACACATCTACCTGTGTTGTCTTCCTAATAGAAGACTAGCCAAGTATGTCAGAGAAAGCCCCATGAGAGCAATAGTTTCCTGTGTCTTCAGTAACTTACAGGTCAGGAGACCTAATTTAATTTCTGAAAGTCGTGTGACTACAATTAAATCCATTTTATTCACAATGTAGCTATTTGGGTTTTTTTTTCTTGTGTTTTTAAGGTAAATCCTAAGGATTTAGATTCAAAATATGCATATATTCAAGTTACACATGTAATTCCATACTTTGAAGAAAAAGAGTTGCAAGAAAGAAAAACAGATTTTGAAAGGACTCATAACATTCGTCGTTTTATGTTTGAGATGCCTTTTACTCAAGCTGGTAAACGACAAGGAGGAGTAGAAGAACAGTGCAAGAGACGGACTATTTTGACAGGTACTGATTGAATGGAAACTTCCTTTAAAAGAAAACTGCTTCTTTGGTTTTTTTATACTTAATTCTTGATACTAGGGGTGTGTGTGTGTATATATATATATATATATATAGTATATTTTGTCAGGAAAAAATCCTTTAGAAGATTTCATAGAATCACAGAATGGTTTGGGTTGGAAGGGACCTCAAAACCCATCTAGTTCCAACCCCCCTGCCATGGGCAGGGACACCCTCCACTAGACCATGTTGCCCAAAGCCCCATCCAACCTGGCCTTAAACACTTCCAGGGAGGGGGCATCCACAACCTCTCTCGGCAACCTGTTCCAGTGCCTCACCACTCTCACAGTACAGAATTTCTTCCTAACATCTAATCTAAATCGACCCTCCTTCAGCTTAAGGCCATTCCCCCTTGTCCTGTCACTACACCCCCTGATAAACAGTCCCTCTCCAGCTTTCCTGTAGGCCCCTTCAGGTACTGGAAGGCCGCAATTAGATCTCCCCGGAGCCTTCTTTTCTCCAGGCTGAACAATCCCAACTCACTCAGCCTGTCCTCATAGGAGAGGTGCTCCAGCCCTCTGATCAGCTTCGTGGCCCTCCTCTGGACTTGCTCCAACAGGTCCATGTCTCTCCTGTACTGGGGCCCCCAGAGCTGGACGCAGTACTCCAGGTGGGGTCTCACAAGAGCGGAGTAGAGGGGCAGGATCACCTCCCTCGACCTGCTGGTCACACCTCTTTTGATGCAGCCCAGGACACGGTTGGCTTTCTGGGCTGCAAGCGCACACTGCCGCCTCATGTTGAGCTTCTCATCAATCAACGCCCCCAAGTCCTTCTCCTCGGGGCTGCTTTCAATCCATTCCTCGCCCAGCCTATAGTCGTGCTTGGGATTGCACCGACCCGCATGCAGGACCTTGCACTTGGCCTTGTTGAACGTCATGCGGTTTGCACAGGCCCACCTCTCCAGCCTGTCAATGTCCCTCTGGATGGCATCCCTTCCCGCCAGCGTGTCGACCACACCACACAGCTTGGTGTCATCAGCAAACTTTTTCACACATGACTGTTGGAGGTGACAAGAATTGCAAAGTATACCAAAATACTGTTAGACAAAACAACCTTTTAAAATTACTACATACTTGAAAATAATACTCAAAAATGTGATATGCAGTTGTGACTTTGAACCAATCACTCTGCTTTAGTTTCTCATTTGTTAGCTTTAGAAGGGAGAGAGAGTGTCCATCTATTTCCCCATAGGCTCAAACTTTAAAGATGTTTAGTTCAGTGATACAAAGCATTTTATTATACCTTTAAGGGAGGTAGTGAAAAGTTATTGTGTGTTTGGCAATGTTTCTGTATAATGTGCAAATCTGAATTCGTGAAATAGAGTTGCGCTTTGACTGGAAGCATTAATTCAAATGGTCTAATTCTGTTCTGTATGGGTTTTTCCATTTCACTTAAAGTCCTTTATAGCTATCAGCTAAAATACTTTTCATATTTTAAGGCAAAACTAGGTTTTCAGATTGGTTTCTTCAAGGGATAATCCTCAAATAATTTTTTTTTTCCTTAAGCTTCAAGAATTCTGAATCTGGAGTCTAGCTTTCCTTGTTCTTAGAAAAAGACTATTTTGTGTTTTGTCTCTGTTAAACATGAGCTTCTGTATCACTGTCTTAATATAGTCTAAATAAATGACTTTAAAATGTCAACTGTCCATAGCTAGTACTTGAGGAAAGAAAATACAGCTTTGCTATTTTTGATTCTTCTCTCTCCTCTGAGATATGTGGATGATAAGCAATTTGTTTTACAGTTCTCACATGAATGAAGTTCCAGTGGATTATTTCTTGGTTATTATTAGTAGCAGTAATGGCAATGATATTTCTTTTCTGTAATACATGTAAAGCTCTGCACATTTACATTTTCAATATTTTGTTTCCGTGTACATTTGGTAGTATTTCTAATTATAAAATATCTTATTAAATTGGGTAACTACTTATGACAAAATGAGATTTTAGCATAAAATTCTGTCAAAACATACCTTATTGAAAAGCCTCTTTCTAACTATATTAAATTTGTTTCTGTCCATAGCTATACATTGTTTCCCATATGTGAAAAAGCGCATTCCAGTAATGTACCAGCACCATACTGACTTAAACCCAATTGAAGTAGCCATTGATGAAATGAGTAAAAAAGTTGCAGAACTTAGGCAGCTTTGCTCTTCAGCTGAAGTAGATATGATCAAATTGCAGCTGAAGCTACAAGGAAGTGTCAGTGTTCAGGTAAGACCATGTACTTTGCCATTTAACTGCTTTGCTTGCTGCTGTCCCTGAAAAATTATAAAAGTAGTGTTTTATCATTTAGTTTCTATTCTGTATATTCAGGAATGTCTTAAATTAGAAATATGCTCACTGTTTGCAGTTATTTCCAGAATAGGAAAAGCAATAAAAGTATTTCATATAAACACTGCTCAAGGACAGTTATATGAAAGGATTGATTTGTCTCTGGAATCTATGGTGGTCTGAGCCCCACCAGGCTTTGATGTAAAGCTGAAGCTACCATAAAATAGTGACCTCACATGTGAGGAGGAATGAACATACCTTGCCTAGATGTAGGTCTGCTCACAGTAGGTTCAACATGCTTCTTTTTGCTTTTGTATTTTGGTAAGATGCCTATGGAGATGAAGAGGGAGTGCCAAAATATAGGAGGAGGGTAATAGTAGAAAATCTCACTGTGCAACATTTCATTTTGCCTAAGGCAAGCAAGAACTGAATGTATAAAGAAACCGTCAGATTCATCAAAATAGGGTACATAGGACAAATCAATATGGTAAGGGGCTTAAGAATGCAATGACAACAGTGCTGCTCTATTATTTTTAATTTATTCAAATCAAAAGAACAGTAAACACACTCATCAGAAATGAACTGGTGTCACGCTGAAGAGAAAAGGAAAAAAAAAAACAAAAACAAAACACCCAAAGTTCCAGAATCAGGAAGTTGTCAAGCTAGCATTTGGGATGAGAAGCAAGGGACTCTTAATATAAAAGAATAATAGGGATTAGTCAGAAATCATTGAATCCACTTTTCATGTAGCTGCCATAATAGCACAATTAAATTTCTGTTAATTATGGCAGAATTTTCAGCTTAGAAGTGTGTTTTCAATAGATAACAGTCCAAACAGTAGTAGATTTAGCTAATTTTCCCACCCTAATTTCATAAACGGAGATGACAGATTGGCAATATCAGCTGTTACTTTGCCACATCATTGAAGTGGTTTCTTTGTACCAGGCCAGGTTCATACACCTGTATGAGGTCTGTAGAGACTTCTCCTGCTCTTGTGTTCCAACTCCAGCAGTTTTCTTGTTTCATAAGTCCAACTTTTTTGAAATTAATGTGTTCTCCTAAGAAAAACAAATCAGACCTGTAGTACTTGTTATTGCTAAGACAATATGCCAGACAACTGACTTAATTTTGTAATTCTTGTTCTTTTTAGGTTAATGCTGGTCCATTAGCATATGCAAGAGCTTTCTTAGATGACACAAACACCAAAAGATATCCAGACAATAAAGTAAAGCTGCTAAAGGAAGTTTTTCGGTATGTTTTTTGAAGAAAGAAAAAAATACTTTTTTCAGGACTGATAGCATAAGAATTTATTTTCAGACTTTTAACATTTATAGTGTTTTGACTGCATTAAAAACATGCTTTAAGGTGGCATTTTGAATTAATCTTTTTGATTTTGTATTCCTGATTGAGATCTTTTTTATTATTTTATCTAAATCAGGCAATTTGTTGAAGCTTGTGGGCATGCTCTGGGTGTAAATGAACGACTTATAAAGGAAGATCAGTTGGAATATCAAGAAGAAATGAAAGCAAACTACAGAGAAATGGCAAAAGAGCTTTCTGAAATAATGCATGAGCAAGTATGTACTGAAATTAAATTATTCATACTAGCATTCAGAATGTAGCTGTAATGTGAACCAACTAGGAGAAGTGTATGTAATGCTTTACATAAGAGGACTGGGTTTTTTGGGGGGTTGGGTTTGTGTTCTCCCCCCGCATTGGAATATAAGTATATCATGGAATTGTGGAACTTTGTCATTTTTTTTTCTCTTCATGAATTTTCTGCAGATACTTTCTTAATGAATAGGACTTAATTCTGAAGGTCAAGAAAGTAAATCTGGTTGGCACCAGCCTGATTTTTAGTAGGAGAGGAGGATTACAGTAAAGATAAAACAAACTTGATGACATGAATATATATGTCATTTACACTTCATATGTGTAGTTACAGGGATCTCTATTCAGTGACCCAAAAAGTTCATTTCAGTATACACTTTATGCTAACTGTAGGGGCATTTGATCTGCAAGCTTAGCCCTTTTTATTTAGATTTTGGAGGTGTAAGCATTTACTTTTACAACAAAGAGTTAAACATCTTTCAGGAGGTATCCCAACACATTTTCTTGAGGGGGATCCATTACAGACAAGCTGGAGGTATGGGGAAAGGAAAACCAGAACTCTCATGGAGCAAGATATAGAATTTTGCATCTGGGATCTATGGTAGAAATGTCTCCTGACTTCAGAGGCAAGGATGTTATTTCAAGGAGGACAGGAACGGCTGAAGATTCATGCATTATCCCTGCCTTCTTGACATTTTTATTCATCATACTCATCACGCCAGGTTCCTTTTCTTTCATCCACTCTTATTTGTATAATCTTTTTAAGTTCTTAAGGTTCTTAACCCTTAAAACTTGTATTTCTGCCCCACAAGAAATACCTGTGTTTTCTGATAATGTTTTACTTTACAAATGCACATCTAAGACTTTCTTAGATGTATGACCATAATAGCAACTCTTCTTAGTCTAGGAACCAGTGCATCCTAGTCTGGGTAACCATCTGATACAAAGAGGAGCTCTGAGTTTCTCTTGCCTGTACAAAACCTATAGGCTTTACTCAGAAATCAAATTGTACAGGAAGAATCAAACTTGAGACCTACCTGAAGCATTCAGTCTAGCTGACATTTAAATGCTTTGTTAATCTTCCAACTTTTTTTCAGGATTGCATCCTTTCAAGGTACAATGACTTTACCAATTTACTATTTTTTACATCTCAATTACTGTATTGTTATCCAATAAATACTTGCTCAAAATACTAGTCAGCTTGCCAGTATAACAGCTTATCTGTAGGTTTATCGAAGAAAGATTTGCCTTTATTCTATCCTTGCTTAGATGGTATCCAAAACTTCTATGGCAATTTTTTTTTTTTTCTGTTCAAAAATTTGTCAAGTGTCTAAAGTTTACTTCACACACTCTCTTGCTCTCCGTTATTTCCTGATCTGTTTTTTTCGGGTACTGTGCTATGAGTAGTTCTGTGCTATGGTATAATTATGGTGAAGCACAAGAATACAGCAAGTACATAGGCTTTATTCAGAGAAGGGACAAACAAGTGATGCCCATAAGATAGTGTGAGCAGAATGTGAAAGTACAGCACTCACTGCAGTAATGTGTACTGTTAGCCTACCACCGTGTTCTTTTTATATAAATGTAATTAGTTGTAAATAATTAAAACATGCTATGGTGTTGGGTTGTTTTTAAAAAAATTGATCACTCCCCTGAAGGCTTAGAATCATGAGACTCTTAACTGAAATCTTTAAAAATGTGTCACCTTTGTGTGCCTGCCTATTGCTGTATTTGGAAAAAGAGCTTCTCACTACATTTGTTCTAACGTCAACTATTAGCTGTCTTGTGATAGTGTGGATTTAACATAATTTCAAAGATTCTATCATGAAAAATATAGAAAAGAATCTTAACAGATTTTTCTTTTTTTCTCCTTTGCTGCTTGCCATTATGATCAGATGGGATGGTAATTAGTTTTCTTTACTTTTTGTTCCTAGTTTGTCTAATCTTTATATAATTCCTTTCTTTCCAATATTTCTAATCTTAGCATCAGGAAATTTATAGCTGTTAAGAATGAAGTGGTTTTGGTGCTTCCATAGCTTTTGTTAAGAAATGCTCAAATTGTATCTAAGTCAAAACAAAGAAGAAAGCAAGCAAAAAAAGGGCAAAAAGGAAGCCTGTTGTCCTTGTGAAACTCCTTTTGAAAGTTAACAAGAGAAATGGGAAAAGCTATTCAAGCTTCCTCCTTCCTCTAGAGAGGACAATGCAATACCTAAATTAGGAGAACTGATGTTGGAGACATAACTACTGTCCTCCTAAATCTAGTAGAGGATGGCTGAAAAGAGTAACCATCCCCAAAAGAAGTTCTGTGCAATTGAGAAAGTACTAAAAAGTTGAGTTGATAGCTGGCCAATTTCATAATGTGCTGCTTGTTTTAGAAATGCTTGTGTCATTTTGTAACATTTTGGTAAATACATGTTTTCCATTTTAAGATTACTCCTGTTGAAGAAAAGACCAGTGTTATGCCTAATTCACTACACATTTTCAACGCCATAAGTGGAACTCCAACAAGCACAACAGTTCATGGGATGCCCAGTTCTTCTTCAGTTGCATGATTGTTTTGTAAAGGAAAGTATGTTCAGTTTTGGTTTTTTTTTTTTTTTTTAAAGTATGTGGATTTGCTTCATTGTGTGCAAACTCAGGATGAATTTGAAGCTAAATGTTGGGCACGTGCAAGCTGCATAATTCATACGAATGTCTGAGCACACTTAGCAAATAGCAGTTACTGGTAATAGTCTTTTAGAGTAAGGGAGGCGCACATGTATTTTTTAATCTTGCTTGTAGCGTTTAAAAGTATTCACGATGTCATTGCAGAAGTGCGTGTTGGAAAACTATAAAGTTGAAGTTAATTTCTCTTTTTCATTAGAAAGTAGTATTAAAATGAATTGCACATAACAAAAAAGTGTTGTGGGATGTAATTTTGCAGATATGTAACATTCAGGTGTTCTTCTTGTGTATGGCACAT
This sequence comes from Grus americana, assembly GCF_028858705.1. NCBI lineage: Eukaryota > Metazoa > Chordata > Aves > Gruiformes > Gruidae > Grus > Grus americana. The sequence continues at coordinate 160,795,491 of NC_072852.1, forward strand.
AGAGATTGATTCCAAGTACAAGAACTATTTTGGGGCTAGACAGAGACACTAGTTTTTTGGGCTTAACGGAACTGACAATAGTAGTTTTTGTACCATTTGGCAAATTGTTGTGCATTATTTTATACCTTGTTGCATTTTGGAGGTATGTGAGCTTAGATCTTATTAAACAACTAAATACAACCAAAGGTCTGTATTAATGAACACTGAGTTATACTAAAATATCAATAGTAGTAAATTGTTATGTACATATTGTTTGTTAATACAGTCCATACAGTCTGTACATAAATGTATTACATTTCTAAGCATTTTTTAATATTCATACCAGCTCTTATCTTTCTGCTTTCAGTTTATTGTGAAAATTTGCTCATTCCAAGTATATGCAGACTTTACAGTTCATTTATTCCTGTATATACATAAGTGCAATATCAAGATGTATACAGTCTTTGCTATGTTAGGTTTATATGCAGTTATTAAAAGGAAAAAAAAACTTTTTTGCCAAAGCAATGGAATATGTAATTGGTGATCATGGTTACTGTGGTAAATGGTGGTATAATTTAAAGCTTTTTCCATATTCTTATTCTTTTAAGACATTAATTTAGTAATTTTATATTTGGGGAAAATAAAGGTTTTTAATTTTATTTAACTGGAAGCACTGTCCTGCTGTAATTAAACATTCTGTACTACATCTATATTAAAAGGAAAAAAGTAGTTACTTTTCTTACTGTGTGCTCTGGTTTTTATTTTAGGTATGTCCCTGAGATTGGGGAAAGATGAAAGCTTGATTTTAAAAAAAAAAAAAAAAAAAGGCTTTTTGCAGCTTAAGTATCAGATGAGATGCAGATACTTCTGGGGTGTATTTCATATTCCTTGTCAATAAAGGGAATTTAGGTTATTAGTTAAGACATCGGTTCTGGATCCATCATGTTTGACTCAAGGTTGTTGCTCACCACTATAGTTAATATTAGGAAGTCTTCAAAACTTTTCATTGAATGACAGTAGAAATCATCTTTTCCTCATCCTGGCAGTGAAATGCTGGATAACTCTACTTTTTCCAATTACGTTTCTGAAACAAAATTCCTGTTTGTTTAAAATTCTTTTCCTTTAAAAAAAAAAAAAAAACAGGGAAAAATACCCTCCAGATAAAATACTTCTAGCCAGTGAATCCATAATACTGTGATGAGAGACAGTGCTCCTTTTCCTTCTTCATCCTATATGTTTTCACTTTTTTGTTCATTTGTGGAATGGGTGTAGGAATACTTTGTTATGTATCAATGTAGTTAGTCTCTAAAGGTATTTCGTTATTAGGAGAAAATATCCCATGAAGTTGTTTTGCCATTCAGGAAGACTTCTATATCAATATATTAATAGACATTGTGTACATCATGGTGGTTTCTTGTAATTACCGCTACTTTCTCTTAACTTCCCCTTTGCCCTGGGAGCAGGACTGACAGTTTCCTACAGTTGTACAACACTTTTTGCACTAAGACCTCAATTTGACACAGTTGTGTCTGCTAACCAATGTATAAATGTAGTATGTATTAATAATTTAATATGTATCTATGTATATTTATATACATCTAAATATATGTGTATCTGTTTTGCTTACTTGCTTGAAAGTTGGCCTATGAAAAGTAGTGAAATGTCGTTGGCAAAAGCTTGATGTAGGTTTTCATAGAGTAATATTAATGATTAGCACATGTTCAATTCTAAGTATACAGACATTTTGGTTATAATCTTAAATGATGCATTTATATGAGAGAACACACCCTCTATTGTTTTAGTTTTAGATATGCTAAGATTATAATTGTTGAGTTTTACCTTCTGAATAAGTCATTCTGTGCCAGCCTCCCTTTTCTGCTGTTACTTTTGCAACATGTAAATTAAGTATCTAATATGGGTTATTTTATTTATAAAGACTTGGGCTCTGTACTGGTTTTGGCTAGGATAGAGTTAATTTTCTTCACAGTACTATGATGCAATGTGTTGGATTTGATGAAAACAGTGCTGATAACACAGGGATGTGTTAGTTACTGCTGAGCAGTGCTTACACAGAGCCAAGGCCTTTTCTGCTCCTCACACCACCCCACCAGTGAGTAGGCTGGGGGCGCACCAGGAGTTGGGAGGGGACACAGCAGGGACAGCTGACCCCAACTGACCAAAGAGATATTCCATATTCAGCAATAAAAACTGTGGAGAAAGTTTGCCAGGGCAGCGGTTGCTCAGGGACTGGCTCAGCATTGGTCAGCTGGTGGTGAGCAGTTGGGGTTTTTTGCATCATTTGTTTTTCTTTCTTTTTGTTTATTTGAGGTTTTTTATGTATTAAACTGCCTCTATTTCAACCCGCAAGTTTTCACACTTCTACTCTTCTGATACCTTCCCATATCCTGCTGCAGCGGAGCAAGCGAGTGGCTGTGTGAAGTTAAACCACGGCAGTCCTTTTTGGCACCCAACGTGGGGCTTGAAGGGTTTGAGATAACAGATTTGACCTCAGTGTGTTAGAGGGAAGTTACCATTATCATCTGTTTAATGGTTGCTGGTCACAATGTTGATTTGCTTGTGTTCTTGGCATTGATTTATCTGATCAATGCCATGCTCTTTTTTTTTCTTGCTGTACATCACATTTGAGAGCTCGTTATTTGACTTCTGGCATTTGCTGTGCAGTGTAGCACTTGGTTGTGTTTTGCGTGGGAGAACTATGATAAAAGCATTGTCCTTGAGCCTAACCTGGAATTTGGGCCCTGTGGTGTTGCCTTCCCTTTACTACAGGAACCATCTCATGAAGATAATTAACAAATTTGTTTTGCTTTTCTCTTCCGAGAATCAGGCAGTGGAGGGAATGAAGAATGGCACCTACCCCTTCTTTTCCTGCAGGGTTAGATATTTTCTCCCTTTTTACAGTAACTCTTCAGTATCTTGAACATCCTTGGGTAACCAAAATACTCCTACTAGCATGTTTCAAGAATATGTTTCCAGCTTTTCCTAAGGTTAACCAGCTGTTTAGGAATATCACACAGGGATGTGTTCTAAGGCAGTACGGTTATGGGTAGCAAGGCATGTGGAACGATATGGGCAGGTACCTAGGACTGTCATCTCTGATGGTCTGGGACTTCACCCCCAACCAAGTGCAGGATCTTGATGAAGTGATAAAATGTTTGGGAAAAAAAAAAAAAAAAAAAAGAATGCCCTGGTTATGCCAGACACACAACTTACCACCCTGTGCTGGGGCCTGGCATATGCCAACTGAGTACTATCAGCACCCTCAAGGGGAAGAGGAGGGTCTCTGCAGCAGAAGACATACAAATAGCCCTGACTAAACCAGAAACCCAACTCTCAACTGTTTCAGTTGCCTCCTTAGTCAAGAAGAAACAATGGAAGCGAAAGTCATCAACTTGTTTAGTAAGGGAGGAAGAATCAGAAGAGGCAGCCTGTTCTGCGGCACAGCAGTCACCAGAACAGGAGGAGGAAGAGACAGAAACCATAAACAAGTCAGAAACCACCTGATCCCTGTCCCTAAGTGAGCTGTGAGATAAGCAAAAAGATTCCAGCCATCATCCGGGTGAGCAAATAGAAAGGATATAGGTATTAATTAGCTAAAGCCACGCTGTCTAAATACAATTGCTTGTCTACCTTGCCTTGGTTTCTTGTATTTTCTCTGTCTATACTGTATAATAACTGTATAGTTGTTGTGTTTATGTATCACAGTATTATAATCTATTTGTGCATTATTTCTTACTAAAAATATTTAGGCTGTTCTGGGTGATCATAACGCATTGGTTCTTGAAGTTTTAGAAATCTCAACATGCATTAAACATTTGCACAGGCAAGATGTTTAATATGGGCACATGCTTCAGAAAACTTGGGGAGAACAACTTTCTTGTGTACTTCACCAGCAGATACTATGATGTCGTTTAATTGTTCAGGTGATTATGATGATACAGGTTTTTCATCTACTCATGAGATTTGAGGATATTTTAATTCTTCTTCCTTTTTAGCATGATTCCTTAAGAAAATGCAATTCACTCTATTCATCCAACAATTTAGTGTTCTCTCTAGTAACTTTTGCAACTGTTGACCAATCTTGATCTTTGCTAAATTTGGCTGAAGAGTTTCTGTGTGCTTAATGAAAAATATTGGCTGGCAGAGGTGACAGATTTAAATTGCTAGTATTGCTTATGGAAGCACTGCAACATGAATGTGACTTGGTCTCCAGCTGGTCAATCAGTATGCGCAGCGTGGCCAATAAATTGGCATCAGCTTAACTCAAAATAAGTGATAATATGGTTTTCTTCCCCAAACAGTAGTATATTCCATAGTGTACTCTGAGTAGATAGCGTGCTGCGGAAAGGAAACTACACGTACTGCAGAGGAGAGGAGGTAAAGTCACAGGAATGAGGAGGCAAGTTGGGCTTAAGGCAAGCAGAGATGAGGGGATGTACGGACAAATCGGGAAACCGTCCCTCTCTGGTACATGTGCTACAACAATCTTTTTTTCAAGATGCTGAGTGTGCTCTATTTTACTGTTGCCACAGTTACATCTACAATAGCAACTTGTAATGTGGTTTTGGGGGTCTTTGCAGTTAGTTCTCAGGCTGGACGTGGTAAGCATAATGTTAAACCTAACCATAATGTTGTAAATATTTTAAAAATAGTATTTAAATGGGATTATTTCAAATAAAACAGAGTATTTAGATGAACCGGGCTCTTTAATGAAAACACCTAGTCACATAAGTCAGGAAAGCTTTTCAGGAAGAATAAAAAAAGTTCTAAAACACAATTTCTTCTTTTATCTTTATTTTCTTTGTGAGAAGACTTCAGTAGATAGAAGACATATAAGTCACAATCTGTCACGAAGGCTATCTGGTGAAGTTTGGGAAAATTGGTGTTCTGTGTTTTTCATGGACTGCACTTTTCCACAGAGGGCAGAAAAAACGGGAACACTGGGCAGATAAGGACTATCTTGTTCTGTAATTCTCTCGACGGTATTTGTAGAAGTGATGGCTTTAACACCTTTAAAATACTTTGGTGGATTTTTCCTTTCTGAGGTATTATATTGAATGTATAGTGAGTTATTTAAAAGCCATTTAGACTCTAAATATCTTTTGCTCTTGACACAATTAATGAATTTAAATTATATCTAGTGATTAGGCAGTATTTCCCTTTCAAGTTAAGTGTAGTAGATATTAGGGTTTTTGCTGGCATTTTCTGCTTAAGGAAGAGTTTTATAATCTCTTCTCTGTACGCAAAACTTGTAGTTGTTTTTTTCTGCAAGAACAAGGGGTAACTGATATTCGTAAAGTACCTGGGGAATGCTACACCTTGTTTATTGATACATGTCGATGAAAAAGCATGGAGAGCTTTGCTAGCTGCTGCATGGTTCTGTTTGGACTAATGCTATACAAGATGAACTACCTGGAAAGACAGAAGAGAGGAGTCTGAAGGGATTTAGGTAGATGATCTTTTACTGTGAATCCTTTGAGCATCTTCCTTTTTGCACGTGGGGGCTGATTCAGCTGCTACTCTGATCAAACTTAAGGGCTTGGGTGAGTTAATGTGCCATGCACTAAAGAGGCACCATGCCTCTTGAAGCCAATACATTGTGGAGAATCTTCCCTTCTACCTTGGGTTGACATGTCTGTTATTTCTTCCCCCAAATACTGGATGATGCAGCCACAGACTGCAGATTTGCTGCATCCAGTTTAAAACAATACTGCATGAATTCATCATTGGGTTTATGGTTTTGGTTTTTTTAAACTTTGTCTGGGTCCTGTAAGATTCATTGACACTGGATACCTGAAGAACACGTGTAGCTTCTTGGGATGGTGGTTTTTGTAGCTAGTGCTATGTAATCATTTTATGTTTGTCGCTGTGGTATCAGACTCCCAAAAATGTGAATGTTTGACTTGATGAGATGGGGGACGTGGAAATCGTGAGCAGAATTGACAGAACTGCAGCTGAGATCTTTAATACAGGCTCATGTCCCAAAATAAATATTCTTTTAAGTTAGTTTAATTTCCATTTAATATTTCAAGAATTGGTATAAGGTTTAACCAGCTTTACTCAGACATAATTTTCAAATGAATCAAAGTGAGACATCAGATGTTTTCAAGTGTATGAGGAAAAACAGATGTCTACCAGTCTAGAGCAGTTATCAGACTATATACAAGAAAATGCTGGTGATTGCTGAATAAGTAAGTTCAAGCTGGCATTTAGTGTTTGAAAAAATGGAGTTTGAAGCCCAGAAGAAATCTGAACAGAAATTGGCTGCATCACTTTGCTCTGGTCAACGTGATTAGCACAACTACCAAGGGAGCTGAAATTTCTGATAGAGCTGTGAAGTAACGTGACCTTTCTTCAGTGACGTGAACTGTAAATGAATAGATAAGAAGTTCCCAAGGACATAAAGATAACTGTAAGGAAAGAACCTTAGTTAAGCAAAAATGTTCAGTCCATTGTTCATTTTGTAACTCTGAGATCTTTGTGAATGTTGCCTGGGGAGAGACGAGTCCAGAGCTATACTTGATTTTGTGAAGCTTTAGAAGCCACCTTAACCATAGTAAACAATAACAAGGCACTTAAGGTGACAAAAACCTTTTATAATTGGTCTAATGAAATGGAAGAATTGTCAACATAGACTGTTCAGACTTTTAAAAGGCCTGTGACAAGAAAGAAAATTTCTGGTCATCCATCAGCAGCCTGTTGAGGGTTTGTTGGGGGTTTTTTTCTGAGTGCTTAAAACTTTTTTTCTCATCAACACCAGTGATGGATCCTTGTGCTGCATCCATAATTTGAAACAGCTGAATACTTTCTCATCAAAGTCTGCTAGTAGACTGTAAAATACATAATAAAGCCTTGAAACGCTTTGTTTAAATGTGCTTAGAATAATTTATGAGACTGGGTTTGTTTTTTTTTTAATCATTTACTTGAGAGAGATAAAATAGGGGAGGTGACACCCTATACTAAAATAGATTGTTATCTGCTTTGGAGATGCTGATAACTTCGAACCAGAGGAACTGAAATAGAAATGAAGGAATGCACTGGGCTGGCAAAGCAGGAGGCAGCAACGTGCTGGCGAAGGGCTGTGTTCTTAAAGCTCAGAACCGGATGATTTAACTTGCCGTGCACATCTGTGGGGGAAGATGACTCACAGCCAACAGCATAATACGCTTATTACAATATGCTTGTAGAAAACCATTGTCTCTAACACTACACAGCCAGTTTTGGATTATAGATTGTTATAATTCAGTAATTACCATAGTGGGTTTTGGTGCATGGCTAGGAACCAGTGATCAAAACTTGACAATATTTGTTACCAACTGGTAGAGATAACCCTAAAATGAAATGCACATTTTATTAAAAAAAAAAAAAAGTAAATCTGTTCAGCTTGATAATTAAATAAATTGGTAAAAACTAGAAGCTTTAAGAAAAACCTTGACTGTGTGGACGTGAAGCTATGACAGACAGAGAGGAAATGCTTTTGCTTTTTGACAAACTGCAGATAGTGATGACATACTAACACTTAAAAAATCAAATTTAAGCAGAAAGAAGAGGAAATAGAAATTAAAGTACAGAAAATTGCGAAGGAATTCAGGGTGTTGATTGGAAAAAAATCTGCCTCACACAGATGAAGCTATTAAGGCATTTTGCGGAACTACTTGCTAGCTGCAATGTAGCCTCACTGCTAGGCAGGTGGTCAAAGGTCAAATTGTTAAGTGTGGAGACATTTTCAAAGTGATTATGTTCTATCTTTAGAAACAGTGACAAAACCATGTTGTTTTCATGAAGATACATTTTGTAGCTCCCTTGTAATCCAACAGGAAGTTTCTTCCTCTCAGGTACTCAGTATCTACAGGCCTAAAACTTGAAACCAGGGGTGGTAAGAGTTGACTGAAAGACGCTGGCTGGCTAACGTTCCTTCAAAAGAGATCTCGGAGCACGGAAAGTTCAACATAATGTCTGTGTTGTCCCAACATTCAGAGAAAGCATGTGGGATGGTGATGCACTTGTTGCCAGGGTAGTGGTGTGAAACAACACACACTGGGAGATCGATTACGAGATTCAGATAATAAAGAACTAAAATAGGCTTACACAGAAAATAGGTCTGGTCACACAGCCGTCCTTATTCTTTGCAGGGACTATTTTGTAGTTCATTGATTGTGTGCCGTAGGAAATTAAAGTGACAAAATTTAATTCGAGACCAGAAGGAAAGGGAAGGTGGTATTTATTTTAAACAAACTTATTCTTGGTCAGACCGTCATGTTGACTCTCTCATGGATTTCACCTAGCGATGTTCTCACACCCACGTGCTCACAAGCACCAAGATGCCCATCTCCAAGCGGCAAGGCCAGGCAGGCTGGAGATCCCCATGGAAGACAAGGAATGGTGGCTCCTGAGTAAATGCCGTGTCACTGGGGGTCTTCCTTGGCAATGGAAAATTGTTTCAGTGTGCTGGTTTGGGATGACTGGGATAGAGTTAATTGTCTTCATAGTAGCTAGTACGGGGCCGTGTTTTGGATTCGTGCTGGAAACACTGCTGATAACACAGGGATGTTTTGGTTACTGCTGAGCAGTGCTTACACAGAGCCAAGGCCTTTGCTGCTCCTCACACCACCCCACCAGCGAGGAGGCTGGGGGTGCACAAGGGGTTGGGAGGGGACACAGCCGGGACAGCTGACCCCAACTGACCAAAGGGATATTCCATGCCATATGACGTCACGCTCAGCAATAAAACTGGCAGGGAGGGAGGCTGCCCAGGGAGCAGTTGCTCAGGGGCTGGCTGGGCATCAGTTGGTGGTGAGCAATTAGGCTTTTGGCATCACTGGTTTTTCTAGGTTTTGGATTTTTTTTTTTGGGGGGGGGGGGTGGTTTGGGGTTTTTTGTTTTAATTATTGAACTGTCTTTATCTCAACCCACAAGTCATCACACTTTTACCCTTCTGATTCTCTCCCCCATCCCACTGGGTGGAGGATGAGCAAGCAGCTTTGTGGGGCTGAGCTGCTGGCCAGGGTTAAACCACAACAATCATCCCAGTGTTTATCAGCTATTACAATGTGATTTTTTCCATCATAATCTTGCTTACCTCATCCCCCACATAGGGAAGGTGGCTACCTGTTGTCTGTGCATCCTCATTTGGATATCTTTGTGGCTACAGCCTTTCTTCTCGCTGGGATAACAAGCAGCAGACTGGCACATAGCGCACGGTGTGCTGCAACCCTGCTGCCGCCATCCCGTTATCGCAGCTCAGGTCTTCTGCTGACAAGTCATCCTGCTGTGGCCTTATCAGAGCTCGAGCCTCCTGGTCGTGATGTAAACAGCACATTCCTCGGTGTTTACCAGTTTAATTGCTGTTGATCATGTCTTTGGTTATCAATTCATGCTGTTCCCTGAACCCATGCTGTTGTTTGTGCTTTCACATAAGTAATTCCCGTTCATCTTTCATTCAAACCAAACTTCACGTTTCTGCTTCAGCTCCCTGCAGCACCAGGTGATGGTCCCGTACGAGCGGGTCATTATAATAGAGCATGTGTCCACATGGGGAAGCGCAGCCTGGCAAATGCTGTTAGAGACCATTGATGGAAAATCAAATGGAGATGCTTTCTAGAAGAATTCCAAAAAGCATTGGTGTCACAGTGGTATGATTCAACATTTTCACTGGTATTCCAGAAACACATTAAAAACTCCTGCCACTTTAAATTACATGAAAACAAAGGTCAATCTCGGATTTTAATTGCTCCAAACTAGGACCTTTAAACATAGTACACTAGTATTATCACCTACCAAGTCACACTTGGAGGAACAAGAAATGAAAATTAAATATACACATTGTTTTTTGGAAAATAGTAGCAGTGAAAAGGATTTAAGGATTTTTCTGAACACCCAGCTTCCCATAAGCAAACTGCTAAAGAGGACTAATCCAGCAAGCGGATGTAAGCAGAAGGTATCGTGGTTTTACACCCTGCCCTACAGCACCTGTGAAACCACGATGAAACCACTCTGCTGCTGGGAAGACCCTGGGGCTAAGGTTTTAAAATGCTGAACTGAAGAATTTATACAAGAGTCACAAAAGCCCAGGTTCGAGGAACAGAGGAAAACCTTACATGGTGGGAGATCTGGGGGAGAGTGGTTCGAGTTATCAAGTGGAAAGCCGAGAAGGGGCGTACAATACAAAAGCCATGTTGACAAAGAGCATAGTGGATGCTGGGAGGCTTTTCTAACCTGGTTAAGGAAGACGTAACAGAGATTGGATGCTGAAGCCAGGCAAATTCAGATTAGAAATTCAAATCGGGCTCTTAATCCCCAGTAACCATTACATCGAATGCTACCGATGGTGCTGAATTCCAAAGGTCTTGGTGTTTTCTGGCAGATATTCTTTACAGTAAGGAGATGTTATTTGTTTAATTACTTCTTTATTTCAGGTGTAGGTAACCTGTGGTACAAAGCTCAGGCTGCGTGCGTTAGCTCAGAGCTAATGGTCTCTCTTAGGTCTAAATGCTGAAGCTAAAATTTGAAAAACAGCATGAAATCATTAGCAGTTTTAAGCTGATGCTATTTACCATTAACTTGTTCTACTTTGTGGCTATTTCGTAACAACATTCTGGAAAAACAGGCGTGTGCAGTCTCTAACACAATAATTTTAGGAAGTGGTCTTATTGTTCACTGGGTCTTCGTTCAGGACAGCGTGCTGTTATTTAGCACAAGCGTTGTGTGCCCCTGCCAGATTTCAGCCAGTTGGTAGTCACAGCAGAAGCTTGTACGGCAAGCGCTAGTGAAGCAGCTGACAAGCAATTATATGCTAATGTGTCTAGTGTTTGAAGCAATTACTCTTAATGCTTGTAAGTGAAGAAATGCCTGGGATGCTCGTTTGAGAGAATGATGTCTTGTATGAATGACCTAGAACTTCCACCTCATTACTTTTGTCTGCCTCCACCTTTCAGGTAGCAGTGAGAAAGTTACTGAATCTCGGGTTTGGGTGGTACGTATCAGCTTCTACAAGACAGTTGAACCATTTGGTCCATGTAGCATGGGAGTTGGATTTTGTCTAATCCTGCTAAAAGAAACAAGACCTTAGGTTGAAATTCTTAGAACCTGAAATTCCTCAATCCAATTTCATACACGAGGTGTCTTCTGTCCTAATTTGTCACTTTTTAAACTGTTCTGTCTTCACATAGCCATTTGATGGTGCACTGGGACCAGCTACAGGCTTAAACCTTTTCCTGTTTCTTGGCTGACAGCTGTGTTTGCTCAGGTTGCAGATGTCTGACTAGGGTACCACTGAAAGCTGAGTTAATCTAAATTGATAAGCATATGAAAAATTCTTCCATATGCTTTGTTGTGCTCTTTAAATGTAAGAGTCACTTATTTAGCTGTGGTTCTCCTGGAGCTCATAAGTCTATCATTTTGGCTTTTTTTCCTTTCCCTTTTACCAAATTGCAAGTCACCTACATATAATGAAATTACACTGGAGTTATTGGTCAAACAGTTAAATATTTAGAACCATAGACTGGTTTGGGTTGGAAGGCACCTCAAAGACCATCTAGTTCCAACCTCCCTGCCATGGGCAGGGACACCCTCCACTAGACCACGTTGCCCAAAGCCCCATCCAACCTGGCCTTGAACACTGCCAGGGAGGGGGCATCCACAGCTTCTCTGGGCAACCTGTGCCAGTGCCTCACCACCCGTTTGACAGACAGCATTTCAAGTCGACCTGTTTCAACCCCCTTTTCTAATGCTACTTGTCTTCTTTGTGTATTTTAATTAATTTTGATTCATTTCAATTAAGGCGTTAATACACATCAGCTTGACTATATCCTTACCTAATTATATCTCAATACGTAAATGAAGGCATGAACATAGCTCCCTCTTTTCCTGGCAGAATGTGTTATTGCCATTGAAGCTTACACACTCTTGCTCAAAACCTGCACTAAACTGTCCTTTCCCTTTTTGTATGCAATTTACATGTACAGTTGTCATCAGAACCATTTTTCAGATCCTGTATTTCACAATACTGGATACATATTTTATTTTAAATATTTATTGGTGATATAAGAGGGGGAAATCTTGGGTTAAGTTACAGTGTCATCCAGATTTCTGACCTTGCCTCAGGCCTAGTTTCTTCCTTACTGAAACCTTGATTCTTGAGAACCTCTCCACTAGGAGAACTGAGCCACTAAATTAAAAAAAAAAATGCTGTATTTTATAATTTCTATTCCTTCTGTCCATCCTGATTATAAAATGTCAGACTGCTGTAAAAATAAAATTAATTACTGCCATGAAAATTAAATAGCACCTCTTTATCCCAAATAATTTTAAAAACAATTCCAACTTCACCCTGATACAAAATGCGGCAACACCTGTTAGGAGGATGTGGCAATGGTTTCATAAGGTACAACTGTGCATTGCATAACAGCAGGAGTGAAAAATACGTGTTTGATCGTGAGAAGGGAAAATAAGTCAAGTGCAGTATATCCTTTCCTTCTGCCAGGACTAACCTTTCACAGAATCACAGAATGGTTTGGGTTGGAAGGGACCTCAAAGACCATCTAGTTCCAACCCCCCTGCCGTGGGCAGGGACACCCTCCACTAGACCAGGTTGCCCAAAGCCCCATCCAACCTGGCCTTTCAGCCTTACTTTTGTACCAGTTAATTTCCAGATGTTTGACTGCTGAGATACTGTTGGTGCCTGGTTCCGTCTGTACCATAGCTTCTTTTAGATAAGGTCTCCCTTATCTAAAAGACGAGGGAGAGTGGTCACTGGTCTTTCTCCTCACCAGTCCATCTGCAGGGCCTGGTCTCTGAACACTCCTCTTCAGCTGTTCTCCATTCTCTTCAGGTCTGATGGCCTTGTGGGGGAGGAAGAAGAAAAAAAAAAAAAAAGTTGTCTTTTCTGCAAATAAGCTATTTAGCTGAAGTCTTCACTGTGTTCAGCTCCTCTTTCATTGGACACATCAGCAGCATTCAGGTTCAGAAAACAGTCATAGATTCATAGACTATCTCCAGCTGGAAGGGACCCATAAGGATCATTGAGTCCAACTCCCTGCTCCTCACAGGACTACCTAAAACTAAACCACATGACTAGGAGTGTCAACTAGATGCTCCTTGAACTCTGACAGGCTTGGTGCCTGGGGAGCCTGTTGGAGTATTTGACAGCCCTCTTGGTGAAGAACCTTTTCCTAATGCCCAATCTGAACTTCCCCTGATGCAGCTTCATTCCATTTCCTCGTGTCCTGTCTCTGGTCACCTTCCCCCTAGTCATGGTCAGCATCAGACAGAACACCTTCTTGACTATCATTCCCATGATGTGGTTCAGCTCATCATGTTTAAGATGCGCTAGACACAAATATTTTGAACTGTTCACATGTACTACAATGGTGTCCTAAATATCTTCTCAATTCATCCTTACCAGGGTCATCTTGCACCAGAGATCTGTCTTCCTGTTCGTTAATGACCCCACACAACAAGGTGGGGTGTCACTGAGGATCTTTGGTGGGACAGCATCCATCTCCGTACAAGATACTGGATTTTTATTCTGTAGTAGGCAATGTTTGTCCTATGAAAAATCTGTGGTCTCAGCTGAATGCAGTAAGACACCATTTCTGGAAGGTTTTGCAGAGCTCCAGAGAAGCTTGTCAAGGGTTACTGGTTGGAGTATTTGAAGCAGATACCCAGCCTCAGCTGTTCCCAAGTGAACCATAAAGGAAAGTTCAGTGTGTGTATTAACAAAACCAGCTATAGCCGAGAGGCCTCATTAGGAGCTTGTGTTATCTGATAACAGAAAGAAAAGGAAGTCATTTCAGTAGGACGCAAAACCAGGAACTGCTCGTTGTCTCCAGGAACTGTAAGTGAATGGATGCGGGAGCAAGAGGATGATACTTTGTTCTTTGACCGTGTTTTCTCATCCACTTTTAGAAAACGTTCTCAAAAAGGAATAAAATAAATCTTTTTCAACAGGAGGATGAATATATCTGTGGATACCTCTTATTGGGACACACCAATAAGTATCTGAGGTTATAATAAATAAGCAACCTGATTTTATCAGAAAGGAGGTCACAAAGTACAAACCTATTTGGTATATACATCATAATGAAATGGGTGTTCCTGTTTCTTACGGAGAGGATTCAGATAAACTTTTTCTGCTTGGATAGACTCAATTTTTTTCCTGCAAGCAAAAGACAGGTAGTACAGTAGCAGGAGCAGGACTTGTTAACGAAAGCATTTCTGATCAATATTACATTCGTAAAAAAGGAGGTTAAAATGTACTAGAAACTGGAATTAATAAAGAACCGCTTTCTAATAACAGCGTACAAGCTTAACTAAAATATTTAACTTAAAAGTATATAAGTTTAACTCCAGTATTGAAACTGATAAATGCGGGCTCAGTTCTAGTACTTGCTTCATCTGAAACGTTTGCAGCTCAGGAGGGATACGCCTGGATTAATTTCTGGTACACAAACTGATTCTCAACCACCAATTCAACTGATTCTCAAGTGATTTGCACAGCTTATGCTATATTTGTTTTCTGGAAAGTGATTTTATAGCCTGTTACTAAAGTGCTCAGGTGTCTTAAGGCCTTTCCGTAATAATGAGCCCTTCCATTTGAGGCTTTTTTTTTTTTTTTTTTTAGCTTTTACTAGCTAGGAGCGTTTTAAAGAGCTTTTGCTATCAACCAGATATAATTGCTTGTTTATGTAAGAAAGCACTACTTTGCAGGCTAATCCATTCTGCATCAGTTTCCAAACAAATGAAAAATAGAGCAATTCATTCTCTGCTTGCGTGCCTTTTTTCCTTTTGTTTTTTCTTCCTTTGCTTTTCAACACAGGTTGTTGGTAAACATTGCTCTGCATTGGTTTTGCATCATGAGGGACTGTTTCAAAGACAGAAAATGTTTCTCATCTACATTAGTTGCATAGGTTGAGCAATTTGAAATCTTTTAAAAGAAAGATTTTCTCATAGCATGTGTGTGGGATCACAAGACTTACAATGTGCTAACTCCATGATCTCATTATAAGAAGACTTAAACAATCTTGAATGCAAGGTATCATCATATTATATAGCATTTTGAGGGTAAAGAATTAGAAAATTTTCTGTGTGAAAATCTGATTAATACCTGCAAAGGTCCGTATCTGTTATGTTTTTACAGACAGAAAATTTAGATTATTCACTGAAGTGTCAGTGGGTCAATAGCAAAGAAGGAATCAAAGCTGTGAATTCCGAATCCCCGTTTTCAACCCATTAGGCCTGTTACTCTCTGATTAATAACAGTTCTTTCTGTAAAACTGGCTCATTTATAAAAATTTGCAGTAGAAAAATAACTACAAACTCTGCAAACTTTGACAGTTAAGAGAGCAGCGAAAATTAAGTATTGATCAATATATTGGACAAGATATAACCTTTGATTAGTAGGCGACATATTATTTTTAAACAATTTCATTTTTTGTATAGCTAACTGCAGGTGTTTGAATAACTTACAAAGTCTCCTGAAACTTCAGCTATATCTTCAAATGTCTTTTTTAGCACCAGATAAGCAGAATTCTCAAAATGTGGCATCCGTGGCCACAAAAAATATTCCACACTACTGCCATGGTTATATTCAGTGTTTACATTTGATTTAATTGGGCGCTATGGTCTGGTGTTTGCTACCTTTGGTTGTAACTTCTTCTACCACAAGACAGTAAAAGTGAACTATGAGTGGCAGCACTTGATTATCATATTTACTGGTTGGTTTTGTTTAGTTTTTAAAAAAGACTATGAAGATAAGCGGTAGGGTTTGCGATCTATACCTTTTTCATACCTAGCAGCCATGCTTACTAGAAGAACTGGAGACTGCAAGAGCTCAATCACATCAAACCCTTTATTTTTCTTCCCGTTGCAACTTTCCCTCAACAACAGGACTCCAAGCAGGAGGTTGGGAGATGGTGATTTGATTCCCAGTCTCGTGAGAGAAGGAGGGAGCAAAGCAGGTTAAAAGTCCCACTGGTGGAAAAGGGCCCGTCTGCCCGCATTACTGTTCTTTAAAACGTTAGTTCAGATGTAGGTATATCACAGATGTTTTCCTTCTAGAGCTGCTAAAAAGCGACTCTTTACATTCACTCTTTGCAGGATAGCTTTCAGTACCAAAATTCCAGGCAATTTAATTACAGAATTAAAATCTCTGTACTACTGATGCTGCTTCTTTGATGAGGACAGTGCTAGAAGGCCACGGACAATCTTTTTTGTGAGTAGATTGTCGATTTTCTTTCATTTGGTTGTTGGGATCTCCAAGAGCTGCTTCTGACAAATGGAATAGGCTTCAACACATATGAATAACGCGTACTTAAAAGACAGAAATGTCCGTGTGTATTCCATCAATGAGTGTATCCGGAGCAGGAAAAGGTCCTTCCATTTTGAGCCAGGCTTTGTTTTTGGTCTGACCTGAAAATATTCTAGATGCCCTACGTTCATGCAGGATGTCTTTGAGATTCTGTGGTTTTCCTCCTAAACTGACACTCCAAAGTTTCCCACAGCCTTGGGTTAAGAAATGAATTAATCTGACTATAGTTATAAAGTTATTTGTAGGTAGAGGTTGCAGAGTCTGTTGGTATCCTCTGGGCCCTGACAACTGTGTCCCCAAGAAAAAAACAATTGCTGAAATACCTAAAATGAACACGATTCACTTCATCTTTAGAAGAAGTATCAACCTTTCTGGTAGAATTCTTAATGATTTCCTAAAAAAACCCCTATTTCTTTGTCATTAGGTAGGTTCCATGTAATTCTGTGGAATAACATGAGCTTTCTACTTCTCTCTGTTTCCTCTCAGACGACTATCTCCTGTTTCTTGGAAAACTCATTACGTTGAGGGAAGCAGCGAGTAACCCAGCAACATGTTATACTGACACGCAGGACTAGGTTATTTATGTGCTGTAGTTTCAGTTTATGAAATGTATTATGTAGTTTTAGGTGGTTTATGTACTGTTGTATTGTACCTTTACCTTTGTATTGAATGCATTTTGCTTAGATGCATTTTCAAGAAGCAAAAAGCTGTTGCTGGTTGGGTTTTTATGAGGGTTTTATTATTATTATTAATTATTTTTCTTTCTTTCTTTTCAAAATCTCCCCCTCCCTTAAGGGGCAAATGGGTTGAGCTGTTAGCAGAAAATGTAAACAAATCCAAGCAATAGCAAATCCTGGGCTTTCCAAGCATAAGAAGGTAAGGGGGCATCCCTGTTTTTAAAGCTGAAAGAACAAAGTAATTCAATTGTGTTGTGCTGCTTACTGGGAATCAGATGCTCAAGAGAGTGCCAAGGACAAAGAAAATAAGAATATAACTGCATATCTCAATAGCAGTTATATATATTATATAACTATATTTTTTATATATATTATATATATATAACTATATTATATATATTATATATTATATAGCAGTTATATGTATATATAAAATAGCAGTTATCTCCAGAAGCCCTGGAGATACCACAGCGTGCAGGTGATGCTTTTGTTGCTTCACGGACAAAGCCATATTGTCCAGCGCCATCTCAGTATTTCTTGCTGCCGTAGACCAAACTCTGTTTTGCAGGAGTGGGGGTCCAGGTGAGGGCCTCAGAGCGCAAAAGGGGGAGCGGGAGGGTGAGAGGAGTTTGGAGGCTGGGAGATGCTTTGCAAGGGAAGATGACAGGGAGGGGTTGGGGTGGGTGTTCACAGCCGATGAAGGACCTGGGAGGTCTCAGACAAATTTCGGTGAGGCTATGGGTAACAACAAGAGCTTGTCTCTTTTGAAGTGCCTCATTGACCACCTACCCAGGTAATTGTTAGTGAGGTACAGACGTTCCTTTCCCTCTCCTCAGCCCCTGCCGCCCTTCAGTGTGGGACCCCCCGCCATGAAACCCTCTTCTAGCCCTTTCCTCCACTGCACTGTCACCTCCCCCCAACATCTCCTCCCATCGATCCCTCCAAAAAACAAAAAAAGTGGGCTGAAAGTAGAGGGAATTAACCCAACTGAGCCCTGGATTCTTGGGTCTTTCTGTAGCAACAAAACTGACCAAGATTTCTAAAACGAAATATGAAAATTTACTTTAATGTGACTTCATAGGAGAGCAGTGAGATAAACTAATCCATTGAAATTTAATTACATATTAAATTCTGTCAGATACTGCTGCTAAAGTTTTCTGAGTGAGTTACAGTAGAGCTATAGGTAATGGAAAGAAGGAAGCTTTGTATCCAATGGTGAAAATATGATCGTCTGTGTAAACAACGTGAAAAATCCATTTCAGGAGGGATGAGCCCATCTGCAAACTTCTAACAGGGCTGCAACATCTGGATGGTGTCAGCTCTTGGTCTCCAGTCACAGAATTCCAACACTGGAAAATGCATCGCTAGAAAATGATATGATCTTGTCCTATTACCTGAACTCAAAATTTGTTATTTCCACTATGGACATTGATGTATTCTGAAGTTATGTATGTCTCGTATAGCAGCACTGCTTCTCCCACCCCCAAAATGATATACAAAGTCAAAGGATGTTTTCCCTTGAAAATCTTATAAGATGGTTTATGGGGGGGAAGTGTGCATCACTTGTAGAGACACTTAGATGATTATTTAAATACAGATCACACTTCAGTTTCTAAATATTGGGTCAGTTTAACTCCGGTCTTTTACATGCGCTTGAGTCAAAACAGATTGGTCAAGAGATGACACTTGTACTTGCATTGTCCAGTCAACAACATGATTCATTTTGTGGGGCCGGTTGTGTAAGTTGACAAGATAATCCAGCCAGCCCTAGCAGCTGCTGCACAGCTGAGACTCTGATGTGCTGTCCTTGAGAAAAAAGCTAAGTACAGTTTGTCTGAGAACATGCTAGTGATGAAACTTCAGAAGACACGATGCAATGCAAAGCTAAAAAGTTCACTTGAAAACGTCATGTCTCACAACACAAATCTGAAGCTTCAGAAGAAGATCAATGTGGAAGTACAAAGAAAACAAACTATTGAAGAGATGGTTGGGTGGTTTCAGCATGCTTTGAAGAATGTTCAGCAAGCTTACACTGCCTTAGGTGAGACAGGATGATGCTGTGTGTCAGGCAAATTCAAACCTAATATGAAGAGAGACAGAGGTACACAATTCAGAATTAAAAAAGTTTTCACTACCCAATGAAAGAGTTGAATCCTAGCTGGGTGCAGGATACTTACACCTTTGTTGTTCTCTTTTCTTTCTTAAATACAGTTACATGCTTCGAAGGTATGTGTTTCTCTGTGGTCAAAACGAATACATAAAGGCTTTGAATCAGGAGCTCTCTTGTTCTGCCCTACTTCCCTGACCAGCTGCCCTTAATACCTACGCTAACACTCCTATTTGTCTACCTCACGTATCTGCTGGGAGTGCCCTCGCTTGGCAGGCGAGAATCTCCCAGCCCCAGAGGTGGATTGCATAAGGTCTGACGGTAACTCAGCATCGGAACCGGGATTACCATGCGCGTTTCTGCTCTCCCAGTCTCATGCCTGATGTGTTACACAGGCGCAACGTGATGTGAGCTCCCTCTACTTATTAACTGCGTGGTACAAAGGTTAAGGCTCAAGGCTGGACCCACAAAGGCATTTCAAGGCTGGAAGGGATGGTGACATCTGGAAGTCCAAAATCATGATTTTTCAACGCCTCCTTGCACGTGTCACCTAATCCTGATTTCCATACGGACCTGCACTTCCAGAACCAAAGTTCCACATTAAATCCAGGCTTTGCACAAAACACCGTCCCATCAGATTCCCTGAGGGAATAACTGTGGAGGAAAAAAGAAGCAAAGGTGCTGTCATGACAGAACTCCTACTGCGTAAAAGATGGATATAAGGAAGAAGTGGACAAGGGGTAAATCCCGTCTCAGCGGGGACACCCCTTGCTCACAGTGGATTGCATCTGCTTTTGACAAATGTCTGCGCGGGGCTTCTTTCCCTTGCTGGCAACCCATTTTCTACTCTCCTCACCAATAAATATACAAGTGAATATAACTGGCAGTGTTATCAAACAGAGGAATTGAACTGGAAATAAAACACTCCATGAGTTATTGACCTCAAGTTATGTTCTCAGCAAAAATAAAATATCCAACGCTTCTTGGCAGAAGTGACTTTATAATGTTTTGTGTACCATTAACTCATTAGGTCTACATGTGCTATGTTAACTCTGTGCGTTGCCACCGGCACTGCTCATGAGCCAAAAGTTTTTGGCATCAGTCTGGGGCAGCTCCAGGTAAATAAAGTTTACCTAGTTACTTTATTTACGTACAGATCTCTGTTCTAGTTCCCGCTGCCCTGCTTCCCCCTCCACCCACGCACTCAGTGTGTGTACAAACCAACCTGCTAGATAAGCCGCGTCCTTTCTGGGACTTCACAGGAGGTGAAGTCTTTTCCTTTTTCTGGGGAGAAATACCTGCCAAACACAGCCAAGCTGGGCTGGCAGGCTGGGTTGGTAGAAAACATCTCTTTCTCTGCATGTCCTTGATTTGGTTTACCAAACTTCTGAAGTAGCAAGTCCATGTGTTTTGGGGCCAAAGTTGACTGTTGAATGGAAATTGAGTGTCTCAAATATGAAGCCTAATGCTACGTATGGAAGTGCTCAGCACCTGGCAGCTGTGCTGCTGGTGGTCAAAGGCGGCTGAAATGCTGCAGCCCCTTTCTCAGACACCCCTGGTGCCCTCCCTCCCTGCGCTCCCCATCTCCTCCAGACCATCCCATCAATTATTTGCTCTGCTAGAAAACCGCGTCTTCAAGAAACAAAATGACACGTGGTGCTATGAGAAAGGTGATGGCAAACAAATTGTGTTTTCTCTGTTATCGAACGTTCGTGGTTTTAGTGGGATGCCTCAGTTACGTTAGAAAGCGCAGCTGCTCCGTGGAAGGCTTTCCTGTGCACCAGCTGGTTCACTAATCACTTTTTTCCTTGGATTCCCTATCTGGAAGGTGGGGATACACTTCTTGGAAGGATGTATTATCTTGGGAGGAGTAGTTACTGGGAAGTGACTAGCATTAGTATTTGGCTACTACCAGTGTGAAAGCCAAGTAAGTTGCGGTTATAGAGTGAAATCCATTAGTCTTTGTTCATAATGGAGTTAACGCACTACCTGAATCAGTTTTCAGCATCCCACACGATACCAGCTATCCCATGATGAGCTGCGCACCCTTGCAGTTTCTTTATGTTTATTATCATTTTTCCAATCTAAAATACTGACTCAAAAACACCTATTAAGATTTACAAAATACATATGTCATAACAAATTGTAATTTCCCTTCATTTTCTTTGAGATGCTTCAATCTTAATTCAGGTTCCTTAAATAATGGATAATGAATCATTGTTCTCAACTATTCCATATTATGGATTCACCTCACCAGCTTCTCTGAAATGATCGTGTTCTTCTTACCTACCAGACACAAGGAAACAATCCTACCGACTTCCCTACAACCTTTAACTGAGTGATAGTTTGTGGCGTTTAACTAATGACAGAGTAAGGTACCCATCAATTGAAATTTCCACCCGTACAGCCAAACAGTTGGTGCTAGTGTATGGTCTTGGAACAATGTGTCATTTTAACCTGCACAGTTTACAGAAATCACATGCTGTGGTTTATACTTAACTATTCAAAGCTGATTATTAATTATTACTTAATTATTAAAATGTTGCCTGAGTTTTCTATTATACCTTGAAAATGCACTTCTGCAAGTTCAGAGCTTTGTAGAAGAAAGCAGAACTACATCTTCATCTTTGCTGAATATTTAACAGCCTTGCTGTGCTCTCAGCTCTCCTAGAAAGTGAGTCTCACTGGGAAACTCAAATTCTGTCCCTCCAACGAGTACAACCACAAAATAGCCCTGCAGAGGTCAATCTTGTGGCATCGACCCACTGAATGAAAGCAGAATCCAATCCACCTCAGAAGTAGCTGTGAAGCAATTGTGTGGACCTTTATCTCTCTCTGTAGGGCAAATGAAAACATTTGTACTCATCAGGGTGAATTCTTTACTAGTACTGTTAGGAGATTTCTGTAATTTTTTTTTTCATTTTTGGTTTAAGGGAGACCTTGAATATTGAAAGATAACATGAGCGGAAGCCATGGTGATCCAACTAGCCTGTTTATCTCAAATTGCTGAGAAAACAGGTGGGTTTTTTCTTAATTTCTGCTTCCTACTTGCATGTCTCTTTCTATGAAGAAACATCAAAGGCTTACTCTTTGTTTCCACCAAATGCACGGGGGTATATAAGATGTGTTTGGGAACAAACTGAAAGTTCCATTCACCACCACTGTTCATGCAAGAGAAAGAGACCAAATGTTCAGGGGAAAAAAAAAAAAAAATCACATTTCATTTCATACTTTAACAGCTCAAAAAATGATGGTAGTATCTCAGTTATTTCTGTAGGTGAATGAGCTAGCAGCGTTTTCAGCATTCTTCGCTGTGTTACAGACTGCTTGTTTTGCTGGAGTAACTGATTAATATAGAAACAACACGGCCTGTGCTGTGCAGCCATGTATATATATATATCACAGAGCAGTGATATATGACTAGCATCAGCTGTGGCAGTAGAACTTATGCAGCAAGATTTGTGTTTCTTACAGGACTGCGTGCTATAAATATAACTATAACCACACACTCATTTTTTTACCTTAAGAATTTACTCATGAATTTTAACAGTCAAGAGTATGAGTAACTGATAAGCCCCTTTAGGCAGATTACCCCCATTAAACACAGTTTAAGAAGTCTGGGTTCAGCTGTGGCGCAACATCACAGGTCAGAGCAGCCTTCTTTAGCACCTGAAATGCCGACTGTAAATATTCCACATTGCAATATATTGCAACGCTTGTTTGATTTGTACCTATGAAGAAATCAACCTGTTCAGCAGCCAGGTAATTATCAAGTGCATGCTGTAGGAGATACGATCAACCGCATAAACCACAGACCAGCGTAACAACATCAGCAAGCCTCAGAGACAGGCTTTACTCTTCTTTCAGAAATTTCAGGTTTGTGGGTTTTTGGGGTTTTTTTACAATGCTTGCTAATATTTTTTCCATTTCTGCATTCTGAGTACATTCAAGTCTTAGTATTGAGGAGCTTCCCTAATCCGCTCTTATTGTTAACTTTGTAGTCTGGCAATTCTCATGCTGAACTTCTCATCCATTTATTTCACATGTAAATCTAATTGAGTAAGGTGCCAGCATTGCTATAGTTCAGCATGAAGTGTATACTGTGTTATATTGACCAGAATTCTCCCAGCTTTCCCTGTAGTTTGGTTGTGCACATAACACGCAGGTCAGCCATCTGCTGCAGATGGACAAAGTGATGAGCAAATGGGGTTACAGAATCATAGAATCACAGAATGGGTTGGGTTGGAAGGGACCTCAAAAGATCATCTAGTTCCAACCCCCCTGCCATGGGCAGGGACACCCTCCACTAGACCATGTTGCCCAAAGCCCCATCCAACCTGGCCTTGAACACTGCCAGGGAGGGGGCGTCCACAGCTTCGCTGGGAACTTCTGAGAAGCAGCAGGTCACGGGAGCCGCAGGTCAGTCATCAGTAGAAACCCAGTGCCAGCCGGCAAACTTGTGTTTTCTCTTGCCCTTGGCAGCAGCAGTCGGGAGAAACTCGGTCCCCCGGCTGGAAAGGAGGGATGGAGGCAGAAAGCTGCCGTCCGCACAGCGCGAAGCCCGCTCGCTCGCTTAGTGAGTTTTCCATCCAGGAGCTGACAGGAACGGCTGTGGCATGAGCGCTGCGCAGCGCTCACTGTAGTCATAGCGCTGCCTCTGTGCTTCCGCGCAGTCACAGAAAAGAAAAACATAGCCCCAGTAGAGAAGGGCTGGGACCGGCTAAACTTTCCGCAGCTCGCAGCCTCAATCGCTGAAACCGGCATTGCCAAAAGAGGCGCGGCCCGGGCCCGCCCCCCGGAGCCTTTTAAGGCCCGGCCGCTGCGGGCATCCTCCTTCCAGCCCCGCTCCTCTCTCCTCTCGCCGAGCGCTCCGCCGGGATCGCGCCGGCAGCATGGGTAGGTGCTGCGGGACGGGACCCGGGGGTGCGGTGCGGGGGCCGCTCCCCGTCCCGGCGCGGGGGGGTGGTGGGGCGGCCGGAGGGATGCCGCCACCGGGCAGGGCACCCGGGAGTCCTCCAGCCGCCTTTCCCCCGGGCCGGGTGTCCCGCTGGGCTGTGAGCAGCCCGCGGGGAGCTGGCAGCGTGGCGCAGGGGTCCCGGGACCCCAGGGCTGGCTCTGCGGCTCGGTGCGGGTGTGAGGACACCCTTCCGGGCCATCCCCGGCCACCGCTTCTTCACCAGCCCTCTCCTTCTGGCAAGGCTATAGCCAGGCTGGTGTGAGCCTGCATTGAAACCCTGGTGAAAGCCAAGTGATGCTGCCTTAGCCTTTGTAAGCTCTTGGAGCTGAACCCTTAGCTGGTAAGGTTTATCTTAAACTTTTACAGTGCTTTGAGTCTTAAATCCTAGCACAAGTTAAATGTGGTGTTTCTCGTAGTTCTTGAATAATTCTTTTTCACAAGAGAGTTTACCTGGGGTTGAGTTAATCAGTATTCTTTAAATACGTAGAAGCATAGCTGGAAGATTCAGGTAAGGGATAAGCTTATTTAGCTAACTATTCCTGGGGATTTGTTCCTGTCTAAAGTGGAACACCAAGTATTAAACCCACAAACGAGGCTTTTCTGTGGTCTAGTTCTCCATTGCCCTTTCCTGGAACCTTGTTCCTGTAGTGTTTGAGCACATTGGTGTGCCTCCAGGCAAGCAGTTCCTGAGCTGGAGAAACTTTGTCTTGCGTGGGAGGAAGCTGAGGTGCTCAAAAAATGAGACAGCACCACTGCACTTCCAGCAGGCAAATCTGTGCTCTGGGGACAGGAAACTGTAGCGGTGCGCAGGCAGAGCTTGGCAGTGCTGCTGCCCAGAGGGGCATCAAGGTCTTGCTGGCTGGGGCAGTCAGCTGGGAAAATGGTGAAGGCTCTGGGAATTGAGAGAAACCTGATGCAGCTGGGTCTGCTCATGTAATAGTGGGTTTGCTGCATTGTAGGCTTGCTTTGATGGTTTCTGTGTCAGTGTCTTTGTGGAAGAGCAAAGTGTGAAGCAGGGACTCCTGGAGTCACTTGTTCTGACAGCAGCAGCATGCTTGTGTAGGCACTGTAAGGCTGCTCCAAGGAGTAGAAGCAACAGGCTTGGCTGTGCCACAAGTTGGGTGGCAGGAGAGCGGGCTTGCTCTGGAGCCAGGAACATCCTAGGTGACAGTATGGTTGTGTACAAAGTTAGCCTGGCCACAGACACAAAGTATTTCAGCTAGGTAAAGTTGCTGTGATGGCTGCATGGACCAAGGCAATGCGTTCCCATCTTGTGATGTGGCCCATGACCCTCAAGAGCTGCAGCATCCCACAGCATCTCTGCAACTGCAGGGAACCGTGCTGGTGGGAGCTGTTGGGGAAGGGGTCAGAGCTGTATGCCTGCCCCCACCTTGTCTGCAAATGTGGGAAGGAGAAG
This sequence comes from Grus americana, assembly GCF_028858705.1. Classification (NCBI taxonomy): domain Eukaryota; kingdom Metazoa; phylum Chordata; class Aves; order Gruiformes; family Gruidae; genus Grus; species Grus americana. The sequence goes on from NC_072852.1 coordinate 160,820,952, forward strand.
AGTGACCCACCGATAAATAACTACTCAGATTCAGTGCTCAAGCCAAGAACTGAGTGCCTTCTGTCTTTACACTGTTTAAAAAGATTTTAATATCTTAAAGGAGTACAAAGTACATAGCTGTTTGGAGGAAAAATGCAAAGCTCTTCAGGATTTTTTGGTAAAAACGAACAGTTCTGCAGGTTGTTCTTCGTGGGAAAGAATGAGAGGTACAAAGGACTGTTCCGATGTGCACACCCTCTATTTATCACAGACATTTGTGTAAAATGCTCTGTGGTTTTCTAGGTCTCCTTGGAAACTGAATTGCAGGTTTAGCAGTGCTTGCTTAATGCAATCGGGGGTTTTCAGACTGTCACCGTAAAAGGAGACTAGGGGATAAAGTAAAACTGAGAAAAAAGCATCTCAAACACTGAAGTCAGTCAATGTTGTCTAGAAAAAAATGCCTCTGCAGTGTTCTCTGTGTAGGGTTTCTTGAGGAGGTGATGCTTTTACCCTCTGGAAAAAAAACGCAAAAAAACCCCCCAACCAACTACAAGTTCCTTGATATGTTTTTTCCCAAGGCTTAGCTAACAGACAGGAGTGAGCTGCCTAAACCTATGTTCCCTGTATGCATTATAAAAAACCAGCAGTATAATGCATGTGCGCTGGAAAGGCCAACAAGTGGAAATAATCAAGGAGCTGTTGTGAAGACAGTCTCTATCGCTAGTGACTTGGCATCCTTCAGTATATTTGCTCACATGAGTTGGGTAAAGGACACTACCAATAACTTTATTGATTCAGGTATCTGTATGTGCCCTGAAGTTGGTGTGTTACACTTTCTGGATGTTACTTGTTTTTCAGGAAAATATATTCTTGAATTACTTGTATAATACCACTGTCTCTGTTGTGAAGGTAGTTGTCCACAGCAGTGAAGGAGAGAATTAGATTAATTTGTTTCAATAATTTTTGAAAGTCACTTTATTTAGTATTGTGTCAAACACCAGTGTTGCTGTCAGCTGTTTTCATCCTTTGTGAACTATGGACTAAATAATGATCTCGGTAAACGTATTTTTGAGAGATCTATTATGGGCACACTTCATTTGCAAGCAGGGATATCAAAGTTCACATCTCGTACTTAAGACCACATAAGTGAGTTCATTGTCATTATAGGAAATGCTGACACCCGCTATGTGGGCACAGGGCCTTTATCTGAAGTGGTGCAAGTTCAGCCTTCGAGCCTGTCCCCTGAGCCGAGCAAGCCCTGCAGGACGCTGCTTGAAGGGCTGCCAGGGGCAGCGAAACCTGCCGTGAGCAGCTGGAAGTGACTTCAGGGCTGCAAGCAGCTGTCTGGTCTTGCTGACCTTGGTGGGACCCCTCCTGTGCTTCCAGGGCTTCCTGGGTTAATCTCCAGGTCATGGGAATGCCTGCTAACGTGGATCACTCCACTGGGCCATGTATTCAGCCCTCCTTCAGTCTGAGCTATGGGAAGCTCGTCCCTTTTCAGGACTTGGCATCCACCCCTGGCAGGGCATCTTCAGTCTATTCCTTACCCTTCCATTGCTTTTAGGGTGACATCCATGAGAGTGAATTAAACCAGGAGTCATCTTCTGTGTGTGGTCTACCACCACCTTGGCTGATGTGTGGTGAGCAGCCGTAGTAGGATGGGATGCTTTGTCTCATCAGTCCTTTTTGATTTTTCCCCGGGAGTGTGTGTGAGTCTATGCGTAGCCTGGAAAAACAAAAGGCAGAAGTTTTTCCTAATAACCTCCTTGCACCACAGAAAGTCCCCCTTTAACCAACTGAAAACTTACTCTTCCTGTACAATACTGTGTTTGTTTCATGATTTGTTTCAAGCTGAACTTTTCTTGTTGTCTTCCAGTGGTTTTAAAGGGATGTTACTTAGTAGTTTCCGTTAACTTGTATTTTTTTTTCCTCCACAGCTGCAAAAAGTAAGGGCAAGTCGGTAAGTATTGTTTTCTCTTATAAAAAGTTATTATACTGATTCTCTTTGGGTTATGCTGTTTGGGTAACTTTAGCAATACACACACAAAAAAAAGTCCTGTAAATGTACTTTAAGAGTATAAAATAATGAGTTATTGGCCACCACATGCAAAGCAGCCTGGTAGCTCATTAAATCCAAGCGAAGCATTAGTGTGCTCACCACCCTGATAAAATGTCTGAAGAGCCTGGGCTGACTGAGCAGACATGGGTTGGGAGGAGAAGGGTCCCTGGAGCCCATCCTTCATATGGCTGAGTTGTCATCATCTGTTGACTCTCCTTAGGACCCTTTTACCTTTTGGTGTTAGTGTTCTTCCTCTTGAATCTTTGAACTGTTAATGACACCTGTCTCAGCAACTCTGTCCCTGTCTTTGCTTTTCTTATCTCACAAGGTTTTACTCTCTAGACTTTCCCCGCAGCTTTTTTAAGCTTAGTGGCTTCCTCAGCAGCCAAAGTCAAAGCTGTGCAGCGGGGTGGTGTCAGACCTGTGCCTGGCAACCCCAGGGCAGGGGAAGGTTACAGAAAGCATTGTAAAACATAACCTTCAGGTTACCTCTTCAGTGGTAGATCCAGTGCTTTCTGGCCAATAGGGATCACAACAGAAGATGTTTCAATAAATATGTGTGCATACACACGTATAATGCACCAGAGGTTTAAGAGGACAGTATAGATCATATATTATCAAGGTATAACTGCATATTCTCTTCTTGCTGGTATCATCTTGGAGAAATAGAAGGTCTATTGCCTTGGGAAAGACCCTGTAGCTTTCTGCTGCGTGCCCCTGTTCGTGTGCAGCCGCAGCTGTGACACGCAAATCTCCACCAGCTTGGAGGCAGCTGGTAAAAACCCATCTGTGGCTGCTGTGCTGGCGTGTGAATGCAGGAAATCTCTGCCAAGGATGTAAGTGCTAGTGACGTAAAACAGAAACCCAGCCTTGGTGGAAGTTTGTTACCTCCCCAGATCACCATGTAACACTGTTTACACTATAAGCTGTTGGGCAGCGTGATGGCCTAATACTGGGGAGGTTTGAGAACTGCAAGAAGGACTAAAATGTTTTAGTGAGGTTTTGTGAATTTCTGGTGGAGATGGGTCCTGCCAGAACTTGCCTGTCCTTTCTTTCTCTGTAGGCAGCCCAAACACAGGGAAGGCTGTCTGCTGCTTCAGATGGGGACATCCTCTCCTCCCCACCTAGGTTATACCCAGTTACACTGGCAGAAGGCAGCTGCACAGAGTGGCTTTCTGTTCTAGGGCCTGACCCAACAACTGCTGAAACCAAAACCTGTTGGGTATGTCTGTGGGTGCTGAGCCAAACCTTCACAATGTGGTTCCCCATCCACCTCCTCAGGAGCACAAATGTTTGCCTGGCTTAGTGATGGACAGGGCTGGGTGGCATTCTTCTGTATGAACTCCAGTCTATCAAAAGCTGTGTCCAAGTTGGGGCTAGTCATACAGAGCTCCTGCTATCTTCAGGTGAGGGTAGTAGGCACCTTCAAGTGAATTTTACTAATTTTGGGATACATGTGGATGGTCTTCCTTTGGAGACACCTCTCTCTGCCCATGGAGGATGTGATAAATCAAGAGTGACAAGTTTCTATTTAGGCCTCTAATTTCTGTTGCTTTATAGCTAGATGAGTCCCACTTGGCACCCACCTCTGCTGAAGTCACATTCTTTCAGTGAAGCCTGCTTATCAAACCATGATAATATGCACACTATACTTGGTTCAGCTGATAAAAAAAGATCAATGTTGTTCAGGCTCCTTGCACATCTGCACATTCAAGTCAGATTAAGTCAGCAATACTCTTGCCACTCTCTCTTATTTTCATTTATCTTGCAGTATTCACAAAAAGCTTATCATAACACACGAATCTCGCAAAGTGTTGTAATGTTCAGTAAGGTTCTGCCCAGTGTCTCTTTCTGGAGACGTGGGCTCTCTGATTTATTCATGTCAGGCAGGATTTTCCCATGTGAAGTTTATTTCCTTTTGATCTACAGAGTTAACTTTTTTCTGTTTCACATGAAATATGGATTGGTTTGATTCCTAAACCTTCACAACATGAAGACAACCAATGCCAATTTTTTTTCCTTGTCCATGCTTAAGTTGCATAGCTGTTTTACCTTTGGGATGTCCTGAGGCTTGTTAAAAATTTGATTTTTGCAACTTGTAGAATTTAATCCATTAAAAAAGGTAAAAAGGGAGGATTATGTTCAACTCGCATTCCTAGTAATTTTAATAGAAATGGTATAATGTATTCATCCACTAAGAAAAGTAGGTGACCAGAAATTAAACTTCCAATTCTACCGATTGTGCCAGATTTGTACCTGATGCATGTTTTTCCTTTGTCACAATGGCAAGAGCCATGTCACAAGCTGTGTGATGGTGACTGTGGAGATGCCTATCATAGCAGGTGAAGGCTCAGTAAGTCTGGCAGTTAATGCCATGCCATTTTAGGTTAGGACTGAAGTTGGTTCATTTGGCAAGTCTGAAGAAATGAAGAACTCTTCATCAAGCAGAGTATTTGTAAGGATAGTGAGGTTTCCCAAGAGACTTGTTTCAATAAAATGTTTGTCTGTCTCAACTGGAGGTATTTAAAAATAGCACCAGGCTTCTAACTTTGGTGTGCTTTGGGGGTTTAGTGTGGTGGGTTTTTTGTTGGCTTTGGGTTTTGATTTTTTTTTTTTCAAAAACATTGGCTTTTTGCATATTTTTGGATACCAGTCAAGATTGCTCTAAGGGTAGATACTGAAGATTCCAAATGTGCATAGCACAATGCTTGAAGGGCAAATATAGCACTGCCAAAGATCTCCTGCAAAGGGCAGGTGAGAAGCCTGTAGAGCTCTGGGGCCAAGAGGGGAAAGTGAGAATTGACTCTCAGTTCAAGTAAGCCAGTGTCGTTCCACAGAAGCTCGTGCAGCCTCCTAACCCCCGAGTACCTACCCACTCCTGCTGAGTCTATATGGAGCTTGCTCAAGCCTTAGGTCGCGGTGAGCAATGTTAGCCTGTGTTGCACAGCTCTGGGCTCATGCTGTCTGTCTCTTGCCTCCAGCTGAGCTGTTTTGGCTACCCCTTGAGCATCTTCTTCATCATCATCAATGAGTTCTGCGAGCGGTTCTCCTACTATGGCATGCGAGGTATGTCCCATGTCCTGTGTCTCCTCAGTCTGACCATTGCTTACCCAGCTCTGACTTTGGTTTGTAACCCGTTGTTTTGTTCTTCTTCCTACAGCGGTGCTCGTTTTGTATTTCAAATATTTTCTGCAATGGGATGACAACTTGTCTACAGCCATCTACCACACGTTCGTTGCTCTGTGCTACTTGACGCCGATCCTCGGAGCGCTCATTGCGGACTCTTGGCTGGGAAAATTTAAGTGAGTGCTTCCTCTGAAACCAACCGAAAACCACAAAAGCTCACCTGAAAACAGTGTTACTTAAACCATCTCCTAAAGCAGCAGCTCAGAACAACAGCTTCAGAGCTGGTGATGACTAGTCCAGCATTTTTTGTGGTTTTTTTCCCAAAGCTTGAAGTCTTAATTTTTTTAGCTCAGACCTGAAACTGCACTACAAGCTAACAAATGTTATGGCTCTTCTAATCAGTTAAGGGTAGTAGCTTGCTTTCCACGCATACTGCGTGTTTTTTCTCTCATCTGGACAAAATGTAAGCTAAACTAAGGAAAGTATTCACCAAGCTCTGAAAATAAACAGATACTGGAGATTACAATTACATTGGATTGAATCGTTACCTATTGCAGTTGGCCAATGAAATAGTGCAAGACTCTTATCTGGTATTAACTGAGGCTTAGAATATGTTCTAAAATATTCTGTGACTTCAGTATTGGCTTGACAGCTCAGTGGGAGGTTTGACTGAGTTGCAACTCTTTCTCTGAATGATGAATTCTGGGTTTTTACCTGTGTGCTAGTTGCTCAGAAAAGTACTGCTGAATGAAGTGCTTTGAAATGTATCTAAATCTATTTCCAGCAGCCTAATCTCGCTCTGTTTACTGAGGTCGTGATTCTAATAATGTTTACTTTGCCAGAAAAAAAGCACAATAAAGATTTTATGGAGGGATATGAGTCAGGAATGTTAGCTGACTTGTCAAAGGTCTCCCAGAGATTGGAGATGAAGCTGGCTGTGCAGTCGGTGAGCTGAAGGCTGCACCATCTTCTGCTGTGTTGACGGCCTCTGGGAGACCAGGGCTGCAACCACTGTCCAGCGCGCTCTGTGGAGCTGGCCTGACTGGTATAAGCCATTGCAAATAGCTCGATAACTTGCAGACTGCAGCCTGAAAATATGTGCATTCATTTGTTCAGATGGTATCATTTTTTTTTTAAAATCTATTTTGGCTTTTACCTGTTTTATCAGATGAAGCTTTGCAGACCTTGCATCCCTTCTCCTCTGGTACACGTGTGTACTGGTGCTACAGCTGCAAGCCCCCAGACCCTTAACAGGAGCTTGGTAGGATGGCTCAGGGCTTAAATCTGGAACTTCAAGCTTGACAAGAAAAACCCCATGCTTTTGGAAAAAAAAAAAAAATTAAACAATTTTCTGATTTTAATGTATAGATGCCCTAAAATATATACAAGGTGCCATGAAGAAGTCTTAAGCAACAATTAATTTAAAAAAAAAAAAAATCTGTGATGACAAGAGGAAGAGGAGGTTACCCAAGCACTGTTAAGCACTCCTATAGGAGAGACTAAAACCTTACACAGTCCATGCACTCTGTGCAATGTCTGCCAAGGAGCATGCTGGGACCTGCTCACATTGTTAGATGTGAAGTTCTTGGGGAAAACAGTACAGAAATCACAATTATTTTTTAATTGGGTACCATCTATGCAGTACCAATTATGTAAGCATTGTCTTCACCACATGCTTATGAGCCTCACAAATAAAAACCCAGAAGTTTCTCTCCTGGTCAACTTAGGTTTAACTTCAACTGGAAACTTTCTCCCAAGTTGTTAAGCAACCAAAGTAACTATATGGAAGTGCTAATTAAAAAAAGTTCTAATTTGTCTGCTATTTAGTAGATTCACTGTTGCCCCGCTTTGTATAGATTTTTATCCTGCTAGAGGGAAGAGCATTTTTAAGTCAGAGAAACCTTGTTCTAAAGTGAGAACAACTTCATCGATGGTGTGAGTGATGCTTCTTCTGTCCCTCTTGTATCAGGCTGCTCCAAGCTTGCTGTGAGGATCTCTTGCCTTTGTTAAATAGATTCAGGTTGTCCTGGGTCCTTGAGCCTTGCCCTTCATTGTCATGGGCTGCACTGGCTTTGGGACTGCTTCTCCTGCAAACTAGAGTTTTTAAATAATTTCACATTATTGCATCCTATTTCTCCTGCTTTTCCTCAAAACTGCAGATCTGGGTCTATACCTATGGAATGGAGACCCGACCAAGGAAGCAGATGAACGTGGATTAAACTATAGTCATGTACTTAAGCATCAACAAAGTTAAAATGGCACGGTGGTGGGGGCTGGTGATCCATCGTATTACCTTCCTAGGCACCTCCTGACAGAGGGAAGTCAGACTGAAATCCTGCAGTCTCCACTCTTCAGTGCTGCTGTCGCTCAGCCCTGAGTTTAAAATGTCGGTGCACTTACAACTGAGAGAGTGGGGTAATAGAGCTGTTGTTCATGACAGCATTTTGGGGGAGTTTCCATGTTTAAAGTAGATTTTTAATTTTGTATTTTTTTTCACTCCTTGCAGCTAAAATATAAAAGAACATAGAGAATGTTTAATCAATATTAAAATCAGTGTAAATGGCATACTTCAGTGTTGTAGAGTAGTCTATGTGAACTTCACCATATATAAAATATGGTAATGACATTCTTGAGTTGGCTATTAAAAAGGCAACCACTGAAGATACTTAAATATCTCCCGTAACCTGGTGATACCTAAAGAATCCATTTGTTATCTTGCCTTGCTCAATTAAACATGGCTAGCTAAAACAATAATAATTAAAAAAAAATAACAGAATAGAAATATTGTGACAGAGGTATATGGACAGATTTTTACAGAAGCTTGTGATAAATTGAGTCCATAACTTGTCGTATCTGTTAGTTACGCTTCTTTACTAAGCATATTTGAAATGAGCAAATGTCTGCATTACCTGTGTGTGTATGTATATGTGCGTAATTGTGTTAACATATCTAAAAATTCATCTCCTCTTGTTATAACAGGACCATTGTCTCCCTATCGATTGTCTATACAATTGGGCAGGTAGTCATGTCTGTGAGCTCCATAAATGACCTGACGGATCACAGCCGGGATGGCTTCCCTGATAATGTATCGGTGCACATGTGAGTTGCCTCATACCTGGGTTTTTCCCAGGCTGATGGAGGGTGGGACAACTTACACCTTAAATTCATGCTGCTTGAATTTCAACTGTCTTGCAAGCAGTCTCTTATGTACGCTTCAAGTAAGAAAGCAAAATTATTTTTTTTCCCCCTTTTTCTCTTTTCTTTCTCCCAGTGCTCTGTCCATGATTGGCTTGATCCTCATTGCACTTGGTACTGGTGGGATCAAACCTTGTGTGTCAGCGTTTGGTGGAGATCAGTTTGAAGATGATCAGGTAATGATGTCTTTCAGATTTTAAATCATATGAATACTAATGTTTGACTACTGTAATACTCTAATATACATATTTAGATATGTGCATTACTGTAGTATTTCCTGAGTAGCTGAAGAAGGAGCTAGATAGCTTTGTCTTGAACTGTGCAAACAGAGCCGCTGATGGTTTGATCTAGGCTGACCAATGAGGTTCTGGCTAAGCCTCCCTAAACATCTTTTTTGTTTTTACTGTAGGAAAAACAAAGAAGTAGATTCTTCTCCATCTTTTATTTGTCCATTAATGCTGGAAGTCTCCTATCTACTATAATCACCCCAATTCTCAGAGGTAAGGTCACATGTTTCTTTATAAAATATTTAAACATCAATAAGTATTGTATTGCAGTCCAGTTAGGTTAAATGAACAGTTTGGCTTCCACTGTTCTTTGACGTCCTGTGGTGTTATCTGGCAAATAGCTTTCAAGTTTTCTTGCATGTCATCCAGCTTTTTGCAGGTGAGGTACTGTCAAAACCAAGCCAATTTGAGATCTGAATTGCCATCAGATCTAGTATTTCTGATCTGAAATTGCTGAAGCAATCAATTTTTATGCCTAACACATTTTAATTCCATAGAGATACAAATATGGCACCTCTTCCAATGTCTTCAAAACAATCACACAAGAGAGAGTTGTACTCTTTGGTGGGAAGGGGGAGAGCGCCCTCTACTCTGGAACTGGAGACTATTCTGAAGTGTAGCCATGCAAAGTATCATAGAATCTTTAAGGTTGGAAAAGATCTCTAAGATCATAAAGTCCAACCGTCAACCCACCACCACCACATCTAGTAAACCATGTCCCGAAGTGCCATGTCTGCATGGTTTTTGAACGCCTCCAGGGATGGTGACTCCACCACCTCTCTGGGTAGCCTGTTCCAATGATTGACAACCCTTTCGGTGAAGAAATTTTTCCTAATATCCAACCTAAACCTCCCCTGATGCAATTTGAGGCTGTTTCCTCTTGACTTATTGCTTGTTACTTGGGAGAAGAGACCAGCACCCACCTCACCACAACCTCCTTTCAGGTAGTTGTAGAGAGCGATAAGGTCTCCCCTCAGCCTCCTCTTCTCCAGACTAAGAAGCATCTATGCCCATGGAAACACATTTATTCATGTGACAAAGTAAATCATGTTTTTCATTGTCGAAGGAGAAAGTTATCTTCTTCTGCTTATAATGAATAGCGTGATCCTAAACAAAAAGCAAACAATTTGCTCATCCATCTGCATATGGATTTTCATGGCAAGTTTGCACAGATGGTGCTGTATGGATGTGCTTGGCAGCAGTTTGAGGAAGGTTGTTTTTCTCAAAAGAAGGAAAACAGCATGCAAGTTCTCAGAATAACTCCAAAGCACTGGGCTGAAATTCTGGCCTTTGGAGTTCTTGACTGAAACAAACTCTGTAGAAGCGCTTTAGATGTTTGCTTAATGCAAATTCTATCTTTTCTCAAAACAGAAGGAGATATGCATAAGGTACAATATGCAGTTTACTTCCATGCTGATATGAGGTGAAAACTACCTTGGAAAAATGGACAAATTCAGCTGAGGAAAGTGATACCATTACGTCCTGTCAAGGTCTAATTAAAAGGCCAATACAACTACATCAAGACATGAATTAGCTGCAAGCTAATATTTTTATTTTTTTCGAATCAAACTTTCTAATTCTCCTGTTAGAAGAAGTATGGTGAAAAAATTTCTAAACTAATTTTTAGTCTTTTACTTTTCCCTATTAGTAGATATGTCCACAGTTTGAGCATCATTTCAGGATGTGTGCATGAAATTTATAAAGTCAAATCACTACTACTGGAGGACATTTTTGCTTGCTAACCTTTTTAAAAAGCTACACTTTTTATATTACCTACTTGTCACACAACTTTTGTAATCTAGTTCCTTTTCCACTAAGAACATCCATTTGACCATCCTAGCAGGATTCTTCTTTCCTCAGTGTAAAATTAAATGAAAATCTCATGTAAGGAAAGGCCGAGAGAGCTGGGACTGTTCAGCCCAGAGAAGAGAAGGCTCCAGGGGATCTCATCAATGTACATAAATACCTGAAGGGAGGGTGCAAAGAGGACAGAGCCAGGCTCTGCTCAGTGGTGCCCACTGACAGGACCAGAGGCAATGGGCACAACCTGACACACAGGAGGTTCCCTCTGAACATCAGGAAACACTTTTTCACTGTGAGGGTGACCGAGCACTGGCACAGGTTGCCCAGGGAGGTTGTGGAGTCTCCATCCTTGGAGATATTCACAAGCCCTCTGGACACAGCCCTGGCCCAACTGGCTCTAGGTGGCCCTGCTTGAGTAGTGGGGTTGGACCAGGTGACCTTCAGAAGTGCCTTCCACCTCAACCATCCTGCGATTTTATTTTTTTGATACATAATTCTCCCTTTCAATAATGAAAGATAAGTTAAATAATAATCATCCACTCTGTCAGTGTCAGCAGAGATTTGTTTTCCTTGAGTCAACAATGAATGTAAAGAACAGAAACCCTATATAAACTACTGGCAACGCTAACTGGAACTTTTATCTAATGTTACTTTGTACTTCAGCTCAAGAGTGCGGCATTCACAGCAAACAGCGATGTTACCCACTAGCTTTTGGAGTTCCTGCTGCCCTCATGGCTATCTCCTTGTGTGAGTGGAACTGTTCCCATCTTGCTACTTGAGTTATAGATGTCATTAGATGATAATGATCTTGGAATAATGAGAAAGTGGTATAAATCTCCAGGTATCAACCTCTACCGATACCTGATTGTTTCTGCAATTTTTGACTTAAACTTTTTTCTTGGGCAGGGGGCAGGTGGAATTAACCTGAAGTACTTGCTTTTGCAGAAGAGACTGATGGGGCTGGGGAGAGGCCCAAACATACCATTGAATTCTGTGCATTATGTAATTTACTCTCTATATTTCTCGGACTACTGGGGTGTATAAATAAGATCTTTTGAATATAGTTTGAGAACTCTGAGAAAATGTGGGTTTCGGAAATTATCCGTAGTCCAGGATAGCGAACTGTATAAGGTAATTGCCCTTGCACTGGAGAAAGGCCATGCCGGTCTGTCAGTATTTCTCAAACACCTGCATTTTTACTAGCTGCACCATGGGTCACTCCCCGAGCCTTTCTGCTGCAGCATAAAGACGAAGAAACTGGGAGGTGTCAGTCCCTCGTGGTCCTGACCAGGAGCTCACCCAGGGTGGGTCTCCAGCTACTGGTGACCCCATCTTGCACGTGCACCCAACCGGGAGCTCATCCAGTGGATCTCCAGCTATCAGTGACCCTATCTTGCACGTGCACCCAGCCCAGAGCAGATGGCGGCTGTGGGGGTTTGCCCGTGTCCCTGCCCCGCACGTGGGAGGGTGAGGCTGGGGAACGTGCCTGGCTGTGGGAGCCAAGGGCACCTTGGCAAGTCCTGCAGTTCGGGCAGAGCCTCACGTTTCCCTGCTTTACATGAGCTGCGGAGTCCTGGACTCCTGAAAAGGAGCTCGTAAAGCTGTCTTATTCTGGTACAGCAAGGCCAGGGCCAAGGTCTGAAGTGGTCCTTGTTTTGATCATCCCTCAATTAAGCTAACATCCCACTGAGGACTTACCTTAAGTGTTTCCAGATTTAGTCCTTTGTCTTAAATAGAAGCAATGTACTGGTATTAATTTGATTTCTTTTACTGTACGATAACATGCCAATAAGCAATTTCGTTGCTCCCTAGGAGGCTTATTCCCACCCTCATGTAACTCCTTGACTGTTACAGTTTCCATGTCAAATTATTTGCCACTATTTTCAATTAATCATGAGTTGCTTTTGGTTTCTGCTTGTGTATTGTAGTTGTGTTTATAGTTGGAAGTGGAATGTACAAGAAAGTTCAACCTCAAGGAAATATAATGATTCAAGTTTCCAAATGCATTGGAGTAAGTACTATTTGTATTTCCCCAAAACCCTGGCAGCAATTCTTAAAACTCTTCAGTAAACTTGCCTAGATCAGAAATCTGTCATAGTATGAGGAAAGCTTCTGAAGTTTCTTACTATTTTTTTTGCCTTACAGAAGGCTTCTTAAAGACACCTCCACATTCAGAATGCCTTTTTATTTATCTATATCTTGGTTTATATGTGAATGTATGCACAAAGGAAAAGTAAAATGTCAGTTGTGTCAAAGCTTATCTCAACTTCTTCCTGTTTTGTGCACCTTTATGTAGCCCTGTAGTAAGAGACAAACATGCCTTGACCCAAGCCAAGAGCAGAGCTACCAGTATATCTTATCAGCAAAAATTTATTGTTCAGGAGAAGAATGTTGTTTACAAGGCAGAGGTGTATTGATCCCCACTGTATTAGGGAGGCGAGGAGAGGTTACCTGTCAGTGCAAGCCTGCGAGGAGGGAGCTCAATCTGCAGGAATAGCACTGCATGTCCCAACTTTGCAGTGCCTCAACTTTGAGATCAGGGGATTTTAGTTTTTTATTTATGGGCTTCTTCATTCTGCCAGCTTGTAATAGCCCAGACCATTGCTCGTCTTGTAAGCATTGTCAAAACTAAATCTCTATAGGCGACTTTGGCCATAGCTTAGACTGCTGCTCCTAAGGCCCACCTTGTACGTTATTCCATGCAGAAAGTCTTAGGAGTCCTTCAGGACTATATTTGTGTATGTTCAGTGTCAAGACATAAGGAATATCTACAAGATGTACCTTCTCATAGTGAAATCTACTCTTACAGCCATTCAGCTCTGAAAACCTGTGCATGTGGCGCTCTTCTATTTATTGTTGTACATAAGTAATTCTTGACGTAGGCAGGTCTTCAAGTTCCTAACAGCCACCCGCATTGAGAGAGGCTACTCTGAGTTGTTTGGTTCACCTAATCCCAGGTGCACGCTCCACTGGATATGCTGTGTGAGGCCTTAAGTGCAATATTCCTGTAGATGCTTAGTGCAGTTAACAGAAATAAGTCGCTTCTAGCACCCTCGAAACACTCGAAGCAGGAGTGTCATCTTTAATGACAAAACAGCTTATAGCATTTATAAATATTTGTAATGCCATTAAACAAAATTCTGTCTCTCCTCAGTTTGCCATCAAAAACAGGTTTCGGCATCGCAGCAAGCAGTTCCCCAAGAGAGAGCACTGGCTAGATTGGGCGAGCGAGAAGTATGATGTAAGTACTGCATCAGAACTCCTGTGACGTGACATCTCCTGACCCTCAGCTTCTCTGCTCTCTGCTCTGATCCATTGCCTCAAGCACTTAGCAAATAGTTTTAGGCCTCTCAATAGCTTAGAAGCTCATGGTCTGGCCAAACCTCAGTGCTCCCCTGGGATTGCAAGTTATCACCCCAGCTCCTGTGGGAGAAAGCAGAGCTCTGTGAGTTGATGCTTTGTGTGATCATAAGCTGCCCAGGGAAATTTGAGAGAGATGAAGAAAAGAGTATTTCCCTTGTCAAACAAATATAAGCACCCATTAGTTTTTGAGTTAGTAAAATAGCAAACATTATCCTTGTCAACTTTGTTTCTCTTGGTAAACTGGCTTCAAATATGCTGGTTTAATGACTGCAGAAGGGATAAATGGGCATGGTGTGGACTGTCATGGTTAATGCTCAGGGCCATAACACTTGTCTTGGGATCAAACTGCAGAATTATGCTTAGGCATTTCAGCTGAAGTGGATAAACACAGCATCCACTCGGCCTCAGTACAAGCTCCTTACCATGCCTCTCAAACCCTTGTGTCCCATGGTCCCCAACCGTGTCCCGCAGTCCCCAACCATGTCCCTTGCCACCTGTCCACCCTGCCCTGTTGTCAACAGCAGCACAAACCTTAGCCTCTCCTCTTTATTTTCCTTTTGCCTACATGCATTTTTCAAGTGTGAAATGTATTCCTCAGTCACTCGTTGTTCAAATGTCTCCTTCCTAGAAAAATAACCCAGCGCTAAGTGCAAAGTCTCATGCTGCCATCACTATATATGCCAGGAGGCGCAGGTCTGTGATATCAGTGGCACCTTAACCAGCGGCCATTCCCACACCCACAAGCAGACCTTGTGCTTTTTAATAGTAATTATAGAAGTACCCACAACATAGAAACTTCAGGATGTGGGCAAACATTACATGATGTGTCTTTACCTGTTGCTGTGCTGCAAATAGCAGTCCGCAACTGTGTCTTTTTTTCCCCTCTAATTCCTCTTGTGTAATTCTCATTTGCTGCAGAAACGACTGATTGCTCAGACTAAGATGGTGTTGAAGGTGCTTTTCCTTTACATACCTCTTCCCATGTTCTGGGCACTTTTTGACCAGCAGGTAAAGTAGAAATTGTTTGGCTTGGCAATCAGAGCTGTACCATGTCACTCTATGTACTCTGAGGTCACCAGATGTAAAAGGCACCTATGGGAGGGTGGAAAATACTTCTTTTCAAATTCTTTATTCTGGTTACTGAGTCATGTCAGTACAGGATGTTCTGCAGCCAGGGGAAACTCAGTTTATCTGGACATGCCCAGGACTGATTCAGTGACCGAGGCCTCTCCAAATCTCCTATCAGCTAGGACTCAGAGGAAACAGTAATTTAAAGGGGTAATAGGACAAGGGATAATGAGTTTAAACTAAAAGAGGGTCGATTTAGATTAGAAGTTGGAAAGAAATTCTTTACTGTGAGAGTGGTGAGGCACTGGAACAGGTTGCCCAGAGAAGCTGTGGATGCCCCCTCCCTGGCAGTGTTCAAGGCCAGGTTGGATGGGGCTTTGGGCAACGTGGTCCAGTGGAGGGTGTCCCTGCCCATGGCAGGGGGGTTGGAACTAGATGTTGGCTCTGAGGTCCCTTCCAACTCAAACCATTCTATGAAAGCTTTCTTAGTTCTAACACTTCTTCCACTCTTGTGAGATTAAATGTAAGGTCCTAGTGTAAATGCTCTGGAGAACCAGGCCTGAAATGACCTGGATGCCAGTTTGTTTAATCACTCAAACTTGCTATAAATACCTCACACCTTCAAGCAGAAGCATAAGCCTATCATTCTCATTCACTTGTGGATGGAAGCAGGCTTTCATAGTTGAATGTAAATTAGGAGGTTGTCTGAGAACCAGGGGCTGAAAGCTGTATCCAAGGCAGCTTGTAGGAATTTTGGTCCAGATTGCCTAGATCGTGCTGCTTTAGTCTAGTACCAGTGAGCTGTAACCATCAGTGTTACAAATAGGGAGCCCTGCTATGAAATTCAGAACTAAATACTCATTATGTGAGTAAGAAAGATAATCTCTGCATCTAAATTTTCCACTCTTTCACAAAACCAGTAAAGAAAGTGAAATGAGTCACAGGGATCGCTTTGTTCAAATGTTTACATTGCAGAGTAAGAATACTCCCATAGCAAGCTAGCTTTATTTTTTTTTATTGTATTGCATGTCTTTCCCATACTTATGAAAACAATTCAAGAGGAACTTTGGAAGACTGATTTATTGTGGTATTTAACTTTCTCTTCTTTTGTTAAGGGGTCAAGATGGACACTGCAAGCCACAACAATGGACGGGAATTTTGTAGGTTACTTTTTTCCTTAATTAACATTTTAACATTTACTTTTCAGATAAATTTTACTTGTTGTCATAATATTAAAACTTATTTATTTTTTCTTCACCAGGGAGCTATTCAGATTCAGCCAGACCAAATGCAGGTACAGTTATCTTCTGTCTGCCAATTCTAAGTACTTCCCAAAGATTATTTATATATATATAAATTACCCTTCATTAAAAAAGGACTTTAAAAAATACTTATTTTTTTTCTCTTATGTTAATCTTCAACAGACTGTGAATCCAATCCTGATTATTATAATGGTCCCAGTTGTAGATGGTGTGATTTATCCTTTAATCAAGAAATGCAAGATCAATTTTACGTAAGTTGATGTACTTACCTGACTTCAACAGAGGCTCACTTTAGCGGTTTCTCTAAACTGCTCTTCCAGCCCTAATATAACAAGAGCAAGCATTCAGCTAAGGAGAAGATAGTAGTGTATTTAAAATAGAGTTAATATTTTAAAGAAATGAACGTTAAAACCATAGAATACTGCAAGAGGTGTGTACAGGCACCACAGACTAGGGGAAGAGAATCTAATAGTGAAGTAACAGTATTTTCCAGTTAAGGGTAAAAGCTTTCAATTGCAGGAGAGATGCTGTTTACTGGTTTCCACTTCCCCCATGTCTACCCCCCTTCTCTCCCAAGTATAAGTAGTAGAACTACAACATACATCCTTAGCATGTGTCATGTTTTGGGCTTAAAACCACCTGAGACAAGATATGTTTCTTCTTCAGTCCCAGTGAGGAGTCAGCTCACTGGATACTTGTAGGTGTAGCTTCAGAGGGCTATTGCACATTATTTTTAATGTTGGTCATGAAGTGACTAGCACTTGCAAGTTGGAGAGGCAGAAGAGAACACAATTCTTAAAACAATTTTTATAGGGCTACGATGCAATGCTGCTCTTCCATCTACTTATGGACATCTGGGGGCATGTGCTGTGCTGGAAACATTCATTTGTAGACACTCTACATCTGACGAATGAGGCAATAAATATCTACCTTAAATGTACCCTTACAGCTTACCTGAATGTCAGTAGATGTCTCCTAATCCAACATATTTCCCTGACTGTTTTTGCTCAATATTTATTGTTGATTTAAACATAGCAATATAGACACTAGTTGTTACCCCTTTTTAAAAAGCATAACTTGTTGTCTTTTTGTTGTTTTAAAGCTAACAACTGTACTATATTAGGTTTCTTCTTCCTGCAGAGCAGACTTTTCCAGAAACCTAATAATTATGTTCAGTCAATGTTTGAGCCCAGGAGATGCGGAGTAACGTGTTATAGATCTTACCTGCAGCATCTTAATTTGCTGACAGCGTAACAGCCCAGCTTAGCAGAACGCTTCCTGTAACGACCACAACTACCACATAATCACCATTTGAATGACCGATGTTATTACCGTGAAAAGGAAATCACTAACAGCTGAAACTTTGAACTTGTCTTAAAACTCACATATGTGTGTTGTTGTTTGACTAGGCCCCTGAGGAAGATCACTGTCGGTATGTTCCTTGCATCTTTGGCTTTTGTTGCTGCTGCCCTTGTGCAAGTGCAGATAGACGTAAGTTCAGCCATGTGCAAGTATTTGCTATTAACATTTAGTTATTAATACAGAATAAAGTGTGCTTAAGGGGAGAATGAGCCAAGACTCCTAAATTTGGAAGGAAGTATATGAGCACAGAAGCAGAGGGAGGAAAAATATTAATGCAGTAGTGTGATTAGCACAATAAAATTAACTAGCTATAAACACCCTCCTGCAAAACGCCTCATCTGCCACTAACGTAAATCATGCATTAAAGGCAACCTCAGGTCTTTAAACTGAGACTAAAAGCTGAAAACCAGAGACTCGTTTGGCCTACAAAGGGGCTGCTTTGTATCTCTGATCTCTTCTGATATTTAGACTGGAAGTGAAGTGTGACAGTCTGGGAAGCATCATCACAGCGTGGGCAAAGATGATACCTGTTTAAGGCAGGGTTCATCACACCTAACTTTCCTTGCCCCAAAGGGAGGTGTCATGCCTGAACTGGATGAAGGTTTCCCCTGTAGCTGGGGCATCAGCAGCACCTCTGGGAGGTGATCCATTGCACCCCAAGATCTGAATAGCTATCCAGAGATGCCTGCCTGTCTTCATGCACTATCAAGGCAAGATACTCAACTCTTAAACAGCTTTAGTTAGGAATGAGGGATTCTCTTCTTATTGCCTGGGTCCAACAGCAAAACAAGCTTTATATTCAACTTTGTCTCTTGAAGTCAGAAGAAAAGAGTCCGGCCTTCAGCTGGTATAGACACATCCAGGCTGTCTTCCTGAATACCCTGTTCAGAAGGCCAGAGCTGCGCACACACGTGCACACTGGCGTTGGGCAGAAGCTTCATTAAAGCCGGTAACTTCCCAGACTGTTGCACAAGAACTTTCTGCAGAAAGGTGAAGATAGACTTGGTTTTGTTGTGTGATGTACCTGAAGAGATTGAAGCGGATAAAAGTATAGGAAGGGAGGAAAGGTTGAGGCAGAACTGAAATAGACCCAACTCTTGATGCTCTGCAAGAGCAAGAAGTGGAGTCTCGAAGTTCAGTTTCTCTGGGCTGTCACACCAGGCAGTGCCCACACATGCTTCTGTCCAGTTCAGCAGCACCAGTGCCGGGGGAGAATGAGTCAGAATATGGTACAAAGGAACTCAGGCAGCCACAGGAGGTGGGAAAAGCCCATTCCTTGAACTGCAGAACAGCCTCGGTAATGGCAGCATGCTGCAGGACCTGATCAAAGAGGAACCACATCTGGCCATGGAGGCGTTGTTGTGGATGAGACACTTCTTTCCTGAAGTGGCAGTAAGAGAGCTTGTGAGTCTAGTAACAAAACCCATTATTAAAGCTGCAGCCCTCTGACAGTCACAGATCATCAGGCAAATGCTAATCTTCATATTGAGATAATCAAGACCACAGTAATTATAGTACTTTTTCCATGTGACTTAGGATAGGGCACTGATTTTTCTTTTTTTCTGTCCTACAGAAAACTCTTCCAGTTTTCCCTGCAGCTGGGCAATCCCAAATAAAAATTATAAATCTAGATACTAATAATGCAACAGTTGGGTTTGGATCTCAACTTAACAGTGTGAATGTAATGTCTATGAAATCGGTAAGTAAGGGGAGATGGGGAATAACAAATTTAAAAAACAAAAAAGATAATCTAATGGAGCAAGTCAAAGTGGTTCTTAATTAATGGTTCAAATGTGATTATTTTCTAGTTTTTTCTCTAATAATTGTAAAGATTTTTTTGTATTGTGGAATGAATTGTTACTGAAAACACAGTGAATGAAGAAATGGTAACTATTTCAATATTCTAAGCAGTACTAGTTTGTTTTGGCAAGAGTGGTTTTTTTAAGAAACTTTAAGAAACTTAGTGACTTTTGAACTAATTGAAAATTTCACTGTTGCTAAAAAGGTGTGTCATGGTTGCACCTGGCAGGCAGCTAAAACCACTACACAGCTGTTCCCTCACTCTCCCCTTCAGTGGGATGGGCAAGAGAAGCAAAAAGAATCCCCCCCATGCCCCTCAAAAAACCCAAAACAACAACAAAAAAACCCCAACCACCAAAGGTAAAACTTGTGGGTTGAGGTAAAGACAGTTTAATAGGACAGACAAGGTAGAGAATAGTAATGATAAAAGAATATACAAAACACGTGATGCACAGCACAATTGCTCACCACCTGGAGCTGATGCTCAGCTAGTTCTTGAGCCAAACTGCCTCCCAGGCAACTCCCCCAGTTATATACTGAGCATGATGTCATATGGTATGGACTATCCTTCTGGCCAGTCTGGGTCAGCTGCCCTGGCTGTGTCCCCTTCCAGCTTCTGGGGCACCCCCCACCTTCTCATTGTCAGGGCAGTGTGAGAAGCTGAAAAGTTCTTGACAGCTTGGCAACAACTAAAATATTAGTGTGTTATCAACATTGTTCTCATCCTAAATCCAAAACACAGCACTATACCAGCTGCTGGGAAGAAAATTAACTCTATTCCAGCCAAAATCAGGACAAGGTGCCATTTCTTAACAGCAAGAACATCCCTTCCTTCAATAAAAGTCCATTCAGCTCTAGAAAGTCACTGCTCGTACTGTGAGTATTCACTTACTTTTTCTGTGGCTACATCATGTATATTAAGCTTCAGATTTTGCTGTTAAAGAACCTTATCAGGTTCTATTACAGCATAACCTTGACAACCCTATTGACAGCAAAATGTGGTGGAGCTGATGGACGTTTTTAAAAATGCATGTTAGGAAGCGTGTTCTCTGATAGCCTGCAGTCCTGTTTCCCTGTAAGAAGAGAAACCCTTACTCTGTCCTCCTCCAAACTTGCCTCACATGGAAACTGAGTTGTGAGGAGAAGATAAGGGCACCCAAATTGTATGCTGATGTGGAATTGATATAACCATGGTGCACACCTGAAAAGGAAGGGTGTAAAATGCTCAACTCCTTACTACAGACATCTTATAATCCAGATGTTTTGGATTATAAAATGCTTTTTATAATCCTATAAAACAAAAGGGTTACTTTAGTATTGCATTAACGTGTTTCTTAACATTTTAAGTATTTTGTGCTGATGAAATGTATTTAGAATATTTAAAACATGTCCTGGTAATAGTCACTCCTGCTGAAACCATAAAGATGTAGCTTGCATTTGCATCTCTTAGGAGGTGTTGCTATTTGGAAAATGCTGCATCTTAACTTATGCTAGTGCTGCCTCTGTAACTAAACAGCATTTTACTTGGCGGTGGTGGTAAGCCTGATTTATCTCGAGCAAGAAATACACAGGAAAATATATCAGCTATTCCATAATGCTTGTGGGAAGCTCATGTTACTTTAAAGCTTGTGTTAACAAAAGAAATTAATAAAAAATAATGATCAAATTTAGTACTTGATGTGGAAAACCTAATAAAAATGAAAATTAGGAGATACTTATGGTCTCTGGTACTTCAGAAGTAGCACACGTGTAAGCTTCTGACCACCTGGAGTCCACAACATTTCCTCAAAGGTGTAGACACTTATGCAGTGCATGGAAATTCATAGCAATCTGTTTGTCTTTGTAGACGGACTACATGACATTTGAGACTTCTCAGTTGCGATCATTAACCGTAACTTATGGAAATAAAACTACAATTAAATCTGTCATGTTGTCAGAGGAAAGCCGTTACACTCTTGGAATTAAAACTAACACGATGAGCGTTGTTGCTGAATTGGTAAGTCTGCTTAATTCCCAAGCTGTACATTCCTGCCTTAGCAGCCGTCTATGTGGAGTGTGTGAAGCTGAGAGGACAAGATCTGGGTAGCTTTTCCCTTTATCATGTTTTCTGTCTCTCCCCTCTCTGCTGTACAAGTGAGACAGAGGAGCTACAGAGAGCAGGGCAGGATGTTGTTTAAAAAAAAAAAACTTAAAAAATCTAAAAAAATTACGAACTTAGTATGTAATTTGGCAGTTACCCTTTCACCAAGGATTAAATGTGTGATGTACCTGAATACAGCATTTTCTAGTAGGCATGTATCCTAGTAGGATCCTAACAGAGAAGGTCTGGAGTCTTGTCCTGAAGCCTCTGTCAATTCTCACTGCTATGTAATAGTACACATTTAAGCTGTTCGCTGATGCCAATGAAGTATCTTGATAACGGTCTCTTCCACCAGCTGTCTGATGAGGTCACATCAAAACCAGAAGAAGGGAATAATCTCATCAGGTAGAGTTTGTTTTGCTCCCAAATTCTGGCAGTAGTGAGACTGTCTCTTCAATCTGCCTCTTGGGTGGACTCTTCTTCTTGCTTAACGGAGTTTTCTATTCTGCAGGAACTCTCTGCTTGCTGGACACTTCACTCAATGTTTAGGGGATGTAGGAACTTTTGGGGCATGATTCATTTAACCTATCTTGCATATCTACTTTGGGTATAACTTAGCAAAAATTGGAAGTGTATGTTTTGCTCTGTCTGGACTTTTTTGTAGACAACCAGCACAAATTGCACGTCTTAGGCTTGGGTAAGACATATACTACTACTTCTCTGCTTTTCTTCTACATCTTCTATTTGCAGATGCATTTGTTACTGGTTGTAGTAGAGGCTTGCTTTTGACGTACTCCTCAGCAGGCAGAGGGCTGATGTGGGTCTAGCTTGCTTTTTGCATTAGCCACATTCTAAGAGATTTGGAGTTCTTTCAGAAATGTTAACTGACAAAATGAAAGGGGAAGACGTGCTTGTTGTGCTGCCAGTACATAATTAAAAGTAAAACATGTATTCTTTGACTTATGCATATTTTGTGTAGTATTTCATCACTCTTGCATTTTAAAGGTTCATAAACAATTTCCCTGATGATATCAATGTCACTATGGGTGGCACTTCTTTTGGAATACTGAAGCCTCTTTCTGCCAGTAATTATAGCCTCTTTCCAGGAGGAAGGTAAGCATTTTCCTTTACCCTAATCTAACCACTTAGACATGCCTGTCTTTCCAGAAAGGACATAAACTCTTATTTTATAGAATACACACAATTGTCTATACCTATGGTCTGAACTGTATTTTTTTCTTTTTCAGAAAAGATGAGATTATGGCTTCTATAAATTCAGTCCCCTGTTCAATTACTTCAAGGGCATTTGGATTTGGCAGTGCCTATACAATTGTAATTAACGGGGTGAGTTGCCAGTGCTGTTCAATGGACAATAGAGAATTACTTTTCATCTCAATATTTTCTTTAATTAAAAAAACACTTGTAGAATTATCCCTCTTGTCATTAATTGTACATATGATAGAATTCTGGTATGTTAAACAGAACATAAAAACATCATTAACTATAAAAATAGTGATGGGTATGATAATGATATGATGCAAGAATTCATGTTCGTCACTAATGGCCTTAAATCTTTAGGCTTACTAGGCACAAAGGATTTGCATGAAGTCTGTTGTAAAATAACTATTGCTTCATAACTAGGTATGCAGCGCTTCATATACACTATTTCTTATTTACCCAGAACTTTGTGTATATATGATTATAGAGATGACATAGAACTGCTTAGCGTGCCTTTAGTGTACAGACTCTATCACTATTACTGACATGCTGTTTTAATTTCCAGTGTTCTCAAGATGGTCTTGATATATTATATTCTGAAGATATCCCGCCCAATACAGTCCATATGGCTTGGCAGATCCCTCAGTATTTTATTCTTACATGCGCAGAAGTAGTTTTCTCTGTCACTGGGCTGGAGTTTTCATACTCACAGGTAGGATTTGCTCTTCAGAGCTATCATTGTGTTAAAAGTCCTGAGTGGAGTCCTTGCCCTGGTACAAATGAAGATCTTCTGTGATTTATTGTTTTTAAGTGCTGGTTCCATATTGCTGCTTTGTTTGAACAATGAAGTCCTTCAGAGCTCCCTAGCAGGACTATAGGCTGGCGCGAGTTGGCCTTGTTTCACTACCCTTCAGTGCTTTCCATAAAGCTATGCTGAATTACGTTGTTTGAAGACTTGACCACCAGTCCTCAAATCTCCTTCTCACATGTGACTTTCCATTGAAAATAAGTGAGAACTGTACTGCTGCTAGAAAACCAAACTGGAGAGCCCTCAAATGAACATGTACTGACACTTTATCTCCGCACCAATTTCCTCCATACAGTCTTTAGGAGCAGTTTAATTAGACATTCTTAATTCATTTGTCTTCCAACTTCAGTTTGTATTAGCTGGGCATATTTCTTCCCTTAATTCTGAGACCATAAACTGCAGTGATGGGAACTTTGTAAGATGTGGCTTGCTAGACTATGATGCACTCAATTTCTTCATTTAACATGTACCATGTGCGACTGAATCAGAAGTAAAATGTGCCTGTTAATTACTCAGCGTGTACAAAGCAAAAGGTGTTTTATAGTCAGTACTACTAATCTCTTGCTCTTCAGAGCCTTCCCCAGGCCTGTTTAGTTCTCTAGCAATTTTTAATTAAAGAAACCCAACAACAAAAAACCCCAAGAAATCCTCCTCCCCGCAGAGAACCAGTGTTATAACATAAAGAATGCAGTAAACATCAGAAAATAAATCATAGCAGTATTTGACTAAAACTTAAGTGCCTTTACTTCTCTAGGCCCCATCTAACATGAAGGCAGTGCTGCAGGCAGGATGGCTGCTGACGGTGGCTGTTGGTAATATAATTGTCCTTATCGTGGCTGGAGCATCCAAACTCAGCGAGCAGGTAAGCGCAAAAGAAATTGCATGCTTTCATATTACACTGTGAGAAAGCAGCTTTAATGTGGGGGGGACTCATGGCTGATAATCCTCAACTACAACTTTTGAACATCAGCATTAGGGTGGATTTGCATTTGTAATTGGAATGTAGGAGGTTAGCGTTAGCTACAAGTGTACCAGTCAGTCGTAAAACTAGTGCTTGGCTCAATCTCACTGGAGTATATAAGTAACGGAGTTATGAATCTTTATAAGCTATCTGGATTAATGCTAGTGTTGAACAACAAGGTGGTAAATCGTTTTCTGGAGCCACTTCTACAGTTTCCATCGGCCTTTTTCCCCAGTACTGCCCCAACATGTGTATGCATGTACATGCACAAACTAAATTTTAAACAACTCTGACAAATACGTCTTCGACAAAGGTTTCTACTCCTTATCTGCTGTCTGCCATTCCTAACTCTTGCTCTGTCAGGCTCCTTCTCTTGCAAGCAGCAGTTTCTAGCATCTCTGCAATAAATTGCTTTTCATGGTGTGGAAATGCTGTGAACTTCTGGGCTGAAATTCTACACTAATGGGATTAAAACCTACTGAAATTCTGCTCACTGCTAATGAGCCTTCACCTGCATACCTCAGCCTCGTCATGTCCCTTCTAGCTCCGTTGGTTTTAACCCTCACTCCTTGGGGCATGAAAGCTGTGGCTCTTCTGGTGAAGAGCACTTGGACAAGACTTTCTCAGACTGCTCGTGGCACTCCTTAATGAATCAAAAGCAGTATCTGGGAGAGGGGAGAGCCTGTCTTTGAAATGGGTCTGGCAGGCCTGGTTTCAGCCAAATTAATGAGAAAGAGCATGAAACAGAGCTGTTGAGGTTTTTCAGGTGGAGATAGCACTTTGAAACCAAAGGTTTTGCTCTTGTTCTCTGCCCAGATCTGTGGTCAGTAGAAACTTTACTGCTGACCTAAGTGGAAGCAGGATGATTGCCAGCCTGGTTAAAAATGAGATTACCTCACCAAAAGGAGGGGCTGAGTCTTTGGGCTTTTGCTCCATTCCCATGCTTCTAGGAAGAGGATATTGTAGAACTTTCCAGCATTCATAGAACTTTTGTCTCTTCATTGAAGACAGAACTGCTTGAAAGGGTCTCGATTATGGGTTGCTTTAATATGTATTATATACCTCTAATACTTAGTTCTTTAAGTCATATGGTATTTGTTAATGTGCTCAGTTTCATGTTCTGAATTAACTTCATTCCTTGCAAATAGTAAAAAGGTGTAATTCTTTTGAGGAACAAACATTGATGGGTAAGTTATACTTTTTTTTTTTACAGTGGGCAGAGTACGTGCTGTTTGCTGCTTTGCTGTTGGCAGTTTGCATCATTTTTGCTGTCATGGCTTATTTTTATACCTATATTGATCCAAACGAGGTTGAAGCCCAACTTGACGAGGAAGAAAAGAAACAAGTCAAAAAGGATCAAGAAGTCTATGAAAAGCAAGTTGAAGATGACTCTCAGATGTAAAAGGTGTATTCAAGGTGTGTTTGTAACTTATGGTAACCCGTTAACTATCCCTGTAGTAAGAGGAATCACAGTATCAGCAGCACCTCTGCATAATATGCTCTATGGGAGAGGTTAAAAAAAAAACAAACTGTTTTAATTTAAAATGCAGCCTCTCTTGGGAAGCAAGAGGAAAAGACTTGAACTGAACATGGTATCCTGAAGAAACTCCAGCAGAATTTGCACTCTTAATGTACCTCAAGCTTAAATACTACTGCATTAAACTGTTGAGGTTGCACTCGGCACTATTAGACCCTGTGAAAAGATGTATTTTTATACTGCATTTCAATTTTATATCATGAAAGAAACAAGTATTGCAAAAAAAATAGTAACTAAAGCCACATTGTCTGCATGACCCCTCTACCCTCCCTGTTACTTTTGAAAGCAGCAGGTCACGTGTACTTCCTTAGGGATAATGGGAGCAAAGCTCTGGCGTTGCTCAGCTTCGAGTGCTGTCTGTGCTCCGCATGGCAGTAACTTGGACGTGCCCTGTAATATAACGCTTTATGTGTCTGTTAACTACCCATTTAATTCCTGGTTATGTTTTTAATTAAATGTATTAATGTCCACTCTGGTAAACAGACAATGGCAAATGAGATTTGGAATAAGCAACAGCAATAAAACTTGTGTTACAACACAAAGTAATGGAAGTGATGTAAAAGTATTACTTGCTATTACCTCTCTGCTGCTTATGTGTTTCATCACTCGAAGCTAATGGACAAGCATCAGTCTTCTCTATCTTAATATACCTGTAACACCTATCAAATTTATAGCAGGGAAGATTAAATTTCACTGCCTAACAGGATTCTGTGGACCATGTTATGGAGTGCTAGTGGTCTGTGCATTGTTTTGGGAATTCCTGTATTTAGATCCACACCCTACACTTTCTCTAGCAGGTGTGGAGGTGGACTCCCTGACCCCTCCAGTAGCCAGGCCAGATTTATAGCTACTTTTGATACCTGGCTCCCAATACTCTATCCTATTTTACAGCTGGTACAACTTGATATGTGCAAGCGGTCACAGTGACATACACGTTCAAGTAATGTGCATGTTACTGGCACTGCAGATGCACAGGCCCCTTGGTTCTTACTCCAGTTGCAGGCACTTAGACCTCCATGGACACAGAGAATAGAGTTCCTCACCCATGAAAACAGTTAGAAATGGAGCTTTATAAGGCAAGTCCAAGGTGCTCTTCTTCTGTACCCCATAGGCAGTAATACCTATTGGTGTCTAAGGTCATCCAGGGAGAGCTTTTCCCATGGATTCAAGGTGCTGGGTGTCCCTCCAGCCCATGGGGCTGAGGGTCTCCTGGGACAGCCCTGTGAGGAGCTGGGTCCCTGCCATGCTCTGAGGAGCTAAGGGGGTTTTGCACCAGCTTTACCTGTGGTAGGCTAACCAGCCTTTCCATTGCCATGCAAGTTAGGCAAAATAAATTGTCTCTCAACTGTATCCCTACAAGATAGCATCTTCTGTCTACTATTTTGCCCATGCCAGGTGAAATGTTTGTTGAGCATTTTAACATTTTTTTTCCTTTGATATTTTTTATATCATAAGCTATGGGAAGTTAGCACTCTAGCAAACCCACTCGTCTACTACATGGATGTGTTTTATGGGTAGAAACCCACTAATGCTGTAAAATTTGATGGGAAAGCTTTCTGATGAGGAGAAAACATACTCCACCATCTCTTCAGCCCTGTATGATAGTATGGAGATAGTCATATGTGATGAGATTTTTATCTCATTTTCAACAAGGAGTGATGTAATTAAAGTTAAAATCTGCCTTCTCCAAAATTTGATGTGAAAAAAACCCCAGGGAACCTTGTATAGGCACCTGGGCAGCCTTCGTCGGCGTTGCTGTGACTGTGTCTGTGTCTAGAAGCCACATGCAGGGAGTTGGTCTTTGGGCTGGAATCAAGTGGTTTCAGTCCCTTAGTTTTGCGGATTAAAAAAGGTAAAGTTAACCTCTAAATCTGACAGTGGTTAGTTTTGTGTTCTGCTCTCTAGGCTACCAGACTGCTAAGAGGGTCTTTTGCATATTTTTTTCTGTTACAGAGAAGATACCTTGAAATGAATCAAATTAACAGTTTATCATTCTAACTCCAGTCCTTATTTGAAACAAAAAACCAAAAACCTTTACCCAAAAAAATATGCAAGAGTGGTGAATTATGAAAGTCTGTTCTAGCAATCAATTTTGTGCTCATATGAGGTAGATACAGCAATGTGTAAATCTGTATGCTTCCTAATATTACAAATACACTGTATGGCTTCCATATTTTTCCTAGTGCTCGTCAGCTCAATCTTATGACACTTGAACTACGGCACTTAAAACTGTTCAAAGTCAGATTCTGTGAACTACATTAATCCAGTCCCTGCCATTTGCCGTTCTTGAAAACGGGCCTAGAAGCAGCACACTCCTTTCACAGACTTCTCTATAGTTGGGTTTTTTAATTCCTGGAATTAAATTCCTGAAAGCTATTGCAAGTCACCTATACATACTGTTACTCTACAAATTACTTTTACATTTTTCATTCATACCTTGACATAGTGCTTTAGCATCATATCACTGACCATCTTGCAGAGGTTAGAATATTGATAATAAAATAATTGGATCACATCTTAAAGAGAGACAAATTATCAAAGGGGAAGTAAGAACTTCTGAAACTACCTGACTCTACCAGGAGGTGGTTCAGGAAAATCAAGGTGCCCCATTCCCAGCTGAATTCAATCACTGCTGTTCCTCCTACAGACACCACTGCAGGACAGGATTTTGCAGAGTTCAGCACAGTGCAAAGGTAACACGAGAGCCCTCAATTCAATAGACTCTCCATTATTGCTGTTATATTTTATCACCTTCCCATGCTCATTCCTAATCTGAGTCAAAGCTCTGTATAAATATCTAATATCCATAGGTGGATAACAAGTCACAGTCCGTGTCCTGGGGAGTTTAACAACTGATCTGACTACGTATCGGGGATGAGCAAAACAGGACCTGTGTTTTTCAGAGAGTAGCTATGCGCTTACCTGAATCGGTTCAAATCACAGGTGCATTTTAAAAAGCTTTGTGAAGCTTTAAAAAGCTTTGTGAAGATCAGCAGCCACCCGCTGCTGACACCTACTCCATCTCTGGGAAGCTCTCAGCAGCATCCTGGTGCAATGGCTCTATGGGAAGGGGAGGCAGTGGGAATTGGTTTGTCACCTTTTTGGAGAGGAGGGGCTGGGGTAGGTGTTTCCTAAGTGTAGCGAGTTCAGTGAAGAGTTGGGAGAAGGTCTCTTGCAGCCTGAGTGAGCTTGCACGAAAGTTGGGGCATAGGCAGTGCACCCTGACAGATTGAAGCCAGCGCCGCAGCAGGCACAATTCTTCCTTGTGTAGCCTCCGTGACTGCTTTCTTGGGCAGCAGCTGGGCTGGACATAGCCAAGCCACTTGTGCTTTTGTAAAGGGCCATTCTCAATGAGGTGCAGAGCCCAAAGCTTTTTGGCAATGGGACAGCTCGTAGAAACTATATGTTATTATTTCCTTGGTACTGACATACAAAACACTGATTTAATGGTCTTAAGCAGTGTTACAACTGCTACTGACTGCATCCTAAAGGAATCTTAATCATTGCAGAAGCTAATCAGATAGGCTTGCCTTTGCCAGCAGATGTACTGGAAAGAGAAAGCCAGCTTTCCCTGCAATGCCAAAACGGCCGTAAGACCTTCTGAAACATAAGGAAACTATCTGTGGTGAAAGTGGCGCTGCCTCGGTAACACCATTGCTGTATTTTGGGGGTGAGGGGAAAATAAAAATTGAAGCTGTGGAAGCTGCATAGCTAAATAAAAAAAATGAATAAAAATGATGCAAGAGCTAAGCATGAAATAGTGAGGCACTTCAACAGCACTCACTCTCTAGCTGCTGTTGCAACTCTTCGTTTGACCCGCTTCTGCTGTTAGTGGCAAATAAAATCCTCATGAGATTAAGATGAAATCTCAGCTGTCTGCTTATGTGAAATTGTGTTCGTCCTCCTCCTGTGACATTCAGCTGACCGCAATGTATATCCCTGTCAGAGCTTCTTTCCATCATAGCCCATATAAGGCTTTTTTACTCCAAATTGAACATCCAGTCCTTACAGCTGGGAAAAACACTTTATTCAAGTCTAAGAAACTTAAAAGAAAGTACAAAAATTTTTTTTAAAAAATCAGTGTTCCTGGAACCATATCATGCTTCCTTCATAGTAAAAATTGGAAATGTCTTCTACTCAGATGGGAGTCCTATTTCCTAAAGGTCTTATCTTACAAAAAATGTTTCAAGTAAAGGTTAATTCAATTGTTGCAGCTCCTTCAGGCTGGTACTTTACTTCAACAGAGTGCCTGAGATCAGTTCTGTAACCACCTAACTGAATTAATGCTATTGAATGCATTTTTACTGAAATCTGATCCCAGACATGGGAGGGGGGGGGGGGGGGCAACACTGCTGCATGAGTTTACTAAAGTTAGGGCTGAGTGCTGAACCTGTGCTGGCAGGGCTGAGTGCTGAACCTGGAGCGGGGAGGCATGGGGACGGGGGGACTGCACTTGAGAAACTGAGCATGGAAATGGCGGGGGGGGGGGGGGGGGGGGGGGGGGGCAGGGGGGAAAGGGCGGACCTCCAGGTCCTCTACATTTGCACCCTGGACCTCTGCTGCTCTGCAGGAAGCAGGAATATGAGGCTAATGGTCGTGCTATTCTCTGCCGCAGCAGGGCAAGAAGTTACTGTCACAGACCATCTACTCATCCTGTTTGACACCAGGGTGCGGTCAGTCACCATCAAATTGCTTCTTGAGCTACGGAAATCCAGCCTGGGGTTTTCTTGTTTGGTTGGGGTTTTTGGGTGTGGTTTGTTTTTGTTGTTGTTGGGGTTTTTTGTTTTGTTTTTGTTTTTGTTTTGGCTCTTCATTTCATGCATTCATTGCAAGTGTGACATCATTTCTCCACCACATCGGCTTCAGAGTGGATGGCTGCCCCTGGGCCCAGTGACTCCATGCAAGGTACAGGGCTGATGAACTTCCTCTCCTGACTTGCTGCCCCGGTTGTGGGAGGCAGACCCAAGGTGCTGCTCTGTGCCAGCTTTTTCCAGCTCGGGGAGCCTGGCAGAAGCAGCAAGAATCAGAGAAGCCCTGAGCCATGTCCCACCTGCCTCGAGGCAGCTTGCGGTACAGCAGAGATGTAGTTGCTTTGCCCAGAGCGAGCGTTTTACAACGAAGCACTAACCTGTGACTACAGATTCCAGCTAATAGCAATAAAGATAAAATACCCGGCAATCCCCTACCTTTATTTAACCTTCCCCACCCCCCCCAATTCCAGGCTCCTTGCTCAGGCAAAACTTCTCTAAGTGTGAGCCCGAGGTCCCCAGCAATTCTCTCCCCCCGGCCCCGGAGCGGCGGGTCACTCATTTCCCACCACCAGGTGGCAGGAAAATACGCTCCAGAGGCAGGAAAAGGCGGGGGGGAGGGAACCGGAAAACCCTCTTGCATCTTTCCCTTAATGATTTTTTTCACTCGTAGTTATCACAAGCCCTTGGTTATCCTTTGAAACTATTTCGTGCGCAGGTCAGTATTGGCTTTTGAAGATCGTAGGGCTGCTGTACGTTTAGGAAAACAAAACTATCTGGATGGATTTAAGCGAGAGATGGTCTCTGGCAGCACTGTTGGAAGTCATCTCTTCTTAAGATTTTTAAAAACTTGTTAAAACTGGTGTTATATAAAGAGACTTTGATACCAAACAGTAGTAAAGAACAAGAATAAAGCCCACCATGTTGCAGCACTCAACACCCTTACTCTAAAAGATGATAAACTCCCTGGGAACAGCTTCATGTTAAATTGGATTAAGCACAACATGAAACTGTTGGGACTTAAACCCTGGGCATGAAACCCTGCCCTAAGAAGCAAAGTCACAAACAGGTTTGGGGGAGTTTTTTTTAATTGAGCAAAATGTCAGTCAGACAAAGCAAAACTGGCTCCTGTGGGCACAGCAGCCTCATCCCCAGGGAAAACAGCACCGTGTTAAATATAGGGGTGTACAGACACTCCAGCAAAAGAGTGCATACAGAATTTGAGCTGAGTCTGCACTCAGTTCTGACAGAATAAGGATGCACTGATTTTGGATTCCTGCCTCCTGGGTGACTTCCCAAGCTGTTAATCTGTTGTACAACCACTCAGCTCAGCCCCTGTCTTTAAAAAGAAAGCCACACTCACCACATTTGGTAGGGGCCTCCACTCTCTGAGATGGCACTTGGGGAGGCCATGCCAACTAGATACAGTCCATTAGGGGAGTTTGCTGGAAGAGCATCTCATTCTTGAATGACATTCAGTTTTAGACCTCTCCTAAACACTGCTCTTTTCACACTGATGTCTTCTTAAGCATGTACAGAAGCAGATTTTTGAGTTACCTCGCAAAATTTAGGGTCAAATGCAGATGTACTTAGGAAAGAGCTTTGGTTATAGGACTGTTATAGTTCTTTGGAAGGCAACAAGAAGCCTCCATAGCCTGTGAGGCTGCAGGTGCTGCTGCTGCAAGGACTGGGAGAATTGTGAGCAGGGTCTGGATGGGCCCTGAGGCAAGTGGCCTTGGGGAGGTCTTCAAAGCAGAAGGGATTTGCTGTGAGTCCTAACTTGGATGGGAGGGCTTTGGGAGGTAGGGCTGCTAGGAGGAGAGATTTGGATCGCCCTGACATTGCATGCTGAAATAGTTTGGGAAGGGCTGATGTGGGAGAGTTTGGGACGCTGGGTGTCAAAGCTTTGGGATGGGAGGAGTTAGGAGAGTCACTGGATGGCAGCTCCTGAGGCACTTCTAACCAGATCTTCCGGTTGGGGCCAAAGACCTGTGTGCAAGGACTGCTGCACCCTGATCCCTCTCCCCAGAGCTGCTCCTCCTTGCTCTGTCCTCCACGGTGTCTGCCCTATGGAAAGCAGAGGAAACTTCAGCTCAGGATCGCTGTAGGCTAGAGGTGTGGTTTACAGCTCAGGTTAAGTTAATATGAAATGATGCCAGTGCTGAAGAAGGAGATGGTCACTGGGAGGGGCAGTCTTTGAGCAGTTAAAACCCCTAATGACGCTGCTCCCTCATCCTCACATTGACTTCTTGGAAGCCTGGAATTTAATTTTAAAGGTGAACTGAAGTGCTTTAAAAACAGTCTCTACATAAGTTTGTTAAACACACAAATCATTAAATACAAAGACTTTACATGTATAAAAATCACAGATACACATACTTTGAAAGTGCTTCTTTCTTTCTTTAACAGCCAGAACATGAATACATGGTCTTGTGTTTCTGCTGGAAGAATGATATAAAAATACATGGTAAAAGCTTGAGCTCTAATAAGGACCAGGTTAGAATTTTTTATTTTACTTCCATAAATGCAAACAAATACCATAGATCTGCATTACAATGCAAGCCAAGCTTGCTCGTTGAGAAAATTGCTCATGGAAATAAGTCAGTGGCTACAGTGTCAGCCTCTATACAAGTGAGAAAGGAAGACGAAGAAGAAGTCTCATGGGCTGAGAAGCCTACGTACTGCCTAGAAACAGCAGAAATAAAAAAAATCCAGTGAAGTCGATGAGAATCTTTCCATTGATATCAGTATGCTTTGCCTGAGCCCTTCAGCGCACATAACTACATCAGCTTTTCCATATCTGATATGGGTGGGTGGCATCTTGGCACTGGGAGCTCATGAGAAGGGAGGGGAAGGCCAAGATTTGCATCAAGGGAGTTTAGGAGGGAGGTACAATTGGGGGGCAGGAAGCAGAATGAGCAGAACTGAGCATAGATGTGTAAGACAGTCACAGTATCAGAAGATACAGTGTCGATAAAGATAATTCTCGGTAGCAGATTCGGGGGCTAATCTATGTACATCTCACTTAAGCTTCATCAGAAAATAAATGTAGATTTGTGGTCTCCTGCAGTTCCCTTTGACCATTTCTACAAGCAGCTATGGTGCCAAGGCAAATCCCTCTGCTATCAGGAGACAGTGGGATGGGAAGTCTGTGCAGCTCTGCTACTCCATTGCAATGTTGATATGAACCTACAGCCCATAACTCCCCCTGTAAACCTACCTCTGAGCAGGGAAAAACACCAGTGCTGATGTGGAGCAGCAAAATCTGCTCTTCTTTGCAAGTAAAGCATCAGGTACCCACTATCTCAGCTGGAAGAAGAGAGATGCTCAGTCCAAAATCCCTAGGAAGCCTGCTCTCTTGAAAAAGATGGGAGGAAAACCGAGCTGGCAACTGTAGAAGCCAAAGGAGTGCAAGGCTTTGGGATCTAGCCAAAGGTCTGGTGCAAGTGGGAGGTTGCAGCAGATTTTTGTGAATGAAAGGAGGTCTGCAGGAGGAGGTGGAAGATTGCTGGAGCATGTCAGAGCACTGCGAACACCACAGGAACTTACTGGGTAACTACTTTTAGAAGCCTGTGGGATGGGAACGATGGGGAAGGTGGGAGGACACATGCACAGGACCTGCATTTTTGTGGGGGCACAGTTATTACAGGCTGTAACTGTCCCCCACACATACTTAGTGGGGATGATGGTAGGTTCAAATGTTGGAAAACAGCTTACAAACTGCAATTTATTTTCCTATTAGAAACCCTCCCAAAATAAGAAACTCGCCGTTTTGGGGATATTTGTGATTTCTGGCTTTTCACTCTTGGGTGTTAAATTCTGGGGTTAGGAAGGCTGCGGGTTGGTGTTCTTAAGTACTGAGGGTCTCTACCTCGCAAAGAGGTTCAGTATCAATCATGGCAGCAAAGTCATCCCTTTGCTGTTTGCTTCTGTACCTGCTCTGCAAAGACCGACTGACCGCTCTGGATACACATCTCTGGGCTTAAACCATAGGCAGGAGCATTCATTGCTGCAAATTCAGAAGGTGGCTTTTGTGGTATGAAAGAGCTGGAGCCGCCATCCCACTCCATACAAGACATCCTGGATGGAGTTTCACTTTCTATCCCTTCTGAGCTAACTGCGGGCTACCAGTGAATGGGATGTGCCGGCTTCCCTCTCTCTCACACCCGTGGTGTCCCTGCTGCGTGACACCCAGAGACTGCTGCCACAGAAGACTAATCCAGCAGGATGGGGAAGCATTTCCCGTGGGATCGGTGAACTATTCCAAATCACCATGTGGGCATGTGATTGCTAATGCAAGAACAGGAGCCAGGGCTGGGAGAAAGGAAGAGCAGGATCAGCACCGTTAAACTCGATCAAGCACAACATGAAGCTGTACCCCAAAAAAACCCATCACATCACAATGATTTTCATTTGTTACCAACACCCTAGACTGACAACTGAAACTTGCAGCAATCCATGTGTTTTTGTGTTCAACGGATGAATACAATAAACTTCTGTCAACCCAAGATTTTACAGGTAGCTTCTGGTATATCATGAAATTAATGGAGGGTTAAAAATGTGACCATTCTTGAATGAAAATAGTGAAATAATGCAGTCGATTGTTAAGACCACTACTTACCAGTTATCAATGAGACATAGTGTAACTTTTTTCTGCTAGGACAACTGTAGTCTACAAGCAAACATTTTAGATCTGTGATGACATGGACTGTCTAGGGACATAGTTATAGGTTAGAGCATCTCTTTATGATTACAGGGTCATCCTTAATGCATCCATTTAGTCTGGAGGTTTTGCTAGTCTGTGGTGTACATAGACATTAATCTGAGATAAGAACTGATGTCTCCATTATAAAATGTGAAATATGAGAAGAAGATAGAGAGGGTATGTTTTCTTCTGTTTTCTTCTGTTTGGTTTGTGTGACAAGAGGGTAAGAGAAAGGTTTATAACAAGCAAGATTTAATGAAATGATGCTCTTCAGGGGCAGAGGCATAGTGCAGTATAATCAATCTCATGTTTCTTAATGAGCTCTAGGTCCCCATCTAATTTTAATTGTCTGGAATACTAAAATACTTTCAGGCACTTATATTCTGTTCATTATTAATAAAGGGCATACAACACTTGAGATGTTTCTTCCATTTCCTGCCTCATTCCGGCTTATCCATTATGATTCTCAGTACTATAAGAAAGTGAACTTTCTCCTATTAATAAGAATCTCAAAAACTTGCAATTTGCTATGAAAGATATGAAGTACCTCACTGCAGGAAGGAAAATATATAGAACAGCATGTTTTATACAAACATAGCAAAATGCTGGATTTTTCTTTGGGGAACATAATTTAATAGCCTTTTTTTCTTTTTTCCTCTTCAGCATTCACGAGACCTAAAGCAGAATATAATTGTTTGAACTTCAAACTTGGCTTCTGTAATAGACAAAACCATTTTCTGACAACATGGCTCATTGAACCAGAACTTCAATGCGCAGCTGAGTCTGGTTGTAGAAGGCAATCTGTGTGCTTTCGAAGCTACATAAGCTTTCTCTGCTGGCATAAATACATGGCTGCAGGGTTACCCATGACATGCCGAGAAGAAGAAAGGCTCCGTCATGAACTTTGTAGAAGGGACCCTCTTTCCACCAAAAATTGAAAACCAAAATTTTCAAATGTTGGTGGAAACACAGTAAAACCCCAATGTTTTGTAGGGGTATGATCCCTACATAGTTTGAAAGCACACTAGAAACTAATCTTGTAGAGCAAACACAGTTAAAGGCAGGAAAAACATACATCCTGGATAGGACAAGAATATTTTTTATTATAAAGAGGGAAATGTGCATTTCTCCTTCAGCACAGTAGAAGACTGTCAGAATATGGTTGTTGTAAATATCCTTAACAAGGCTCTACAGAAAAGAAGCTTTCTGGGCAAACTTTGTAAACATGAAATAGCTAAATCAGTGAATGAAAGCCCACAGATATAATTATAGTTCATTTCTGCACATTGAGTCATCCTGGCTATGGATTCTCATTTCAGAACAATGCCCAGTCCTTTCCGCTTTCCCTTCTGAGAGGTCTGCTCAAACAGGGACTTATTCTTCCACAGATGAGCCAAGGAACTGGACAAGGGTAGGAAATAATTTTATTTTTTTACAAAAATATATTTAGTGCTAAAAAGTGTTTCCAAAAAACTGCTAGAGGGTGTAAACTCCTGTTTCTCAAGGCAGTTTTGGGTCAGGACCTCCTATGCAGTCTCAAGCCATAAACAGCTAGGCAGACCATTTTAAATTTTGATTGTGAAACTCTTGATGGAGAGTATAGCAAGAGAGCTGAACAGCCGGTGAGTCATTTATAAAGTGTAACAAGAAAGATACGGAGGGCAGCCTGGGCAATAAGCCTCTTACACCTCACACAGCTGTAGAGGAGGGATGAAGAGGAGCATGATGCAGGGACTTTGTTACCTAGTTAGTCTCCCAGGAGGGTCAAGGCTGCTCAGAGTTATCACTAGCCAACCTCCATATGCTGTTCCAGTAGAAGGTGACTCCCTGCGGGGTTCAGCCATCCACTTTTCCATAGCTCACTAGCAGACCACATAGCCAGCCTTGTAGCTTACAAGTTCTAGTGCAGTGTTCCCTACCAACCCTCCCTCACTGAATAAAATCCCTTCAGCCACATCTCATTTAACCAAGAGCAAATTAGAACCCAAATAGAAACCTTCAGTGCCAGACACGCAGCATTTTTACCCATTCTCCAATTCAGAAATGGTTGAACAGTTTTGTTTCTAAACTGTAGGTAAATAAACCTCTAGTATGAAAATATATATTATTTAAATGAAAAAAAAAAATCTAAATGGTAATGTGCCAATTCAGCTACAATTATTATATTGATTCAGTAATAGAGGGTTTAATCCTGTCCTCATCTAAGTCAAAAGAGCAGATTCTGATAGCTTATTTCTTCTCATTCAGAGCAATTCTGTTCCTGATGTCAACATAAAACCACATGGAAAGGGATAGGACCCATCTGGCTATATGGGTAGGCTATTTGATTATTTCACTGTTCAGACACTGTACCTGAAGCTTAAAGCCTGACTTTCTCTCTTTGATTTTCATTACTCCTTAGTGGGCTCACCAGAGTCCTGTTATTTTTTTTCTCTTCTAGTACTCTAATTTATCAAAACTTAATACTCTTTTTAATTTGTCTTAGTAAAGACTATAGACAGACATTGGGAAGTCAGGAACAAGATATTTCTAACATATTGCTGTTGTATGAACAATTTTTCCATGAATTTGCCAATTTTTTAAATGAAAAAAAAAATCAAAATTCCCCCCACTGCCTCTCATGGCAGTGATCTCCATTATTCATTTGTGTTGTCACCTGCTTTTTTCTATTTTAAAGTTTCTGCCTGATAGCTCTTGTTATGAGAAAAAGCGTACAGTTACTCCCTAGTCATCTTCTCCAGGTCATTCATGAGGTTACAGAACTCTATGAAGAGTCTCCTTCCTAAGCTGAGGAGTCATAATGTATTTAATTTCTCCATCTAGAGAAATTTTTCTGAATCTTTGATCACAGTTTTCTTCCCTTTCTGGTATCTTTTTCTATGCTACAGTATCATTTTGGAAATGGAAGATACAGTCTATAGGAGCAGCATGGATTTATACTGAGGCATAACAAAGTTGTCTCCCTTATTCTTTATTCCTTTCCTAATAACTCCTAACATAGTTTCACCTTCTGACTGTTTTGAAACTAGTGACAGCCAAGATTTCCTTCTTGATTGGTGGGAACTCCAGTATGTGAAGTTAAACTCTTTTCCCGTATACTTTCCTCCTGTACAGTTTTCAATGCTGAACTCCCATCTGCTGGTATGTCACTCAGCAGTCAGTCACTCTGAGATTCTTCTGCAACTCCTTGCACTTCATTTTCATTTTTATTTCATGATACTTGGCAATGTGAGACTATTTTGTCATTTCTCTTTAGTCTCTTTTCTAGGTCATTCATGGATACGCTGAGCAAGATTGGTCCCAGATGGATTCCTGTGACAGTCTACTGGTAACAACCTCCACTGTGAAATGTTTTTATTTTCTCTTTCCTCTTTATCATCAGTTACAGACCCATGTGAGGACCTCCCCTTCTATCCCCAGGACCACTTAAATTCTTCAAGGTCCATTTGTGAAGAGCCTCGTTAAAGTTGCTTTGCATTATATAGAATCATAGAATGTTTGGGTTGGAAAGGACCTCAAAGATCATCTAGTTCCAGCCCCCCTCTCATGGGCAAGGACACCCTCCACTAGACCAGGTTGCCCAAAGCCTCATCCAACCTGGCCTTGAACACTTCCAGGGAGGGGGCATCCACAACCTCTCTGGGCAACCTGTTCCAGTGCCTCACCACCCTCACAGGGAAGAATTTCTTTCTAACATCTAATCTAAATCGACCCTCCTTCAGCTTAAACCCATTACCCCTTGTCCTGTCACTACACTCCCTGATAAACAGTCCCTCTCCAGCTTTCCTGTAGGCCCCTTCAGGTACTGGAAGGCTGCTATAAGGTCTCCCAGGAGCCTTCTCTTCTCCAGGCTGAACAACCCCAACTCTCTCAGCCTGTCCTCATAGGAGAGGTGCTGCAGCCCTCTGATCAGCTTTGTGGCCTTCCTCTGGACCCTATCCAACAGCTACATGTCCTTATTGTACTGG
Organism: Grus americana; assembly: GCF_028858705.1. Lineage (NCBI taxonomy): Eukaryota > Metazoa > Chordata > Aves > Gruiformes > Gruidae > Grus > Grus americana. The sequence continues at coordinate 160,860,281 of NC_072852.1, forward strand.
GCACCTCAGAGCAGGACACAGTACTCCAGGTGGGGTCTCACAAGAGCAGAGTAGAGGGGCAGAATCACCTCCCTCAAGCCTGCTGGTCACACAGCCCAGGACACGGTTGGTTTTCTGGGCTGCAAGCGCACACTGCCAGCTCATGTTGAGCTTCTCATCCACCAACACCCCCAAGTCCTCCTCAGGGCTGCTTTCAATCCATTCCTCGCCCAGCCTATAGTTGTGCTTGGGATTGCCCCCACCCACGTGCAGGACCTTGCACTTGGCCTTGTTGAACTTCATGCGGTTTGCATGGGCCCACCTCTCCAGCCTGTCAAGGTCCCTCTGGATGGCATCCCTTCCCTCCAGCATGTTGACCACACCACACAGCTTGGTGTCATCGGCAAATTTGCTGAGGGTGCACTCGAGCCCACTGTTCATGTTGCCAACAAAGATGTTGAACAGTGCCGGTCCCTCTACCGACCCCTGAGGAACACCACTCGTCAGTGGTCTCCACTTGGACATTGAGCCGTTGACCACAACTCTTTGAGTGTGACCATCCAGCCAATTCCTTATCCACCGCGTGGTCCATCCATCAAATTCATGTCTCTCCATTTTAGAGACAAGGATGTCGTGCGGGACAGTGTCAAATGCCTTGCACAAGTCCAGCTAGATGACGTCAGTTGCCCTTCCCTTACCCACTGACGCTGTAACCCCATCATAGAAGGCCACCAAATTTGCCAGGCACGATTTGCCCTTAGTGAAGCCATGTTGGCTGTCACCAATCACCTCCTTATTTTCCATGTGCCTGAGCATAGTCTCCAGGAGGGTCTGCTCCATGATCTTGCCAGGCACAGAGGTGAGACTCACTGGCCTGTAGTTCCCTGGGTCTTCCTTTTTTCCCTTCTTAAAAATGGGGGTTATGTTCCCCCTCTTCCAGTCGGCGGGAGCTTTGCCGGACTGCCAGGACTTCTCAAATATGATGGAGAGTGGCCTGGCCACTTCATCCGCCAGTTCCCTCAAGACCCTCGGATGCATCTCATCAGGTCCCATGGACTTGTGCACCTTCAGGTTCCTCAGATATTCTTGAACCTGATCTTCTCCTACAGTGGGTGGTTCTGCATTCTCCCAGTCCCTGCCTTTGCCTTCTGTGACCTGGGCAGTGTGGCTCAAGCACTTGCCAGTGAAGACTGAGGCAAAGAAGTCATTGAGTACCTAGGCCTTCTCCATATCCTGGGTAACCAGGTCACCTGTTTCATTCCGGAGGGGACCCACATTTTCCCTCATTCTCCTTTTCTCACTAACATACCTATAGAAGCTTTTCTTGTTGTCATCCCTGGCCAGACTAATTTCTATCAGGGCTTTGGCTTTCCTAACCTAATCCCTGGCTGCTCAGACAGTTTCTCTGTATTCCTCCCAGGCTACCTGCCCTTGCTTCCACCCTCTGTAGGCTTCCTTTTTTTGTTTGACTTTGCCCAGGAGCTCCTTGTTCATCCACGGGGGCCTCTTGGTGGATTTGCCTGACTTCCTCTTTGTTGGCATGCATCGCTCCTGAGCTTGGAGGAGGTGACCCTTGAATATTAGCCAGCTGTCTTGGGCCCCTCTTCCTTCCAGGGCTTTGTCCCATGGTACTCTACCAAGCAGGTCCCTGAAGAGGCCAAAGTCTGCTCTCCTGAAGTCCAGGGTAGTGAGCTTGCTGTGTGCCCTCCTCGCTGCCCTGAGGATCGTGAATTCCACCATTTTGTGGTCACTGCAGCCAAGGCTGCCCTTGAGCTTGACATTCCCCACCAGCCTCTCCTTGTTGGTGAGAACAAGGTCCTCCTCCTCTATCACTTGGAGGAGAAAGTTGTCATCAGTGCATTCCAGGAACTTCCAGGATTGCTTGTGCCCTGCTGTGCTGCCCCTCCAACAGATGTCGGGGTGGTTGCGGTCCCCCATAAGGACCAGGGCTTGTGAATGTGAGGCTGCTCCTATCTGCCTATAGAGGGCCTCATCCACTCGATCTCCCTGGTCAGGTGGCAAAGCAAGTATCATATGATACAGGCAAGTGTCATACATTTAAACCGTAAGTATTCAGAATGGACCCTTACTGACAAACTATTGAGACTTTAATTTTGAGTACAAAGTCCATCAGGCTATTAACAGGGTAATTAAAAAAAGGATAAGACTAGGAACCTAATATTGGTTCCATACAAGATGGACAAACTGTAATGGTTTAACCTGGCTGGCAGCTAAAACAACCACAAAGCCATTCGCTCACTCTCCCCCACCCCATTTTGATGATGGAGAGAATAAAAAAGAAAAAAAAGGGAAAACACATGGGTTGAGATAAACATCATAGTTTAATAAGGCAGAAAAGGAAGAGAATAATAATAATGATAAAAAAGATACAAAACAAGTGATGCACAGCACAATTGCTCACCACCTGGAGCTGATGCTCAGCTAGTTCCTGAGCCGCGCCACCTCCCGGCCCACCCCCCAGTTATATACTGAGCATGACGTCATATGGTATGGACTATCCCTCTGGCCAGTCTGGGTCAGCTGCCCTGGCTGTGTCCCCTCCCAGCTTCTTGGGCGCCCCCCACCTTCTCATTGGCAGGGCAGTATGAGAAGCCGAAAGGTCCCTGACTGCTTAGCAATAACTAAAAACATCAGTGTGTTATCAACATTGTTCTCATACCAAATCCAAACCACAGCACTATTTCAGCTGCTGGGAAGAAAATTAACTCTATCCCAGCCAAAACCAGGACACAAACACAACCCTGTCTGCATGGGAGTCTCCATAGTCCTGTAGCCATACCTTACTGCAAGCAGTATTGTCCCACATCCAGCCACCTCATTCTCTCTTCCCCAGGTCAAACTGTGCCTGCTACTTATTCACCATTACATTCCTCAGGTGCTATATTTTGTAGACTAATGTCCCATCTGTTACAAGCCACAGTGCTTTTTGTAGTGTATTTATTGCAAAATAGCAGTGTTTATTTAATTATGGTATATTACAAACTTTAAAAGAACTAAGTTTCTGGTACGTCTTTCTTTTTAGAAAATATCAATGGTCTTACATTGCTCATTTGAGAAGAAATTTCAGTCTTGGTCAGTAAGGAAAATGTTTATAAAAAAAGTTCACAGTCACTGCCATTATCATGATGGAATTATTTTTTTTCTTTTTTCTTAAATAACCAGCAAAGCAGAAAATCTCTGCATATCCAAAGTATCATTTTAAATGGGAAGCAAACCAGGTATTGAGAAGTCTACACATAAAATGAATCAATTGAATCTTTGCATGTTGGAAACATCTGGCTTCAAAAAGATATAATAGGGAACCATCTAACTGATAAGAATTGTTTATTTTTGAAGACTCTCACATTGTACTAGGATGGCAGGCTGTCACAACATGTAATCATTCTACTTTTAATAAAGATTTCTGCAAGACTAGCCTTTCTTTGGCGTATGACACGCAAAATCATTTTTTCTCAGAAAAGGTTGAGAAAAGGAGAGGAAATTTGCAAGGTTTCTATTATTTAGTCGGTGGGGATGGAGCTGAAATTTAGACTGAAAGATTAGCATTTACAAGACTAACAGCTCATAGAAACATGTTCATTATTTTAAGATTACATTCCAAACTATTTGGTTAGAATTTTCTTCAAGTCCAGGGAAGAAACTGGAAGTGTATCAGAACATAAGATACAGTATATAATACAGAAGCTGACAGAAATTAGATGTTCTAATATGTTGTTCCGACTTCATTAGAACTTAACTCAGAGTGGTATCTGGTTTATGACACAGAGTTTGTGTTTTGAATCTGCTCCTTTGTTTCCCTCCATTTACTAAATGTAGAGGGGAAATCAGCAAGATAAAACATAAACAACTTGAGCAAATAAGGTATATGTACCTTATGAAAATTATTTAAGTCCCAAAGAGTATACTAATGGGCAGAAAATAATAGCTTCCTACCTTTCATAGTACAAAAGATAAAACTTATTTTTATACCTTTTTTATTTTCGCTCTGCACTGAATGTGCAACTGTAGAAAAAGTAAAGCAGCTGATAAAAATCAGTATCCTAACGATTATATAGCAAAGAGCAAAAATAAAGCTGCACAGGAAATGGTAAACCTGCCGTTTTCTCAATGAGGATTTTTAATATTATATGAGTGTCCAGAGTTAATTTTCACAAGAAGCTGGGAGGGGACACAGCCAGGACAGCTGACCCTAACTGACCAAACGAGTATTGCATACCATAAGACATCATGCTCAGTATATAAAGGGGACTGGCTGCGAAGTAGGGGTCAGTGCTCAGGGACAGGCTGGGCATTGGGTCGGCAGTGAGCAAATTGCATTGTGTATCATCCGCTTTGTATATACTTTTATAAGTATTGATGATGCTATTTTCCTCTTTCTTTGCTGTCCCAGTAAACTGTCTTTACCCTCACCCATGAGTTTTACCTTTTCCTTCCAATTCTCCTCCCCATCCCACTGGGGGAGGAGATGAGGGATGAGCGAATGGCCATGTGGTCTTAGCTGCTGGCTGGGGCTAAACCACAACAGTGAGGTAGGAAAAGTGTTGGGAAATATTAGTTGTCAAGCTTAGCGTAAGTGTTGGCATAACTAACAGCATAAGTGGTTAAATTTGCCAAAACCGTAGGCCACAAGCAATGAAATTTCACCTAGATATATTGAACTTTTGCTGAACCCTTTCCTCGTTAAGTAAAAGAAGGCCCCAGAGCTAGTTTAAGCTGGAAGATAAGGAGGCTACAACCATCAGCAGAGGCAGCAACCTTAGAGACAAGAAGAGAAGCAGCCCGCCTAGAGACAAAGAAAGGACCCAATGGAGAATGGGAAGACCCCAGACCCTAATATTACTATTGGTCTGAACTGTCGTGTGAGGGGAGGGGAACTTAGATTGCAAGGTTGTAAGTGCCCAGGAATTTCTTTGTTCAGGGTCCCTCGGTGGAGGCACCCAGCTTGAGCTGTTACAACTGCTGTACCACCCAAATAAATTATCTCATGGGATTTAGAACTCTGCTGTGGAAAACCTAGAGTGAAGAAACTTTCTTAATAAAAGCTCAATGGAATTCAGTGCATAAGCAATCCAGGATGTTCCTGGAATGCACTGATGATAACTTCCTTCTTCAAGCGATAGAAGAGCCGCCGAGGAAAGGTGCCATGCTGGACCTTGTTCTCACCAACAAGGAGGGGCTGGTGGGGAATGTGAAGCTCCAAGGGCAGCATTGACTGCAGTGACCACAAAATGGTGGAGTTCAAAAGGGAAAAAAGGAAGACCTGGGTAACTACAGACAGGTCACTGTCACCTCTTTTCCTGGCAAGATCATGGAGCAGACCCTCCTGGAGACTATGCTCAGGCACATGGAAAATAAGGAGGTGATTGGTGACAGCCGACATGGCTTCACTAAGGGCAAATCGTGCCTGACAAACTTGGTGGCCTTCTATGATGGGGTTACAGTGTTGGTGGACAAGGGAAGAGCAACTGATGTCTACTGATACTCTACCTGGACTTGTGCAATGCATTTGACACTGTCCCACACGACATCCTTGTCTCTAAATTGGAGAGATATGGATTCGATGGATGGAGCACTCGGTGGATAAGGAATTGGCTGGATGGTTGCACTCAAAGAGTTGTCAATGGCTCAATGTCCAAGTGGAGACCACTGACGAGTGGTGTTCCTCAGGGGTCAGTATGGGGACCAATGCTGTTTTAACATCTTTGTTGGCAACATGGACAGTGGGCTCGAGTGCACCCTCAGCAAGTTTGCCGATGACGCCAAGCTGTGTGGTGCAATCAACATGCTGGAGGGAAGGGATGCCATCCAGAGGGACCTTGACAGGCTGGAGAGGTGGGCCCGTGCAAACCGCATGAAGTTCAACAAGGCCAAGTGCAAGGTCCTGCACGTGGGTGGGGGCAATCCCAAGCACAGCTATAGGCTGGGCGAGGAATGGATTGAAAGCAGCCCTGAGGAGGAGGACTTGGGGGTGTTGGTGGATGAGAAGCTCAACATGAGCCAGCAATGCACGCTTGCAGCCCAGAAAGCCAAACCATGTCCTGGGTGCATCAAAAGAAGTGTGACCAGCAGGTCGAGGGAGGTGATCCTGCCCCTCTACTCTGCTCTCGTGAGACCCCACCTGGAGTACTGTGTCCTGCTCTGGGGTGCCCAGTACAAGGACATGTAGCTGTTGGAGAGGGTCCAGAGGAAGGCCACAAAGCTGATTGGAGGGCTGGAGCACCTCTCCTACGAGGACAGGCTGAGCGAGCTGTTCAGCCTGGAGAAGACAAGACTCTGGGGAGACCATATAGCAGCCTTCCAGTACCTGAAGGGGCCTACAGGAAAGCTGGAGAGGGACTGTTTACAAGGGCATGGAGTGATAGGACAAGGCAGAATGGCTTTAAACTGAAAGAAGGATAGATTCAGATTAGATATTAGGAAGAAATTCATTACTGTGAGAGTGGTGAGACACTGGAACAGGTTGCCCAGAAAAGCTGTGGATGCCCGCTCCCTGGAAGTGTTCAAGGCCAGGTTGGATGAGGCTTTGGGCAACGTGCTCTAGTGGAGAGTGTCCTTGCCCATGGCAGGGAGGTTGGAACTAGATGGTCTTTGAGGTCCCTTCCAACCCTAACCATTCTATGATTCTGTGATTCATGGGACAAAGGAAAAGGCTCACTTGTAGCCCATTGACTTTCTCCTTAGCAAACTAAAAATTTTTACTGCAAACAGTGGAACAACCACGGAGATAGTAAAACTCTACTTTTTAAAAAAAAATTGCAAAAATGCTGTAGAAGACAATCTAAATAGAAACTTTTGATGCCATTTTTTGTGACTTATTTTTTTGACTGAGCTAAAACTCAAATGAAAGCTTTTACATTTCTTAGAAAATTACATACCAGTAAACAGTAGAAACATTTTCATATTTCCTGAAGTTACAAACCCCTTAATTTAAATTCTGTTTCAGCATTAAGGAAACTAGCAACTCCTTCAAGAACAACTAATAAAAGAATTGCAATAGTTCATTTTTCTACACAATTTCCATCCATCATCCTTCCTGTGTTTCACTGTACTCAAGAGCTGGTATACTTAGTCTTATTTCTCAGGGAAACAATCAGTGTGTGTGTGTGTACACATACATGCCTGTATAAGGCTGTTAGCTAATTTCATTCAAGTTTGCCTCAGGGGTAGAAATCTTAAGAGACATTTGTGTTTCTACCTGTTTCAGGAAAACAAGTCCATGCAGCACTAGCTCAGCCCATGTTAGACAACAAAGAATATCCTAACTATAGGAAAAACTTCAATGGGAATTCTAACCATGTATCAATAAGACCATTTTATATATTAACGTGTTTTCTGCAGTTAAGAGATTTGTACAAACTCTCTTGTGAATTACCTTGTGAAAAGTAATTTATGCTGCGATGGATGCTCACCCTTCTTTAATTGAGTTGAAAAGACAGTGAGCCACTGTGCTGTGCATCCCAGACCCACTGGCTGACAGGTCTCAGTAGTTTTAATACACATGGAACTACCTAGCTTTTTGTGGCTAAAAAGGAGAGAATCACAGGGCATTCCATAGTGCGTTGGAAATCATGTGATGGAGCTGTTTAATCTCAGCTTAAATAGACCAAATACAGGAAATACAACACTGTCAACTTCTTAAAGGTTTTGCATGGGTCCGGGGTTTCTCATTCTGGCTGCTGACTCACTCTTATTCCATTTAGGAAGCATTGTAAAAACATGACCGTTATTTTGGTTTACTGCTTTTGCAACTTCTGACAGGAAGTCAAGTGCTTCCTGAAACCATATACCTCAGTGGAGCGATAGCATTACCGTGACCTTTCTTAACGCGTCCAAGTGAAGGGGAGACAGGAAAAGGACATACCAGAAAATGTCTAGGGTTTCTGCCATCTTGATCTATTGCCTCACCCCGGTTTCCTTATTTTAAGCGAGCAGCCTCCGAGCCCGATGCTTGCCTCGCTTCACCTGTTCTGCCTCACCGGCAGCCGGGAAGTCGCTCTTCTCAGGCTGCGGGAGAGGAGAAGCAGGTCTTTAGTTGTGGGCTGTCCCCACCGAAAAGGGGAAGGACGAAACCAAACAAAACCCACAAGGCCGCAGCCTCGGTGCGAAACCTGCCGCCTCCCACTCTGAGGACGATGCAAGCCTGGCGCCCGGGAGCCGACACTGCCAGAGGTGCTCAGGGGACTCAGGCCCGCGCTGGCGGGTCTCCGTACCCCACGGTACGTATGGCCGGGCGGCGCTCAGGGAGTTCTGCCTCCCCGCTCCCCTCGGCCGTTAACCGATGGCGGCGGCGGTGGGAACCGGGGCGGGGTAGCGCGTGCAGGTAGCCGGGTAGGAGAGGCGGGGCGGGCACGCGCGCGCTGCTGTTGCCGCTCCTCCTCCTTCTCCTTCCCCTTCAGGTTTGTCATCGTGTTGCCGGCAGGGCCCCGCGCGACCGCGCCAGTAACGGCCGCCCTGCGCGCGCGGCCAGGGGAGGAGGAAGAGGAGGGATGAGGAGGCTGCCGTTGCATCCGTGACGGGGGCCTGAAGAGCCCGAGCTTGGGACGTCCCCTTTCCCACTGCCGGCGCACAGGCGCTGCTCGGTCGGGGGAAGGGCGAGAAGGAGGACGGCTCTGTCTGTCTGTGTGTGTGAGAGAGAGCGTGGAGATGAGCTAAGCCCCGTTCCCCAGAGCCGCCTGAGGAGAGCCGGCTCCATCCCTCTCGCGTCCCTGCCGCCGCCATGGCTCACTCCCCAGTGCAGACGGGCCTGCCGGGGATGCAGGTGAGGACCAACCGCCTTCCCCTCCCCCGCGCGGCCCCGGCCGGCGGGAGAGGCGAACCCCAAGGGCAGGCACGGACACGCACCGCCGCCGGCGGGCGGGGAGCGAGGGATGGGCCCTCGCGGCCTCTCTCCGCGTGTGGGGATCGGGGGGGAACGGTATGAAGGAGCGCGGTGCGTGTCGGTAAGGGGTTCCCTGGGGTGGAGGGACAGGGCGAGGGGAGAAAACGCCTCTTCACTCTGACTCGGCCCTGAGGACTGGCGGGGGGGGGGGGGGAAGGAGAGGGATCTCGTAACCCGTGGAAACGAAACGTGCTGTCAGCACTTCGTGTAATGCCTAACGAGGTCCCTCCGCCTGGTGAATCGCTCCCTGTCTCCTTCCTCAGTAGCCTCTTTTGCTGGAAGTGTGCGGAGCGGAGGGGTGCGTGGTTTGTCTCCCATCATGCAGTAGTTCTCTTCGGTGTTTTAATTCATGAAGCAAAGCGTGTCTTGATGGGCGATTTTCGGTCCCGTTATTTTGACGTGATTAGGAGAAGCATATATAAAACCAGGGCCTGAAAATGTTGACCTTCAGCGCATGCTGCAGTGCCCATCTCTGTGGTGCTGGCTAGTGGGAGTGCTGTCTGAGGTGGGTGTTCTGGGGTTGTGTTTGGCTCTAAGAGTTGGTTAGCTGCTGCTGTTATACGATGGATTTTGCTGGTTCTGTGTTGTAACTTTATTTTTGAAATAACTGGTGTGGTTTTCTGGTGACTGAACTGGCTTTCTCCCCATTTTTCTTAGTCCAAATGCAAACAACTGCCAGAAAAAACATTAAGGTCATTGGTATCTGTGTGTGGTTATTCTAATGTTTCCCACATCATATTAGAAACTTCCCTGCCCTAACCTCCAAAAGAAAAACTTGTGAATGGCATGTAGTGTTTTTCTCAATTTCTCCTAGATTGAAAATTTTTGTGCTTCATTTGGTTTAAGTATTGATCTGCTCTGGTTCATTTTTCCATGAGTCAAGATTCTAAGTCATGAATCTCTTTTTCTTTGCATAACCTGAGGATTTGAATTTAAAATGTTACATGCTTAGGCATAGCATGAATTATATGCTCAGGCATAGTACTGGATGCCAAATAGAGTACGTAGTCCCTCACTCTGAACTGATAAATTTATTGCTCTGTAGGTACTGCTGTTGAGTGTTCAAGTTCACCTTCCAAATATGAGCAGTTTGCTGATTGCCAGAGACTGAGAATAAGGGGTTTCTTGCTCTGGCTAGGGCTAGATTAATGTTGTATCTTTTATCCTTTTGAAACATGTTAGAACCAAGATGACTATCTGCTTACTTTGAAACAGAATCTATAATATTTTAGAATTAAGTCAGATTTGTAGCTGCTCAGAAGTGAGAGAATGATTATTCCAACAATATGCCTGTACTGCTTATGTGTGTCACTGCATGATCTCTCTAAGGACCTGCATTTTTTTGTTGACTTGATTTGTTATTTAGTTTGTAATACTGTTAGCTGTACTAAATGGGTAGATATGCAGGGGTTCTGTTAGTACACATAATTTGGGAATTGATTTCAGTTCTCTTTTTATTCAGGACAGTGTTATTTTTCTCATGAATCTTTATTGTATTATTATGAGAGTTTCTCAAGTATGAACTTTAACAGTGTAAAAAACAAACAAAAAACCACCAACAAAACCCCCCACCAAACACCAAAGTTAAGACCTGCTGATAGCTAGAGGCATAAAGTCTGTCAGCAATGTGAATACTACTTGCTAATTTTTTGCACCCAATCCAAGATGTCTACATCCATTTCCATTCTGTCAGAGTATATAGCAATTTTATAGTGGTCTGTCTTCAGTACATGAGTCTCTTTGGTTTTACTTGCAGATAAATATTCAAAGAGTGAGGCACATACAATGTGTGACATCTACTTAAATAAGACAAAGGTTATGGTTTGGGACTTTTTGTTATGTAGAGGAGAGAGGAATAGAGCTTAGTTCTGTGGGTTATAATTCCATTGCCTAAATCACGGGACTATCTTTTTCTGTAGTGTGATCCCTCCTCCCCACCTACTAGCTTCTGCAACAAACGGTGTAAGCAATGTCAGTGACAAGTTATGCAGCTTTCTCCTACGTTCTTTGCTGTACTTACACAAGAGAGCAATCGGTATCCTAGTGTGGACAGGAGTAGCTTCTTGACCCCCAAACAATCACATGCAGGGACAATGCTTTGTTAATGCTGTTTGGTGTGAGTGGAGTGGTGTGTAAATAGAGCAGAGGAATGAAGGATTAATGTATTTTTCTCTGAACACATATCTGATCGATGTTTGAGGAGTGATGCATAAAAAGTGAGTGGGTAGAGAGTAAGCCAAAGGAATAAAAAACTGTGGAGGAAATGTAGGATGGTGCTGGAAGGTTGTCAAAACCCGAGATTTGCTGTCTGCTGCAAAGTGGGCATGTTGTAACCTGAATAAAAACAGTTGGGTTTTGACCTAAATTTCTATGCATGCAAATAAGTTTGGACTCAAAGTTTATGCTGGCCTTGGTTTAAGGGCTTTGTGCAGATATGAGTTTGAGCGTGTGGCGTGAAGGTGCATCATCATTAAACTGAGAACATGTTGTCTTCCTTCTTTATGCTTTATAGAAGTGGCCTAGGGAGAGTGCTTTTTTGTCTGTAATGCATGAGATTTGTGCAAGGCTGGCTTGGAATAAGTGTGTATGACCTTGATTTTCAGACTGGCCTGGATTTCAAGGCTGTGGTAAGCTTCTATAGCTTCTTTATGGAAACTATATTTTAAATAATAAAGTGTTGTGTTTATAAATTTATGGTAAGGGTGCTTGGTGAACCGTAACATACTTTGAAGTGTGTCAGGAGTGTGTTGGACCAGAAAGCTCAGGAAATGTAGGCTGGCAGAAAAAAATCTTAAGGGATAAAGCTGTAGAACACAGTACTGCAGTACATCAAACTGTTGGATATGTGGCAGCAGCCAATTTTAAGGTAATTGTTAACAATAAAATGCTGAAATGAATAGCAATTAATTGTCTTTCTCCTCTCTTTCCCCGCTTAAAAAGTTCTGGGGTTAAGCTGCATCTGTTTTCCTTGTATTTTTCTTTGTTTCTGAAGTTGGAGAACCAGAAAAGCAATTTTTTACCCTAGCTTTTCTCTGTGCTTCTATCTGTGTGAAATAACTGTGTAAAACAGATTTTATTAACTTGCTTTAAAATGAGACTTGTATTATGATAGTAACAATAAGAATATTTTAAACTCCTTCTGAGGAAAGATAAATGGCTCCGTCAGCTTCAGATCCTAGAGAAGTGATAAAAGCCCACAAGTGGTTTGCCTTTTTGGAGTTAGCTGTGTTCAGGCAGTACAGTGCCACAGTTAGAATGGCTCTTGGTATGACTTCTAGTTGCAATTCTAGGTGCTTCCATAGTAAAGATAATTAAAAGTTTCAGGTGAATAAGAGTTTCAAATACACTTCTGTAGCATAATAAACACTGATGCTGATGGACTGTGGAGTTACTGATTAGAAATAATTGTCACCTTCTTTTTCCTGTTTCAGTCTCCTAAAGGTGGGAAAAAACAATAGAAAACCCCAACCCCACCCACTCCTGAATGCCCTGATGCCTTGAACCTTTTTTTTTCTCTTCCCAGAAAAATAAGTTTCTGAGAAGGTTTATTTGTATTTTTAGGTGTGCCTAAAGGTGTCAGCTTCATAAAATTCCTAAGGTGCTTTTAAAATTCCATCATCTTTAAGCCAAAGCCTCTTCTGTGCAATGAAAACCTTTATCTTCCTCCCTTTCATTTTTTTGGTGACAATAACAGTATTTATGCAGTAAGTTATTTTTATTCATTCTTCACTGTTACTGTCAGTACAAGAGCTACAGGTTTTAATCCAAAATGTAAATAAGCATTGACATTCACACCATCATGCTTCAAGAAATGTTAGAAGTTTAACTAAATTTAAGTGGCAACTTTACAAATGAGCAGAAAAGAAAGGTTGTTAAGTATAAAGGCACCATTTCTGGCTCAGAAAGTGTCTGAACTGTCAGTTTGCTGGAGACTGGAAGAATGTTTTGGGAAATAACTGCTATTTACTTGTCTGCTCTTGCACAGTTCCCAAGATGTTCACTTTTGAGTGCTGTAGGAGAAGTGCTGTTGTCTAGAGGATCCTTTGTTCTGATCCAGCATGGCTATTCTTTTGTTCTTACACACTATATGTATTGCTATCTTCCCTATTATAACTCATTCTACTTTTACAACAAACTGTTTTAACTACTTCATGTGATCTTTTGTTTCTGGTAATTGCGAAACATTAGTCTCTGCTGCCTTCCGTTTGCAGCTTCTGTGTAGGACATTAATTTTTCCCAATTTGAATCTTTTTGAAAGTTTGTGCTCACTGTTACTGTTTAAGTTATAGTTTGATAAATACTTTGCGGTAACTTACAGCGCTTATTTAACACATCTTTGGACCATTATGATCATGGCTAATCTGTTTTAAAATATCCTGGGGATAGATGTAATGATTCTGTGGCATATTGCAAGCTCATTTCTGGGGTACAAGGATAGAAGAGTTTTAATTTGTGAAAACAAAGTTGGCATCTTCTTGCTCTGTAGGTCAAAGGCTGTGTCAGAGCTATGCAATACATGTATGGAGCTGTTTTAGAGAAGTCAACTCTTGGGAACAGTGGAACTATTGATATGGGGAAGTCATGTGTAGCAACTTCTAGTGAATATGTGCATAATAAGCTTTTTTTTTTCCTTTTTTTTTTTCCCCTCCCCTCAAACACCCCCAAAATCTTTCAGTTAAGCATGTGTGGAGGAGTTGGAGTTGGTTTCTTTTGGACATGCCACTATGGGTGATTTCTTGGTGTTGTGCTTTCCCTAACTTCCTAGGAAGTCGTTGCAGGAGGAAGCTCTGATTTGGATAATGTTATTAAATCCTGCTGCTGCTAACTCAGACTGTACAGTTAAAATGACTACAGTTTCATTTTTTGGTCTTTAAGCTTCTTTGTTCTTTTCTTTTTGTGGTCTTTGCAGGTCCTTTTCTATTAGGTAGAAAATAACTGGTAATTAACTATAACGTATAGACTTCTCTGTCTTTGGGGAGCAGCTTGAGGTACTCAGTATGTTACTTTTTTGAGTTGACCTCATCACTTCATGAATAGCTGAAGGATTTATTAGGACAGCTTTTTGCAATAAGGATTAATAATAGTGAATCCTTATTTTTTGTGAATCTCTGTGTTGCATTGTTTCAGCCCTTCTGTGGTTTTGGAGCTACGCTTTTTAGACATGCTTTCTAGAATTTAATTTTAAATCTTTATATAGAGGTAAGGTGGGGTGTTTATACAGAGGCAGAGGAGGTAAGGAAAGGAATTTCCAAAGGCTGACCTTACAAAATCCAGTTTTGGATGTTTTGCTCTAGTATCAGTCACATCCAAGATGGCTGGTTGTCAGTTACTGAGGGATGAATGTCAGCGTTCACCTTTCTATCTTAACTGTTGTCTCACCATTAGTGTCAATAGCCTCTGAACAGGAAAACCCCCATATTTTCCATCAATGGCTTTCCAGAACAGGTAAATAGATACTGCTTATGGTGACTATATCTTTCAGGTACTCTTATAGACTACTCAGGCTAGTTGTATGTCATGGCAAGTTTCATGTACCAGTTTCATATTTGAGTAAGGTGCCCTTTGAGTCAATCATCATCTTTGTTCCCCAGAGACGGAAAAGATTATTGATGTAGTGAATACATTTAAATACTGGGGCTTGTGTTATAAGTGGTGTACAAGGCTTTGATGTCAGCTTTTACATAGTGGCATCTTTTGTGTTTCTGAGATAGGAAATGGGTATATGTATATATGTATCTTGGTTATGTTTTAAAATTTTGCTTAAATTTTTTTCATGCTCCCTTTCTTGGGGGCCTGGGGTGGGGGAATGTACCAAACACTGATGAACAAACCCAGCAAGGCATCTAATATAAAATACTGCATCGTAAAATAATTTGACCTAGCTATTGCTTTTGTAATGATACACCTGCTCTGGTGGAGGACTAATTAAGTGGTGTTCTGTGTAGCTAAAAGTAATCATTTGTGTGGATGCAGCTATATAATCAAAACTCTTTAAATTGAGGACTTTGAATTTGTCCATCCTTTAAGCTGGGGTAAATTTCCATGTATAGGTATGCACCTGACAATAACAGAGAAGATAGATACATTAGGAAGCATCACTTCAGTGTATTGAATTTGAGATGTAGAGGGAGAAATTGTATAAGAGAATATTTAATTTCATGAGAAAAAGACATAAAGATAATAAAATGACTCTATATTATATAAGAACAGTCCCAGAACAATTTTATTCTCAGGTTTCCATCCCATCATTAAAATGGTCTACTTTTCCCCGTAGGGAAAAGTTGGTTTTGTGGTGGTCTTCAGCTTCCATATTCCAGTTGTTTTGGTTCAGAGAAGCTTGACTGTGAATGTAGCAACTTCATTTCGACAAAATTGCTAACTCACTTAAGCTGATGATGTGTTTGGGTTGTATGTCTAATTGGGTCTTGAGCCATGATCAATACAAGGTGATGATGGCTTTCACAAGTTAGTTGATAGCAGTAAAATCTGTTTGTTTTCCCAAGCTTGTTTTAGGCTTTAGTATATTACCTGAAACCAAACTCCTGGATATTTTCAGGATGTATAGTTCCAAAATCAGGTAAATGTAGTTTACTTTTGAAGAGATGTGTTGAATAAACAGTCTTTTTTAGTGAAATTGCTTTCATAAGCTGATAAATACTTTGTTTATTGGAAGTATCTTTGCGTGGAATTGTTCCCTCTTAGTGGGAACTCTTCCTTGAGCCCTTCACCAGTAGGCTTGAAGAGAAAACCACCTGGGCCTCTTTGCTCTTGACCCTCATCCCCAGGGCCGTGTAGTCATGCTTGCTATGCTCCAGGTCACCCCAGGCTATTTCAGTGGTGCCTGATGCAGAAGAGTAGCACGGGGTAATAGTCCAAGCACAGAACAAGTTTCGGCAGTCTCTCCAAAAGATCCTACATTGGAGTCCCTGGCAAGCACCAAGCTGTCCTAGATAGCAGCTCAGGTCGGCAGATTGGGATCTCCATCCCTCACAGGGAGAGTATCTCCTACTACCACCATTTGCAGCTTACTCATGATGTAGTAATAAAATTAATGTTTTGTGTACACTGTTTCTATATTAAATAGATTTACTTGTGTAAGTAGTACAAAAGTTTGAGCAAGAAGTTGATGCACCTTCTTGTAGAAGATAAAAATTGTTTTGTTCCTTAATGTGGTAGGTTACGCACCTAACCTGAGATGTCCAGACTTCTCAATTGCTTCTGAAGAATACATATGAAGTAGTTGGTGTTTGTTACGATCTTCTGAAATTAATTTCTGTAAGAAGTTGACGTTTTTGTGTGAAAGGAACACCTGATAATCACCATACGTGTTACCAATGAACAAACCTGTAGTAGCGGTCATATAAACAATGTCATGCCTCTCTTTTCTCCCTCTATTTTTATCTTTTGTTTTTATCAGTGAAAGAAGTCTCAGTATCTTGTTTATAATGTGAAAGAGTGGTGATGTGCAGTTATGGGGCCAAGGAAGGAACCTTGAACAGAATTCCTCAAATTGCAGTGGCCTTAAAGTCTTCCTTTATGATTTCAAGTGTGTTTAATTTTGTACTATAACATGCATTGACTGTGCTATAGAATTTAATTTGTGCTTGAAATTCTGACTTATGTTCTCAAATTACTTGCATCCATCAGCTGAATAGGGTCGGATCATAGGCCTACATAGTTGTGTTTTGTCTTTGACAGCGATTATTGGAAGATGTCTAAGAAAAAGTGTAAGACTACAGTAATTTGTAATACTTCTATGGTATACTTCCACAGCTGCTGTTAAATTTCACTGCTCAAGGATTTCCAGAGCCAGAAGTGATTATCTCGATGGATATTTTTTTTTCTTTTCTTCTATTAGTTCTCCAGTCCTTAATGAATTTGTAGGATTCACTGTCTGTAACATCCTATTACAGCGTGTATCCAGTTTTATCTGCATGCGCGTGAACAAGGTGCAAAATATTCTTTTTAGCTCTAAGTGTGGTAGCAGACAGTAGTAATCACCAACAATCGCAAGCCAGTTCACCATGTGGTATTTTATCTTCAGCAGAAAACTCTGAACATCTTCAGATGATGGTAGTTTGCACTCAGTCTTTATAGGGAATGAGGATTGGACCGACTAATTGGAAATTGGTGAAATGAAAAGTATACAAAAATGAGGTGTTGAAAAATGATTGTCTATTTCAAAAGACTAGGCATAGTGAAATTGGAGATCTGCAAGTAAAATCAGTTGTCCAAATAAGCTTGAGAACTTGAATATGGAGATGGTTTGTAATTCTTCTAAGTTAAAGAGAAAAATAGGTTTTTAACCTTTTCCTACAATAACTGGATGAATAACCCTTCATAAAAGGAGGTTAGAAATAAGAACTGGAATGAGATGGAGAAAAAGACTCAGTTAAAGCTATATCTTAGGTCAGAGTGGTTATGGATAAGGTTTGATCTAACTAGTCTGAATTGCAGCAATGTTTTCTGTTGAGCTATAGGAGCAGGTAGTGCAGATGAGAATTAGAGATTCATGAAAACAAATACATTGTAAGATGTGTATAGTTCTGGCTGTGAGGGGACTGCTGGAGAGGTGATGTCAGACTGGATGATATTACCATTTTTTCCAGGATTGTTCTTGACAGTTGGTGACCTTAGGATAAAAAAAGAAGGCAATGCGTGCTGAAAAAAATTGCTGACGGTATGAAATTTAAAGGCACTTGTTATTCTTGAGGCCATTACTAAAGAACTACACAACCATGAGGATTTGCATTACTGAACAAAATAGTATGAAGTGCAAGGTGTCATAAGTATTAATTATTACAAAGAACCTTTGCAATAGGCTGAGAGCTTATTAGTTGGAAGTGCATTTAGTTGGTCACAGCTGAGTTTGAGCCATGAGGCCAAACTGAACAAATAGGATCTGAGAATGTGTCAGACTATTGTGTAGAAGTGGGCAACAGTGATGTTAAAATTAACTCCTCTCAGTACCTAAGTGCAGTATGTTTTTGTGGCTGATGAAGGTCAAAAGTAATGAATCCAATGTGGAAGAAGTACAGAGAGGTTACCCAAATAATTGGGTGAGTGGTGGCTCTGCTTATGGCAAAAAGTAAAGGATTTGTTCTGCGTGGCTAAGGAGACCAAGACAAGATGGTTGTGATTCGTGTTGAGAAGTGTGAAAAACCTGTTCAAAACAAAAAACAGACTAATTCAAGTGATTATGGAAATTGAATCTTCTGTAATCATTAGATCTAAATGTTCCAGAATTTGTTTTTGATTTTCCACAATATATTTTTTGTGACACGCTTTGAAGGAAATATTTTAGTGGTAGAGATCTAGCTCCTTATCAAACAAGCTTTGTCCTTTTGCAGGACATGTTGCTGTTTTATTCACTGGTTTCTAGCAATATTTGGTGTGCTCTGTTACATGAAAACTCTTTTATCAGTTCCCTTTATTTTAATAGTAGTAGGAAAAAGGTATATGCTTAGTGAAAGCTTGCAAAGAATAGAGTCAGCAAAACTGTAGTGATGGAATCTATGGAAGGCATTTTCACTATTCAGTCAGAGAAAGAGAATATTTATAAAGCTGTTTGTTTGTTTTGGCTCTGTTGGAAGTATTTACAAAAGCAAACAAAAATAAATTTGGCAAGAATCCTTTCCAGATGTGATCTTAGAAAACTGAATGGGAATTTACCATTCACGTGCTTTGAAATTCAAGTAGTTCCTTATGTATCTGGAGGCCTGATCTATCTGTTTTTGAAATAGAGCAGGTCATTAAAGAGAGCAACTGGTAGTTTTCCAAAAACACAGATTGTCAGTAGTTTAAGGCTCTCACTTCAAACACCTGGTCTCCTAAGAAGAAAATTTGGATGTTCTTACAGAGCAAGAGAGCTGCTTTTTAAAAAAAAAAAAAACCAAACAAACAAAACCCACCCAACATCACATCAACAAACAGAACAACCCAACTGCAACATCCTGTTGCTCAGAACAAAATTCAGGAATGGAAACTTTTAAATTTTAAAACTAAGAAAGGAATTTACAAAAGTTCTGATTTGGGAAGGAAAAGTGTTGATTTTTTTTTTTTTATAATTAGTAATTTCACAAGGAACTTGGAGAAGGAACTGTTATTAATTATAAATTTAATTGTATTAATTCCAGCTATTATTGAACAATTAACATTTCAAAATGGCTGCAAAATTTTGATTGTAAAAAATCAAACAGGAGCAAGTCTTCCCTGCTTCTCAGGACTTTCAGGAACAGTTATCTTCCCTGCTCTTCTGGAATTATTAACACAAAATGACTGGGAAAATGTTCTTTTGCAGTTGTTTTATAGAACTGTTGGCCTAATACCAGAATCCCAGGAGCTTGATACTGTAAAAATGAAGCTATGAGAGTTCTGCAAGTGTCTGAAGATTGTGATGTCATAAAGTAATGGGCTTTAGTAAATGATTGTAATACATGTTTGAGGGGTTGAGGGGAAAAGGGACAATAGAGGATGAATACATACAACCAACAGATCTCAGAGAGCTGCGGGCTGGTAGCCCTTGTATTTTTTTCTCCATATGAACAACTGCAACTTTGAGTAGTGCTGGCTTTTTAGTCTCTGGAGGTGAAACAGAATTTTTTAAGCAGCTGTGACTGGGATTGGTTTGTGATTTACACAAATACCTTTGTAATGATGTAATGCTTAGATTCCTGTGGCTAGTGAATGGAACTAGAAGGCTTGTGTGGATGGATTAGGCGTGCACAGTTATCTAGAGCAGATAATCTCAAGGTTATTTTTATTCATGAAGAATTTGCAGAGAAGACTGCTTTGATTATTAACAAAAGACCGTTCTGTAGGGCATGAGGAGAACCACTACAGCTCGATTTGGGTCCTAGTTTTGTGATCTCCTATAAATTGTGTCCCTGGAAGCACTAGTAGGGGCTACTGTGTAGCTAAAGGATAACCACACTTGCTGGAAAACATGAAGTGCCCTGGTGTGGTTTCCAAGTGGGAGATATATTAGCATAGTGTGTATGTAGTATTTAATAGTGCGTAATAGTATGTAATTCTCATTACGTTGAAGTTAAAGGAAGAAAGAGCTTGTTTTGATGGAAGGGACTTGGATCTCTTGCTCTGTTCCTTTTAATGGCAAAAGGGCGATGAAACCCCATGTCCTTCTGTTTGTTTCATGAAACTGTCTTTGGATAGAAATATGGATCAATAAGATGTAAATCAGGGGGAAATTCTTAGGGCTGGTGAAGTCTTGCAGTATACTTAAGAGTGTAGGGGTTTTTTTTCTTTGGACTGATCTTGACAGTGATCTATTCCTGGGACGATTATCTGAAAACTGTGATGTCTCGTAGCTTACTTTAAAGTATTAGGAGTGTACTCAGAATTTTCACCACATGAGGATAGAATCCAGACTGCTCCACAAACACACTGCCTGAAGAATTGAGTGGGTTTATCTCTGGGCTCAGTCAGTCACAGCTACCTAGTCCTCAAAACACCTAATTCAGCTGTGAAATTCAGATACCTCCAGACAAACTAAACCATCTTCTAGACTATCTTCCTCTAGGGGGCTGCATGGGTTAGTTATGTCACTTTTGAGATGTGAGAGCAGAAGTAGATAGAAGTATAGGTGGGAGATGCCGTGTAAACTAAATTTAATTGTTGAAGAGAAAATGTTGGCTCAATGCTTGTCAGTGGTAACTTAGAAATTTCATTCCCCTATTTTTATGCTTCTAAAAAGTTCAGCTAAGTATAAACTGTGTGGTTTCATGCGTATTTAGGCATTACTGAATTTTTCTTGTATGAGCCTTTTTCTATATGAACAATGTATTTTCACTTAGCAGGAACCTCATCCTTTTAAAAACAATAAGTATTTTGAAGTATTTGCTTTATTTCTGAAGGGAAAGATTCTAAGTAATCCTATTTTTCTTCATTTCATGACTATTCCCTCTACCTGTGACTTTTCCAGTATAATTGTAATTTATATATATATTTGTTATCTATAAAGTCTCCTTGCTGTTAGATTAAGAAGGTACACAATGGAATTTACCATCTGTGCACTGGAAGTGAGATGTGTAAGAGCAGCAGTAGCTAGCTGAATACTTGACAGTGGAGAAAAATATGGCAGAGTAGTCCGCCCAGGTCTTACATTTACGTGTTTAGGTGAGCGCTTGTAGTTTTCATGTGACTGTTCAAATCAAGATAGCTGGGAACAGGATGTTTTTTAGGAGTGAATGACCTTACCCAGCTGAGAGAATAAGAAAAAGAAAAATAAATCCTGCTCCAGAAAACCTTGGGGTCAGGGATAAGAAGGAAGCATGGCAGTTCATGCAGGTGATCCTTAGTAGGAGAAAATTGAAGAGGATTGCTTGCCACATCAAATGAAAGGAAATGGTAGTCTGTGCACTGAAGAGTGGGAACAAAATCCTTGAGTATGAGATAGGCAAAAAATTCAAGAGAGTAGAACCTTGGGTTCTGGGAAGGAACTAATTTCAAGAGAAAAAGGTAGACAAAAGGTTTGCTTTTATTGGTAGCGGTATTTGATCTATTTTGATTTTAACAGAAACCAAATCTTTGTAAGGGTCTTTCATTCTTGGTGCCTGGGTGCAATTTATTGTCAAAGAAAAAGAAATAGAAGTAGTGGCACTTTCTGATGCCAGATAGCATAAAACCTTGTCACAAGGACAGTGTTAAATTTGTACTTCATATACAGGGAAGCATAAATGCTGCAGTGTGTACATATAAGGGATGTAGGAAGAACACATTAATTATGGAGGTAGGAAAAGAATAGCTGGATAAATAGGAATGTGTAGAATTTGAAGTGTTTGTTGCCTTTAAAAATATCACATTTTGTTTTAATGTTACAAATACTGAGTAACTTTTCTCTTATTTTTAACAGACTCTGAAGGCAGATCCAGAAGAACTGTTTACAAAACTGGAGAAAATTGGTAAGGGCTCTTTTGGTGAAGTTTTTAAAGGAATTGACAATCGGACTCAGAAAGTGGTTGCTATAAAAATTATTGACCTAGAAGAAGCAGAAGATGAAATAGAAGACATCCAACAAGAAATCACAGTGCTGAGTCAGTGTGACAGTCCATATGTAACTAAATATTATGGATCCTATTTAAAGGTAAGATGATCGCAGATGATGGTGATTTGATTTTATAAGAAATTCTTTTCCAAGTTATCCAATTGTGCCTGTTTTCATTGGCAAGGTTTCAGTCAGACCTCAGTTGAAGAACAAATATATTTTTGTCCTTTCAGTTCCAAAGAAGGAACAAGTTATTTTGTGAAGTATGTGACAGAACTTAAAAGAAAAAAAACACGTCTCTTGCTATTTCTGTACAAAGAGAAATTAATTTAAATAACATCAATTTGTTAAGCTCTAAGTAATATGTTTAGATTCTCTTAATATTAGGAGAACATAACTCTAACTCTTGTTTAAATTCAGAAAATGTAACCTAAGTCTGCATTTGAATTGTCAAAACATTAAAACCAATGTAGTATCAGCTGTTCTGCGAAGCTTGAAAGTTTGTGTCAAGGTTTAATTAGTGGCAAAGATTAGGTTGCTATTCAAAGGAGACCGAACCTAGCCTTCATCTGAGTGATTTAAAAATTAAAATCTAAGTGTTAGTTTATTTGCACATTGGCAAACAGCACATTAGCCATAAGTGAAGCTAATGGAAGAGGTTCCCTTCCCTCCGTCTGCCATATTAATTTCAGGGTTCAGTTTTAAGTGTGCCAGATAGATGTGGTGGTGGGTTTTGGGGTTTTTTTTTGGTGGTGGTTTTTTTTTTTTAATTTGATGGATATAGTAATTTATTACCTCTATAAGATAGTGAAAATATCTGGAAACTTTTGGTACTACCTTTTCTTTGATCAGATTTTGGCCCCATCTGGATAGCTCTTTCTTTTGTGACAGTGAGATGGCAATCTAGATATGAGATTGTTCTCTTGACAGGGTTTGAAGTTACAAGTAGGCAGAAAATACTGCAAAATTATTTTTCAATCTGCTTCTGCTTTTGTGGAAGCATTCTATTTATCAGCAAAGACATGAAGCTTCTGAAAGGGGGACCCTGACTTATCTCTGGATTTCTGAGATTGCCAGTGAGTTTCCAAGGGGAAAAGGATTGTTTTCTGAATCCAGGAGATGCATTACTGATGGGACAGTTTTTCCTTTCTTCCTTGTGCTCTGAACCAGTTTGCTTGGACATCTTATCACTGAAGGCTTTGTGAATGGTTTCAGACCTCATAACCCATACCAGTACTGGACTTAAAAGTTATGTATTGTTTAGATCTTGGAAGCATCAGAGCGCACATAATTGAGCACAGTAAATTGGATACATTTTTTCATCATGGCTTTTATTACTACTACTTAAATTTCTCAGTCTAGGTTTGGTAGTTAAGTGAAGTATGGCAAAAAGGGAAAAGTGGTTTTTCTCTCTTGGACTGTCTTCCTGCTTCAAATCTGTTCGTTTTAGAGGAGGAACAGTAAGATCTTACAGGATAAGTGAAACAATACAAGAAAAATAGAAGTTTGATAGGAATGCCACTTAATAATTTTTAAAATGTACAATAACAATGTGGCTGAAAAAGAGAAACTAGTGTCCAAATTTAGACTGAATGAACTTCACCATTTTGTGAAGGTAGTATGGCAACTGTTGCTTTTCCTAATTGAAGGAGAGAGGAGACTGTAGGGCTTTGTAGCTGGAATGGGTTTGGCTGGATGTGTCATTAGTGATACTTGTGCTTATTGTTGTGAGGAGGACCTCCTGAAAATACTTTTACCTTCTGCATCACTTCTGTCAAGTGCAGTAGCCTGGCTATTTAACAACTTGTGCCAATTTTCTAAGATACTGCACTACTAACAAGGGCTATGTATGACTCAGTTACTTTTGGAGGAAAGTACAGCTCTTTGTACAGCTAGTCATGTTTATTCATTACTTCAGTTCTTTGTGAATGTACGTTGTTTTGCAAGACACTTGGTACTACAGAACTTTTGGTCTTAAAGACAAAAACCTCATTTCTTTATGCTGCTAAAAATTAGTTTGTGGTGGTTACTAGGTGATGCTGAAGTGACAGAATCTTTGGAAAGGAACCATTTTGCAGTTATATTAGCTTTCTGAAGTAAGGGTCAAGTCTTGTTATTGGATAGTAATAATGTGTCATCATATGTATATACACACACACTTAAAAAGGACTATATTAATGTTGAAATGAATTGGTTAATATTCTTGGCTAAGAATCTAGGTTTATTTGCTGCAGATCTTTGTTGTATTTGCAAGCCGGGACTGCCATATGTAGTTCTAAGGGTCTGACAATCTTTTAACTCTATTTTTGACAATGTGATAATCCATCATCAAGAATGTTCAATGCATTAATTTGCCACCTCTTGAGTGATTAGCAGACATTTCTTCCATGATTGGACAGTTTAGCTCTAATTACAGGAAAGAGATGAATGCTTCCTCACACAATGAACTTCTTTGAAGTAAGCAAGTGGGAAAATGATAGGATCTTAGGTTATATTGCTAGCCACTGCAGCGATTATTATTCTCTAAAGCCTGTGCAGTGTGATGTATGCTGACCGTGTGTCTGTTGGATCTTGAATAGAAAGAAGTACTCTTTATAGAAGACTCTTAAATTGATTTTCTATAAATTATTTTTGGCAGACAAATAACAATTCCAATAACAATTTAAATCTCACTCATTTTTTTTTCCTTCTAGCTCTAGATCAGTCTTTGTTTCCCTACATTTCTTGCATATCCTTTTGTGAGCTGATGAGGTGTCTTATTATGTAATAACTTTTTTCCTAAGTACTCCCATGTCAGTTGTTAAGTAGGAGTAAGTATCTTTTATGAGAACTATTTGGTATTTATTTTGTTATAATAAGTTTCAAGACACTGGAAAAGAAAAATTTCTATCCCATTTGGGACACTGCAGACCTGATGATTAATATTTCACGTCTCTTTCTAGAACAAGTTTATGTAATTGCAGAATACGTGCTCTGACATCCTTGAAAATATATGACATGTTTTAAGATGCATTGTGTATTTTCAGCAAAGATGGTTGATGGACATTGCCGTGAAAACTTATATTTTTTTGAAGATTTTCTAGGTAGCCAGAATGTTGTGGGGTTTTTTTGTATTTTTTGTCTTTTTTTTTTTTTAAAAAAAACCCCCACATCTGAATCATCTGTCTTTGATAAATCCTTGTATTGTTCTTCATTCTCTGTTATTCCACACCTGCTTCAATTAAGCTACATGATTATACATGCCAGTGTGTTAAGGGACCTGTTGCTTGAAATTTTAGAAGGCTTATATAATACTGCTGTACTTGCCTGAGGCCTTTTACTGTCCTCACATGATGTTCATGAGAATAGCTTGTCAAGCTCTTGGTGTCTACTGCATGATATACATGGAAGTACAACTTGAAATGAGTATTATAATTTTATGAGTTAATGTAATTACTTTGTCCTATAAATTTACATTTAAAAATTAATTTTTAGGTACTTTTTAGAGTGATATACTCAAATGCCTTGTTAAATTTTCTTACTCTAAATTTTTTTTATATCCCAACTTAATCTTTTCAGAAATGTGTTTGCTTTCTAGCATTTTTCTTCATATCCAGAGACTAAGCCATACCTGTTTGTGTGAGGTATTCGCTGTGTTAAAGCAGTAGTCTTAAATAAAAAGCAGCTTATTGCTTGCATAGAGCAAGTCTTCCATTCCCTCTAGACTTTGTTCTTTATGTCTGTTGTTGGAGGTTTGTGTATAATTGCTGTTCATTCAAACAGAGCAATAAGCAGTAGTGAAGTAGGTACCAGTTTAGGTTGTCATCCTGGATATAAATAAATTTGCAGAACATCCTTTTGTCAGAAACCCTAAGGTCTTTATATAAAACAGATACGTAAGTACCCCTTTTTAAAGCCATCTTTTAAAATAGGTCTTCACTTTCTCATTCTATTTGGACAAAGAGCTTTTGTCTACAGCAAGAGATAGTAAGTCACTACGATGTTGCTCTTAAAGCATATTGCAGTGACATAGATATATGGGTGCATATATCTAGAGGAATTGCCATTCCTTATCTGCCATGGTGTGTTTAAAAACCTGTATCAATGTTCCTTAATGAAGTAGGCTTAACAAAATAGGTAGTGACTCCATTATCTCTCTGCTCTGGGAACCATATCTATCCTTGCCATCTTCCAAATGAAAGGTTCATCTGTCCCATCTATGATCTGATTAAATGCTCCATGGATAGAAGAGTTATAGTTCTTTTTAGATCCTTATAAAATTAATTCATGAAACTTCTCTGGGTCTGTTTACTTTAGATTTTAGGTAATAGCATCTGCTGCCTCCTTTCTAATAGAATTGGGATTATTTGTGTTTGTTACATTTATTTTTTGTTTTTCTTACAAAATTGTCTAAAGTTGTTTGCTGTCTCTTCTGAGTTTTGCCATACTGTAACTCTTTAAAAGTATTGCTATACTATTTATTCAAAAAGTTTTTTCTGTCTAGGAGCTCGTCAGCTCTGCTTTTTGCATCTTACTCTGCTTTACCAGTTTGTCAAGAGCTTAGTTAGATTTGATTCTGAAGTTGTTTCTCTTGTCCTTTTTAGGCCAAGTTGTATGGAATGTTTTATTTCCAAGATTCAGATCCCTTTCTGATAATGTTTCTTCAGTTTTGTTAATAACTTTAATTACTGCTTTATTATAACTTCATAACATTTTCATATTTCTTTGATCTTGGATTATTATTTAAAAACATACATGGGGAAAATAATTTGTCTTTAAATGGTTGAAGAATAAAGTTTCTTGGCTTTTTTTTGCATATATGTATGTCACTCAAAGCTAAGGTTAATAAATGTACATGGACAAAAGCTTAGATCAGTATATTATATATGTATACATTAAGAAGTCTTTAAATTAACTGTCTCAGACTTTTATACATATTCATATAATGGTAGAGCACATGATCACTAAGTAGTTTCAACATCCAGTATAACTACATACAAGTGATATTGAACTGGTATTGAGCTAGTCTTAGTAGTATGTATTTAAAAAAAAACCAACCTGTGTCTAAGCTCTTGTTTCTTCATCCTTTACATGCATTTTTCTAGCACGCTTCGTAGCTTTTGAGATACTCTTTTGAACTGTTTAAACTTCTTGACCCAATTAGAATCAGAGTTCTGGTTTATTTCCCCCCTTCTTTTACCCAGAGAACTTCCCATTCTGTAAGAGTATTTTAAGAACTCTTTAAAAAAAATATATAGATATAAGAAGAGCCGATGCTGGTAAAATTCATAAAGGATAGCTGCTGATAATTTTCATTTGGGTCTTTATACCTGTATGAAGATTTATTTCATGTCTAGGGTATTATATACCCACTGCTCTAAGTCAAACTGGTATTTATATAGACTGCGAAAAACCCCAGAAAATAGCTTTCTGGTTAAATTTTATGAATGACACAATGAAAAAAAACCTCCATGCCCCTTCTATGCAGTTTGATTAACTGAGCTCTGTAGAACGATGACTTCAGGCAAATGAAGTGTAGAAATAAATCTTTATTTTTGAAAAGCAATGATTCTGAAAGTAATGTATAGTTTATTTTAGGTAATCAGATGAACATGAGGTTGGTAATTAATGCTGTGACTGAGCCAAAATAAATCGTGTATTGGCTAGGGCTAGGTGTACGTGGTATCAGTGAGGCCATTATTGGAATAACGTGGCCAGTTCACAGTGTGGCTGGAAAACTTTAATGCGTTCAGTAAAGAGCTTCAGGAACAGTTTGAGGTTTGGAAAACCTGTATTCCAGAGAAAGACTGAAGTTCAAGCTTGGTTTTGTTTATCCAAGAGAAGGTTTGGAAGTGACTTGATGTGTATACATGAAACCTTTTCCATGTTTAAGTGCTTGATAGTTTACTGTTTTCTAATCTGTTATGCCAAAATGTGACAAGATGTAATTGCTGAGTGGTCAAGCTAAGCAAATTTAATCTGGTAATCACAGACACATTTTAAAAGGGAAGATAGCTTAAATATTGGAAAAGTTTATGAGGTGGATTTTGTCACTTGCAGTTATTTTTTTTTAAATCAGTATTTGCTGAATTTAAAGAAGCTGAAGTTTGCATGCCTTTAGGAAACTCCGAGACATTAATGTGGATGTGTTGAATATTCTTACCACGGCAATCTAGGTAATGTAACTTTGAATGTGGGTATTAATATGTGACTTCAATAAGTTTTAGGTCAATGTCCTTTCACTTTATAGGTTTAACTTTCACATCAGTTCAGAGGCGCTCATAAATGTTACCTTAAATGTATGCTGTGGGTCAGCCAGAAGTTAATGGACTTAGTGCATTCTGTTGTCATTTGATATAGCAGGCAGCCTGTGGCAGGTTACATTGTGATTGTCAGGGTGGGAGAGCAGACCAGAGATTCCTGCTTAACATTAGGACTGTAGAATCCACTGCAACAGGGGCTGCTACCTCAGCGCAGGGAGAAGTGAAACGTGTCAGTAGTTTCTTGATCTCTATCTTTTGTGTTGTGTGCCAAGCCCCACAGCAGCAGCTAGTGCCCTTTCAGACTTGGCTTTTTGCAAACCATAGTCACTGAACTTTGGATGGGGGTTAGGCACACTTAAATGAAAAAAAAGCTGTAACTATATCTCATTTTGTGTGCTACGATTGCAGCCATGTTGTCATTATTGCATTTTGTGAGGGGTTGAGGTGATGGAATGTTGTCTTTGTTCTCTTGACCACAGCCAGGTGAAATTGTCTTATCCTGTAGGAATTCCTGCAGCTGAAATGAGAAGGGGGCTGAGACTGCAAATTCTCTCTCATTGCAACAACATTAGGAACAAAATGAGGCACAGGTTCCCGTGAGGCAGTCCCTATTCTGGCATGCTAACTTTTCTTCTGATGTGCCTGGTAAGCCCCTCTGTTCTCACCAGGCAGCACTAGCCTCCAGAAGAGTTAAGCAGGTGTTGCCTTTATTTGTTTGTAGTAAATGTGAAACCGACATCTGGCTGGACAGCCCTGAAAGAGGTACCAAGAGAGTTTTGGTAATGGTTCTTGCTAGGCTTTCAGATCTAGTTGATCTACTGATTTAGCTGAAAGTTGCTATTGATACAGCCCCTAACAGCCATAAATAAGACAAAGGCAAAAGCGTGTGAAAGAACCCATGAACTCATTCTGTCTCTAGCTCAGGTGGTTTTACTGTGAGGCCCTGTTTTCATATTTGAAATAAGAACTATTTTAGAGATGGTTACCTTGCAACTCTGAACGTTTGTTGCCCATAGTCTTTATTACTTGTGTCTTTCCCTGCAGTCATTTGTTGTGCTCTTAATGAGAATAGTCCTGTCTGTTGTTTGCGCTGTCTTTATTTTGAATTGTGACTTCAGCAACTTTTTATTCCACTACTTTCCAAGTGATTATTATTTTCTGGAATCTGCATGATATTGGCCTATTTTTCTGAATCTGTGGAAAAATCTACCTACTATACAATGGTGACTTCAAGAACTTTCCTGTTTATCAGTGTAATTAATTGTACACTGTTATTCTTTTATGGCTAAATAATTTTTACTGTATGAGTGTATCAAGATTGGGAAGAATCACTAGTATATCTCAAAACTGAGAGTTCATAATAACGATATTTTGTATTGCCTAATGTCTTAACTGTGTTGTGTTATTCTGATCTTGTTTTAAACAAAAATTTAGAAAGCTCAAGGTAAAATACCATTTCTTGGAAGTAATATATTTGTGTTGTGCTTGTTGTGATGGCCTTAAAAGCTGCCTCTGTACTGCTCTGATTGCTGGCTTCTGTATGGTATGAAATACTCTGTGCATAATTTCACGTCTTGGTACCTGCCTTCGGGCAGATCTAACAGCTAGCTGCTGCTGAAATAGGCAGCAACAATATCTTGTTCTCCAGCCTGCTTTCATGTTCTTGCCATTTTACTTGTATTGCATCTGTTGACTGCATAATGACTTAATTCACACGGGAAACAAGTTTCCCCAATGCCTTCTCCTGTCCCTTCCAAAAATAACCTGGCTCTTGAAAAGAGCAAATCCCAAACCCTTACAGATGAGCCACTTCAGACCCGTGGATTCAAAATTGCTAGGTCCAGTGCAAAAAAAAAAAAAAAAAGGGGGGGGGGAAAGGAGAAAAAGAAAAAAAAACCAACAAAAAGAAAAAACAACAGTGGAGTCAGGTGGCCCCAAAACTGGGAGGTGGGGGAGAAGAGAGAAGGATCATGGTTTTTGGTAACAGCTTGCTTCTAGATTAGTTGTAGCATGAAGCCTTATATTTAGTTTGGCCGTACAGATCAGGATGACATAGCATTTCTTTCTAACAGTATGTAATATTGCTTATGTCAAATGTCCTTCTGTATCTTGTGTGTTAACTGCTACGCTTGTTGCTGCAAGCCTGCGAGATATCTGAAAAAGGAGTGTTAGTATGGCATCTAGATGCAAGCTTTTTTCCGCTGCTGCTGAAAGGGAAAGTCCCACTCTGTCCTGCGACTGGCTCCTTCCTCGCCCTAGCAGCAGTGGCTATTTAAACCTTCAGTGAAGTGGTTCAGCTCATTGAGTAGGCAGGGGACTAATTTCCTTTTTTTCTGTTGGTTTTGTTGTTTGTGTTGGTTGTTTTTTGGGGGTTTGGTTTTTTTTTTTTAGGATGGGGATGATTGTACACTGATGGTTCAGATTGGTCTAAAGTTTTATGGGAGCATGCTGCCAAATCATTGTTTATGAAACTTCTTTGATCAGCCAACAGTAATGCTGAAAAAAAGCATGTGTGTATATGTATTTGTACCCAGGTTTAGGGGGAGTAGTTCCATGGCCTGGTTCCCCCATCTTGTTGCCCAAATAGGCTTCCTGGCACAAGGCTTTTCAGCTAGAATGTGACCAGTGGCACTAAAGAGAAAAAGTGGAAAATAATAATGAGTTTGCAGAAAAATTATGTGTTTTGCAGGGATTGAAGTGATGAGTTTGGCATAAGTCTGAGTTGAAGATCCTGGGCAATACTAGGGCTCATACATACAACTTCATTAGTAGTAGGAGTTTTGAAGAAGGATTGGCCTATGAATATCCTGTAAAGGAAGGAGTGAAATTTAATAGCAGTGTGAATGCAAAAGGTGAAGTGAAAAGAGGAGTAAAGATTTACAGGCTGCAGACTAGTGATGCAAAAGACCTTGGAAGTTGTACACAAGTGGTGAAAAAAGGATTAAACTGATGGGTGGATTGATATTTGTGCATTGAAGTAAATTTGAGTTGTACCTTTCATTTCGAATTTAATTTGATGTAATGGATAAACAGGAACAGATGTAAGCATTAGAGCAGTTGTATTTTGGACAATGGAGGTGAAAGGGTTCTTGTGCCTCATATTTTCTGTTGGAAGTTTGTTTCTGGTCTAGAGAGGGAAGTAATTTGTAAAACCCTTAGTGTTACTAATGATAGATTTAAGATATGTAGATGCAAGTAGGGTGACATTTTGTTGGAAAAAAAAATAAATTACTAATCTCAGTCTTCATCGGATGCAAGGTTCGTGTGTTAGTCCTGCTTTTGTTGTAATGCAATTTATCTGAATGAATTAATTCTGTAAACTAATGCTGATTTTCTCTTGCTTCCAATTTCCCATTTTGGGACTTTGTACAGTTTATTAGTAACCATTTGACATACCTCTCAGTAAAATTCAGCTCCATGTGGAACTTTGATTATGGGCTACATTTTTGTGTTTCTTCCCTTCTCTGTGACTATCTATAAGAGGTGCATAGATGAAATGTTGGGATTGTCATAGAATCACTTAAGTCGCTCATTAATCTTCCTGTGCCTCTTTAAATGGACTTCCCAGGCAAAGATCTGCCCATAAGGTAATGACTGAATAGGTGTGGTTATGAAGTAGTGGTTAGCCTGCTGGACAAAAAAGGGGAGGATGACTTGTCAGTCTCACTAGGCAATAAAAAAAGTTAAAAGGATAATGGTTGTAAGGGACAGGATTTTTCATTCTCCCACCGCTGTTTTTTGAAGAGAGAAGGAGGAAAATAGCTATACTTAGGTGGTAAGAGGAAGAATATGGACTTGCGTACACTTATGCTCCAAAGAAGTGGTTACCCACTGCTTTAGGAAGTGAAATGCATATGGTTCTTTGGTTGTTGTGTAAGTTTCTTGTATTTACTAGCTAGGAACTAGTTTTGCAGCCAATACAAGAAATATGTGTCTGTTTGCTTCTGCTATAATATACTTTGGTAGAAGAGTTATAAACCAAGATTGCCCATTAGTTTGGAGCTCTTGGAAATGATGTGCTTGATATGACATGCCTAGGCTTGTGACAGCTGGGCTATAAAGATTCATTTCTATGGTGGAAGGACATGTGCCCAGGAAGTGTGCCAAAGAAGCTGTGAATATGGACACTGTTAGAGATGATTCACACTAAGGAAAACATGGAGCTTGTGGCTCTAGCATGTTGGCATGCAAACACAAAAGTCTGCCAAATGTTTTGCTGAAGGAATCTTTTATCAGTACTGTGACAGAACTTCCATTGGTTTTTTTTCCTAGCAAGTGGCTCTACAAGCTCTGTTACAACTAGCTTATGGCAAAAAGGATGCATTTAAGGATTAATTGTATACTGCTGTGGTAATTGCAAGAGATAATTGTTGAAGAGCGACTACTGCATTAGATTGTAGAATACATTGACTAGTAGGTATGTCTAGAAATGAAAATGTGAGGGTTTTTCTTGAGATCTGAAGAAGGCAGGAAATTCAGAGTGTTGGAAAATGATTCCAAAGGCAAATAGCTTCTTTTTATACATCTATACATATATGAAATACTGGTGGTTCTGCTTAGTCTGAAAAATCATGTTGCCTGTGTTTTTCATGGAGTTCATAGTGTCCAAACTAGAATGAACAATTCTTCGCTTTCCTTAGTCTCTGTTCTGCATTGGCTACCCAGCAGATGCTTTTTTTTTTTTCTTTGTGGTTGAACATGTTAGATGGCTGACAAACCTTGATTAAAGGACATAAATGCGCCACATGCAAAACCACAATGATTTCTTTGATTGCAGGGACCTTTTGGCCAGCTTGCAGTAAGGACTTGTGTTTAGAAGAGAACCTTTGGGCTCATCTGTATCTCCCTCCCCTCAAAGGGATGGCAGCCCGAGGACAGCTAGCATTCATCCTGACGCCAAGAGACTTCAAAGGAGGTAAGCGCCTCAGAAATGCTCCCCAGACAAAATACTTCTCATCAGTCCTGCACCCCAGCGTGGTAATATTCTGTAGTACAGCATTACCATCTCCTACAGGTTTCTGTTCATGGCTCCTTCATGAAAAGTTTTTGAGAACTCCGTGAGGCCTCATCAGCTGGTTGCAGCGTCCTTAAGATTCATGGAGATATCCATTGCTGTCAGTAATCCTTGTCCATTTGCTTAAGAATGTGTCCCCAGTGTAAGGGAAAAAGACAGTTTATACTTCTTGGGTTTGTACTCAGACATAAGGTCCTGTCCTTCCCTTATTTTGTTTTTCATATTTTGAATGAAGTTCAAACTTGAGCTTTTATCAATTTATGATCCTTAAGGATAAAGTCAGGGGGGAAAAAAAAGCAAACCAAACCCTGCTTGCTCCACACAGTTTTAAAAGGCTTTTTCTTTTTTTTTTCTCTAAATTTATTGATCTCTGAGTGATTCTTTCATATGCCGATGAGTTCCACCTAATTCTTTGTGTGTTTAAATTTCTAGTGAGCATTATCCCAGCAAAGTTCTGTGGAAACAAACTAGTACATTTCATCCTCCTGGAGGGAAATATGTCCCTAGGATTTTTTTTCTTGTTAGAGGTGCCACCTAGATGCAGCACAGCTGTTCATGTCTTCTAAATGCCTACGGATTAATTACTTAGTAGAAAGAGGAATTTAAAATAAACAGAACTTTACTTTGACATCAGAAATTTAAACACAAAAACCCCATGCTTTTTTTTTTTTTCTTATAAAAACAGACTTTTGGGGTGATTTCCACCCCTTCCCAACCCACCTTCAGGTCACTTGTACGAATACTGAGCTATAGATCTTTCTTTTCTTGTTCTTATTCCAGTAAACGTTATATGAAACCCACTAAGAACATGACATAAGGAAGAATTTTTTTTTTGTGGGTTTTGGTGGTGTTTTTTTTTTTAACGGGAATATTTGGGAACATAGTAGACCATTAGTAAATATAAGTTATATGTTCGCTGAACAGATTTTTATTTTTTTTTTCCCTAAGGGTGTGGATTTGGAGAGCATAGTTGGCACTCAGATCATTTAAGCTATATCTGTTACTAAGTCCTGTATGATTGCAGGTAACCTATTTAACAATTTTTGCCTTGTTTTTTCCACGTATGATGAGAGTGTATTATTTACCTATTAGTTTGACTTCTTTAAACCTAAGTAAGAGCATTCTGACTACATAGAGTACTTTTAATAACTGCCATCTAGCTAGCCTTCTTATCGGGCTCTACCATTTAAATACAAAGGTCCTACAGATTGTAACTTAAATATGTTGAGGTAGTAAAGAAGTGGATCATCCTGTAAAATAATATCCCACCTAATTCCATACTTACATGGCTTTCGGAGAGATTTACCCATGAATAGGGTGAACAATTTGCAGATCCTTCAGACTTACGTTTACAGGTCCTGACTAGGTTGATAGATTAAATCAGCTTGGGTTTTGTTTAACTTCATTCAAATGTTTTGTGGCTGCTGTTGTTGGTTTTTCTGGGTTTGGGGTTTTTGTGTTTGTTTTTGTGTTTGGTTTTTTCCCCCCAAATATTGAGATTTCTTTTATGGTAGTCAGCTTCCTTAGTTTCACTGGAAAATTTTCTTTTGTAATCTTCTACACTTCATATGCTGTATGTTGTTCATCTGTAGGAATTTGGATTTTTTTCTTAATAGTCTTTCCATGATGTGTTAATTCTATACCTCTTATTCTGGTGTTCAAAGACGCAAAACAAATATTCAAATTCAATGAAGGAAAGTCAGAAAACTGCAAATCTTTTTTTTTTGGGAATTATTCTAACACTTCTTTCTTATCTCTACAAGGTATTACTGAATATGCCAAAATGAGCAGTAGCACAATGCACCTTGTGTAAATCATACCAGATTTATTCTATTCCTGTAAGACAAACTAAATCACAAATAGAGTTTGTTTTTATCAATGGGATGCCCTCCCCTGTGAGCAGATGAGAAGGAAACAAAGGCAACTTCTTACTTCCCTCATTTGAGTGGCAGTTTAGTGTCAGTGAAAGTGGAGGAGTTTTTGCTTGTTTTGTTGGGTTTTTCATAGAATCATAGAATGTTTTGGGTTGCAAGGAAACTCAAAACCCATCTAGTTCCAACCCCCCTGCCATGGGGGGGGACACCCTCCACTAGACCACGTTGGTCAAAGCCCTGTGCATCCTGGCATTAAACACTTCCAGGGAGGGGGCATCCACAGCTTCTCTGGGCAACCTGTTCCAGTGCCTCACCACCCTCACAGTAAAGAATTTCTTCCCAACATCTAATCTAAACCTGCCCTCCTTCAGCTTAAGGCCATTCCCCCTTGTCCTGTCACTACACCCCCTGATAAACAGTCCCTCTCCAGCTTTCCTGTAGGCTCCTTTTAGGTACTGGAAGGCCGCAATTAGATCTCCCCAGAGCCTTCTTTTCTCCAGGCTGAACAATCCCAACTCTCTCAGCCTGTCCTCATAGGAGAGGTGCTCCAGCCCTCTGATCATCTTTGTGGCCCTCCTCTGGACTCTCTCCAACAGCTCCATGTCTCTCCTGTACTGGGCACCCCAGAGCAGGACGCAGAACTCCAGGTGGGGTGTCACCAGAGCAGAATAGAGGGGCAGGATCACCTCCCTCGACCTGCTGGTCACACTTCTTTTGATGCAGCCCAGGACACGGCTGGCTTTCTGGGCTGCAAGCACACACTGCCGGCTCATGTTGAGCTTCTCATCCACCAACACCCCCAAGTCCTCTTCAGGGCTGCTCTCATTCCGTTCTCCGCCCAGCCTGTAATTGTGCTTGGGATTGCCCCCACCCATGCGCAGGACCTTGCATTTGGCCTTGTTGAACTTCATGCGGTTTGCACGGGCCCACCTCTCCAGCCTGTCAAGGTCCCTCTGGATGGCATCCCTTCCCTCCAGCATGTTGACCGCACCACACAGCTTGGCGTCATCGGCAACCTTGCTGAGGGTGCACTCGATCCCACTGTCCATGTTGCCAACAAAGATGTTAAACAGCGCTGGTCCCAAAACTGGCCCCTGAGGAACGCCACTTGTCACTGGTCTCTGTTTGGACATTGAGCTGTTGTCCGCAACTCTTTGAGTGCGACCATTTTTTTTAAAAGTAAACTTGCTCTATGCCTACTTCTCTACGAATTCAGCAGGAAAGAGTAGGAACAGGGCTGGGTATTGCTAGAGTTCTTTCTAATCTGAAATAAAGTATCTGTTGATGGACATACATTCTGATAAAATGAGAGACCTAGCTATAGGTAGGAAGTGTTACATTATTTGCAGGCTCTGGAATTCCTGAAATACTTAAAGAATTCCTTTCAAATCTAAATCTAGTTATTGCTTCATCAATTTTTCCTGGAGGGAACTGATTTTTAAAGCAGTATTCTTTCTCTTTGGAGCCTTTAAAATTGGTAGTAAAATTCAGTCATTCATTCAAGAAGTAAAATCAATTTTAACTGTTCTCTTTAATAGTATACCAGATGATCTACTTCAGTGTGGCTAGATTTTTGCTCATACTTTCTTGATAAATATATTATCTTAATCTGTATTTCATAACATCTGCTTTTGTTCCTCTTACACTTCAAAACCCCCAAGCAGTATATTAATTTCCAAGGTTAAAGATGGCTAATTCACTGCAGTTGTTGGTGTTTCAGTTATTTTTCACCCTTCTAAGAACACTGGACAGTACTTGAAGACTCTGCTCTAAAACATGGATTGCTAGTTGTGACAGGATGGGGGAGAGGGACAGGATGATTTATCCAGAGGATATCTTTGGTGGCTAAGGCAACCTGGGTGTCTTTAGCCTTGTTCTCTCATGAAATAGTTTCTCTTGTTCTTCAAAGCCAACAGTTGTCTTTCCATGCCATCTGAATTCCAGGTGCTCTGAAACAAGTGTCTTTAGGAAATACTACCTTTTGTTTTTATTTAATGAAATATGTAATGACATAAACAAATAATTTCCCCCTTTATAAAATGATACACCAATCTATACAAGCTTGTGTTGTAGTAGGTGGAAATAGATGGAAGAACATTAGCAGATGAATAAATTGTCAAAGAAAAGTTCAAGCGAAGGATTAATTGCATGATGGAAATCAGTATGATTCCTAGGAAGTGTTGGAATGATGCTGGCTTTCTTCATTCCTTGTAATGAGTCTAGGGAACCTTTTGTTCATCAGATATGGAAGAAAAATAGTAGTGCTTACTGAGATTGCCTTTGAGAATGAACTACGCTGTCTTAGAAAGGTGGTGTGAGTTGGTACTGAAAGATTTTTTTTTCCTGACTTTGTCTTCTATGTAGACAGTTCCAAAAGTTTGTAAAATATTGTAGCCTTTCTTGATAGCTGTTAAACAGTATGGAGTCAGTTTGTCCATTTGCCACAGAAAGGGTTTGATTATTTACTGCTTCTACTAACAGAATTGGGTGTTCAAATTTTGGAGAAACTGCAATGTAAATAAACTTTCTTTTGCAATCAGTAACTCTATCCTTTCATCTGTCAAGGGAGTTATTATATGACATCGAGCAACAGAACTGGCATCTGGATAGGCTGTTTGAAGTTCAAGGGTGCATTGTTTACCTTCCCTGTGTCCAAGGATTGCGTACTGGAAAGAATGGAACGAAAGCAGATAGTGCTATGCTATTAATCTGTAATGTTAACATATGGCAGCATTGGATCTAGTTCTGATTAGATTTAAATTGAACCAATAATGTATATATAGGTAATATTTATAACTAGTCAAGAAATGACAAGAATTGAGGCCATGAGGTAGAGCTGTATGCGTTCCTTGCCAAAACCATGCATTTGCTGAATAACAGTAATAGCCACCTTGTACTGTTAAAGAACACACATCTGGCAAATGCTGTCTGTTCTAATACTAATCTGTGGGTCTAGAAATTGAACGGTCAACTAAACAACTGGAAAGTTTGCAAATCCTGATGAGTTTCAGGGATCTAATGGCAATACATCAACTCATAGGTGCCTTCTATCTAAAGCCTAAAGTAATGTTTTTCTTGTATATGCATTCTTTTTTTATGAAGGGATAAGCTCCAGGGCGAGGATATTTAAAA
Source organism: Grus americana (assembly GCF_028858705.1). Lineage (NCBI taxonomy): Eukaryota > Metazoa > Chordata > Aves > Gruiformes > Gruidae > Grus > Grus americana. Next base: position 160,898,424 of record NC_072852.1, read on the forward strand.
TATGTTGGAGTTCTTGATACTTCTTAATACATGTTTTCAGATTTGAGACAGCTGGCAGGGTTTAGTGTTGTTGTGAAAGGTTCGAGCCCCTCTGAGAGGAGCAAGCACCACAAATATACAAATGCCATTTCCTGTTACTACCTCAATGCATCGTTTGTGGCATCATCCAAACCTTAAATTTTTTGTCATTGTTCTGGTTCTTATCTCTGCATATAAGCTCAAATACCAGGGTGTACCTCTTCTTCATCCTGTATAACAAGACAGTGACTACTGTTGTGACTTGGTGTTCAAAGGAGATGGTGAATGAATAAAATGGTGCCTGAAGCTGAACTTGATGATTGTGAGGAAAGGAAAGCATTTTGAGGAATTCAGATACATGAGCTATCATATTCCTTAAGGTGTATTTTTCTTTGGTTAGTCATTTCGTCCTCTTTTATCACTCTGACATCCTTCACAAAATGTTTTCAGATTCATTTTAAACAGGTAGTTTTGTGCGTCTGTATTCGTCGGGTTGCACTGCTTCTTTTGGGGCTGGACCTTCTTTGTTGCAGGGGGTGCGGGTAGTTAGAGAGCATATTTGGCATTATGCGATTCTGCCACCTGGTGGTTTTATCGAACAGCATGGGCTTCAGATGCATAGTTAAAAACACAAGTGTGAAGAAATCCTGAAAAAAAAATCTTTATTTCCTTCCAAATCAGGGAATCAGTGGGCAAGGTTCCTTAAAGCAGATACAGAAGACAAGTTCTATGATCACTGCATCATGTTTTGGAAGTCAGGCATCTAAGAATCAGAGTGCAAGTATTTGAGAAGCTTCTGATTGCTACAGCTGTCAAACTTCCCTGGGTATTTTCATATATGAAGTTAACAGGAGACAAATCTCCATGAGGAGTGGTAACAACCTGTAGCAGGAAGGCCACTTAGAGAGTTACCCTGTTTAATACATTGTATATCTCAAGGTTCTTTTAATCTGGTTTCTTATGCTGGAGAATCGGTATGAACGTTAATACTAAATTTATGCTAGTATTGAAATATAAGTGTCTCTTTCTGGCCTGTATTACTTCGGCATATAGATCAGTTAAACTGAAATTTTTATTAAACAAAATATCACACATCACACTATGCAATGCGTATCAGTTTTGGAACTAGTTTGTTCTTTTTAGATTAAAGTTCTATTTAAGAGATTCTATTTCTGTTTTTCAATACTGCAGTTTTTTCTACTACTCCAGTGATGGTAAAACTTTTAGTATATAGATCAACTTAAGCTAGTTCTTATTTTTATTAGCAAATCTGTTGTGTTATTTCAATTAAGTATGTAATTTCCTGCTTGTGATTCTTGACATAAAGTGCTTTTAAATACAGATTCTAAGTGGAATTTGGAGATGGCTTCTCTGCAGAACTAAACAAGCCTTTTGTACATATTTATAAATACCCTCTATTCTGCTGCTAATTGTGTACCATAAATTTAAGATGAAAAATACCCTTTCTCACAATAAATTTAAGGTGGGAAATGCTCTTTCTCACAGTAGGTGGGGGGATTTTATTTCACTTAGAAACAAACATGCTCACTGTTGTGCTACTGTTTTCAAATTGCGTTAGTTAAATTCTAAATTATTGTACAGGTCACTTGGTGCTCTTACTTCCGAGTTCTTCTAGTCCTTTTTTGCGGCTCTGTGTTTAGTTTTCCTCTGCAGCCGTTGCTTCTCCCAAGAAAGGTGACTGAGAAACATTTTCATCAATATGTACTGTGGCTTAATTGCTTTAGGTCAATCTCTCCTCTGTAATATCACAGCGTTAAGAAATGTGTGATTATGTTCTTCATGTTAAAAATAAATAAAAATATACAAAGCAACTCTAAAGATCAGCCTCTCCCTGTTTAGTCAAATTATTATTAACTTTGAAAGGACTTATAAATAAACATTTTAATCTTGATTACTTATTTCTGTATATGTCTTCTATAGTCATCTGATTTTCGTTAAAATGTGCTTCTGAGACTAGAGGAGTTTTTTGGTGGATGACCTATTTTTTTGATGTATAGTCCTTGATTTTTACATATTAAGAGAAGTTCTTCACCTGCTGTAACTGCACTTATTTTACAAATACTTTCATGGTATAACAGTGACTTAATGGAGAATACTTCATTAGAGGTAAAGCTGCTATTGTAAGGTGGTTTTTTTTGTGGTTCCAGAGTTAAAATCAGAAGTCAGATGTCAAGAAAAGCATACTAGTTTGGAAAGGATTTACAGAAACTCTGCCTTTCTGTAACAGACCTTCATTTAGATTCCAAAGCTCAGTTTCATGGCATCAGAGGAAAACCTCTTGTTCCTACTGTGAAAAACGCAATGTTCCATGTGCCCTCATTAATGTGCTCTTCTATGTTTATAGAGAAATAATAATCCTAAATTTGGATTGATGACTCACCATGGCTTCACTGTATCTGGAAGAAAATTCAATGCTGTGTTATGACTGATGCTTAAAAGAAGAAAATTGGTCTTATTTCAGATCTTAAAATGGAGCACTTAAAATATTGCTAGTCTCAGTATATAAGCGTAGTATCTTCTTGAAAAGATAAGTGATTATGTGTAATGGGTAATTACTAATCTAGGCTATGGAAGAAAATTTAGTGCTTTTGGTGTTCTGTTTGAGAGGAAGAGTGGAGAATATGTACAGAAGAATGTGAGAAGTACAAGTGAAAGAAGAATTTGGGCAGCTTTAAAAAGGAAAGTGACTGTAGGTGTTAGGGAACGTGAAGCATGCCAGATATACTTGGAAAGGAAGGAGAGAAGGAGGCACGTTGCTCTGTTGCTCTGGTGATGCCGAAGTCAATTGACAGTAGTGCTCTAGTTGCCTTGTGCTTTTGTTACAAGGTGTAAAGTAAGTATATGTAGGTTACTGGCTCTAAGGTAGAATATATATTAAGCAATTCATTAAAACTGTCTCACCAAAAGTATTTCTTTGCATTTTCTTGTTAAGCAATGTATGCAGATTTTAAATAAGCTAAAAAAAAAAATAAAATTTCCAGCAAGAATTAAAGGTGATAGTGAGATTCACTACAATAGGAATTACATCTGTTCAGATACTTCATATGAATGATGAAAACTAAAGAAAACCACAAACAAACAAACCCAAAACATCTGTGAAGTTGAGTAATATTTCTGTGGCAAGGGGGAGGGGGAACCATAGGGAATTAAAAATCGCTTTGAATCTAGGGCTACAGGTATAAAGATGCCATAATTGCAATAGATTGCTATTGCTTAGCTTCACACTGGGATACAGATACAGTTATGTGTGTGTTCCCTAGCTGCATTTCCATACTTCACTTGTTTTAAAATGTGTTATTGAGTTAACTGGATCCATGGCTTTTATATTGTAAATTCAGATATGTGGCCCCAAGCAGCTGATGATGAAAGTTTTGAAGACTGAGGAAACCAGGAAAGAGTTGAAAAGGATAAATGATGATTTTAAAAGACTATGAATTGTATAATTTGTAGTTGTGTAACTGTGTTACCTAATTATGTAACTATGTAATTAAAATGAATTTTTTTTTCTTTTTAGTTATTTTCTGCTACCTCATAATTTCTAATTTTCAGCTGGAGAATTTAGTAGCTACTTTTATGGAGAATTTCTCTTTTGGGGAATTGTATCTTTTTTTTTTAAAGTTGTTAGCTCTTTACATCCATGAGGTAATAGAGATGATAGAAAAGAGAATATCCATCTCTTATTGACTTCTTGGTGAGGTGGTTTTGGGGGTTTTTTTTCCTTCTATTTTTGAGAGGATCGAGGGATTTGTTTGTCCTACCTTGTTCTTTCCCACCCAGGCATTTCCATTGAAATAAAATTAGTGATACAGTTGACATGTTTGTGTTTAAATTACTATTAAAATTAAATGTAAATTTTGCAGGCACACAAAATCTGAATATTCAGGAAATTTCATGCAGCTTTAAAAGACATGTTACCAGGCTGAAGCAAAATATGTATGTAAAATTTTGATTTAATTTAGGAAGATTTCTGAAGATGAAATGACTTACTACAAGATGCTTCTCAGAAGCATACTTGTTCTGAAGCTATTAGGACCTGGAGCCTTGAAGGGGCAGGCAAAATCTGAGAAACTCTTAGCAGCAAAGCAAGTATTTCGGTAGTATGAGGGACTCTCTCAAGATGAGCTATAGTTCTTGGGATATCTGTGGTGTCTGCAGAAAGTAAGGATTATCAAAATGCTGTATGTAGATATTAAGATAGCTTATATTATTTTAAAATTACTTTTTTCTACCAAAAAATGTATTCCAGCTCTCTTAAAATATTTTTAACAAGTCTGTGTTTGTCAAATAATATTAGTTGATTCCTGAAGAAAGGTATCTAAATTTAGCTGCATCTACGTGTTAAAGATAGTGGGTGATGAAGGAACTCTAATCCTGACTCTTACCTAAAAATAGTACAGTTTGTAGAACTGGAGGTAGGTGGGAAGGACTGTGTGCATTTACCTACAGAAGGTGCATTCTGAGATCAGAGTGAGGAGAGATGCAGATGGCACTACAGCTATAATAATGACTAAAAGGCTTAAGTGAGTACTAAGGGCTAAAATTTTCTAATCTCTCAGGGGATTTAGAAAAAGTTAATTTCTGCAACACATTTATCACTTTTCCAAAAATTTTAATCCATCTTTATAGATGAGTATTCAGAGTCTTACCTGCCATGGCTGTGAGTTGTTATTTTTATGTTGTTTTAATTTGCAGGATGAAGCAAATGAGTATTTTTGCTATTTATGTGCTCCTTGCTCTGAGACCCCTTCATTTTTATGCTAGAAGTCTTATGAATGTTTGCGACATAGAGTTAAAACTAACAAATCATAATATAACTTGATAATCATAAAAACTAAACCAAACCCCACCATATGTTCCCCACAGCAATTTCATTTGAATATCTATCTGGTAGATTTAAAACATGTTTCAGGGCTGGTACTGCAAGGAAAAGTTAGACTAACTGCTTATCTTACTGTATTTAGGGATAAGATGCTGCAAGCAGTGGAAAGAAATGGTCAGGTTCAGTCTCTTTCTTAGCATCGTGTATTGTCTATCTTGTGTGAAACATAGTATGTATCAAGCTTTCCCTTGAGAATACAGCAGATGATTTTTTTTTAAACTTTTTTATTAGCTTTTACTTTACTAGCTAAATCTAGCAAATTGCTCTAGTCACCTTAAATAACTTTATTACTAGGTTTTTTTCATCTTTCTTGAACACAGTTGTCCAAAATTCTATACTGTGTATCAGATGTATAAGCATTAGTGGAGAAAACTTACTAGTATTCTTCCTTAGGTCAGAGACAGATGACTGTTCAAGAAAATGAAACAATGCAGGGATGCGAAGAATAAATTTTAAATTAAGTTCAACCTAGACAGGAGTCAGGCTTATTAAAGAAAATATTTTGGAGTATCTGTACAAATAAAGACAATCAACAAAATCAAGACATTTTTCCTAAGGAAAGAAAATTTATTTTATGTAATGTAATTATTATTTGGTGTTCTGAATGTCTATAATCAGGGTTTTAAAATGTAAGTTCATTCTCCTCCATTTTCATTGAGTGGGCCTGTCTGTCTCTTTCTTGTCTCAGAAGACATGTTTGCAAAATGTACTAAGGAGTGTGATAAGAACAACTAGGTGGGTGGCTTTTGAGAGTTACTATGCTGGTGAACTCAGAGGCTCAGAATACTTGTCCAGTTCTAGTCGGCATAAATGCAAGAGATTTCCTTCTACTGCTTGACTCTTTGGTAGTGATTAAAGAGAAATTTCTTCTTCCCTGGGTACTATCTATATTCTAGTAGTATTAGTATCAGTACAAAAAAGAGATACCGTGAAATGAGCTTGAGTGTGACATTAAGAGTATGCATCAATTATTTGGAAGTAATAAACTTCTAATGTCTATGCTCTTACCTATTGGTAAATGTGACATAGCCTTTCCTCTTGTTAATTTAGAGGAACAGAATGAAACTTTGGTGAACACACACAATTGTGTAAAAAGCTTTGACAGACTAAATTAATTCCTTATCAGATGGGACTAAAAATAATATATCTTAAAGAATAATTCAGAGATATTTTGGAGGAACAACTCAATGTTAATGGTGTTTCAAAACTGTAGATTCTTCTACAGCAAAAAGAATGGAACAAGGCCCATTAACTTAATAAATTATATATATTTCTTTTTAAACTTAATAGATTTTTTTGTTGTTTTTTTGTTTTGCAGGATACAAAATTATGGATAATAATGGAATATCTGGGTGGAGGCTCTGCCCTTGATCTAGTAAGTAAATTATGTCTGTTTTTTGTTATTTTACCTCACATAATTATTTTCCTATCTTATAATTCTGGAAACTGTAATATGTCATTTTGCTATGACAATGTTTGCTTCCAGTAAAGGAGAAAAAGTATTTGTCAATGCCAGGAAAATATTCTTTTCCATGAGGCAAGACTGATTATTTGTATAGATGGAAGGGAACTAAGCAACATAATATTGGAAGCAGGGTATAAACATCTTAGAATGGTAACCTTCAGTCAGCCAGAGAACACTAGTGGCTGAAAATAGTTTTTTCTTCTCTTAATTCTGCCACCACGACTCCTCCTAGTGTATACATTTTAACATCTCTTCCCCACCACCACCACCTCCAAACAAACAAACATTTCCCTGTTTGAAGTCCCACTGAAGTCTAAATAGAGACATAAAAGCCATTTAGACTTGTATTAAAAAATACATTTCAAAGGATTAGGAGGAGCTGTGGACTCCTGCATGGGTAAAGAGGCCTTATGGAGAGATCTGGATAGACTACAGAGCTGGGCAATCCCTAACCATATGAAATTTAACAAGAGCAAGTCCCAGATTCTCCACCTGGGATGGAGTAATCCTGGTTGTAAGTACCAATTGGGGGATGAGAGGCTGGAGAGCAGCCCCACAGAAAGAGAGCTGGGGGTTTGGGTTGATGGCAAGTTGAGTGTGAGTCACCAGTGTGCCCTGGCAGCCAGAAGGGTCAGCCGTGTCCTGGGCTGCATCCAGCACAGCATAGCTAGCTGGTTGAGGGAGGTGACCGCTCTATACCGCTGCTGGTGTGGCCCCACCTCAACTACTGTGTGCAGTTTTGGGCACCTCAATACATGAAGGACATCAAACTATTAGAGTGTGTCCAGAGGAGGGTGACCAAGATGGTGAAAGGGCTCGAGGGCAAGACTTAGGAGGAATGACTGAGGTCATGTGATTTGTTCAGCCTGCAGAAGAGAAGGCTGAGGGGTGACCTCATTGCAGTCTACAAGTTCCTCAAGGTGGGCAGCAGAGAAGGGGTCCTCTCTGGGAACCAGCGACAGGACATGAGGAAATGGAATGAAGCTGCGTCAGGGGAAGTTTGGATTGGACATTAGCAAAACGTTCTTCACCAAGAGGGTTGTCAGTCACTGGAACAGGCTCACCTTATTCTGTGTTTGCATGCAGTAAATACACAATAGAACCTTGTAAATTTACTGAACCCTATCTGTTCCATTTGTCTTCTGGCAAAGATTTATGTAACTCTGCAAGGAGATCTGCTTAAGAAAGTGTGATTTTTAGTGATATGGTTCAGGATATTTGAAAGACTAGATTAATTGCATCAGATACAGTAACAAAAAAATTACTCAGTTTTGAATCATAATTCAAAAGGTTCAGTGCACATTGTGTTTTCCATGACTAGATACTGGCCATTTACTTTAGCTATTAAAGAAAAAATAAATAAAATGACATGCCATCTTATATTTATTGAAGGTTTTAAAAATACTATTATAGAAATAAAAATGGATGTCTTAAGTATGTGAAAATTGTCATACCAGTTGAGACTGAATGTCTCGGTAGCATAGTTTGCTGTTCTCAACTGGGGCAACTGAAAAATGCTCGAGGAAAGAGTGAAAGGAAAAAGACTTGTGTAGAAGGATTTAGCTGGTGACATCCAGAAAACAGGAGGCAGTAATAATTGCTGTTGTGCTGCCATATTTTAATTGTATTTGCCTTGTGGAACCCATTTATACCTTTAGTTTCCACATCCTGTTAGAAGGAGTTCTATGGTTGTGTAGAAATGCATAATGTTCCCCATAAAGATAAAGCTTATTTATTGTTGTGATAGCTTTTTCCTGATAGAAGAGCAATTAGAAACTGAGTTTGCTTTTATAAATTAATTATTCTTTGTGCTTTAAAAAGCTATGAAAGAGCAGAAAGAAAACAGCTATTACCGTATTTTCATGTCTTTTTTTTGTAATCATGCACATTTCACTTGTGTGATGACCACATGTTTATTCCCTAAGTTTGTTGCCTAGAAATAGCACAAAGTGTTTGGTTACATCCTGAAATGTTATTAAGAAATTGTTCCACAGAACTGAAATCATCATATAAGTGTATATTAAACATCTTGTGTGTGCTTCATTCATTTTCAGTTTATGTTCTGCTGCGTGTTTTCCTAGTTCTAACATGCATACTATAGTTCTCAACTGGAATCTGGTAGGATAACTGGCACACTTTATCATGTTTCTGTACTCGAGACAAGACTGAATAGGACTCTTGAATTCCATGTTCAAAGTATAGATGTGTCATGTTAGCGTGGTGTTTTCTGTACTCGAATATGCACTGGCTGTTTTGAAAATCACACTTCACAAGAGAAAGTACATTTCATGCAATTACATGTACGTTGTTGTTCAACTTTGAGTGTAGTTTCGGTTTGTGGCTGAGGTACAAATGCTAACATTCTCAATCTTAGTCTCTTTTCACTAACCTCGTCACCTTCCTAGGGTGAGATAACATCTGACAAAAGAGGTTTTCCCCCGTTAGATGTGCTGTGTCATGTTGCCAAGTCTTGAACTGGCACTTGCAGCCTAGCCAGAGCAAAGCCTTTATAATGTCTCAGTGGGTTTCAAGGAGTAGCAATATCATGTATATTATCAAAGCTAAAGAAAAGCAAAACAGACTGTAAGTAAAGCTACAAAGGTAAAACAAATATGTTGTCTGCATTACATGAAATCTTACCTCTGTTCCTACCTCTTAGCTGAGGATTTCTGAGGGATGTAATATTTTCATTTTTAACTGAAAACTTTTATCTGAAATGCTTGCTTTCTCACATAGTGAAGCTTCAGAGATGTAACTCTTTGATTGTGTTTCAGTGACTGCTGTTGTGGAGTAAACTAGAATACTGGAATATTTCCAATATTAATTGTCCACAAAGTTTCAGAGTCTCTCTCAAAATGCTCTTACTGGTTAAGAAGCCTCTCTGGGTAGTGACCTTTCCTCTGTCCATTTAGAGTTAGTAGCATACTCACTTTTAGAATTTATATCAGTTGTACAGAGCTCTGGGATCTTCCACTAATGCTGTTTCTTCTCATAAGAATTAAATTCCTTGAAACCTTTAATTCTATCAATTTGGAGATTTATACTTTCAGTTTTATATGAAAAAAGTTAACTTTTTTACTATGCCATGCTCTGTCAGCCTGGAAGTTTGAGTTGTGTTTTAGAGAGCTTCACAAAATCCCTTGCAGTATATAGTAATAGGATATGTGATTGATGTGGTACCATATATGCCTTAGTTTCTTTCTCACACACTGAGATTTGGGTCCGTATAGGGCCTGTGGAGTTGCACATCTAAGTTCAGTGATTACAATGTAGATGCCAATGTATTTATGACCTGACCACAAAGCAATAACTTGAAACTGTGTCTTTATGGAGCCTTTAACAAACATTTTAAAAGTGTTTTAGATATTTGAAGTATTTCTTTGCTTGTTCATAAGGCCAATTACTTTAGAACTATGTAAATTTTTTTAAAGAGTATTTTGGGTGATATCTCATGTTACAAAGTTAGTAAATTGGAAGTTTTGAGGAGTAACAGAAGGAGTTTTGTAGTCTTGTTATAGTCACAGCATTATTTCTGTTCTCTCTGTTTCTCCTTTTTTATATATATGCATATGTAAACATAACACACACACACATATATGTAAAAATTTCTTGTGTCTCCCAGTTAGAACCTGGCTCACTTGATGAAACCCAGATTGCTACAATATTGAGGGAGATACTCAAAGGACTTGATTACTTGCATTCAGAAAAGAAAATCCACAGAGATATTAAAGGTAAATTGTTTTTTATTTGTGTTGTAATAATATTAGAAGAGCTCATGCAGTATCTGTGAACACCCTTCCAGTGTCAAATGTCTGAATTTCTGCTATTTCCTCTTCTTTATTCCAGCTGCTAATGTATTGCTATCTGAACAAGGAGAAGTAAAACTAGCAGATTTTGGAGTAGCAGGACAACTAACAGATACACAGATAAAGAGGAATACCTTTGTGGGAACACCATTTTGGATGGCACCTGAAGTAATAAAGCAATCAGCGTATGATTCAAAGGTAAGGTATTTCAGGGCATTAGCCAAAGTCCCTTTGTATTTTAACTTGAATTACATAGGTTGGTCTTCAGAACGTAATTAATAACTTTGGCTGTGTCTAGACAGGTGTACGTTTAGATGATACCTAGCAGCTACGAGCTGTTGGCAAAGAAAGCAGCTTTCCTAATTTGTATCCAAACCTTAAGTTTCCTAATGTATTAAGCCCATCCAGATGGCCAGAAATATTACAATATTGACAAGTGCATCCTGTCACTTTTTATCCCACTCTATTGATAAGTATTTTTGATGGTTGTTTAGAAGAGAGAAAATATGTACAAAATGTTAATGTGCTTTTGCTTGTTTTTAGAAAAAAAAATAGCAACACTGTTGAAGAATGCGGATTTAGTGGGTGTGATAGTATTGTTTGAAAGTGCTGTTATTCACCTATGGAAGAATGTGCCACATAGGTCTATACTACTCTCTGACCATGTTCTTTTAGGTATGCCATACAAGGAGGGTTTAATTTAATTAATTTAATTAATTTAATTTAATTTAATTAAATTTACTTATTTTTAGATATTTACTTTACACAGGATTTTGATTTAGCAGTGGTACAGCAGCGTGCTGAAATCACAACACAAGCGCAGTGTGTCAATTGTAATATACAGTTGGATCACAGTAGAAATGTGATTCCCATTGCTGGTCTCCATGTGCTCACCAGCATGGCACTGGGTGTCCTGACTTGCCAGGAAGGAATACATGCATTGAAGCCAGCTCAAGCCCGTTGCTCTTTTCAAAGTTCATTTTGTTGATTACTTGATTTTTATATTTCTGTTAGGCCAAGTTACATATGCACCTCCTTGCTGCCCCTCCCTTCCCCTTCCCCCATGCTGGTCTGCCTAGCTCAGTAAGACATTGCTCTACTGATTATTTCGGGGAAGGCTATTTGTGCAACTCAGTGACCCACTGGTGCAGCTGTGTATCTGAAAAAAAGGTCACCCTCAAGTCCCACTTGTGTTGAGATAAGATCAACTTTCTTTCTGATAATTAGCAGTCATTCCTTATGTTCTTCCCTGAGCTCATCTTTCTTGCCCATCTCCTCTGATCCCCTTTGAGACTTGTTCATGGTCACATCTCCATGCAATGAGACAGGTTGGCCTGTTTCTTTCCACCCTCATCCATGTAAGGAACTTGCAAATACTGACTCTGGCCTAGATTGTTTGCATTATTACTTCCTTCCCTATTTGATATCTTTCTGTAGAGAGGCTTTTTAAAAATAACTAGCAGAGCTCTGTAGAGCCTCTAGACATTTAAATGACCCGAAGTTCCCAATTTGAAGGTTGAGTAAACAGTTTTTTTGGTGGATGGTGGGTTTTGGTTTGTTTTTGGTTTTGAGGTGTTGGTGGTTGGGTTTGTTGGGGTTTTTTGGGTTTTTTAGGTTTGACTTCTGTGATTTTCACTTGGACAAAGCATGATTCAGTCCTCAGGTTTTGAATGCCAGCTGTTTCAGTCTGTAATGTTAGGTGGTCATAAAAAGGTCTTGGATACTTGATCAGTTCCCTAGAAAGCCAGAACTCGAGTTTTGAATGAACTAGAGATACTTATTTGTGACTGTGAGCCTTTTGTCATGTAGAAGTCAGACTAAATTGTACAGATAATAGTTTTGCTGTTGTTGCACAACAACCACTTGAAAAGACCTATTTGTTTTAAGATACTTACGCATATGTGAGAACACAGACATCTGAATCTAACCTCATTTTCCTTCCATAAGCTGGCCATGCTTGAGAGGTTTTAGGCAGGACTGCCCTCTTCATAGCATAGTCCCAGTGAGGTGCAAGGAGTTTCCATTGTGTAGCTGCTGTGTTACCCAGTTTTGTTCTTTGCCTTGTTGAATCCTCTTACTTCCTACATGCTGATGGGTTCCCGATAAAAGCTTGAAAGTGCTCTGTAACACTACCTTGGGCACAGTTCACCTCCTTCTTTCATGCAGTTCATCTGCTTCTTTCCTCGTTTACTGTATGCCTCACACCAACTGTTAAACTGTTTATTGCTCCTTTTCTTATTGGATTAATGGCTTTGCTCATGCTGACTGCTAAAATAGCACAACTGTGCAAGTCGAAGCAAAACCCAAGCTATGACATAAAGCTACTAACTAGGCTAAAGGAAGGCAGATGCATCCTGAGGTCTAACATTGCTAGTTATTGCTATAAAGTTTAAGGTCTCCTGCTGATTCAGCACTATTATCACTTGTCTTAATATTGTGGGCAGATGGTGGATTTCCTGACCATGGCTTACGCTATATTTTCAACATAACTCATGCAAGAATTATTATTTCAGTATATTGATTTCCACTTTAAACAGTTTTGGATATTAAGATACAGTTTGACCTCCTCTGAATTCAGATGTGCTTTTGAGTTAACCATCACGTCAAACAGATTTCAGAATTGAAGAGACAACCTTTTGAGCAATTTCCTTGTGTGAAGCACTTATTCTGTTTTAACCAAAAGCACTTTATTGTCTTTGCATTACTTTAATATTTGAACATTCACTTTAATGTCTCTTTAAGATTGTGTAAAAGTAATGAATACTTAAGCTGGTGATTTTGAATATAGTCTTATTTTTTTCCCCAAACGTATGTTATGGAAATGTATGTATATAATAAATATCTTTTATCTTTTGTTAAGGTAGAGAAGTAGATCTTTTCACAGATAAAAAATGTCTGCATTTTTGAAAAATGTTGTTTAAATTCAGGATTTGACAAATGCATACATTTTGTGTATTTTTTTTTTTTCTTTTAAAAGATGTGAAACTTAACAATGTCAAACCAAGTCCCAATTTATGTTCCCAATACAGTGCTGTCAAGATTATGTGAGGCTTGTTGGACTGCTCTATGCATACGTGAGCTGTGTATTCCTTAATTGTCATACAGAATTTGCCCATTCCATTCTTGCTTTATTCAGTCCCATTCCCAAACTGTTTTGTGTCCTTAAGATATTCCTATTATTCTTTCTCAGACCATATATTGCAAGGTATATTTACAAGGCATTCCAACACTTGTCTTTATTGCCTAAAAATTAATCAAGATACGTAATTTTTGACATAGATACTAAAATTTCAATAGCTTCTGTAAATAATAATTCAGACTGATATATTTAAGAACATAGGATTTCCAGATGGCTTGAGTGAGAGAGTATGTTAGCTATTTGCATTTTAATGTGGTCACTAGCTTAATCTGAGAGGCAATACTGGATAGTAAAAATTTCAAGTTTATTTTTCATTTTCCCTTCTAGTTTGTTTTTAAAGGCCAAGTAGTACAGGGGGGTGATTAAAATCTAGCTGCTAAAGAAACTATCAGCCATGGGGAAAAATAGCAAAATGTCAAAACATGACTATAATCGTTATATTAAAGCTACGACCTGTTTTTTTTAATTTATTTTCCTTTTTTATTTATCTTTTCCCATACCATTTATTTCCTTCTCTCCAAGCTATTTGTTCTTTGATATAATGTCCTCATAGAGTCTTTCCTTTCTTTCTAATTTATGTTATTTTTGGCCATAGTTCATTGTTCTTCCTCCTATTTTGATTCCTTTCTTCATCTGAAGGCTGGCATCTTTTATCTGCTTCAGTTTTCCCATATCTGGTTTTCAGTCCTTTCTACTATGTAATTTTTAATAGAAAAATAAATATTTAATTTTAAAGTGTTTTTTTTTTTCTTGCAGATAGCCTGGTGTTTTTTTTTTTTTTTTTACTTAGAAGAGATTCAGTCAGGCTAAATTTTACTTCTTAGAATGGAAGAGGAAAGGCTTATGACACTACTGCAATAAATAGTAGCTACTAGTGATTTGCTGACTCTCATATGAACTTGGAAGAATAATTTTTGTTCAAGATTTGAAACTAAAAATTATAACATATGCTAAAACTTAGTCATGATATAGTGTCATCGCTTCTTAAGGTCATGCTTCTCCCTCCTCATTTGGAGAACTGATTTGCACCTGTTCTGGAGTTTCATTGTCACAGACAAGCACATCTTAGAAATGCTTAGTTGGATACACATGCAGTTGGTACTTGCATCCCTCTTTTGAGATCCTTTCTTATCTATGAAAGGAGAGATTATGGTTCCAGAGGAATTTGGGGGATTTATTTTGATGCTTCCAACAAGAATGGGTTCCAAAACCCTTCTTGGACTTCAAAGACTTCAGTGTGCAGCCCCCGTTTGGACTTTTTCATTTATTTTTAGCGGAGGAAGGTCACTAGCAGTAGAAAGTTATAAATATATGAGGAAAAAAGAAAGTATTTATATACGTGTGTATGCATGTGGATATCTATGCACACGTACACGTATAAATTTGATTTTTATACTTACATATGCACATGTTCCATCTGTGACTGAAAGTCTGGCAAAAGAAAATCTATTCATTTATATGGCTTTAACACATTCTCTTGAGAAACTGAAACTCAGAATAAATTGGAAATAATAATACTCAGTTGTTGACATTTTTCTTTCATAACCAAAAAAAGCTTTCCTGCTAGAGGGAAGTTACTCACAATTATACTCAGACTTGAGGAGAGCTTAGCTGGTAATGCTGTTATTAAGATAAATGAAACTCAGAGCTCATACATATGTAATCCTCTGTGCTCAGTACAAGATGGCAGTTCTGTAACATGAGTTAACAAAACACCATGTCATTAATTTGATGGTATACTAATTGACTCAGTTTGGTTTTTTTCCCATACATCCTTGCAAAATTAAGTAACTAAGCTCGTAACAATAGAATACTGTCTGAAGAAGGAAGGAGTTTGTTTTTAGTCAGGCAATGTAGCTGTGATGGTGGAATGGATGCATACATTGCAGCTATCAACGCCACAACTTTGGGTGGTGTCAACACCACAACTTTGGGTTCTTTGACAATGGGGTGGCCTACATGGCACCAGGCCTGATGAACCCTGATGGGATTCATCTCTCTCAAAGGGGGAAGAGGATCTTTGCCCAAGAACTAGCAGGGCTCATTGACAGAGCTTTAAACTAGGCTTGAAGGGGGAGGAGGAGAACACCAGGCTTGCCAGCGACATGTTGTGGGACAACGTGCCCAGGTTGGAGGAATGGGGAGCTGGCGAGGGCCCTCAGCCTCCTGCTCAGAGACGTGCTGGATGCACTACAGCACGCTCGAAGCCTACAGGAGACAAGCCAGGGGCTCCGGATGCAACAGGAACCAACAGGGTAACACTGGGAACATACATCAAAAGAATCCCAGCCACCCCAGCCAATAAGTCAGCCTCAACAGGGGCACAACTGAAATGCCTCTACGTGAATGCATGGAGCATGGGGAATAAACAAGAGGAGCTGGAGATGTGTGTGTGCCTGCAAGGCTATGACCTTATTGGTATTACAGAGATGTGGTGGGATAGCTTCAATGACTGGAGTGTTGGGATGGAAGGGTACAGGCTCTTCAGGAAGGACAGGCAGGGCAGGCGAGGAGGGGGTGTCACCCTCTATGTCAGTGACCAGCTGGAGTGCATGGAGTTCCACCTGGGGATGGATGAGGAGCCAACTGAGAGCCTATGGGTCAGGATTAAAGGGAGGGCTGGAGCAGGGGACATCAGAGTGGGGGTCTGCTACAGGCCACCTGACCAGGGGGACCGAGCAGATGGGGCCCTCTATAGGCAGATGGGAGCAGCCTCGTGTTCACAAGCCCTGGCCCTTATGGGGGACTTCAACATCTGTTGGAGGGACAATGCAGCTGAGCGCAAGCAATCCAGGAAGTTCCTGGAACGCATTGATGATAACTTCCTTCTCCAAGTGATAGAGGAGCCCACGAGGAGAGGTCCCATGCTGGACCTTATTCTCACCAATAAGGAGGGCCTGGTAGGGGACGTCAAGCTCAAGGGCAGCCTTGGCTGCAGTGACCACAAAATGGTGGAATTCACGATCCTCAGGGCAGCGAGGAGGGCACACAGCAAGCTCACTACCCTGGACTTCAGGAGAGCAGACTTTGGCGTCTTCAGGGACCTGCTTGGTAGAGTACCATGGGACAAAGCCCTGGAAGGAAGAGGGGCCCAAGACAGCTGGCTAATATTCAAGGGTCACCTCCTCCAAGCTCAGGAGCGATGCATGCCAACAAAGAGGAAGTCAGGCAAATCCACCAAGAGGCCCCCGTGGATGAACAAGGAGCTCCTGGGCAAAGTCAAACAAAAAAAGGAAGCCTACAGAGGGTGGAAGCAAGGGCAGGTAGCCTGGGAGGAATACAGAGAAACTGTCTGAGCAGCCAGGGATTAGGTTAGGAAAGCCAAAGCCCTGATAGAAATTAGTCTGGCCAGGGATGTCAAGGACAACAAGAAAAGCTTCTATAGGTATGTATGTCAGTGATAAGAGGAGGACGAGGGAAAATGTGGGTCCCCTCCGGAATGAAATGGGTGACCTGGTTACCCAGGATATGGAGAAGGCTGAGGTACTCAACGACTTCTTTGCCTCAGTCTTCACTGGCAAGTGCTTGAGCCACACTGCCCAGGTCACAGAAGGCAGGGACTGGGAGAATGCAGAACCGCCCACTGCAGGAGAAGATCAGGTTCAAGAATATCTAAGGAACCTGAAGGTGCACAAGACCTGATGAGTTGCATCTGTGGGTCTTGAGGGAACTGGTGGATGAGGTGGCCAGGCCACCATCATATTTGAGAAGTCCTGGCAGTCCGGCGAAGCTCCCGCCGACTGGAAGAGGGGGAACAGAACCCCCATTTTTAAGAAGGGATAAAAGGAAGACCCAGGGAACTACAGGCCGGTGAGTCTCACCTCTGTGCCTGGCAAGATCATGGAGCAGACCCTCCTGGAGACTATGCTCAGGCACATGGAAAATAAGGAGGTGATTGGTGACAGCCGACATGGCTTCACTAAGGGCAAATCATGCCTGACAAACTTGGTGGCCTTCTATGACGGGGTTACAGCGTCGGTGGGTAAGGGAAGGGCAACTGACGTCATCTAGCTGGACTTGTGCAAGGCATTTGACACTGTCCCGCACGACATCCTTGTCTCTAAATTGGAGAGACATGGATTCGATGGATGGACCACGCGGTGGATAAGGAACTGGCTGCATGGTCGCACTCAAAGAGTTGTGGTCAACGGCTCAATGTCCAAGTGGAGACCACTGACGAGTGGTGTTCCTCAGGGGTCGGTAGAGGGACCGGCACTGTTCAACAACTTTGTTGGCAACATGGACAGTGGGCTCGAGTGCACCCTCAGCAAGTTTGCCGACGACGCCAAGCTGTGTGGTGCAGTCAACACGCTGGAGGGAAGGCATGCGATCCAGAGGGACCTTGACAGGCTGGAGAGGTGGGCCATTGCGAACCGCATGAAGTTCAACAAGGCCAAGTGCAAGGTCCTGCACATGGGTGGGGGCAATCCCAAGCGCAACTATAGGCTGGGCGAGGAATGGATTGAAAGCAGCCCTGAGGAGAAGGACTTGGGGGTGTTGGTGGATGAGAAGCTCAACATGAGCTGGCAGTGTGTGCTTGCAGCCCAGAAAGCCAAACCATGTCCTGGGTGCATCAAAAGAAGTGTGACCAGCAGGTCGAGGGAGGTGATTCTGCCCCTCTACTCCGCTCTGGTGAGACCCCACCTGGAGTTCTGTGTCCAGCTCTGGGGACCCCAGTACAGGAGAGACATGGAGCTGTTGGAGCGAGTCCAGAGGAAGGCCACGAAGATGATCAGAGGGCTGGAGCACCTCTCCTGTGAGGGCAGGCTGAGAGAGTTGGGATTGTTTGGCCTGGAGAAAAGAAGGCTCTGGGGAGACCTTATAGCAGCCTTCCAGTACCTGAAGGGGCCTACAGGAAAGATGGTCAGGGACTGTTTACAAGGGCATGGAGTGACAGGACAAGGGGTAATGGCCTTAAGCTGAAGAAGGGTCGATTTAGATTAGATGTTGGGAAGAAATTCTGTACTGTGAGAGTGGTGAGGCACTGGAACAGGTTGCCCAGAGAGGCTGTGGATGCCCCATCCCTGGCAGTGTTCAAGGCCAGGTTGGATGGGGCTTTGGGCAATGTGCTCTAGTGGAGGGTGTCCCTGCCCATGGCAGGGGGGTTGGAATTAGATGGTCTTTAAGGTCCCTTCCAACCCAAACCATTCTGTGATTCTATGATTCTATCAGCCTGTAGTCCTATATGAGTTAGTCAAAGATAACCTAGCATATCAATTGAGCAAAGAGTAGGGGATTAGAGGGACGCTTAGTACGGACAGCAGTGATAAATCTCTATCCAGTACCTAGAAATAGGTCTGTTTACAGCATAGCAATGTTCCAAATGCTCTGAGAGTAAAACCAGGCAGCTCACTTCAGATCTTTCCTCTGTTCCTGACAATAAGTCTTTGTTCTACTTCAAAACAAACAGAAAAAACCAAAACATAAATATTTTTAATTGGTATCTTGTCCTTTGGAACATACACTTCTATGAAATTTTTTTCTTTCACCTTTCTGAGGGGTTTATTCATGCGTTCTTTTGACTTTTAGTTCTGTTATTTCAGCAGAACGTAGAGAATTATGATGCATTACTTCACATTACTTCAGGCAGATTTGGCAATAGGATTTGGATCTAGGAAGACAGCATTCCCTAGAAAGAGTATCACATTTTGATGATGAAAACCTGTGAAACAAGTATATTTAAATAATCGTCCCCGAAAAACCAATATGCATATTGTGGCATCCAGCAACAATGTGAATGGAACTCATCAATGAAATTAAACGGTAGCAGATCTAGCACTGGTCTCTGCTGCATTACTTGATTTGTCCCTCTAACTTGGCAAGTGACCCTTTGGATCTGCATTTTGCATGTGCATGACTTGATTTGGATCAGGCCTTCTTGGCCTACAAGACGTGGCTCACAGGAGAAGGTCTACAAAGCAGATTGGGTAGAAAAGTGTGGTCAATAGTTCAGAAGCTACTTGGACCAAATACTTAACTGGGTTGAAATCTTGGGCTGAAAAAGTTGAATAATACTGTTCTAGACTGCATTTCTCTAGTCTGTGAATAAGAATGATGTATAAGACAGTATTAAACCTCAGGAAGACTATAGTCTAATGTATTAAATTTCTGATGGTTGTACTAGCTGATGCTTATTGAAGAAAAATCTTGTGCATAACACTTTCCTTTATGCCAATATTTGAGTCTTGCCCCATATTTATATAATGTACTTGAATATGGTGGATAACGTGCTAGTTTATAACAACTCTACCATTACTTCTTAAAAATATTTGTGTTTCAAGATCAGTCATAACTGCTGTTGAGGTAGTATTGATTTCAAAAAGTTTTAAAACTCTAGTAAGTGGAACTGCTTTATGCTGTAGAGTAAAAATGACCAAGGAACTCTGTGTACTTTATTTCATGTGGTTAACCTCATAAACCAGACCATGATAACAAAAACAATTTACATATTAAATTATTTACATTAGATGTTTATAATGTACCTTTGCAAGCAACAGTGTTTCTTCTCTTTCTCTGACATAATCTTACAAGCATTGTTTCTTACAGGCAGATATCTGGTCATTAGGCATAACAGCCATAGAACTTGCAAAAGGAGAGCCACCTCATTCAGACTTACATCCAATGAAGGTTTTGTTTCTCATTCCTAAGAACAATCCACCAACACTGGAAGGAAACTTCAGCAAATCCCTTAAAGAATTTGTTGAGGCCTGCTTAAACAAGGACCCAAGCTTTGTGAGTTTCATCTGTTTGTCAGTGTGTAGTAGAGAACTTGACTGGTTTACATGAATTACATGAATAGGTGCAGTTCAGCTTTTCTAATATGGGGCAACATATTCACAAGCTTCCCCCCCCCCCCTTAAGATACTGTATATATTTAAAATCTCATTTGTATCAAGACTGAAGTCTGGATTTCTTAATCTTTTTATAGTGAGTCACTTAACAGTCTCAAACGCAGTTAAAAAAAACAAACTTTTTTTTTTTTTAAGAGACCTACGGCAAAAGAGCTCTTAAAACACAAATTCATTTTACGAAACTCAAAGAAAAATTCCTACCTGACTGACCTTATTGATAGGCACAAGAGATGGAAGTCTGAACAAAGTCATGACGACTCCAGTTCTGATGACTCAGATACGTAAGTTTTAGTTTGTAAAATATCCTTTGTAAGTAAGGAGCCAAGTAGTTATTTTTAGCACGTTTTCCTGTGTTCTGTTATTTACAGCTTTTCAGCTTAGCAGCCTTGGTAAACTAATGAAATCTTGATTTCAGTGTTGCAAGGGATTTCATGCAAATAGTCACTGAGAACAATTCTTCTGGCCCATTCTATACTACCTTCTCTTTTATGTAGGGTCTAGGGCCCTCCCTAGACATAAGGCCAACTGTTACTTGTGTCGTGCCTCACCCTGCGTGGCCAGGTAGCAGTGTGCACGTGCACTGTCGTGTGTGTGCGCCTGGCCACCGAAGGAGGGGAGTTGTCTCCTTGGTGGCAGGTTGTCCCTCACTTTGGCTATCTGAGTAAACAGGCAGAAGCATATCCTTGCATATAAGAGAGGGACAATGTTTCTGTGATAATGGGGTTTTGGGGTACAAACCATATTACCTAGGTTTTTTTATGAGAGGGTTTTTTTTTTTTTCCTATCCTTCCAGGAAAGTTGGGCCATTACAGCGTGACAGTAATGAAATGTCAAATTATTTATTGTATTGAAAAAGGAGAAGTGTTATAAATATTTTCAGATTTCTTTCCTTTCCAATTTTTACTTCTCTCTATCAAATTTTGATGGAGCTGTTCAATAGGTTCACAAGTTGGTTTCCTTAGGAAACCAAGTTACAAATAGTTATGACTCAGTTAAAAAGTTAACTTTGTTAGTCTAGAAGTAATTTTGAAAATCAGATGATCAGGTATGATCAGATTATATGCTTGAGAAAATCAAGTGAAGAGATTGCCACCATTTATTCACAAATGGATTAAATTCCTCATAATAAAGACAACACAACTATTCTCTGCAATTCCAGTCTGTGTGCTAATGGCAGGCATCAGGCTGGTTATGATTTCTCAGCTGCCATTACAGCTGTACATTTGTCCTACATTATTAATGGCTTCATGCCTTCCAGTGATCACAGTTCCAGCCCAAAACCAGGTCTGATTTGGAAGGTAAATTACTAGTCCTAAAACTGGTCTCAGATCAGTTACTAACTGAACTTTGAGGTTACAGTTCATTGTTCCTGTGGAATATCAGACCAGCTTTGATAGCTTGTCACAGGGGAGTAGTGGAATTAGAGTGGTTATTGAGTGCTCGTGAGACAATGTAATGTTATGTGTAAGTCTGCTTTCCCCTCCTCTGCATCCACAGCAGCCCTTGTGATAAAAGGGTGAGTTGATTTGGCATGGTGGAATACTAACTTTCCAAATGGATAAATATTTTTCTATTGGATCAGCTTGCTAGAGCTAACGTATACATGGAAGGTAGACCTGCCTCTTTCAGTGACAGACAGAAGTTTTATGTGACTTCAAGCAGAAATCATGGAGAATTTTTTTACACTGATCACGTGCTTTTTGATTTGTTGGCTGTACTAAATACATTTTGTACAGTGGCCACTAGGTGCCCTTTTAACTGTGGTTTTCTTGCAAATCACTCTTAATTCACAGATCAGAAAGAAATGAATTTAGAGAAGGATATTTCTGGTAGTGAGAGGAGAAATGTAATGCAGTGACTGATGTGTGTCAGAATAAATACTTTTGTTCTTTAACGTAGCAGGAGTTACAGAAAAAAATACTATGCCATCCACAAAAAATGAGGCAAAAGATTGATTTATGGTGATGTAGTTTGTTAAAGCCATGCTGTATCTGTACTTTTTTTAGCCAATTTTTTTGAAGTGGGAAATTTACCTTGCTAACAGGCTGGGGATGAACTGTCGTCTTCAAAGGTGTTCTAAAATAATGTCTCAGCTGTTTTTCTAGGTAAAAAAGTGAATTAAGACTTCTAATCTTTTTTCCCCCCTTCCCTAATAACTTGAGGTAATCTGCTAAAGCCAGTTTTCAGATAGCAGTAAAACACTTCATGTTAATTGTTTATGTAGCTTGGGAAAATGTTTTCAATCTGTAATGCCTCTCTCTCTTTTTGAAGTTAATTTAACATTTAGTGAAGTATCTCGATTTTGTTTTTTTTAATTTCCCCAATTACATTATTTTTCATACTTGTCTTTATACTTATTAGCTTGCACAGTAGAATTCTGATTTTGGTTTTGACTGTATTTTTTTGTGTTTGGAATGTATATTGAATGAACATGGACAATAAGATGTAGGTAATAAAAACTTTTTTTTGCCTCCCTTGAAGTGAACCAGATGGCCAGGCTTCAGGTGGGAGTGATTCAGGGGAGTGGATCTTTACAATAAGAGAAAAAGACCCCAAGAATCTAGAGAATGGAGCAGCTGAGCCTTTGGAGTTGCAAAGAAATAAGGTGCTGAAAATATTGACTGTATTATACAAGGAGATAATTCTTGCTTTAATGATTTAGTGGAGTGATTTTTATTTTATAGCTTTAAAAGCCTTTAAATTGTAAAACTTTCAGAACTCTTGCTAAAAATGTATATTCTACAGTTTACTTTGACAAAACATTTTGAGTAAGTCTTGATGTTTGGGTATTCTGTACACATGTCCTTTTTCTGTATTTCATGAAATATGTACCAAAATATTTCTGTGGTTTGTGAAATATTTCCACTGGAGGAAGACGAGGTGATATTTTATTTTTAAACTCTTCCTTCTGTAAAGTAAATATAAACCTGTACGGTATAAAGCTAGGCTGGGGTTTTGGGGAAGGCATTCTGGTCGTTTAGGAAAAAAAGACTACAATGTAGCAAAGAATAGAATGTGCATGTGTCCAAAGAAAACCTCCAAAACCCCTACAAAACCCCAGAATAAGGGATGTTTAGGAGCTTCTGCATTGTATTTTCTGCAGCCTGTGTGGCTGGGGTTGCTACCCAGCCTCTGAAAATTCTGTATGTGTGTTCTTATCAGAACTGGAGAAATATAAGAAAAATATTGTATCATATGGGTGGAACCTAGTAAATATCAGCATGGCTATAATTTAGTAGGATTGTGGGGCTTTTGTGGGGGGGGTTTTGTTTTTTTGTTTTTTTTTTTTTTGTTTTTTTGTTTTTTTTTAATTTATTTTGAGCTTGTATGTATTTTAGGTGCTGCAGGCTCAAATTTTAATTCAGCCTCCATTTTCCACAGTGCTTTGGAATTGTCTGTAGTAGAACATTTTACATATTTGTATATACATAGAAATGGATTTTTCAAGAAGTATAGCATGTTGGAACTATTTTTTTCTTTAATTAGAAACAGAATATAATAAGGAAGCTTTTTTCCAGAAATAAAATTGGTCAGAATTTTGTTTTCTTTAAAGGAAAAGGATATCCCAAAGAGGCCTCTGTCCCAATGCCTGTCTACAGTTATATCCCCTTTATTTGCAGAGGTAAGTTATTGCTTTTAAACTTAACAATTCCAGGATTTATGTCTCTGAAAAATATGATGAATGACACCTAAGGTTTCTACAAGACATTTGGATCTTACTGCGTTACAGTTTTAGCTGTACCCTTTGCTTTCATGCACGTCTGCTTTTGAGATCTTTGTTTTGCTTCTAACAGTACTTCATATGCCTGGTAGCAACATCAACAGTGCTAGCCTAAAGCAATAAACATGAAAAACAAAAAGGTATGTAAATGTTTGGATTGCAGCATTCCGTTTTTTTTACACTGCTATATCTCTTTATCTGTCATTTTATCTGTTACAAATTTTAAGTTCTTCAGTGTTCCAAGATATGGTTGTGGACCAGATCAGCAAGAACTTAACTTTTGAGTTTCAGTGTTGAAAACTATATTTTGTTCCCATTCTGAATTTTACATTTTTTATATTTGTTTTTTCCAAATACTTAAAAACAACTTTAAAAAAATCATATGAAGGGGAAGCCAGATATTTATGAAGATGTGACTATTTTAAAAAGTTGATAGACTCTAAGAAACAAAAATTCCCCTCTCACCCTACCTTTGATATGAAATTTTTTGTTTAAATAATGATTTCAGTCATTGTAACTGTTACAGAAACAAAGAGAAATTATTCTAATAAAAGAATGTTGTCTTACTTCTGTTCTAATGAATAAAGTCCTGCTTCAGAGGATTATCATTGAATTTTGCACGCTGCTCATTAAGAATATTGAGTGCAGTAAAGCAATTAAACTTTATTTAAAGGGGATTACCTCTGTATTGGTTATGTGGACTCCAGTATTAAGTCAGCCTGTCATTCTCCTATGTAAACATATTAAATGGGGATTTTTTTTGGCATTTTCCATTGCAGTTCTTAATGTATTACCCACTTGCCTGCCTCTGAGAATTTTCTTTCAATTCCCTGCCCTTCCATCTCCCAAACATTTTTCTGGTTACTGTGCATCTCCTTTAGGTCTTCCTTCTTTTCCAATACACCAAGCATGATATCGGTCCTGCATCCACTGTCTTCCACACTCTATCCTCCATTTTTATCCTTTATTTTTAATTTTCTCTCCACTATGCCCTTTATTACCTGTGTTCTAGATATCTCTGCTCTGGGTTCTTCCTTCCGATGATATTGCAAACTAGTTGCTGTGTCATTCTTTGCCTTTCTTGCTTCCCATTTTCATTTTCAAGGCAGTTATTTTAATTGAAGTTTGCTGATCCGGTGGATACATGATTCCCCCGCACTGCTGCAGCAACACGAACATTTATCATTGCAGTCCTTATTAAGATTGTCATTTACTTTCATCTCTATAGTGTGTAGGGGCTACAGAAAAATTTTTCCTCAGATGCTTGTTTGTTGTATCTTTTCATGCTATGGGAGAAGACTGTTAGTCTTGTGTCTGCTGTTTGGTTCTTACTTTAGACTCCTCTTCCATGCAACTTCCGGTGGATAGCCACAACTTTCCCAAACTGTTCCAGAATCTCATTGCAGGGTTTCCTTTTTCTTATGGGCATGGCTACTGTCTCTGTTGTCTGGAGGAAGCCATATGTTACATTTTCAGTGTTCCATTTGTTTAGCATTCAAACCACAGATAATCTGCACCTACAGGAATTTTTACTAGTTAAATTAGTGAGTTACTCCGTGGAACTCCTCCAAAAAGAACAAAGCTGGTCATTCAGAGCTTTTTGTCATCATGGAGGCTTCAAAGCTTTTGGCACAGAAGACAGGTGTTAAAACCAGCTGCATCCTTCTCCTTCGGTTGAACTCTGATACAACTTAGGAGCCTTGGCTGAAGAGGCTTGCTCAGCTATGGGGCCCTGCCTCTCTGTGTTGCTGGAAGTAATGTGTAATGTGAAGCTTGGTGCATTTCAGCAAAGCAATTAAAAAAACCCCTCCAACTAACAAAATGCCCAACCCCAAATGAAAAAAATACCCCAAACAACAGAAAACAAAACACACCCTGAAAATGAACAAAGTTGTCATGCTTGTCAGTTATTTGTGATCTTCAGTGACCAGCTACCACCCTGATGTGCTTTCTTTCTCCTTATCAGGGGATGCTGGCTGAGTACTGCATGCTGTGACTCATTCTGTGGGTTCCTTTTTGAAGGCAGGAGATCCTTTGTTGTAATGTTCCCACTATTGTCTACTTCTGTCATCTTGTCCTCAAGCTGTGATTTCCCAGTTTAGACTAAGAAAGGGTTATTACTGGGAAAAGAAAAGGCATTTGTGTCTTCCTGTTACCTATGCTTTGCATGAAAGATCTCACTCTTGAGCATCCTGGATGTAATGAGAAGAGAACACAAGCAGCACCAGCCAACAAAGAATGCAGAAGCCTTCCTACTGCTGCGGTTGTACCTCAGCTGTTGTACACGCAGAGTCCTCTTGATTTCCTTTTGTTGAGATCTGAGTTACTCTCAGGAGGGTGCCCTAACATACCTATAAGCCATCGCTAAATGTGAAACTAGAACAATGATTATGTCCTCTGTGTTTTCCCTTTCAAGACTCAGATTCCTTTTTAAAGAAAAAACTTTCCTCAATGCCCATGACAACTCTTGAGCTGACACCTGTTTAAAGTCCACTTCAGGAAGTCCTGAAAGGCAGCTTTACTGCTTGGACATCTCTGAAGAACTTCATTGCCGCTTTGCTCCCTCCGGAATGTCTTGTATTACACAACTCGAAATCATCTATTAATTCTGCTTTCTGCTGTTTTCTGGGGATCATGCTTACTCCATGTGATAATGCCGTGTGCTATACTTAAGTAGGGCCAAAAGGGTATGCCTGCCCATATTATATCCCAGAAGGTGTCGAATCGTGACACTGTGAACACTGGTGGTCACTTCCTAACAAGCTTTTTCATTAGATTGTTTATAGAAATATTTATGAATATCTTACATTAATACATCTCTTCCTGTTTTTCTTTCAGTTGAAAGAGAAGAGTGAAGTGTGTGGCGGTAACACAGATTCCATAGAAGAACTGAGAAAGGCTATTTATTTAGCTGAAGAGGCTTGTCCGGGCATTGCAGATAACATGGTGTCACACCTTGTGCAGAGGCTTCAGAGGTAATGAAACTGTTTCACTAGGGGTTACAGAAAATTGCAGATCTGATTCTACAAATATTTGACTAGTGTTAAATTGAAAGAATTAATTTCTATTTATCATAGAGGAAAAAAACCACTTGTGCTTACAGTTTTGTACAACTGTGTTTGCTTAGTAGGAGAAAACCTTAATCGTATCAGCAGTTCTGACTTCCAGCTCAGGTATTAGCCTGTATGTACATTCGTCCTGTTGGTGTGCATATTGTGTGTCAAATGAGAATGGACAGCCTTTTCCCTTTGCAGGTCCTGTAAGGGACATTCATGCTTTCTTAGTGTCTGGGTGTGTGTTGCACAGGATGCCCTGTGTCACACTCAATTTCTTCTACCCACTTAGATAAATGGACTGTTCAGTTAGTATGTGACTGAATGAAACAGAAACTAAGTGGTTCCTTGTTCATTCATTAAAGATAGTCTGTATGGCCCTTCGGTGGTACCTCCATAGCTTCAAAAAGTAATTACTTAAAAAAAAAATACTACATCAAAAGGCCAGATTTCGTAAGAGATTTTCTAACTGCCTAGGTTAGGAATACATTCTTAACAAACACTCAATTTGCTGGTCTTTTGAATGCTACACAAGAAGAGATCAGGGCTATAAATTTCAGGATTGCTGCTTGAAGAGACTTTAAATCCAACCTTGAATCCAGGAGCTTACAGCTGTTGTGAATTTATACCACCCGGGTTGGATTGCTTGGTACTATTAAGAACTCATGGCAGTAATTGATCATGGACTGCTGCCTTGAAAAAGGTCACCCTGAGCAGGTGTCTCCCTTATACTGTCTCTAACCACAGCTTGGTAAACTTTAAGAATTCACACCTTTGAAGTTAAAGCAGAGGATTGCCAAGCTGACACTTCGTCATGCAGTAAAAATCAATGCAAAGAGATCTGCAAGCAATTGTGTTTCTTGCTTTCTGGGCAGTTAAGCATGGAGCCCAGTCAGCATCTGTAGTGTTAAAAGGTCACTCCTTGATGCCAGATGTCCTGATTCTCCTTTTAGTTGATCCTGGCAGGCTTGAAAGAGTTTCTGGAGCTTCCATGTCAGTTTGCTTCCATTAGGGGTTCCAGAACTGACCCCAGTCATTCATCAGCCCAGTATTTTAGTGTGAAGTTTCGATCAGTCTGGTACAGAGCCTTCCTGGAACTGGGGACCTCAAAGACTTTTGATGCTGCAATTGAAGGTGAAAATGACCATGCAAAGACAGGCTTTCCACTGGGCACTTCTTTTGTGGATGCTGGAGATGATCTTACTTGTTCCTGACAAGCAACAGTCATCATTTTTGTCCTGGGAGACAGGTCTTAGAACCCTTTATGTACCTATTTAGCATTTTGTTTTCCTTCTGTTGTGCTTCCTTGGACTATTGCTGGTTTTGTCACTTATTATGTCTTATAACAGGGGAGGCAGGCAATTAATTTTCTTTGAAGGGGAGAGAGAAATATTGATAGAGAACATTTGTTGATGGCTCATGTCTGGGTGAACTTTCTCTTATACCAGGGATGATATTCAGCTAGTATGTGATCATGACTAGTGCTCCTTCCAGAAAGTGCGAGAAGTGAATGGCAGGATCCCCCCCCGCCAAAGAGGAGTTTGAACTATCCCATAGCTTAGTAGATATCCCTCATGGACAAAGCTATTTTGGAGCTAGTCAGCTTCTGAAAAAAGAGTTTCTTGTTTGAGTACTACAAGAAGTATGCTCTGTTACATCATTGTCATTTACAGTATTCACTTGCAATATCCTCTCAATTTGATAGCTGAAGATGGCTCTTCAACAACATCTTTCTAATGAGATTTTTCAGTCCTTCTATGATTGGTTAAAACTGGATTTCCCAAGTTTGTCTGAATGAATTAGTTGGGATGCTCAGAAGAGAAGTGCCCAAGAACTTGAGTGAATCCACTTACCTTCCCCCTCCAATTCTGATCTCTGATGTTTTATAAAGCGTATTGAAAGCCTGATGTGATTGAAATGTGTGCTTCTTTCTTTGGATGATTTAATCACCTGCTTAGACAAAGAAATGCAGGTTTCCTGCCCCACTGATATTTTGGAAAGATTATGATGTAAACTTGCCAAGTAGAAAAGTTGTAATTGCTAAATGTTGCCCACAGTGTACAGAATTCCTACATCATCGTTACTTCTCAGTAACACACTTGAGCATGGGTTGTTGCTATTCATTAGAAAAGCAGCGATGTTCTAATAGGGTGTGTTTTACGTGTTTTTCACATCCATGGCCTTTGTCCTTGACAGCAGCAGTGGATGTCATTCTGCAGGGAAAAAGGCTGGAACTTCAATAGCATAAAATGGAATAACTTCTAGTTGCTGCTTGGTGTAGAATGCCTTTCTGAAAGTCACAATGGTAACTGTTACTTTTCCTTTTCAGATATTCCCTCGCTGGAGGAGGTACTTCATCCTACTGACATGCTGTTTTTGACTTTTCTAAGACAACAGAGATCCCACAGTGTCTGCATTAAAGGCGCGCGCCCTAATGTTGTTCTGCCCCTCAGTCACTGGAATGTCCTTTGGTGGAAGGATGTTCCTAAACGTGCAAGAGTGAAAATGAAGGCTCTCAGATGGAGGCAGTCTTTTTCAGCTCCTTAAAGCTATAATTTTTTTTTAATGATAATGCACATATTCCAGGGAGGTGTCTTTTTGTAAAATCTGAAATGTATATTTAGGTTTGTGATAAGAGAAATTGAAGATATTGAGAAACCTCAGGTATCTTGCTTTAAGAATTCCACTGGGAGATGGAGTATGTTTGTTGGAATTGTGTACAGATATGTATATAATGTCTTTTTTTAACTGAAAGCCTTTCGATGTGCATAAGGAATCACTGTGTACAAAATGGTAAAGTGCTTCTGTAGATAATGTTAGTGGGGTAAATATTTGACAGGCCATAACTGAGTATTGCCTTGCCTTTATTACATGTACATTTTGAATTCTGTGGTAAGTGAATCTTGGTTTGATTTTTGTATGTGAAGGATTTGCCATTGAAAGAGTTAATCCTGTACTATGGAACCTTCTCTTCGTACCTCAGCAAAGACACAATTTTATTCTGTTTCTCCGGTATTTCTTCCTTTTTATCTATATTCTGAGCGTGAGTTTCTAATTATGGTACTACTCCTAGTCGTTTTAAATTTAATACACCTTGTCTCTCAAAGCTTTACATTTAAATTACTGTTTTTCCTAAAGAATGAGCTCTCTCATATTTTCAGTTATAAATTGTGCCAATGCAAATTCTGAACCATATGTATTGTTCGATTTTAGTAATAGATATTTGTGAAGCTTGTAGTGAAATTCAGATACAATATTTTTTTTCATCTAAACATGTTTGAATGCTCACACAAATAAATCTTTATTATCTACGTTTATTCTGAAATATCTCATTAAGATGTTGGATCTGAGACAGTGGCATATATTTCTTTATCATGCCTGTTTTTATCATAAAAATTAATGTCTTGAAGCGTAAAAGAAAAATTATCCATAAATTCAACATTCGGTCTTGCTGCCTAAATCTGTGCATCTCTTTACCAAAAGTGATAGATGTTAGACAGAAAGACTGCAAACCTGAGCCTGAGTGTTGTATGCGATGTCCTATTACTTGTCTCCCCAGAAAAAAAGTTATTTCTTGAAAATTCTGATTTCTGAAGTTTCCACTGTTTCTGTGAGTGCTCCGAGATAGCTGACTTACTGTTTCCAAGAACTATAAAACTTTAATGTTAGTTACACACACAGTTGATGAGGTGGCATCTGTTTTCTCAGTATTACTCTGAGATTTATCTTGGTGTGTTTCACTAAGGGAGTATTCAGGTGCTTCTTATTCTGATAGCTGAGAGCTTTTTTGCCTTGTTTTAATGAAGAAATTGATGATTTTATGTTGTCAATAACAGTGAGGTAACCTACCTCACTGTTTGTGTTGTGGGGGGTTCTTTTTGGTTTTTTGGTTTTTTTTTTTGAATAGGAGTTTTGGAACAGAAAGGATTAACCTTTTAAAAGTAAAGGCGTATCTGCCTAGCTTGGTACAGAAAGACCCAGGTTCTCTAACCATTCTGGAAGCTGGTGAGGTCTCTTTGCAGGATTTCCTATCACTATGGTAGCCCTTATTCTATGCATATTAATAGCCTTAATTATTAATTTAATAATGTAACAGTTAGAGGACACTGACATGCCAACAGAACTATGAAACTTTTGACCAGGTTGAAACAATAGTTGAAAGAAATGGGTTTGTGTGCACTCATTCTTGTAGCCATAATCTTCGACGCCACACACATGCCAGCATGGTGAGGTAATGGTTTTCCTTTGCGGCTGTGTGAATTTCAGGTAAATTGAACAATGCATAAGTTTGAGCAATGGTTTATAACTCCCCTTTGATTAATATCTTTAAATACGTTGTTTTGTGTGCTTGTAAACATTAAGGATAGGCTTTCCCCTTGAGGAAACAAATTTAGCTCTCCTATCGTGAAAGGTGCATCTGAATACAGTGCAATGGGAAAGTGACCTGTTGACATCTCGGTATTAAAACATTCTGACACTCAATAAATCTGTGATGTTACAGCACAGCGCATGGAAATAAGCAGATGTGTTTGCATTTAAAATAACAGCAGCTTTCCACCACTCATCTCTTAATGTAAGGAATTGACATTAAAGTGAGCTTACTTGGAAATGCATAGAAAGTTAGTGAGGAAGTTAAATTTATGGTGCTGGCTGGAATCTCAAGAATTTCTCAATTGGAAAATTAAACAAAGTTCTAAGGTATGCTATTTTTGAACAATCATTTAAAAAGTTATACATACATTTTTTTGAGTTGCGTTTTAGTTGCATTCCAGGGCTGTATGTTGAGGAAATACTTCTCTGAGTAGATTGTGGCAGAATTTGCTTGGTGAAAGTGTCCCGTGGTTTAGGAGCTTAAGATGAGTCAGACCTACAGCAAGGGCAATTGGCCAAAAGGCTAGAACATTTAGAAAAAGACCTCATTTATGGTAGAGATGTGTATTTTTATATGTAATATATAGATTATTTAAATATAGACTATCTTAAACTGAGATTCACTGGAGAAAAGGCGTGCTGTATCTTGAATGTACCATAACAATCATTTGCTATTGAAAAGTATTGATGCTTTAAAAATCAGATCTATATTGTTGAGAGAAGAGCAGCTTCATTTGAAAGAAGCATGGCCTCAGTTTCTGAAAGAAAAAAGAAGTGTATTGATATTTTTGAGAGGTTGTTTTGTGCTAAACCCATGTCTGTGTTATAATGTTGCACTGATGATTTTTCTGTGCAGGTAGTAATTCCTCACTTGGTCTTGACTACACCAAGTGACAAGCTATCCCTATTTATGGTAGCATAGTGGAACTGCTTATTTGTCAGGGATTTCAAGATCAGGCAGTAAATAAAATCAGTCGTTTGAACTGAAGGCTTGCTTTTTGTAAGTATCAGACGCGTAATCTATTTTTTTAACTTCATTTTCCTTGCAGTTGCACTTTGTAGTTGATCACCAGTTGGCTGAAGGATGATGCCATGATCACTCTAGTACAGAACGCTTGCGGTGTAATAACAAAGCAGCTCTTTCTCTGAAGTGCTATGGTTCCTTTGCAGCTCCAGACATTTTGTGTGCATCCGTGTGGGTACGGACAGATGAACCAATTACTGCAGAACGATTTAACTGTGGTGTCCTGCCCTCGCCGCATAGAGGGAAGGTAGGAGCGTGCGTATTGGCACTCGACTGCAACGCCGCTGGCGTGGTCTGAGTTCACCTCCTACTTTAGCCACCATAACTCCTTCCTTCATCTGCCTGTGCTTTCACTCTACCTGTGAAATGTCTCGTTTAGCTCTTACTCCACAGTGTTCCGTATTACTTTTAAACAACGCGGTACCAATTTGTAAGTCTTATGTGAGCCTTACTTTTAAGGAAACTTATTTCTGCCTTCAAAAACACCACCATTGGAAGATGATTGGGAGCGCTAATAAGCACAGGTACAATGCAAGGATCAGCACAATCGCAAATTATTTTTGTAAGTTGCTGGGGAGGAGCTTAAAGTATAGCACAAATCTGCAGGCTTGCTCTTTTTAACTATATTTTGCAGATGTGCTAGTAATTGCACTGAGCATATGCAGTAGACAAATCGTATGTAATGGGTTTCTGCCTTCTTTTAAAGCACGATTTACAGAGGACAATTACAGTGTATATCTTGTTTTCTGTAACATTGCTGCCTGTTTATAACTGTGTATTCAAATTTTACTTTTGTCACTCTACGCCAACGTAATAAAACTCCTTGTAAACTACATGACCTAGAAATAAAGAAGGAACCGTTTAATGAACTTCTGTCATCTGAGTGGTCAGTCAGATGAGATTTGGGGGAGGGTGTGGGGTGTGTGTCTCCTCCCAGGAGGGGATGCTTTTGCAAGTTTTTGTGGGTTGCCCACGTGTCCATAACGGTAAGCAGGAAGTTTATAAATGGATGGGCAGTTTTCAGTTGTAATCACCTTGAAACTTGGACAAGAGAAAACTCTTGTTCAAACTCAAATGCCACTTTCTGAGCAAGAACGTTGAGAATATTTTTTTCTGTTGGGGAACTTAGTAAGTTTGTATCTCACAGATGGCCCAACTGTGTGGGAAGTTTAGTTCTTTTCTTGATTAAGGTTTTTTTTGATCTCCATGTACCAGTGATTGATAGTGCACTGTTTCAGTTAAATACATGCAGTTCTGTATTACAGTTTGTCCTATAGTAAGACAGTGTGCCAGTTCAGATGGCAATGATTTCAAACCGCTTCGTATTCCCCATCCTGCCAGCCCAGCGAAACCACTGAAGTGCTTGCCTCAGGTGGCATTAGCTTAACCCCAAACATCCTGGCCTTAATTACCTGTGTAACCAAGTGACATGCTGTGTGATAGCTGCACCCCCCGTAATTATATTTCGTTACTATTTTCTCCTGTTAAAAAACAAATGTGTGCCATACTGCCATTTTTTTTTTTCTCTACGAGCTTTTCTGTGCCCTGGGGGTGGGGGGGAGAGAGTTTTTGTGCTCTAGCAGCTGGAGGTGTATCTGCTCATTCATAGTGTGCTTTCTTTTGAGGGAGTAAGACCATGTAATCAGTCCTGTATAAAAAGGAGAAAAAAAAAAAAAGTCAAAAATCAGGCTTTTCAGGTCCAGCTTGTTTCTCTGTTTCATTCTTGGCTGATGAAGCAGTAGGCTATTGCACCTGGTTGTCTCGCTAAAATGAGCTTGCCTTGAGACCTCTTCACTCTATCCAGAGACCTTTATCATGATTTCTGCAATCACAGTGTGGAAAATAGGTAGGCCTGAGGTGTATTTAATAATCAACTCATGTCTCTGTGAAAGTTAAGTACAGCAGAGACGTGATGGGGAGATGCTGAGCCTTGTGGGTGCAAATCCCCAGGAGTCCAGGCTTTGCTGATCCCATTGCGTGTGGCGCAGCTTCCTATGGCAAGCGAGTTCCTCTTTGGCTTTGAGGCCAGCAACTGATTCTTCATGGTGAGTAATAACAACAAGAGTAAATCTCTTGGAGTGACCCATTTGAGGTTGGGTTCCCCCCCCCCCCCCCCCCGCTGAAACATGAGAATGGAGTGTTTAGTCATGGCTGCTCACCTGGCACACAGTGACTCTGCATGTTTCCATGCCTCACTTGATACATGGACAGCAGCATGATGTCAGAGTTAGAAATAAGTGGTAATACATTACAGCTTTCTAGCAAACTACAAGTTTTATTCACACACATAGCCTTAAACTGATTTTAAGATATGACCGTCAAGACAGTCGCTTTTATTCTCTTACCACTATTTCAGTTTGGGGTTCACCTTAGGAATAAAGAACTAGACAAATGCTGACAAATGTCAGCAGTTCAATGCCTTCCATTAAAAAAAAAAAAAAAAAAAATCACACTGGTAAAGAAGGAAAACCTCTTATTTTAAAGCTCTTCTGTAGAAAAAAATATAATACAAAAAGGTAAAAATGCTGAATGATGACTCGGGTGGATACGCTGCAGTTGCAGCCGCAGCCTAGCTGGGTCTCTGCTGTTGTGACAAATAAAACCATGGCTTGAGCTTTGCCTTAGAGGTAACAGAAAAATTATTGTCCAAACTTACTTTGTATGAAAATGAAACATACCCAGAAAAGGGGTTATCCAGTTTCAGGAATGGAAATAAAAGCCTCTGGCAAGCTCAGAATAAACTACTGCAGCAGCAAACAGTAATGAAGATTGTACCTCACGAGCCCCAGTGATCTAAAATAAAATTCAGTTTCAGTTGGCCCTTGATATAAATTTCCATTTAAAAAAAAAAGCAATCTTTTTGCTGTTATAGCTAACAGTTGTAAAGGGCAGATATAGAGACCTAGGTGTGAGGCTTTGCAGAGAGCATTTTACAGCTCAGTAATAACTGGGGGGGTGTCTGTAGCCCTTTACCGTACGTGACGGCAACATCGGGTGCTGTTGCTTCTTCAGGTTTGTTTTTCCAAGGCTGTAGGCTGCTGCTGAGTTGTTGTTCATCTCTGCCCTGTTACTGCCCCTTCTCATCACCACCACGATTGTTGTTGACATTCTGGGTCTGTCCTGAAGCACGGCAGCTCCTGTAGTGATTTGCTCACCCAGCTGGCTGAATTCCCTTGCCTTGGGCCTCCTGGGAAGGGCCACAGGCTTGGAATCGGCAAGCCCGTGGGACCTGCAACTGGGAAAAAGTTCCTCAGGTGTTTCTACCTACTTTCTAAGTTTGTCCTTCATCGTGTCATAAACAGATGGAGGCGATGCTGTAGGGTAGGGTAGATGCAATTATTATATCTGTACTCCTAGTCCGAAGGGGCCAGGCACCCATCCTGTCCTTGGATGGAAAGAGAGAGAGAGAGAGAGATCTATCTCTGTTGGGGGGGTGGAGGAGGGGATAGGAAGCAGGCTTTACTCTCTGGAAGCAGGAATACACGTGACACTATTGTGAGGTATTTTATTCCCTTTCTTGGTGAGCAAAGCTGTAAGTCATTTTATACATCGCATGTAGGTAAGCCATTAACAAAGTGAATAGCTAGATGAAGAAAAAGTAGGGGCAGAATTATTCCAGCTTCATTTTTCCCTATCTATATTGGGGCCCCCTCTGCCTAGCGCTGTGTTTCCTCAAAGGCCCGGAATGGTGAGGGATGTGTTTTACGTCACCCTCATGGTGAAGTGTTCCTTCAAACATGAGGAAAAGCACCTAAGCATAGTAGACTTAGTGCCACCAACCTTCTGAGTGGGCTGACAGCTTATCCAAAATACGGTGATAGCTAAGGTTAAAGCCAGGTATGGGAAATGGGTGTTCCTGCTGCTGCTTGTGTCACCGGGAGGGGGAGAGAGGGAAATTCCAACAACAAAGTGAAAGTCACGCTAGGATGTGCAGCGGGGGCAGGATGAAAACTTGGCCCTTGAGTAGTACCCCCAGCTTTGAGCAGTTTAGTCCGAAACACCCTGCGAATTAACGACAAGTAGCTGCGGTTCTCAGAGTGTACAGGTTTTGAGTTTGTAAAACAAACAGCAGAATGTCACCACAGCCTTTAATTTCTTCTTGTACATACCATTCACAGTACATCAACAGCCCAAATAATATTGCACTGGATTATTTTAAAAATTTTTCATCTTGCAAGTAGTATTCACTTTTCAAAGCCAACAGATGAACAATTTGGTCAACTTGCACCAAAAAAATGGTTAGATAAGGATCCTATACTTTATTTATATCTCATGGATTTGTAACCCCAAAGGGAAAATGAGAACGAGCTGTAAACGGTTTCCTTGTTAAAGACAGAAAATTAGTAATTCCTTGCTGATTAAATGTAGAAAGACTGGGGGGAAAAAAAAAAAGAAATGTGAAAGTTATCTCATTCCTGTTAGACTGCTTACTGTATATATAATTATATTCTATACTGTGAAAGTCCATCTACATTTAAAAATCCAGCAGTCTACAGATTAACATGGTAAAAAAAAATAATATATTTTTATGAAACGAGAAGAAATAGTGTTTGCCTCAGATGAGAACATTTTCAGATCGTGAAGTCTTTTTTTTTTTTTTTAGGTGCAATCTTTGAGGCAACAAAATGTCTTTTGGCATTTGGCACTCTAATAAGGACAATATTTTAATACTGGCACAAGCTAAAAACAGCACAGAATGACAAAATACAAGACATGAAACGAACTGCAGCCACTGGGATGATGGTAAGCTAGTTTGAACATACGGAGAACTTAAAAAGTTTTGCTGAGGAATTGTGACAGTTTCTGCAAAACCATACTTAAATTTTTCTTTTCTTTTACCAAATTTTAAGTTTTTACTAAACTTGGAGGGAGAAAAGAGTTTCAAATGTCCTCTAGAAAATCAGCAGCTGCTGGACAATCAACACGGCGGCTTGTTCAGCCGTCAATAGGCATGAAGCTCTTTATGACTCAGAGCTCGAGTGCGTGAGGCAGAGCTGGTGGCACTTCGGATCACTTCCATCCACCTGAGAGGAGGCAGGAGGAGAGACACAAACAAAAGAACGATCAATCCCTAAGGAAAGATTTCTTGAAAGACATAGTCTGCGCTATTAGTTGTGCACAGTTTTATTTTCAGTGCCTGCAGGAGAATCTTGCTACTTTACTCCCAAGTCCGTCCAAAATCAAGGCACTCTAGATCCAAACGCATTTATGAACAGAGGTTTAAAGAGGATAAACAGGGGGAAAAGGGGCCCAAAATTCATGAACTTAGTAGTGGTTTTACTTGTTTTGTAGACATCAAATCTCTTTTTCTTTTTTTTTTTCTGGATGGTCCAAGTGATGAGAAGTCGAGACCAACCACTCTTAATTCTAGATTGAAAAAATGCAATTTAGCTGTGGTTGCTGCTACTTTCCTCTAGAGCTGAGAAAGGGCTTTTGCGTTTTTTCCAATTTATCCATTTATTCAATCACCTCTTTCCTACAATTTGCCTTATTTATAGTTTTAGACTGACATGGCTAAAACTTAATAATAGCTTTCTTGAATAAGAGAAGACATTAAGCTTTTTGACATGTTAATGCTTCATATAAAACAGCTAAATTAATTCCCAGAATGAACAAGCTCAAACCACACTTCAGGAAGTAATGCCTGTTTCCTGGCCTTCCATGTATCTGAAATTCAGTGGGAGGTGTAAAAATTACACGCTGAAGTGGCAGAAATACATAGGATTACTGTTACAGCTACCACGGTATTAAAAACAATGACTAGTTTCTAGCATTACTGATTTAAAAATGTCTTTTAAAATTTTAAGGGACTCTTTCTCTAGCTGTGCTGATCTACTTGCCTGTATCAATCAATTTACTAAACTTCACATCTAGTAACCTTGTTGGGGAAAAATAATCCCGCAATTTTACAAAATTCCCTCTGACAGAAGACTGACTGACCTTTCAAACGTGTATTCGCTTTCAGCCCTGAAGTAGTACACGTGGGATTTGAAATGTAGCTTGAAGACGTAATCTTTGTGAATGTTTTCAGATTCGGAAGGAATGGTAAGTGAATATCCCAATAAAGGAAGGCTGGCTAAAGGATGATTGTCCTGAAAAGAAATGATGGAAGATGCTGTGAGACCAAATGCACTTGAGAAAAGGGAGCACATAAGTGAAATGAAAGCTAAATGCACGCTCATTTAAAGGCCACCATCGTGTTTCCACGTGTGCGTGGAAAAAAATACCAGCTTTATATAATCACAATGAACTTAATTGTCTAGTAGTTCCAGCTTTTTAGTTTCAGCTGCCCATCTTTATAGGCCCTTCTCATAAGGATCTGATACAGGCTGATCCCGTCAGTGTTTATTCATAAGAACAATTGTTTGAAATCTTGGACTTTCACTATTTTCAACTGACAAACATAGAACTCCATCGTTTGGCATCTGCAGAGCACCAGGCGTGTTCATCCTAGGCTTGCAAACACCTACTGCTTTTGACATATCATGGCCACCCTGCAGCACTCATTGGTTAAGGCCTTTTATGTCATGTGTGACATGTAAGAACAAATAATTTCTTGATCCTGCTAACGTGCAGAATGTCCTACAATTCATTTTTTTCTTTTTTTTTTTTTTAGCGCAGAAACTCTAGCATCAAGGCTTTCTGTAGCAATGAAAGCATGACATAGCAATTGGAATGATTTTGTGCTTATGCCGTGCTTGAACAGAGAGATTCAAAGATCCAACAGATTTTGGCAGGAACCCCCTACTTGTGCGGTGGGATGTTTGCTCAGATGGGTTAGTCATTGGCCGTTGTTCTCTCTTCTTTGACTTGAGCACCAGTGATGGTAAACAAAGTTTCTAAGCCAGTATTAAGTTTTAAATTGTAATAATCTCAGAATTCATACAAGGGAAAACTCTTGTTTAAACTTGCACAATTTCTGAGCAGTAGTGATGGCTGTTGTACTTTTAGAGACGAGATGCACTGTGACTGTTCAAAGTTTCAGGAAACAAGTTCTTCAATTGAGAAGCGATTGGAACAGCAGCAGTAACGGCTGTGTCGCCGTGACCGGTGCACCCACGTCTCTTGCCTACAGCACCCCTGAGTGATGTCTGCTTTTCTCCCAGCTATTGCTTTGAAAACAAAAGGTCTTCTCCAGCCACGCAGGCTGGTGCAGTCCGTTACCTGGTGCGATTTATAGAAGAACATGCAGAAGTTGGTGAACACCACCCAAAGCTTCTGCCAACCGTTGCTGTTTTTGAATTTTCTTAGGAGATTTCCAGACAGCTGGTTCTGAAACAGATCAAAAGTAGCCAAATAAAACAGTGAAAGGTACCTGCAGTTTAATTACCGTCAGAAAAATTATCTGCTTTTATCTGGTTGTATGTGATCTTGTTGTATGTGAAAATGTTTTGATTGAATGGATGTATTTTTCTTCTGCATTTTTTTACTACTAAGTAGTACTTAATGTAACACATTTTTGTGTTTTGTAGCTGGGTACTGCCCAAAACTTCAAGCTACTACACTTACTGGGGTGTTTTTTTCAATCAAGATGGCTTTTGGTAATACATTACTAAACATCAGTCTTGTTATCCTACTCTGTTCTTTTCAAATGATACTAAAATAGAATAATGGAAACAGAAAGTCTGACATGAATTTGTGATGTAAAGGAAAATTATGACGTACTTTAGAATTGCAGATAGAGATTGAACTCTCAGTACCCAGTGAGTTCACACAGTAACTCTTCAAAGATTTCAAAAGCAAGGACTGTTTAAGGTTAACCTTAGCTGGATTTTGATATTTTAACAAAAAGGAGGAAGAAGCCGTAACCAAGGACAAGTAACATCTAGTTGAAGAAACTGAAGATGTAAAGTCCAGCACCATTGTGCCTTGCAGATGAAGGGGAGTTCTCAGTGAATTATTAATTACTTCCCATTCCATGTTGACTGTCAGGGCTCTCACCTGGATCAAAATAGCTGTTTACATCATTTGCATTATATAATGCATAAGCTAATGAATGACTTAAGCTGTAAAGCTAAACAGTCAAAGTCTGGTGGTCCTGATCTATCTACTACAACTGAAATATTCTTGAAATGTTCTGTTTTCACCAGTCTTGGATATACATTAAAGCCTTTGCCTTAAATCATCCCATTTTCTGATATCTGGACCGCTGCCTCCTTGCCCTAAGTTACAGGAGTACTCCTTAATTTTCTGTTACCTCATTACTCTGGAGGATATCATAAAAGGACAGGCTTTGCATTCGGTACCAGCAGACATATGAAATGGAAACAGGCCGCTGATCACTGATCAGTCCAGCAGGTAGGGAAGTACAGTCACTGACAGAGAGAGGATCTTCTACCACGAGAGAGACAGAAAGGAGGGAGAGACACAAAGAAAATAAACGATAATGCTGAAGTGAGAGCCACCAACAGAATGACGTGAGCATGAGCGTAACCTGCCACACATGGAACAGCAGTGGAACTGAAGATGTTTTCACAGAACAATGTATGTCTCCAGGGTGTGTCTGGTCTTCGCTGCTTTGTTTGCTTTCATTTGAGGCACGGGGAGGAACAAAATTAAGGAACAATGAGCGCTGTGCTCAGAGTAAAAGCTTTGCCTAACTAAATGTTTTAATCGTTAGCATTAGTCATGATTTAAGTTTTATATCTATTTATAATAAGCCCTCTGCTTTAGGGAAAAAGTACAAGACTGTGTTCCATGCTGAACTGTTCCTCCCTTCCAGGATATAAGGGTATAAAGAGCAGAAAATCCACCTGCACAGGAGCGTAACGAGGCTCTACAGCCAGCGTTTGCTAGTACAGAATCGTATTCTCTGCCACATTTCAGCAACCAACTCGCCTTCTGTTTAAAACGCGAAGCAGTTACACAAACTACGCCTAGGGTCTGTCCTTGCATCTCTGCATTCTGCATCAGCCCATCTTCTCTAGAGCAAGGGTGGCCTGGTGGC
This sequence comes from Grus americana, assembly GCF_028858705.1. Classification (NCBI taxonomy): domain Eukaryota; kingdom Metazoa; phylum Chordata; class Aves; order Gruiformes; family Gruidae; genus Grus; species Grus americana. The sequence continues at coordinate 160,939,719 of NC_072852.1, forward strand.
TGAGGGCTGACTCAGCTTTAAGATTCCTTTCACCAGTTTCATTGAGCATAAATTTCCATTTGATGAGGACTGTGATAAAGTACTGAGAGCTCCCTGGAGCCTCTCTTGGGTGAAGGAAGAAGACCTAAGCAGGCTTATCACTTCATCCTAAAACCTACACTAAATCAGGAGTCTTTCATTTTAATCCTCGAAAAGTGTATCAAATTGGCTTAGCTGTGATCGGGCGGGGGGAAAAAAAGGATTTTTATTTTGAAGTGGAAAAGGCAAATAAAGGAAAAAGCAGATGAGACTGAGCAATGAGACAAGGTTCCAGAAAAGATGGCTAGGTAAAGAAAGTACGTTAGTAATACACATAATTAAAATTCTGGCTGCAGCAGCTAAAGACAATATCCTTTCAGCTCAAGCAATGACTTAATGCCTCTGTAACAGAAAGCATTAAGACAGTTTGATCTGCTTTAAATTTGAAAGGGATTCAGCATTTTTTTTCGGACCGTTACTTCTATGAAAATTACTGCTCTAACTCATTTTACAAAGATGCGTTAAGGGAGTGATACGTGTTTCTTGACTGATGGTTTATACCATCATTTGAGGATGTGGGAGTCAGTTTAATTGGTGTGCCTGAAACTTCCCCAAAAGGAGACAACGGAACAGCGCGCTTATTAAGGAGGAGCAAAAAGGAAATTGTCATTCGAGAGCGAGTCTGGAGCTGCAGTTCAGATCGTTCTGAGGCCGATACCTCCACAGCAATACTAAAGTCGATCATTGAAACACTGGTATTTCTGTGCCAGCAGACGTGCACCGTAGTGTTGCCACGGTGTGGTGACTGACGTTCGAGTGAGGTGCGGGATGCACTGAGGTCGTCCTCAGATTCCTGGTCTACAGTAGTTTCATCAGGAGACTCTATGAAATGCAGGGAAAAAGCATCTTTCTTCCTCTATGCAACAACATATATAATTGGAAAAATTAAACAAATCAATTCTGTCCACAATATTGTGAACTAATTTTAAAACACACTTTTACAAATAATTTTGTGCAGACGTTAAGTAGATTTTTTTTTTTTAAACGTGTTTTTGCAAGTGTTAGAATCAAAGACTAACTACCGTGCTTTGTTGGTGCTTTTGATACCTTCCAAGGACAGGCACTGCCCAAATCTTGTTAAATAGTTCCTGGAATCGTTATGTTTAAGTCACTTCTCTAGTCAGTGAAACTTTCTGCTAACATCAACAAGAACATTAAAATGGCATACAAATAAATAAAAAAAAAATAATATATCTATATAAAACCCAGCATTTTTCACTACTTTCCTTAGAAGCAATCACCAATCATACAGCTGAAAGTGAATAAAACCTACTCTCTAGCATTTACTTACTGTTGTCAGGTGGGCTGCTAGCCAGTAACTCTGGGGCAGGGCCACTGCTTTTCTCTGCCAGGTCTATCGCCATCTGAATGTCCTCAGTCCATTTGTCCATTTCAGCGCGGGTGCTAACAATGAAAATTCGGGTTTTATTCACTTTCATACAGGCTGAAAGCAAACTTTAAGAAACAGTCACAAGCTGAGCTTACTTTTAATTTAAATAAATAAATAAATGCAGACACAAGATGCTAAGGATTTTTCCCCTAATAACTTAGTTTTGGTTCTGACTTGCACAATTGCCGCTCTATTTTCATAGAATCACAGACTGGTTTGGGTTGGAAGCGACCTCAAAGACCATCTAGTTCCAACCCCCCTGCCATGGGCAGGGACACCCTCCACTAGACCACGTTGCCCAAAGCCCCATCCAACCTGGCCTTGAACACTGCCAGGGAGGGGGCATCCACAACCTCTCTTTGTCCCATTCACTTTTTTTTTCCCCCCACAAGTGACTTTCACAAAAGAATATCCCTTTGAAATTGTTTTAGGAGTAAATTCAAACAAAATGATACCTCTCTGCTTTTCTACCTGTCCCACTGTGAAAGCTGCAGAGAAATACGGTTTACGGGTGTATGTTGTCTTCACTGAATTACCTTGCAGCAACAACGATGGACTGGTGTTGACCTCGCAGTGTTAGACAATGAGGAACTCCCCATTCCTCTTCACTTTCTTCTATCTGAGAGACAAAAGCCCCAATGCAGTCAGATTGCAGGAAGTACATATTTCTTAAGGTGAAACAGTGAACTGAACGAGCCCTTAACCACCGGGAAAAACTAAGAGAAATGTTCACAAACAACATTTCAAGCCAGGTATGGAGAAGAAAAAAATGGTGGCTTGCAAGTTGGGAAACCAGTAAGTTCTGCAATAACCTCTTAAACCAAAAGCATGGCTTTGTGTCAAAAAAAAAAAAGAAGAGGAAAACAGTGGTATTTTTATTAGAAGAGAGATTCACCATACCAAAGAATGTGTTAAAGGCTGAGAGTGCTCTGGACACTGCAGCATAACACAGTTCTGTTGTGAACAAGTCCACGTCAAATGGACATCAATAGTTGAGGAGATTCCTACAAACACTAGATAAAACTTGAAGCCTCACAGGTGTTTAGAGAGATTCAGTTACTGTGGTAGTGATTATCTAACTCAATTCTCAGGAAAACAGTACGGAATAGATACAAACCCATGAGAAGTTTCACTGAAAATAATGGCGGGGGTGGGGTGGGGTGTGAAAGTGTTTTGAAACTAGCAAAAACATTTTTGAAATCACATTAGAAGAGGTGACTAGGTGCTTTTGGCTCAAATTGGCTGTTTTCCAGAAGACTTGCAACAAGAGCTCCAAATGACATATTGCTGCCAATTTCCCACTACTTTGGCTTTTAAGATACAGAGCTGAAAACATTATGATTTTTTTTTTAATAGAAATTAGATTGTTGCTACTGTTTACTTGCCTTGCACAGTGCACCTATAAGCAATTGGTGATGAATTACTTGTAAGAATCATGGTTAAATTTCTGGTTTTAAAAAAAATAAAGAACCCATCTCACAAGAAGTTTGCATTATGAGGAAGCTGCCCCCCAAAATGCCCTCCCCCCCCACTTTTACTATATCATCCCCTTTGTGTGGAAGGCTACATGAACACATGCTGAACCCAGCACAGCCCCATCAGGCACTGCAGAACGTAGCCACAACTTCTCTGACTTGGAGAACAGCCATCTGCTGCTGCTTTCCATCCGGCAGAAATTAATCAAGCAATTAAGATGGGACAGCAAATGGCCACTTAAGCATGAATCCCTTAAGTTCTCACAATACTTACTGTCATGCCATACAGCGGAAGATGCCCATGGACTTTAAACTGATTTGATGCTGTCAGGCCTCTACTTGTGTACAACAAAATATCATTAAACTAAAAAGCAAGAATAAATGTTATTAGAACAGTGTCGGTGTGTATGTATGTAGAAAACAAAATCAGAATGGTAAATATGGGAAAGCTAGCCAGTACTGGCTGACTTTATACGGCAGTCCTAATGCATGAATCCAAAATCCTGCCTTCCACAAGATTCCAGTATTAGCGCCTGTTCTTTTCCCTGCCTGCCTTCCCAGATAGTCTCAGGCACATTCCCAGGTTTCCACTGGATATCTTCCGATGCCGTTTAATATTCACTTTCTGATCTCTGGGTCAGAACAAGCCGCAACAGCAGTGAAACCCGATAGTACATTTCACACTCCGCTGCACTTTGAAGCTATGGAAGGTGTGTTTCACCAATATTTTTTTCTGATTTGTGTGGAGAGATAAGCAAGCATGTCCTGAGAGGCGTGTCCAGCTTAACTCTCATGAAGTAAGGGGCCATCTATTATTCCACATATTCAGAAGGAAGCTGTGAGACCCGGTTTAAGGTAGGTGACTTTAGGTTAGAAACATGAAGGTGAAGAGAGCAAATATCTCAATTTTGCGGAGCTTCTTGCACGTAAAAGCATGTCAAATGATCACCTGCTCTGTGTTGCTGTAACACGAATGGCATATTTTCACTGTGCTGCCTGGGTCAAAGGATGTTTTTCTCAAACCAGACAGCTGCATCAAGAAAAATCATACTCTGTGGTGTGAAACAGAGCTCTCCCAAACACATCTACAACCCCACAGTAATAATTCATGAAGCTTTGTGGATCGGCCACTAGAGGGGGATTGAACTTTGCCAATGATCACACTTGTACTCTGAGTCTCAGAATACTGACTCGGGATTTTATCTCCAAAGAGATTTTGGTGCTCGAGACAGACCAAAGGCTTCCTTGAAAGTACAAGCAACTGATAAAAACTAAGACTGACTTGAGAGTCTAGTCTCAATTTTAAATATGTTTTACACAAGTACAATATTGAGGTATCAGCTGGTAATAAGAATTGTGATATGCAAGAAAATATGCGCCATATTCTTTAGGCTTCCCTTTAAAGGCAGAGGATAATCCTACTCGGGTAGATTTAGCGGCTATACCTTGGGCTCATTTGAAAGATTACTTGTCAAACATCTCGCAAAACCTAGCACACTCGCAAGCTGTTCTACACACCCATTGTCTTCACCTTTTGCACACAAGGAGCCAAGGAAGTATTTTCCTGCCACATTGCACTGACTCTTAAACGTTCTGCTCCATAACGCTGGACTATAAAATCTGTGCACTCTGCCGGGCATCCCAGTGCCCCGGCACCAAGGGCTCAGCAGCAGGAGGATGGGGAGCCTGGGAGCAACTTGGCTGGCGAAGAGAGGAGAGGAGAGGGAGAGGGGAGAGGGAGAGGAACCATCTGATTGGCTCTTGTGGGTCAGAGACTGAGTGAGATTGCCGTAACCTGAAAATGCTGCGAGTGCTGGTGGGAGGAGATAATCTTTCCTAGTGCAAGAGCTACAAAATGCATCTCCAGGTAAAGGCAGGTCTTTCAACATGCTGGGCACTCATGGGCTGAAACTGGATGGTTTGTGGAGAAACTTGGTTCTATACTGTGTCCTGACAGCATTATGGGGATTATTGTTCATATCACCACGAGTTACTCTTTATCTTCTTTTCTGGACATGATCACTAATGCTGGTGCCCCTTTCCATTTTATAATGACTCTGCTTTTATTTAACACAATGTTGATAAAAGATATTATTTTGTCAGGATATTCACAGAGTCATATAAAAACAAGTCAGTTTTCTCTCTGTAAGAAGCAGTTACAAAGAGAATATTGGGTTTGGAGCAAAACATAAATTCTAAACAAATGGCTACATAGTGATGTATTATGTTAACTTAAATAAAGCTGTTCAGAAATACTTACTGTAATTCAGAATTTATGTCTAATAGTTTGCCTAATAGTTGCTTACAGTTACATTTCATTATATAAAGAAAAAACTGCCTTCTTGCTTACCAGGAAGAACATCCGTTGCTGTAAACCTTTTCCAGACAACTTACTAAGGCTGCCCAGTCTAATGAACTCCTGTTGGAAACAAATACAAAACAAAGATGTATCTTCTGCAAAAGTGATGACAATTTTTTATTATGCAAAACCAAATATGACTACTTGGTCATGAGGACTGACCTGACTATCAGTCACCAAGACTTTTTTTCTTGTCTTTATTAAATGTGTTAAAGATAGTATTTATAGAACAATTTCTTTTCATTTGTAACTGTCTTTATCCTAAACTCTTTCACAGTCTTTCATTCATTTTAAGAAAATTCAGCTAAGCAAAATTTTCTCTACCAAACATTGAGTCCTTCAGACAGCTCCCTCTTTCATTGGTTCTGAATGCGTATTTTTCACGTTACAAATGATGTAAAAACTAATGATGAATTAGCCTGTATGTTATTGGTTAGCTTCTGTTGTGCATATGGCATACATAGCTCTTATGGAGATGGAAAATCAGTTGCACAAATCAACAACACCCTCAACAACAGAAGAAGAGGGACATTTGTCTGGCAGTGTGAGTTATCCTAGTACCACCCATGTTGTATAATACAGTACATTAATTCAGACCAAACTGCTTAAGAATGTTAGGGATGGAATTATAGGAAAAGTAGCACATCTGAAACTTTCAAAATGCTGGATTTCTTGGGCTTATGTTGAACTATAAGTAACTCACCCTTCCATTTATCTGAAACCCATGAAAATAACATTTTTCAGTAACTCCCTCCAGCTTCTGCCAAGAGGTTTATATTTATTTATTACAGTCTTTCGAAGGTCATTCTACTCATAACTGTGCATGTAAAAGGCTTATAAAGTGTCACAATCACCTGCAGCTTAGCAATAAACTGGCTGTCGAAGATTAATCTGTTCAGAGAGAGACTCCAGTCACCTCAGGGTTGCTGTGATGTGTCCAGTCCTCCGACCTGCACTGCGTAGGGACTAACTAAGGGGTGGAAAAGTGACTAGAGGCGGTTATCCTTATAGCACGGTAAGCTCATGTTTCTAGAGAGGCCACTGGAAGCTGTTGTTGGCCACCAAAGAATATTAATCACAATTACTGTTTATACGGTACCACCTAATGGTCATTAGCAGGCAAACGCCATGTGAACACGTGAATTAAGAGCAAGCACAGCTTGTTTTAATGTCCAATACAGGAACCAGCTCGGTGGCAGCAGAAGCCCCAGACTGGGGCAAGGTGAAGAGGATGGTTACCCATAGCCCCCTTTGGGACAGCTGAATCGCCAGCCTAACATGAGACTTCTTCTCCGAGACGTGGAGTTCAGCCACCTTTGGGTAAACCCAGCCGTGGGTGACAGCGGCATTTGCCTCCCAGTTCGGCCTGCGCTGGGGCAGGGATTTCGGTGGGGCTGGAAGAGCGACCAAAGGGCTGGCAAGCAGTGACACCTTGGGCACGTGCCAGAGTGCAGTGGCCAATGCTTTTTGTCTTGGCAGGCAAACAACCTCTGTACCTTGTCCGCCTTTTTCTTGAACTTCCTAGGAGAGGAAGACTACTCTGTCTTTAAATAGGATAGGGTAGCAGAAACAACCAATAACAGCATTTAATTTCTTGTGACAGAGAGATGCACAGGCTGTGAAATGTCCTGAGGGGCTTGCCAAGGAAGTGAACAGTCTGTGGATCACTGGAAGGAGGCACGAGCTGTGACGGCTGCTTGGGAGACCGGGAAGGGGCAAAGTGAGGAAGCAGGGAACAGCCACAAATTGAGAAATACCTGTGCTCAGTGACGCCTTCCCAACGGCACATCAACTTCAACCCCCTTTTTCTAAATGTTTGACTCCTTAAATGAACTAGACCCTAGAGAGTGCAGCAAGCTGCCTTTCTGCCATGACCCCACTGTGGCAGCAGACACGGACATGGCCTGGTGAGCTGACCCCGGGCTGTGGCTCTCGCTGAGCGGTGGTCGGGCCAGCCTGCCGGCGTGCATCAGGGCTGGACGGACGGGCTGCAGGGCAAATTCAAGTGCTGCCGTATTTGCAGTTCAATGCAAAACTCATCTTTTTTTTCCGAGCTGTTTCCCGGAAAAGCATAAGGGGCGAGAACAGTCTAGCAATGCATTTTGCCAGCAATTCAATTGCTGCAATTACACACAAAAGTCAGGGGAGTGGGGAGGAAATTACTTCAACAACAGACCACTCTCAAGTTTGCACGCACAGATAGGTGCACCTAGAAAAGTAAAAAAGACTACTGTCCTGGTTTCAGCTGAGATAATTTTCTTCCCAGCAGCTGAAATAGTGCTGTGGTTTGGATTTGGTATGAGAACAATGTTGATAACACACTGATGTTTTCAGCTGTTGCCAAGCAGTCAAGGATGTTTCAGCTTCTCACACTGCCCTGCCAACGAGAAGGTGGGGGGCACCCAAGAAGCTGGGAGGGGACACAGCCAGGGCAGCTGACCCAGACTGGCCAATGGGATAGTCCATACCATATGATGTCATGCTCAGCATATAATTGGGAGGCAGGCTGGGAGGCAGTTTGACTCAAGAACTAGCTGAGCTGGCTTCAAGTGGTGAGCAATTGTGCTGTGCATAATTTGTTTTGTATATTCTATTATTATTATTGCTATTATTATTGTCTTCATTTTCTGCCCTATTAAACTGTCTTTATCTCAACCCACAAGTTTTACTTTTTTTTTTTCTTTTCATTTCTCCCCAGCGTCGCACTGTGGGGGGAGTGAGCAAACGGCTGTGTGGTTGTTTTAGCTGCCGGCTGGGTTAAGCCACGACAGCTACAAATTTTTACACTGAGGCTCATTTATTTTGAAATAAGCCACCGTTTCTACAAAAGCATGACAAGTAAGAAAGAGATGTTGGTATTTTTATAACACAATTAAAACTGTTTACTTAAGGCAACACTGTCTCAAAAATTATTGCCTAACATTACACGTAGACTAAAAAGACTACTCGTCCCCAGGGCCATGAGTTTCAAAGCGAGGCATTGTGAAAGGGCTGAAGGTCCTCCAGCACAAATGTCTTACTTTCCTTTAATCTGCCATGCCTTAGCATTGAGGGTTGAAAAAAAAAATAAGGGCAGCAAGAAATGAGGAAATGTGCAACTGCTCAAGCTCTGAACGCTGTGATAAATATTACATTTTTACCACCCCTGTTGTAATAGATGTTTGGATTACCTTACTACCGTCCAAATCTATACATAAGATAAACCTAATAAAATCAATAAAAAGGTAATGAAGATGATTGCTTCTTCCCACTTTAAAGGCTGCTGTTTTCTATGGTATTATTATGTTTACATTTGGTAGTTTTTGGTGAGAGAAAAAGGTTCATATGAGAAAAGGCAATTTCACAGTTGCTCCTAAGAAACAAGTTTCTAAAACATACCTAATGCTTTGAAATTGTGTAAGACCTTGATCACAACTGTGCTACTTACCCTTCCTGGTATCACCAGATTGTCTATGCCTATCAAGTCTTTCTTGAGTTCATGCAGCTTCTGGAAGTTCTCCATCTTTATCATATTGCCATGGAGCTGAGCCACCATTTCAGAAATCTCAGCCAAAGCAGCTAGATGGACAGAACCATAAAATGCTTATTAAAAACTTACAAAGAATGTTCAAAAAGAAAGACAGCTTTTGTCCACAGCACCCAGCTCATGAACATCACCCTTCTTGTGTTGCCCTTCTCCTTCACCGTGTAAAGCTACTCAGGCAGACTACAAACCGCACAAACTCTGGACATCACCTTAAGGAGTGGAGGGGAGAGGGTGGAGTGTTGTAATGAAGAGACAGTCTATTTCCTCAGTCAAAATTTTGCTCTATTTTAGCCACAGGGACTTTGTAGGAATATTCGAGTCAATTCAGAGCACCAATGAATGGGTTCTCGTAAAGGACTTAATTTCCTACATCTCCAATTAATCTAGGGATCTTCTCTATGCTTGAAAAAAATGCATTTCCCCCCTTGCCTGCAGTACACTGGGTCAAGTCCATATTTGAAAACACCAGGAAATGGCAGTGTTACTTATTGTATCATCTCAGATGGTAAACACAGTCATCTTGGGGTTTGTCCTCAATCCCAGCAATGAGCACAACTAAAAGGGCTGCATGTCGCTGAGTTGCATCATGGCTCTACTTCATTCTCTCCAAAAAGACCACCAAGAATGAATTACCTAACATCTGGGAGTGTTTTTCCTAAGGAAAATCGCCATTGTCAAAGGGGATTTTTGCTGTGTGAAGAAGGATCAGGTGGAATACAAGAGGAAGGAGGCAAGATGAAGTCCCACTCCGCAGCAGCAGAAGCCAACTGAAGCGCAGGCTGCTGCCAATCTGCTTCCCACGCCTTGTCTTTTTGCTGTGCAGCAACGCAGTAAGTCAACTCAGGGACCTGTGCCGAAAATCACTTCACTGCTTAATCTTTTCTGGGGGACCAGCTCATGGACTGGCTCCCTGTGCCATCCCATATGTGAGCACCAACCTTGATACACCTAAACGGAAGGGCAGGCTCTGAATGGGCCAAACTGATTCACCGGCTTTAGTGCTAGAAGAGGAGTTACAACCATTTGCGTTAAAAAAAATACAGTCAAGAGAACAGTAACATTGGTTCTTCCTTCTTATGTCATTGCTCAGAGCGCAGTTCATCCACCTGTTAGTGGGAGACCTGTGCTCTCTGCTGGGATTCACATCCACTGCTCCCATTTTTTTTGCCTCCTTTACAAAAATCTGCAAACACCTCAGTAAGAGACTGATCCAACAGCGATGGTGTCCTCCAGTCCCATTGCCCTTCTCATGCTCTCTTATTTTCACCCCTGAATCCTGTGTTGGCATCCATTTCAAAAGCGGAGCAGGAATCAAACCTCGATGGTTGCTGCACTCTCTGGAGAGGTGGGATTGGACACATCATCTAGCCTTGGCTAAAAGAAATGAAGGCACTACTCACTGCATTCCTTGATATCATTCAGGCAGTAGCTACATTTAGGTAAACACCTGTGTCACAGCGCTTCAGTGCCACAGACCTCTATGGCATTTCCTATTGCTACAGGTCAAGATACCTCTGCATTTTGTGCGTTGACTGCTGTGGGTCTCATCGCACGGCATCTAAGAGAACTTCACCAGCTAACTCAGCTGACACCTTACAGCTGGGAGGAGTCATGCTGAGCATTGCTCCCTGGTAACTCTATAGCCAACACTGTCATCTTTAAATGTAGATAGCTTACAACAGGACGGGGGTAAGAAAGGAGGAAAACAAATCATCAAAAAGAAATAGCAGGAAGTGAGTTCAGACTACAGGAGAAATATTTCTCCACATTTGGAAAAAACCCATGTTGGCAGCCTTGAGCTCTTGAAACAAATCATGGAAATGGCAATAGAACAAACTATGTCTGGAAAAATAACACATAAAGACACATAACACTTAAAGATGTAATAACAGCAGCCACACTGGGTCAGACCAAGGGTTCACCTGGGCCAATATTCTGTAGTCCTAGCAGATCTCCAGGGAAAGCTAGGAACAAGCCTAGTGCATATGGTACGGTCTCTGTGCTCTCTCCCAACCTCCCAACTGTTTTCAGTTCAAGTGACTTCCTGAACTGCATGTCATTTCTGTGTGTTTAATAACCCCCAGCAGACTTCTCTTCCAAGCACTTGTCCAGACTGTGGCATAATGTGTATACAAAAGCAACCTTAATTCGACCATTTATGGTCTTCTGAGTGCTGGGTTTTGCAACTCAATCCTTTTTCAGTGCAGGCTTTAAAAAAAGATTATTTTTTTTGTCCAGCTATGCACCTCTAAAGGATTTGGATGCCATTCCCCAGCTCCAGGAATTGGTGTCTTTTCTCTTACTTACCTCTTGAATCCCTGAAGTCTATGTGACTTGGTGGGTAGTGTTTGCAAAGCCTCTCCATTATCTGCTTGTAGTGCATAAGCCTGTGTAATGGTCTGAGAAGGAAGGTATTGAGAGGCAAGTAGCAGACCTTCTGTAACTCGAAATCCCTGCAAAAGGTCTCCAGCTTGCGAGAGTTCTTGATCCCGTTCTCCAACTCCGTTAAAATCTCATTGTGCTTCCACAGGTGAATTGTCAGTTGCTTACAGGCACAAAGAAAAGAGCATGTGGTAGAGCTATTAGCAATCACTGTGAGACATGACTCAGCCCAAACCTATTCCAATAAAAAAATCCAACTAGCACAGCAGTTGGGATTTTGCAAACAAAATCACTGCGCAACACAACGGTTCTGAGATTCACTTGAAAAGGAGAAATGGCATTACTCGTTTGAAGTACACACCCCCGCGTTCCCTGTAAAATAAGAGTACATGAGTAAACAGAACCAAGTCTTGTATTAGTGAGAAATCCAAAGGCAAGGAGATGGCATGAACATAGCTCATGCAAGTGTAGGTGCAACAGGGAGAGAGCTAGACAATGTGACGGCAGAGCTAGGAAACAAAATAGGATTGCCTAGGAGGATGAAGAGATTTAGTTGCCCTACTTCCCTTAGGTGCTTTTGGGGAACTGAGATGCAGGCAACTGGACTTCTAGCTTCTGCTCCCCTATTATTAATGAAAAGCTGCATCTCCTGGGAATCCAAACTAACACAAAAATAGAGGAGTTGTCTGACAGAACTGGGTATGTTAGAGTGGTTCATCCCTGGATTAGTGCAGTCTCTAAGATGATCCCACTGGCAAGAGGGGAGTTAGGCACCAGCAAGTGAATGAGGTTTGCATGAAATACATAACCTAGTCAAGGTCTCAATATCACAGACATTCACAAGACCCATTTAAAACAACTTAGCAGTACTTTTTGGAACAATTAACACAGAGGCTTCATTTGTGTTTTGCAAATGGTAAATCGGTTCTTCAGGATGCGCAGAGCTTCTCTGAGCAGCAAAACCAAGTTGCCCAGTACCTGGTAGAATATTAACCAGCAACAAAAAAGAAATTGAATGCATATGTTGAATGGACTTGAAAAAACAGTTTGGCTTATTCTAAAGCTCCTGCTTTTTGACACATTTCCAATCAACTCCCCCTCTCCTGTGATTTGTGACATTCTTACCAGAAATACACCTTCCCTACAGCCAAGCTGCTTCCTCCCATACACTGCACATTCGTTTTACAAGCCTGTAACTCAAGCAATGACACAGCAGACCCTCTGGACTACTACAGAGACTGCCCATTAATTACTTGCTCTTAACTTCTTTCCTATGTTAATTAAACAAGGAGTGTCAGTTTTCCGGTCTTTTAACAGGTCTCATGATAAATATGTGGAGTTTTAACTAACTTCACTGTTTCCTGTACAGTTCTTAAAGTCAAATTGGGTTTTGCCTCTTTCCTCCACCCATCTGTGCTTATCGGCAGTGGTGGTTCTCAAAACAAAATCCTCTGATGGAAAAGGAGAATGGCAAAGGTGAAAGCCCACTGACAGGTCTAAGTTACAGTGAGGACTGTACGCTCTCATTAAACTAGTGTCACAGAAGGACCTGCAGACAGCGAAGGACAGACGATTTAATGTTGCAAGGTACCAAGGGCAGAAGCAGAGCCTGTCAGAAGCTGAATTTCCAAAAAACTGTTTGTGCAAAGGTGCATAGTTCATGAGAGCAGGGATGGAGGTAGGAAAGCCCTCCCTGCGCTTCTTCCAATGCCTCTGAGTTGTGTCTTGAGGGGAAAAAGCAGTTCCTGCCAAGTACACTGCAAAAAGGGTACAGCCACCTTATTGGTGACAGAGCTGTCTGGGTAGGGGACTGTAAATCAACATTTCTACATTCTCTTTTTATGATTTGCTGTATAATCATTTGCACGTCACTTAACCTCTCTTCATCTCTCTCCATCCTTCTGAAAGATAAGCCCAGTGCTAACTAACCTCTCAGGAGAGCTGTAGAGATTAAACTGCCCTTTCCTCCAGCCAAGGACTCAAGGCTGCTCCATTTACTAACTGCAGAATGCCGAAGTGGTAATCACCAAGGAAAGATTTATCAGATGGTTTCAAAAGCACTTTGAGATTCACATGCCAAAGGTGCAGAGCTATGTTTTGCCACACACTGACCTGGACGCATAGCTACATTAATAAGGTGAGCTGTGTATTATCCATCCATACTGTAAAAATCTGTAGGGTTTTCCCAGGCTCCCGTGCCTGCCTTCCACACTGTTCGTTCAGTAACACAGAGCATCAGAAAATACTACCCTGGCCAGACTAAGCACAGATGCAAAGTCTGCTGAACGTTACACCTAGACTTACACTTCATATGCCTATTTTTGCTTTTAGCTTTAAAGGGATTAAAGGCAATTATTCACATTTATTCAAAAACCTTTCATCTAACTTGGCACCACAGTGCACAAGTATAAGTTTCCCAAATCAAATCAATATGTAGGTTATGGTCACTACTTCTGCAATATCTTAGCACTTAAATTTGCATGCACAAGTAGGCACATTCAGCTTTTGAACAGTCTCTTCAGCCACACAAATTCTGATGTTTTGTCTTCTTATTTGAAAGAAAAAGGAACTGGAAATGAAATGTTCCCGAACTTTTATGTTCGTTGTTCCTATATTTGGAGAGTGGACTGAGGAAAGGGGCTGGACAATTTAAAATCAGCTTAAAATTCTGAAATCTCAGGGCTCATCAAACACTTGCTACTTCATCAGAGGAAACTTTTATAGCCTAAGCCTTGATTACAATTGGCAAAAACCAGCACAAGAGGCAACATCATACGAAAATGAAAAGCACACTAATGTTAATCCGTGTCAAAGCTTAATAGTTATAGGATCATTCCTACCTTCATACTCTGAATGTTCTTTAGCATAACATCTCCAATTCTTTGGTAATCTCCTTTAATGTGAGCATTAGAGCGGCCTTCCCTGTCAGCAACAGAAATATCACACACTTCAGTCATGCAATAAAACCGCATAATCACTTATAAGCACACAAAGGAACTCAATAGCTTATTTCTTTTAAAATCCTGACCCCCATGCTCCTTCGCTTGAGAGCGTGCAAGGAATCTTCCTGACGGACATGTAATTCCCAGGTACAGTACACCCTTTCACCCAGCCTGGCTCGCACTCCTATCAACAGAGAGGGCAGGCACTTAACAGAAGGATTAGACTTTTGAAGAAAATTGCTAGCGTTTTTAAACACACCAGAGAAGGCTGGAAATGGCTTGAGAAAAAGGAAGACATCAAAATCCCATGACAATATGTGGGCTTAGAGCAGAAGGATAATTCTGTTCAGAAACAAGGATTGCACCTCGGGACAGGACTTGCAGGTGGTCTTCCTCCGAAAACCTTTATGCTTGTGCAAGGGACAGTGGGACACAAAAAAATAATCTGTCCAGCATCTGGGTTTGACTCATAAGTGTTACATACTGGCAGGAATTTTCTTTCAGTGTGTCACTTTTGGTATTAAAAATGCAAACTGCTCCCTCCCACCCACCCAGCTGTACTTGGGTGGGTGCTCCACTTGGGAGAAACCCAGCTCCTGATGAAAAAGATATTCCTGCTTCTAAACCCATGTGCAAGACAGGCAGGGATACCACTCTCTGACTGAATCCAAACACATCTTTTAGAAAACACAGGAGGAAAAATCATGAATATAAGAACCTAACTGTTACAGATCTGTTCCAACCAAGTTAGGTTTTGAAAAGAAAATCACTAGGGGAGTGTGAGAAGCACTGTCCCCTTCCCCTTTCCAACTTTTAATACTGCATCCAAGTTTCCCGCAGCATGGCTTTTTACATGCTGTCCTCAATTTTTAAAATTCAGTTCAACTCCCACATCTGAGTATTGAGAGACAGATCCAGTCCTGATGTGAGCAACTGCAATTCAGCCAAAGAAATGCACTGCCTTGGAAGAGGATAGAAATATAATCAAGCTTGTGTTGGGTTTGCGTGGCAAGGTTTTGGTAGCGGGGGGGCTACAGGGGTGGCTTCTGTGAGAAGCTGCTAGAAGCTCCCCCTGTGTCTGACAGAGCCAATGCCAGCCGGCTCCAAGACGGGCCCGCCGCTGGCCAAGGCCAAGCCAATCAGTGCCTCTGTGATAACATATTTAAGAAGAAGAAAAACACTTAGAGAGAGAGCGAGCTTTTGCACCCGGATTGAGGAGTGAGAAGATGTAAGAAACTCTGCAGACACCAAGGTCAGTGCAGATGGAGGGGGAGGAGGTGCTCCAGGCGCCGGAGCAGAGATCCCCCTGCAGCCCGTGGTGAAGACCATGGTGAGGCAGGCTGTCCCCCTGCAGCCCATGGAGGAAGGATGAGGGGGTGTAGAGATTCCACCTGCAGCCCGTGGAGGACCCCACGCCGGAGCAGGTGGAGGCACCTGAAGGAGGCTGTGGCCCGTGGGAAGCCCACGCTGGAGCAAGTTCCAGGCCAGACCGGTGGACCCGTGAAGAGGGGAGCCCACGCCAGGGCAGGTTTGCTGGCAGGACTTGTGACCCTGTGGGGGACCCCACGCTGGAGCAGTTTGCTCCTGAAGGTCTGCACCCCGTGAGAGGGACTCCATGCTGGAGCAGGGGAACGATGAGAGGAGTCCTCCCCCTGAGGATGAAGAAGCAGCAGAAACACTGTGAGATGAACTGACCGTAACCCCCACTCCCCGTCCCCCTGTGCCGCTGAGGGGGGGAAGGTTGAAGCTGGGAGTGAAGTTGAGCCCGGGAAGATGGGAGGGGTGGGGGGAGGTGTTTTAAGAGTTGATTTTATTTTCTCATTCCTCTACTCTGTTTTGCCTAGTAATAAATTAGATGAATTCCCTTTCTAAGTTTGGTCTGTTTTGCTCGTGACGATAATTAGTGAGTGATCTCTCCCTGTCCTTATCTCGACCCACAAGCATTTCGTTATGCCTTTTCTCCCCTGTTTGGTGAATGAGGGGAGTGAGAGAGCAGCTCTGGTGGGCACCTGGCCTCCACCCAGGGTCAACCCACCACAAAGCTCTAAATGAACCCAAGGATAACAGGACCTCTGTTTTGTGTTATCACTAACTGGATATATTGTTTTTCACCCACTTGCAGTAGTTCACGCTTTTAACAAAATTCTGTGTGCAGTGAAGGGGTAAGTGGACAACCAGGTGGTAAATCTCTCCATTCCTTAGTACCAACAATTTAGCCAGAGAGGTCCCACACTCACCAAATCATAGGGGACACAGCTGTTGTTAGGAATACACTTTCACTGGTAAGACACACAGATTTTTATTTTTTTTTAAATCCATACTATTACATGAATAGATGCATATTCAAATATATATTTTGTTTTGTGAAGTTAAACATGGTTATGTTCATGCTGGATAAACTCCCTGCATGCTTTTCAAACTGGGAAATGTGGAGGGCACAGCTTATGAATACTACACAGTAACATCTCCTATTTTATCCTTCAACAAAGAGACTCATCTGATAAACAAGGGATTGTTCCATGTTAATTTGAACACTATCCAGTTTCATAGGCTGTCTTTAATTATTTCCTATTGTGTTAAGTCTTCCAGGCACTCACATGCCTATTTAAGCAAGAAAAATACAGTTCTCAACAAGGTTTTTTCTGAATCCAAAGGTTACACCAGGGTAGGAAGTTGGGTGGTGTCAATGGTAGCTTTAATTAGCATCGCCAGTTTTGCAAAAGCACGACATTATATAAACACTGCTGTAGTCAACTGCTGTAGTCAAAACATGCCCAAGAAATGGTCTATATTGCAAGGAACAGCAGAGGTATGTATGGATGTTACAAGACTACAGTCTCCACATTACAGTTATCCGCACTGGATAAAAGTCCAATTTCTCTCTCCAGGAAGCCCGTCTGTCAAGTCATCCCCCCCGTGCTGTTCCCTGCCTTTCCCTTCCCCCATGTCCTATCCATCCAGCAGCTCTCCCTACTGAGATTTCCTCTCAGAGGTTGTAAATAAAACTTTCCAGCCACTAAAGCTCTGCTCAAAGCGGTGCACATCAAAGTGCCCCCGCTGAAAACCACAACCATTTGAAGTCCAAGGCAGTAGCACTGCACTGGCAGGAAGCAAGGGAAAGTCACCCTCCGTCCGTGCAGCCAGCGTGCAGTATCCCATCCCAAATGGTACACGCTGCGCCGCTGCGCACAATCCCAGAAATGTCAAAGCCAGATGAATTTGTGCTGCTGCCAGTAACGACGTGGTATTTGGTAATTATCTCTAGAAGAATTCTTGCTTTATGTGTTGTTCTCTAACTCTCTGGCATTGCCTGGATCCTTTTTTATGTCTCTACATTTGAGTTAATCTAATGGACTTCAGCAGTTTGGTACCTTTACAGTTTACTGCCAAGATAAATATTAAGCACATCATTACAGACTGCTATTTCTAAATAGAAATTGCTTTTCTGATCTCAAGGCTACATAAAGGTTGGCTGGAATACTTGTTGCAAATTTCTTACCTACCAGCTAGCTACTCGAAGGCTCACCCCAAGCCTACCAAAGTCATAGTGAGTGCTTCCACTGACTTCGGGAACTTCAGCTAATATTTAGTGCTGTTGTTCATTGAACAGTCAGGTCCATATTTCCTAAAAGTTCACCCTCTGGCCCCTCTTCAGCACAGCCAGGCCTGACTGCTTGCACAGCATCTCACCACATCAGTCACATGCGAAGCATCAGAAACATTCTCCTTCATTGTCTTTGGCCACAGACTGGTCCGAGGCTTTTTTTAAACAGTTTGAGGTCTTTCAGATCTTACTCTGCATCTTGGCAGAGTGACAAAGAGGGAGAGAAAGGGGTTTCCCAAAAGCAATAGCCTCTCTCTGCTGGCTGAACAGTGAAGGGCTGAATTGTACCAGAGCCCTCAGCCCAGGCCAACAGAGATAAGCTATGCCGCAGGCAGATGTGTACTGCTGGAAGAAATAAAACCCTAAGATAATCCAGAAATGTGATGGCTGGGTATTGTTCCTTCTTCCAGCCATTCTCCCTGCTTTGGCTATTTCCATGCAAACGCTGCCTCTCCCAACAGAGATGATTTTCCCACTGGGGATGATGCGTATGCGTGCAGACTGTGATGCGGAGCAGAAGGGCAGGGAACGCCAGGCGTAGGGGAACACGATGGCTTCACATCTGCCTCCTGAACCCCATCCTCCACTCTGCCCCAGCTCTCTGACAGGACTCCACAGCAACCCCAACACTACACTGCCCTCTTCCCCACCTCCTTAACATGCAAACCCCAATTAAACAAGACGAAAAGAAACCTCAAGAAAAGAGCATCCGAATACACAGAATATTAAAATAAAAACCAAACGCCTGATCCATCAGATAGTGTCTTACTGCTTCAACAGCCCAAAGCACAGCAGCAGAGAAGAGAGATCTCCCTGCGGTGTACGTTTTGAATAAAACCACTCAGCTTGCTGGGGGGGGAAGAAGCTGCTCATTTGTTGTGCATCGATGCCTAAACTGTTCTTCTTACTCCTTGTTTTCATGGGTCACTGTTTGAACATGGTATCTGCCAGTGACAGAGCTCAGGGACTAGGTTCTTAGAAAATTTCATCAGGAGCTGATTTATGACCCCCCAGCTCCATAGAACATGTAGGAGCTGCTTTCCCCACACATAATGTGCCATCACTCCACTGACATTGCGTGGGGACATCGAAAGCCACTGAAAATCATGCTGAATAGCAGAGATTCTACGATTCCAAGAACAGTGGAGATATTATTCTATAATTAGCTTTTTTTCTCATTTTTCTCCAAACAAAACAGTCCCTTAATTTTTACAGTAATGAAAGTGTACAACTGCAAACAAAAAGGAAGAGGTAGACTTTTATACCCGATAAGAAACTCAGACACTACCTTATGTATTACTAAAAATGGCTACCAGCTCGACTTACAGGGACTATGCAAGCAGCTATGTTGGATTTTCAAATTACATAAAATTCTCAGTGTACATCACTGAAAAATGAATGGAAAGACATCCCAAGTCAGCCCATACTATCCTCAATCATCCAGGCATGGTAGTAGAAGGAACAGAATTTGATGGGTATGGTGGGAAGGCAAAGAAAGAGAGAAAGACATCTCAACAGAGATTTTTTTTTTCCCCAGGTGAACATAAAAAACTTTGATTGTAGCCTTCAATTGCAGAAAAAAAAATAATCAATTGCAGCAAGTTACATTTACAGTGTGTGACCTTCTGTTACATGCTCAGGAACAGCACTTCCCTCCTCGATACCACAGCTTGTCTTTGAACACTGAAGATACTTTTGACTTTTTAAGAGTATTATTGACTAAAGTTTTAATATGAAAAAATACCTTAAACATCCCCCATTATAACTGTCTTTTCAATAAGAGGAACATTTTGTAACTGGAAAAGAAGAGTTGATAAAAGCAAAACACCCTCTTCCTTGCTCACACCCTGCTATTACACAGCGCCCTGCCCATTCCAGCTGTTGCTGCAGCTGTCCTTTCAGCAGTAAGTGGTGTACAAAACGCTGCTCAGAGCCTAAAAAATGTACTGCTGAAGCCACCAGAGCTTCTCAGAGTCCCATCAAGCCTTCGGGGAGCGTGCGCACGTTTAAAGACTTTGAGCTGGCTATCCCTGTTGTGAGAGAAACCCAATCTACAGCAAGCACGTGTCAGTGATGCTTTTAAGAGGTAAGAGATTGGAGCAAGTAACACCATCGCATGGAAATATACTGAAAACACAACAACATTTCATACCTTGCCGTGGCACCTCCTCAGAGGTGATCCTGGGCTCATGCCACCTGGGAGAGCCGCAGAGATGGATGTAACGTGGCTCTGGGTGTGACTAATGGATCCTGGACAAGTCATTGCTCTCCAACCATTTCAAATTCATTTGGGTGTAGCACGGCTCTAATCCCCAGAAATACCCAAAAGTGACTTCAGCAATGCAAACTGTCCTCTCAAAAATGAGCGTAATGCGCTGGCACTGAGCCCCTCTCAATGTCTTTGTCTCAGGAATCCATGCTACCTGACTCTGAGGTTTATACTACAATGTATACTTCATTTCTGTTCATAGGACAAAGACGCTCTCAAATCCTTCTTCGCTAGGTGCACAAGAACCAGCTGAATAGTCAGCACTCATGCGTTTGAGAGAGCAGATAAGGATTGCTGCCTTGTTTATATAAACTGTTTATCAGGCTGTTCTTCCTGACCACAAGTACTACTTCCCAAACAAAAAATGGTTAATAAATCAACATTTAGCTCATCTTCCTACACCTCCCTGAGTGCTTTTTATTATAGGTTTTCAAACTGGCTTTCATGAATCCTGATGGAGCCTTCTCCTTTCATATGCCAAGATCTAAGAGCTTTTTTTTGCAAATTACCAGCCGCACATTTCTCAGCCACATCTGGTAGTACAGAGTAGCAGCTTTCCTCAGAAGTGCCTGTGAACTGGGAGTCAAATTACTGGCTTCCCCAGAGAGGGTAAGTCTGCCTCCATTTCTGGAAAGTAAGTAACGCTTTTTCTTCCTAGCACATGGATAAGGCCCAAAACACAGATTCACGCTACCTGATAGGGCTTCGTAGGACAGAAATGGCTATCCTGGCTTGCCCTAGCATTACTCTCCGCAGTGCTCAGCAGTCGACCAAGGGGGCAAAATTTAAGAGTTCTCCATTTGCCACCTTCCATCAGGATTTACAGAAACGTTTGGAAACTTGTAATACAAACATTTGAAGGGGTGTGGGAAGATGAGCTCAATATTTTTGGCTGGAAAACAGTGCTTGTGGCCCAAATGAATATGCTATTAAACAGCTTAGATAAATGAAGGAGCAAAACCTAATTCACTTCTCAGATTCAACTGGCCAGATGTTAATAGAGCACGTCACACTCCGCCTGCACCTCTTCCTCCTTGCCATAAAATCTCTCAGGCCCTGGGAAACAGCAGCCAGCTTTATGTCACTGAGATACGCGTCCCGTACTTCCTCCCAGCAAAAAGGGTTGGGAACTCCTGGCCTTGCACCCAAAGCCTTGCTGAGGAGCAACCTGGATGAGTCCTGGTAGCCAGGACCAGGACCTGGATGCCTGGGTGCCGGACACAGCTCTCCTGGCACTTGCTAACAGGACAACCTGATGTGCACTGTTCCCTCTCCCATCTCTTTTCCCTCCTCCTCCCTTGCACGAGAGGGCAGAGCCCCATGCCTGCCTGCTGCCTGCCTGCATCCACCAAAGGTCATCCTTCTTCTCCTCAAACTGCAGGGGGGTATTTTGCCTTGGTCCCAGGAACGTGGTCAGTCTCATGAACAGAGGGCACAGCACAATCGGGGCAACCGAAGGGATTCACGGGCTGCTTCACTGGCCCTGCAACAGCACAGGCAGGGCAGAAATCATCCCCCAGAGCGTGGTATGACTGATCTTAGGATGTTGTGCGATAAAACCACCAGGAATCTGCTCAGTTTCATGGCCAGAAAGAAACCCGGGCTGTGAAAAATGCAGCAACTTCCTATATTCTGCAGTTGACTATTGGTGTCAGCATCAATTCACATCTTGTTAAAAACTTTGTCACTGTGCACTAGACACTGAGATGTGCTGCTCTTAGGAAATGGCAGTACTCAAGAGAAAAATGGGCGAATTGTGTAAAGAAACAAATCAGACCTGCCAGAATCTATAACCGGGTCAAAAGGATACCAGCCCTTAAAATGTTCAGTAGCAAACAGCCTGCCTCTGATGGCAGATTCAAACTGTTCAGAAGCCTTTGAGCAAGCCAGAAATGCTTTTAATAATGTGCACAACCTGAGCTTCTTTGAGCCCAATACTAAAAGTCTATAGATGTTTTAACAAATTAAAAGCACAGAGCCATTTAACAATCATTACGTGCTATCCTTCCCTGGCCTTGCTCTCCTCACAGCTCTTTTGCAGAGCACCAGCTTCAATGTGATCCAAGTCCTAAGAGACCAGAGAATGGCCTCCCATAAGAGCTTCCAACATGCAGCACGAAGGTTTGAAACAAACCTTAGACAGATGCACTGATGTCTAGGCAGAGCGAGCAAGCTGAACTGCACTTTAAATTCACAAAACCCAGCATCCCATTCACTAGGGCAACACAGATGACTGGTTGTGGGAGGCTCTTCCTCTTGGACAAGCTCCTACAACACACCTGGGTAGCAAGGGGCTTCCAGCAGCTTGATGAAGTCCACAACCCTTTCATTTAAAGGCCCTTTTTTCGTAGGACATGCCATCCTCTGACTAATGCAGACCGTGCTTACGTCTCCACCTTCCTGGAAATGTAAAAGAGCTGACATAGAAAAGTCAGATTCAAATGAGTTGCCTTGAATCCTGCCCACACCTGCCTGCAGCAGTGCCACCGGCTCAGCCAGGCCCCTGAGATGCCACACAGCTGGCGTAGAGGCTGGGCAGCGCTCTGCACTGCGGTGGTGAACACGGCCGAAGCCCACTGGCTTAAAACCACCTGGGGCCGAAGACAGAGGTACGATCGTGGCAGCGCAGACACTGAGCTAAGTGACCTTGACCACACTGCTGAAGAAATTCCCTACCACATTGCCACCGGCTTCTTCTTCTGCATGCTGAGGGGCTGTTTATTTTTGTCATTCACTGTTTAATTAAACGGTAATCTCTATAGGATAGAGTTTATTGCTTGCAGCTTATCTTGGCATCTGTGGTATTATATAAAAACACCAACACCTCCAAAATAACACCTGCCAGCAAATCTGCCTCCCTTCCTAAGGCACGTATTCAAACATTCCAGAACTTGAAAAACAAACATCATCTACAACAGTGGTATTACGTTAAGTAAACCCATGCTGTTGGTTGCAAACTGGATGCAGACCAGGGGCAGGAACGTGACTGCTTTTCTGTCAAGTGAATCAGAGCAGCCGACAGAGAATTCCCAGTGGCTTTATGCTAACTGCGGAAGGACGTGCAATAGCTGAGCTGACAAAGTCAGAACGAGGTGCCCAGCTGGGACAAAGTTACCTCAGCAGAATATTTTTGAACAGATTTGGATTGCAAAGTAACTTCATAGCAGATCAGCACTTGATATCTTAGGGCAAGTGCAGTTTAAATGTGGTATTAAGAACCTTAAACTGAGGCTTACTGCTCTGTGAAACCATAGTCTTAGGACACAAGGAGAAGCTGGCAAACAAAAGGCTTACTCAGCTCTTAAAGCAGCTAACTGAAAAGAAAGAAAATAAAACCATGGAAAGCTTAAATATTCTTTCCTTCTTTTGGTATACCTCCCCCCACTTGCTCCAACTGCACCTTTCCACAGCAGGCTGTTATTGCAGCATCATCCAATTTTTGAAAAACATCACACCTGAACAGGAGGTTGGCAACCACCTGTAATGCCACCAGCAACCAGAAAGATATAGAGGGAATCTCTATTTCCACACGTGCCCCAGGAATCAGCACCCAGCAAGCTTGCTAGATTAGACTGGTCTGATAGACAGTAGAACTTGGCCCCTTACTAACTATAAATTTTCCTTTTCTCACCATGCAACCTTAACCTCAAGTAGTTGGGGATTAACCCTAACTACTGTTAATCCTACACCATGGTTGGAGAAACAATCACTATTTTATAACATTACAAAGAGCCTTCTTGGAGTACCTGCAATAAATGTTCCTTACTGGAAAGCAATTAACACCAGTAAGAATCCTGACTGGATTAAAACTGTAGCAGCCCAATGAAAAAAGGGAGATACAGGCAGAGTTGCTGTGCAGCGCATGCCTTTCAAGTAACCTTATCTCAAGGTTACATCAACCGCAGAGTCCTGGGTGAGGACGTCAACTCTAAGAGGCAGTATCACATTCCCTCTCCCCATAAAATACCCACTAATTCTGGAACTGTGCAGGGTGGGTTTGGATAGCACTAGTCTGCAATGTGTTGTGCTCTCATTCCATGACCTCGCTCATCACATTGCAAGAGCTAAATTCACACACTCTAAGATTGTGTTTTGCTTTTGTTTTGATTAATTAAAGAGGCATTAAACTGATTAGCACTCATCAGGTCCGCCTGCTCTGCTTTCACATGATTTTCCATTGTCACTTTACTAACCGAGAAAGAAAAGCTGGGTTCCCAGCATGGAAGATAAACAACCAAAAAATGCCTACACAGAGCAAGACAATCTAGTCCAGACAGGTCTAATCAGGACAAGCAGAGGGCTTCTGTGTGCTGCCTCTGCTCAGATATCAGTGGTCAAATAAACTGAGTTAAGAGTCCTGCCAGGGAAAAATTACTCACTTCATAGCTATTTCACAAAAATGCCATGTTTTTCTGTCACTATTATGCTAAGGACAGATAATTTTTAAGCCCAGTGTCCTCTTGCAACAATCCATCAATTCGTAGAGCGCACTGTAGACCCTTAGATTGTCAAAGCTGCAGCGCTGCAGAGTGGGAAGCTGGTTTCTGAAATGCCCCCCCAGCCTACACCTATTTGACAGAAACAGGACTTGGTCCTTCGCTGCTCCCTCTTTATTACTGATAAGCCTTCCTTGCAACATATTTTTTAGAAGAGCTGCCATACAGAAACACTGACATTTGGCAAGAGAAAGCTTCATCCAGAATTATGATCTCATTTACATATGCCTGTACCTGAGATATCCAAACAACAGAATTTGTCGAGTAAACACGAACAAAGCATGATTCAATATACCCAGTCTGTTAATAACCAATATCTCTGAGTTTCAGAAATGAATCACTACAGTACATCACAGAGTTAGCAAAAAAGGGAACACAAAAATGCTAAACTGCATAAAACAACACAGCTAAATAACAAACAACAATCTTACCACAGAGCAAGTCTCTGCTCAATTTCCTTGAGAAAACCAGTGTGAAATTTGTGCAAAGGTTCAAAGTTGGAGAAAATGAGATTTTTCAGTGTGTCGGGCATGCAATCCTCTTTACTCACTGCACTCTGAAACCACTACAAAGAAAAAAGAAGCAACATTATCGGGGGGTGGAATGCAGCAGGTATGATCATAGATCTTTATACACCTAACCCAAATACACCTAACTCAGTAAGGACCTTATTTAGCTGGCATTAGGAATACAACCCAGGCTACCCCTGACACTCCCACATGCTGAACTGGTGCTCTTATCAGCAGTCAGGCCCTGCATAGTTAAAAAAGAAACTCTCTTCCCCTTTGCCATCACTGATCAAATCCTGAAAATTCTTTTCAAGCCCAAACTGGTTGGTCAATACAAACTGAATTTGCAAATGCTGTAGGTGCAAGAGGAAGAGTATTGTAATACTTGTAAAACTTGCAAACATTCCAGTAAAACAAAAAATATGCTCTACATTTTCTTTTGCTGAGTTCTGTCTGAAATCCCTTGACAGGAGGTGGTACAGTAAGCACTCAAGCCCATGTTGCTGTGTGCAGACAGAGAACATCACGTACTTTGCAAAGTGAACAAGTAGAAGGGCAGTACTTGGCACTTCCAAGACAAGAAACTAGTAGCAGAAAATAGGAGGGTCAGCAGCAAACACTGTTAAGACTGCAACAGGCTTTCGCTCAGTTTTGCTCCATATTCTCTTTATTTCATCCTAATAGACCTACGGGGTAATGTAAAACCGTAGGACTAAGGGCTTGGCAAGGTGGCACAGACTATTCTCTTCAACATGATAACGCTACTCCCTCCTCACTGCCCTGAGGGGTTCCAGCTATCTATGGTTCACTTCCAGCAGTGCCTAGAAGGCTGCTGGGACCACTGTTACAGCAGTCTTGATTGAAACTGCATCAGCTGGAGCTGACCCAGACCTGGGATAAAGAGAGACCCTTCCCAAGCCTCCTTCTCCCCCTCTTTACCTCTGCACTGAGCAGAGCTAAGGTTGAAGAATAGCACACCTAACAAGTCTCAAAATTCGTGCATGACACTCGTTCCTTCTACCTTCTCCAGTGATGCTGGCTACTTGTTCACTCTCAGTGGCCTGCTGGGCCAGACAACTGTGGGGGCACAGGTGATGGGCCTGGCTTAGAACCAGTTGTATGCCTCTTGGTGACACAGCAAATTCAAACTTGCCTGCCACAAGAATAAAGGCCAGGGTGGGAAATGGATTTTAGCTCTGAAGAGCTAAAACTTTCTGTTTCTGCAGCCACTGGGTGAAACAGAAGATGAAACCAGTATATCTGCTGTTAAGATGGCAGCAATGACCACTGTCCCACAGAACCTGGCTTCTTCCCTTGTTGGCCTGGCTTCCCAGAAAGCCAGGGTAAGTAGGCAGTGGAGCCACAGTTATCTTGCTGCCTGTAACAACCATGTTGCTATGTCTAAGCTGGCGTCAGATCAACTGCATCTGCCATGTGGGCTCCTGGAACACAGGAGAAGCTGGGGAGAAGGTGTCTTTCCCTGTTTCCCGGCTGGTACCAACAGACTCTTCCCTGCAGCATGTCCTCCTTACCACAACACTCAAGGCAGGAGGTAGCAATGCACCTCACAGAGTTTCACACACTGAGAGATTAAACAGTTGGGAGGTCTGGAGCTGGCAGCCCTGCTGAAATGCCATGAAAGGTTTTGGATCCAGTGACCTTTTACAGACAATTGTTATTTAAGGCCAAATCTTACGCACGTTACTCTTGGAAGTTAAACAAGACCGTTGGTGTGTGTGCAAAGAAGGCACGTATTTGCCTTGGTGACTTCAACACACTTTGATCAGATGCTACAGATTAATGAGTCATTAAACAGAAAGTTTCACTTAGTGAAAAATCAGAATCATTCAAATAGGTACTCCACAGTATTTCATGTTAAATGGAGGGCATTTAATCCAGGAGAAAACATTTATATGTCCCCTTAGGGAGCTACTTCAGTTTTAAGAGAAGTCATTGAAAACCCACAGGCATTTTTAGTAATTACAACCACAAAGTATGAGAGCAAGAAAAAATAACTGAACTGTGTCCCAAGTCCCTCAACCTGATATAGTTTCATAGTGCATGTTACTAACCACAGCGCAAATCTCTACTTTCTGCTTTTTGTGTTATTTCCTCCCTAGAGCTGTACTCCTGTGCACTGCAGAGAATACCTACAGTGCAGAATATACAAGTAGCATGGAACGGCTAAGATGTTAAATGGAGCAGATAAAATACCACTGCTGACTAGAGCTTCACATGTTTCATGAGTAATGCTCAAGTAAACATACCGATGTGATGACTTCAAGGTCCTTCAGGTATGTTCGTTCTGTGGTAGCTACTTCTTTAGCAATGAAGTAAGCTTTCTCAGTTGGGAATCTCTGTAAATTGCAAACATGTTAGGTTTTCATCTACTTTTATGGAGCTGCTTTCTGCAGGAAAAAACTGCAGACAATAATCATCAAGCAACTTACAAACTAGTGACCCTTGCTTGTGGTTACTGTGATTTATGCTTGAGTGTTCGAAGCCCTGAAAACAATCCTTCCTTGCAAACACAAAAGAACAAGTATTTTCTACGGGTTCTTGAGAGACTTTTTTTCTGCCAGCTTTGGGGTGCTGATGTTCCTTTCAGCTTATTCCACACATCTGGAGCAGGACATATTCTGACGTTCACAAAGAAATCCTAGAAATGCTAGATAAGCATTTGAATCAAATTTGACAAATGTAAAATTTGACAAAATGACAAAAATTAGTGTCTGATTATTTAAGTTTCATTGTCAGGGTAAAAATCCACAGTAAAAGTACTCTCAAAAAAAAAAAAAAATCTGCAAGATTTTCCCAGTGTGGCTGGACAACCTAACAGTGGGAGAGGGGAAGAATTTTAGGTAAGCTACAAATTTCAAATTTCAGGAAAAAAACCCCCAAATCCTCCTGTGTTATCCAAGAGGCAGAAGTGGTTTTGACCTCTTAATTCTGAAGAGCCAAAGGATCTTAATTGATCTTGCTCTGTGCTGCTCAGGAAGCAAAAAGGAAGAGCAAAATATCCATAAATCTTTTGCTTCTACACTTCCTCCCTGAAGATAAGCAACGCAGAGGCTGCACTAGAAAGGGATGCAAGGGGAGACTGTGTGGGCATTTCCTAGTCAGTATACAACCCCATAGGAACCATCATCAGCTGGTATATACTGCAGTCACTGGCTACTCTAACTTGGACTGACAGAGAATTCTGAGTCTATTAACTGATTCTTGGCTTTTCTTCTCAAAGTTCTCTCACACATCTTGCTAACTGTGCACAGTGGGAAGAGAGTTCTTCCTTACACATGCTCCCACTTTCCAGCAAAGCCATCTGAGTTCCTACTTTCTCCCTCCTGAGATGCTCCAAGCTCAGGAAAAAAAGCAGGCGACAGAAGGACAAGAGCAACCCCCTCTGGCTCTGCAGCACAGGAGGGACGAGCCAGCAGGCACCCAGAACACCCTGGCTCAGACAGAATCACTTCTATCTTCAAAAAGCAGTTCTGGATGTGATGCTCCCTTATGGCTTTCCTGCAGTGATGGGGCTGAGCCAAACACTCCCAGCTGGACGCTGCAGGCTGTGGCTCAAAGAGAGCATTTTCTACTCCCACAACCAAATGCTCCCAGTGGTGTTTCCAGCAGAGACAGACTGGAGAGCCTGGGTTGGACACTTCTGCACAGGCTCAATGCTGTTTCTTTTCCTTCTGTGGTTCTGGCCTGACCTGCTCCAAACTTGGATGCTCTTGGACACACCCTGACTGAGGACAGCAGGTACCAAGTGACCCAACTCAAGTTATCTATGTGGATCTATGATGAGGAAGCTGCAGGGGGTCTAGATATCAGTCACTTTGACAAACAGCAGGAGTCACAACATGGAGACGAAAGCCAAGGCCAACTGCCTCTGCCTTACCTTTCTTTTGACCTCTTCCTCATCGTCAGTCCTGATGCATGATGGGTCATTCAGCAAAGGGCTGATCAAGGGAGATGACTGCTTGGCATCAGGGCTCAAGTTTGGAGATAAAGACATATTTGCCACCGATGGTCCTCCTTGGGAATTGATGGAAAGCTCTGAAAGGTGAGGGCTGCCAGTCAGAGAACCTGCTAAAAAAACGGTAAAAGAGAAATCAGTTAGGACAGGCTGTCTCTAGAGAGTACCAAAAAGAGTTACAACCTTAAGTTGCAGCTTGTGATATTACACTACAAGACACAGCCATCAGGGTCCTCAAACTAGTCCAAATGGACTTGAAGTCAGAGGAACCACATCCACTTGCATTAACCAAGGGACTGGAGTGCTCTTCTAGCTGATGAAACTGGCTGAAATTAGTGTCTCTGTAGGGAAGGGATCAAGGCATATATGGCCGAGCTGCAATATTTACTGCTAAACATCATATTAATACTAAATTTTTCACCATTGTAATCCACTCTATGAAAAACAATAAATAGAACAATAAAGGCGTCACCCTAGGAGTGCCATTCTTTCTAGCAAAGTAGAACTTCAACAACTCAAATCAGTACTTCATAGGGAGCTATAGGACACAAGTTAGAACAAATTTATCTAGTGGAAGTCTAGAGAAAAAGAAACGATGACTTTCTACAGCAGTGTTGCTGCTAAGACCAGTCAGATCTAACATACAGGGAGAAAACTACTAGTTCCCCAATTTCTACACACAACACAAGTATGTATATTATACCTTGTAGGTCTTTCCATGCTCCTCTGATTGTTTGGGATGGAAATGCTAGCAATACATTTACATAAGAAAAGCAATACTTTTAATGCACAAAGCATGACAACTTTAGATTTTCACAGATATAAAGTCCCGTTTAATTTTGGATTAAAAATATTAAAGAATTAGACAATTAATTACACTTCCATGGATTCATACGCACTACATGAAATATTACTGCAATTATCATTTTGTCTTCTGGGAGGCAGCCAGACTACTGACTGCACAAAGGAAAGAGTTTGCCAAAAATGCCCAGTGTTCTCCCAGTTATCCCCTCCTCCAAACCTCTGAAAATCTAAACCTGTTTTAGAAGATGCATCTGTCATGTGGATGAACATTTACAGTCTGTATCGTTTTGGCATCATACATTAAAATCCATCAAAAAAAAAAAGTCACAAGCTCTTGATTACCACAGCTAATAGGCTACGTAGGAGTAAATGTAAAACACATATACATTGCCGTATATAATTAAGGTCAAATACATTTTTCTATCATGTTTATGTCCTCCCTAGATTATGATAGGTAACTGTTCCTGTTGCTACAACACAGCTGAGATATTCCAGTAAACAGAGGCACCAATAAATAATTAGGCCAGTAGTAAAACCTATTTATTTTCTGGAAGAACTGAAGATTTATTGCTAGAACATGAATGTTTTCCAATTCCAAACCAGTTCATGTTTATATGTCATTCCTTTGAAAAGAGAAGGAAAAAAGCAATACAGTTATCAGTTTACGTAATCATGACAGTTATGTAGCCTATTATAAATCAAAGTCATTGCAGTATTTGCCTGAAATAAAGGTCTGTATTATTACAGCTAGCAAGAAAGGATTTACCAACAGTTTCACACTAAATCAATGTTCAGTGAAATTTGAGAAAATGCCACAGCTTGTTACACAAATGTCAATTTTATTGACACTAGCACACAACTGTATACAGTGTTTTCAAAAGAAATGGAATTCATCATCGAGAAATAGTGAAACAGATTAATAGCAAGGTTGTAAGGTTAAAAGTACTTAAGTCTACATTACAAAAGACATAAGAAAAGTGATATCACCTCAAATGTGGAAACAAAGAAATTCTGGCACTATGCCTGTCATATGACAGCAAATAAATGATTTGCACCTCTGTGAGAAGTTCACAGGCATTATAGTCTAGAAGTAAATAGCACCTATCTGTGATAGATAGATATATCGACATATCTACCTACCTATTTATAATCCTAGATCTAACTTCTGATGTACTGGAATTTTTATCAGTACAACTCAAGTATTTCAAACTATAAAGTATCAAATGGACAATGAATTAAAAAGACTTCCTAACCTACACTTGGAAGACACGACTTGGGAAAAGTACACCAATACATCACTGACATTCAAAGTTATTTTGCAGCAAGCTGAAATGCTACGTCCTCCTTTTTGGTATCAATGTGGACATAAGCAGTGACCAACTCCAACCACCACCACGTACAACCAAGAACTCAGTCAGACCCCATTCGCCAACATGCTGAACAAGTGAAAATTAAAGCTAGGTGTAAGAAGGTGGCTAGATTACAAAAGGGCCTCAAAATGCTGTTACATTAGTACATTCTGAGGCCTAATTACAACCAACACAGCCATGAAAATCAACACATTGAATGTTGTTCTGGTAAAGGTGGGAAACAAACCCGTTCTGCTGTGAGAAAGTCAGTAAGTCATGAAGAAATGAAAATGGAAGGTCTTCTCTCCCCCATTGCCAATCAATCGGGACATGGGTCATGCTGATGGGTTGCGGCTGTGCTGCGAGGTGACTTTCTCTTTTTCATGGAGGTGAGGAACAAATAACCTGCATTAACCAAATGGTCTTTTCTCAGTGTTTTGTCTGACCTCCCGCCACAGAAGACTATATTCATACAGGCTCTACTCACCAACTACACACTGCAGAATATAAACAGAAGCAGAAGGGAGAAGACCAATCTTATTTAAAAGATACGGAAATTCCTCACATTTTAACCTAAAAGATTCATTGATTGACAGGCAATTATTAGTATATCAGTTGCCAGATATCAAGTGGTGCTGCACAGCACATTGGAGGCTTAAAAGGTTTGTGGCTGGTAACATGGAATTGGCTTTGCTCGTACTTCCATGTGATTTTTATTTAAATTCAGACTTGGGCCATCTTTCAAATATAATGCAGCCAACGATAAATACAGAAACCGAGAGACAAGTACAAAAGGATGTTTATCTAAGGATTTCTTAAACACATACTAAAATTATATCCTTGGTGGAGTGGGTAGGAAATAAGTGTGCGCTTCAATTCTTTTCTGAGCTTGGGTTTAAGGAGAGAAACAACCAGTGGTCAATGACAGCGGCAAACAATGAGAATGAACTTCACTATGGTATGCCAGATTGGCCCATCAATGCCAAAATACCTGGAGTGGTTCTTAGTTCCACTGAGATAGTTTACTCTCCAGACATTGGGGAAAGGTGCTGCAGCAGGGAAGGTGACAGAAGAAGTAAACCTTGATTGAAAGTGAACTTGAAAAAAATCTAGAAAATGACAATGGCATTTTACACGGCCACTGGACATGAAAATATGGGTCCTCGCTCTACATGTGTCTCAAATCACTCCCCATCAACATACATGTTCCATGTGCTAAGTAAAATGAAGCCAGTGGCTAAGATCAAATACTTAATAGCTCTACCTCTGTCAAAACACACATCACAGCTGCTTGCTGCAATTTGGTGGTGGGAACGCATGGGAGCGCTGGCAAGCTGGGGGTGCCCAGCCAGAGAGGGGCCATCCATGATCCATCCCACCAGCAGCATCTGTTTTACTCTAGGCTGCTGTCACACACAGATGTTAACCTATAGGGACTGGTGCGGAGGTTGGCACCTACGGACCCTTGGGCTGGCTAAGCTATACCGCTTTAAAACATGGCTAAGATGATTTGAAATCCCTGGTCAGAGACTTTAACCTAACGTGGGAGGGCTCCCTTCTTTGTGAGGAAGACAAATGGGACTCAATGTATCCTGAAGATAAGCCTCCTCTATTCCTTTTCTCCTGAAACTGCTGAGTAACAAACTCAGGCCGTTTAGTGTTCTGTATCTGCTTCAGAAGAAACAGTTCCCATCCCTACGCACTGTGTTTTAACAGTGAGGAAGTTACAGCAGTGTTAAGATGCTCCTGGGTATGTCCCTCCTCTGTGGAGTACCAAGAAGTGAAAATGACTCAATTATGGAAACTGAGAGGAAACATCAACCATTACTGAAGGCAACTGAAATCCTGCTGGAAAACTTCATGTACAGCTACAGTGCTCACTAACTCAACTGTTCTCAAGGTTTATAGGTTAGAAATTAAAAAGTGTGAAGAGCCAGAAAAGCACCCTTCTCAATATCTGGAATGTTGCAGGGCTTATTCTCTCTTAGGACTGCTCCACAGCCTGCTCTGTAGTCAGGGGAAGCTTGTCACATCCAGATCCCAGTTACTCTGCTTTAAGGGCAGATGAGCATTTTCTAAACTCCAGTCTGGTAGATGAAACCCAAGCTGTTGCCCCTTTGTCCTTTGCATTAATGAGCATACCACTTAGGAAGGCTCTTTAATAAAGTATCTGACAGAGCTGCTGCTGTTGTGGCCACACAGTTAGGTCTAGCTTAATTTTCCATAGTCACAGTGGTTGCATACCTCTAACTTCTACCTAAAAGTTTTGGTCAGAGAAAGATGCATAGCACAAAATGACATGGGGGACAGATAGCACCTGATGAAGTGGCAGGAATTTTCATATGCACTTCACCAATGACTGAAGTACCTTAGACTGGAGAAGAGTTTAATAAGGGTGTCCATCCCTTCTCTCCCCAGCTATAACCAGGCACAGCCGTGCTGCGGAACTAACAGAGTTACGGGATGGAGATTCTGCTTTGATCTCTCAATGCAAGAACAAAATCCCACTGACCTCCATGAAAGCTTGAGAGGGACCAGTTAATCAAGCTGCACTTCACCATTAAACAAAACAAGCTAGAGTGCTCGATACAGTTTGTTAAAGATCTTGAAAAGTAGTTATACATCAGCCATAAATGTATGTACAAACATCCCTGAAAGCAGTGCCAAAGAATTTGAGGAGGAACAGGAAGAAAAAACAGCTCAGGAAGAGATCCCATGTCCCACATAACCAATAACTCCACCTGGCTTGAGGAGGAACACGACAGGGAGAAAGGTTAGCTCTGACTTCACAGCTTCAAAATGTGCGCCTGTGGCAAGGGTGGCAGGGAGTGGCAGGGATTTGGGAGAAAGGTGCACCTTCTCAATGAACCAATTTCCTCATATTTAGGACAAAGCATCAGCCAGCAAATGGACAGAACAATTAAACCAGTGACAGTTTTACAGCAAAATACCAGTTAGAATGAGTAAAAGCCTTCAGTACAGATAAAACTAAAAATAATAAAAAAAATTAATTCCATGCATACACAGTTAAATGGCTTGACATGCTTATAGTCTCATCAAGCTTGGTCTTGGTTTAGTAGCCAGCAACCTCTCCAGTTGGTAAAGGTCCATGCTTTATTGGTATACCGCAGTATTAGACAGCGGTGAGTGTGAAATCAGACAGTAACTGCTGTTGGCCTACATCAGGGTGTACTCGCATCTCAAGAACAAAGAGTGAACATTACAGCCTGGGAAGAATACAAGGTCACTGGGCATCAGTCCTTTGTCTGGCCTTGATCTTTCCAGACAGAAATAGAGCAACCTATAGAAGGATTCCCTGCTGTACCCAGGATTAGGTTTGGTTTGCTTTTGTTTGTTTGTCTCCAAACCAACACGAGACAGTGCTACAATGGAACTGAAAACGTTCAGCCCCCATGTAAGCTTTTGCCACAGATACTGTCCATTTCAACAAGACATCTCCCCGAGACTGCAGTGATCCTGCTTACGAGCTATGGCAGGTGGACTTGATCATCGTTGGGTGTAGCCTTCATTAGGAAATGAAGAGCAATCCGATCATGCTCAATGGAGCCCAAATGCCCTGGAAAACAGACCTTCTTCCCCTCTCCCTCCACTCTTCCGCTCCTCAACACTGTGTGGTTTCTCAACTTGAGACTCACAACCTGGTGGGGTTTTTCTCCAATTCTGAAGTGAGGACTGCTCTATGAGACAGGATCACTGTAATAAGAGGAATTAGGTACTCCCAATACAAATAGGTATTTCTGCAGTAAAAGGACATTGAGACAGTGCTCCAAACAATGCAAGGAACAGAAGATACACCATGCTTTGAGGATAGACAGAACATTGAAAAGGCTTTTTCTCCCAGAGAGGTACATGCTGACAAAACAGGGCATACAATGAAACAAAAAAATGTTTCTCTTTAAACGGTATTAAACAAATGACAAAAATGAGAATGAAGTCCCCAGCATTTTCAATTTTAAAAATTAATTTTGACTATCGAGATTTCTTAAAAAAATCTATGCATGTGCACACACAGAAATCAGGAAGGGGCCGGATAGGTGAAACACTGCCAAGCTTATGAACTTTTGTTAGTGGGTCCAGGTGAGCTTTTTAGCAGGAAAGGGGAAAAATAAGGATTCAGCTAATCAAAGATTTTTAAGTGCCTCATGGAAAAGCAACAGGCACGAGCTCTAACATTCACTGAACTAAACGGAGAGACGTACCTCCGATCTTGCCGTAAACCATCAAAGGCAAAAACCTGTTTTCTTCTCAAAACAGGATTTGCAGCATTTTAAAGAAAGCATCTAATCTAATTTTAACAAGCTTGAAAGCTCTTGAATCAGAAAGCATTCATCTTCCTTCAACTTTCCATGTTC
Organism: Grus americana; assembly: GCF_028858705.1. Taxonomy (NCBI): domain Eukaryota; kingdom Metazoa; phylum Chordata; class Aves; order Gruiformes; family Gruidae; genus Grus; species Grus americana. The sequence continues at coordinate 160,975,251 of NC_072852.1, forward strand.
AATCAGTGACAGCTGTATCATTACTGGCTTTTGAGTTAATTTTTATCAGTAGGAACTGTGGATTTTTACGGTTCTCAGGGCCCAAAACTTTACCAAAAAATCATCAATAAAAATTACACCTTAAAACTCTAATCATTCTAGAGCAAACTAAGTATTTACCATCATGTCATGCAAATTTATGATTCTAAGGTTTTTACCCCCTTTACTGTAATAACACCACCATTATTTACACTCATACTTGTGAAAAACATGCCTGTGAATACACAGCTCAGCCAGGCACACAGGCTTTCCAGATCTCATAACATTTAAAAGAAAGTGCTCACTGCTTTTAATAACAAACAACATAAACCAAGCTTATTCTACACGCTCTTTAGAGACCACAGAACTAGAACAGAAGACAAAATACTCTAAAGAACTGCTACATGTCACCCAAACTAGGCTTTTTATTCATATGATGCCTTTGATTTTTAAGTAGAAGTTCTGTATTCTAAAATATCAATGGCACCACACAGCCTAACTAGAGGGAGGAACACAGAAGACGCCTTTGTTCAGGATCCATGTTGCACAAGAATTATTTCCCTTATAAATAAGTAAATAAGATATGTGCCCTTGTCTAGGCATATTTCAGCAACTACAGAAATTACTGAAAGAGATGAGGAAAGATTTTGTTAATTTTAACTTCCTAGGATTTATATTTCCTTCCTTTCCGTGACAGCACGGGCAAAAAGTTTTCCTAATGTCGCTTGACTGAAATGAGAGTCTGCTGCTACTGACATTTGAGAAAAGTTACACATCAGTCTAATCTTTGGGACCTCCTGATGTTAACACACTGCATCAGCCACTTAGAACCAGAAACCCCAAACCCATCATTATCAAGTTGGAGACAGCAACAGGCAGCTGGGTTTCTGACAAAAGGGCTCTTCTCCTACCACTTGTGTCTGACAGCAGCTAACAAAAGAAAGCTGTATATATTAAAAGTTGTTCCAGAAGATTCAATTTCCCTCATATATTTAGGGTGTCTCGTATTTGGTATGGAGAAGAGGATTGATCCCCTAAATGAAGAGGAAACAGATGCGCTAAAATGTACAAAAGCTGCCATAAGAAACCACACCGTTCAGAGAGAGAAGCATTATTGGAAGCCTAAATGGGTTTGGCTTCCTTCACTTTACACTTGCTTGAACACAGAACCTCTTTCCTTCACACTGGCTGCCCTTTCCGGCCAGTAACAACCACGCTGCTGAATGAGGTGGATCTCCAGTGGTCCACATCCTTCTGCACAAAGGTAAGTGACACCCAACTCCTTCACACACATGTGGAAGTCAGGAAAAACTCAGCTTATTAATTTGTTTTTCATCATTAGAAGTTAAATTGCAGCAATTAAAATTTCATTCTAAAGTCACCTCTGAGAGCAGTCTAATGCCTCATTATGACAAATGAGACTAGTTAAACAAACACGGTATTTGACAAAATTTATAGGTCAGACATCCTTTCTTCTGTTGAAGAACTGTTCCAGAAATAGCCACAATTCATGCTAATTGCATATAAATCATACTGATGAGATCTGAATCACTGGTTTTCAATATTCAAAATCAGGTCTGCTTCATCAGTTCAACTAATCTACACAATTCTTGCTCTCTGAGTACCCTAAGAAACTACTGGGGCTCTAAACTCTCAGGACAAGAGTGGAAAGCACACTCTGCCAAAGGCTGGACATTTTTTGTGTAGTTAAGATACTTCCTATTCTTCTTTTTTCCTTTGTCTTTCCAACCCTGGAGCCCCCCAGAAGAAACTTCTAGTTGATTACGGAGACTCTGCATGTGTGTGAGTTTTATTGTGGGACAGAAGACAACAGAATTTAAAACATCTCTTCTTCTTAGTGAAGAAAAGGAGGAGCTACAAACAGGTTTTAGATCTGTCTAACCCATTTTCTATTTGACTTTCTCTGGTCACCAGCAAGTAATTGTATGTATGGAGAGGCCAGACAGGAACTTCTGGCATGAATGCTACTGCTTCAGAATGAATACAGCTGCTTCAACTAATAAAAGCTGCTCCATGAACATCTGTGCAAACAGAAAGCAGCCCTACAAATATTCAAGGGGGAAAATACAGGTCCTGAAACGGTCTGGTCTAATAATACTAATCCCATTTAGTGAATTAATTCACAAACCATTTTTTTTCACCCTTTGCTGGGTTCCAGTGATTACGTTCAGCATCGCCAATGCTGCTCTGTCGAGAAAATTCTGTGTAATTTTGCATGCCCTTCAATCTTGAAGCAAACTGGTAAATTGACTTAATTTTTCAAACTATTAACATGCAAGTCTTTCATTATGTTCATCTGTCTACTCTATAACTGATCTCAGCTCCATATAGCTCACATAATGTACATGCAAATACAGCAAATCTAAAAACTTTCAGTTACATGTTGACATTTTCCAGCTACAGAAATTTCTCTTCCAGTTCTTTGACGTAATTTGTATTTAGCATGCACTACAATGGCTAATGGGATGGTACCTGTTAGGCAGGCCTATGAGCTATGGGTCATTTGAGACAATGGCAGCACTAGGCATAAATCATCTTCAGAGAACACCCCTCTCTGTCATGCACAAGGAGTATGGACATAAACCGAAAACAGCGCAGTCTAGGCCATTCAGATATCAATTATTCAAAACTCCAAACCTGTAACTCCCTATATAGGTCCTGGCTCCTACATCAACTTGCCACTATCTGTTGCCTTCATCTAGCCAAATTTATTCCCAAATTTTATATTCCAGGTCACTGAGGAAAACTACATTCTAGGAAAGGGTGATATGAAAAAGCCCCAAAAAACCAAAACCTCCAGAAGATCCCAACAGGACATAGTAAGTTTGACCTGCTGGTGAGCTGGAGAAAACTTAAAATCGATAAGATTTTTTTCATTCACTGTAGCAGATGGTTGAACATGGTCAAGTACTTGGAATAGCAAAGAAAGAAGCAGAGTACCTTTTATCCATAGACACAGTTGCTAACCACATCTGCACATTATTTTGGGACAAACTCCCAAACTGCTTTTGCAACTGGACTCCATATTCATTCAACTACATGGACAGAGTTGGTCCAGTACAGTGATAAGCTGTCCGGACAGCCCAACGGGAGGCTTCCTCCATGTCCTCTGGAAGGACAGAAGATGGGTGGCTCAGGACTACTCATCCTGGAGCAGATGTAGCTACTCGATACTTGCTGGGGTTCAGCTCCCTCATTTGTAGCAACTGCCTAAGGATACCTAGGCACTTTGAGAGTATGGTATTTAAAAGTTAATTCTTGTGAATAAAAGAATTTAGAGCAGTGAATCTGAAGTACCATCAGTCATGCTCCAAAATCTACTGGAATTGGTGGGAGAATCAAATCTTTTACTTGGTCTATAGCTACCTCTGTTAGACTTCAGACACAGGTATGCTTAGACCACTGCTGTTGACCAGGACATGCAGATCAATCAATGCTTGCAACGACTAACATGAACTGACAAGCTCCTCCTCCCACGTGCGCTTTGTGAACTAGAAAAACAAGAATTTCCCCATCTCATCCACAGTCTTGCCCAAAGGTTCCTGTTCTTTCCTCCACGGCCCTTCTGTATTTGTCCCACAGAAACAAAACTCCCAGAGGAATTCTGAAGGACCTGATCCTGTGTGAAAATGTCAATTTAAAATTGCTCTCTCGCATTCTTGGCAAGCACCCAGATATGAACCACATGTCTGGTGGAGGAATTTGGCCCACAGACTGTTTTTAATTAAACGCTTGTCTACTGATATTAAACTGAACTTCAGTGGCATAAGAATGCCGCAAAAGCATTCATCCTAAATGAAATTATTTCCTATGTAATTTACAAACTTTATTTGTTCAAACTGGAAGAATTCCACGTGTTAAAACAACAACCACTTAAACATTTAAAGTTGAAAAAATGCCAAATGATAGAAAATAGTCACAGAGAAATCCTCATATTTCATTTTTGAGAATAATATTCAAAAGAAAAAAAAAAAAGCTGTTGAGATACTTTATTAACAACTAAGCTAACTCCAGCTACCAGCAGGTCTGTTCTTGTAAAATTATAAATCCATTATCTTTGTAGGCATATGAGAGAAGAAATCAGGCCTGAAAACAGTATTTGAAAGGATGCAAAATAGTAAACATCACTTATAAAATCTGATATTCACTTAAATCCAAACAATATGAAATCTATTCACTTTTCTTAAGTAGCAGAAACAACTGCAAATCCTTTTGTTGAAAATCCATTACTTGAACTCTGATTTTACTGGCTAACAAAGCAATTAATTCACCTGTCCAGATTGCCATTACTGTATAACAACTACTGGTACTTTTGCTGCGCAGGCAGCAAAAAAATGAAAAGGAGACTCATGCACCCACTCCCCGTGCTCACGCTGTCTGCTAACACAGGCTTCAACTAGTTATATTTCATCTTAAATATTGAGAAGTTCAAGGCAATTATTTTACAGCTATTCTAGATCCAAAACACAAACGACCTTTCTTTAGAACAATATTCAAGCAAGCTTTTCCCTAATTATCAGTCTCGCTGTTTCTACGTTCATGCTTTAAATTATAGAAACAAACGAGAGCATTCCCTATCACCAAAATATCACTGTCTAAAGAGATGTGTTAAATCATTCCTGTTCAAAAAAGAGGTATCTAATCTTTAAGAAAAACATTAGACTAAAGGGGATACGCAGGTTAAAACTTATATTTACACAAAGATATATTTTACTGCAAAAAAGTAAAGTATATAACAAGACATGTCTAACTACTGTAGGTTCTTTTTAAATATCCTTCACTCAGATTAAACTCTGCTAAAATGTGCATAGACCAAGGCATTAGAAAAATTCAGAAGACTTCTTATTTTATTATTTTTGTAAAAACAATCTTGAAAATTTTATATTGTCTAGATTTACAAAGTCCTGTAACTTGTTCATCGGTACTTATGTGGGTGGATTCATCATTGCTGCATGCGTGTACTGCATGAACTGCAAGTGACCTGCAGTTCAGTCAATGCTGCTGTTCATCACTTAAAATTCTCAAATTTAGTTCCCTTCCCCCACAAGAAAAATATATAAAAGTTAAAATTAAGGCCAGTGTTAAAGAGCACATCTTGTCTTCCAGCTCTAATAATTGCAGAACACTTTCCATACAGGAGACCTTTCACCTGGATTTTCTTAATTAACTCGGAGAAACTAGAATCAGATTTTATTAGTATACAGCCTTAATTCTCAATACTTTTAGCCTGTGAGAAGCAATTTTACAAAGAATTAGACTCTCTGTCCTTCTGCACATGTGCCAAAATCTCGCTACTCTATATACAGTACAGAAGACAATCAGTCTGGACCACAGTTAGTCCCATCATTCTCAGCGTCAGGGGATGAGAAATGTATGAGGTGGCACTATTAAAAAAATAGCTTACGACAGACTAATTGGATCCTGTACAGATAAAGATTTCTCATGATCAAAGCAAAAAATAAAATCAAACAGCCACCATCTCCAAACCCCCCACCAAAAATCACCCACAACAGAACTTTGATGTCTCTGTGAATAATTCCACTGAAAGAATAAGGGGAAAAAATCTCTTGCAATTAATCTTTATACCACATTGATAAAGGACAGAAAGGATTGCCTTGCAAGTAATACTCATAGCACTCTTCCTCAGAGCTGTTTCAAAGTTTTTTTCACTTGCATTGTATCTTTCATCTTGTTCTCTTTCTCGCCTAAGGAAGAGTTTGGTGTTTCAAAATCTCCATCACCAAATCAGCCTGTTGAACCCACTGAAAAGACCAATAATGTTGTTGTTCTTGTATAGATGCCAAATTTGTATTGTCAGTTATCAGTTAAAATTATAAAATGGGTTATGAAGATGAGTAGACCAAATACATACTTGCTATGAAAAGATTTTCCAGCATATTTCAAGATTTCAGCAAGTCTTGGTCTTAAGTATCAAGCTGCCTGCATTTGGCCATCAATTTAATTTTTTTCCCCTAACTCTGTTGAGGCACTCATAAGTTGCTCTCCTTATATGGGAGAGAAAAAAAATTGTAATAGACATATAAAAGAGCACAACGTACCTACTTAATTTCATTTTTGTTTGTTTTGTCAAAATAACTAGTCAAGTGTCAAAGAAGCTACAATATATACCTAAAATATGACTTCATACAAAGAACAGGTGAGTGTATAAAGTCTTACAAAGGTACCTACATCAGCAATAATTTTCCTCTCCTCCTGCCTTTCAGAGGAGATGCATTACTGTTAAGCTTCACTGAGACTTATTATTGTATTTCTAGCATCCCTTCCCTCTGGCTGGTTAGTGCAATGATAACGTTTGAAATAGCCCATGCACTGAAATTATTACCAGCCACTCTGCATGAGTCCCAGAAGATGCAATCACTCTAATGAGCAATCACAGTATCCACTGGTCTCATATGCCCGGTCCCTAGCAGCTGAAGACTTGCACACCATCTTCATCACTGAGACCAACAGACACATCCTCCTCTACCTCCTCATCAAGCTGAAGGCTTCCAAATGAGTACTTATTTCTAGGCATGGGAGAGGAACTCAGCACAATAGGATTTCCAAACACCAGGGGGTGAGTGAAGGGGTTAATGATTTCTGAGTCAGAATCACTAGATTCTGTCCCACTGCTGGTGGACACCTCCATCATCTGGATTGCAGCCATGTGATCCATCACACCACTGGCATGCAGCGACTGCATGACGGGGCTCTGCTTTGACTGTGCCCCAGCTGGCATACCGTTGGCCATCATTTTGCCTTCTGGATAAGACATCTTAGACACCCCGCCTCCTTTACAATGTCTTTCTGACCTATACTCCTGCCCAGGGGTTGAGGATATCTGGCTCAAGATAAATGGATCTGTAACTGACTTATTGCAGAGATTTGGGATTTTCTGTGCACGAGGCCGTTGAGAACCTGGAGAATATCTGCCATACCCATGGCAGCTACCGGCATGGTTATCCTCCTCCCCAGTCCTCACCCCGCAGTCATGCCCATTTTCTGACACATAACCCTGAGAGCCAGTTCTACTCAGGCTCATATTAGGGCTTGACCCTTTGCTACTGGGAGGCAATGGAGTGGCCAGCGGACTACGGTTCCCTGGCCCTCTAAACATTTCATCAACCAGTGAGCTGTGCCTTGGCATCCTGGGGCTTCCCCCAGTGTAGAAGGAGAAATTAGCTGGGTTATCATCAAGGTACTCTTCAGAGAGATACTGGAAAGACTTTATAGAGGCTGAGGAATCCCTGTATCTAGTTCTATTGCGATTTTCATCTCTATAGTGAATATAGGCACCACTGGTCAAATCACCCTCATAATTGTCATTTGTTTGGGAATATGACCGGGTTATTTGTCCTCTGAGGAGATCATACTCGCTATCTACATCACTGCAGTCAATGAAAGGAATGGAGGTGCTGCTGCCATGAGCAGCCCTGGAAGCTGGACCTGTGCTTGGTTGCTGTGACTGAGGTCTGTTCTGCTGCATCCTGTCCTTAGCAGCCTCCTCTTCTTCCTCCACTGTTGACACCACTGCTCCATCCACCTTTCTGCCTTCCTTTGGGCTCTTCTTCAAGGAAGGGCTCTTGTGCTGTCCAGTGTCTTCTGTTGAAGCCTTCAATTCCTTCCCTTGTCGGCAGCTCTGCACTGCTGCAGCATCATTGTCGTCTCCATAGGCAAAGCTAGAGCTCTGGAAAGATAAAGGAGGGAAGGAAGGAGGAGACAAAGGGGGAGGGAGGGGTGGGAGGGGAAAGGTTTGGGAGGGGAGGGAGTCAGAGGGAAAAGGCTATGTGTAATTATGCACCAGAATTTTGCACTGCATCTTGCAGCAACATAGGACTCTCTTGAAAGTGGAGGCGGTAACCCAAGCTTCAGAAGGAATTAGAAGGAAAAAAAGAGGTCTCTGATCTTAAGAACAGAAAAATACATAAGCTAAGCAAAGGAAAAGAAGGCAGACAGAACGTAGTGATATGTTAAAAAGGGGAATTTGAGGTGTTTCAATGCCCTAAGGCATCCATCAACACTAAGAACATCAACCTGTTTGCACTACTCTGAGAAGCTGGAGGGACAAAAAACATAAACGCGTAAGACAGATTTTGCACAGCCTACTTAAATAAACTAAAAAAGCTGTGTGTGGGCTTTTGAACAACCCACATTCAATCCCTGGAGCATACCTGCCACTAATTCCTGGGCTGACTTTTCTGCACACAGAAATATGTTGCATCTGCCCAGTAGCCATGTTCCATCTACCTGAGCTTCTCTTAGCAATATTAAAATACTAAAAGACATTTGAAAAGCCCTGTCTGTATAGCAGAATTCTCTGAAGTTCTTAGATTTGCAGGAATGAGAGAGCCCATGAATATCAAAAGGAAGCAATGCAAGGTGAAGGTACAGGTAGCATGCTTAAATACATTAACCTAGTAGCTTGCTCCTGCTATTTAAGTTCTACCTAATGTAAGATTATGTGGTTAAAGGTTCGCCTCCACAAACACAGATGAGCACAGAGAAACACTATCAGGTGGAGGAACCCCAATAACCTAGTCAAGGAAATGGAGGCCCCTGACCCAGCTCCTCTGGGGGCTGTCCCAGTGGAGCCATCAGCCCATGGTCTGGGTGTGTCTGAGATGCCAGCAACCGGACAGACCAGAACATGTGCATGTTGATTGGGTGGGCAGGTCAATGTGCAATTGCTAGCAAACATTAAACTGGACTAGTTGGTGAGTAGGATAAGAGAGTTAGGAGCCAAGTATTGGAGCAGCCGTAAGTCAGGCCAGACACTGGAAAGGCCATGGAGCCTGGGGCCAAGTACTGGTAATGTCATAAGTCTGGACCGGCTACTGGGGAGACACCTTTGCATGTGTGTGTCTGTGCGTGAGGTAACTGGGAACCAGGGGACCCAGCTGTCAGTTACTGGGTAGACGGGGTGTCTAAGATGAATTACTGGAGGAACCCATAGCGTGCGCATGTGTATGTGTGGATCTGAGTACCAGTAATTGGAGCGGGGCCGTGAGCCTTGGGGGCTTGTACATCAGATGCCAGCCACCGGGAGACCTGAGGATCCAGGGGCCCGCTACTGGATAGACTGAGTGTCTAAGATCAGTTGCAGGAGGGATCCATATCATATATACGTATACATATTTTCCGCTAATGAACTTTCGTCCTGATGAGCCGAAGAGTGAAGCAGAGTGAGGCCCCTGGCACCATTTGTGCTTGTAGGAGTGCTGTTTTCTGTTTGCATTTACCTGTGTGGCTGGCTCTGTATATATATATAGTGTATGTCCATTTACGCAGGTGCCTGTAGTGACTGCATGCTCAGCCTTACTACTAGCTGGACCTGGGAACATGCAGCTGCTGCAACCTCACCACTACCAAGCTACTAGATTTGCAAACACATAACAGCTATTAACATAAGACAAATACATTAGGTATCTACCAGAGATAATGGCTTAAAAGTCCACAGCTGTAATTCTTCTGAGGAAATAATTTTTCTCCTCCCTGGTTAATACAACAAAACACCTTGTCATGGGCAACCAAGACTCCCTAAGTGAACGAAAAGAATTGAACTCTTCCCAGATGTGATAACCAGCTACAATCCAGCAGTAACACAATCTGCAATTTTTCAGATGGCCATTAATACAGCTCAGAGAAGCTCGCTGTTTATATTTGTCTGGAAGCAATGCTGTTCCACAGTGGAAATGAACCTGTTCCACTTGCAGAACATAAAACTTATGACACCCAGGGCTCCTCAGCTCCCAGTTAAATGCAAAGTGAACAGAAAGCTATGGAGTTTCAAAACAGCAATCAGTGGAGGGTAATCTAACAAGAAATGTTTGAAAGGCATGATCCATGGTTTCATCAACATCACTGACTTGTTTTGGCACCTCTGTATGCTGTTCTGAAGGCTGTGCAGTCAGACTCCTGATGGAATGAATCTTGCTGTGTTTCCTGGAGATAAAAGGAAAATCACAGTAAGAAGCCATTTCAGTTTTTTTCTACAAATAGGAATCGAGAGACATGCATCCTTTAAAACAAAACCTTTGAATAGCAGCTTTCATAAAAGTTTGCTCCCAAACAGATTAACATTCTTCTTTTCTGTAAAATTTAAATGTGCTACGTGTTGTGGACTTACCATTGTAAGAAAAGGGAGAGGCACTGAAGCAAAAATGGTCTATCACCAGGACATGAGTCATAAGCAATGGACTGTTGTCATGATCTTTGTGGCATTTTAGCCACTACTTTCAGCTCACCATGAGGAAGATGAGTTCAGATGGAACTGGCTCTAGCAAGTTGGAAGCTTTCCCTGGAGATCTCTCCCTTAAGGTTGGCTATACCTATTTGTGTTACTTTCACTTTTATTCTGAGGTGAATATGTCTGTTCACATACATTAATCACATCGCACCAAAGAGGGTGCAAATCAGCATGGGAGGAAGTTACCTGTGATGGTAGGACACTCACTGCTGAAAAACAGATTGAAGACTATTGATTTTAAGTGAACTATAGGTTATGCCAACTTCCGTCAAAACATTCAGGACCAAGGAGATTATTATACAAGTGATAAACTGTCAAACCAGCAAAGAAGGAATTTTTTACTTGGACTGGAGCAAGATCTTGGACAAGATCTTAGAACATAACTAACTGGAAATCATGACTTTTCTTTGATTAAAACATACTGGGATAATTCATTTATTTCCTCTCACCTTTCAAACTGCACTTTTTTGTGCCCTCCTTCTTTAACGTAGTCAAGAACTTGCTTCTGGGTCCGACCACTGGAAGAAAACCACAGTTAAAATATTTAATACAATATACCACCTGGTCATCATAAACATGTATGTGGCCTGGATATGAAGTCACAGCAACCAGAAAAGTATTTGTCACTATCAGCAGAAACTCATGTAAGATCATAACGAAGGGGATCTGGTCAGATACACACAGATTTTTATAATTTTGTATGTTACTTGCCTCTTTTTTTTGCTATGGAGCTACTTTTTGATGCCATTTCAGAACTGCTTAAATTCAGCTGTGTGCCCTTTACAGGGTACTACATTACAGAGAAGTCACCACAATAGAAAGTGAAGCAGGGGTTAAGTTTTCCTCTCATGAACAAAAAACATTCTTGAATCCTTTTGAGTCAAATACCAGCCTTACCTGGTACCAGTAAGTCCTGGAACCAAGATGAAAACCACTGAAATGCATTTAATGACTCGATTGCTACTATTAAACACATCAACTAAGCATACATACGTTTTCTGTAGAGATTTAGGCTGGAAATCCCTCTTCCTCGTTCTGCTACAGGCTGTGAAATAGTGAGAAAGTCCAGCACTTCCTATTGTGCAAAGTTATAAACTCCAAAGGGAACTGAGAGCAGTGAAGGAAAGCCACACCGCAAGAATGCTCAACAGAGAGCCAAGTCCTTCCTGTTCATTAGGGGCTTTCAACTAACTGAATTATCACAAGGCCCGGAAAAAGTTACTGAATGTATGTAGCACAGATCACAGTGAGTGGAGGATGTAGCCAAAACCTGCTCTCCAAACCAGGAGGCAAGTTGAATGCACCTACAGTCTTCTATTTACTCAGGCAGAAACTTAACTAGTTATAGCTTGTTTACCCCAACACAGGTTCTTCCATCTTAATTAATTTACTTTGCAGGCAGGAAACAAAGCGGGAATAGACCTAGAATGGCCATATTTACTATGTTCTTGTGCAAGGCAACTAGAGTGTATGGTTTATCTCAGCAAAGAGGGTTTCTGGCTGTTCAGCTTATATCAGCTTTGGAAACAAAATAAACTGTATGAATAAAAGGATTTTCCCCCCGGCATATGCAATGCAGTATCTACAATGAGGTTTCTGCCAGTGTAAGAAAAAACCCCAATAACCCAACGATTAAAAACTTTTCTACAGCTTTAACAATATCGCAGGTAGACGTAGTCGTCCCTCATAAATCCTTTGCAAGCATAAAGGTCTCAGTATAGAGACAAGCCATTGCTTTTAACTGCATAGAGATGGGTTTACTACAGGGACATGCAATGAAAAGACAAATCTCTACGCTGATACACAGGAAAGATCCCATCCTAGAAGCAGAAGATGCAAAGAGTGCCAAAAAGTTGGTAGCTAGTGTTGCTTAGGACACAGGTGGATTTTCTTATGCGAAACGAGCTGGAATCTATGTACTTTATATCTTACCTCCAGAAAGCTACTTTGCAACAGCTACTACAAAATTAATGCAGGCTTTTTCCCCTACAGAGTTCTTTGCAGTGTTCTGGTTGAGAAGATGCAACTGAAAATATAAAGGAGCAAACTACAATGGAAAAAAGGGGAGCTGAAAATAGTAGGTTTAATCCTAGATCATTATGGATGTGATTTTGAAATAGGGAGGCAAGAAAGGTGGAAAGAAGAATGCAGGTCTTACCTGAACCTAAATGATGAACCTCTAGAAAAAAGAACAGGTTTAGGCTTTGGTTTAGGTTCCTCAAAAAGCCTGAAAAAGGCATGATGTTCCACACAGATCTTCCAGAAAGACTTGCAAAAATCTCGACTGGCCATAAGGAATTCCAGAGTGTCCTGGAATGAACTCTGAAAATTGAGATAGCATTTGCAATGTAAGCAAGCAAGCAACATACGTTACAGAGATGCATTAACAAAGCAGATGCTATGCTATTAAAAAAAAAGGAAAAAAAAAGCTTTTTCCCAACTCATTTGCTTTCAGGCTTAACAGGCCCTATCCTTCCCACTTTGAGACATCAATAGTCTGCCTGGCAGTATCAGAGCTATTCCTCAAACTTCCTTTCACTGACAAATATGACAGATACAAAGCAGTGGTCTTAACATTAACAAGAAGAGATGGCTTACATGCTGTAACTTAAGAATTGATGATATAATACCAGAGTTGCAGCCAGACATTCCATTTACATTTCCTTTGCTAGGACTGCTCACCTGAGATGCCAGGTTGATGCATGCAGTACCAACAGTGAACATAAGCAATTAATTAAAAAAAAAAAAAAATCTTGAGGTGATAAAAATGTATTTCTACATGATTAGAAATTTACCAGATAACCTTTTGTCAACTTCATCAATTCCTGACAAGGACTTACATTCACATCAGGCCGTAGTTTGATGAGAAAACGTTTCCTCTTGAAGCTCAGCTTTCGAACCTTAGCCCAGTTGAAGGCGTTGATCTTGGTGTGACCCTACAGAGAACAATGCCAGCAGAGTTTAAGCATTCCAGATCTGAATGGAGAAATCTAAACTGCTAAAGAAAGCTTGTCATAAATTAATCGTCTATTCACTTAAAATTATGGTATTTCTTATCATTCATCTTCTGATAATACAAACCATAAGCATCTAGTGCCGTGACTGAAGGCATGTACTTATGGTTAAACTCTTGCATATTTATAGGACTAGGTATGCTGAGTTGATGTGAAAGTCTCTGACGCAGTACAGGGTGGCCCAGCTTTGCCCAGATGATATCTAGTTCCACTATGCAGACTCAGATTTTCAGCGGACTAAGTCACCTCCCAGCAGTGCCTCCTTCTCTTTCCACCAGCTACAGAGAATGCAGGGAATCCAGACACATAACGTCACCTCACTTTGATGGGGTAGATTTCCTTCCTCTTTGGCCTCTTTCCTTTGCCTCTACAGGGCAAATTAAACACCCCTTTAAATACTACTTAACTGGGGGGAAAAAACCAGCAACTGAAAGTTTTGTATTGGAAGTACAAAATACTGGGAGCATTTTGACCTTTCATAGGGAGCAAGAGAAGTAAAAGGAACCTAAATAAATTACTTGTCTCTGAAGAGTCACAAAATGCTTTTCTCAAAAAGAAAAAGCAACCAAAACCCAGAAGCAAACAGAAAGTCTGAGAGAAATTATCTTCAAAATACTACAATTCCCAGTGACTGCATCACTAGCCCCTACCCCCTAGAAGTCTCTTCTTAATCTATGTTAGAAGGTATTTGAGGTATTATTTTAAAAAATTAATTAAAGTAGTTTGTTCAATAAAGACTTCAATACAAACATGCCTACAGCGCAGAGCATAAGTTTCACAGAGCTACTACAGGATTACTAAATGCAGAAACCCATGCCGATTTGGGCGCCGTCACCAGACGGACGTAGGAGTAATGACAGTGTGATGATCTCTGCTAAGTCAACCTGCTGTCTAAGAATCACATAATTAATCTCCCTTAGAATATTCAGCAGCACTGACACTGATTTCTAAATAAATGGCAGGCTTTAAAGCAAGTCTGTCTGAGTGCTGCCTATGCCATTTGTGAGGGAACCTTTATTTTCCTTGAGGTCATTCTAATGAGGTCTTCATATTTCAATTTCTCTCAGTTACATCCAAAATAAAAAGATGGACTTAAGGCTCTTGCCCTATGAAGTGCCTGAAGGAACCCCTCAGCCTACTACCAGATGTCAGCTGCTGGGCAGACTCCAGCAAGTCAGAGCCTGACCTGAGCTTCCTTTTCAGTCTTGAAGCTTGATTCAGCAAAATTTCCAAGCTTTTCTGAAAGTTCAGAAAAAAACTGTTTTGAAAGTCCCAAACACATTAGGACAAGAAGAGATGACTGAGTTTGAGAGCTTTACAAATCAGGCCTTGGGCCTTCGTGCAGCAGCTGCATCTTTACAGGAGGATCCCAGCTGTCTGCTGGGACTTAGCGAGGTCTATGCTGTTTTGTGTGGACACGTACTTCCAGCTGTAAGACAGTCTTAATTTATAAAGCTTTGCAATTCATTAATTCAGCTGATGAAAATAGTGTGGGGGAGCAAGGGAAGGGCCTGAACATACAATTATTTGAGTTATGTGCGTTTCTAACAACATCCTGGTGTTCTCATGGTTCAAGCTATGCTTCAGTTTTGGGGTTTAGCAACCCATGTAGTTGAGGAGCATTGGGTTTTTTATCTGTTTTTTAATTTAGATCTTGAAGCATTTGGGTCAGACATATTTCTGCATTTGTTGCTGTTGTTTCTTCTTTATAAAAGGACTCAAAGTACTATAAGGTTGGAAACACTAGTATTTTAACTGAACAGTTAAAATGAATAGCCTTTTCTGACATTTGTAAAAATGGACATTCTAAAGAACAGTTTACTTACTGTTTTTAACAGTGAGGTAAGTGGCATTTAGGTTAGGAAAGCCAAAGCCCTGATAGAAATTAGTCTGGCCAGGGATGTCAAGGACAACAAGAAAAGCTTCTATAGGTATGTCAGTGATAATGGGAGGAGGAGGGAAAATGTGGGTCCCCTCTGGAATGAAATGGGTGACCTGGTTACCCAGAATATGGAGAAGGCTGAGGTACTCAACGACTTCTTTGCCTCAGTCTTCACTGGCAAGTGCTTGAGCCACACTGCCCAGGTCACAGAAGGCAAAGGCAGGGACTGGGAGAATGCAGAACCACCCACTGTAGGAGAAGATCAGGTTCAAGAATATCTAAGGAACCTGAAGGTGCACAACTCCATGGGACCTGATGAGATGCATCCGAGGGTCTTGAGGGAACTGGCGGATGAAGTGGCCAGGCCACTCTCCATCATATTTGAGAAGTCCTGGCAGTCTGGCGAAGCTCCTGCCGACTGGAAGAGGGGGAACATAACCCCCATTTTTAAGAAGGGGAAAAAGGAAGACCCAGGGAACTACAGGCCCGTGAGTCTCACCTCTGTGCCTGGCAAGATTATGGAGCAGACCCTCCTGGAGACTATGCACAGGCACATGGAAAATAAGGAGGTGATTGGTGACAGCCAACATGGCTTCACTAAGGGCAAATCGTGCCTGACAAATTTGGTGGCCTTCTATGACGGGGTTACAGCGTTGGTGGACAAGGGAAGGGCAACTGACATCATCTACCTGGACTTGTGCAAGGCATTTGACACTGTCCCGCACGACATCCTTGTCTCTAAATTGGAGAGACATGGATTCAATGGATGGACCACGCGGTGGATAAGGAATTGGCTGGATGGTCGCACTCAAAGAGTTGTGGTCAATGGCTCAATGTCCAAGTGGAGAACGGTGACGAGTGGTGTTCCTCAGGGCTTGGTCCTGGGACTGGCACTGTTTAACATCCTTGTCAGCAACAAGGACGGTGGGATCGAGTGCACCCTCAGCAAGTTTGCCGACGACACCAAGCTGTGTGGTGTGGTTGACATGCTGGAGGGAAGGGATGCCATCCAGAGGGACCTTGACAGGCTGGAGAGGTGGGCCCATGTGAACTGCATGAAGTTCAACAAGGCCAAGTGCAAGGTCCTGCATGTGGGCCGGCACAATCCCAAGCATGACTATAGGCTGGGCGGGGAATGGATTGAAAGCAGCCCTGAGGAGGAGGACTTGGGGTATTGATTGATGAGAAGCTCAACATGAGCCGGCAGTGTGCGCTTGCAGCCCAGAAAGCCAAACCACATCCTGGGCTGCATCAAAAGAAGTGTGACCAGCAGGTCGAGGGAGGTGATCCTGCCCCTCTACTCTGCTCTCGTGAGACCCCACCTGGAGTACTGGACCCCCACTGGAGTACTGTACTGGGGCCCCAGTACAGGAGAGACATGGAGCTGTTGGAGCGAGTCCAGAGGAGGGCCACGAAGCTGATCAGAGGGCTGGAGCACCTCTCCTATGAGGACAGGCTGAGAGGGTTGGGATTGTTCAGCCGGGAGAAGAGAAGGCTCTGGAGAGACCTTCTAACAGCCTTCCAGTACCTGAAGGGGCCTACAGGAAAGATGGTGAGGGACTGTTTATCAGGGGGTGTAGTGACAGGACAAGGGGTAATGGGTTCAAGCTGAAGGAGGGTCGATTTAGATTAGATGTTGGAAAGAAATTCTTTACTGTGAGGGTGGTGAGGCACTGGAACAGGTTGCCCAGAGAGATTGTGGATGCCCCCTCCCTGGAAGTGTTCAAGGCCAGGTTGGATGGGGCTTTGGGCAACGTGGTCTAGTGGAGGGTGTCCTTGCCCATGGCAGGGGGTTGGAACTAGATGATCTTTGAGGTCCCTTCCAACCCAAACCATTCTATGATTCTATGATTTTGGATGCTAGTAGACATAAGTTCATCCGAAGTGAAAGCAGTTTACACCAGCTGACTATCTGTACCTTCACAACTGTAAAGCCCAATTTGTTATTTATCTAAGGGGAACTGCACAACAACAATTTGATAAATTTACTAATGATGCTTCATGAATATTTACTAGGCTGACAGGGGTAAGAGGGGAGACGAAAGAAATGTAAGGAAAATACTTTGGATCTTGTAGGGAAAGAAGCAAGATTAATGGATTCAGCAAAGACAGAATGGCCAAGGCTGGTCAAGAAGATTGTAAAATCTCTGACAAAGTAACGCTACAGAGAGCTTACATTCACTTCCTACATCCTTCTTCATGTACTCCGGTTTTCTGTTGTTTCATTTGTCCCTGCTTCACACCCATTTAGTATGCCCCATGCCTGCAAGACCTCCCTGCTCCTAATATGTAGGTGTCAGCATGACCGACTTGTAAATTGTGAGCTGTGGATCAGTTTGCACCTTGAACAGCATATTGTAGCTGCAGATGGAGATCTACCCTGTGCATGCAAATGAGGTAAGAGTCCCTGGAAGTGAATGACCTAATGCAGCTATAAAAGGTTTAAGGTCATTGTTAGAAAAAATTTGGAAGTTACTGTTTTTTCCCAACCAAATTCTCTTAGACGTGGCTGAGGTCCTGAATTCTTATTGCTGTAAGAAATCTCTCTGCTTTATAAAGTACAAAGTCATGTCCTGAGCAGCTCTAACCTGAAACACCAGAATGCCTGTGTTGGCAACAGCCAGGTTGATTTTTGTCCCTTCCCTGTCCTTGGCTGGATGCAAGCGTATTCCATACATCTCCAGCCGACGGGCAATCTCCAAAAGCTGGAAGTCAGACTCTGCTGGTGTCTGTCCCCTTGAGAAAGAAAGCAGAGAAGACATACAAATTCTTCACACCTTTTAATAGAGATCAACAGGTCCTCCAGAGAACAAAGAGACATTTCATCAAAGAGACTGAAATCTGTCAGATGTATAATATACGTATGGTTTTTCTATGTCCCCAGATTTCTATCACCTAGAACAACAATTTTCTCTTAGTCTAAACCAATACCAAAGAATCCACAGATTTTATGGCCTACTAGAAATTTTGATCACTCCAATTCTGAGACACCTGATACAGCCAGATTTTGAACCATTAACTTTAACACAATTTACTACCTCTCTTTATATTTTCCATTGGAAAAACATGCTATATTCCTTTAAAAAAATAATAAATCATAAACAGAAGTATGTAAAGAAGTTGTTCATTATAAAAGTGAATGCAATACCAAAATGAAGTAAAACAGAAGACATAAAACTTGGCAACCCATAAGCACTAAATTAATCATGACAAAATTATGCAAGTATTTACTATCACTGCTATAGAAGTCCTTACCACTCACATCTAATTCAATGTAGTTCAAAATGAAACTGTTCAAGTCTTGAAGTGTTCTCAAAAGCAAAATAAAACCTTCCTACATCTTATTTGTAATTCTTTTAACCATCTTCTTACTACTAGTCTTTTCTCCAGGCCTTAGGATACCAATTTGCACCATCATCTTAAATTATATTTCCCCCAAATCCCTAATTCTGCAAGCACTTTTTTTGCTTTTCCTGAAATTATCATTAAACCCGTTCTTCACCCATCTCTAAATACAGTGTGGAAAGGTGAAAAGGCAACATTTAGTGTCCTTGAAATCCAGAAGACTGCTGTCAGAAGTGCCTGACTGATCAGTCAACATTTCCAATCATACCTGCATGCACAAAATCAGCAGTGAAGCATTCTGTAGGAAATAGACTGTAAAATAAGGGCATGCTTGAATGAATATAAAAATCATTTGCTCTTTAAACATCTTGTTATGATGACGGGCGAAAGGCAGGAGTAACTTTCAGGAAATTCATAGGCTTGAACATTTTTTGAGAAGTAACCTTTGAGAAACGCAGAGGTCCAAATCTCTTTTGTGGTTATGATCTATCATACAGTTAGAACTACTCTAAAGGAAAAGGTGGCCAATAACAAGAACAAAAACATCTTACATGTGGCTACGGTGAAATTCCATGATTTTGTCTTCTAGTGCTTCTTGCTGAGGTATATACTTGTTCTTCGCTAAGTGTTCACGATCTATGGTTTCATCAAAATCCCCAATCTCAGCTATGGAGAATTTTAAGAAAAGTCTATTAAAACATTATGTTAAATCTGAATTATTCGGGCAATCCAAAAGGTGCAGACAGCTGGGAAGAGGGCAGAGAAGCAAACATAATGTCTTGCAAGCTGTGTCATGGTTTTATGATTCAGATTCCCGCTACGTTATTTTCCACACATTCCTCCCTTCTCCTCCGTGTTAGTATCCAATATGTGAGAAGAAGCGCAAGGACTCCTCCCATCCACCACAACCAGGTAGCTGTTGGATGTTGACTAAGCAAATGAAGTCAGCACAGTGCTCCCTTGACCTGTGTGTGGGATAACGGGGCAGGAGGTGACAGGGAGGACAGCACTAATCCCACAGAACTCATCCACCTCTCATACACATGGGGTGGTCAGGTGCCTTTCCCTGGAGCAGCCAAGCACAAGCTTCCTCCCCAGGCCCATGCCCCACGGTGTAATCTTTGGGGAAAATCTGAAGAGAGATGGTTTTGTTTGCTTGTTTGAATGTAGGCATGTATTCCACCTCATGGGGTTACGAAACATTTGTCTTCCTCTAATTTTGCAGCAGTTTGAGACACATTCTGTCTCCCTCCTCCTCAAAGTCGCTCCCATCTGCTGCAGTTATTCAATACCGTGTGTGCAACAGTATGTCACACCCACCTTCCATTTTGCAGCCCATTCAGTGAGATTTCCTTTTTTTGGAGGGGGGAGGGGGGGGGCGCAGTGGGGAGGGGCAGGCAATCTATGTGTGGGTGCCAGATTACTATCTTGTTGCCTGCTATTCTTGGAATGCCTCTGAAAATCTTGCTATTAGCTTTTTCACTGAACAGCATAGCAGCCTCTGCCTGCAAACGTGCTGGAATAATACCAACAACGCTACAACAAAGGCTGCTACCTTAATAATGTCAGTGAAATTAAAATGCAACACCCTGAAATTAAATCCAGGTTGCAGTCAAGACATGTTGCACAGTTGACCTACGATGTCACAGACCCAAGCTTAGATCCTTGCCTTATCCTCACGTCAGTTCTGCCTATGTAAATGATCCCTTAATCCAGTTCTGTCCAAAATAAGCTGGTTTAGAAAACAGAAAGGTTTCAGATGATGTTTAAAACACTGCAGGTGATTTCTGACAAAAGTTTGCCTGGGATCAGATGTACCTGCAAATGTGGACGGGGAGCAATAACCTTGTGTAGGCAGGGAAGATGAGGACCAAAGCATCTATAAATGACAGAGCAGTAACCTTTCAACCCAAATTGCCTGCAGCCACACGATGTCTTTTTATACTGTGGAGGTCAGAGGTGGAAAAGAGTTGATAACTGAGACTGTCTGATTTCCACCCCCTCCCTCATCGCATCTGCTCCGAATCATTCCTTGAGACAGCAGAAATACTACAGAATCTTTGAGAATTCTCCTTTGTAAATTCTCCCTTTCATCTCCATCTCAGAAACAGCTCCCTCACTCCAGTTTTACTTGCCCCAATGTCACAAATCTTTAGGGTGTGTTTTTAACCCTAACTCAAATGAAAGGCAAGTTTCTTTTCTTTACTGAAGCCATAAGCCCACCTAAGTTTCAATACCTCAAATAATGTGGGCCTTGATTCTTTAAAACGTAGCTCATACCCTGTACGTCCTTGTACATGGATGGACTTCAATCACGTTCTGTAGGGCTTTCTTCAGAGCCAAGAGTACAGAAGACTCTTACTTCACCGCTACATGATTTCTATAAAGTTCTCTGCATTTGCCAACTGCAAATTCACCATCAAAATTGTCCTCCTGGCTTTCAAATTACTTCTGAATTTGTTCTCTCTGACCTCATACTCAACAGCTTTTCCTTCTCTCCTTAGCCCCCTTTTCCATCTTAAATGCCTTTCTAGTAGCACTCCTTCTAGAATGAGAGGGAGTTCTATTTTGAATATTGTCAGCCTCACATACAACTCTTCTTTAAAATCTTTTCATGTGTTTTAGCCTAAGATTGATTTCCACTGATGCTCCCTTTTCTCTTACCTTACAAGTGTGTTACACCATGCTGTATTCTGTCTGCATTAGCACTTCTGATATGGCTCATGCTTTGTATTTCAGCTCTTTTCCTTTAAACAATCCATCTTCTTACTTCACACACTTACTTTACCGCATCATTTGCGGTATCAGTGTCCCCTCACTTCTAACACTTTCTGTAGTGCTTTTAAGGTTTTTTAAAATAGAACGTTTCAAATATAAATTTCATTCTGTAATATACATGCTAGTTTAACAGAAACCTATTTGCTGTCATATTATTATTTCATATAAATAACAGCCTATAATATTAACATAAGCTTGTACACATAATATAATGGGCCTCCTGGAATCAGATATCCCCCATGGAAACCACTCGTAGGCACAGCATCGATAAGACATACAATACCTAACCTCCTGCATTCTCAATCTTTCCACTTTGATATCATTACTCTTATCAGCTGTCTAGTTTTATTTTTGTTACAAACAAATATGTAATACTTCTTTAGCTACTGAATAGTAAGCCAGAAAGAAAATAAATACAAAAGACAGCCCATGTGGGTAAGATACAGCTACAGACGCTTATTTCACAGAAAATGTTCATGAGACACAAGATGGATAAATAAATGAGACAGTCACAAAATTCTAGCAGAGGTTTCTAGCAAACACTGTTACACAAAAAAGAGAGAGAGGAAAAATCATAAACAGCAAAAAAAAAGTCCATGATGAGGGGAAGCAGCACTGCAGGTGCACCATGAGGCACAACATCCCTCCGCCCAAAATGGCAGTTCAGATTCTGTGAATACTCACTCATGCATGACGAATCTCTCGCCTCTCTCCTTCTGACATGATGGAAAAACTCCACTTTTCAGTACAGAAATATCTTACCTTACTCTCCCCGTAAGGAGAGTACTACTTGCATCCTAAAATCTCAGTTCAGAATCACTCCGCACCTCTAGCTCACAAGTGAAGGGGACAAAGAACTAGAAAGATTTCCAATGCATCATGATCATTTCCAGCAACTGAGGAAAATTATTTTATCCAACAGTATAATGCATCTCAGCAGCATAAGAGCAATGGTGGGGATTTGCCATTTTTGCACACTTTAAAATGAATACTTCTTGCTGGCCTGCATGGGTGTGTCAGGGGGAATGGCCAGCTGTATAACGGAGGAATTTTGAAAAAAACACTGAATTAAATTTGAGTTTTACTGTGGGGAGAAGGGAAAGGAAAAAAGACAGCTTGTAAAGGTGAAAGAACATGCTGTATTTTATCCTCTTATGCTGTTGGTTTAGGAAAACAAGCTAGCTGTTGCACTCTGAGCAGTTCAGACACCAGAGCTGTACATGGTTCAGTGAAGAACTCAATTGAGTAATCGACAAGAGATGAGTAAGACATGAAATAGGATCTAAGTCGAAATCATAAGGAGAATAATGCATATAAACTACAAGAGCTTAAGACAGTATGATCATGAAGTAATACCTCACATGAAGAGAGATACATGCATTAGGGTGTCCTCTCCCCAATATCTTTCTTTGGTGCACAGGCATTTAGAAGGAAAACTCACTCTCATAGAATGCAGTGTAACAAATGATACACAATTTCCCCCAAATGATCAAGACATTTTTTCCTGAGATGAAAGGAAGTTAGAACTAGCTTAATCAAGGAAAGAACTACAGTTGGTGTGCTGGACACCACAATGGGAAAAGACACAAAAAGCTTGCTAGGCAAGGATCAATTTTTTAAAAAGTCTGTGCTGCAAAAATACTTGGTTTTAAAATGGTATGAAGAATACAGAATTTCACAGAGGCTGTTGTACAGCTTCTTATTACCACTCAGTCCCACTGGGCAATGATGACAATGGCAAATAGAAAACCATTCAATACCTGCCTTTCCAATAGCAATTGAGGAGAAACTGCCCTAACACTCAAACAGACTATGACGAAGGATAATGAGATTTATCTGTTCATTACTAAAGAGCTTCTGAACGTCTTTGTTGACTGCAATTTCCATACAACAGCATTTCAGTGGAAAAATGCAATACTGAATTGTACAATGACCATTCAAAACAATGGTCTAGTATGACCATTATATATGCTACTAAGTGGTTTTTCCTAATGTTATTCTCAAGATGACTATCTGTAAAGCCTTGAAATGGAAAATATACACTGTGTTTCAAGTGATCTGGAAGCTTAAAGAAGCTTTGATGTGATGAACAAAGTTAATGTATGATTCCGCTGAACAGTCTTATTGTGCATACTTTGCAATTTAAAACAACAACAAAAAAAGCTTAAAATCTGTTGTTTTTTTCCTTCCCTATCAGTTTCCTCTTACGACTGTGATTTAGTCTGGCATTCTAAGTATGTTTATTTACTACGTTCTCTAGACAGCATACAGATCTCCAGGAATTTGAATGCTCTGCTGACAAAGTATAATGAAACAGGAATTCAGAAGAATTCAACCTGTTTGCCACTACCTGCAAAGTTTGCTTTTTAAATGATCCTAGGCAGACTATCAAATGCAGTGTTTTAAAAATGCAAATCCAGTCTCCAGGGGCTCTTCTTTATTTGAAAGAGTAAATTATCTGTATTTGAATGCCATTATACAGAAATATAATTAATCGTCCATACAGCTTAAACCTGTCCCTGCGGCTACTACTTACAGGTACCCCAGCAAAGCATGTCCAATCAATCATCCTGTTTATCCTCCCGGAAAGAAGGAAAAAGGGAACTTACACTGTACTATATGTGAGATTAAGAGGGCAGTGCTGGTATCATTACAGGTTAGCCTTCCCTGTGCCAGGTCCTGCTTCACTTGCAACGCAAATAGGTACCTGTAAAACCAAAGTGAACAAAGAGTTATGCAAAATATGAGGGAAAGAGGGGAAACTATTTCGACGCCAGTTGTGGTTTTGACTACATGTTCCTTCCACTTTTTGGCATCTACAGAAGTGATCTGAATTTCCCAGGTTTAGAGGCTAAATAAAACATAATAGATACTGAATTACAGCCATTAGAGTCTTACATGGTGGCTGCTTTGCAGAACCAAGATATCTCTCTCTTTCTCTCTTCCTCTCCTCCTTGGAACTGGAGCAATGAGATCTGGAAGCGATATGACAGTGGAAGCAAATGTGACAGCTATTAAGTGCTCCGCAACTGCACAGCAAGCAGCACTAGATAATGGAGCTGCTTGTAACTATGAAGAAATGCCAGATAAACAGGTGATTTCGAGTTATCAGTTAGTTCTCGCAGAACACAAGGAGAACTCTAAACTTCCACCTTAGCACTCACCTGGAAATGAGGAGCAAGATCTTGATCGAACAACTCTAGCTAGCTCTGATACTTTTGTGGCCCCATTACCTACACTGCCTGTGCACCAGCCATTTTTAACATATTTGCTTCCAAACCATCTCAGCCACGTATGCCAACTCTACATAGAGAGTGTAAATGCAGAGACATCACAGGTGCACAACATTTTTCCAACGTTTAAATTTCTCCTAGCTTCAACAGGACTTGAAATTGCTTAGTTCCACTCAGCATCAAATTTTTCCCTAGAAAAAAGTGACCTAGCAGTAAGCATTTCTCCTATATGAAACCTGAACTAGTTAGACACCTTAACAAGCCTTCCAAAGACTGCACATCCTCTGGAGAACTTATACTAGGAGATCTCAGCAGTTTATAGCAAGACTAGATTTTAATAGGTTCAGTGACAAGTTCTCATTTGAACAGTGAGTTTCTGAATGAGGAGATGTAGGTAAATTAAATGAAAAGGACAAGCTGAGTACAGAAACATAAGCAGTACATGAAATAATGTAGCATATCTAAATAACATGCTTTTGAAACCTGGAGACATCTGCCTACCCATACAAAATTCACCCTAGTAGAAGAATACAGCACAAAAATATTGTATTCTCTGCTTCTCCAAGTGATGAAGCTATTCCCTGTGGATATGCTTTCACATCCTACATCCTACACACTGCTGCGTACATATATTCAAGTTCCCTAGCATACCCATTTTAAAATCTAACCAAAAAAGTCATTAGGATTCAGAGACATGTCTCCAGGTGCAGAAAGAGATCACCAAAAACCAATTTACAGTTCACATAGTAAGCAACTGATATGCAGAATATCTACTTGGAAACAGAAATGTTTCATTAGTACCATCACACTGTGAGTTTTCATTCATCCCCTTTATTGTTTTTACTCAGTCTTTCAAGTAAATATTCCTTCTTCCTAACCCACTTTTCTACTTTTCTCTGGCCAGGCTAGCAAGAGATATCAATCATTTCTTTCTTTCCATTCCATTGCTCTATTAGTAAAATAAAACAAGACAGAGATAAACACAGAACACCACAAAGGTGGACTTGTTCTTTAATGAAGCAGGTCATAAGGACACAAGAGCTCTTTGTAAAAGAGGACTTCATCTTATGAGAAGATTGAAAGTAAACACGAATAATGAAAATACTGAATCAGAATGGAAAAATGTAATTAAAAAATAGTAATATTGTAGATAAGAAAAAAGACTTGAAGAGCTTCAGTGAAGAAATAGTGCAACAAAACAATGTTTCTGACCAAAAAGGAAGGACCTGCTAATGAGGAAGAAACTTAATAGGTCCCTCACATACGTATTTACTTATAGAGAAATATGACTCTTTATGCCAATGCAGTGTGAAATTCAAAGCTTAATTGAAGTTTTTGAAATGCACTGAAAATAAACACATCTTTAAGGCATTCTTTCTGCATACGTTTGTATCTTTCTCTACTTTCCTCTTACTTTTCATTTTATTCCCTCTCCTTTTCATTCCTCCATCTCTGAAGTCACAGTTCTACCTGTGCAAACCGTTGGCACTTGCGTTGGCTATAGGAATAGGATCCAACGCTGCTGCAACTTGGTAATTCATACAAAACAACTCTCTCCCAAACATGGGTGCAGAATCGCACGTGTCCCTCAGCAGAGGAGTACCCCAGGGCACCAGCACTTGCCTTAGGTCCCTTCCAACACCCCTGCCAAAGGGGCTTGGAGAACTCTGTTGCTGAACTGCCTTCTCTTGGGGTAAGCAAAGCTCTCCCAGGGCCTCAAATCCAGGGAGGCAAAGGACTCCTGCACTCTGCAGAACCTCTCAGCACAGACTGCAACAGAATCTTAGGTGCGTATTTTTCCATTGCATTCAAGGTTGGGGCAAATAACATGAAACTAATACTAAGAGGCACCCATCCATCCTCACCCAGTCATCTCAAATCCCATATTGTCCCCTCTGTCCAAAAGAGATTTAACTGAAAAAAAAAAAAGCTACTAACCTTGTCAGTTCCTCCTGCAGCTGAGCATGGTCAGGTGGGAAGAATTTTACCACAAATTTTACAACAACGTGCTTCGGTCCTAAGGGAAATGTCAAAGGAAGTTAGCAAACATCAGTAACATGCTGGCCAAATTTTATTACGCAGAATGATGTTCAAGGGGTGATTCATGAAACCTGCAGTGCATACATACATGCTAACCTCCTATCCTTTGTTAGTATTCAGGTTATTTAGAAATTGCGCAATAAAATTTACACACAATAAAAGAGAACAGTAACTAGGTGGTGGGATACTCTGCCAAAACCGAGTCTGTTCTTAGTAATTACATCAGTTGATCCAATAAAATATATTATGCATGTCTATTTTCCTTGCTTCAGAACAGGAGGGAGCTAAAATACACTCTATTTTTCAAGTCCACTAGCAAATTACTATTTCTGTTTTAACAGCAGCACATTTGTTCTGACTCTTACAAGTACAAAAGGAGCAATGCATGTCTCTCTCTCATGAGAGAGAGAGAGGTGCCAGAGCATACACT
Organism: Grus americana; assembly: GCF_028858705.1. Taxonomy (NCBI): domain Eukaryota; kingdom Metazoa; phylum Chordata; class Aves; order Gruiformes; family Gruidae; genus Grus; species Grus americana. Next base: position 161,002,258 of record NC_072852.1, read on the forward strand.
CAGACTAATATGACCAGAGAGGCACCTAGGAAAATTTAATCTCAATGGCAAAGCTCAGTAAATGAACAACTTTGCTGATATTTGTCAGAGAATCAAAATCACCAAAACCTTTTCTGTTCACTTCTACTCTTCCCAGAGCTGATGGCTATTTACAAATTCCTTTTGGTTCCCACCACCCACCATAACTTTCCCTGATGCCCCTAACCCAACTGTTTCCTCCTCTTGGTCTCAGACAGTTCCAAGTTCTGCAGCGATGTCCCAGAGAGCTCTAACATATTTGCTAGCTCCTTCCCAGCAATAATGTCCTCCTCTTCTTTTTCTTTTATCCTGATTACTGTTACCTAGCAATGTCTGCTTCCTTTAATCGTCCTTTAACTGCATGCTTTTTTTCTCTACAAAACTGTTTCTTCCTGTAACCACTGCCTCTTCTAGTGACTGACTAAACCTCTGTCTCCTACTGGGTCAGCCCCTTTGTATGTTCACATGACGTAATTTCACAGCACGCACGGTTCATCTTTTAAGGACAGGACAGAAATAAAAGATAATCCACACAAAATTCAGTGAAGAAAGTTGAGAAGACAAAGATCCCAATTGACAGAGCCCTCATTTATTCCAGTACTCTCAGATCAACAAAATAAATGTCAGCAAGGAAGTACTTACTTCTAATCTGTTTCATAACAGGCTTCAAAAGATCAAGCCACACCTGAAAACAAAAGAAGGAGGTGTTATCATCTCTGAACAAACTACAGCTCGCAAAGGAGCATTTTTCATTGCACTGGTTAGATCTTCCTTTACTTATTTTTTTCCAGCGTGGTTATCATGCTGTCCCTAACTATATGTGGTGGATTTTCTCCCCCGAACTCTGGAAGATGCTCAGGAAACAGCACTGCTAATGGGCTGTCCCCATGGCACAGCTTTTGAAGCAGTACAGATTCGGAGAGCTGGGAAAGAGCGAGGAGATCTCCCCCTCACTTGTCTCAGATAGCAACAATCATGGCACGCTTGGTCAGGAACCATTTGTTTTATGGAAAGAACAACTGAAACAAGGAGTTCAGAAAAAGACAGTCCTATACTGTCATTGTGGTCCTCACCTAAATTAATCTTGAGAAAGGCAAGTGAAAGGGGCTGGTGCTTGCCTTTGAACTGGGAACACCAGGCAAACAGAGAAACAAGAACCGGCACTGCGCAAAGCACAGGTGGAAAGAACCTTACTTTATAGCCATGTAAGATTTTCTCTTTTCTACAAACCTAGGAAGATCAGGCCTAGACTTTTTTAACTGGGGGTAGTGTAACTTCTGCATATAGTTTACTTTCATCTGGTTTTTAACAAGCCATTTTTCAGGACAGGGTATGTGTCTTTCCTTCAGCTTTCAAAAGAGAAGCAGTGGGTGGAAATAGAGTTTTCAGAGCCCAAACGCCCCTTCTGCAGTCTCAGTCAGAAGGGCCTGGGCAAAATATTACAGGAAGCTGAGACACGATCACGCAGAAGGTAAAAGCCAAACGACTTGCGGGGCCTCCTGCAACAGCTCGTGGTCCTCAGCTGGCAACTAACTATGCCCAAGATCTGCATTTTGTTATCTCACTAAATTGCACGGAGCCTCCCATGGAGACATCTGGAATTTGTGAAGGAACATCCTACTACTGTCACAAAGGTTAAAGCCATTAAAAACCAAATTAACCCAGCCTTCCTCTAGAAAAAGACTATGTATTGAAATGAATACATCTTCGACCTTTAATAATTTTAGATTATGCAGAGACTGAAACATACTCAAAATATCCATTTTAGAAAATCACCTGAGAAGCCAGACAGGAACAGGCCTGTAATACTGCTATAACTGCTCCCATCCTGTTTGCTTTTTTCATCATTATCAATATGAGTGCTTCCAATTAGCAAAGACCTCACATTCCTGCCCTTTCACACCCACTAATGTTTCTCAATGGAATTCTTTTTATGTTTCTCACCCTATGAAAGTTTTTTTCTTTTTTCCTTTTTTTTTTTTTCCTGGAAGGGCTAAAGAAACTTGGTTATCCAAGAATAAGAGCACAGTGTTTATCACACGTTAAACTGGTTCTGACACTTTTCGGCATTTCAGTAACTTAAAAGCGTTTTGTTTTAGAAAGTTGGCATGTACATAATCTGCAATGAAGGTCAGGGACTTTGTCAAGTTTAGTGGGGAAAAAAAATAATCTTGAATATAAAACGGCCAGTTTACAAGAACATGGGAGTAATGTATTTTACTTGACACAAAAAAATAAATAAATCTTCTCTCTCCCTCCAGAGGGAGTTTATGATACAGCATGAGCACGCAAGTGCGTCATTCCTTTTTCCACTTTCCCAATCCTCCTACAAGCAAGTTACAACATCCTTGACCAGACTGCTGGGTGCTACAAATGCGTGCCTTGAACATGTGTAGGGAGAAAGGTGGGGCAAAATAAAGACCTCACCACTATCACCAAACCCAAGCAATCAAAACTTATGCATCATGCAACTCCCACGCTGTATCTAAACACAGCCAATCTGAGACTGGTTTATAAACTGGAAATGAAAAATAATGTGAGGATTCAATTAAGATTCATGTTTTCAATTTTCTCTTGAACTACAAAGGCTAGATTATTTATTTTTTAAACAAAGTTTGGCATTCCACGATAGTGACCAGATTTCAGCAGCTGGAGAACTGGGGCAGACATTAAGTGTGATGAAACTCTGTGAAACCCCAGGCTTGGCAACAATGCCTAGTTTCTCCTTGTCCCAGCAGGAAGTGCAGCCCTCAGACCCTCCACGTTCATCTCCCATGCAGATCTTCTCTGCTACAAGCACAGCACACTTGAATGTATACAGCTGCCAGGCATCTTGACATACAACTGTCAATATGTCAGATAGGAGGTCTGGAGCCTTGCACATTGAAACAAACACAGCTGAACTGTGAATATATGACTTCACATACATATGATTACATCCAAACAAATATGCTCTAAATATTTATTTTTCCTTTTACATTGCACTCTACATAGGAAAAGCAACTCATACTCTTCAGATGATATGAATGTAAAGTATGCACGTGTGGTTTATTTCTCAGACACATCATTAACTGCAACTTTTTTATTTGCACAATGTTTGAGTTCTACATTATGGCCATTATGAAGCTCAGAAAGTTTTGAATCCCACAGGAACATTCACCTCAACTGCATCATATAAACGGGTTACTATAATTTAAGTGTACATATTACTCTCAGAGTGCTGCTCCACATTGAAACAATGATTCATAATCAAATCTCCTGCTTCGGAGATTCTATGAATTGCTTTTAGGTGGTCGAAGGTGTTGCTGCCACTGAATCTCACTATTCTTGGGGCACAGCTGACTAGATGTGGGCAAGATTTGGGGATTTCTCCCCTTTTTCAGAAGCAAAGATTGGAACAACCAACAGGAACACGGACTGGCGCGCTCAGATACTTGGCTAATATTTCCTTTTGCAAGAGTATGGGCCACGTGAGTTACCATGCTCGATGCATAGAGGCATTTTCCTTCAGGTCAAACTGGTGATAGCCTTAGAGGTTTTCTCCACCTTCCTCTTCATCAGAGGCCTGGCTCCCCCACTGTGATCGTCTGGACATATTTCCAGCCAGTCAATTCCTGCCACTGCGAGGGCCTCTGGCACTGGCAGCACCTCAATCTCTTCTGTGTTCTGCCTCAAGCAAATAAACCATTTTGTTTTCACAAGACTGAAAACTGTTAGTTTACTTCAGGTCTCTGAGCAAAACACAGAGCGTCATCTATTTGAAACTTAATGACCTGTGAAGTAGAGAAGGTCGATCAAATGACCTTCTCTATTTTCTAGAAAACTAAAAAGCAACTGTATATACACAAGATGTCAGGATTTGCTTCAGCTTTCCATACATACATACATTAGGAATGTCAGTATGTCATTATTAACATGGCTACATGGACCCTTTGTTGTAATAGTACTGTACAGTTGCACTGTTTTGAAGAGTTATGTTAAGCTCTCAAGTTACCTAAAGCATTAGCCAAGGATATCTGGCAGAATACAAAACTCTCTAGTAAACTATGTTCCATGAAAATCCAGGAGCAATCTGTGAAGCAGAACACTTTTAAAGATAAATGTCCTTTTTTTTTTAAATTTCCTCTTTAATTACAGTTAGTCTAAAACATGATGACCACTAGTGTTCAGTTTTAGTGTCTATGTAAGCCTGCACTAAGGCATGACAACAGATTACTGCAGGAGCAGATAAATCCTCTTTTGTTAAGAAATATTGCTCCTCAAAGAAATTTGATACAGACGGACAGAAAATAGATTTTTTTTTTTTTTCCTAATTGCCCAAAGTCATCTCCTTTAGGTCAGCCAGGTTACTAGTGCAGAATTCACTGAACAGGCAGGAAATCCAGTATACACCAGAATGTACTGGTCAAACAATCCAGATAACTAGCACACATGCCAGTCGGTCACACAATAAGTTTAAAGTAAAACAAACTTCAGAAAGAAAGTCATTAGAGACTGAGAAGTCATTAGCCTTTGGCTTTCTCTGCTACATGATACTGTTTCTACCCTAGAAGTATTACTGCAGTGCCTCAATGTTGCTGGCAGCTATTCTCAGAGTCCAAAGTGTCAGGACCAGGACACCTGCCTGTGCCACATAGCTCCCCAGGCAGGACCTTCATCAATTTATTCATTTTTTTGTTCTTGATTTCTTTTTGATTAACCTCATTATATTTTATCTATCCATTTTCTTGCCCCATGATGTTTTTCATGGAACGGTCACAATCATTGAATCTTCTCTGTCTGCAGAGAAAGATTTTACTATTCCTGCACTCCAAATGAAGCAGGACTGTAAAATCAAAGTTGAGACTCTGCAAGAGTCCAGCCTTTGGCTTCTCTACTGCAACTGATAAAGATAAAATGCTTTTCCAACTTGTGTCTGAACTGGCTGCTACTTTCAACGCAGATGAAATCTGACAGGAGTAATCAGGTTTTAAAAACATTTCTTCAACTCCAGCAGGCAAGAACATCTTTTAAAAAGAGTCCTTTTTTTTCTTTTGGAGATTGAGGATCAAACATACCTTATAAGTAAGGAGCAGGAGGAGAGACTAATAGTGTGTATGTAGATGAAAATCAGCTGAAAATTAATCCTTTTACATACCATCATCTTTTTATGATCTGGAAACTCAAGGCCGAAATAGTCGCCTTCAACAAGGTTCAAGTGGTTGCAAACAGCATCATGCAGAACTTTCCCCGGAGCTCTTTGCTGTAAGAAGAAAAGAAAGCCTAGGGTTACAAAGATGCTTTTAATTAGTGGCAGAAAAATTACTGTGCTAAGAAACTGTCCAGCAAACAACACTGTCAAAACAGTTTACAAAATCAGTGGATATTCCAACCGTACCCATGGGGCAGTTGACAATAATTACATTAGTTTTACAGCTACAGAAAATACACATCCATCCCTGGATGGCAGCTCAGAATCCATCTTTAGTGCATTTTTATTTTTGAGGGAAAAATACCATGAAATAGAAAAGGTAAAAGTGGGGGACTTGAGATATAGTTTTCTTATGTCTGCCAAGGCTAATTTCTACTGTGAATTTTGCAAGATAGCTATTTCATCCCATGGCCCTTCAAGCCGTGTCAGGTGGTGCTACCCACATCTGTGTACAAAATACTGAAACCAGAACGCTCGCCGACAGACTTGCCATACAAAATGCAAGGGTTTAAGGATTTCCTGGACACTGCTTGATATGCAACAGGCTCAAGTCCTGGGTTCTGACTACATAGGGGCTTATCCTGAGCCTCCTGCTGTGAGGCACCGAGGGTGGTTGCAGCCCGTCTGTGCCACCCCAATAGCTGTCGAGTAATTCGGAGGAGTCAAGAGCAACCATTTCCTTCCACACACTGAAAGTCTGGTCTATAAAGACCAGATGTTCTAGCCCAATATTAGCTCCCAGAGCCGCTGCTTTGCCGACTGTAAGGATTCTTCTCATCAGCACGTCAGTTAAATCCACACCTGCAGCAAATACTGTAAATTACAGCTCACCAGCAAGTCTTCAGCAAAAAACAGTTTCTGTATAAAAAGGCCAATCACTGAAATCAAATGTTTTTGTTCCTTGGACAAATGCACCTATTTTAACTCAAGAGGCCCTGAAACACTCATTTCAGAACAAATAATAACCCATTAAACTGCACAAACTCCAACGTTACAAGACACCCATCGCACCCCGGACAAATGTCCTTGCAACTCAACCTACAGACTGGCCCTTTCCCTGTCTGCCCAGTAAATAATTACCAGAGCACAATAAAACAGTGGTAACCAAGCGAAGAAAATAAAACCATTAGACGCAGGCAGTCCAGCCAACCTGGCTCAAACCTGGGCCTGAACCCAGGTCCTGGCATCTCCAGGCAGTGCCCCTACCAACAGGCTACTTGCTGGTGGGCAGCTGCTCAAGCCCGCCTCCTCCCAGATATCACAGAATCATAGAATGGTTTGGGTTGGAAGGGACCTCAAAGATCATCCAGTTCCAAGCCCCCTGACACAGGCAGGGACACCCTCCACCAGACCACGTTGCCCAAAGCCCCATCCAACCTGGCCTTGAACACTGCCAGGGAGGGGGCATCCACAGCTTCTCTGGGCAACCTATTCCAGTGCCTCACCACCCTCACAGTACAGAATTTCTTCCTAATATCCAACCTAAATCAACCCTGTTTCAGCTTAAGGCCATTCCCCCTTGTCCTGTCACTCCATGCCCTTGTAAACAGTCCCTCTCCAGCTTTCACTATGCAGTTAGTTCTCTGACTGGGATACTAAAAAACAAATCCCCAGCTCTTTTCCACCTAGGGCAATACCTGTTTCCAGTCACAACCCTAAGTACAAAGCATCTTTCCAAAGGCAATTTATCTAACATTGTCTAACATGAATTATGAAAAGTAAATACCCAGTAGCGAGGCTTACATCACAGAAATTAAAAGGATGATGTATTTCTAGGGAAGGCACAGGACAGATGTGCCACCACAGCAGCGCTGCCACCCCGGTGATGCAGGACACAATGACCGAACTCTTCAATACTGGCTGGTTTTGAAAGTTGGAAGGGAAAAGCCAAGCTCACCTCCCCAGGAACTTACTGAGCAGGTTTTTGCCCAACACAGTCCTAGTGCCTATGCCACCAGGAAGCAATGTTCACTTAGGTTATTTTATTAACTGTTTGTTAATGTTAGCTGTAGCAAACATTAGCCTCAGGAATACTGTCAGAAAACCCATCAAGAACAATTACAGATAGAATATGATTCCTAGGTTTTTCAAGCATTCTTCATAACCAACTTTGCAGTAACTAAAATAATTTATACCAAAATGCCAAATAAGAGGATACAGCAAGGGCAAGGAAAAAAAGACATCTATTTTTCTAGACAGAGCACTTTTGATCTGATGTAATGCCATCCAAAATAACTCTCAAGCGCAAATATATTTGAATACACTCACTTCACATTCTCCAGCTTCATTAAACCAAAAGCATTCCCAATGATCACTGCCCAGCCCACACCGGTCATGGTTTTTCTAACAAAAAGCTTCCCACATTTTCTACTCCATCTATCGCTGTACGTAGGCGCATCCAAACATACATTGTCTCTTAATGAAAGAGCTTCCCAGTAAGTGCATTTCATTTGAGGCAACAGAATAATATTAACAAGACATTAGATCGAGCGTAATAATGATAGTAGTTTACTGCTCTGAAAATACACCTACGAATGATTTAGCAACTTCAGGCAAATGGTCCTGCTCCCAAACTAGTCTCAGGCCTCCTCGGTTTGGCTGCGGCGGCTAGAGAGCAGAAGGATGTGTTTAACAGCCACCCACACAGCAAGAGGCAGAGGATATTTGCTTTCATCCAAGTGCACAACCAGAAACATGGAAACGTTCCTGTGCATACGTATGTATATGTCTTACTAAAGTACCTGATGGACTCCTGTCTGGCAAAGACCAAACTCATCATTCCTCATGGGAAATAAATGTGCCTCTGGCAATGTGGAGATTTTTGACCAACAGGAAAAGAAGACAGAGAGCCCACCTGCACCATCACGCCGCCCAAGGTTAGCTGAGGAAAACAAGCCTGTCTGATCTCAGACCACGAGTAAAAGCAGCTGATTAAAACCTGCTGAGTGTTTTCATAAAGTTTTTTTTCTTATATGCATTTAGACGATGGAACGGCATTCTTGTAGCATTTATGTCACTTGATATTTTTTCTGGAGTGTGCCTCAGTAACATGAAATGCTTCTTACTCAAGTATTTGTATATAAGATTATTATTTTAAACCCATCTTAGCTTTGATCAGTCTACCTCAAAATAAAATCTGACAGTTTATTCAAGGGAAACACGGTGCATATAAAATCTGCTGAGATTTAAAGCCTGATGACAATCCAGTCTTGCAGGACCAGAAGGAGAAGTACAACATCCACAAAAGCAGGAACTCTCCAGTCTCCCAGAGATGTTGATTCAGTGCAGTTCCATGACATCCCTACTAAAAAATTTAAACACAATAAATTAAAATCTCAGTCTGCTGGGTATGGAAGCAAACCAGCAGTCACTCAGGTCACAGCAAACATGAGCTGACAGAGAAAGCATTCAGGAATGAGTGCGCCACACCGATGACATCATCCATAGCCAACAGTTACATCTGCCTTGAATGTGGTTGCAAGGCCTATGGGACAACAGAAGATTTCTCCAGAACTTGGAAGACATTTTCCAAACATCAAGCGTGGCCCTGCTGCCATGCCTCACACAGCAAGCACAAGGTAAGCTTCATCAGCTCCTGCCCCACAGTCCCGCAGCTGCACCCATGTCCCACGAGCCACAGCTTGGATACCTTCCCTGCTACACGCTGGCATGGGTCTGAGCCATGGGGGCCCATGAGCCCCCCAAAATAGCTACGCACGTGTGTAAGGCTGTAGGGTGGGGAAAGGCTGCACTACAGCATACGCTATAGGAGGGCTTTTCCCTGCCACAGTGAGAAAGCAGAGGCCCAGTACATGACCGCCACGAAAGCCTCATACACAGGGATGAGGGAAGGTCATCACTGTGGCCAAATGTGGAGGACATGGGAAAGGAGAGCCAGGAGACCTATCTCCTGCTCTCCCTGAGCATCATCGAATGAGAGCTCATAACAGTGAGGGAAAAAAACTGACCTGAAGGTGAAGATCAGAGGAGGACACGGCATGCAAGTGGGACACTTACATGGAAGCTCCCATGACGAAGGCTGGTGGCAAGACTACACCTCCAGACTCTTCGCTACCACAGATGCCACAGTGTGAGGCAGTGCAGGAAAGGAAACAGGAAGGTATGGTACACTGGTGGAATACAGCTGTGGGAAGGCCACATGCAACACCCAGGAGCTGGGAAGCAGCTGCAGCGGGTGGCAGTCCCCTGCTCCTGTTGATAGCCAGATTCTTGTATGATCAGTGAAGATGCAGCTCCAGAGGGCAATTCTTCCTACCCAAAAACAGCCATCTGAGCACATTGGCAAGGAACTTTTCCTTAGCAATACAGCTGTACTATTTCACTCCTGACGACAAGGAGCCCAGACACCTGTGTTACAGGGTTCATTTTAGATGAGGCGAATACCAGCTGCACCGACAGCAGAGAATTACTATTATTCTCTTGAGGTGGTATTTAGTTACACTAAAATTACATTATAAATTCATTGCAGTGAAAAGAAGCTCACTGGTTTCCAGCTACACATCCTTATTGCTCAATGCATTTTGAACCAGCCTTTCATTTAGCTCTGTGAAATCACATTTTAAAAGTCACTTTACATTTTCAGGGAACGTCAGGCCGCTAAGTTCTAAATTATGAATAATGTGCATCACCACATTTAGCTGCAAGCTATGAAGGTACCCAAAGTAGCCTGCTTTACGCACTGTGCATTCAACATTTGCTGTCTGCTCATTATTTCAGTCCTACTCAATTCACCCTCCCTTTACTCCTACCAAAATCCAAAACAGTATGTTGCTTATGATCTTCCAGTGGTGAATATTTTAATAGTTTCGACAATTCTTTAATGTTTTAGCGATCACCAATCATTAAAAAAATCTCCCTCTACATACTTGTTTAGACCATTATTTGGCACAGACTGCAATGCAGATCTTTTTAAAGAAAGAAAGTGCATAGCAATATCTGGAAGATATCCAGGACTTTAAAAGAAGTGAGTTTGGACATATTCCTCTACCCTCCCAGCTAATTTAGCAATTATTTCACAAACCATCTACCAAAAAAAAGAGTGTCCGTGTAGGATCAAATAGCAATTTTACCATTTTTTATCTGTCTAGCCAACTAATCTCTGAGCTCAGATTGAACAGATCTTTAATTGAAAGGCTTTTGTTTGTTTGTTTTTACATTAACGAGCAGTAATACCAGGTTAAAAAACAAAATAAAATCAGCACTTTCTTTGGAACATCTGAAAAATATAAGTTCCATCAGTGTTTTGGTCAAAGTAAGACAGCTTCACGTGGCAGCACAGACTATTCTGTTTTCCTTTTCTTCCTCAAAACTGCTACAAATGGATCAGAAAAAAAGTTGGTGGGTTGTGTTGTTTTTTTTTTTAAATTACACTTGCTTGTGCCTTCGTAACAGCTGATAAGAAGAGAAAGTAAGTCCTTTACGTTCATCTAAAAGAAAAAGGCACCTTCATCATTCACACCTGCCACAATATAAAGGCAGACGTTTCCTCCACTAATGCCTTGTTCCTGTCAAATTTTGAGTGCTCAAAAATGAAATGTGACAATTTGGTCAAGCTAAATATTTTATAAATACTTAAATATTATATTGTACAAACTTTAGAATTGTATTTGTTCTTTTGCAGGAAATCACCCTGAAAACCCCTTGTACTTCAGATCAGTCTGATTCCCAAATTATTTTTATACTCCAGTTTAACAAGTGCATTGAAATGATAGTGAAAACTTCACCCAGTATTTTCATTACAATTTCTGAAGTCATACACAGTCATAATCAATACTGAAAATAACAACCCCACATTCTTAACAGCATGAATTTTCTCAGTTATTCAAAGCTGTTAAAAATTATGTATGTATATACAGCTCTGAAAGGAAAAAAACCCACCACACCAACAAGTGCTCATGATAAGCAAATAGTATAAAAATAACCTTAAAGATGAAATTGAGCAACATGGTTCTTAAACAAATAACCATGCCAGAAATTTATGCTTCCAAGGAGGCTTGAAAACTACTCACAGGAGAACAACGCTGTCAGCATCCAAAGACAAATTTCATATTTTAAACAGTTCTCCTTTCTGGTGTAAAATGAAATGCATAATTCGTATTTAGCAAAAGTCTATTGCTCGAAAAGTAGGATTAAAAGCAGTAACTACTGGTCTGAGTGTTGTTGCTCTGGATCAAACACTGCCAAGACACTTGGAGATCCTCTTGCCCTTTTTCTCCTCTCCTCCCTTTCAAAGTGTAGGTGTTAATCCTATAGGAAGGATTAGATGACTACAAAAATAGCTTTAGACCGTAACGATAGCTCTTACACCTGGGCCTACCAGTTTTTACTCTGCTGTTCAGCTTAGGCTGGGTAGTTTGGAAGCGTTGGAAGAAGCGTGATTCGTCACCCCTACATACCAGGTCAAAGCAAAGAGAAGTGACACCTTTAAAGAGAGCAGCCACACACTGCCACCACTACTTCTAAGTATGCAGATCCCCACTCTGTACCTACAGCCCCCGGGTACCCACCCCGTTTGGAGGGAGGGCGTAGAAGTGGCAAATTTTCATGATAACCCGACAGCACCTCATTCCTTTTAAGATATTTTCCATTTGAATGTAGTTGAAGGCTCCACTCCTGGCATGCATCCCACATGCTTTTGCACAGACTGCGCACATACCATCAAAGGCAGGATCGAGGCCAAAAGCAGTAACAGAATAAGTCCCTTATACTGCCTTAAAAACAGGCAATTGATCATCTGATGTGTGTGTACAATAAGACTATTTAGTGCTCCTTTCTTTCAAGATTTTAGTGGACTGCTTTCCCACTTTACACTCACCACACAAGCTGTACTGCCTTTAACATCAGTGCTTGCCTTCCATAGTCTCTGATGCACATTTTTACCCTTCAGTCAATTTTGCTGGTGCTGGTGTCTTTTTTAAACAGTGTGATTGTAAGATACGGTGCTCTTTACTTGAGGTGTGTTTTACTCCAAATACCTGCCCTTAAAAAAAATGCAGCAGCAAAGTTAAACTTTCCCCCCCCCCACCTATCAGCTATGACAAACAAGACGACTTCAAAAATGGCTATTTTAGATATGTGATTGCTAACCAAAAATCAACACAGCAAACAATTATCCAGGCAAAAAATACAAAAAGAGAAGTATTTTTAATAACCAACTCACTCACTTGCATTTCTAGCACCTTCTCCAAAAGAAACTTGCAATTTTCTACATTTGAACATACACATATTTGTTATTGTAACCGTGCTCTGGGATTTCTGATCACCACAAACTGGCTTATGTCAAAATATTTTCTAAAATAGGCAAAAGCAGAAGGATTGCTCTGACTAGACTTTAAACTCTCTTCCAATGCCCAAAATCAACTTTACTAGAAATAGCCAACGGTAAAATTCACATGAAAATTAAATACTTATCAGGAAAAGAAATAACTAAATAATCCTCTTTAATAGTTAAATAGTGTGGCAGGAAAAAGAAAAAGATTACTTATGAAAGCTAATGTAAAGTATTATGATGAGGCTATGTTCAGTAGTGCTTCATTAAACTTTTTCTTACAACAGAGTCAGACAAATACAAAATTCAGCTACAGTAAATCCTCAGGTAACTGTACATCTCCTTAATTACAGGAAAGCTACTGGAATTGCAGGCTCTGCTTGGTCTCTTTTCACCTGGCTCATAAAATCATAGCTTTCTAACTTAATGGGCAAATACCACCCACACTGTATTACATATGCATTTCAATCTGCAAGTGAGGAAATGAAAAAGGAGAAGAGATGGGCTGGGCACCTTCAGAACTGAGCCTTTCATACCACAGACCAACCTGTCATCTTCAGGTGTAATGATCCAATCATTTATTTGCAGTTCTTACAAATGCAAACTGATATTAATAGTGATTTTATTTCCCACCTTTAAATTACTCTAATTTCTACTTGAAAAGGAGCCAGCAGCAACCATCACAAAGCTAGTGGAGCCCTTTGTAAAGGACAAGAAAGGGGAAGAAAGAGGCAGATTCCTGTAGCCTGGAGAATTTTCTCCTTGGGTAGCTGTAGGAACAAAATCCCACAGGAGAATTTATTTTGCACATCCATCCCACTGTCATCAATGCCAAAGGAAATCTGGAACTTCTCATCAGCTAAACACCACAAATCCTACGGACCAAAACCCATGTACACATCTGTTTATTACAAAATGTTATTCATGGTGAAGAGCATTAACAAAACACTTCATGATTAGTTTCCTGGTTTACTGGCTCCTTTAGCTGTATTTACAGCATTTTAACTAGCTGATATCTAACTCTCAGTTAGAAAGTACAACTGACTTTGGCTTAATTTTTCTGCACTGATTTAAAAAAAAAAAAAAACATTTGACACATATGCACCTGAAAATGACTTTATCAACTAAAAAGGGATGCTCTGATCCCCTCTGCTAATGAATTCAGCTGAAAAACTTCATTGTTGTCTGCCTAACAATCCTTTAAGAAATTGTCCTGATGGGGAGAATGCATGCCTTCACATGAAACGATGAATGCTGATCTCAGTAACTCCCTAAAAACGCTAACCCCAAAACCCAGCAAACTGCAACAAGAAGTCTCTGCACAAGCTAATTAGTCCTCCTGAAAAAAACCCAAACCTTGTTGCTTGTAGCCCAACCACTGCTGCTAACTTCCTTCGGATAGATGTAAAACATTTGTGGGAAATCAGTAGTGGCAGAGCGAGTCTTTTAAGTAACTGTTTAAGGCTACAAAATTTCACACAGCAACCATTCAGTTCTTGGAGACTTCCAGTGGGAAACTCTTGCCAGAGCCTCTGTTACTAAACCAAAATTACTTTCCTTGAACATCATTTCAAACACACAGTGTGGACAAGAAAAACGAGGCATTAAAAGAACAATGAAAAAACTTACTACTACTATGTCATCTTACTCCCTAAATTAGCTCTTGCAAACGCTGAGTCATCTCCGCCTAATTTACTAGCAAAACTAAAGTGTTTTGCAGCTGTTCTTTATCCCGTTAGCAAGGCAGACACCCACTGCTGGAAGAGACTATTTTCCTTTCTGAAGAGCATTGCCAGCACGATGTATTCCAGCTTCAGAGCCTTGACACTGAACGGTGATGACTTGCGAGAACCAGAGCCAGCCCAACATGAATTTCAGATCTTGGAGTGAGTTGCAGGGCAGATGCATAAAACAGTGCTTTCCTCACGATCTGAAACGAAATACTTTTTGCAAATCAAGGTGCACGCTGAAAAAGCTTCCCTGAAAAGCTATGTCTCACTGCGAGGTGTGAGGAGGGAGGGAGTCACCCCAAAGCCATCACAACTATGGCACCAAAACCCTTAGTGAAGACCCAGGGATGCCAGCAGGCACCTCTCTGACAAAGACTACCTCTGAATTATCTATGTTTAATTGACAGCCAGGGGGTGTAAGTGGACAGATTTTCCCAGCTGGGATGCCCACAGCACAAGCCTGGCGTGTGCACTGTGGGCACTGGCTTTAGAAAACACACAAGACTCGTGTTCAGAAACTAGACAGGAGTTTGATGTGAAGCTGATAGAACCTCATTTTTCAGAACATTTTCTTTATGGAAAGCTGTTTTACTGGAGCAGGTATATACCTGTCAAATAAATGCTGATATTACTTTCCCTCCCTGCGAGCAAAAAACTGAATGAGTTTAACCCCCGGCCTCAGCGCTATTTAGCGGCACACTGTGCTCCTTGTTTCTTGGGAAGAGCTGCAACTGAGGCTCAGAACACTCATTAAAAATACCTCAGATTGAATTTCATAGCCCACAACTTTTGAAAAGGAATATAATGGCACCATTCAGTGCTTTCAGTGTAATTCAGAAGCGTAGCAGCCAGTGTGTAATTGGGGATGGAAACCCCAATCTCTGTGACAGCCCCCACCCCTTGCCTCCCACTTCTCCACTCCTCTCTGTTGCAAGGCAAAAATTGTATAACCACCTTCTCGGGTTTTCTTTTTTAAGATTAAGTAGTGCTTGAGAAGAAAATAAAATCATTCTATTATTCAGACCACTTTCTTCTCTGGTCTGTTTTCTTTGCCTGCTCATTTTTCCTCATTTTGTTTAGCCATAAGCAAACACTTTACTAGAATGAAGGAGTAGGCAATTCTAAAGTCATCAAATATGAAAACAGAACCCTTATAGGCAGATTGAAACATGAGCATATGGAGTGTTATGACTACATGGGAGTTAACAACTATAAAACCACATTGAGATGCGAAGTGGTTATTTATTATTTTTATTTGGATACATTTTAGTTTAGCCATGATTCTAGTAAAATTCTTTGAAGAAAAGAAATCATCGTAATGCAAGAACTTTTAGGCCCAGAAAAACACCCCAACAAAACAAAAAATGAGAGATGTTCAGGCAAAATACTAAATCCTAAATCTAAAGCAAAATCAAATGTAACAGGAAAAAGCTTCAGATAATCCCTGTTCAGCCTGCATTAATCTCAACATGACTATTAATCTGAGCAAGAGCTGACACCATGTGGGATTGTACGTATTTTACTTTCTACTTTACAGGGGGAAGGAAAGCACATTTTGGCAATAGGATACAGCAATTTTCATGACCAGATTGCTAACTTGAAAGGACACCCTTAGATGCAGCCTTCAGGCTGTGGCTGCTGCTAACCTAATCCGCTTGGTGCCAACTGGTCTTGCAAAACCGACGAGGACTGGCTAAGGAAAAGCTTGTCTGTAGCATCCTACAATTACTTCAGATTGGACGTGGATTAATCCTGTATTTTATGTGTGAAACTGAAACAGAGATGGTCCTGAGTTCATTCCTAATGAGTAAAATTCATATGCATAAAATGTTTTTGAGGAAAGGAAACATCTAAGTGCAAAACATAAGTCTCAACAGCTATGTCATCTATAGGTACCTGAAAGGCAGAAGTTTTGGGTTGTATTTTGTCAGTCAGGTTCCCAATACACAAGAGTTTCTTGTCTGGTCACACAAGATCTACCACCAACCTGACGGACTCAAACATCTCAGTAACCTCTGTATCATGGAAGTTTAGGAATTGTATCCAATATTTCTCTAAGCAGCCTCAAAAGACCTTAAGACCGAATTCACTGAGAGTCTGAACCGTCTTCTAAACATGTAAAGAAAGGCATAGGAGAAAAAGTGAAAACTGTCTGTATACTTACGGGATTTGCAAGGGAAGGTATAAGGTCTGTGTTTGGTGCGTCACAATAAAGTGCTACGTTTGGTAGGACACAAACCAGAGTGGAAAGAAGAATAAGGGGAACTGGTGTAGTGGGTGTTACAATAATGGCTGCTTCTAACAACAGATTTCAGAGGCACCTGTAATGATGTAGTCAAGTCACATTTTCAAGGAAAGATAAAAAATAACTACCTCCCTTTTTAATACAGCTACACAGTTTTTCAGAATGATCCTCAGGAGCTTTTCTGGTCGTTCTTTGCAGCCTGCCTGCAACTTGCAGCACCCCCTAACACAGCAGATGCTTTGAAAAATCCACCTGTGAGTCATCCCAGGTCTCTGAAAGATGAAACTGGCTCTGGATTGTAAAAATCTGATGGTTATGTTAGCAAACAACACATAACTGGAGCAATCACCGGGGAGCACGAACAGAGGAGTGCACTGGAGAAACAGTGACTTAGCCTCCAGTCACTTCAAAATCCAAAGCTGCTGGGACTGACCCATATGTTGAATCCAGCATTAAACAGCAAAGCAGCGCAGACAGAGCAGAGATCTGCTTATACATTTGTGGCAAACCAGGGAAAGAAGGGATTTGTGCTTGTATCTGCGGCGCCAGGGGAGGTGGAGGGGGAAGAAAGGCCAGCAGGGCTTCTAAGCTGGACATGATTTTGTCTGTTAACAGCATGAGGTTAAGAGCTGGGCAAAAAGCCTCTCACCCATCCTCAGAGTGCTTCCTCCCAACTACGAGCAAGGTTTTACTCTTGCCTACGTTGAACTTGGGACATTCAACTTTGGCCTGATTTCCCACCCCTTCTGCCTATGCTGCGTGTGTGCGCGCGCACATAGATACGTGCGCGTACCTTACAGAATTGCCTGTGCCTGCAGTTAACGTGCAATACTTTGGAGGAAAACAGCTTACACCCTTCTGCCTCATTGCTCGTTTAACCACACGAAATGTTCAAGCTAAGGAGATTCCTAAGAGATCTGCTTTCTGTCACTCAGACAGAGGCTTCAAATATCAAAGGAAAGCAACACCATGTTATTATCACAAGTACATCAACACAGTCTCTGAACCACAACTTTTATGGCTTCTATTTTGTTTTAACCTGCAATACTGTTTTCTTTTATGCTCTGTTTAAAAACACGTGTTGTACAGACTTAGTTACTGTGATCTGGGCTTTGGACAGAATTGTTAAAATAAATCTTTAGGCGCAGCAGATTTACAAAGGCAAATGAGCCACTCAACTGTTTTTTTTTTAAGGTCAGAGTACAGCAGTGCTGTATTAGATACCACTTCGATACAGATGAGCTTTATCAGCAACAACAGGCTTCGTGGGAAACAAGCGTTCTCTGTTCAGGATACGTCAAAGAGAAGTCTTTGGGGATGTGCTATCAAAAGTCAAACATCAGGCTGACACAATGCGACTTTTTTGACCACGTTTTCAGTCTTAGGTTGAATTCCTCTAGAAAGAGAGTTTTCATTCATTTAACCTTGAGGATAATGTGTGTAAAGTGGAAAAGGATTTGATTTTATCTAATTCGTGGGGGTTTTTTTTAGTGCTGAAAACCAAGCCCTCATGTGCTTAATGGCATGCATCTCATTTTAAATTTACATTTACAAATACGCTTTATTCAGTGTTAGTATTCAAGTAATTTCCAGATTCCTGGGGTATGCAAGAGCAAGACTTATTTACAACAGAACAACATAATTGGATGCTATAAGTGATTATTACTGAGATGTCATTTGAGTGTATCAATAAACATTGCCATGGAATTATTATCTGTCAGGCTTTGAGCAACTTGTCAGAAACAAACTTCTCCATCTTCTGCTTTTTATTTTAAGGGTAAGGTTAACCCCATCTAACTCTAAGCACTTAACTGAGGTGCCTAAAGCAAAACAGCAATTTTCCCAAATTCCTTTCTAATCAGCAGAGGGGAAATAAACACTTTCAGACTACCAGTCAGTCAGCCTAAGATCTGAATCATCCGGGAGGTGACCCCTCTTCCTCCACTATTTTGTAAACTAGAGTAACTACAGCAGGCATAAACATGCTATTGAAAGACAATTTTACATGGAAATATAGTCTTTACAATATTCAAAATTAAAAAAACAAAAAAAACCCCAAAAACCAAAAACCCCCCAAAACACCACCACCACAAAGAGGTTCAGGTTTTGGCTACTACAAGAAGACATTTCAGGAGATGACCAAAATAAAAGCAGTGTTCCCACTCCTTCCTTAGATGGGCTTCGAAGCTCCCCAGCAGAGAGCAAAGGGAGATAAAACTAAGCAAACGAACGTCTAAAGAGAGCACCCTGCTTGCTGAAGGTGCCTCCAGACAAAGACTGAGCCAGTGGAAGGACAGCTGCACCTGTAACAGCCAGAATTCAATACCATCAGCTATTGCTTATCTGAGAGCAACTATCCTCTCCTGGCCAGGCACCTAAGCAGAAAAGGTAATGGACTTCTACAAAGCAGTGAGGGCCTGACTGATAAGATTGGATTTGCCAAAACACTGAAAAGGATGACATCATTTTTTCCTGCAAACATTTTTAATAGGATATAAAACCTTATGATAAACTTCAGGTATTAACCACCACTCCCATTAAATATTAATTGTTTAAAAGACTATGAATATCTCGAGGTAAAAGCCAGCAAAATGTTGCTTAGAATTTACCACTGTTTACCTGTTACATTAATTGGCTCATCAGAAAGTTGCTCCAGATTTGTTTTTTTCCAAAGTGAAAAAGGCTTTTGTACCTACTATAAGACCTAATAAATAACTTCGCCCTTGCTTATTTATAAAATGTTTAGGTTATCCATATTCTTACCAACCCGCAAGTGAAGTTCTGGGCCAGCACATACACATACTTTAGTCACCTCCACTGAAAAACTGTCTTGCTACCAGCTTTAGAAATTATCTTGTTTCACCATAACTTAGAGAAGTCAGACTACCCTGTCAGACTGACAATAAATCTCCACAGGGAAAGAACTTCTGCGTACAGAAGACCGCAGCAGCATTGAACCACGATTACTGCTTGCATGCTTCTTGTAGCGGCCTTTCACTCATTTTCAATCACAATGTCTCCTAATGCTTGACAAAAACCACCATGTGACTAAACAATGAAGAGCCATAACCCCCATTTGGCACTAAGGAGCCACTTCTATCAGCTCTTGCTTTTTTAGACTGTAAATATTTAGTAAATTGGGGGCTAAAATCACTCGGTACCCAACATATTGAGACATCCTGTCTACTCCCCCACACTGAACAAGGTCTTGGCCAGGAGAACAGCATAGGCTTTGCAAGATGAGAACGATATGCGGAGCCACGTGTCATGGCATCCTGCTGGCTTTTTAATTCTTACCAGCTCATCAATACTCCTCAGCAGGTTGGTACAAACTGAGTGAAGGCAGTGGCCGCTGAGTCCCAGTGGGAGACTCCTGCAGAGCACACCCTGGGGGAGATGAGGAGGTTGGCCATCGTGCCCCAGGAAGGCCTAAGACCTGGTGACCAAACAAGGTGCTGCAGTTCTGCTTCTAGCCATCCAGAGATCACACCAAGAAAAAAGTCTTCATGTTTGTAGTTAAAGAGCAGGTCTAAAACCAGGCTGAGGCAGTGCAAAGACTAGCAAATACAGAGGTGTCTCTCATCACTGGACTTTATATCTCATCACCTTTGTTGGTACCAAAAATCTAAAAAAAAGTAATCAATATGCATTATGGGTACTTAGAGCACAGACAATTTGCTCCAAGAACAAAGTGAGGTTTACTCGGTGACAATATGAATTAAAGATTTGTCCAACAATGAGTTCAGTGTGTGGCTCTCACCTGTGGGACCATTGTACCCAGACAGAGTCTTTGCCTTGGAGAGGACCAGTACTGCAGCAAACGCCAGCAGCCAATACCTCCTGTTGCTCCCAAGTGCTGGCACATGCTCACAGCCAGACGCTGCCCCTACCTTTTCTCTGTAGCCTACAGGGAAAGGGGCTGAAAACCAGGATGCAGTCCAAAACAGGAATTCAATCCCCTCCAGATAATTTCTTCCATCCAACATAACACAACTGTAAGCAGACTGCAAACAATTAAGGCGAGGAAAGGGTGGATTACAATCATCATGGTCACAAACCATTCATTCAGAGGGCACACACTTCCTTCCTGAGTATAAAGTAACGTGATTCCCTGGCACTGAAACAGGGTGTTCTCCACCTCTGGCTATGTTCTAGCCAGGGGACGTATTTTCATGTTAATTACTAGGATGGATATTTTCCCCCCCAACCCTCAGAGCCTTGCTTGGGTTGAGATTCATCCCTTTTTAACTGCAGTTCAGCATCCAGTTGCCCTGGACTTCCTTCATGGCAAAAGGAAAGAGAGGCTACTTCCAGGGAAACACCCAGGCCAGCCAAAATTGAATAGACAAACTTGGCCTTCATCTCATTGCTACTTTGCTTCTCCCTCTGGATTAGGCGATTTAACATGGAGGTATGCTTATTTCTTGTTATCATTAACATTCATGAGGTATTTTGTCTACTGTGCTGTTAGGAAACAGATAAGTGCTTACACAAAAGACATTACGCATATTAGCTGACATCATCAGCATATTTTCAACAGTCTCCCGAAACTAAATTCAAATGACCAAACTATTAAAGACAAACATTTCCCAATAAAAACTGTAATTCATACCCATTAAACAGCTCTCACCACCAGCTATTTCAGGATATCCTAACATTAAATAAAATATTTAAGGAAGGGCTTACATTTCTTTTTGAGTGATGCTGAATACATCTGGATACATGCCCTTGCTGGAGATTTATAATTAGGGTTAGCATTACTCTGAGTAATTTTAAAAGCTTGAGAAATCACAAGATCCGTTGAGGTCATTTCTCTGACATCACATGTGGATCTAATACTGAACACAAAAATTCCACAGACCACATGTTTGCCGATATGCAAAAAGCCATTCATCCTGAAAGCAGTGGAGACGTGAACTTGCACCATCAACTGCACTTCGACAAAAGCATGACTAACTGTCTTCCACTCTCGATAATTACAGTCAAGAGAGGACACTATTAAAATCCATTTCACTGCTCGTAACTGCTGGCAACAGCGTCCCCAAATGTTCCTAAATATGCTTTTAACTAAGGCAACGAGTGCAGTAAAAGCAACATATTTCTGTCAGGGCTGAGCTATGGGGTGAGCGGTGGGCTTATGCAGAGTGCTCCCACAGCTGCACCAGTGGCCACGGTGGAATTCTACTCACCCACTGTTGGCTGTCTACAAGTTATGTGTTTAGTCTAAGCTCATGGTCTGGGTTGTCTCTCTGCAGTCGGACAAGAGAGAAGTATTGTGAGAGAAAATTAATCTCATCTGGAGACAGATGTATCACACACCTGGGGTGAATTGCTCACTGGGGCACCTCTCATTCCACTGACAACTGGAAGAGACTTTCCTGCTCCCTGCAAATCTGATGTTCAAACAACTAAAATCAGGTGAGATCAATCTTACTCCAAAACTTCAGCACAGGTAAGATTTTATGGTCAGGCACACTTTTTCCTTGCAATTTTTCCACATGCCTGAGATAAGATACATACGGCATTTTCTTTTGGGGGAAGAGGGGCAAATAGAAGAAAGATACATTTTTATAAAGCTGTGTATTTGTTTTAAGCAAGATAATGGTCTTGAAGGGACTTAAGAAGACAACAGTAGACAAAGCAGAAATAAAGAAGGTAGCATTGAGAATGTGTAACAAGGGGGACAGATTCCCAAAGTGGAGCTACAGCACGGGGTAAGAGTAACAGCAAAACCCTCTATTTCCCAAGTGTGTTGCCCAACACTTACAAATCAGAATCACAAGCAAAATATAAGTCCAGTGTTTTCTCATAGTAAATGTAACCAATTCCATTCAACATCATGTTGTGGCCTGTACTGAAAAGGAGCTCCAGTAAATTTGTTACCTAAACACAAACACTGAGCAGTTTTCTACATCTAGAGAATCGATGAAAGGCAACTCAAGACTCAGCAACACAACATTCAGTAGCACTATTCTGATCAAAAGAAGGACTTCCATCTTCTTTTTGACTTGAAGTGATGGTTTTGAGGAGATTCAGAGTCCGACAGTGGCTTATTGAATAAGGATCGAATTTTGACTTAGCAGACCCATC
Source organism: Grus americana (assembly GCF_028858705.1). Lineage (NCBI taxonomy): Eukaryota > Metazoa > Chordata > Aves > Gruiformes > Gruidae > Grus > Grus americana. The sequence goes on from NC_072852.1 coordinate 161,024,820, forward strand.
CCGTAAGGTGCTGAGCGAGCCCCAGCCCTGCAGACACATGGCACTGCTCTTCAGGAACTGAGCGGCTTGCAAGGCCAGCTGGCTGGAATGACTCGTGGTATTTCCCAGAGCACACGTGGCCCCACAGGCAAAATTTTGTTAGCAGAAAATTGCTCACCAATGGTCTTCAAGAACAATGAAGAAACTCAAATAGGAAAAATGTAAATAAAGCACCTTATGTGTAGGCTATTGCTTAAGGTCTTAAAATGGATACCAAATAATGGAGCAACATGTCTGTGTAATAGCCATACTTTTCTAGTTATGAAGAATTGGCATTATCAATTAAAAGAAACACTTAAGTAACTGATATACACAGTCTCTGATTCCAGTATCTCTACACTAACAGATCAATAAGTGATCTGGAAAAATACACCTTCTAAAACCCATTAGATAGCTATACATTTATGTAGTTTTATTGAAAATACATGTATGCATGGTGGTTTTTTCTTCACCACTCTAAGAGTAACAGACTGAAAAATACTCACAGCACACACGATGCATGCACTTATACAAGGGGCGATTTATAGCCCTGTTTTAATGACTGCATTTGCCAAAGGCAAAAATCTGCTTACTGTTATTTCCAGCAATAGTATACTTTACTAAACAGCCAGTCTTGTGTTAAAAAAAAAAAAAGGGACGACCCCCCCCCCCCCAAACCAGCAGAAAAGATAGCAGCAACATAAAAAGTGTAACTGTTTTGTGAAACCTGGTTTTGTGATTACATTTAAGATGTTTTGTGCAGTCACTATTAGCCAAGTATCCTATGCAGGGGTTGGAGAGACCTCTATTCACAATAGGCTTGAAATGCTACATTGTAAATCACAGCTCCAACATTGCAGAAGCCCATACATCATAAATAAACAGATAAATAAATAAAATCAAGCAAACAAACAAGGCTTTGCTTTCTTTGTTGAGAATATCTGACACTGCCCAAATCTGACAACAAAAATAGCCTAAATATTCAGATCACTACAGCAGTATGTCTTTAACAAAACTGCACCTTTAACCTTTAAATATTCATAGAAGTAACAGTCTAATAATCTGATAATACAGTTGCATGCTAGGATATCAAGAACCACCATATGGAAAGAAAAATATCACTCAGTTTTCAACAGGTGTCATAAACTAGAGACTTGATCCTGCAGTCAAAGCAATCAATGTAATAGGCTGCATACATGATATACTACTATTTCCAATGGCTTTTACATGAAAACAACAGGCACTATTCATACAGAATCACAAGCTACTGCTACAACACCAAGTATTACATTTTCAAACTGTCAATCACCTATACAAAGACTGATGGAAAACTTCAAGCAAAATGTTGTGCTCAAACCCACCTTTCAATACTGACTATTCTGCTTTACTTTTCTGAAGAGTTTCACTTCTCATATTAAAAAACCCCAGAATGACAGACATTGGTCCCTTACAACCACGCACCTTGAACCAGAAACTTAATGTCTCCTATCTCGAGGGCATCACTATCTCTGAATTACTTTGTGAGTACTGTTTTCACCAAACAGTGGGTTTCTCATTCAACAACATGCTCTGCTCTCTCTCTTTTGTGCTGGTCACTACACAGCTGTTTTTTAAATGCATTGTTTCTGCTCACAGAGGCAAAAGGTCATTTTGTCCATAACTGGAAGGCAAATCTACGGTACCTGTTGCAACCCTGGCCACTGCCCTTTCAACACAGGGGTGCCCAGAAGGCAGCACATGCTTGTGCTCGCTGGTCAAGATGGGGAAAGCCAGCCCCCATAGCATGAACCGTGTTAGGGGCGCCAGCCTTCACATCAAAACTCTGCCCAGAAGTTACTTACTGCTACTGTGAAACTTGTGTCCTTAAACAAAAAAACAAGCACCAGGGAGGCAAGAGGGTGAGGTTCCTAAGATCCACTATGACTTGGTGGTGGCAGTCTCTTTGGGAATTCCTCCTGCGCTCTCACAAGGCCAGGGAGAGGGCCAAAAGCGCATTTGGCAATGGTTGTTCTACTTAATTTCTGATGTGTGTACATGGATGTTTTACCTGCAGCCAGTGTCATTAGAGAAAGGCACATGCTATCACAGCCAAGCACATTTCAAAATCATACAGAAATAAAGAGGCAGCTTCTGCCACTCCATGACCCTTTATTCACATTTAAAAGTTCACATCCAGTAGAATAAAAATTAATCTCTGATTATGTCAGGAGAGAAACAATAAATACTACATTTCCTAAGCTTTGGAAGCATATCTTGCTTTCTTGACATCTGTCTATATGGTTAAAACAAACAAACAAACCAACCTTCAACCTTTTAGCCAGCTACCGTAACAAAGAGAGAGAACACCAAAAACAACAGCTGCTCTCAGTTGAATCCCAGTTTGCCTAGCATTTCCACCTCAAAAGTCTGAATGCCTGCAACAACAATAATGCGACCTACTGTAGGTCCCCCAAAAGGTGGACAGAAATCCAAGCAGGAGCTCCGACAAGGAACACCAGCCAATTTAGAGCTATCAGTTTCTGAGCTACCATCATTTTTTTCCTCTCACAAGAAGGCAAAGCCTAAAAGCAGACCCTACCGCAAGAGTGACAATAAGCCTCCTAACTAATCACAGGTGCAGGGACTTAGGTAGGTGATAAATTTTTTCAGGTGCTGCTGGGTTGTAAGTGGATGTTACAAGATTTCCAGACTGCTGTTACCATCCTGTATGTGTCATTAAAAATAGAAGAAATCCACCCCATAATAAAACAAGTTCTTAGAGAAATTCAAATATGGTAGCCAGTGAGACCAAGATATCCTAAATGAACATGTTTTTGACAAAGGCAGCAGCAATCTTCCACAAATGCAGGTGAAATCCAGCATGTCTGATCACATACTGGTGTTCCTACATATAGTGATAGTTATCCAGAAAAACAACCAAAAAACCCTCTACCACTACTATTATACTTCAAGTTTTTTGTAAAAACTCAGCAAATCCGTTCCAAAACATCTGTTACCGTGAACTGTCATGCAGTTAACCTAGGTATAGCCAAAATACACCAGACCAGTGAGCATAGAATAACATTCATTCATGTATTTAAATGATGAATTACCTGCATAAGAGATGACTCATTAAGACCTTGCAGTTGCCATTTAGGAAAGCAGTAACACAAGCAGCAACTGGCCAACTTTCTTCATTTTGCCATTCCAAGCTTGTGTCTTGAAGGTCTTTCTCTACAGACATTTTATCTGCCAGCCACTAGCAATAGTGATCCTTTCGGAATCCTTTAGATTATGGAAAGAGTGGATATTAACAGAGAACAAGCAGCTACGGCAAAAGTACCTCACTTTCACGTATCACCTCCCTTGACCAAAACCAAATCTGAGACACACAGGTAAAAGTCTGAGATGGAGATAGAAGCTTCCATAGAGCTGATCTGTTGGAAGCCTGACTGCAAAGGATCTGACACAACATCCCGTATGTCCCCAGACATTGCTTTAAGTGCTTCAAACAAGCCCAGGACACTGACAGAAATTTCAAATGAAATCTTTTAGGCAACTGAGGTGCAGGTCTTCAGCTCAATCTGCATTCGAATTGCCACGGAAAACCCCAAAACGTCAACTTAATTTTCTCATTTTTGGTATTGAAGTTTGAAAAGTGTGTTCTCAAAGTAAGACTGAAACGTGAGGTAATATAATCTGCAATGATTAGCTGGGACAATCTCCAGAGAAACGCCCATTCTGCCTGAATGTTTACATCATTTCCACTGCAACTTCCCATACAACACCAGTTAAACTAGTTACATACCAGGCTAGGCTACACCACCTGGGAGGCAAGCAGCACACTTTCCCCACTTCATTCTCATACTGCCATTAAATCACTTTACATATTAACATATGCTTAATCTTTAGGATGAACTGTTAATGAAAAGCATATGCATACTTTCTATTACACTGCTTCCCAAGAGCAGCATAACCTTATCTTGTTCTAGACTACACTACTTTTATTGTAACTAATGAGTCAATATTTGAACATTATATTTAAATGCACAAAATCCCTAAAATTTGGTCACATCAAAGATGTGAAAGAAAGACAGGCCACCGTGTGCTGGGGATGGTTTACAAGCTTCAGATAGGAGGAGGCTACACTGATTTCTCATAGTTCGCAGTGATGAAGATGATGTTGACCACACCTGAACAAAAGCTAGGTGTCAGGAAAGAGACCAAAAGCAGAAATAAAACCCAAGGAACATTACACACATCAACTGAAGCATGACGTTGATACAAGAATAAATGGGTATTAACCTGGCTATGAATATATTTAGATTAGAAATTAGAAGGAATTTTATAACTGGTTAATTAGTGAGATTCTGGAATACTTTTACATAGTGAATATACAGGGCAGTAAACGTTAAGTACAATTAAGATGGGGTCAAAACAAATTTTGGATGGGATTATGTACATGGCTGCTTGCAATAAGAGAGGACTGTGCTCAGTAACCCAGAAAATCAAGTCCTATCCTATATTCCCAAAGACAACCTAAAGGAACCAAGCAATGCCAACTCATGATTTTGTCATGAGGATGGAATTTTTCTTCTTTAAGCCCCTATTACTGAGGCTGATGGGAGAATCTGTTTTAAATTTAAAGAGTGAATAAAGTGTTAGCCTGGGGTTCAAGGAGAAAGACTTTTAAAATATGAACTCTGCAAGCTCAAAAACCAGAAGGCAAATAAAAAGAACAAAACATCTGTTACTTCTTAAAATCTCATGGTTTCTAAGCCACTGGGGGCAGAGGGAGGCTGATTCATGATTTCTGAATGCTTAGGTTGACAATTCAAAGAAGGAAAGTGTGAAGGAGTCCAAAACTTAGCACACAAATGCACAAGGATGCCTAAAAATGGAAGAGTGTAGATGCCTAATTTAAACATTCAACTTTCAAATAAGACTTCTTGAACTTCTTTTCTGCTGCTGCTGCTGCTTTTGAGCAGCTAGCAGCTGTGAGCTTTGACCACAGCCCTCTGGTTGCTCAAGAGCTCACTCTCAGCCTGTTGTCCTGGCCACAGTGTTTTTTGTTTTTCAGCTGCTTTGAGGTCTTCTCCCTTGGTTTTGTCCTGATTCATTGCCAGCCACAGTTCTTCCTCCTCTAGAAGTTGGTTGTTTCTGAGCAAAAGTCAATGGATCTATTAAGAAGAATGCTGTAAAATCATGCTGATATATAAGGCAAACCATGGCACTCAGTCCTGTTACTAATGGACTCATAAAACCCCAGCTAATTTTAAAAACTCCAGCACTTCTCAGGTTTAGGATAGCTTCATCTCAGTATTTAAAAGACAACTCACCTCCCAAATGTTTACTCACATTCTTTCTGCATATCTGCACTCAAATGATACCAATGTACTGCAGTAATATAAAAAATAATTATGTTACAATTTAAAAATTAATTTCTATTATTCCCAGGAGACTCCTGAGAGCTATTTATTCAACTTCCAAGGCAGCAGCAAACACAAGTATTTGGTAGAGGTAATGAGGACGACTGAGTTCTTATTTGTTTTTCAAGATGTGGGCAGACATGAGTTTCAAGCACAAATAGCGGGTTGCTGAAGAACTCCTTTCCCCCATATGCTGTCGTGCCCGCAGTACTTCCACAGCTGCTGTGGCTCTCTAGTCTTATCCCTTCACACTTCCCTGGTCTTTTTCGAGCTCTGACCGCTTTGTCTCTTTATTCCATTTGCCACCTTTGACATGACGCATCAGAGAAGGAGGAATCTCTTCTAGGGTACAACATCAGGACACAGTAAGACCTTACCATCACCGTGACAGCCTGAACAAAGTGTAGCTACAAGGAGAAAAAAACCCCAATAATAACCAGCCATGCTCTCTGCTACACTAACAGCAGCAAGCCCTGCATTATTTACAGAGCAAAACCGCTTCAACAGTTGATTATATTCTTGATGGGAAGATCAAACCTCCAAACCTCTCACTCTCTCTTGTGACAAAACAACTGCATTTTGGTTTGAATTTCATGCAATACAGGTGCTGGACTGTAGACTTTGCACTCAAATTATATTTGATGAGTTTGAAGGCACTTTGGACTCATATTACAGTGGGTAAGCAAGCATCCCATTACTGTCCAAAAAGAGTATTTGTCTAAATAAAATGAGTCCATCGGGTACTGACACCAAGCATGGGAACACATTCTTATATACTCCAAAAAGAAAATTTGGGGAAGATATTTCAGGCAGCTTTGATAAACAGGAGGCACTGGAAAATTCCTATTAAAAACGGTCTACATAAAAGATAGCACTTCAGTGTGTCAGTAGTAAAACAATGAGCCCTTGTTTTACACTGGTTTTCTTTTTTAAAGCTGCCAAGTCATACTCAAACTTTTCCACTTTTACCCCCCCTTATGTTAACGGGCAAATGTGAGTCAGGAGGTAACGAATATCAACTTCTAAACCCCTTCACAAACGCATTCCAACTGGGCTTTGGACCTCTCCATCCCAACACCAAGTACTCTTCATATCATGTTCAAGTTTAGTGAGAAACTACATCCACGACCTCCAGAGCAGGGAGGTGAGCTCATGACTGCAACTGAAGCATTTTCATCAGCAAGGTCCAAAGCCAGGCCCCCCCAGCCTGCTCTCCTTCTGGCCACAAGACCACAGATGAGCATCTAAAACTCTCTTGGCTCTTTCTGCTGGCTGGTTTCAGGGTCCCTGCTCAGCACAAGGAATGACACTTATCTAAAGCACTCTGCTCTTGCTGGTCAACATTTCACATGGCTAACTCTGAGTGTTTATCCCTCTCCAGGTGCCTAATGCCCAGCAGAGCAAAGCCAAAGCTTCTCAATGAATCTGTAACGCAAAGTTGTTACTTAAAGAACCAGCACTGAACAGTGTCACATCCATGAATAGAAAGATTTATAGATTTATTTTCACCTTTCAGATCCCCTTTGTATTTTAGAAGGTAATTATAAAAACAAAAAACAAGACTATTTTTCAAATTCCTGTTAGTTGGCATTTGCTGCTTACTGCTTGCACATTAGCAGAAGGTGGCCATTAGGAGAGAGCCTGGTCCATCCGTTTCCCTCAAGCACTGCGGCTGCTATAGCAGAATTGCTGCTTTGGACCTTGGAAGCAGTTGCCGACCTTGAATTTGCATGAAAAGGTTAAATATTTTAGTGGTAACAAAACAACTGTTCTATGAGTAATAGTTTTATATTATCCCAAGGGCCATGATTTTGTTTATCAGAAAGAACTTTTTCATAACACAAACTCTCTTACTTGAGCACATCTCTACAGCTGCATTAGTCTGTTATGACTGCAATCCAGAAGATGAGAATTCAAATCCCTTTCCATATTTTTTTTAAGCATTGTTTCTGAATGCACAGTTGGAAGAAAATTACACAAGCATAAACCTGTCTGTCCTCCTTCCGACCCGAAAAGCAAACTACAATATAGCTAGCAGAAGAAAAATCCGCTAACATCTTCAAGAAGTCCTTAATCTATAATTAATGTCAATGACCTTTAAAGTCTGTAATTCTTGCATCTCACATTCATATTTTAAAGGTACAGTAGTTCTGAGTTATGCTGGGTATGGAGACAGCTTAAAAATTAATGAAATAGCATTACATTTAACAGATAGAAATATAAATAGCATTATTTTTTATAAAGTAGAAACTATTTTTTTCTTTAAAATTAAGAAAATTTGTTAAGCACTACTTGTTGAAGCTACAATCTCTACCCTTTTAATTTTACTTTGTCTGCTTATCTATGATCATAATAGTTTGCACACTAGTGTTCTTCAACCCACCACAGACATCGGATGATGCTGTGAATTATTTTTTCTCCATCAAACCTAATATCCAGCAACGCATTGATGTGCTGTGAATTTTTAAACACATACAATGACTTTCTGAGTCATGCCCACTTTACAAAGATCTAGTCACTTTAAAAAGCAACCATGCAATAAGTGCATTTCAAGAAATATTGAACTGACCATTGGCCACTCTTTCTGCATCTAGTGCCTACAGCTCATGAAACTGTTGCTTTGGTAATGAAACCATCACTCTTGCTCCACTTTATTGTCTTTCTCCTGAACTCTGTTTTCTTGGAATTGCGTTCGATATGTAAAATCCCTGCAAGCAGCCCAGTCCAAAAGGTCTTCCATAAAATAATCTTTTTATCCCCATTTGAATCTGTCTACTTTTAACGAAGGCACTCAGATTTACTCCCAGTGCTTGCAGTAAGCCCTTGGAAGATTGTCCTATCACTGAGCACAGCACTCTTGCTATCAGTTAAGAGAGGGCATACTCTTCAGCTTTGCTATGGAGAGGGATACTCAAATCCCAGTAAAATACAGCTTCCTTACTGGGGTAAGACACTTAAAAGGAAAACACCATATTCCAATAGAAGGAGAGGTATCAACATTGTTGTAGCATTTGTCATTGGACTATCAGTACTGGAAAAATCAGCTGGATATGGCCAGCAGCAGGAAGATTTTTAGTCTTTATAATACTCCATCAACAAAAAATTTGAAGATGGCAACTCTAGGTAGCCACTACCACTGACAGAGACTGGAGACAGGTGAAAAGAGTCAAGTGTTTGGATTCAGTTTGGATGCAATGATGCTTGCAAGCAAAGGCACAATTGGCAGGTCTACATGCCGTAAAGGCTCCAAATGCTCCTACATTTATTTGGATAACTTATTTTAAGTAGACAGCACGTGAAAAACATGCGACGTGCCATGGAAGTAGGTAGTGCCATCTACAGTTGGGTTGGTCAGGCACTTTCCACTATTAAACACTGTTTGCAGTTATTTCTATAATTTTGCTAGGTCATGTTCCATACTAAATGGATTTTCTTAGGAAAGTTTGAACCACAGCAGTTTAGGCGAATGACTAAAAATGAGGAAAAAAACCCAACCATCCACTGTTTCCTCATCTTAACCAGTCTTGCAAGTATTTCTTTGCAAAGGTTCAGTTGGTATCCTGCTTCTGAGAAGGGGCTTAAAATCTGGACAAGGAATAGCCTAAGGTCAGAACCATTCCAGGCAGAAGTATACTGTTTTGAGAAAAGTCTAATTTATGGCATAACGCATCTCTATCAGAACCTGCAATAAGGCTGCAGAGCCTTAACTGTACAACGTGCTTATATTTGTAGGCTCAATTTAACAACGGGAACATTTTTTAAGACATTTTTATTCAATTATTTTGGATTTATTTTTTTAAAAATTGCTTTTGTGAAAGCTCCACCCTAGTGAACTAAAATGCTTCACAATAAAAGAAGCAACACAAACACACATCCACCCCCTCCCACCAGAGAACCTCCAAAAGATTGATTGAGAGCTGAAGACAGTGAACAGAGTGAAAATTATTATCATATGATCATTTTCCCTTTGACTCCAATATTGCCTTCTGGAAGGACTTAATGATTTCAGCTTCTTATAGTCTGAAACTAATGTAGGATTTGGCTTTATGACCATGGAATCTACTGCAGCATCAGATATTTTGGCAGTAGAAAAGAACACACATTGAAATTATTTTGAAGCTGTCATTTGCATATACCCAGACAAGCATGCAAAATCAAACTGAGATATTGTTCAAAATCCCCTAAGACATCCCCACGTTTCAAGCTCGCTCTGTCCCCGCAACTACACTGCTGTATCCCATTAAAAGTCATCTCAATCGCAGAGAAGCTTGCATTAGTAATTCCCAACAGGGACTGCAGTTTGTTGATCTATCATCTCTGGAATGCCCAGGAGAACTGTACCGAGATGCCGGACACCTGAACATCCCTGCACTTGTGGCAACTGAAGGTTTTTTTGTGTGACAGTGACCCTGAAATCGCCCCTAACACCAGAAAAGGGTGAGAGTTGAAAACTTCCTTCCACAATCTGAACACAAAGAGAATGTAGCGACAATAATTTCTTTAGCAATATGCAAACAGGAGACCAAAATTGGCTTTAGCTGTACTGCAGATCAGAGCCAGGAGGTTTTCCTTTTGTCTGTATCCCCCAGCTCTGAAGGCACAAGCCCTGCCAGCTCCTAGGCTAGTCTGAAGTCCTGAGGTTTGCCTACCCTGGGGAAAAACACATTTCATAAAGCGAGCCTTCCTGGGGCTTCACCTTCATTCAAATCTTCCCAAACCTTCTGCTCTGACAAAGAACAGCAAGAATATTAATTAAAATGTTCTTTTCCTGATAAATTACATCCTGCCCTCAATGAACTTGTAGAAACATTAATGCTCTTTGGGTAGGATTAAACTGTCTAGTCACTTGTTCAGAGGTAAACTGAAGAAGATAGTGTCTGCCTGCTGCTTAACCAAGAAGAAACAATCTGTCAGGAGGAAAAAGCTCCTTTCCCTTGGGCAGGATGACGTTCAAATCGGAAGGTGAAGCCTTTTCCTGTGCTGAAATAGATCTCAAACATTGGCACTTGACAAGTTCGCTCTATCGAAGCAAACAAAAAGTTTTACTGCGTGCAGTTCATTGCTAGCTCTTCTTTGAGAGCGAGCGATGATCATAACCATTGCAATAAAAACAAGAGTCAGAAACCACGATCCCCAGCGCTAGCCTCTGGGAAAAATCATGGCACGCAAAACTTCGCAGAACCCAAGCCAGGCAAAAAAGAGCTGCTGAAATGGGCCTCGGGGTTTGCTTTGTTCTTACATCCATGCTGGTGGCAGCACCTCAGAGAAGCAGCTGGATTCGGGGCCACCATTGGCCCCCAACCTTCTGCTCCTGGTTGCCTGCATGCGCAGTGCCTGTCCCTGGTCCACCAAAGTAGGTTTGCTGGATGTGGGTGCTGCTTGTAACAAGCAAACTTTCTTGAAATGAGTTGGCCCTTTTAAACATGTTATACTGATTTCTTTGTGCTGAACCTTCCAACTTGTGGTGGGGTGACCCCAGCTGGTAGGTAAAGCCCTACCCAGTCACTCACACCTGAAGACAAGAAGAGATTTCTTCTTTTCCCTCTTAGACTGGTACTTGGAGATAAAGACATATAGTGGTGACATGGAGTTATACAACTGGTTTATGTATAAAACTCCACTTGCCTTTTGGAGCAAAGAACAATCTCCAGAAATCTGTAGTATTTTTATTTGCTGAAAACACATATCCATATTTCTCTTACATCAAAACTTTGAAGTATAAGCAAGATACAGGCCTGTTAAGTCTCACACTCATAGCATACAACTTGCAGTTGGCCTCCCGCAGCTCTCCAAGCCATACTTTTTACACATTGGCATGGCTGTCTTTTGGGCTGTGGCTCCTTGGCAAGGCTTTCACTGGAAGAGAGACTTTCTGAGCAGCATACTCTCTGTTGCCATGTGGAGCTTCTCTTCCGTGACCCTACTGTGCCAAACACCCTCCCCAAATTACTATATGACTCTCTGACCTGGTTTCTCTCAAACTGGGTTTTAGGCAAGTTCATCAGTCTGAAGAGACACTTCTGTGGAGCCCAGAAAAATAATTACAAGTGCTTACTCATACTTTGACTGCGTTTGAAGCACTACTTCCAAAGTATAGTGCCTCGATTTTCATCATACAAAAACACTTGCATATTCAATCATGAATATTTATAAAATTTCTGCAGCATTACATGGTACTTTGCAAAAATACAGATATATTTTTTTAATAAAGACCCTACTTTTAACTGGATTCACAAGTTATCTTTCCTCCCTTGCCTACTCTCAAAAAAACCCCCCAAAAACCTGCAAAATCTTCATCAATACAAACTCTGCTGATAGGGACTGTAAATTGCTATTGAAACTGAGGACTGTACCTTCTTTTATTATTACACAGCAACTGCAAGCAGCATAGTATCTGTTTGCACTTCTATTAATTCAGCAAGAAAGCTACCACACGCACGAGAAACAAAATTCCTGTGTTGAACGGCTTTGTCATTCCTATTCTACAATTACAGGGGGAGGGAAACTAGCACAGAACCACATTTCATGATTCTTTGGGCACCAAGCCCTTAAGTGTGCACTAGCAAGCTTTGCAGAGTTCAGCAGTGCCATCAAGGAAGCAAGTTTTTTTTCCTTTCCCTTTTAAGCATTCATAGGGTCCCGCCATGCCAAGGACAGAATCAGGCACAAGAAGAATTATCTCATCTTCATCTTTATCAATAACGCATGCATCTTTCTAATGATAAATTTAACTTAATGAATGAGATAAACATCTTATTCCTCACTCAGTTGTCAGGAGAAAAGAAATTACTGTTACTGTTAAATACCTCACTAAGATGTATGGAGATGACTTGGGTAGGGCGCAAAGAAGCTAATACGCCATGTTATGGATGCCAGAAATGAAGAAGATTGACTGGGAACATTTCTGAGTCTGGAGTGTGCTAGACTTTTCTTCCCCCTAAAAATACTCACTATTCTGAATGGCAAACTAAAACACGCATAAATATTTAACACAAATTTTGTGAATGGCACATTAGGATCACTGAAATCTCACCTTCCTTTCTCCTATCAAAAAAGGAAAGAAGTAACATGTTCTAGAAAGTCAGCTGAGTCCTTGTAGTCTACCCCTTAAAAATAAAAGAACTATGATACATCAAATACAAAATTCAGAGTTCAGACATACCCAGATTAACCACTTTTTTCTGCATGCTATTTAAAAAAACACACCAAAATGCACTATGTCTTCATTTTAGGAGTGTGTTGCCAAACACTCTTGCTGCTGGCACCTCTGTTCTCCCCTTTCTGTCTTGCCATTTGGTCTCACCACAGCTCTTTAGAGAACCTTACTCCAGGTTCCCTGGTGGAGGGTGGGAGAGAGACACAAACACAAGCTTAAACACGCTTAAGATTAAGGGGTCATTTTGAAACCTACACAATAAAAATCAGGTTAAAATAAGAATAAAGGTGCAATATAAAGAGAGTATTTTTAGTAAATGTAGATGTATACTTTTCACAATTTAAAGCAGACAAGGCTTTCTCAGGTGAGCTCCAGGGACAAAAAGGAAAGGGAATGTCTTACATCCGCCGAAAATACTTTCCCTCTCTGTGCTCTGATCAGTCTGTCGTCTGCCCTTGCCGCCTAACAACTACCACTTTTTTCCCCTTAATCAATCCAAGCCCAGTTCCACCTCCAAAGTCAAGGGCCAGCGCTGCCATTCTGCAGATCACATTTCTCTGGGCACATCTACTCTCTGAACGGGCAAAACAACATACACATACGCCAGCTTTGCACCCTTTTTTTTTTCCCTGCTGGGTTCTGTACTATTTTTCAAAATAGGTAAATCAGCATTTTCCTGAGCTCCTCAACACATTCAGCTCTTCTGAAATAGCAGAGACAAAGCACCAGATCTTCTGCCCCAGGTGAAACCTTTGCATCCCCTTTGGTACAGTGTATCCAAAGAATTTCCCTTTCCCCTTCAGCTGGCTGGAGCAAAGGCAGCGCAGTCCCAGTTAAACAAACACTCTGCACTTACGTGCTGTGACCGGCGTGCAGCAGCTCCAACCCAAGGACAAGTTACACTTCTCACTACAGCAAGTTAGCAGAGATCAAAAGGGATGATAAAGAATTTAACTTTGCCACGCTAGCACTTGCTCACTAAAGCTCGTAAGAAGTTACGGAATTATTTATTTGAGAACAAAAACCAAAACGCTTTACATTTGAAGGTGGCAAATGGCCTCATTTCCAATGCTGTTAATTCAACACTCGCAAATCAGCATCTCGGCGAAATGTATTTATTAACCATAAAATGAGGTTTCACAGATTTTTACTTTCTCAGCTCAGTATTATACCTACTATGAGGGATTAAAGCTATGTAGCACTATTACTCTTTCTTTTCCCACCTCAAAAGCTGTTGCAATTCATTAAATTCCTTATAACCTATTTTTAAAACATAGTATCTCTTAATTTTCTTGCATCTTTTTTTCTTCCTGGTTTTACTACACCATCTTTCCAGCTTCTGTACCATATTTCTGAACGGCTTTGTATTTTGCGTTACTCCTTCCCTCTTCCTCTGCTGCATGGTTTTCCACGGGCTGTGTATTCCTACCTACACCGCATTTTCTGTACGTTTTCCCTGCAAAAGGGTTCCCCATTCAGATCCACCAGGCAAGACCCCTTCACCTCTCCCCCGCATCTTGGCAGGTACAAGCCTGATCCATTTGCACCGGCCGAGAAGCAAAAGGCAGATATTGCAGGCAACCTAATGACTATTCCTATGAAGCAGGCAGCTGCCAGGCAGGATGTTTACCTCTCTCAAAAGCAGCTCCTTGCACATTCCCAGATGGCGTGGGCGTCTGGAGGAGGAAGGGGAAGGTAGCAAAGTGCAGCATTGATAAGCGTGGGCTGAAGCTTTTGGAAAAACCTAGGCTGAAGGATGAGGCAGTACCAGGCCAACCAACGGACTGCAGCTTCTGAGCAAGGGCATAATGTGGCGACAGAAAGATGCAAAGTAAGCCATGAGACTCAGCAAATCCCCGACCACCTGAGACACTCAGGGATGGCTCTCATGGACCTTTTTGTGTGAAAACCTTTGGGTTTACAATGGCTCCTCCTGCTTGGCCACCACCAACTCACTGAACATTGCCCCAGCCTTCCAGATGCCTTCTCCAGCTGCTCAAACCAAGGGCCTAATGGCAGCCTAGGTCAGAAGGGCTCTAAGGAAAGCCAGCGTAACCTCTGCAAGGGCACCACACCGTTCCTGGCAGTCAGCTCCTTCACTTTTCTCCTCCTCGCTTCTCCCAGTACACTCACACCCAGGCAAATGGGAACATATACAATCTTCCTCATGCCGTAGTTGCACTGCTTGAAAAATACCAGGATATCTATGAAAACAGAGGAGTAAATTTATATTTATCCACCATCCAAGGGAGTAAGAGAAGAAATAAGTCAAGTCTTTTCTTTCCTCACTTAAAGGAATCCCTACGGGGATGCCCTCTGGTAAGCCATATCCTACTCTGCCAACTCTCATCCTTTTAAACACATGTCCTGGTGATTTTCCTAAAACTCCAGAATCTGGAATTATGTGTCCAATACATGGATATTTCATTCAGAAAAAGAACAGAGTCTAGCTTTCACAGTTTCACGTGAAAGATTAAAAGCCCAATCCGTACACAATCTAAAAATCTCCAAAAAACACAGATAGAAGGGGAATGACTTTTCCCACTTTTCACATTTTTAAAGCTTATTTTCTGATGTTTGAATATAGCAATATCATGTCCTTGAACAGACCACAGGGACTTTATGACTCTATCTTGCATGGCCTGTGACTTGCACGTACCTGCTCAGAACTTTCTCTGCACGAGTGCTCAATCACCCCATGGTCCCCACAGGCTCTCTGAAGAAAGAAAGGTTACTCTTTCCACGTTTGCTCTAACTCACTCTAGATTTTCCTTCTGAAAGGGATAAGAGTAATAAAGCATGACATACCAGGCTCTTTCCTATACTAAACCCCCACCTCCTGCAACTTTCATGTTCTTCATCTGCAAACATATGCCTCTCTTTTCCACTTTGGGTAGGATCTTACATTTTGCTAAGATGGAACAGGAAGCTATCACATGGTGAAGCAGAACAGAATTTCTTCCCTAGCTCTTCTCAAACACTGGTTGAACCTAAATGTTTTAAAACTTCCCCTGATTGTTATTCCTGACACAATGCAAGTCAGGTGCAGGTCAGCAGACTGGGAAAAGTCATGCAGGAAGGTAGGTTACTGGTTTTCCTACATTAACTGCACCAGCCCTGAAACTTTCCAACACAATTCAATCTGAATTGAGTCTCTAGATTAAAAAAAAAATTTCATTGTGTCGTCCAGCACTTGACTGAGATTTACGCACAGGCAGAGCAGCATGACATCGTTCAGAGTGACACCTTACTAGATTCAAACTTTGATGAACTCTGTTCACATGAGCTGGACTTAAGCAGCCCAGGAGCTGCCCAGCGCACCTGAGACACAATAGTAGTACTATGTATTACAGTTCTTCAGCTCCTGCCCACATTTTATAAAAGAGAAAAGATATTTTATAAAATAAAAGATATTTTATCATAGATTTGATTAATCTTTTGATTTCATGAAAGAATTTAAAATTTTAAGTTCTGAACATGCACAATACTCTATCACATATCACCTATAATACTCCACCAACTATACTGCATGATATATCAGCATGAATCTCTGTTATCTGTAATGGCAAAGTTCCTGCAGCAACTCACTGAGTATATGTTGATTTTGATCCAACAAGGAAAAGAAGTTAAATAGCCAGGCCAAAGAAAAACTGGGAAGCCTAAACAACACATCATAAAATAAACAATTACCAAGTCAAACAGCCACTGCCAAGAAAAGGCTGGGAGGGGAGGGTGGCAAAGCTCTTTCCTTTTCTTTTCTTTTTTTTTTTTTTAAACAAGGAAAACTGCTTAGAAAACTGACACCTACATGCAAATGCTGCTTCAAAGCTTTTAGCACAATCTCCCAGGGCAGAACAATAGTGTCTCTGTGCTCATAACCAGCTCAGGCTGTTCCAGGCAGGAAGAGGGTGCCCTCCTCGCCTTTTACAGCAAATCTATTTCTCTCCGATGCTTCTGCCTATGAAATCTGCCTCAACTTCTTGAAAATTCAGTCTCCAAAGCAGGACAGTGGGCAGCAAGGAGGTAGGTACTCTAGTGACAAAGGCTGCGGTTAGATGCTTTTAGGAACATTTGCTTACCCCAGTCTTGCTCAGTTTCTGCTGTACTCGGGCTGGAAAAGAGGCAGAACCACATTTAGAGATAAAGCTGCATTTCAAAGCTCCCCTTGTTCCTCCAATGTCCTTACAGTGCTTGCAAGCAAGAAAAGGGATAACTGTGGGCAACAGGTACTCTTTATCTTGCTAAATAAGTGAAAAGCATGGACTGAGCATGAGAGATGTCTACCTGTTAAAAAAAAATAAAAAATGAGCTGTCTGCTGTCAGGTCTATTAAAGAAAAACTTAAAGTAGGCCAGTTACAGAGGGTTGGCTTATTCCGTTCAGGGAGCTGGACTGTGTTATAGCTGCCACAGGATCTAACGTACTGCTCTCCGCAGGTTGCCCCAAGGAGGCCTGACCTAAATAAGAATTTATCAGATGCCCCAAGATCAGCATTGATCCATTCGGGGCTTTCAACATCACTCTGGGCTCCTCTCAGCAACACAAGTTAAAAATATCAAACCTTCTTCTGTGAAAACCAGTCTCTCTCAACCAGGAAAATAAAGAGAGCAGGGACAACAGCTATGGCAAAGAGCTGAAAACATTTATTGCGAAAAACCAAGTGAGCTGCTGTGGCTTTTACCTGGTTTTATGGCATATCTGGAGAGGTGCTTGTTGCCTGACCTGCATGTGGCCATCTCTATCATACGTCATCGAACTCATGCATGTATCTTTGCTGTGCACCTTGGCAGATACAGTCCCATCCCAGGACTTCTGGTGGAAAAAATCCAGAGAGAAAACTTCAGGAGTGCACAGTGCTGCAGCTCCATCCCTGCACAGGTCTGAGCAGTTGTGAGAAGAGGGCAGAAAAAAGCAGGCTGCTGGCTGGATGAACTCTCATAAAATCATAGAATGGGTTGGGTTGGAAGGGACCTCAAAGATCATCTAGTTCCAACCCCCCTGCCATGGGCAGGGACACCCTCCACTAGACCATGTTGCCCAAAGCCCCATCCAACCTGGCCTTGAACACTTCCAGGGAGGGGGCGTCCACAGCTTCTCTGGGCAACCTGTTCCAGTGCCTCACCACCCTTACAGGGAAGAATTTCTTCCTAATATCTAATCTAAATCTACCCTCTTTTAGTTTAAACTCATTACCCCTTGTCCTGTCACTCCATGCCCTTGTAAACAGTCCCTCTCCAGCTTTCCTGTAGGCCCCTTCAGGTACTGGAAGGCTGTTATAAGGTGTCCCAGGAGCCTTCTCTTCTCCAGGCTGAACGACCCCAACTCTCTCAGCCTGCCCTCACAGGAGAGGTGCTCCAGCCCTCTGATCAGCTTCATGGCCCTCCTCCGGACTCGCTCCAACAGGTCTTTATTGTACTGGGCACCCCAGAGCTGGATGCAGAACTCCAGGTGGGGTCTCACAAGAGCGGAGTAGAGGGGCAGGATCACCTCCCTCGACCTGCTGGTCACGCTTCTTTTGATGCAGCCCAGGACATGGTTTGGCTTTCTGGGCTGCAAGCGCACATTGCCAGCTCATGTTGAGCTTCTTGTCCACCAGCACCCACAAGTACTTCTCCTCAGGGCTGCTTTTAATCCATTCCTCGCCCAGCCTGTAGTTGTGCTTGGGATTGCCCCCACCCATGTGCAGGACCTTGCACTCTCCTGGTAGAAAGGCACTTGGCATCATTGTTTTAGTCTGGTATACCGTGTAACACATATAGAAGTTCACCACATGATTATTCCAATCAAAAGCATGGTTTATGTTGTCACCCAGAGAAATGTCTTATTTCTGTATATTCCCTCCAGACCCAGAATGATTAACTACCTGCAGTAAAGCGCATAGGCTTTAATTCTGACAATGTTGTGGTTTTTATTTAAAGATACCTGGTGACCTCCTGTAGTCTCACAGAGCACAGTAATATTCTTCCATATCTTAGAGAGGATGGTGGGAAAACAAAACAACGCAAAAAAGCTGTTTATATTAGTTGTAGCAGAGGCATACAAACATCCTGTTTGCTACGCACTTCAAATCTCAGAGCACTGAGGTTGAAGTCCCCATCATATTCAAAATGCAGCTTTCTCCAGATCAATTCATCCAAGTTTTTTCCCCCAGAGTAGTAGATAATTCTAGTGCTGTAAAAGACTTCTAGGATTATTTCTGTATCACAGTGTAAGGAGAACTGATGAGAGAAATGCACACTCAGAAGAAGTTAATGCAAGTTTTGCACAACTGTACAAGTAAAAGAACTGTAGCAGTTAATCCAGAAGGGTCCATGATTTGCATATTAAGATGGCAAAACTTGCTGACAGGACAAAAACATCATCAAAATCCTTCCTCTCAAATCTAAAAACCTCAGGGGAACAAAAGATTTATGTTAAGTAAGTTATTCTAGAGACATACTACTACATCTTGCAGTCTAAGTGGAGATTGCGGTGTGATACTATCTATGTTAAGTGCTCCATAAGGGATACAAGTTTTGACTATCATTTGCAGAAAGTGCAAATGATACAAAAAAAAACCCCAAAGAAAAACACAAACCAGAAATAATGGTTCACCAGAAATATCCTGAAGTTACTTCTTTTTCAAAAATCTTGAAATCTTGTTTTAATAGGAAGGTAATAAAATCCACTGAATTTAAATCATTTGTTCGCTCTCGACTTACACTCGTGCTGGCTATGCTCCATCGGGATGCTCCTTGCCTCCATATTTGAGAAAGAGCAACTGGTACAAAAGGGAAGTGATTCAGTTAAAACCCAATTGGGAAAAAAATAAAAAACCCCACAGGTTGGGCGGGCTTTCTGCCAAATGCCCGTGGCTTCTCAGGACAACTAAGCAAACAGCCTTATTTCTGTTAGGACACCTGCAACAGCAGAAATGTCATCAAATCCATAAACAGTTACTCACCTGCCAGAACAAATGTCATAAAATGAAATTAAGGCCCATCATTCAGTTAAAAGGATTTCTGAGAGCAATTTACAACGGCAATCTATACACGCTTACCCAGGGCAGTATGTGATTAGCAGCGCTCTGTCACAGCTGATCTGGCATCTTACAGCCCTCGCTGTGCCTATAGGGCTTTCCGGGGCGGGGAACACATCTATGGCGTGAACAACCTCTCCTCCTGTTAATAAATACTGATGCTCATTCCAAACTCCAACTTCAAAGCACTGTTTACATCTCCTTGGAATGAAATCTGAGTGACTTCCCTTCAACTGTACTCATCTGCGGAGAATTTCACTATCAGTAAGTCAATGTGTAATTACAATCATCCATCCATAAAAGCTGAGGATGGAAAGAGAAAAAGGGACATGTCCTTATTTCTCAGGCATTAAGGAGAGTATTGAGGATTTTCCAAGAATCCAGAAACCGGAGAAGAAGAGTGATCAAAAACTTCTGGCCGTTGTTTCTTCCGATATGTATCTGGATCCTCACATACATATACATGTGCATGGTACACCACCGCTTTAAACGCTAACAGGGAATTACCAGATCAAGATGACCTTCACTTCTGAACACAACAGCACTCGCACCACCAGAGGCATCTCAAGTGATGCAGTCTGGACTCGGTTCCATTTCTTGGTCTATTCACCCAGGCAGGATCAGCTACTGGATAAACATCACAGAGATGCTTATCGCAGGGACTGAACTACCTCACTGCTTCAACAGAAAATCAGTTGCCCGAAAACGCTGGCAGTTTAGGAAGCAAAATTTCCCTTTTCCCCTGGTTTTAGGAGAACCATATTGTTGGCAAACAGCAGTCCCCTGCCAAAGGCTTGTATCTCTTATTAGCCAGCCCAGAAGCCTGTAAAGAAAACCACAAGGAGCTAGTAATTAGCACAGCAGTGTCAAAAAATCCCAAAGGTTACAACCCAGAGAAGATTTCAGGAGGAAGTGATTACCCAGACATTCACAAGACATGCAGTCCACCTTCACAGCAAAAGCTGCAAAATAAAGGCTATAAGGTTGAAGCGTGAAGGAAATGAAAATAAATGAAAATTGTTTAGAACATGAGTGCTATAAAAAATGTGAGATACAAGTTGGCTAAGCATTAATATTTTTAAGGTGATAAAGATAATATTGCAAATTTATCAACAGAGAATGAAATCATCATATTTCAAAAAGTCTTTTCCTTCAGCATGAAAAAAAAATTTATATGGCCCATCAAACAAACACTGAGTCACACAGATTTCTTCAGACTGACTGGAAAAGTAGGTGTCTGTTTAAAGATAATCTGTACAAAACCTGAAATGCAACTGCATTGTTTAGATCCCCTGCAGATTTAGACAAAAAGAAGGGAAAAGCCGAAACAGGAAGCTGAAGACACTTTATCTTGAATTGAAGAAGCAATTCAAACTGAGCACCATGCCAAAAACAAACAAACGCAACTATCAATAGAGGGTTTTGTTGTCTAATAGTGACAACAAATGCAAACAAACTCCGTAAAAGCAGAGCAGATGATTTTAACAGTTCACTGCATATAAACTTCCACAGCATCAAGGGCAAAGGAAGGAGAATATGTGCATCAATTAAATTCCCCCTTACACTATCATCCAACAGCTTGTGATTTCTCTTTTTGCCCAAATCAGAACTTTTCTAGGAGAGAATGTGAAGGCGTCATTAAAGCCGAAAGGTCAGTGGTACTAGCAGAAATGCAGGCAGAAGGAAAAGAAAATCTTGGAGGCAGATTAAGAAGCAATGACTGTAAACAGGTGGCATTCTCACTGCCATCTCATCTGAAATGTCTCTTTGCTCACAATTCAGTAATACCCGAACTCCATTCCTCAGAGAGGTGGTATGGGGCCCCATCCATACACATCACTTCCTTGACATCTTGTACATCTGATCTACCCTGTGTTCAAATTAAGAAGGTGTTTTGGCTGCTGATCTGGGAAAAACAGTGCAGTCTTTCAATTACGGTTCTTTTTTTCCTTGTGCAGCATAGCCAGTAATAACAATAATTTTTTAAAAAATTGGGATTTATATAGACTCTGCAAAGCGCTTAGCCCTTTGAAGAACAAAGTTCGCTCACCAAGCCATACTGACTAAGAAAAATAAGCAGCAGCTTAAGAAAACCTGAACTTGAAATTTTTAGTAAGGCTTGCTGAAGCTGCCATAGGACACAGGTTTTTCCGCACTGCAGTTGGGTTTTACATATGCAAAGCTACACAATTCCAAAGGGAGACAAAACTCCAGGTGTCAAATAGCATCCTATCTCAACTCCCCAACTTTATTTCCTAATGTGGAGTCTAGAAAGGACCAAGTAGAAGCATCCTTGAAAGAGAACACAGAAATTTGGCTCTTATCCAAGAGCTGAGGTATCTGAGAGATCAAAAGGAAATCTCCCTGTGTAAAATGTGATTTGCAGACCATGTCACCAAGGTATATTTAAATAATTATTTCTTCTGCACAGTTTGAATACACAGAAGAAGAACCTCTCATCAAAAAAGTGTTCCATAGTAACTACACACACAAACTCCTTTACAAACCACAAGCTGGAAGATGAGTCAGGGAAGAGGGAGCAACTTCAAAGCAGAAGTGGAAGAGGTGGCAAGATTCTTCGCTTCCCTCCAAAAGAAACAAAAGTAGCTGTAGTGAAGGGGGCAATATTAAAATGTGGTACACAGTGCAGGGAAAAGGTGAAAAAAACACTGTTGATTAAAGCCAGGCACTTTGCAAAGGGCATGCAGCTCTTTTCTTCTACCACAACCATTTGAAGCAGTTACGCTATGAGGAGAATGTTTTCCGTATCCCATTCCTGTTCTCACAAGCTCTGGGTAGGTAAGCAAACACTTACCTGCTCCAGGTAAATATAAAATAAAACTGATAAAGGGTTTGTTTGCTTTTTGCTCTGACCAGCAGCATCAATTATCAGTGAAGTCCTAAAACAGTTGGGCCACCTCGGTTTTCCATGTTAATTAGCAGGAGACGTCAGCACAATAAATCTTTCATTAAGGATATAAACCCATGTGATCTGACCCACTCTGGATGTAGTTACCCATATGCTTTCACTGGTGACAAAAATCAATCTGTCTCTTCACACGCTTGCATGGTCCATCACCATCCTCCCTGGGTCGAGTGTCACAAACAGAGCAGACCAAAGCCCACCCTGACCTCCCGTGGAAAGGAGGGGGCTCATCCCAGCTCCCCCCTGCTACCAGCACCTGCACCCACAGCGCCATTCGGTGCGCCGGGGCAGGGCGCCAGCCTACCTGAAAGGGACCTCAGGGGCAGGAGAGGCGGGGAGGAATTAGGTTTTAGCCCAATCAATTCTCTGATCGATAGGAACAGCAAGCTATTTACAGAATGAGCCCACTGGTAATTGGCCTGTGTAAATGAAGGGGAGAGAGGGGGGAAAAAAACCCAGAAGGGAAAAAGAGGAGCTCAAACAGGCTGCAGTGCCAAATGCCACATCAGTTGCAAGCTGCATCAGTTGCTTGAATTTTTACGGCATGCTTTCATCCAGAGGCATGATCAGTTGGAAAAGGAGGAGGTAGTTTGTGGTTTGTTTTTTTTTTTTTAATCAGACCAAGGGATACAGTTGGGGAGGGTGAGGCAAGGGCAAGCCCTGCAACAGCAGGGGCCAAGCAGCAGCAGGTAGCTGTGCCGGCAGGCCTGAGAGGGGTGTAAACTGTGGCCCCGTTCAGTTTTCACGGGTGCAGCAAAGCTAACATTTGTTCAAGTCAAGGCCTCGGATCTCAAACAAAAAAAGCCCTTCTGACATGGTCTTTTTGCAGACCACCATAAGCACGCTGTTTTGGTTTCAACATAAAGGTTTGGCCCACGTGCAACAGGATGGTGTACCAGGGTTACATGCTGTTGAGAGGCACCCAAAGCCCAGCGAAACTGTGCCTGGGACTATACACCCATCAGCTTTTGGAAACTCAAGGCTGCAACAGTGTTAAAAATGCCAGCTATTCTAAGGCATGATTCACCCACCAGCAATGCAAGGAGCTGGGCTCATTTGTGCTCCTGATCTCCCAGGGAACGGGATCCTGGCACATTCCAGCAACCTTTCCTCTCTGCTCACAAGGTCAGAGCTGGCGCCAAGCCAAGGTGCACACCTGAAACCACACAGTCCCCAGGGCCTGCTTTTCCAGTCCCTAGAACAGCAGGTATTTTCACCTGTTCATGCAAAACCCCACATGCCCTGCCGCAGAGGAGGCTCAGGGACTCCTCTACCTCCTGCCCGGGCAGGACCTCGGTGCACAAGCTAGCCTGGGTGCCTGTTTCCTCAAGCACACCACTCTGCGAGGCTGAAAAATCGTTCTTGCAAACGTAATCATCCAGCCTACCAGCAATGAGGGAGATGCTTTCAAACTTAAAAGGCTTATCAGCTGTGCTCCAACCACTGGGACAAAGTCATAACCGTGCGGCTGTGATGCTGTGCAACAGCAAAGTCATTTTGGAAGGCTTTAAGCAAGTACAGAACAGGGGCAGCCTTCCTAAACCCCAGTGAGATGTCAACACAAGAGAGTGCTGATTTTCTCATGCTGCACTGCTGTTAATCCAGAGGGACCAAACATGTGAGATGGACAGAGAAGGTTTGATAGTGCTTACAATACATACAGATACATATTATGACTTGAATCTTCCAGCAAGACTGCAAATCCAAAGAGTAACTTGCCTGATATTTTTTAAATTTACCAGGCAAATACTGCACTTGTGGACGGTAGCAATAGGAATCATATTCTACCTAATGAACATGTGACAAACAGACTTGCACATTATCATTAATCAGCGGAGCCTTCATTACGTCTTTGGACATTTTTTAGCAGCAGAGGAATCCAGAAACTAACTGATAAATTTTGATCCACAAAATGCCACCTTACTGCTCTGTTACTTTTGTAGTATTATTAAGGTGTAGCTGTCACTGTTGGAAATTTACAGGTACATGCTATTCTTTGATAGAGTAATCTTTAGACTTATTCTAAGCACATTTTATTTGTGACTGAAATGAAAGCAAGCAGCTGAGCTAGCAGAAAATAAATCAGACCAACTATATGAACTGATCCAGTGGCTGAGCTCAAATGAAAGTTCTGCCTTCCACTTAAAACAACATAAGAGATGGTAAAAACCACTTGTAAATGTGCAGCAGAGCAGAAATTATGTAAATGCCAACTACGTGAGATTACCTGTACTACCACAGTTATTTTCTGCTGAACAGTGTTTCCATGATCAGTTTTTACAGTTGCAGATCACGCTGGCATTGCTCTGACAAAACCCACTCAAGATGCATGGAAATTCAACTCACCAGGAACATCTGAGAGGCTCTGCATGTCGTGTGCGTGGACCTAACACTCTTAATTTCTACAGAACCTAGGATTTCTCTTGGCTTCTCATGGCTGCAAAAATACCTTCAGAAATATTCAACCAAGCGTATGCCATATTCCAGAGTCTGAGGTAAATTGAATGCTCTGAGGCTTAGTTTTGTTAAGGAGCTACAGTATGGAATTATCAAAACACCAAGCAGCATAGCCGCTGCTACGCCGACAGACCACCTCGTCAAAACCAAACCAGTTGGGAGTTATGTCCACTTAACAAGGATAGCTGTGTGACTGAAGTAAGAGCAGCCACAGTAGGTGGCAAGACATCGCTATAGGGGGAAGGACCTACCATGCAAGTGAGAACAAAACTAGAATTCCTGCTGGCCCCCTCAACAATAAGGAAACAGAGAAAAAACAGCAGCTAGAGGGGAGTAGAGCTTCAAATTTATCAGAAACCTACAAGAAGAGAAGGAAGATGGCATTTCACCATCATCTTCCAAATCCGACAATATCTAACAATTCCACTCTATGAAACTTCATAAACATGAACTGTTGTTTTACAGTATGTTAAGTATGTACACTGTGGTAGTAGAGCTGTTCGGCCAAATACAATTTATAGAAGGGTGGGGAGCCTTTTTGAAACCATCAGATCATTAGGTTTTGATACATGAGTTGGGTGTAAAATAAGCAGGTGTTTGACATCAGGTACTGACTGTGGTTTCAGGAAGTTCAGAAATATGTTTGAAAGGAAGACTTAACTTGCATTCATGGCAGTACAGTAGTGCTTTTAATGAATCAAGTAATTAGCAACTCTATAAAAAGAAGGGTATCCCTGAGTGTTCAACATCAAAAGCACTACATTAATTTCCAATTAGAAGGCCAGAATCAGCAAGATCCTGTGGTCTCTCTGATCCCCTTTGGAGTTGGTGGAAATGAATGGCATGTAACACCCTTCTGGGTCAGATCCAATGGAAGAAGCATTCATTTGACTTAATATTACCACTTCACCTGGAAAATACTTAAACCTCGGAAATGACAGAAGTAAAACCAATACTGAATTCATTGCAGAACTCCTCGTTTTCAGGAAGAGTGTTCTGGGAACAAAAAGTGACGTGCCACAAAAAAAGCTCCTCCACATTTCCGACATGCTGCTGTAAACTGCAAGTTCTTATGGAAATCAAAGGAAATGTTGACAGCTCTTTAGAAACTATGAAGATTTCCTGCTGAAGCTCCTACCGGTCAAACATAAATTACGTACCTTATTACTGACACGGGTCCATTATTAATTCTATCTACAACATCCCATATGCTCATTCCTCTCAACTTCTGCTTTACCCTTTTCACTCTTCTTCACGTAGATAGTGCCCACCTTGCCCAAGTCTCTGGAATGATCATTTTTACCACAGTATCCATACAAAAAGAGAGTCAAAGACATGTATTTTTAATTTCTTAGTAAGTTAAAAATTTACACCAGCAAGTCGGGGCCCTTCCTCTCTGTTCTGAGTATGTATTGTATATCTGACCTACTTTAACTATGGTTAAAATCAGACTGAAATTCTTACATGGCCTTATCTGTTTTGGAAGGTGCTTGTATATCAACTCCAATCCTAATGTAGAATACCACCATGAATACTTCTTCAATGACCTTAGCAAGTGGATACAGTCGGAGAAGAACTCAAAACTAGCAAAGTAACAATTCAGTCTCCGTACAAGTTCAGGAGCCAGGATGGTGCAGGTCAGCAGGTTCTCCTCTCCAAACTTCAGGGAGGAACAAACAAGACAGCAGTAGTTTTATTTTAGAAGACTTTTTCTGACAATCGAGGTATGTCATGTATTCTAAAAGTAAAGGGTCCAGCTTTTCAAAGAGTGAAATTGCAAAAAATGGAACCCAACAACACCTTGACTCTGAAGAGATTTGTCCTGTTTCCATAGTCAGTATTCCACCCCTTCCGTCAAAGACCTCAGAGATGGCAAAACAACTTGTGATGCTTGCAGCCTACCACTGAACTGCTAGGTTTGGACTCATACCTTAGAGGCTCAGGACTAGCATAACTTAATCTTCAGATTTATATTTAGCTGTAATTCAGTTGCAAACCCAGAATGTGAAATGACCTATGCAGGGTCTACAGATCTCTCATTCCTTACAGTCTTCACCTTTACGCCAACGGTTATTGTTTGCATGGAGAACAGCAATAAGCAAAAAAATTTATAGAACAACCCAGTGACATCAATAATTTCTGTTATTGACAAAACATTTGTCCCCTCTTCTTCATCCCAGTTTTGAAGCCAATCTAACTTGTTGGGATCTTGCACATCAGGTTGCCTGGCAGAGCTAATGGAAAAAAAAACCCATTGTGCAAATTCAGTGATTCCCCTCTGCTTCTCATAAAAACATCTGGAAAGCAACACCAACCAAGAGGATTGCTCAAGGGTGGGAGGGCATGAGAAGGGAAAAATTCTTCTGAATATTTGTGCTATATTTAAACTCCAGACCAAAGCTTACACTTGGAGTGAATGTCTCTCTGCTATAGGAATGCAAAATTCCAAGCACTGAACAAGGATGTAATAAGCTTTTTACAACATGCCCCTAAGCAATGGCATTACTGCACGCTTGTAAGAACCGAGCGTACAGTGCCTCTATCTTCCATTGTAATTGTTGCAGGGATAGAAAACAGGGAGCAAAAGGAAATTTCAGCCGTGCACTGGGGAAATAAAAATCTCAATTTTCAGCATAGAAAGTTAATCTGTTTTGTAGACATACCTCCTACAAAGAAGGTGCAAGCAGAGCAGGGAGGATGCAGTACAATCAGAACAACTCAGACAAAATTTCAGAAGAAGGTGTCTTAGTTTGGAATTCAAAATTCACATAAAATTGGAGCAATATCAGAACCAATTGTCAGTGAAGGCAATGAGAGCTACAGATAGTTAATTAAGTTGGGGAAAGAACACCCAGGACATGCAGTTATATTAATTTCATTGTTTAGGTCCATAAATCTAGACAACCATCTTTCAAAAAACAAACTTCCCTAACTTTCATATCTAACTAGGCTACACCATGCCGTTGGATGCAGCATGGACATGCTTTTGTTCATATCAAGATGACTATCCTTACGGTAACACAAAAAGTATTAAACAATGACAGACATCCTACATGCACCAGAACTCACACTGTAGAGAGTGAAAAAAGCGGATTCTTCCATTTTCTTTTGCCTCGGTGTTCTCCCAGTGTCTCAAGCAGTAGCTAATCTGTAGCACTGAGGTCAGAGGGCTTAATGTCCAAGTTCATAAATAAAGGCAATGTTTCTAAAACATACAACAGATAAAGGGGGAATTACAGGATAAAGCTGTACGGTTTAAAACACCATACTTTCTTCTTCCTTTACTACTTTTTATATCAGCAAACAATCATTACAAAATTATGGTTACATCTTACATTCATTGTATGCTAATTATGGGCCATTATTAATTTAAAAATTCATGCTTTTCCTAATCTACAGGTCTTTACTCTTACCCAAACTCATAAACATCTGATTATCTTCCAAATCAAAAGCCTGGTTGCCATAATGTGCCTACTGGTGTCTACAGAGTCACTCACACACCTTCTGTTGGACTTCAGCTTGTCTGTTTTACTGAAAATAGAAAAGGGAGAGAGTAGAAAAGTCAATTTTGCAAGTATTCTGGTCAAGGAGGAAAGGTTTTACTGGATAGAAAGGTTGGGCCTCATGCTAAATTTTGGGGGCTTAGAACAGTGTTTAAGAATTTGTTTTCAAACGACCTCTACAAGTTTCCTCACCTTGAAACACAACTACCACATAAGATACATCCTGCTGGCTTAGTTCACTTCTGCAGCTGCTTGAATAAGCTCTGTCAGTGGTTATAAGATTGCACTTTTCCAGTATATATAAAGCTGGCTACAACGTTGCTTTTTCCCAGTCACTAGGTGCACTGCACACACAAGTAATACTTTTCATCTCACATCTAGCTACACTGGCACATAAATGTTCATCAATGTCGATTACACTGCGCAGAGCTTGTACAATGGTATATAACTTCTACTCAAGTTTTTAAAGTTTTTTCAGTGAACTATGTCTTTCAGAGCATTCCAGGTGAGGCAGTGTTGCTTTCTCCTGTATTTGTTTTCACATGAAGTCTTTTCTGGGCCAGGTGCTAAACTATTAGCGGTAAGTTTTCCTGGTATAGCAGGGAGAGTTTTAATTAAAACCTGCCTTTCTACTCCTTACTGCATTAGTGCATATGCTATTGTACTGCAAAATCTAGTAATGACAAAACCTTCCGTTTGTTTTCTGTATGTAACAGAGAGAAACCACAATTGCTATTCATGATTATGACTGCAGTAACAGGATGCAATGAATTAAGTTGGTCATATTTTGTTCGTTTTTTAAAAAAATCACACCATTGACCAACTTATCACAGAGATAACTAAATTACCCTATTTATTTCCACTTTTAGTAATATAAGTAGTGGAACATATTGTGTCATTCATAGCTGGATTTCATGCAGCTTAGAAGTTTAAGGAAAGGACTCACCTATACGTGGAAGGTTAGTTTGCATTAAGATTGGCCTGAGTTTAAAACACATTAGTTACAAGTAAGGAGTCAAAAAAAGTAGGAGAGTTCCTAAAATGTCACCAGATTAATAGAAGCCACAAAAAAAGCAATGCAAGATAGAGAGATATCTGCTTTTTATTAGAGTAAAAGTTTTCCTCTAAAATTAACTTCTCCAGATTCAGAGAGGTTTACCAAAGATGAAGGTGAACATGTGCTTGAAATCCTCCTTGACCACTGCTTTAAAACAGTGTACCAGAGCAGATGCATCCCATTCTGCTTCAGAAACAGTTTTAAACTTGGACCTTTGCACAGATAGCCTAATGCATTTACATCTCAGACAGTGGAAGAAAGTTATGTGTAACTCATAAAATGCTTCTGTTGCAAAGTCACAGGGGAGGCACCAATAAAATACAACCTTCTCCCTACCTCCCCTGGCAACGTAGAAAAAGTTAAACAATGCAAAAATGTCAGCAATTTAGTGTCAAGCAATTTTAAAAACTACCTGAATCAGAAGGAAAAAAATTTGGAACGGCTGCATCAAAACATATGCTTCCCCTCCCCCTTAAACTTAAGTGCCCTTATTACTTTATGCAAATTTTTCTTTTGTTAACAAGCTGCACGGGCCTTAAGAGATTGCCATGACACCAAAAAATCTGGAGCAAGGTGTGATTTGACAGTATGCTGATATGCATACTGTATTGTGAATAGAAGACAGCGGTTTACCAAATCATTTTTGTTGAAAAATTGGCCAAGAAGAAAGTTCTCCAAAACCAACAGCCAGAAGCAGATTTCAGAGGGACAATCACCATCTGCTTCCAGCCAATATAGCCAACAATAATTTATATCATTCTGCAAACTGTGTAAATTCAGCTACTTTTACAGCATTCTAAGTTTCTGTATAAGTGACAGATTTTGACTGACTTTACTCCTCCAGTTTATCTTCTCTGAAATGTTCAAAGTCTGACAAAAAAGGGCTGGTAAAGGGACCTACATACATGAAAGAATGGACATGAGGAGTAATACCACCAAGGAGGCTTCAGCTGCCAATTTTCTTCAGCTGCCAAGCTTTTACCTTAGTACTTTCCTTTACTTCTCCTCTGCATGGTGAGCAGATGGATTCACACTTCAGTATCTGGTGGTATCACAAATGAGTGAATCTCAGCTTGACAGAAGTCTTGGATGCAAGAAACCAATTAATTATTTTAAGCTTGCAGAAGCAGACAACCCAGAGGAGTTCTGCCAAGCAAAGATGGAAGAGAATTTATGGATATGGTTGTGAACTCCAGATAGACTGACACTCGTTGGAAAAGGTCTGGTTCATTTCAGAGTGATGGGAAGAGGTTTCCAACAAGTATAAGGAAAAATTGTGATGGATGGCTGGAATAACATCCAATTCCAGTTTCTTTCTACAGATGTCTCAAATCCTCATTTTTACCTCTGATCTTGGTGTTGAGTAATCCCTGTGCAATGTCTAGGATAGGTCCACCTGCTGCTTGCACTTGAGCTGCATGCCAGCACCTTCTCTCCTTCACTGCAGTATAATGCTTCACACTGTGTTGCTTCCTCTATTACCACAACCCAAACTTCAAGCGTCGTTTCCTATACAACCCTGTTTTCCACAGCGGACTTTTTTTGTCTCTTCCCTTTATTCACTCTTGCAACTCCTCTGAAATGTCTGCAAATGAACCAGCTATCTTCAATGCTGTGCACCAAAACCAGCCACAACATTCTAGTGGTATTTCTCTAATGCTCTAAAGGTGTAAGACAGCCTTGCCAGACCTGTCTGGCATTTTCCTGCTGATGGATCCATGGAGCACATTAGGTGTCTTGATGGAAGAACCACACTTGCTGCTTCTGCTCATCTGGCTATCAACCACAATTCTGCATCATATCATGTTGGCTTTTTGTTTTCTACAGCCTGTAATGGTGAAGGTAACTTTAGCACAGAAGCAACAGAGCAGTAAAAAGCCTGCGGGGAGCCTGCAAGCAGGGGTTTTTTCCAAGTATTTGTCTGAAGTCTACTAATGCTAGGACTAAGTAAACAGATTTTCAAGTTGAGCAATGAACTGTCATCTCTTTCCCTCCTCCCACTACACAGATACACATACGGTCTCATACTGCACCCATTTAAAAAGACATCTACCAACCTCCCTGCTTAAGCATTTTATAGCATACATCCGTGGAATGAGATAGCTGGTTGCTGCGAAATGTTGGGCCAACTACTCCGCATTTTCTGTGCGACAGTAGGGATGATTGGCCAACTGGTAGACAAAGCTAAAGATAAAACCAGTTTGATTATTTACAGATTCCCAAACCCAAACCTGATAAGAGTCCATAATGATTTACAGCCAGCTGCTGAACAGAATCGCAGCAGTCCATAGTTCGTAAGGACAGAAAACACAGTGCTTCTTCAGTGGGAGATCAGAGCAAGCAACAGCTACCACATGCTCAGCTTCCAGCGACTTGTGCAGAGGCAGAAACCCCAAGTTCTCCATTAACGGAGCTGGCTAATTCCAGCTTATTTCTATTGTCTGTGCTTTTGCAGCCCTTGCCTCTACCCTGTCGAGGAGATGAATTTGCTAATGTCAAGGGCCAAAAATGCCCTTTTCTATCTTTTCCATCATTTCGTTTCATTCTGTTGTCTATTAGGTTCCCCTTTATCAAAGTCAGGAAACACAAAGGAATTTTACCAAAAAAAAAAAAAAAAAAAGAGCAGACTTAGCAATAATTTCTTTATGCAATTCTAGCATCACTAAACAAAAAGCCCCCTGAACTCCCATTTATACATTTCAAACCTTTTCTGTGGGAAAGGCTCTTCCTGAGATTGCTTCTGCACCTTCCCAACAGGTGACTGACTTAACTAATACCTACAGAAAGTGTGCGGTCGAGTAAAATTCACATACAGACAGATGGCCCCCAACACTACTAAGTCTCATCTGGAGCAGTTTAATGGTACTGCTTCTCATGGGGAAGACATCAAAGGAGAGATTTCATCTTTTGCAGGTGCAAATTTCATACCTGTCATCAAAGCAGCTGTTTTGAAAACCTACTCTTAGAAGCTACAAACCTCTTGCAAGTTTATGCAGCTTACACAGAGAGGAGAGACATGAAATTCTGTGCATTAATGGAATGAAAAAGTAGCGTCACAATAGTCACATAGGTCCTAACAGATAAAATTCACGTAAAAAGTAAGAACATTAATATTACAGAGGTTGGGTTCCCTCCTGTACATTAACAGCATACATCATGGGTTTGCTGCAACATTATTTTAAAATGCTTAAGGCCCCACTGCCAAACTGTTTCTCTGCCTAACAGTTCAGTCCAGGAAGAAAGTCTAAAAGATCTTTGCTTACTATTTGCAGAAATAAAAAGATTTTCCTGTGAGTTATTTATAGTACCAATGTGTGCCTGTGGACAAACGCCTATAATTCTGTACCATAACATACCATAACTCTGGCTGTCTAGTCGTGGTGCTGGTTTGCTCTACAAACTGTTCCCCTGCCAAGACGAGCATCCAGTTTAAACAGTGGCAGCATAGCTCCTGAAGAATGCTAGAACGAATGCCCTCTTTATATGGAGAAGTTAATGGGAAGAGGTATTGAAAAATAAACTACATTGGAATAGCTCCGCTCTCCCTGCAGACACGCTGATCTGAAATAAAAGTCACTTTATTCTGAAAATAATTATTTCCCTCACAAAGCTCAGCGGTAAATCTGGCCTTGAAAGAATTGACTCTTTTTTCAGCTCATAACACAAAGAACCACAGAATATGAACTTCATGCAAATAACTTGCTCAAAGTAAAACTAAAAAGTTGCTTGCCTTGGTATACATGCAGAAAAAAATAATCTGTTTTTTATAAAAATTTTAACCCAGACTGTAATATGTCTTTTTACAGCTAATGAGCAACTCAATCCCTTCAAGACTGATTTTGATATGGTGGGCTTCTGAACAAGAGCTGTAAGTAGCCCCTTTCTGCTCCTTGCTGGAACACAAGTGTATGAGGGACCAGGGGACAGGCCCCCATTTGCTTCTCCTAGGACAGGTAGCTGGAGAACAGCTAAGGTTTAGAATTGAGCAAGTACTGGAAAAAGCTAAGTAGAAGCAGTTTACTGGCAACAAATTGCTAAAACCCTTGGGGAAAAAAAAAAAACAAGAGTAAATTGTGGGTCCCTAAGCACAGTTCATTCCTGGGGACTCCTGCGAGGTTGCTCAGCAACATACCACAATTACTGTGGGTCAAGTCCTCAGGACATAATCTAGCCTATTGACTTTAATTCAACTACCTCTGGCATAAGGTACTGCCAAGTGAAAGCAAGAAGAAAACAGAAGCAATGCAGACTGAAAGGCTCTCAGATGATGTTGGGAGGAAATTTCACAGTTTCCAAATGTGTTTTATCTTGTTCTATCCAAATTGTTCTGATCTGCTCAATCCAAAATTCTGTGTTCTATGGTCGGTCTTTGAAAGAAATAATTCAGAAACAAATTTTTATTTCAATCCCGTAGGAAATGAAGAACTAAAGTCCACTGATGCAGTGAGATTTTTTTAGGTCAATCCATTTTCCGGTACTTGGACTCCTGCTACAGATACTCTCTCAAAAAACCCAATGTCCAATCTTGATGAAGAATTCTTAATAAAAATACTTTCCAGTCTACCAAGCACAGCTGTTTATGACAAGCCTGACCAGAAAGTCACCCTTCCCTCTTGTGGATAACTCAACCCTTCTGAAACTCATTCAACTAATACATTATTGGGAAACTTCACTGGAAGTCACAGTCTGAATATATCATACACAGCTCTCCAACCTTTCAGAAGGACAGCACTGCTTTGAGATGTATATATACACTTTTTTAAAGGGAAGTACAGCTACAAATGGGAGATGAGACCTTGGGATGGAATAAACTTCCACTGAGCATTTGACTTTCGTATATAAAACACACAGAACAGCTTTCTGACCCAAGCTGCGGCACGCATGGCACAAGTAGCAGTGGCCAACACTCCTTCTGCACGAGTGTTCCTGGCAGAGTCCGGAAAATATTAGCTTTACTATAAAAGAGGGAGATCATATGGGTTGGAGGAAAAGACGTTTCTTCATAAAACATTTTCTCTCTCACAGGAATTGCAGTAAGACTCTTAAGCCCAGGCTTACAAGGAATATTAGTCCACCCACTGAAATCGAAGTACTGTTGGGGGCTGGGGTGGGGGGTGTTCCCCCTCAGAGAAATACTTAGGAGTCAATTTTAAACGTATTATTTTTATTACAAATTCACTTTCAATTACTTATGCAAATTTTCCTAAAATACCTTTCTTTGGGATGAAATCTGGGTTTGAAGTTCTCTATTTAAACCACTAATAACAATGATCACAGGGAAAACAAACCCACCACCTTATTGCATTAAACAAAACATGTAGTTGTGAAATAAGGGGTTTTGACAGATACAGGTTTAAAACTGATGGCCTGAAACCTTGAATAATCCTAGACCCTGGTATTTTACACAGGCATATGCAATAAAGACGCCCAGCGCAGTCCCCTGGACCTGGCAGTCCATGGCTGCTGCACCCCAGCCTGCTTATTGACAGCAGAGCGCTGCCATATGGCTGCTCCCTACCAAACCTCAGCTAATTACTAAATCACATTCGGGTTCCTTAATGGAGATGTTTTTAGAAGAAACCAGCAGAAGCTGTAGACAAAACTTTGAGTATAAACTCATAGCAGGATGCAGACACATAACTGTAAATGCAAATAGGTACAATTGTAAACGCACACCTATTTCAGCCTTAGCCCTCAGGGAAGAACCTCAAACATGTAAAATGCAAGCTCTGGAGCACAAACCAAGTGAAGAAAGCAGCATTTTGTTTGTGTCATTACTAATACAGACATCTAAATACCTAAAACTAGTTCCTCTGAGGGGCTAGCTTGTGGTTTGCAGTACCTTCCTTTCAAGACGTATCCATGGTCTTTCTGTGAAGGTTAATGATAATTTTATCTCTTCTGAGCCTTGCAGTAATAAATGTTGACAGCCCCAGATGCCAGGTCCTTGGTGAGAGCATCTGTTTGTTTATTGAGGATTAAGTTAAACTACTTAGCCACCATTACAGTAAATCCACCTCTCCTACAGACCTTCTTAAGAGTGCTGAAGAAAATAATGACAAACCACATACTGCTGTGAGATCAATCACGTTCAGAAGGCTGAGAAATCTTTGACAATTTATTCTTGGCGTGGAGGGGTGAGGAACAGACTGCACCAAATATCCAGTGCTGCTTAAGCAACACAGAATTCCCCCAAAAGGAAAGAAAAAGGCAGTGTGAGCTGCTCTTTGTCTAGATTTTATCATATCACACCTTGATACTGTATCAGACTTTCAGACGAGGGACTGTAAAGCTTGATCTTGCAGTCTTTGTCCAACAAGGAATGAGTTTAAATATCTAAATAATTATGCTCAGATATATAAAAAAAGACTGGATTCCTTTTTTTTCCTGAGGCAATTCACAGTAGACCTTTACCATCTCTCAATATTTGAAATTCAAAGACTTTTCCATTTCATTTCCTCTTCGTTAAGGGTGCAAAGGAATGTTGTGCTCTTACCGACAGGAACACAATTTGAGACTCCAGATTACCCAACCTGTAACACAGATGCCATTGCTTCACACTGACAAAATATTCTCATGTATCATACAAAGATCTAAAGCCATCAGTGCATCAACAGGTAGTAAGACTATGGAATACATATTAAGCAAACAGCAAAGAACATATTTGAAGAGGAGATTTTGAAGGCATGCTGCACTGCAATCTATTTAATTAAAAAAAAAAAAAGTCTGAAGATGGCAGAGCTAGCTTCCATTTTGCTATTTAAGGCAGCTGTAAGATTGGCCTTTAATTACTAAAAGATGGTGCAAAAGCATGAGACAGCTCCTGCTCAGCAGTTGTTTCTGCAGCACAAGCAGAAACAGTCTTTGGCTACACCTCAGACTATCGTGGGGGTAGGCAAGAGTATCTGCACGCTACTGGGTCAGAGTGATTTTAATTGTACAAATAGGATTTTGGAGGCTTTTATTCTCACGGATAGGCAATGGATGCTTTATAGATACTGTAAGCATGGGCTGCAGGATTAAGAGAATTTGAGTTTGATAAGACTGCAGCCTAGGACCTGGTTGAGGCACCCTGACCATACAGGTACCTCTCTGGATTACTGTCCTTGGCCTTCCCTGCCTCGTGCCATCAGTGCTTCTCCACCACGAGCTGGAGCTGATGTGGGAGGGGTGGCCGGCTGGCTCACAGCAGCTTGTCGTAATGCCAAACACCCAGCTAGAGGTGGGTGGCAAGACTGCCGGAGGCTGCATCTCTGTGGTTGGGAACTCATCCTCAGCTCTCTGCATCAAAGGAGAGAAGCTGCTACACTGATGCCGCTCGGCAAACAGCTTCTAAAAACCTCCCAGGCTGCGCAGAGGCTGAGCAGACTTTGTGCATCCTAAGGCAGAAGCCGCATCAGCCCAGTGAGATCGGTCCCCAGCGGAAGGGCTCTGCAGTGGGAAAAGCCATAGGAAGCGGGCTGAGGACGGGCTGCTAGGAGACACTCCGAGGTCAGGGTGGCGAATGAGCAGCTTCCTCTCCGCAAGATGCTGCGCGGTGCTTCCCCCGCAAGTTCACAGAGCAAAAAAAAATGATCGCAGGCAGGAAAAACATATGACATTTAGTAACATAAATTGACAAGTTCTCAACAGAAACTATTTTTTCCACTTTGTTTCTTCATATAAACAGTATTTGATTTTTAATGTGCAAAAGACTGACTGCACAAAGCATAAAACAGATAGCGATCTCCGTAAACCAGGATGGCTGTTATCAGATTGGCAACGTAAGAGGCCATTGTTTGAGCTAAAATTACCTCTCACAGTCTCGCGATATGCTCCGCCAAAGGACACTGTGTCCCACTGCAAAGACACACTGCCCACGCAGACAACC
This sequence comes from Grus americana, assembly GCF_028858705.1. Lineage (NCBI taxonomy): Eukaryota > Metazoa > Chordata > Aves > Gruiformes > Gruidae > Grus > Grus americana. Next base: position 161,062,232 of record NC_072852.1, read on the forward strand.
ACTACAGGGGCCAGGAGACAGGTCCGGGAGAAGCAGAGACTGGACCACTCACCAGGTTTATGGAGCCAGGTTGGCTCATTCTCAAGAGGCTGCATTTGCACTCCAAACGTGCAGCAAACATTCAGGAGAAAGAGAGAAACATACTGATTACTTCTGGATTTGACTATGCTCATGGAGCATAGGTTGCTGATACCTTCTGATGTTCAAAAAAAACCAGTGTTTTATCAACAGCAAGTACGGCCTTGAAAGCTTGAAGTACCTGCAGCCCTTATTCCAACAGGTAAATAAGCACCAGTGAGGATGCCACCCACTATCCCTCTGATTTTCACACTCATTTTTCTATTCAATTAGAAATCCAAAGGACAAGGAAGCTGGTTAGCACTTCCTGCATACCGAGGCCATCATTTTTACAGTTGTCTTTTTCTGCAGCACCATTCACAACTTTTCCTGTAGGAAAACAGAAAACTGTTTCTTCAGTACTTGTCTCACACACAAATGTTTTTGAATGGCACGTATTTTCCTTGACGCTTTCATAGTCAGAATATCTTGATAGACATCCATCAACAGGCAGTCTGGAGTACCCAAGGTAAGTTGTAATATGTAAGCTCTACAATTTCATGAAAAAAATCAAAAGCTTAAACGACTTTGTTTTGATGCATTTGTCTTTGAAGGAAAAACACTGGAAATTATTTAGGGCCTTCTGTTTTTAAATTACACTTTAAAAAGCATATAATATCTTTGAAAGACATCTAACTTGACCTGAAAACAACTTGCAAAAATATTATGAGTCCCCAGGTATAGCCTGAAAAAGAATTGCTGCTTATCTCATGCATTGATAGGTGAGACCTGGAAGCAACAGAAAATATGCCAAGGAAAAACCATTTCAAATGTGGTTTGCCATGTAGTACTGACAAACTGCATTATACCACCCATGTCTAGGCGAGAGCCACCAGTAGACAGTGGACAGGGCAGAGCTAGATCGCTGACCGGAGAGGAAAGCAAAGATGGGATGGAAAGAACAGGATGAGCTGAAGAAACCTGGAAATTTGAGCTTGCTGCTAAAGGGATGCTGCCACTGTGGGGATGCGAAGATGGGGGGAGGGACTGCTGTCTGTGGGAATGGCAGCTATGGCTCGCACACCCTAACCATTATAATCATTAATAACAGATGGATTCTAGATCTTATGCAGAACAAAGTGTGTGTTCCTTATGTAGGCATCTTACGTGTGCATTATGCCCAACAAGGAGGCATAAGGCAGACAGAAATATACAGAGGATCTTTTCTCATGGCAATTTAACGGGTAAGCACATTATTTGTGACCAAAATGGTCGTTATTCCTATTCCCATATATTGAGCAATAAGGAAGACAGAAAGGTTTGCACTGAGGTGGTCACTCATGGCACCTCTTGTTCATTACTTGTTTTGTGTTATTTCACACCACAATATTTAAATATACAGTACTGTGGCACATGTTATATTTTTTGTTACACAGAATCATGGAGTTTTGGCAACAGAAAACAGAAAATAAGGAATATGAATGAGTAGTTTACTGAAGACATGAGTGTCTTGCCATATAGGAAGCAACTTGTTTAATGAGCACAGAGTTTTTTCTAAAATAACAACTTTGATTAGCAGCAGACAGTAGTGCTCATCGAAGTCACTGATTTCTTTTAATTGGCTTTATTTGAGATCCATGCAGCATTAATTTTTCCACACATGAAATGCGAGGTTTTTTACTCACCAAGGTTTAATTCTCTTATCAATGATCTCTGTATTTACTGCAGCACATCTTTGGTAATTAAGTCTCTTAAACTTCTCTTTGCTCTGCTAGGGATGGAAAGCTAGTGAATGAGTTTTCATTTAAAGGGTGCGGGGGAGGTGAGTAGTGGAGGACAAAGACAACTTTTTCCCGAAGGTTAGGGGGGGAGGATTAAACAGAAATGGCTCAGGAGAAAGTTCAGACATTGACTCAGAGTAATTAAAGGGAGCCAGAGTGGGGCTGCTGGCACTGAAAGCACAGTGTGACGACAGAAAACAACTTCAATCCCTCTTACTCCCACCGTGCATTAAAGAAGGAAAATGATAGCAGCTCCTCCATCAGCGCTTGAGAGATCTGGCGGTGAGAAATGCTTGGAAGAGGTCAGTGGTGTGGCTGCAGAGGGCAGACCAAGGGGCTGCCAGATCCACTGTTCCCTGTCCTCCGCAAGCTGTGGACGACAGCCTTGGCAGAGACAGGGACACCCCGAAGAGCAGGGTGTATCCCTAGGCTTTGTGCTGCGGTTTGTTTACGAAACCCTTCTTGCTCTACTGGCTGCAGTAAATGTTAGCAGTCTGGTTTGAAGAGGACTCATGGTCTCACAGTGTCAAGAAGCAGCACTTCCCAGCGACCCCCCATGCTCTGGGGCACCAGGAGCAGTGGGGGCTCCCCATGGGGTGGCAGGGCAAGGCCAGGCAGCCAGGGCCCATCCCACTGCCCCAGCCAGGAGCAGGGCAGCCAGGGGGCACCGGGGCAGCCAGCCCCAGCAGAGGTTGGGACAGGACATGGGCCTGGCTCAGGGGGCCCATGGCCCAGCTGTGGGGACTGGAGACCACCCTGTTGGGGCATTGCTAGGGCGGGGGCTGACATGGGGTCCTGGGCCACGGGCAGGGACAGCCAGGCCTGGCAATGTCCTTGGGGCCCTGGCACAGCACCCCTCCCTGCCAGGCCAGCCGGGGCTACCAGGGGGAGAGGGCACCGGGGCTGGGCCCAAGCGGGGAGGAAGAACTACGAGATGCTTCCCAGCACCGAGAATATGGATGAGGCTTGAGATGCTCCTTGGGGTCATGCAGGCTGGGCACAGAGGCCCCTATCACCCATAGCAAACCAAGCCCAATATTCCTCCGATTTGCACCAAAAGAAAATGGCGACAAGGTTGTTTTTTCTTTCAATCACAGTCATTTGCATTTATTTCAGAGCTAACAGACAACCTGCTTCCCGGGCTCTGATCCAGCAATGCCAGTCTCTAATGTCAGGGGCCGCTGCATTTTACGGAGCTACTAATGTGGCCACGTTTATGCACGTTAGCACATGCAGCACACCAGCATTTAAGAAAGTCTGTTCTATCAATACTATACTACATAATTATTTAAATATGTAGTAAAATAGGTCTTGCGTATGTAAGGAAACACTGTAGATGAAATACGCCTCCTTCCTGTCAAAGGTAACGATTTTTAATGACTAATTTGAGATAATGCATTTAAAAGATGCGGTTTGCTGCATAAAAAGAACATACTCGTGGACAGCTCAATTTTTAACCGTTCAACATCTTTTCTCAGTGAACAGCAAGTCGAAGGACAAACTTTCTTGACTGTTAATGATGAGAAAAACTAACAACCTCTGTCCTGCCTCAAGCAGTCCGCTCCTCCAGCTGGCTAGGAACCAAGCGGAAATTCCAGATCAGGAGGCAATTATTTATATATCTGTCTCTTTCCAAACTCCCCCCCCACCCCAACTTTAAATTTGCTTCTAAGTGGGAATTAATCTTGCCTGGAACACTTTAAATGCTGCTGTATCTTTACACTGTCAATGCCAGTTTGTGCTTCAGCCAGACTTGTGAGATTTTTGTCCATATTAGTAGCAAATTTAAATTTATTGTGCTTGAGAGAAAACAGTTCTCCAGTTTTGGGGTGTGTTTTTTTAAACACACTATCACATTTAAACTAGAAGTCATATTCTTGCCTACTACAACCTGCTGTTACAAGTTTAATATTTTTTCATGTTTAAAAAGACATTTTTGTTATGAACCGTTGAAAAAAACCAAATTCACAAGTACAAGAAAATGCCATTTTTACTTTAGGGTCAGTTCTCCAAGAGAAAAGGATCTCACCAACAAGCATTCACTATTACATTTTTCCCCTGAAGTCTTTTCATGGATAAACAACAACAAAACTCACATAATCTGCTATACTTTTGTACTGAAATAAATGTTCCTTCTTGTGTAATGGATTAAGAGAGACTGAAAAAAAATTCTCTTAATTTGTTTCCCTTGTTGATGCAGAACAATTCTTCATTTCATGCAGAAAATGTTTCTCCAAGTGATCCAACTTCAGATCAGAACAAAGTATCATCTTTTCATACAGCTCTTGAGAAAGGCTTCAGTATGTGCAAGTAACATTTGAAACAAGTGATACTTATCTAACAGTGGGTATGTTCCAACATAGGTTTTAAAAAAATCTAATTGGGCTTCAATGTGAAAATACCTTTTTTTGCTTGGTGGTTTTGCAAAAGAGAAACATCTCTTAAGCCTGTAAACATAAGGCATTCAAATGCAATTAAGTAATCTATACATAACATCAGGATGCTGTAAGTCACTGCTGTAATACCTAACAACTATTGCAGTTGAACCCCTGAGGAGCTGTAACGCACAACGTGCAGATACAAGAGAGGCCTCTTATAAAGCGTGCAGTATATCTTACTTGTATTCAGCTGGGCTCCCAGAGAAATCCTCAAGCGGAGAGAGGAAGCCACAGCTCTGTCAGGCAGCCATTAAGTAAATCTAAATAATCAAGAGCTGTGATCTGAGCAGGAGATAACAGGTGAGCAGTGCCAGACTACTCTGAATTAGCACTTTTCAAAGGATGGGCTACAGAGGATGAAAGTTGCTCCCTGTGCTCAGCCCAGCAAAGCAGTGTGAATGCTTACAGAGCAAACAGACACGGAGGAATGATTTCCTGAGGTTGTATGATCAAGTTGGACAAGATGTGGCTCATCAACAAAAGAACTTGCCCAAAGGACAAGGAGGGTCAGACCTGGCAGCAGCTGCAGGGAGCTGGGAGACGATGGACATGAGGCAGGAGCTAACAGACACACAAACTTTAAAATACCACCACTGGATGAGAAAAGGGAGCTCTTAGAGACACCAGGGACAGAGCATGCTTCACAGATACCCAGTGACACCAGCAACCTCAAATAACAAATTAGTTCTATGAAAAAGGGTAGTGGCTTTGTCTGTTTTTTTTAAAATTATCTGAGGCAAACACATGTGTAAAGTCATATATTTGGGACAATCCACAGACTGTGACAATAGTAATTTTCTCATGTTTCTATATGCTTTTACCACAGGGCAGGATCCATGAGCAGATTCCTTCACTTCTTTTACAGCCTGGAGCTTTGCTCTAATACATGCAGAAGTGTCAGCGCAAATTTCATCCTCCTCCTTGAAACGACCCAACCCAGTGGGCATGATCTGTGCCTCATTTACTATGTCTGCAGCTGGTAAATCTATTCAACCAACTCCACTTGCTAGAAAAATTATCATGGTAACCCAAACAGCTTTGTCTTGGAGCACCACTGCCATTCTTTTTTCTTCAGTGGGCAACAACTCAGTCGTACTCCCATTTCCCTCAACAGTGCTCCAGTATTCAGCTGTCAGTTTACGTAGTCTAACAACACAAGGGAAGGTCTTTCCAATTTTTCATGATGAGACCTACTTCTTAGAATAAGTCAAAACATAAAGCTAGACAAAGAAGCATAAAGAATTTAAGGGAAATGGAACAAATTGGCAATATATGTATCGTGAAGATTCACTTTCAATGAACTGAGTCAAGAGAGATTTAAATATAGACAGAATAAGGGCCCTGCAGAGAGACTGTATTATGCATATGAGCTTTGAATGGAATGGAAGAAAAGCTAACAAATAGATAAGAACAAGCAAAACAGTAAGAATGAGACTAAAGAAAGCCTGCAAGGAGGTTTGGGGAAAAAAGGATGGTAAACAGGTATGTATTAGGTTTGCGTGGCAAGGTTTTGGTAGCGGGGGGGGGGGGGCTACAGGGGTGGCTTCTGCAAGAAGCCGCTAGAAGCTTCCCCTGCGTCTGACAGAGCCAATGCCAGCCGGCTCCAAGACGGACCCGCCGCTGGCCAAGGTCAAGCCCATCAGCGCCTCTGTGATAACATATTTAAGAAGGGAAAAAACAACTTAGAGGGAGCTTTTGCAGTCAGAGAGAGGAATGGCAAGATGTAAGAAACTCTGCAGACACCCAGATCAGTGCAGATGGAGGGGGAGGAGGTGCTCCAGGCACCGGAGCAGAGATCCCCCTGCAGCCTGTGGTGAAGACCATGGTGAAGCAGGCTGTCCCCCTGCAGCCCATGGAGGAAGGATGAGGGGGTGTAGTGATTCCACCTGCAGCCCGTGGAGAACCCCACGCCAGAGCAGGTGGAGGCACCTGAAGGAGGCTGTGGCCTGTGGGAAGCCCACACTGGAGCAGGCTCCTGGCAGGACCTGTGGCCCCATGGAGAGAGGAGCCCACACTGGAGCAGGTTTGCTGGCAGGACTTGTGACCCCGTGGGGGACCCACGCTGGAGCAGTCTGTTCCTGAAGGTCTGCACCCCATGGAAGGGACCCACACTGAAGCAGTTGGTGAAGAACTGCACCCCGTGGGAAGGACTCACGTTGGAGAAGTTGGGGAGGACTGTCTCCCATGGGAGGGACCCCACGCTGGAGCAGGGGCAGAGTGTGAGGAGCCCTGCCCCTGAGGAGGAAGAAGCGGCAGAAACAACGTGTGATGAACTGACCACAACCCCCATTCCCTGTCCCCCTGTGCTGCTGGCAGGGAGGAGGTTGAAGCCAGGAGTGAAGTTAAGCCTGGGAAGATGGGAGGGGTGGGGGGAGGTGTTTTAAGAGTTGATTTTATTTCTCATTGCTCCACTCTGTTTTGCTTGGTAATAAATTAGATGAATTTTTCTCTAAGTTCAGTCTGTTTTGCTCGTGACAATAATTAGTGAGTGATCTCTCCCTGTCCTTATTTCGACCCACAAGTGTTTCGTTATACCTTTTTTCCCCTGTGTAGTTAAGGAGGGGGAGTGACAGAGTGGCTCTGGTGGGCACCTGGCCTCCAGCCAGGGTCAACCCACTACAAGGTAACAGAACCTACTTAATGCATTTTTATTTTCTGTCTAATCTCTGACAATTATATGTTCTGTAAGACAAGGCAGCAGATGCAGAAAGGCAGCAGATAGACAAAGGCAGCAGATGAAGAAAGGAGTTACTGATGACTTCTCTTTCTCATCTACACTGCTAACATTTGGTTCTCCTAAAAACAAACAAAAAAGCTCTCACACTAACACAAACATTTAGGACAAGAAATGTCTTTTTCCTTGTCAGGAATGAGTTGTAACGTCCTTAGAAATCTGGCCTTTAAACATTCCCCAGTTGAGAGCAATTTGCTCAGTTTTGTCACCCTGTCCTCCAGTAAAGTAAGTCCCATGCAAACAAGAACATAATGCTGAGTAATCAAAGCATTTGCAATCCTTTCCTTCTCATGATAACCTATGCCTTTTGATTTTTATCTCTATATTCTGTTTATTTCTATATCACTTCCTGATATGCTACAGGCTACCTCTTCCTCTTTTCGTGACTAGGTACAACCAAAGCAACTGCTGGAAGCCTATTATCTAATTATCTTGTTAGATCCTGCTGTGGTGCTCATATAAGCAGATCACACGCATTTTGGCCTCTCAGATTGCTATTTCTTATCTAGCACACAAAACATATTGTCCTATGTTCTGTAAATGTGTTGGGTGTTCAAGTTGTCAGAAAAGCCTTTTCTTTGTCATTGTCATCACTCAGGTTGTTGTCAGCCAGAAGTATCTCCCAGTTTAGCAACAGCTGTAAGGTTAGAGTGCCTCACCAGATCGGGGTCAGAATCTCAGCAGCTCTTCAAGGTATCGGTGGGCATGACAGATGAAATCACCAGTTTCCAGTGCTGGAGCTGACAAGGCATGCCCATTTCTACTGGTGGTCACTTGCTCCTGTGTCTTTAGCTTAGGTTCTTGCTCTGAGCCTCAAAAGTCTGAATACATCTGGACCACCATCAAATTACTTTGGATTACTCACTATTTTGAAAAGCACATCTGAATTTGGTCACTGAACATCTGTCAGAAGACAGAAGAATTATAAGATACAGGAAAGCTGCACCCAGCACATGGTGGTGGTGCCCCTGCATGTATGGACAGAAAATAGAGAAACACTCCATGCGGAAGAGTTGTCATTTGTAAAGAACTTCTTATATTCATCCTAGGGAGCTCTACCCCTGAAGTACTGACAACATAGGCAGCACGAACATACCACTCCAGTTCAAAACCTCAGGGTCATTACCAGTTCAACCTTGCTCTCCCATTGCTTTGCTAACTCCATCTTGCTTTGCCATGCTGATATTCTTTGAATTACTGAACTAGATAAAGCTGACCAACAGTGTACGTTAGTTAAAAGAAATAAAGTCTATCATCTCTAAACTCTATGAAAGTGCCAGCTCCTGGATTTTTCTGAAAGCAAATCCAAAAATAGTTTGAAAAACTCTGAACGCGTTCCATCAGCTTTTAAAACTCTAAGCAACAATTTATGTTCTCTCCAGGAGGAAGAACTAAAGAACACTAAGGAGTTTTTTTCAGAAAACAATACAATGTGTTATTATTTTCTCCCTTCCATGTACCTCATCTACTTTCCAATGCAAAAGAATACGCTTCAAACAATTAAAATGTATCTATTCAACCTTCATATTTATGTTGATTCTATTCATAATTTTTAGAAATATTTGGAAAATACTTGTGAAACATCCCAATACAAAATCTGAACTGAACAGATCCTTGTTGCAGATAACAATAAAAACGACACTTTCTGACCGTATTTCTCATGACATAGAGGCTATTCTTAACTATTGTACTATATATAACCTAACCTATATTTCAATACAGCCTTTGTGTCCAGTCTGCCTGCTTGTAATAGGCTAGAAGAGAAGCACACTGTTGAAAGCGTGATCCAGCATGGCAAATCCTATCAACAGTCAATCCATTTCAACGCCCTGCCTCTGATGTGACCCTGCAGAGGAGAGCAAAGTCTTTAGGCACCTCCCAGCTAGCTGTGATCTACCGAGCATGGGGTTTGAGGGAACACAGATTTCTTCTCAGCCTCCTTAACGCAACCACTTTATGCCCTGGTTTATTTTGATTAAATTTTGATTTTTATTACAATTACCTTAGCGGATGTAGCTCTTGATATGGTAGAAAATTACCTAGCTCTTAAAAATGTGCAAAAATATTTGATTCCTTATATTACTGTAGCAGCAAGTGTTTAATGGAAAAAATACAATTAGTTTTGTCAGCTGAGCTTTCGATTACCTAAAGGATTTTTCTAAAGCCTAGAAAGGAGGGTAAAGATTTTAATAATGACATTAAATGTAAGTAATGGCTATTGATAGCTTCAAACTTCTTGCTCACATCGCACTGCTCTGCTAACTGCCTCTCCAGCTTCAGAGCAGCAGAAACCAGTATGAAAGAAATGGAAAGGCGTAGGATACATAAGATGTATTTGATAAAGAAATGCAATTCAATTCTAGATTTTTTTTTTCCAGCTTTGAGAGTAGCTGTGGCCTTCAAATATGAATTCTGGGCCAAATTACACTTCAGGTAAATGCATCGACAGAAATTCAGTACAATGGATTTGATGCATATCAAATACTGGAAATATACAAGGCTCCTTTCTGAAGCAAAGTAACGATGGTGTGCTTAGGCACTTAATTAGCGAAGAAATGTCAAGATAAGACCGTTAAACTTTCATCCTCGTTTCTGCTCATTTTTGTGTTAGGCACTAATGTTTACAGCCTATATACATTGCTAATATAACATCAAGCTTTGTGGCAAATGCACTGCTACTATCAGTACATACTTGGTTCTCAGCATGTCTTTAAATATCATTTGCTGCCCGTGCACCTGCAAGTCAGTACACACATATATTATTATATGGAACTCCCAATGTATTTGCACATAACTCTATCCTCTTGCAGTAATATTTATCCGACAAAAATGTGAAAAATGTTTTTGTAAGTTCTATATGTAATCAAGCAGCCCAGCATATTCAATTTCCCTTAAAAAACAAAGTTGGTACACTGGTAATTTGACCAATGAACTCTCAAATAGGCATTTAAATATAAGTTTCAGTTAACTGAGTTTTCATAAGTAAATGATGGGAGAAATTCTGTTATTAATACAAGACGGAATTTTTTAATACCTGTTGGTAAGAAAAGTGTTTTGAAAGTGGCATGAGTCAAAAGGAAAAAGCCCAGACTCACCCCTTCAGGCTAAGCTATCTTCTACATTGAAAAAGCCATTTCTGTGGAGCAGAAGTACATGTGACATAGGCGTGCACAAACCAATAGTTTTAACATGGGACATTCTGATCTAACATTTTGTCTGATCTTCCCCTGCCTTCCCTTTCCTCCACACTAATCCTCCTTTCCTGCCAGGTTCTCATTCCTCTTGCTACATTCAGTATCTTCAAGAATTGCAGTGTGGCTGTACCTGAAAATAACTGTCAGGAACAAGTTTCGTGGTAAGGCATGAGTTTCTCTGGGCTTAAAGTCATGAACTGGATAGAGCTGAAGGCAGAGCATAGAGTATTTTTAAGACAGGAGAAAGAAGGAACAAAACCAGTAAGAAATGAATTAACAAACATTTTCTACTCTTCTCCTTACTCTGTTCCACAGCTGAGCTCTTCACCCACACAGGCAATGAGGATCTCAGGCTCTTCCCTCACCACACAGCCTCCTTGCCCTTCACCTTTGCTAGTTCCTGCCAGCTTACTGACTACAGCAGAGCGGGGGGCCACAGCACACGGACACAGAAGTGCTGCTCTATCCAGACCAGAGCATCACGACAACTGCTTGACCCTGGAACACCCCATGCATAAGCCCACTCCGAACTACGCTGTTCAGCGTCTGTACCTCCCTTCCCCTTCTCTGGTAAAGGAGCCAGCCACTTCCAGGGTAGGCAACTGCAGATGCCTTTCTGGGTCAGGGAGGTGCCACCCAAAGCTCTTCTAGCTGAACCCCGCACCTCTCCCCGTTCAGCTCTTGCTGCTCTCCCAGGCAGGTCAGTAACAACCCCCAGGTGCAGCAGACAGACAGATGTTCTCCTGGAGAAGGGAAGGAAACAAGGAGGAGAGATCTTCCAAGCAGAGCTATCTTCCAGCGATAGTTCACTCAACAAGTTGGGCTACGCAATGGCAGAACAAACTCTCAGCACCAAGAGGACAGGCAGTCAAACCTTCATCTCCCAGGCTCTTGGAGCCCACTTTCACTAATTCTCAAGTTTCAAAATTGCAGATTAGCCTCACCAACTTCACATACATGGCAGAAATTCTCAGGCTGGGAAAGCAATTCAGGGAACTGATTCAGCTAAAACAACAGCCTGACCAAAAAAAAAAAAAAAAAAAGAAAAAAGAAAAAAAGGGGAGTGGGGGTGGGTGGCGCGTTATTATTGGGCTAGATTAAATTCTGATCTTCTTCGCTGCCAAAACAGCTTGGCTGGCACAACAGAATAGCTAGCATCTCTAGGAACCGGCACATCAAAAACATAGCTGCTAATATACTGTCACTACCAAAAATGAGAAGCTTTTCCATAAGACAAGCTCTCAAATGACAGACCTTTACCATGGACAGATCTGTACAGCAGATTGTTTTGTTAATATTTTATAGAATCTGTGTTTGTACATTAGATACACGTAAAGGTCAATTAGGATAAATATCCCAAATATGACTGCAGAAATAAGCAGTAAAATAAAAGAACTATAAAAACTCCAAATGCTTGAAACTATACATGCTTTGAATTTTACTTATGTATTTCAGTGATACAACAGGGCAATGAAGAATCAACCGTAGGTCAAAACACATGACCTCATTTTCTGCATTCCAGCTGACTACTGCATGATCTCTAAGTTTCCGTTACAAATTATCCAGCCCTTCTTTGAGTTGAATGGATACACAAGCCGACTTAAGGCTTATAAGCAGGGGGTTTGATTTGGATTCTGAAAATTGAAGAGGTAATCAGCTTTAAAGAAGAGAAACTGAAACCTAGTTTTATCTTGTTTTTCTAGTTTGTTGTAACCAAAATCTATGGGTTTTTTTCCTTGAGAAATGAATTCTGTAAAGTAAAACAAAATTTACTAAACTAGATTGAAACACAGAGTGTCTACCTCTGTGGAAGTTTCTCTACAAGCGCATCTGTAATTACACAGATAAATGCATACATGCTTTATACAGGAGGAGACAGAAAAATGCAATGTAACATTCTAGTCCTGTGTTGTGCTTTTTGTTAATAAGCATTGATATAACTAGAAGGCAGCGCAAAGCCCAAGAAAGTCTTTCGGAGATTTAAAACTGAACAGATTTTGCTGGTAACACAGCTTATGAAACAGAATATCACAGCTGACAGGCATTTCAACAAAACTCACATCCTATATTTTACTATGAGCACAACTGCAGCGGCCATGCGATGATTCTTAGTGCTAATCCTCCCTTCATAGGAGTGCGTGGAATAGACTTAATTTTTTTTCCATGTAAAGGAAACGTTCTTCCTTTAACAGGTATCACGGCTATTGATTATCTAGACACTGAGCTTCTCAAGAACTGTTTAAATACCAAAGAAAAGAAGGTAAAGCAGACTCCTCCTGAAAAATTAAAATCTCTGCTTTACTTCAGTATATAAATACTTAAAGTTCAGTCACTGAAACCAGAGAACTGTCTCCTGGCAGTAAACTCTATTGGCACAACCTTTGCTAGGAAACTTTTTTAAAAATCATCACTAGGCATGGTGGCTTTTAGAGCTGACTTCAGGAGCTCAGCTCAGCGTTTTTTTCCATAATCACGTTACCATTCATAACCAAAATTCTGGGTCTCATTTCTTCCTTTGTTTCCAGTTTCCCAAAGAGAAATAAATCCTAGCTTCATTTATATGGGGGCTAAGGAGAAACAAAGCCCAACTTGTTTTTAAAGGACTTTGAGATCATTTGTTTTGAAGGTACAAATTCTCCATACAAAAGCCTGTGTGCCATGTCCAAGAACCTCCTCCCAACATGAAGAATAAGCTATATATTTTGCAGGCTTCCAGCAACATGAATAGTGTCCACACAAGAGCTTCTCTTGTGAAAGGTAAGCAGTTCTCAGAGCTGTAAAACTGATGCCCTACAGACTTCTTGCTACATCCTCACATTCTCCTCACTGCAGTAACGCGGGGTCCTCGTCTATAATCTCCACGCATCCCCCCCAACTGTGACAATCTACAGCCTGTGTTTCACAACCTTAATACTTCGAATTTCCCCCCAGCCACAGCAACCTCAGCTCTCGCTCATGATCTCTCACTACCCGGTGAGAGGCAGCACCGAGTCACAGCTCAACTGGTTTCCTACCAAATGATACACAACACAACTGCTGAGCTTATCTTACACCTTTTCTCTTAGGTGGGGTAGCCATTTGTGTGTCTCTACCAAACCAAGTGTATTAATGAAACTTGCCAGAGCTTAACAGCATTGAGACCTCATTCTCTCTGCCAAACTGGGATAGTTGATCATTGGCTTCAAAAAGCTCAGTGGAAGACAGATGGATGGATACAGCCATCCTATAAACTTCAGTTCCTCAGGAAACCACGCTAAAAATAGCTGATCTCAAAAACTCAGGGAACAAATTGAACTCAAATTAACATAAATGCCAACTGGAATGTTAAAATGTGTTGGCTCTTAAATATTATCTTTAAAAAATGGTGTCTTGAAGGGTCAAAATTAAAACAATATTTATATATAGCAACAGAAGAGCATTAATTGACTTACAAGGTCCACAACCAGAACAGGTTACGGTCTAGGGTGACATCAGTGCAAATAAATGTAGGATGCAATAAATGACATGACTGAACAGGGATATTTAGCATGTCTCCTGCTCATTCCACAGATCATTAGCTTGTCAGAGGAGGTACAGAAAACATCCAGACTCCAATTCCCTTTAAAGAAAAGTGGGTACTTTCCTGGGTTTTATGACTTGCTTCCTAGGTTCCCAAAAGGTTTTAAAATTTCTTTCAGTCCAAAATGTTAGAACCTATTAGCTTCAACTGTAACAAATTTTGGCCCAGATCCTTCAAAGAGTTATGCACGAGGCTGAATTTATATTGAAACAAAATGTTTCACAGGCAAAGATAATCTCTAAGTTAATATTTGCTAAACCTAGGGCTTGGTTTTCTTATTGACAGTGGATGACTTCAAATAACCTCTGAGATTCACAGTGTGGTAAATACCAAACATGTCTTATGCAAACCGATGTTTCTTCATGGTGATGTCTCATGGCAAAATTAGTACCTATTGCTTCCCAAATATCCTCATTTCATCTCTTCTAGGATAATATCAGATAAAGTACTTCTAGAATCCACATGTCAAAACTTTCTTTCCTCCTCTTATCTCAAGAATAAAACAGAGCAAGCCTATGCAAAGTCCTTACAATCCCTTCCTCCAGGCACCTCAGGAATTTTGATGTTATTTCAAATCAAAACACAATAATAAGCATATTGGTCTAAGTCCAATGAAACACTAATAATCCCAACTTTCTGCCACAATCAATAGGAAATTGGGATCTTAAATACTTCGTTCTATCTTAGTCATTTACATCCAGCCCTCATACAGACCAACACAAATTCAAGGTATTGGTAGGTATCCTGGTCTAGACTGGCTAAAAGTTTGTCAGACTTGGGGTGTTCTGGATTAAAAAGCTCAAGCTTTATTCAGATGTAGTATTTCCCCAAATTTTTCTTTGCAAAACTTCCTATCTACTCATATCTAGATAACCGAGAGTGAGAATTGCACACAAGCAAAAATCTAGTACTACTGCCTAAGACTTCATTGATTCAGAGAACAATAACATCATGGGGGACTGAGAAGAATTCTACTTCATATTAAAAGTAGACTCCTCTGAGAATAAATATGCCTCTTCTCATCTTTTTCAGACTGAAGTCAACTGAATGTCAACTTATTATCTAGAATTAACTTTCACAGGTTAGATGGTGAATGCAAGATCAACCCAACTTCACTGAGGGAGGGGGAAAAAAAAGTAGCGAAGAAGAAATTCTGTAATTCTGCTATACACCACCCCCCAAAGTTAAGTCACAATGAAAATTGAGGAGAGCTTGCATTGCAACACCTTCAGCAAAGGAAGAACTGTAGTGCCTTTGTACCTTTTGAGAAGGAAATGCAATAACAACTCAAGTGATTGTGTCTTTGAGAACCATAATACTGAATTCTTCCAAAGAGAAAAATTTCCAGGGGAAAAGAAAAAAACACACCGTCCATGAGAAAGGAAAAAAAATGACTTGGAAAAGCATTTGGCACAGCTTAAACAATAGAAAGCAGCAAAAAAACTGTATAACATTGAAGATGGACTGGTGTAAACTGTACATTTTTAGTCTAAATACATTCAACACGTGGGAAAATCTTTATTAAACTATAAGCCACAGAAACATATGTTTTGATTTAGTTTGTGTTACAGCACACAAACATGAAAGACTATCGCCTGTATTTTCCCCTGGGACTTTTTTGGAGGAAACGAGTGCTGTTTATAACATTTGTGCTACAATCAGAGAATTACAAACTAACTTAGGTTGGATGGAAGCTCTGAAGATCATCTGGTTCAGACTCCCTCTCACCCCATCAAAGCAAGGCCAGCTTCAAAGTTAGATCCAATTTCAAAGTTCGGTCGGGTTCCTTAGGGCCCTGTTCAATTAAAGCTTTGAATATCTCCTCCAAGGATGGAGACACCACAGCCTCTCTGTGTAACCTGTTCTAGTGTTTGACCACCTTCACAAGGAAAAAGCTTTTTTTTTTTTTTTTTTTTTACACAGTGATGTATTGCTGGCTCATGTTCAACTTGCTCATGTTCCCCAGGGCTTTTTCTGCAAAACTGCTTTCCAGCCAATCTGTCCCCAGCTTGTACTGGTGTGCAGGGTTATTCCTCCCAGGGGCAGAACTTTGCCGTTGCTGAACTTCATGAGGCTCCCATTGGCCCATTTCTTTAGCCTGTCAAGTTCCATCTAACTGGAAGCACAAGCAACTGGTCTATTAACCGCTACTCCCAATTTTGAATTGGCTGCAGGCTTCTTTAGGGTGCACCATGCCCCATCATCCAGCTCATTAAAAAGGATGTTCAACAACATTGGTCTCATTGTCAAGTAGTGACTTGCCTCTGGTTGAACTCTGTGCTGCTGACCTTTGAGCATCCGCAGTTCAGGCAGCTTTCAGTCCTTTCAGTCCACCATACCATCTACTTACCTAACTTGCACTTTACCAGTGTCTATGAGAACGTTACAGGAGACAGTATCAAAAGCTTTGCTAAAGTTGAGATAAACAACATCCACCATGCCAGTCATCTCACTGAAGAAGGCAATCAGGTTGGTCAAGCCTAATTTCTCCTTTATAAATCCATGCTGACTACCCTGAATCACCTTCTTGTCCTTCACCTGTTCAGAATGGTTTCCAGAATTATTTGCTCCATCACCTTCCAGGGATCAGGATGAAGCTGATCAGCCTGTAGTACCCAGATCTTCCTTCTTACCCTTCTCAAAGATAGGAGGGACATTTACTTTCTTCCAGTCCTCAGGAAGAGATCTCCTGATCACCACCACCTTTCAAGAGTGGCCTTGCAAAGATACCGGCCAGCTCCTTCAGCACCCGTGTGTGTGTCTCATGTCCTATGGACTTGCATATGTCCAGCTTGTTTAAATGTTCTCTAACTTGATCCTCCTCTAGTGAAGGTAAATCTTCCTTGCCCCAGATTTTTTCACTGGCCTTAGAAGCCTCATGGACTTCCCAAAGGTGAGTCTTACACCAGTGAAGACTGAAGTGAAGTCATCATTGAATACTTCAGCCTTCCCAATGCCTATTGCGATCAAGTCTTCATTCCCATTCAGCAGCAGGCCCATATTTTCCCAAGTCTTCCTTTTGCTGCTGATATACCTGGAGAAGTCCTTCTAGTTGCCCTTCATGTACCTTGACAGATTCAATTCCAATTGGGCTTTGTCCTTCTTAACTGCATCCCTGCATACTTAGACCATACCTCTGTATTCCTCCTGAGTCTGCTACATCTGTCCCTGCTTCCAACTCTTGCATGCTTCCTTTTCTATGTCTGAGTTTAATTAGGAGCTCCTTGTTCATCCATGCAGGCTTCTGCCACCTTTACTTGATTGACTATATATTGAGATGGATCGTTCCAAATCAGGAGATTCTGGGGTTTTTCCCATTAAAAACAATGAGGATGTCCTCCTCCAAGCACAAGAATGGTCAATCTCAACGTGCAGGAAATCAAGCAAAGGTCCTACTAATTCAATGGCATTAAACCCACAATGTTTGCTTTCTACTGGACAACTGATTTTTTTTAAATATCTATTCAGATTTAGGACATTATCCAGTGATTGTTTAAGGCAAAATCTGCTCTGGCAGAAAAAAAAGAACAACTGCAGATTCCCTTCACTCAGTTGCTTAATTTGTTCTTGGGAATGTGTGGGTTTTTTAGGTGGTGGTGTTTTAAATGCTGCACAGACCTTGAATCTTCCTAGAGTGCCCCTTCCCATCCCGACCTCTGCTTGGGGTGGAGAGTAGCTGTCCTGAGAAAACTGAGATGCTAGTGCAAAGCCTGCCCAGCTGAGAGCAAAGCTGAGAGCTCATGCTTGTGGGTGTGTGCTCTCATACGGTTCTCCATCCATAAAAAAAAGGGAAGATTCACAATCCCTCACACCACTTAGGTGACATAAGGATTCATTAGCTGGTGCTTGTGAATCAGCAGAGTCAATCCTTTAACCAAAATGTGTACCCTCCATGCAAAAATTTTGAGACCCCCTGCTCTACAGCACTGTGACATTAAGAGATTTCAAAGAAAAGGTTAACAGGCATAGCAAAGCTGTGCACAGCAAAGGGTGAAGCCTCTGTATTTATGTTGCATTTGTTGAGAACTAGGGAGATGAACAAGACGAGGCACAGCACTTCATAACTTAATTGAATTTCTGCAACTTTGTGAACAATTTTTATTGAAAAAAAATCAGGGACAAATCCAAGGTCAGACGAACACCCTTAACGAAAAGCACTGTGCATATTTTAAAAATCCAGTACAGTAACAAGTGAATTAAAATGGTATTATTGTGTGAAAATATCATGAAACTTCAATAACAGGTGGAACAAACTTCTCATTTATACCACCATAGATCGTCACTCTCTGCAGGTACTCTTTTTTTATGTAAAAGTTTATCTTCTCTGTTCTAGCTTACATCACCCAGCAAGGGACTGAAGGAAAAAACCAAAACAACCCTGTCAGAACGTGGTAGGATTGTGATCTACTCGCCTCACAGGTACTGGTGTAACTGCTCCTGTGTAACCAGGAGAGCATTCCCATGCTGACCGCTTCCAAAGCAGACACAATTCTGAACTTGGTAGCAGTAACCTGAACTACTTCTCACCCACCACATGGGAAGAGAAGAGTCAGCCCAGTAACAACAACTCCTTTCACAGGCAAAAGGCAGAAGGATGCCATCACTTTTGGGACCCTTGAGAAGGTGTGGAAGGCACCTCAGAAAAGTGGAGAATCTTCACGTGCATATTGTGTATGTGCTGCAAGCCAAGTTTTTCAATTTATAACTGTCATACATGCATTGCCAGGAAGGTCAGAGAAAGTTTAAAAGCTTGAAAAAGAAAGTTCTTTATGAACATAAGAACTACCAACACGATTCTTAAGTCTTTCCAACTGGATGTTTAAACTCTTGGGTGTGGCAAATCTGAGAATACTTCTGCAAATGCTGCTTTCAAAAAAATAAATAGAATTGTAAGTTGAAAAATCCACAAACTCCACATTTTTTAAATTATCATGGTTTCCATTTTTCTTTTCCTGTTTCCTCCTGCATGTGATTTTGACATTTGTATGGTTTTAATGAATCTTCAGTCCCAATCCCACAAGCTGCTCTGTGAGTGGCTCTGCAGAATCCCACTGGCATCTGCCTGGCCAGATCAGCTGCAGAACATGATCTTTGCTTAAATGACACTCAGATGCATTTCCTTAGAGGGAAGTTCCTCAGTGGTTAACATGCACTTAATAGATACATAGTTCTTGAGGTTTTCTTTTTCTTTCTTTCTCATTTTAAGCAGCGTAAGCCAGGTGAATCTCTGGAAAAATATACTGTACAATAAGGACACAAATCAAGGCAAATGAGGGAACTAAATCCTTCAAACAGTATGACAAGGGAAAGTGATGAAAGACTAAACTGCTGATGTGTCCACAGTAAGAGTTTATTACTTTAATCATACAATCTTTAAAAACAAAACCTAAGTTTGATTGCTCATGATATATTCTAAGTTAATTGTTAGAGTTGGAAGTCCTAAACACGGCCTAAAATTCATATTAAAGTCAGAAGTAAGGTGGCTTGATTGCTAAAACATTTTAATCATTAAGTGGGGGGTTTTTTGGGTCTTTTTAGGTTTTGGTTTTGTTATTGTTTAAATAGGAACCTTCTCCTTTACTAAGCCCATTGCAGGGCTTGGGTTAGTATAGTTCAGTTCTCATAAAACTTTTAGAAGCTGCTAGTTGGTGAGCAGTTACAAGAACACATAAAAAGCAGGGACTGTACGCTTGCAATTGCTGTTTACTCGGGGTTGAGTATGTAAAAGTTTCCTTTCCTACAGCATTTATTTGGCAGGCTCAGCAAACAAGAAATCCAATGTGCTATTGAGTCGCTGCCGTTACCAATATGGTGTTTAGTACAGACGGCTCGCTGAAAGGTTGGCAAGCCTCCGTACAAGAACCGCGTTAGCTTTGAGTTCTGGTCATGGTGAAACCAGAGACATACAAGCCTATACACTGTCTTTCTGAATAGTAATTTAATTCCTTCTGCTTCATGGACTATAAGATACTGAGTATTAGCTGGGATTTTCTGTCGAGAGCTTTGACTCTGAGGTGAATTTACTGCCTCTATTCCTGACAGCCATTCAAATCACACTACATGTACCAACTACTGGGTTCAGAAGAGAAATCACTTTTAATATCCATTGCAATACATTCCATTACTGTCACCAAAAAGACATAATGGTAAAGAAGCAGAATTTCACTAAGAAGTATCACTCTCCCCATGCAGCTTTGAGAGACGGTGCGGTGGAAGATCACTGGTAACTATGAATATACAGTAACAGTTACAACACTCCCACTTTCATTTAATAACTTTTTTCATTTTCATTTTCCTTCATTTATGAGTTGGTAAGCTAAATTTTATAATCTCTTTTGTTGAGGGCTGAGAAACTAAAGAGCCTTATACCATGGGAAAAGAATCCATTATCAGGTACCAAGCTTCCAGTAGGTTGCTGTCATAACATTTTGCCCAGACACTGGTTACATTGGCTGGCTGAAGTTTCGCCCAGACACTGGCTATATCTAACATGTCGCAGAAAGAAAACCAAAACAAATGCAACCAAAAATATCTAATTAGAATATTCAGTTAGGTTTGTATCAGGCAGGCTAAAGATTACAGATGTATTTTGAAATATTAAGAGCCCTTTTTGATGACAAGTTGTGAATGCTCCAATTTAGTTTGTATTTTTAAAGTAAATCTTATGGGAAATGACATTCTGGCCTTCAGGCACTGTACTGAGTTCAGCTAATTAATAGGCTAAATTGATTTTTCTTCTTAAAGGATGCTTGATTTGATTGATTTGGAAGAAAAAAGTGACATTGCTAATAGCATTAGCAGGGTGAGATTTTAACTTCGGGGGAGAAACACAACACAGCGGTGTACTGAAAAGAGTAGAGCTTTTTTATTGCTATGTTGAATACTTTTTTTACTTAGATGGTACATCTGCTAAACATTTTTCAGAAGTTAGAAGCCCTTCTAAATCACAGTGGTAGCAGGAAAAAAGACAGACTCCAATAACAACACAAGGATTCAGAACCGCTCCATTCATGTGTTGTTTCCTAGATAGGTGCATTGAAATGAAATGTTTACGTAATAGCCACTGAAAAAAATGAGAAAAGCCCCTTCTGCCTTGATATTTAGTTTCCTGATTAGAAACAAAATTAGACTTAGCTAGTAAGAAGTAGGCCATTTAGCCTTTAATTGGTGTGCAAACAATTAAAGCCTTTTACACAGAGCTGCCTAGGGTCATTCCTCAGTTTCATGAATGCACATTTTTTTCCCAGCCTGTTTTCCCTTTCCAAAGTAGGTGGATTAGCTAGAAAAGCGGAAGAATACAGAAGGTTTCACAGATACTGATTTTACAGGTATCTATTAGACAATATTTGTATTTGCTTTTTATACTTACAGAATTATATCTATAACTGAAGTTTAACATAAACCGCTGTGGAAGCCTTCCCCCAACCCCCACCCAATACATATTTTATAAGTTGGGAGAAAAACAAAACTGACTGTTCTGAATAACCTAATTTTGCTCTATGTATGATCTATATTGTACTGCATTTCCAGGCAGTGGTTTAGTATGCCCTGCATACACTCTCTCATGCATAAAATGGGAAAATAGAGCCTAGTGGCATTCCTGCAGAGACCAGAAAAATCAAAGAGAACCTCAGGAATTACTGAGAACTTATTTATTTAAACTCTTAGATATACTCTGTGAGAAGTCACCACATTAAATACGATAGCAGAAAGACAAGATGGCTACACAGAACCACTTAAGGCAGCGAACAACTTTGCAGAACTTACTGTTCAACTTTTAGCCAGGAGCGATGACGCAGCTTTGCGAGGGGCAGGAGAAGGGACTGGGCACAAGTAAGGAGCGCCTTGCTTGTAACCATCCCACTGAATCAGCGGGCCCTGCCAGGAGCTTCCCGCTGATCTCCTCAGGAACGGGACTGAAGCCTGTGGTCAGACAATGTGCTGCAGTAGCCTCCGTTTCCGTCCCAAATCGGCTTTCTGACCTTTTTCCATCCCTTCTGCTCTACATTAGCTTTCGTCTCACTACGTGTGCTATAACTAATACAGCTTTCCTGATTGTGACTCTCCTTGCACAGGAGGCAATGCCAGGAAAATACAAAGAACAGCTCCCCTCTGCTCTTTGGCATCTCAGAGTTTTCACGTCTGCTGTCAATAGTAGCTGCCTTACACCAGGGGCGGAGGCCTGAGGGATGCCAACCAAGGCTTGCGCTTCTCGATTTCATGTTTTCTGCAGAAGGAGCGGCTGTACCCTGGCAGCTACCTTTGGCACCTGCACTCCCACCGAGGGGAGCTAAGCCTCAGCCAGGGCAGGGAGCTGCTCTTCATGGAGAGAAAAATCAGGGAGGCCCACCATCAGCAGCAGTGTGAGTCGCTGGGCTTTGGTTGCTCCCCGAAGAACAAATAAATTCAACCTCAAAACAAACAATTTCTCTGTCAGTTGTATTTCTCTCCGTTGCCACAATATATAGAGAGGCATTTACTATAGAAAAAACAGTTATTCTTAATTTTAAAAGTTTCTTCCAATGTACTTTCTCTGTTTAATCTTATTTGCTGTGGCATAAGTAAGCACCACCACCATTCCCAAACTGCTCCTGTGGAAATTATTTACTTCAAGAAAGAAAAATACAGGAGCAGATGAACAACTAACAAAGATACTGATGGCATTCAAACACAGCGATTTGCAGAAGGAAAACCAGAATGCACTATAATGTCCTCTAATGCAAATACATGTCTGAAGTTTTCCGTAAGATTACAGAGAGTCCAATGGGTATTCTCAAAATCATTTGTACAGCTTTATCAACATGTATCTTGGACACACATAGCAGGAAAAATGTCATCCTAGTGTTTCCATATCAAAACAACCATATAGCTTCCTTTCTCTTTACCACTTACAAAATAAAACTGCATGAGTTTTCCTCTTCTTTGTATATTAACTCAACATAGAAGAGAATATTCTGATTGAGACTGATCTGGGAAACACATTTCAACAGAGATGCTACCCTCAGACACAAGGGATTACAAAAACATTCCTCATGCATATATTAGTCACGAGATAAAAAGAATTTGTAAAAATCAATATAGTGAAAAAGAAGACAACAGAACACTTTCTAAAACAGATATTTTCTAATCCTCTAGCTATGCATACTCTTATTATTAAAAATGCTGAACTATCTGCATGTATTCCAACTCATGGCCTGTGTACTTCTTTGCAAACGAACTATGCAATTATTTACTAACACTTCAGAAACTTTTGCTTCCAGGCATATTGTCCTCTAGAAAAAGGCAGGCTATGTTTAGAGACTGCTACTACAAGTAATCCATCATAAACTGTGAATTCCCAGTGCAAGTCTTCGAGAGGGAAGCAAGACTATTTTCAATGCAACCTCTGGGAAAAAAAAAAAGCCCGGCTTATCTATCATCCTAAATCCCTTCTTGTCCAAAGACCAGAAACTGCTCAGTGTTAGGAAACATATCACCCACATCCCACCAAAGGCAACCTCCTAAATGGGTACGTCTTTTGGCAGAGATTTCAGGAGTGACCACTGCCCACTCTGCAGTTGCTGTTTAGTTGCAGCCAGAATGACCGAGTAGTACAGCCAAGAGTAACATCACGGGGACATGCCTAACTGGGGCTTAATATAATCCTAAAGAATTTGCCAGCAGAGTGTTTATCTGCCTTTACAATCTTCCAAGTTTGCCACTTTCTCCACTTTGTGCTACAAAATTCTCTCAAACTGCACAAAACCAAATCAAGGATTGAGATAAAATTCCCTTCAATTTTTCACTTCCCTTTAGCCTTCAATCTTAGCGAAATAGAGTAGAGGAGATAATTACAGACAGACGTTGCATTTTAAGGAAGCTTCCTCTTTAAAGGAGCAACCCAGTTTGAAGAAGATCGATTGGGTAGTTTAAAGTGCTTAATGTCTAACAGAAGCAAACTTAAAGTTTTTTACTTTCTTTGCTCCATGTAATGCAGTTCAGGACTAAGCCCATTTCTTCCTTGAGCCAACAATTTTGAATATTCATTGAAGACAGACATAAAAAGCACAACCCTGCTGAGTATGAATTTGCAGCTTAGTAACAGGCTTTGCAAGTTATCTATAAAGTCTCCACTCTCCTTTAAAAGAGGTTGTCTAAAGATGTCTGGATATTTTGCGACTTTTCATTGCTGGTGAAATGGGGACCACAGCATAAAATAGCAACAAGTTATTAGATTTTCCTCTTCAGTGAAATTTTAAAATGAGTCAGATCTAAAAATTGTATATAGTATGCCTTACTTAGGATACTCTGGTTACAACTTATTATATGATTGTATTCCTTGATCCTGGTCATGCCTGAAATCATGGACAGACATGAGAGAAATACAAGCTGAGTTTTCAACCATGCAATGCTGTATTTCCCAACTACATTTACTGAGTTTTCCCATCCTGCAGTTGCATTCTGCTAGCTTTTCACATCCAATGGATAATAAAAGATGTAACCACAACCACCTGGTTACATATTCAAATTAATTCAATCCAGATATAAATAGCCTCAATGTAAAAACATGTATTCACAAACTGCTGAGAATTCTGTATCTTAGTTCACTGCTGGGATTAATTTCTTTTCAACAGACTGGTTGTCTAGAGAATACTCGTAATGCAGTAAATGAAAACATGTGTGTTACTGCCAGCAGTGAGAATTCATGAAATTGTAACTGATGGATATTCAAAAACCAGAACCATGGTGGGAAACCAATGGTTTGGCAGTCACTGGAACAAGAATTATAAAGCTAAAGATTCCTGTTTACGGTTCTATTTTCCTCTCACTTAAAAGTGAAATAAACATTGTCTCATATGGAACTTAATCAGAGGGGTATTTCCAGATAGAAATGCTTCAAAACCAAAAGATTCAGATTTTTGCTCAGTTGCAAAAAGTGAGCAGTGGATAAACTATAAGGAAGACAACTTGCCTGTCCCTTTAACATAAAGAAAAAGTATATATCTCAGTGTTTAGAACATAAATATTTTTGGGTACTTTTAAAAACAACAGAAGCAGGCTAAGTATTTTATATTACCCTGTTCTATAGATAGCTCAAAATAATTATATTTGAACTTTCTTAATACTTTTAACAGTAAATTATTCAGGTAGAGGGATACAGGATGCTTTATAAACACTTTGAATAACTTGTCTGACAGAAGTTGCCAACAGCTGCTAATAGTATCAAGTTATACAGATAATTTGTCTTGGCTTTGCATTTTTGGTTCCCTTCCCTTGTAAGGCATTTAAGAATGATCTCCATTTCGTAAGTTTGCGCATGCATATTTTTGACTGTCTCAGTGCACCTGTCATTCAAGAATTTAGGTCTGTAAATGCCAGCAGGTACCAAAGTGAAACAGAAGACTCTGACTACAGATAGAGAATGCAAAATAGCACAATAGCTGCTGAGGCCAGCTACAGTTCTACTTGCATTCAGAACAGCAACTACTGCCTGGTTTACTAGTTCAAGGTTAATATGACAAAAATAATCAATCAAGTTAGTAACTCAGCATTTCTGACTTACTAAAACTCTTATTTGGAGTATTTAATAGAATCATAGAATCACAGAATGGTTTGGGTTGGAAGGGACCTCAAAGATCATCTAGTTCCAACCTCCCTGCCATGGGCAGGGACACCCTCCACTAGACCACGTTGCCCAAAGCCCCATCCAACCTGGTCTTAAACACTTCCAGGGAGGGGGCCTCCACAACCTCTCTGGGCAACCTGTTCCAGTGCCTCATCACCCTCACAGTAAAGGATTTCTTCCTAATATCTAATCTAAACCTACCCTCCTTCAGCTTGAACCCGTTACCCCTTGTCCTATCACTCCATGCCCCTGTAAACAGTCCCTCTCCAGCTTTCCTGTAGGCCCCTTCAGGTACTGGAAGGCTGCTATAAGGTCTCCCAGGAGCCTTCTCTTCTCCAGGCTGAACAACCCCAACTCTCTCAGCCTGTCCTCATAGGAGAGGTGCTCCAGCCCTCTGAGCAGCTTTGTGGCCCTCCTCTGGACTCGCTCCAACAGCTCGATGTCTCTCCTGTACTGGGGCCCCCAGAGGTGGACGCAGAACTCCAGGTGGGGTCTCACCAGAGCGGAGCAGAGGGGGAGAATCACCTCCCTCGACCTGCTGGTCACAACATTTGCAAGAAAAATCTTGGATCTGAGCTATTTTGGACTCTTGGAAAAGAATTTCTGCAGTGAAGGGGCACTTATATCCCTACATAGCACTATGTTCTTGCTAGCTGGGGAAAAAAAAAAAAGAAAACAGAGTGGGTCTGAATAAATGTTATGATTAATCAGAGACAGTTTCTTGAATAAAAGCATCCCAAACAAATGGCACATGAGATAAACCCAAGCTTAGTATGGCTCTAGGGGACGAAGTCCTAACCAAGCCTAAATATCTATTTATCAGATGGTTTTGCAGCTTATGAAGGCTCATCCCATGGGATTATGCTAGCGCTTCCAGATATCTATAACTGTTAGAAACAAATGTAAATGCTTAATCTTTGGGAAGGAACACTGCTAAAATATCCATAATTTCTCATATTAGAGAAAATGGGTATTTTGTGATTACTGCACTCAGTCCAAAGAAACCACTTCTTTTTCACAGTCCTAGTACAAAACTTGTGTCGCCCCTCAAATCATATCCCTTAATCTCTCCTCTTTTGCAAAGGATTAACGGAAGTAGAGAGAGAACAATTCTCTCTTCTCTGTATAGATTGCAAATCTGAAAATTAAGCAGGAACTTTCTATCCCTGTCTGTAGCTACTATGTCTAACACCACAAGCCAGTGTATTCCAGGGGCTGTCTGATATGCATTATTGATTTACTCCAAAAATGCAAATAATAATTTCCAATGCTAACATGTATATGTTAAAATACATTTTGTAAAACTCATCTTTTATCATAGCAGGAACACTGAAACCTGTGCTAGTTGAATCATCAACCATTCTTCCAAGCAGTTTAAAATTGCAAAATCTAACATGAATTTCTCCAATGACTTACATCAAGTCCTGTAACAAAATCACCACTCAAAAGTAAAGAACAAAAAACACCTCTAAGACACATAAATCTGTGAAAACTTCTGGCGGTAATTCTGTTTTGTTTCAAAACACATGCATGGCATCCAGTCCACCTGGTTTCATGTAGGAACTGGCTCATGTGTCAAAGGTTTCTATACAGTTGATGATAGCTGCCTTTGAAGCCTTCCTGATAAGAGATCCTATATCTTTATGTTCCACATGTGGCAGGAGTTCAAATGCAGTTTCATCCCTTAACTCCTGGCGCATAGGAGCCAATTGTCCATTACTGAGAATTCACCAGCTAAATAGTAAAAGTAACCTAACGCATTCAGTGAGATTTCCTTGCCAACACTACAGCTTTCATGCCCCAAAGTGACAAGCGTATATGCGGAGCCCTGCAGAGCGATTGTCAGTTCAGCCATTAATGATCTAGAAATTGTGAGGATGACCGAGCACTGGCACAGGTTGCCCAGAGAGGTTGTGGAGTCTCCGTCCTTGGAGGTTTTCAAAAGCCGTCTGGACATGGTCCTGGGCAACCGGTTCTGGGTGGCCCTGCTTGAGCAGGGGGTTAGACAGGATGACCTCCAGAAATCCCTTCAAAACTCAACCCTTCCGTGATCCTGTAATGTCATATACTAATACACACATACTCTCTCCCTTTCTCTTTAAATAGTATATTAATACAACACTACTGTGTGACTGATATAAAATCTAAATTGTTCTACTCAGTGAACTGAAATTTGAAATATTACCTGACTGTAGGAGAGAAATTAGGTATTTTAATAATTGTCAGGTTTATTTTGTCTATTAACTGTATTCTTCTAATGCAACCCACAGAGCTAGATTCATTGCAGAGGTCTTACAGCAGAGCTACCTCCCTCTCAAAAACAAGCGACACTTTTAGCTCTTGTACCCATGTAGCGAGTGCTTCTTCAGGCTTGTGAGTTCCTCTGCCCCCGTGCAAAAGAGAACAAAACAGACTAAGACCAAGATTCTTCCCTCTGCTCTTGAACTTTTCCCATGTGGTTAGCGAGAGTTTGAGACAAACTGGCAACACATTCTTGCTCCGCTGCAAGTAGCTGCCCTGTTGTGAGAAAGTGCCGCTGTACAAAAGAACAGAAGGAACTGGGATTCCAGCTTAATTTCCTTTTTCAGCTGGAGACATTAGAAGTCTGACAACACACACAGTAAAAAACAGGAGACACACACATTTAAGTGCTCTCACCACTTGGACAAGAAGTAAAAATAAGCAACTGAAGCTTCGATTTTCTTCCTCCAAATGAAACTAGAGCTTTGGTTTTGTTTTTTTTTAAATGTTAACCTCTCCTTATATCCAATTCTTCAGTGTATGATGAATTCTAGAAAATGTTCTCCTTATCATAGATTACATACAGATTGCTCAAGTAACAAAATAGCTGGTGAGATTTTGTAACTAAAAATGTACTAGTTTTCTTGGAAGTAAAAGTGAAAAATAGCTGCAGATTTTTAAAAAATTGAATATACAATCAATATCCTGTTGAAAGGGATACAGAGGTCTTTATGATGTATTACCTGTTTCTGAGAGCACTGAATGCATGTGCTTTGAATATCCCCTCTGCTACCACAGATGTTTTCTTACAGCTGGGGTTTCAACCCTCATGTTTATGTTAACATAAGATTAGCACTGCTAGGTATTCCTCCTTCCCTCTCTTTCACACTTATACAGCTTTGAAGCCTCAAGCAGTTGCGAGTCTAAAAACAAGGGCTGAAATTCCTTCAACTTGCTAAGAGAAACCTGAGCTGTATCCTTTCCCTCTTCTCTGAACAACTGAAAAAGCACAATAAATTCCCAAGCCTCCTCTCAACCTTTGCCCATGGAGCTCTACTAGTAGCTGAAGCAGCAGCAAGCTGCAAAATAAATCTGCAAGCAAAGATTACACAGTATGCTTGACAAAGAGTCAAAGTTACTTTCAACATCTCAGTTAGCAGTTACATCTACATTATACACATAAAGTAGTCCCATATTTTTAATTACTTCCATTGCAACTGTGCTGGCTGCTAATGAAAGTTAAGGAAAAACAGACTTTGGATGAATGTACAATGCAGCTCACCCACCTCTGTATGGTTCTGCTAATTTGAGGCAGATTGGTTATTTGCATCAAATGATGCCAGATAAGCTTTAATCTTGGGAAGTGGACAATGAATAAGAGAGTGCTGAAACCAGCACCTATTATAACAACCTGTAATCTTAAACCTCAGTTGGAACCAGTTCATTTTGGGGTCAAAAGTTTAGTTGTTTTTTTTTTTTTAATTAACACATCTGATTCACTGTGAATTAGCACAAAAGTATCAGAGCCTATTTTAATTTTGCCGGTTCAGGAAATGAGAAAAAACTGATACCAGCATTCAGTTGTTTTCCCCCAACTCTACCCAGGAGGTCAATCAAAAGAAAATTAGGGGAAAGCAATTCAGAGCAATATTTCCTGCCTTTTGAAAGGTCAGTCCAGACCACATTGCTATTTAGTCATCTTCATAAATGGCGACCTGGCTCTTGGACATGGAGGCTTGGTATGACTATGTATTCAAAGAACC
Organism: Grus americana; assembly: GCF_028858705.1. Classification (NCBI taxonomy): domain Eukaryota; kingdom Metazoa; phylum Chordata; class Aves; order Gruiformes; family Gruidae; genus Grus; species Grus americana. The sequence continues at coordinate 161,091,604 of NC_072852.1, forward strand.
ATGTAATATCTGAATGCATATTTGTAATGGTTGAACCTCTGTGACGTGTTTGTTTCAAATACCTTTTGAGTACACAAAACTCAATTGCCAAAAATCTATATAGGCCTCTGCAGTTACTGTTAATATCACCTTTGCCTTCAGTACTCGTGAAAAACCTGGGAGAAGGTCTGTTCCAAAATACAGTGGAGGTCACTGAACAGCGTCTACGAACACAGAACCTAAATCTGGTTTGTCCTCTGAGTCTATATAAGCCAGCAGGATTCCTTCATTACATTACTGAAAACATCTCCCAGACCACCAACTTCAGTGCTTAAATGAGGAGCTTCACTTTATCACTCAATGGAGCATTCACACAGTGTTTCTTGGGAGAGTTCATTCAAGGAAGCATATAGAGAAGAACAGGCTGTAAATTAATGACCTGAGGCTTAGTTTGTTTCAAATACTTGTACCTCAGCACATTGGGTCATTCATCCCCAAAATAAATATCTATTTCTGTGCTAACTGGTTGTGCCTTAAAGCTGTTTTCACCTGCTTGCTTTTTTGAAATGGATGATCGACTGGATAGTATCTCATGTTGTTTCAAAACTTGGCATAATGAAATGTACACTGTTCCAGTGTTCTCTCTTTTCTAAACTTGCCAATTATAATGTGAATTCCTTTCTTTTCAATTATCTTTCTTGGTAACCCACGCTGGCATCTTGACTTGGTCTGTATTCATTAGGACAAGAAACGACAGCAAAATAATCTCCAAACTCCAGATTTTGTAGAACTGTCACATCACTATTTTAACCAGTGAGACACTCCACTCTGCATCCTGTTTCAAGCAGGACAAATATTGGTGTAGTTACTTTACTTGTTTGCAACCTTTAAGCAAGCAGATTCTATAAGCTACCCCAAACCACAGAGGCTCTTGGGTGGTAATTACTCATATTAAAGTCAGCCCTTTACCACTTTCCAGTTGGTGGCCTGGGCAGACTTGAAATGTGTGCTTTCTGCTTTATTTTTTTGGTTAACAGCCCACCTAGTTAAAATACTGCAAGAGTCTGTGCCTTCCCTCTTCCCTAGCAAGCTCAGCAGGAGCTCTGCCAACTCCTCCTCCTCGGTTGTGAGGGAGAACAAGAACATCCTGCTGCAGCAGCCAGCTGGCTACCTTCTCCTGTCAAGGACTTAATATACTTCCATAAAGTATTCAGCTGTTGCTGGATGAGAGACAGAGTGCTCTGTAGTGCCTTCTTCAAACAGTCCTCCTCCTTGACTAGCACAGACTGAATGGATGAAAGAACCATATGCAAAGGAACTGGAATGAGGGTACGAACACAGGCTTCATTCTTCGGATAATCAAAAGTCACCTAATTCATCTTAACCTTCAAGCTAAACGTTTTCTTCGCAGGACAACGGCTCACTGGACAAAAGTTCATGCAAACTTGAAAAACCTTCAAGCTACTTACAAGTTTTATTGACTTATCATACTTAGCTCAAGCTTGACTCACTAAAAGCTTTCTTGTACCAAGGATGAAAATGTTTCCACTCTTAAAAAGAATGCAAGAAACCCAAACATTTCCAATTTTGTTTTAAACAGAGACATTGAAAGGGAATGTGCATATCTCAAACACTGCAACACTGAGAAACTGAAAATGAAAGCGTAGAAGAATAAGCAGGACTAGCCTTGCCAATTCTTGCCTTATTTTTTCCATGAATTGCAAATTCAGTCAGTACTGGAACTTCTGTTGCCACGGCAGCAGAAAGCCTACCTTTCTGGTAATTTAGAATTACCTTGTTGGTCATTTCAACCAGATGTTGGGAAACATGCTCCAACTACTCTTGCCTCACTTCCCTGCCTTTCTGGAGAATATAGCCTGTTCTACAGAAGCCAGACTGCACCGTTCTCCCTCTCCTCCCCAAGGGTCAGCATTCACACAGTAAGCAGTACTCGGCATGTTATGGCAGCTCTTCCCTGGGCAGCTGGCAACAGGCTGAAATAGGGGCAGCAGCCTCGGAAATAAGAAGCTGGAACAGGCGAAAGGGGCCAGAAGAACCACAGGGCTCCTGCTCTGGTGTGAAGATGGGGGTGGCAGAGAGAGGCAATGAGAAGATGTGAAGCTGAGTAGGAGATGAACTCCCTTAAGCAGGCTAGGGCACGCTGTTCCTGGAGGGGATCAAAATCCTCCAATCTTTCTACATTCTGAGAACTCAAAACTTTAAATTGCCTCTCAGACAAACAGGTTCAAAAATCAAAATAAATCCAAATCATAGTTCCTTTCTCTATCACTTGTGTTTTCAGTAACCTGAGTTTCTTTTTAAACTGCTGCAGCTTGCAATGTTTGAAAGCATGGAGCTGGCATAAAGCTGATTTGTACCACCTTACTGTTAAGTTTACCACTTTGGTTTCATTTTGTGAGTCAAGTGTCCATCGTTTTGGGATATCTGTAACGGCCTGTACTGATTTGGTTATTTTGGGTATTTTTATTCAAGGTATTTTCTTGACTCGAATATATTTTAGACCATTGTAATTTAGATGCAATAGACTATTTAAAAGATCATTCTCCCGACACCTATATTGATACTGCCAAAAATAAAATTAACAGATCGGTCCCCTTCTGCCATTACAGAACACGGAGAGAAAGGAATAGGCTATGGCTGCCCATACAACTTTACAGCTCTATACGCAACTATGCCTTAGCACTATCTTAGCCACAGCTTTTAGTTCAAATTAATAATATTAATGTAACAGACTTGCAATTTGCAGTAATTATTGAGAGCTTCATCACTGACTCTCTGCTATGTGTAGGCATCTGATAGGAGGCAATTAAACTGAGGAGCAAGCGCCTCCAGTTCTGACACTGAGTGTGCTGTGTAGTCACTGCTACTTTCTAGTGCTCTCCCTTTATGTGACTCTGTCATGCTGTGATGTTGAAGACATGAATGCATCAGACCACCAGGGTTGCAAGTACAGCAAAAAAAAAAAAATTCAGGAAAGTTACAGATTTAGACAAGTCCAGAGCAATTCCTTCCTCCTTCTCTTAATGTGCTTTCTTATACATTTGCATCTTCAGATGACCTTTTTTCCCACCTATCGTACACTTTTTCCATCACTCTCTTGCCTGCATTTGATCTGTCACCAAAGTAGATTTGATGTCCCCTAAACAGACCCATCTTCTTCACCTACCACTCTGCTAGTCAGTCAACAACCAAAGAGATTATTTTTCACCAAAATGTAATCATCCAAAACAATAATAATTGGCTTATTTTTTGTGATGCAGTTTAAATAGTATAGCTCAAACTTTACAAAGCAGAGATTAGTTGATGAAACTAATACCATAAATCTAGAGGAGGTAAAAGAAGGAGCTTTACATAAGCAGCAGCAAACTTGTAGCTCTGCCACAGAAGATTGTAGAGGTAGGAGGCATCAGCAGGTTCAAAAGGGACCTTGGATGCTGGAGAATAACGAGAGAAAGGCAGAGGAGTCAGCTCACATGCCAATGTGGGAGAAAAAATGTTAAGCCAGAAGGACCACCAGCCTTACTCAGTAGGGCATTTATGCTTCCATGAAATGATTTTATCAGAGAGGGTCAAGGTACACAGAAAAAACACAGGAAGAAAATGAAGCCAACAAGCTTACTATCCTGCATGCTAGAAGAGTTGCCACATCTTCAGCTACACCCCAGGGCTATCCTTATAGTTGTACATAAAAGAGGATGAGGGAGCAACCCCAACCCCAAAGACTAGAAATGCATGTACTGACCTGCAGGTCAGGTTGAGCCCTCACTCAAAGCTAGACTTATTTCAGAGAGATCTCCTTGGAACAGTGTAAAACACAGCCAGAAACTCAGTTAATAAGTAAGGAGTGTGGAAAATCATGGGCCTAGTGCTCCAGCTCACTCTCTGGTTCTCTTAGCTACCACAACAGGAATGCAAAAGAAACTCATTCCTGGACTGAAGCCTGAAAGCAAAGGCATTCCCTCTACAGAGTGGGCTCCACTTGTTGCTACAGTGCTCTTCAGAGCCAGAACATTGTGTAAAATTGTGGCAGAAGCAGCGTAAAAAAAGTTTATATGCTGAGGTAACAGGGCTGTACACATACCCAAGTACCTGATGTCCTAGTGTAGTGGTTTTCAGTCTAAGGCAATCAGCATCCAAGAATCCATGGACCATTTCTTCAAGAAGTTCATTGATATGGTATCGCCTTCCACGCACAAGATCTTTTCAAAGGAATCTGCAACACCACTAGACAGCCTTTGCAGGGCTTTCGAATGCCCCCAGATGAAAATAACGGCAACTGGTAACAACCGTTCGCCTGGGAAATATCAATATGAAGATCTGATGGCTAAGAAGGACAAATGAATTACCGATGAATGGTGCAAAGATGTCTGTGGGGGAGGAGGGCAAGCTATTTATCTTCAGGAATAATCATAATTCACAGTCAAATTAGTCAGGCATCTCCTGTTAAATGAGCATCTCCCATCTTGCTAATTTGAAATAGAAAATTTAAATGTTAACACCTAAGCTATCAACAGATTCAAAAGCATTAGTTTGTTAATTACTTTAGTTATTTAATCCTCTCATGCTACTTTATTGACAGGTGAACAAGTTCCATTTTGTCAAAAATTTCAATTTTCAAGTAATTATTTACCAGGCAGTGGCTAGCAAATTAATTCTGAGAGTGCTGAAGGAGTTAACTTTCAGTTTAACTCTCAGTAAAATATTACCACAGAGGCTGAGGATGTGACTTCTGGTTTTTTCTTCCCCCACAACATCCTAAATAGAAGAAGCTCAAAGGGAAAAAAACCCACCAAATCCAAACCACAGACAATCATTTACTTCACAGCTATACCTTTACGCGAAATCAGTCATTTCAGTGCAACTAGCAACAACAGTGTTAACTGACCCCTCAAAGATTCGTTCCCTCAGTCCAAGAAAATGCTGAACTGTTTCCTCAGTAACCTTTTGTCACCTCTCCCAGCTAAGTTGCACGTATCCAATCTTCCCTGTAATGAAACGCAAGCAGTACAGATCTGAAGTGCTCTGCAGAGAAGTGACCTTTCTACTGAAAGGCATATATCTGTTCAAAGTTATTTGTTTTGTGGAAACGATACAAAAAGAAATGGCAATGGCTACACTCAGCTTATGCTAGCTAAACAAAAAGACTACCTGCTCCTAATTCTATTTCTCTAACAAGAGCAATCCAGTTCGACTTGATAGAAAAAAGTCTGAAAGCCTAGCTCTTTCACAGCTGGTGTCACTCCAGAAGGTTTTCATGAGATTTGCAGGAGGGTTTTGCTGACTTTTTTTTAAGCAGCTACAGTTATGAAAGTCTCTGCTGTTCACAAAGCCTGCTCTCCTGCAGCTTGATATTTCTACCTTGCTCTTCCTGAGATTGCCAAAATCACAGAGTTGAACATGTTGTGACACAATCAGCCATTTGAAGTGTCTGCTTTCCACTTGAATTTTATTTTTAGAATCTTCCATAGTCTTTCAAAGCACACATACCCAAAGTAATCCTTTGACATGAAGTAAAAAAACTAAGAAAACCTGAACAGTTTGACAAACTCTAGAACATAAGTAAGCTTATGACATGTCTCTCATGTATAAAATGACAACTGCCTCAATTCTTTTATAAGCCCACAGATACGGCTGTGAACGCCCATTTGCCACACAGAACCCTGAAGCTTTCTACCTCAGAGGTGCCAGTCATGGGCTTAAAAGTGACAGATCTTCAACTGGTAACTCTGAACTTCAACTAAGTCTCTCAAAGAAGAAAGATCCTAAACCACAGTAGTCCTGAATCCTTGCAGTTGGTGTTTCTTATGGACCTTGACTTACCTGCTTACAGCTGGCCCTGCCCTGAGTGCAGAGTTGGACCGGACTACCTCCAGAGGTCCCTTCCAATCTGTATCATGCTATGAGTGAGTCTTCAGGTGCTTTCATGAAAAGCATTTTCTTTTGCCAGCCACCAGTGTTTGTCCCTGGGTGCAGAGGTGTTTCTGAATTACTCTGCAACATCAGGCTACATTTATTTCCGGCTGCAGCGTGAATCTGTGGGAATCCAACGCTAGAACAAAAACTACTTGATGAAGACCTTTGATAATTCCTGTAAGATATTTTTGTACATAAGGTTTGAAAAAGCATTCTCTTTCACATCAGTTTACACGTGACTTAATTCTGCCAAATCCCTTTAATTTCAATTCTGTTCACAAAAATTCTAGTATCTGAGATTAATTCCAATGGGTAACACACCCAGAGGAGACTCCTAGATCATATCATCTCATAATGTAATCCAGCTTCTTTTCAGGAATCCAGTCAACCTGAGACAGTGTACTCCAGCTGAGGATCTGGCTCATCCCTGTCAGTAATAAGAAGGGGAAGGAGTTCTGACTGACAGTCATTCCACATCCAGTATTGGCTGTTCTGCTCAAATGCGCTCCTTGTAAAAGACCAGAAAGAGAGCTCTGCAACAAAGTAGTACGAAGAATTATATAACTTGCCCGCACAGAGGATACAAAACCAGATGTTTTCTAAGAAAACACAAAACTGAGAAGTTAGACAAGGGTGAGATGACAGAAGGGAGTAAAACTGAGCATCTGCACCAGATAATGAAGCAATGAAACGTGAAGAGTCATTTAAGAGCAAAAGATGTCCCCCTTCGTGCACGAAGAAGTAGCCTCTGAATCTAAGCAACATCTACACACAAATACTGTCCACTATCTACTAAATGAAGATTATTACAAATAAAGTCAGCATGAGAACAGGACCAGAATAATAAAAGCAAGGCAAACTGAAGAAAAAGAAGAAAAAATAAAAAAAACAAAAACAAAAAACCAAGAAAGGACTCCAGGTTCAGTCAGAAAACCAAGTGAGAATGTAACAGTGAAAGAAATAAGGAGAAAAACTGCCTGCTGCTGTGCATTGCATGAATATTTGCATCTGCCAACAGGCCATCAAAAAGCAAATTGGCACTAAGTCATAACTCACCATTTGCTATTTATATTCTGGCAGCGTTACGTTTGTGCAATTTCTATCAGTCAAAGCCTCCTTTTTGGGGATGGGGATAAGAAAGGGAGATATTGTAATCTACTTCTACTATTGCTGTTTATATTCGCTGAGTTATCTGGTGCTTGATGTGTGCATCATGCATTGCTTTTTATTCAAAAATTGACATATTTATTCTAGAATGATTTTAACACACTAGCCTTATTTAAATATGTATAAAGGCTTTGGCAGATATTTTCAGCCATGCATTTTATGTGACATATTGGCATGTAAAAGGCAACATTTAATTGTGCACGCATATTGTAATCACAGCCTTGTCAAGGCACCTCGTTGGAGCAGTGGAGACAAGTTTACAGGTACACAGCCTATACTAAGTCTTTCTGAAGGCTTTTAAATCTGGGAACTGGTGAAGCTCCTTTAGATGGTACCAAGACAGACAAAGACATATCGCTTTAATCATGTCATCCTAGTTGTAGGTTTTTAAATTTATTTTAAGCTGGTCAAATTTCACCTTAAACCCACAAATTATCTTAGGTAAAATTTGGATAGATCACCCTACTTGCAGAGTTTGGGTATGGATGAGAATTTGACTATGCCATTGCAGAAAACACCCCCAGTTCTGCAGTGCAGATACAGCCTTTAAAAGCGATCAGCGCTTGCTCCCCTACACAGCCCAACACATGACTTGTAATATAGCGACCAGATATTGCCCTAATCATCCTCAGAATGAAGTTGGTTGAAGACCTTGGAGGCACACCCAGGACTCCCACATCTTTCTGCACTGCTATCTCCTGTTTGTTTGGAGAATACCAATAGCAAGGAACTGAACCAGCAGTTGCAAAGGAGCCGTGGTGAGGCAGAAAGGTTGAAGAGGATAAGCAATGTAAAGTGGCATGTCTTAGTGCCAAGCAAGGAAGCAGCAAGAGATACCAATGAGAAAACCAAGGAAGTGCTAAAATATGAACCAATATAAAGTCATATTCTGAAGTATTTTAAGGGTTGGAAGAGTTCCTAACATTTATTCTCTCTCCCACCTCTGCAGCTGTGTACTTTGACACAGCAGCTTTACCCAAGTCTGAACCACTGCTAACACGGTCCTGTTCCTTCCCTCCCCTATGTTGCACCCACATCAGCATCTATCTGATTTTGTAGCAAGCCTCTGGCTGTAGCTAAACTGGTGAAAACCAAAGTTTTTTATGCAGGGTTGCCCCCATGGGCTGCCATACCACGGAGTCAGACAAGCATCTTTGTCAGCGCAGCTACCTCCAGTAGCTGCTAAGGCTGTGGCTCCACCGGCTGAACAACCTGGGCGTCCTGCAGAACCAGGGAGGAACAGAGGGTTTGGGGCACAAAGAACAAGCACAGGTGATGACCCCTGACAAACAAATGGAGATGAATCCCAGTGCAAAAAGAAAAAATCAACATCCCAAGCTAAAAGACAAAGCAATGTTGGACGCAGAGCAAGGAATCCATGGTAGGCAAATAAATCTAGAGAGAGGCATTTCAACAGGTTGCATTACCACCAGGCAAAAAATTGTTTACACATGACCATATTCAACTGAGAATGAACTGAAAGGGAAACGAATGGACAATTTATAAAATGTTGCTATTCTTTTATCATTGATGTACTGCTTAAGCCCTTGTTTCCACACAGAGCCTTCCATTCTGTTCAAAATAGAGGAAAGCAACTGCACAGAGATTCCACAATAAAGGTTCCTTCATCTCTCAAATAGATGAGAGAACAAGTTGCAGGGAAATATGCTTTTACTTGCAATTTAAGTTACTGAAATTCACAATGCTCTAAATGGCCATTCATCATGCTGTGTGATACCATTACTTAGTAGTAGTGCTTTGCATCTGAGCCCAAGTTTTCTGATCTGTTGCTCACTGCATGACTATAAACCGGGTATGCTTTGAAATGCCTCAAGTCTAACACGAGATTGTGCTCTTGGCAAAGTATCACACGCTGCATTTCTTTAGCTATGGACAACAAACACTTATTTAATCGATCACACTTAGGGAGGAGGAAGGCAGCTATTTTCTCCCAGAAGCTTCTCCCACTCATTTACTATGCCCCTCTAGAGTATATGGCCAGAAGCAGATGACTGTTTTTTGTACAGAGCTTAAGGAAAGTAACTTAAGCTTGACCACCTTGAGCTGACAAAGAACGGGCTTAAGAAAACCATGGCATGCATGTGCACCACCGCAGCATAGCACCAATGCACTGTTCCTCCACAGCATGTCTGTTACAACTGTTCCCTGTTACAACTAAGAGCAAAGCAGCACTACTGGCAAGTAAATACACCTACCCCAGCATATCTGAGCTAGACAGACAGACAGCTATGGGGTGCAGGGAAGACTCACATATGACTTTGGCATGGTTGAGAACTAAAAGGAAACAAAAGAATTCCTGTGGAACAAGTTATGTGCCTAGATGATAAATGAAGTCTAAGCCATCATCCTATGCTCCCCTTACAGGGATATCCAAGAACCTCTAGAGAGCAATTAATCTCATCCTAAAATACATGTTCAAGACGATAGTGACAAACAGTCTGTTGAAGGTATCTTGTTTTCACTCTAACTATGAAGGAAAGAGTGATTAGCCAAGGCTTTAACATCTAGTTTTAAAATCTTTAAAGCCAGAAGAGACTAACCTCAGTCTCGAGGTGAAGGAAAGAAGAACACAACAGTTCAGCTCCCCTCCTTCCTCTGACCAGAGGCAGGACATCCCTCCCATTGCCCCTGAAACAGGAAAACATAGTCTAGCAACATCAGCCTCCGCTTCTACCACTAACAACCCACTCACCCATACACACACACTTTGAAGAGAAGAAAGACGGCAAACACCTCCCACTGTCCCTGGACAGCTGCCACCTCCAAACAGGGTGGCAGAGGCAAACACCCCATAGCTGGGGAGGGAGTCAGTGCTGCCCCCTCTGAGCACCAATCCAGCCTCACCAGTACCGTGCAAACCAACTTACAGGCACAGACATGGTTAGCAAAATTAACAGCATGATTTCACTGACCCCTTCAGCTAGGGCAGCTCTTCATCCAGAGCCAGCCCTGTCCTCTGCTTTGTGCTGGCTCAAGCATCTGTGTGTGACTTGGTGAGTCAGCTGAACCAAGAGAGGTGAAAAGGCATTATTTGAGAAGCCTTCCCTGATTACAAGTTAGGCTAATTCATTCAAGAAAATTACATTCATTTTCCGGTTATCTTCAAATACATCAATCCAGTCTGAAAATGGACTGGATCTGTTGGCACTGAAAATTATATTCCCACTTATTCTGTTCATTCTACAGAATATCGTAACAAAGAAATCAGCAGTTTAAACAGCCTGCTGCCTCAGGTTACAGAAGTTTGCCTGTGGATAATTCTCTCTTCTGTTTTGAAAAGCACATGAATTATTAACACAAGTCACTAAAATCACTTGTCTTTCAACAAGGACATTCTAATCATCTGTCAACAAAAATTGCAGTTTACTGGTTGTCTACTAATAATCTTCTGCTGAGAAAAACTCAACTGATGCGTTTCAGAATTATAGAAAAAAAAGCTTTTCTTGTAATTTCAGAATATCCAACAGGGTTGGTGTGACAGTGAATATTTAAATGCTTGATATTCATTGGAAATAGTCTGATGGTGATGGCCAAATAATTTCAGGCATGAGAAGAAAAGAAAGTCTCAGACTGATGAATAACTGACTTTTGACCTGCTGTTCACTTCCTAAGCTGGAAAAAAATGCAATTCGTATTGAATTGAAGTTGAAGCTGGCTAAGAAAGCATGAAACACTGTTTCATGTTTCTGCATTGCCTTACTGTCTAATGCTCTTTTTATAAAATTGTTTTATTCACTGGTTATTATATACATATTCAGGGCAGGGGTAAATACCTAGGACAAAGCAATTACCGTAACCCATAAATGTTACAGAAAATAATTTAAACATTTATAAAACCGTGACTGAAACGTTGACTTTAATAGAGTAACACAATGCTTGTGCAAATTTATAACAAAGCACACATTATCTTTGCTGTTAAGTATTGAGCCTTTCTAATATTAAGCTTTTTCTGGCATGCTTACACTAGCCTGAAGTTGGTGGGGAGTACACTTAATGGAAGGCATTTTCCCCACAAGGGGAAAATGAACCACCATCATACGGCTGCATGAACAAACAAAACCAGCCAAACAAAAAACCCACCCAGAACACTAGCCTTAAGACACAGAAAACCAGCAGGATTATGAAGTCCTTCTCTCTGAAAATTTGGACTTGGGGCACAGAAATTCCCTGCCAAGGCACTACAGCTGAACTCCAGTGGAAGATAAATAGTTGTAGACCAAGACCATTTGGTCTTTATTCTCTTTATTTTCAGATAACCTAAAGATGAGGAAGCCTTTCTCTTCTGAGAGAAAAGCAAATTGAAATGAAATGTTTACAAGCAATGTTTACTAAGGATTATACCCTCACCCTGCTTTCTATTAAGAGACTCCTGTTGCTTAAGAAACCAGGTGTTAATCCCTCAGAGTGGATGACATTTTCCAAGCCTGCATATTTCACAAAGCTTGAACACATTCAGAGGGAAAGAAAGTTTACATAAGACACAAAACAGATGTTTAATAAACTTGAGTAATCTGACAGGCAAGCATGTTTCGGTCTTTCCAAAAGACAGCCACAAAGAGGCAGCAACTATTTTCTTCCAGACACAATAAAGAGGACTTTGGTTTGGTTTTAATTGAAGAGACCGGATCCTAATCAGAAGAAGAATCCTTACCTTCTGTGATATACTTTGATCTCACCTTTGATGCTAACGGGAAAGAAATGTCTGACTTTCTATTTAACATCAGTAGTATCATTCCAGTCATATCAGTGTCATTCACTCAGAGAGTAGGATATGATCAATGACAGGCATCACGTCAGTCAGGTTAAACCTGGTCTGAGTCACCGAATCACCCCAGCAGTCTAACATGAGAATCAGTCATGTCTTCAGCATTACCTAGAAAGGAACGACACCAACTCTTTCTGCTTAAGAGTAGTTTTAAAGCAGATTACTCCTGGCTCTGAAACAACTATAGAAGTAAATAAAATATAAATGGCATAAATGCTAAACATTAAAGGGTTTTCTTCCCCAGAAGAAGTAGATGCAACCATCAGCTATTTTTACTGTTCCTTAAAAACTGTATTTCTTTTTTACTTAAACTGGTTTGACTCTACAGGGGAGACCATACTAAAACAAAAATCCCTATGTTTTACTATGGTTTCATGGAATCAATCCCATTCTTTTCCGACTAACTTAGAGGAGACAGGTAAAAATAAATCCAGAGCAAAATCAAGCAGAACTGTACACCTCCACAGTCTCTTGTATAACACACAACTTCTATTCACCAATGTTGGGTTCTGCAAATCTTACAGTAGAAGTGTCAACCTTTCAAAATGCCCAAGATCTATCCATATATAATTATCATTATGTGTACAGGGGTGAAAAGATGTTCTTCCTCCTTCACATTGTTCATTTTAGCTAAAGCTGTTTTCCTCTTACCTAGCAGAAAGGGACTGTATTTGCTCATTTTATCTCATAGTCAAAACCCAGCCAAACACTAGCTGAAACAGACTCGTGTATTTTGGACCTCTGCAGTCTTCAGTTAGCATATCCAACAAATTTTTCGATAAATACAGCCAAACTGGAAATTAGAAACAAAAAACAAGAGACAAAAATCCATTCCACACTTGCATGCAACCCCTTCACAAAGCCAAGACCATGACCAACAGCTGCAAGCACTGTATGATCATTAGCTTTCAACTAGCAGCCTGATTTTCAGGCACTCATCACCTAGAACCGCAGCTGAAGCCAGCTCCTGTCTGAGGCAGACACAAACTAAAGGTACAGAAATTCAGTCAGAAAGAGCTGAATAACTTAAAAGGGGGAAGGATGCTCTATGTAATTTATCTTTTCATAGCAGAACAGAGAAAAATATGTTCAAAAAGATAATTGATGAATTTTATACTTTCCTTTTATGTTAAAGGCAATAAATATGAAGTGAAAGTAATATTGTGATAAACTTTTTAGAAAGCAGCAGTGCCTACCTTTCCCCCACCTCCCCCAAGCACCTGCACTTGCTTGAAAAGGGTCATGAAACCTGCTAACTGGGCTGACAAGGAACACTAGGTGTATGTGAAAGATCCAGGTTTATCTATTCTAGCTTTCACTGGCTTTTTGGAATATAGGAATGTTTGGATATTCTGCAATGAAATAGTGTCTGTTAACAGCAAGCAGAACATAAGATTTTTCTTATGTTCCCTTCCTTTTACAATGCTGAATTTGCAAAGATTGATGAAAAGATCTTCATTGTGGGCTTCTGTTTTTCAAGTCTGCCACACAAACTCTCTCCATATACTTCATGGGGGTTTTTTCCCTAGAAAAAAAAAAAAATCATTTACAGGCCCATATGAAACCATGAGGATGTCTCTTTCTTTCCGTTTTTTTTTTTTCTTCTTTTTCCCTTGGGAGAAGCTAGTACAATGAGCTGGACACAGTATGATTACAGAGCACTAAAATGCTAACACCAATAGTTGGTCAGTAAAAATCAACTTTCCTTTAGAAGGACAGAGTTACTTCATTTCTAAACAGCCCAAAGAGCAGCAGCACTGGGTGGGAATGGAAGCAGGTCACGTTTTTCTCCTGGTTATTACCTACAGAACAGACATAGAAATCTGAAGGATTTAGCTCTAATAAAAACAAGTCATTAGCTTACGATGAGAGAAAGGGGATTGCCTAAGTGCTAAGATAATTTAAAACAAACAAACCCAAACCAAAACACTCCCAAACCAAATGCAAACCTAAGAAAAACAGCACACAGATAAGATTTTTTCCCAGTTTTAGCTAATGGAGAGGTTGAAGCTGTTATAAAAGAAATTGTAGGAGTAGCAAGGAAGAAGGATGAGACAGATGGACAGTCCCAACTACTTCCCCCAAATTTAGACAGAAGTAGCATCAGTATCTGTTTCTATTTCCACACAGAGTTCACAAGCAAATAATAAACTGGCATGACTTAAACTTCATATCGTCCTAGAAAACACGTTGTAAGCAGCAATAAACTACTGAAACTTTGGCCCATTTGCCAAAGAAGAGAAAAGAACATCCAGCAAAAATCCTGAAACTGTAGGAAACACAAAACCTTTTTACTTTATACTTTTATCATATTTGGAAGGTTGTTTTCATAACCATGGCAACTCAAGTTTTGAAAGAATAGTTCATACCTTCAATTGTGCAAAAAGCCTATAATTCTCCACTGGAAAGCAAGCCCACAGATGTGCTTTGACATGTATGTTTAACATCTGCCCACAGCCACACTTGCTGTTCCTAAAATATTTTGTTGAAATGGTATCACTTTCTGTGTATACTGTACCAATCTGGCTGAAAACAGCAAGCTTGTAAATGGGAAGATGGGTTTTCCAATGTGAATAAACATCTCAATTTAGATGCATTAAAAGTTTTTCAGTTTTGTGAGATGAGACTAAAAAATTAATGCCTTTTAGAGCAAGCTGACAACAATGTGAATTGCTCCATTTGACTATATGTACCTTGAAGACAAAAGGCTTTAGTAATATGCTCTGAGAGACTTTAGAATCTAAGCATCCTGCAAATCTCACCACAAGATTTGACTTTAAAACCAACTGGACTCTCCTTCAATAGATGTATTTATGAAACAAAAGCCTCAGAAAATAATCATAGTGAAGTGATCTGAACAGAGAGGCTTTTTAAACCCAGGTCTTCCTGAAGTTTAAAAAACAAAAAGTAACGTGGACATCTTCTAATACCGAAGATCAAAAACATACCGTTTCCTCAAACTCTCAGAAGCAAAGCTGGAGTTACACGGGTGCACTGCATTCACTCATTACTTATGTTTGCTTCAAAACAATTTGATGAAAGGGACTTGATCTCAAAATAGTTCCTACTAAGTGTTTGTTAAATAGGATTATTAACTCTTACAAATTGCACGTAATTTCTAAAGTACGGTGAAATAGCAGCTGCAGGGGAAAAAAAGTCATCTCTGGGCTAATAAGGATATTTGTACCACATAAAATAAGCAGCACAAGTTTCATTAGCATTTGATAATTTAAACTAGAACTACACTTTTGAACAGTGATGATTACCCGAAGACTGCTAATTTTAGTCTTTTTCCTATGGATATTTGATAGGCATTCTGAAGGGCACAAAAACATAACACATTGCTACATACACAAGCATTTCATTTGCTGACAGCTCAGTTCACAAATATCTGTCCAGAGAATTTACTTTCTACTAAAAGATAATCTGAGACTGAACACACGGTTGTAGTCAGGTCACAAACAGGAGCAGAGAGCAGACCAAAACACATGTGTGTGTACACACACAAAACAAACAAAACCTTATAAACAGGTAAAAAGTTTTTTTTTTTCCCACGAGGAATTTCCTTATCCAAATTCCTTCATTTTTAATAGAGGGATAACATTTTTTCAGTGACCATAACTGCTTTCACAGAGCACTTTACATGTAAGATCTAAGTACCTCGCTGGTAACCTCCCATTTCACAGAAGGGAAAACTGAGCCAATGAAGGCATGGAAGTTACCGTAGCTACATAAAATGCAAGTAATAAAGGACGAAATTTGAACTCAGGTTTCCAGTTTCCTATTCACTGAACTCCAAGCACTTTGAAAAATATACATTCCAGTGCACTTTCATAACAGCAACAGTGTTCAAACACCTTACATGTTAATCACCTAGGCATGGTGTGTTAAAATCATACTAACAGCTAGACAGTGTAAAACAAAATCGTTTTGTACCAAAACTAATTCAAACTAATTCTTCTGATCTCACGCAAAAGCGGTGGTAACTCTGTTTCCTTACTTGGCAAGTACAAACCTAGATTAATTTCAATGGGCACTGACTGTATAGAGAAACTTTAGATGAGACTGCTGTGATTCTTTCCTTGCACTCAATGCATGTGAGCACTTGGTATCAGTAAGAGTGACAGAAATTAATGAAAACTTTGATGATTTCAAGTTACCATCCTAATGACTTCCCAGAGGAAAAGGAAACAAATCTGTATAGATCTACGATTTACTGGATCAAAACCAAAACAGCACCAAGGAAATATATAAACTGTTCAGAAAGTAGAGGAAATCATTAATGTAATGTTTGAAGAAAAAAAGAAAACACCAAGGACTCTTACCTCTTCTGAAGCTGTTCAAACAGAAACAAAATAATAACTGTAATTTACAGTTCACTTCACTGTTTAATGTGATTCTATTACACCATGATCTATTTAATGTTGATATAACAGACATTTTCTCCACAACATGAATTCATTAGCCAAAGAATCAGAGTTGCAATAAAAAGAGAACTGGTTTTAAAACATGAGTTTTTAGAAATGACTGAATAATCTTTAGCCACCCCAACCTCCACATCCTTACCGGAACATCGAAAGTTTCTTGTGTGTCATCCAGCATCTGAATTTTGATGGAGACGAGTTTTCCTGGAGGTGTCATAGGTGGTTTCTGTCCATGCTCCAAGGTACTGATCCCAGCATTTTCCTGAGCTCCTAACCGGGATCCTGCTGTTGGTCTCTGCTCTGTCTCACCCATGTTTAGAGAAACACGTTTCTTATATCTGATAAAAGAATAAGGGCAAAGAAAACCGTATCACTTATAAAAGTTCTTGCACATAAGCATTATGGTATATATACTTGCATCTAATAAACCATATGACCATTAACACAAAGTAATAACCATTATGGTAATTTTTTAAATGTATCATATGAAGACAAGAAAACCAGGAAAACTTTATACTTTTCAAAAGAGACAAGCTAATCACCTCCTGGGGGTAAGGCTGATAGATCAGCTACAGTACTGCACAATGGGAAAGTATGTCTTTCCTCCTGGAAAAGGAAACAAGACTATATTGGAAACAGAGCACGACAGAACTCAGATTTCAATGAATTATGCTAATTTTTATGTATTTAGG
Organism: Grus americana; assembly: GCF_028858705.1. NCBI lineage: Eukaryota > Metazoa > Chordata > Aves > Gruiformes > Gruidae > Grus > Grus americana. The sequence goes on from NC_072852.1 coordinate 161,108,586, forward strand.
AATCAGGCTGTTAGCAGCCACAGCCAGGGCTCCCAGAGAAGGGAGGAAGGTGAGCAGAGCAGGTGGGATAACTCACCACTTGCTGACCATCATTCCCTCCTGGGCATAGCAGCATTTTTTCCTTTGGTCTTTACAGCCGCCACCTTGCCTAAGGGTCTGCAAAGCAGGAAAACCAAAGGGATGCGAAATGACCACAACTACATGGCCTAAATATTTTGTTTCCTTTGGGGACCAGAGCTGCTCTAGAACCTGGATCCTGGCCTGATCCCACTGATGGGCCAAGGTCTATGAGGACATGCTACTGGGAAGTCCAGAAGCAGCCAGAGCAAAAACACTCGCTGGAAAAAGCAAGGGAAATCTGATTTCCCATGGAGCCCTGTAAGTGGGAGGGGAACACCAAGGAACACACCTTCCTTGCTGTGCTAGGGGAAGGCTACACACCTGCACCAGCTCGCCTGTGCCCCCAAGCTGAATGTGGACAGCTGCTTCATATTCACAGAAAGTAACCCCAGAAACTGGCTTGCTAATTTTGTTTCTGTGCAGCTTTCACACCACATTACACAGCACATTTCTGCTAAATAATTATTCTATCCTAAAAAGGGAGCAGAGCTACAACAGTGATTCAGTGTGATTTTTCATTAACTGTCACAACTTTGAACCTTCTTTTTTAATTCAAGGACCATTAGTTTTACTTGTCAAATGTTACATATCATACTAGAATCTTATTTCACTTCCCCCCGCCCCTTTTGACACTCTAGCTGGGTTTCTGATGAAACCCAGCTATTTATCTTTCTTGGTAATTGCATTTCCATTCTGCATGACTGTCATATGCTGATCAATGACCAATAGAAAACATGTAGCACACAGAAAGAATGGAAATGCAACTTTCCAGCTGAACAGAGGCACAAGAAGAGTACTGGCATCATTGCCTGGCTTTTACTCTGAGTTTACAAATACCGCACAGCCTATGGGAAAAATAGAAAGCAAAGGATAGCCTAGGTATTAGTGAATGCATCACCAGTTCTGTAGTACACTATAAAGAACAGTTCTGTGCAATAAGATACCCATTCCTTCTGTAAGGACATAATAAAAATGGTCCTGTCTTCAGCAGGATATACTATTTAGTACATATAACTCTTCCATATCCTGACTAATTTGTTCCCACAGATTTTTAACACGGCAAGCGGCTTGGAGTAAAATTTTTTTAAAAAGCACCTTGATTAAAAGAAAAAAATAGTGTTAGCTGAGAACGAAGGGAATGAAAAATGAGGGATCACACACTTCTACATATCAGCTCAACGTAAGTGAAGGAAAACAAAAACCTGCAGACAAACTTGTGCAATGAACCAGCACTATCCTACCCAGCAGTTTTTTTATGAAACAAGAAGTGCCAACAAGAAAGCTGCAGTTGGAGGCAGGAATTCCAGAAGAGACCAAGCTCTACAAAGCAAGACTCCAGGTCTACTTACAAATAAATCTGGTTTTCATGCATGTGAAGTACATGGGGACATTTAAAAAGGTAACACATGCACCCTGTCTGGAAGGGCCACTGATAAGATACTTGCCCATGTCCTTATTAATTCAAAAGCTGTTTTAAGAGCTCTTCTGAAGTAACCATCTACCACAGACAGTGCCTACACAGCAGAAAGGACCTCTACAATTGCTGTGTTACTACGATAGGTTTTGGCTAGGTACAGACATTTAAAGTGGATGAAAAAGAAATCTGTTCTTTCCATTAAATCCTAAACACAGGAATCAATCCAGTCAGTTCAAGCGGTACCATTAAATAATCAACACAAGGAAATATTACAGAGCTTGAACCTTTCTATAAATGTTCTGACTAGATGATCTAGTGGCCCACACACACACATTCAGACAGGCCAATAAACTTAGTGAAACAAGGAAAAAAGACCCAAATTTAGGAGCCAAAAAAATCATAGAGGAAAGGTACAAGCCAAACCACTCCATACACTAAATAATAATAATAAAAACAACCTCTCAGCTGTGTAAGATAGAAACTCTTGTAATAAATACATATTGAACCATTCAGTATTATTTAGTAAGATAGAAACTCTTGTAATAAATACATATTGAACCATTCAGTATTATTTAGTAAGATAGAAACTCTTGTAATAAATACATATTGAACCATTCAGTTACACACGCACACTTCCCTTTGGAAGCAAAGATCTAACAAGTATTGTTCAACCCTGATCACATGCATCTGCTACTTACAAAACTAAAAGCAGACCTTTCCTTTTTTAATCCGTATGTATATCTAAACATCAGCACGTGGCACTGGACATTATTTAAGGCTGTTTTCTGTGTGACACTAGTCTCACTCACTGTTGTGCTATAACATCAACATGGTATCTTTATTATGCCTTTATGTAAAAGAGGCCTTAAAAATTACGACAATTACTCTCTCTAAAATAATGCAGTGCATCAGTCAAGCTGTATACCTTTCTCGAAATCACTTTGGTCTAGAAAACCAAGAAGTAAGGTCACAGAATGCAACAGAAGAGTATTAAGCAAATATTAAACAAACCTGGGGAGATTAGGATGCCTAATGCCTGTCACAATGAGGACAAGGAACGAGTTTGGACAGAAGATGGGGAATTTTAAACGCACTCTAGTAGGAAGAAGACATTGATGAATTGGGGAGGGTATTAGTGGAGAAGAAAAAGCAGTGGCCACCAGACTCCAGCACAGGCAGCTCCAAGCAAAATATAAGTGGAGGTAGACAACTGGTATGGGAGCCGAGAGTGTGGCAAATAAAAAGAATACATCTGAACTCTGAAAATTAAGAGTTTCTGCCTGCTCTTTTTGACAGCTGGTGAAACCCAGGGCTAAAATAACATCTATTGTTTCTGCTGCAGATTTGCTGGGTGTCAGTCTCTTCTCAGTAGCGCAGCAGCATCTGCAAAGATGGAGAGAGACTGCTGCAGAGAGCTAACCTGCATCCCAACCTGTGTGAGGGGAGAAGGTACCCGAGACAGCTGAGCTGCCCACAGAGGAGCCTCAGAACCTCCTGCTCCTCCCCTGCCTGATGCCATGCACTGACTCTCACCATCCTCAGACCCTTCGCCAAGCCAATACACCTTGCTAACCCAAAAAAACCCAACTCTGTATTCATTCTTTGCTGTGTTAGCAGATTAAATCAGCTCTCAGCAGGCCGGCAAACCTAAGGCCAGGGTGAGCTAAGCCCAGCCAGCTGCTGGCAGGCCACTAGACTGACTCAAGCCATCTCACCTAACTCTACGTGAAACACCTGAAAGGCAAAAAAAGCTACAACTGCCATTAGATAGATTAGTAAATGTGGTTTTGGTCTAATCACACATTAACAATCCTTTTACACAGATACTGCATGCTTAGACGAAAATTTTATGTTCTGTATATACTTAAGCAGTACCTGGACAAAGGCCACGATGTGGTTCAGCATAAAGTCATTTTAGTTCTCCACGTTCAAAACAGGCACCTTTTACAGCATCGGAAAGGTTGAGGCCAGTTACAGTATCCATGTATTTTTCTTTCACAGGATGAACAAACAATCAAACTGACTTAGTCCAAAGAACTAGGAGTATAAACAGCACTCTTTCTTTTTTTTGGGGGGAGAGGGTTGTGGGGGTGGGAGGTGCTCAGAATAAAGGGTTACAAAAAAATCACAAAATCCTGAGGAAAAGAGAATCAATAAGCCACTGCTAGAAACATGAGCAGAGCTCATGTTGGAATAGATGCTAATCTGATCTGTTAATCACTCTGCTCTGCTAGGTCAGGCAATGAGGTTTGGACATTTGATGCAAGAGGTTCCCAAAGCCTGACGGCTCCTGTTACGGGGGAGACCTTTTTCACTTCTTTTGCTTTGCTTAAACACATTTTCACAGGACAAAACAGAAAGCTGCACAGCTCACTATTCTTTTAAAGATGGGGAAGCCTGAGGCAGAGTGGGATGGTGTGACTGGCCTGTAAAGTCACCAGGCAGACCTAAAGTGCCAGAGCTGCAGTCGAGGCTTCTCAGAAGCTGGCTCAACACTGTCTCCCACCTCATATGGCAATGAAACATTTGAAAGAGATTGAAGTAATCAATATAACAGCAGATGAGATGACTCAGACTCAATGCCTTATAAACCATCAGTGAGAACTAGGAAGGCACCAGAGGACTAGAGAGGAACAAATTCAATCCAGATCTTTCAAAGGATAATGAATGTGAAGCAGCAAGGAGAAAGAGGGGGAATCCAGGCAAACTGCTCACAGGCGCTTTTAACTCTCAGCTTCTTGTAAAACTTTTCAAAAGCCTCAGCTGTGGAAAGGACTACTGTGAATACTGCTAGCTAACACTCCTGTCAAGTACTCATCTTCAGTTCTAAGCACCTTCATATTTGCAGAAAAACATAAAACTTGACAAACTGGAGTAAGTTTAAGGAATCATAATAAATAAGTTATAAGGAAAGACAGGATAATACACACCAATCACATGTGGAGAGCTCAGAGAAAGCAGCTGTGGCAAATCTAACCATGAGGGTGAAGATGCCACCTCTCTCCCAGGCTCAGTCCACTCCTGCACCAGGACATGAATACTCCAAAGCAGAAGGAGCAGGACACATCTGCACCTCAGCTGCCCCACTGCAGAGACTAATTTATCAACCAAGCCCACTTCTCATATGATGTGCTGATCCTTCATATTTCCTTTTCCCTCCCCATGGACAACAGCAAAGTAGGTATAAATGTACAGCCCTGCCAAAAGCACACAGCAGATCTTCACCAAGGGAAAATTCTGTACCCGCAGCATACATTGTCAATGAAGCTGCATTTTCATTAATATACCAAAATTACCATAAACATGAAATAAGGGAGCAAGTTTCTTGAACCCACATTAAAAAAATAATAATAAAATAATATAACAAGGTAAGAGGACATGGAAGACTGAAACCAAATTCAGTTAGAAATGATGGGGAGCAGACAGAGGGACAACACAGCTCAGGTTTTTGTATTTTGTAAACATTATCACAGTTAATTTCTGCAAGTCCATGGCAGTCTTGCACAAAGCAAACATGGTAATTACAAAAATTTACATTATCCATCTAAATAACACTAATGCGATTTCTTTGCTAAAAACCACTATTTTGAAAGTTATGATGAATTGGTGCTAAAGAAAGAAATCATCCTCAGCACTTTGCTCAGCAGAGAGCTCATGCGCACCAGGCACAGCAGTAGTGAAAGCCCATGAGGCAGCAGACACAATGCACGCAGCTAGCCATGGCAGCAATAAATGGCAAATTTTCAAGTCATGCTACACAAAGTGACTGGATCAGCCCTGTTCCAGGCAAATGACAGTAACCAAAATTTGTTTCTTGAGCGTGAAGTCACCAGGCACCACATGGGACAACTCTGTGGGAATACCTAGAGGTGACAGATTTATTTTCTTCACAAATACAAAACAAACACAATTTGGAGGAAGGAGAAGTCTGCAGCAGAGAAGGAAGGGGCAACGGGGTGGAGTTTAAAAGCTTTGAAGTCACTGTTGTCTTATGAGTCTTTGGCAGTTTCTCATGGGAGAATATTCAATACAACTACAGGCTGGGCCGAGAATGGATTGAGAGCAGCCCTGAGGAGAAGGACTTGGGAGTGTTGGTTGATGAAAAGCTCAACATGAGCCGGCAGTGTGCGCTTGCAGCCCAGAAAGCCAAACCACATCCTGGGCTGCATCAAAAGATGTGTGACCAGCAGGTCAAAGGAGGTGATTCTGCCTCTCTACTCTGCTCTGGTGAGACCCCACTTGGAGCACTGCGTCCAGCTCTGGGGGCCCCAGTACAGGAGAGACATCGAGCTGTTGGAGCGAGTCCAGAGGAGGGCCACAAAGCTGCTCAGAGGGCTGGAGCACCTCTCCTATGAGGACAGGCTGAGAGAGTTGGGGTTGTTCAGCCTGGAGAAGAGAAGGCTCCTGGGAGACCTTATAGCAGCCTTCCAGTACCTGAAGGGGCCTACAGGAAAGCTGGAGAGGGACTGTTTACAAGGGCATGGAGTGACAGGACAAGGGGTAATGGGTTCAAGCTGAAGGAGGGTAGGTTTAGATTAGATATTAGGAAGAAATCCTTTACTGTGAGAGTGGTGAGGCACTGGAACAGGTTGCCCAGAGAAGTTGTGGAGGCCCCATCCCTGGCAGTGTTCAAGGCCAGGTTGGATGGGGCTTTGGGCAACGTGGTCTAGTGGAGGGTGTCCCTGCCCGCAGCAGGGAGGTTGGAACTAGATGATCTTTGAGGTCCCTTCCAACCCAAACCATTCTATGGTTCTATGATTTCTTGGAAAATTTTCTCTTTAAAGTCTGATTTTCTTAAGGAACTACCAAAACCCTCAAACAACTGCCTCACTAACATGACATTCATGCTTCATGTTATTCCACACAGATTCTCATACACCCTTGAAATTACATGAAGGTCCTTACAAAGAAAAACATACATTAGAAATCTAACATAAATCCAGAAACTTCTCATTAGGCTAATGGACCAGCATTTTTGTGGAAAGAAAGAAATGTGACACCAAAAGCTCTTAAGAGAAAAATAGCTCAAGCTTGAAGGGCAGTAGTATAGACACAGGTGCTGGGTGTCTGCTTCTCTGCTTGCACCCAGCAGACTCAGCTGGGTTGCTCAGCCTCCAGTGAAAACATTGCAGGAGAAAGTAGTTTCTGGATTCGTGTTCAGACTGCTGTCTGCCCTTTCTGCTCATATCCACAATATTCAAACTGAGAAGGAAGTATTATTAAAAGCCAATTCTCCTCTACCATTGGACTACCTTCTGGGATCTAAAAAAAAAAAAAAAAAAAAAAGCAGTGTTGTAAATGATGGCTGTTTCATGAAGTCAGAAGTAGGGAGGCTCTAGGTGAGATATGGTCAAGAAGATAAGCATTAAAGAGAGGCTCACATCTAATCCCCTGCACAGTCAGTGGAGAACAGAATGGAGGGGGAAGCTCCTAAACTGGGCTTAATTTCTAAACACAAATTTATTTTTTCTTATTCATGTCCCTAAAGACACAGAAAATTAACCTCTTAAAACCTGCCTGCCCAAGAAAACACCATGGCTGTCCACTTTTTGCAACTGGATACTCTAGCATTCTGCAGACTTCCTAAAATTTGCAGCAATAAGAAATGCCCTCAATTAAGGCAGAATATCTATAACAGAATAATTCATCACCTATCATGAAAATAAAGATAGCCCACAAACTTGCCCATCTTGGTCAGACTCTGAAAACCTCTAAATGACACTGTCTTATCTCTTGACTCCATTTCTATGGTACAGTCATGCAGATGGACAAAGTACTCAGATTCCTAGAACAATCCAGTACATTTAGTTGTTAACACCAAACCAGCTAGAATATAAAACAATGTTAAATTCAGGTACCTAAGCAGTTACACATAGCTTTACAAACTCAAACTATTCAGTACACTGCTAATGTAGCCTGCTATCCAGAATAATGAACATTTATATATGTACAGGACAAAAAAACCCACCTCTTGCAAGCCTATCTGTACAGCATTCAGAGTGCCCACATTCATTACTGCTTCTACCTCTAGGGCCATTCAGCTTCCAACTGGAGCTCATTTATCTTCATTGCATTCAGGCCCTAAAGCTGTTTGCAATTCTGTGGTGCTAGCAGCTGTCCCAGATTCCAAATCTTCTGCCAGATGTCAGCAAAGAGCAGTCCCACCCTGCACAAATCTGATGTATGCTATCTTTTTTCCTCAACCACACACCTGTCAGTAGATCTATCAACAAGTGGAGTAATAAATTTCTGTATGCTTTTGCAATTGCCTCTGTGAAAAACCCTCATCCCTTAAGCATAAATACAGATTGTTCTGTGAATCAAGCCAGTTTAGTAAAGTATTTTTTTTAAACCCACAAAACTAAAATTACTTTTGATGACTGTCAAAGATATTAAACAAGACAGTAAACATATTGATTCACTGCATGCTACATTTTCCGGATAACCTTGCATTAGAAACTTCTTGCAGGCAAGGAGCATTTCTTTTTCTTCCCTGCATCTCACACAAGCAAAGCCATCACGTATATGTAAGTGAGCAATTATATAAGTGAAGTCTTCCTACACTCACCCTTCCCAAGGAGCCCCCCCGCAATGCTCTTCATACAAGTTACTCTTGTGACTGGTTGTGACCATTTCCCAACCTATAAGGACTTGGCTTCGCTATTTATTCTTCACTACGTACCCTTGTACCATGAGCAACGCTATTTACTTGAATCAGGAAGGCAAATATCCTATTCAAACCAGCACAGCCAATTTTAAAGTTTTTTCTTCAGATTTTAAATCAGCCAACTTGAAGGCAAACAGGTAACTCTGGCTATTCCTGGAAGGAAAATTAATGTCTCATCTGCTAAGCCAAGGGGATGATTAGCTCCAATTGTTCAGTTAGCAACTCTTCGAACAACTGTGTTTTCCTTTCAAATCCAAGGGCACGGTCTGAGCAAAATGGGGAGCTCCTGGACCCATGAATCCCTTAACAGCCCAGAGGGAGATATTTCTACAGAAATGCTTCAATTGTTATTAGACACATTAAAATTTGCAGTAAATATTGCCCACTTGTTTTTCATTTATTGTATCACCATTTAGCTACCATCATGTGTTTATAACTTGTACATGAAGTTCAACAGTGTTTTTATTTGAAAATGCTTTCCTGCCACTTTACTTTCCCAACTGAACAGACCACATCTTTTCTATAAAATTTCTGCTTTATCTCGAGGAAGCGGAAGAATATTTCTTCTTTACTGTGAAACTCACAACCTGCTTTCTGAGATGTTTTTCAACCCGTTGTCAAAACTACCTGCATAAGAAACGACTTAGGAAGAAGCTACAAGTTACTGGTATCGTATACTTCTATTCGGTTTCCTTGACACCCCTTCCATTTTACATAACCTGTTTGTGCCAATTCTGCCACTAAAACCTATGAAAAAGAAGTAAAACTTCAACATGCTTGCACAAGTGACAAGATGCAATTTAAAAAAAACAACCCATGGGGAAAAAAATTAGGAGTAAAGAATGCATGAAATACATGTTGAAGTCATTCAGCTAATCCTTCACTGATGATAAAATGTGTTGTAAAAGTGACAAAGTACATCTTATCATTTTACAAAGACCTAAAGCTTTTTAAAGTTGAGATATAAAAGCATCATCACGTGGGCAAAAAGCTATTTCACACTATGGACAGAATGGCCATGGAAGATTTATTGCCGCATGGTAAATGCTATGAACATATAAAGAGAGTTTAAGAAAACCTCTCTTTCTTGTGTTTCCAGCCAGCATAAGGTTTCTTGATCAGCTGGGTCATCACCTGAGCCTGCGGTTTGTCACTGGAAAACACAAGCAAAGTGGGTAAGAACTTAAAGCAGTTTAGTGGTTCAATAGTCATACAAATCTCTCCTGAAGCCATTAAAAGCATTTTCCAAAACCCTTTCATGCCATCACTCTGCATAAATAAAGCTGTTGCACCAGCTGGAGTGCTCTGGGCTCGTTCACCCATACAACACCTCATGTGAAAGCCAAGCCGAATGTGCTTATAGTAGAAGAAAGTAATCTGATTTACTTCCAGATTTAACAGAATTCTGAAAGGGATCCAGCAACTCATACCCAGTCTCAAGCATAACGTAGACGTTTTCCATGAAATAAAAACATGTCAAAAGAATAAATAACACACTACATTAATACTACTGTTCAGCAGTTGGAGAAAAATCTGATACAGTTCTGGTTTTGAGAAATAAACAGCTTGGGGGAAATACTACTTCTCTGAACCAAGTATGAGTATATAGTAGAGGTATTCATGCTGCCTAAACACAGGCTGGCTACTCTGGAGAGCTGTCAAGCACCAGAGCCTAATCTGGGTGTTCAGCAGCCCTTTGGAGGAGCTTCTCCCTTCCTTGAGCACATCGACCCCTAGCAGAACACCAAAATGCAGCAGTCAGCATGCCAGGATCCCTTTCTCTCTCCTGTTGAGGGAGATGGGATATGATTTGTTGCATTGATGGTGTGTTGCATGAGTACGGAGCAGAAACTCATGAGCTTGCCACCACGCACACCGTACTGCACGAAAGGGGGACCCTTATGGCCCAGTGGCTCAAAACCACAGAGGTCAACGACATCAGTGCTCAGCGTTATGCACCCAGGGAAAACGCCTATCCAAACATGTTAAATTGAAGCCATTATGGCCTTGCCTAGTTTCCTTTCTGCCCAAAGCTTGTGATCAGACTCCCACAAAATTATTACATAGGTCTTCCACCAGGAAAAACGTATTTATGGTCACAGTTGTATGCTCAGTATACAACCCACTATAAAACCAGAAAAAATTCCTGCAGGCTTTAAATATTTTATACATCTGTTCCCAAAAGAGACTTTTTTATAAGTTTGTAAAACTGCTCGATATAATTGAATATTCAATGTTGGGTTTTTTTAATTAAGTCTTTCACCAGAAGCCTTTATTGTGCTTGACCAAGGAAATACCACACTTGGTAATGTCACAGTTTCCAGTCGGAAATGCTCGTACCATCAAGAAAAAAACTGCTTTGTGTACTGCTGTTTAGAAAACAACTGAATAGATTCCTTGGCATCCTGGTGGAGATATAACAGGTCATGAGGTATGATTGTATAATATCCAGACTCAAATATCCTACAGTGTTTTAAAATCATGTCTTTATTTTTCCTTCAAAATGATTTTTAAAATTATTACAACACTTAGAAACCTGAGCAAGTTTGAATCTCATTTCTCTTTGCGCAAATACTTGAACCACTAAAAGATCCCTGGAGAAACTCTACCTGTGCTGAACAGCGCGGTCTAGACACTGTCTGCCCTGTTTGTCTGAGGACAGCTCTCCCAATCTTTCAAGATACAGTATTCCTCTGTCTTTAGATAATTGTAACACTGGTTTTATTCTGTGAACAGCTACCAGAGATACTGTGAGACAGAGATACAGATATACTGCTGCCACAGGTAAGTCCTCATTTTATGTCTGGCTAGAATATTTATATTATATACACTTCATGAAGACAGACTAGGGTTGGTTTTCATGTAAGACAGATTTAGACCAAAAAAAGCTCTGTTAGCTGCTGTTGTGTCTGCAGAATAAACTGCTTTTCCCATCGTAACTCACTTCACAATGAAAACTGGCATAAGTTACTCCAAAGCACAGCACTATTATTGCAAGCTTTAGAAGCTGCACCTAGAGAAGGGCCTGCCTGTCCAACTACCCCATCATCCCTTCATCAACAAACCTCTTCCAGTGCAGATTACATCCCTGTGGTTTCTGTTACATTTCAAAACTAATTACTCACTTGCTTAGAAGCATTATCTGGGGAATCTGTACTTTTTACTATTGAAGGGGACAGTGGAAAGCATCAGTTCTCTTGTTCTGTTCTCTTCCTCATAGCATTTACAAGGAGAGAAAGTAGAAATACTGGCAAAGCAGCCCACTGGTCTGCAACCATCTCCTCAAAATATCATTGGAAGTAACACTCCAAAACAGCTTTTACAATCTAAGCAGGACGGAGAGGCGTAAGACTCAGATCCTTCTCTACTATTAAGGCATCAAGAGGTAGAAGTTGTCAGTGAAAGATCAAGCAGAAAGAGGGACATGGAAAATAATACATTTCAAATCATTCACAGTGAATGCTGCCTGAAGGATTTTGACAGGCCCTCTCACTAAATACGAGGCTCCCAATGCAGCAGCACGGCAGAGCGCACTGCTGTGCCAGGCAAATGGGAGACTGGGTATTAGATGGCTCTTCCCTTGGAGAACATCCTATACTCCCCGTATTCCTTTCTTGGCTCCTGAGTCTCAAGTAACTTCAGTTTATGCTGAACATGGAAAGCAGCTTTTATACCCATATCCAATAGTAGTATACAGCATACCCGTGGCAGGCAAAGACCTCTAAAGACTAAATAACTAGTATCTCCCAGGACTTTTTCCTTGCTGATCATGCTTGAACTTCACACGCTTTCCCAATGGGCAACCAAACGTCTCCCCACAGAGCAGGTGAGCACGCGCCAGCCTGGGAACAGAGGAGCCCGAGACGCCTTTCGTTTCCATGGCTGCCCAAACTGGAGCAGGTCCAGGCCCTGGAGGGAAGAGGAGGGAAGCCCATCTTTCCTGCGCTGGCCGTGGCGGGCCTGGTGGCACCCGGGCAGCCAGGAAGCGGAAGGCGTGCATCTGGAGAGCAGCGGGGATGAGTGCCAGACCTGAGGGAGGCAAAGAAGACTGGGACAAGGGCCTCGAAAAAGGAGGGAGAGAGCAAAACGGGGTGGGAAGTGAGCCAGGGATCCCAAGGCAGTGCACAAAATGAGGCAGGAAAAGCGAAAAAGGAAGAAAGAAAAGAGGAAAACTGGACAAGGATGGGGAAGGGGGGCCGGGACAGGCACGGTGTCTGGTCTCTGACATTGAGTCTAGAAGGGATGAGAAAGCGCAGGTGAAAGGTAAGAGAATAAGAAGCCAAGAACTGGAGACAGGCCCCAAAAAGTGCAAAAGGATTGTCAGGAAGGACAAGACGAATCGGAGAGGGGGAAAAAGGTGCTCTTTAGCAGAGGACTAAGTCCATTTCCCTCCAGAGCTGGGACCTGACATCAACAGCCCTGTCCTGCACATGTGCAACAACGGGTGCAGGGCTGCTCGGCAGAGCACAACGGTCTGCTGCCGCCGCCACCCACAGCTCTCGCCCCAGTGCCAGAACATCTAGCGAGAGCGTAAATTTTACAGCTGCTACGGCAGCTTCCATTTTCAAACAGAAGAGATTTTCATTTTTTTTCTCTAAGAGAAAACTGCACCCCTTGCAGGAAGAGTTAAGAATCAGGAATTGTTTGCGTTAAACCATGCCATCAAACCACAAGTTACTCCTTCCTGTTATTGCACACTATCACCTTCACCAATTTCCCTCCCTGGCGCTGCCAAAGACCACTCTGACTCATTCACCACATAGGGCAGCGCAGCCAGTTATGGGGAAGGCACCTGGGATTTATTTTTTCCTCTCTGTTCTATCCTTAAGGCTTATTAACTACCTGTTAAGACAGAATTAACAGCTCTCTTTCTGCACTTTCTGTATAGTGGACTGATTTACTCTGTCAAAAAGTACTTACTCTAACTTGATGATACCCTTGTGAGAGGAGGAGGCACCACATTATCCTTACTTCCTATATAGGGAATTAGAAACAGAAAACCGAGGTTCTCAAGACACGTACATATTGGCTCCATGGGGAGTTTGGAGTCTAAATCCATTTATTGATCCAGGTCAAACAGACTGATGTCCAAAGCAAACCCACTGACTCTGTATTCCCAAACTGAGACTCTTAGGGGCAACTCACTCTTCAAGTATTTCACATCCCACAGCTTTCTTTATCCATGATTACAGATCTTTTTACTACAGGCTGCATCCAGGAGCATGAGGCTTTCCAAGAATTAGCTCACAGATCTCAAGTTTTATCAAGAGTTTAACTATTTTCTGGGTGTTTAAGTCACTTCTAACAATGCAGGGAACTGTCAAGAATTGAAGTCACTTCCTTTAAAGCAGGAGGACATCAGCTCTCTTCAGCCACCCTCCTCTTCCAATATCTGCAAAATGTAAGAAATGAGACCTTTCTCACAGACAACATAATATACAACAGTATTTTTCTGTAGGAGGAGAACTACCATACCCAATAAACAAGATGGAGATCATAAAAAGGGAGAAAAATGTAACTAAATAATTAAAGATTGTGTCATATGTCACAAAAAGGGAGAATTACAGCTTTTCACTGTGGACTTTTGCTTTGCAACATTAATCATGTTCTTTAAACGGAATCTAATCTATAATTATATTTGAAGTATGAAGATGCTTTGACTTCTTGAGCGAGCATTAAAGAAAGCAAATAACATGACTGGCACTACCGTGAGAGTCCAGAAAACAGTATCTTCATTTTCATCCTTCCTGAATATGAATACTCCAATTCCTAAAAGGTCTACAAGGGAAGCATCTGCCTTCAAACCTGCCTCATTATCCAGACAAAACAAACAGCATACAATTTGATGCTTACGGTGTTGCTTTCACTTTGCTCCCAACTCCTGTAGATGCACTAAGAGCTTGTCCCCGCCTTAGCTCCTCCATGTATACTCTGTCATCTCTTCCTAATCTCTGCTTCTAGACATCTGCCACCTCCACCCCCAAATACACACACACACCAGTCTCTGCATCTTTCGATGGAGGAGGTGAGCATCCATGCGAAGCTCTGGGCGTATTTCAGGAGCATGCACACACAGAAGCGTTCCCATGTGGAACACGCTGGTGCGCAGCGAGCGGTGTCCAGGAGCAAGGAAGTGGCTGGAAGGGTCAGAGGGAACAAAAATGGATGTAAAATGATACTGTTTGAAACACAAGTGTTGGATAGATGGGAAGGTAAAGAGACGATCAGCTACAGTGTGTTGATGTAATATGCAGGTTGATTTATTTTATGTAAATTCAGGCATAGAGTATTTCCAGGGGCTTAAATCATTACAGCAGAAGGGAGGTCTACTTAAAGAATATGTAAACATCTGTCAGGTATGGACAATTTTCCCCTCCAGTGTCAGATAGGATTATATTTTCAAACGTTGACTAACATGGCCTGGCTCTGCAATCTGGGCTGGCCTGCATGAAGCAGTCTGCACTTCTCCCCATGACCAAACACAGATGGTAGTCATCCTTTCATCCCTGGGAGCCTCTAGGAACTCCTTCAGCTTCACTTTGGGTTGGGAAATTGAAAATCACTGAATGTGAAGAGACTGCATGGCTACTCCTTATAGCCAGGGAGCCAGTATTTTGTGAAAATCCCAGTGTGCATCCTTCAAAAAGATGGCAAACTCACCTCTGCTCAAAGAGGAACAGAGCGGTTCTTCAGAACAACAATAAAACAGCCACCTCAACCCTCCTGACCTCCTCTGGTGATGAACAGGCCAAAGCAGGTCCCTGCCTCTGGGGAAGGCTGAGAAGGCACATTTCCCTCATCTGTACTTGGAGGCTGCTTTTCTCCTGCTCTCCAGTTGCCAAAGTCAGGCACATAAATACTGCAGAATAGCACACAGAGGAACAGGAAAGCATAGGCACATGTTGCAGATACCAAGTACAATGCAGCATGCAAGTAACAGAAAAGACTTCATAGCAAAACACTGAAAATTCAACTTGCAGGCTGTATCTGACCCTTCTACCCCTACATAGACACACAGAGTCCTGGATAAGGTTTAATCTCTTCTGAATAGCAGGTACTCCCTTAAGCTGTCCTAAACACATTTATACTGCCCAACCAGACAGGAAGAGAAAAATCACTATCCGCAGTCCTATCTATCCTGTACCCCCTTCTTCCTAAATATACATATTTTGTCCAATATGGTATATGGAAAGAGAAGCCACATCTTTATCAGTTCAGAAACATGAGAAAATTTGAAAGTATTTACAACCAGTAAATAAGCCAAAAAAGCAAAAGAAATAGCAATACTCTGCAGCCATTCACAAACATATTTGCACCCTGACAGCACATCAGCTCTTCTCCATTTAGTCCCCACAGAGAAAGGTTGGGGCACACTGACCACAAAGCAGCAGCAGGAAGAAAGAAAAAGCCTAGTAACAGTAGCAACACATACAAATCAATAAACTTACCGCAGCATCTCTTGGGCACTCAAAGCCTTGGTCATGAAAAATGGATCAGCAGTACCGACAACTTGTTTGCCATACAATCTGCTAAGAGCCCACACGGGATTTTTTCACCCTTTGCAATTCAACCTGGAGCACTTTTCCTTCACTCCAAAACTTGTCACTAACGGATAAGAGTTGATAAACCTGCTGTGAGGCTATTTACTTACTTTCCAACGTAAATAGGCATGCTGCAAACCTCAAGAGTTGCACACCGAATACAAGCCCTGTAACACAGTATCTCTCCTCTTAGCTTTTGGCCCATCAATTCAACAGGAAGCAATGCAGGAAATCCAAGGCATCGGTGTGATTCCAATCCATGCCCTTCCTGTCTGGGGAGAGAGATCTAAAAGCATCCGGGACTCCTGCTAACAGAAATAGTCAACACTTCTGTTGAAGGGGGTGGGGGGAAATTCAGCTACCCAACCCAAAGCCAAACATAGTTCAGTCGGTACACATCAGAAGAGACCATATTAACTGCCAATCACTGTTCCACCTCCATTTTTCTGACGTACGCAGACAAACAACACTGCAATCAGGAGATAGCGAAGCCATGCCCAAGCAAGCTTTAAGCCAGCCAGCCAAGGTTGTGTAGCTGCTGTGCTGTCTCAGCGAGGATACTGAGGAGAAGCAAAGGTCACCCACCCAGTTTGCCTCCCCTAGCTCCTTGCTGCTGCAGCCCAAGCGCCACTGTACACAAACCAGCAGTTTAAAACTTATTCTGCTAAAGCTACAGCCGTGATCCTTAACCTGTTTGCAACATCATTGTTGTGGGGTTGCAGGAGACACAGTAAAGCGGCCAGCCTGACTCTGGAAGAGAAGCCTGTTGAGGCAGCAGCACAGGCTGCTAAAGGCACATCATCATGTGCTCTGTATGCTTCCCCTACTAAGCACAGGGCAACGTCAAGGTTATAATTTCCAAAGGTATCCCCAGGGTGGTCCCTTAAACAGCTTGGACTACTGCACCAGCTTGTAATAAGCTACAGTCTACCAAAGTAGCACTACTCAAGTGTAAGCAGAGAGGAGCAGGAGGTAATAACCTTGGCACACAACCAGGAAAGTCACTCCCCAATGTATTATATACTATGGTGAACTTTCCTCTTTCAAACAAACCATCAAACAAATTTGCTTGACCTGTCAGTCAGTAAATCCATAACAACAAAAACATACAAACACAAAAGGAAATTCCAGTTAGTTAGAGAGCTGGGGGAAGGAGAGAAGGGAAGAGAATATTCTTTCCTGTATCTATTTTTAGGCTACGTAAGGCTGTCTGAAACCATGGCAATGAACCTGCTATAAATCCCCTCACCAGCTCGATGTTTTGTTTCCTTATAGACAAGGATAAATGAGCGCATACAACGGATTAAATGGTCTAAACCAGAAATGAAACAACTAGCAGGCTACTGGAAATGCATCTGTCAGTTATGAAAACTACTGGTTAAGAGAGGTAGGAGTAGTTGATCAGAGAGACCAACCACTCAACAATCTGACACCTAGTAAGAAATCCTTTACAGCTCTAACAAACAGCACTTAAGAGGGGCCAGCCTCCAGACTGCACTTCTCTACCACCACCACTGTCTGCTCCTGGATGTATTTTGACATCAGTGGTTGCACCCTCAGCATCCAGATTTGTTCTTCAGGCTGGGCCCCCACGATCTGGCCACGAAGATCCATGCCCCCACCTCATCATTACCCTTCCTCCATCCCACCACCAGAGCTGCTTGCCCAGTTGCTCTCTAAGATGGCCCTGTGCTGGGGTCCAGGCTTGAAGGAACAGATGACCTGGCAGCGCTGAGATTGCGGGTACAGGCACCTGAAGGCTATGATTGCTTACTCAATTGCTTTGGCTAACTGTACCCAGAGCCTGCAAGGAGTTTGCAAGCCTTCCTACACCAAGGGAGAGTTTCTGAAAAAGAAGGGTGGACTTACACTTACTGAAACACAAACATCATTCCATGAAATGAATAAAAAAAGAAATGTCTGATGAAGCTTTTATACCTGTTATACGAGTACACTCAATATAATTGCCATCAAAGAAAGAAAAGATGTCAGCATCCACAACTCCTTCAAGGGTGACTGAGAACACCCCCTCTCTTCCCCTAGGATTGTAATTAAAAATTTAGTTTATATCCTAATTGGTTTAAAAGGGGAAGATAACACCTTCACGCTTATCCTAACCAATGACTTAGATATGGGGTTATCCCATGCTGTTCAATACTGTGTGAATAATCAGAGCAGCCATCTGGTAAAACTGTGGCTCAAAGATATTCAATTCCCCTATATGTAATTTTTCTAGTGCTTTTTACTAAAAAAAAGACAAGGGATAGAAGGAAAGCAGCAGAATTTATTTATTTATTGTATACTTTCCTTGACTTTGGAAAAAACAACAAAACAATAAAGTAGGAGAAAAAACCACTTTACTTCTTTTGCCATTTAAATGAGATTAAAATCTATCCACAGCTAAAAATTCAGAGATTTCAATGTAAACATCAACGATTTTACTTTAAAGAAATATTTCAGAGCTAATAACTTCCATTAACACCTTTACATCTGCTGCTGCAATAACTCATTCTATATTCTCACATGGTTGGAGGTATCAAATTCATCCTGGTTTTTAATGCTCTGCCACGCACACTAGATTGGCTGCCAGTCTATGCTGCTTTGGAGGACTGAAACATCCTACAAAGCTCAGCTCTGCTTTCATGATAG
Organism: Grus americana; assembly: GCF_028858705.1. NCBI lineage: Eukaryota > Metazoa > Chordata > Aves > Gruiformes > Gruidae > Grus > Grus americana. Next base: position 161,126,980 of record NC_072852.1, read on the forward strand.
CTTTGCTTGGTATGTGGAGGAGGAAGACAGAAAACATACCTTTCTCAAGACAGTTAATTAGATACCCAACTCTTTAAAGATCGACATCGCAATTATATTTTGATTCTACATGCTATGAAATATTTTACACTTGCATATATCAGGAAGAAGGGGGAAGGAAAATCTGTAAGTCTATAAAACTGTTACTCAGCAACATTAAAGGGAAAAAAAATCCAAACACAAAGGCAAGAATGCTGAAAACGTTAGAAAATGCAAGATTTCTTCTCTGCATGGAGCACAGAGGACAGGTAGTCTCCTTTGCTCAGCGTGGTTACAGCTCACACATCACCCAGGTGGTATTAGCTTCCCTGCATTGCTAAGCAACACCACACCACATTACCTCAATTGATTCAAGGGAGGGAAGTTGATTCAGAAGCCATTGAAAAAGGCAGAAACTAGATAAAAATGGTTGCACAAACCTCACACACACAAGCCAGGATTCTGCACAGTCAGAGCAAAAAGCAATTAAGGAAAACTGTGGGACACGCACACACAAACTGAAGTGGAATAAAAAATATCCACATACAGAAAGACAGAAGAAGGGGGAAAATGAAGCAGGTAAGAGAGGAAGAAAACAGCACTGCTGTCTCACCTCAGATATTCTAAGACTAGAACAATGAATTACATCTTTCTTTCCAGGGAGTAAAAACCAGAAAAACAGCCAGAAAGCCTTTAAAGACACAGGAGAGATGCACACCGAAAACAGAGCTTGCACACAATTGAGGATTTTTGTTACAAATAGTGAAAATCAATGGCAGGAGTGAATATGAAACACTGAATTTTGAAGTGCTTCAAAATCAAAATGTACATTAACTCTTCTGAACAATAAACATCTTCCTCTTCACTCTAATCCTAAATTCTATGAATGCCTCATACATTTGAAGAGTTGCATTAAAATGTTGCTATGAATATAATTCAAAACAGAACAGTACGCATTAATATACTAAATAAATCCATTACCTCTGCAAAAACTTGAAAAAGCTCATCCATGTAAGTTTAGTTTAATTGAAAATGAGATTTGTTCTGAGTGATAAGGACTGGTGTACATATACACATAATTATTGTGATGGCTTCTGGACCTGCTTAAGCCAGCATAAAACAGAATTGATGCAGAAAGAGATGCTCCCCCATGGCTGCAATTCCTGCCTTCCAGCAGCCAGCTCCTTTCCAACTCCTGTTTCACATGTAGCAAGCACTCGGGGCAGCAACATGGGAGGAGGAAGGTCTCCCCACCTACTCAGCAGGGACAAGGGAAAATGGAGAGAAATTGGCCACCGCTCTCCTGAAACTCAGGGAAATGCAAGGTGTGTATAGGAGCAAGATGACTGTTGAAACAACAGGATCATTAGATCAGGCTTTAGGACCAACAGCAGGCTACCAGAATTAGATGCTATTCACCCAGGAATTTTAAAGGCACTGCAACGTACAACCACTGAACTATTAACCATGCTGCCTAGCTTCCCTCTAAGAAAACTTAACAAACAAGATATAAAAAGCAGAGGATGCGCTGCCAATTTCAATAAAAGGGCTCCAGGGAACTACAGGCTGGTAGCTATAGGCTCACCCCTACACTGAGAAAATTGATAGAAATTTTAAGAACAGAATTAGCAGGTATGCAAACAAATATGACATACTGGTTTTGCAACAAACGTCCCATGGCATATATGGATAAGTGTGGTATGTATGATACATAGTGCGTGCTTGCATCTCTAACCAACCTTTGACAATGTCTCTCACCGCAGGCTTTTAAAGAAATTGAACTGTCATGGGATAAGACGGAAGGTCCTTCAGCAAATTAACAACTGGTTAGATGAGAAGAAACGGCACAGGACCAAATAGCCAGTTTTCACAACAGCTCTGGTTTTGCATTTATGTAACTCAATGTATTTATTATTTATGTGGAAAATGGAGCAAGCAGTAATACGATAAAGTTTGTTGGTGATTATCAAATCATGAGAACTAACTGTGAAGAGATGCAGATAAGTTTGTCAGGTATTTATAAATGCACAACACAAAATAATAGCCAATATAGGGACTGGAAACCCTGGAGCCACTGCAGTTTTAATTAAAGCAAGGAATCACTCGCTCACAGACGGCAAAGCTCAGTGCCAGCTGGGAGAGCAAAGGGAACGTCAGGAGTGAGCAGGGAACGCCACTGTGCCACCGCAAATCCTTGGTGCAGCCTAGAGCTGCTGCTCTGAGAAGCCCTCCTTGGAGAAGGACATAGCAGAAGGAGACAAGGTTCAAAGAATGGTCACAACAATGGGAGGCCTGGAGCATCTTTAACCTACGAAGAAATAAACAAACAAGTGCTTTTAGATTAGAAGGGGAGATGGATGAGATGACAGACATAAAACCATGAGTTGTATTATAAAGAAAGCAAATAGGAAATCACGTCTCTGAATAAATGAATTAGGCGGTATAAAATTAAGTTTATCAGGCAGCTTGTTTAAAAACAAGAGGAAAAGGAGGTACTTTTTCCATACTAGAATTAACTGCAGAACCTATTGTCACAGGATGTTGTGAAGGCAAAAATTTAAAACAGATTAATGCATGATTAGATGTACTCATAAAAGAAAGTCTGTCAAGGACTGTTAAACAAAGCTGCAGACATGACTTTCTTGCTTAAAGTCCTTGAACTGCAGCCTGCCAAAAGCTGGGAGGGATCACTGTCTTTCCTAATGCTTTTTCCCCTAAGCATTACTACTGGCCATTATCTGGGCTAAACCATATCTCTGGCTGGAAACACCAGAGCTAAATCCCATGTTACAGGCCCAGGAATCTTCAAGCAAGATGTGCAGTGCTGGGAAGCCCCATCTTTTGATGTCTGTTTCCTAAAGCATTACTTCTTCCACTCTCTTCTTGAAGGTTCCTCCCAGACTGTGCAGGAACACCCATACGCAGCACCTGCTGAAGCCACCAGACAAAGATTTGCTTCCTGTTGGAAAGATGCACTCGATTAAGCACGTGCCTGTCACATGAACACAGCTGTGCTACACATTTCTAGACTGGGTTAGGCATGGCCAACCTGTAATTTTGCCTACATTAAACAATCAGATGTACATCTGTTTTGTGTCCTCGTACCAAAAACCTCACTAGAGCTGAGGTATACAAGAGCAGCTCCTGTCCCCCACTTCAGGTGGCTGAGCTCAATTACAGTGCCATGCTGGTGAATTTGAAAGCCATTTGAGAAGTTGCACAGTTTCTGAAAGGCAGTAAAAAAAGGGGATGAAGAAGATGAAAGAGGAAGAAAGAGGCCACTCTACTTCTGCAGGGTTTCAGGAGCTGATTGGCAAGGGAAGGCACTACAGACAGCATTAAAGCTTGTTCTGCCTTCATGTCCCCTGCCACTCACGCAGCTCTCCTCCCAAGAACCTCCTAAAACGGCTGGCAGGCAAACTACGAATCTGGGAGATGTCAAGAAAATGGCCTCTTGATGAGATTTATGAGGCACTAAAATTTATGCAGCCACTCATAAGGTGAGATATATGCCCACTTGCACAGCCTTACCATCACATTATAAATACAATTAAATTTTGTGCCTAGCAGCTAACCTGTTGAATTTCTTACCTGTTGTTAAAAACATACTTAAAGTGCCTTAAAGAAATTATACAAACTTTGGTTCCCTTGCAGAAATACTAAGGGAGCTTCCAGCGAGAAGTGAATTTGTATTTCTCAGTATCACCCATTTTTAGCTCAAGTACCTAGAAAATATTTAGAGCTTAGGTATGTTATTTCTCTTGGGAGAAACTGATAGAGCTGAAACCCAGAGAAAATCCTTCCCCTGGGAAGTAGGAATCAGTCATGCAGAAACTTCCAATTTGAAATCTTTTTCCAGATAGCAGCTTGCTCAACAAGATCTCTTGTGCTTCGTGTATTCTCTCTCTGCTTCCACACACCATCTCTTACACTTTTCCATCGTGTTCTGCACGCAGGCACACACCATTTCACCAAAAAATCCCCAAACCAAACAAAAAACAAAACCCAACAAAAAACCCAATCTGTTCTAACACTGTATTGGGCTCAACTGCCACTTCAGCTGCCCTGTAACTTCTACAGTGGTGGTGGCTTTCCTGCACAAATCACTGAAAGCCACAGAGGCTGGAAGAGATCACCTTCATCCACAGTCCAGGCTCTGAGCTGTACAGCACTGACCGCACAAACCTCCACATAAAGCCACAATTGGTTCCTACTGGCTACGATGACAGACTTGCAACGGAACAGTTGCCCACATTCTCCTTCCTGCGCCAAAGATAACACTAACAATAACTCTTAGCATGATACGAAATACATCTGAGCAGCTTGTTAAACAACAAAGCTCGGTCACTGACATGCCTTATGCTGTTGTGTGAAGAGGTCAACTCCTCCTTGAGATATTAGCACCACTTGTCAGATGGTAAGTAAGTCTGTTACTGCTTATTTTGTCATGTTATTGGGCTTATTTGTCTCAGCTCAGTGATTAACCCGCAAATTTCAATACCAGCACTAAGATGACTAATTCAGTGACTCGCCCCTACTTCTCCATTGTGATTTCAAAACAGCGTCACTTATCTCACCAAAGTGCATCTCCATCCATAGCAACAACTTCACATAACTGCTGCCCTACCTCTTGTGATAATGCTGTGTTCCCACAAGACTCTGCCTTATCTACAACTTCTGCAAAACCGTAGAAGCATTTGGACTACAGCTCTAGTCTAGTTCTTGGTACCTCATTCCTCTTTGCATGCCTCTGAGGTCCCACTAATTCTGAGACCATTTCTTAAATAAAAGCACTGTTCACTTTGTTTTCAAATAGACAGAATGAGATGTGTCTCCATGGATGTTTCACTGGTACTAGCCTGTAACTTACCAGTGCTAGATCCAGATCAGAATATATGACTCCAGATCTTTTAATAGGAGGGAATTTATTATTCTGGGGCCACTTTTAGCCAACCAGTCCAACTGGATAGATATTGGCCATTAGAAGTTTTGACCTGTACTTTCCTATAAACACCCAGAATTATGCTGATTCAGTCATGGGATCCACCACCAGGTGTTTTTATGGCAAGTATAATACATTTAGGAAAACCAGACCTCATTACTATGGTCAACTGTTTAGTCCAAATAGAAGATACTTGAAAACTATCTTACAAAAGGAAGAGGAGGCCAGTTTTTCCCTCTCAGATCAGAGGTCAGCATTACCTTGTTCCATGCTCTTCTGCTTTCAGCACTAACTCTTCCCCTTTTATATTAGGCATATAATCAAAAAATCAGTCTTAACAACTTCGTCTGTATTACAAACCCTTTGAAGTTCACGTTAAGATACATTTGTCCATCCTGGGTTTTTTCAGCCCCAGAAATTCCTTTCATGTTTCCAATTTCAGCAGCTTATGATCCTGGTATTTTTCAAACAAACCCTATGAATGGAATGGAAACAATGCTGCACCAAGCTTTACAGCTTTCTGCAAGACCTCCTAATCAGCAGGAAACTTTGCCATAATAGTTCACACCTTGCCCAATATCAGACATATTCTTGACAAGTTGTTTTTAATGTACCACTGTGTGGAGGGGGTATTTTGGGGGTACTGCACCCCCTGCCCTCATCTGTTTCTATATACAGCCTGTAGACTTTGCTTCTCTAAACTGCTAGGTGCTCCAGACACCTTGTCTACAAGGCGTCTCTGCAATCACCAAGCCTCTTCTGTATTCAGGTTCAACTTGCAAGACAAACTATTATAGCAAAGAACGTTTTCCAGGGACCTTGGCTAAACCCTTTTCGTAATAGTAATACAAGATTCACTGTCATAAAAAGATGTGATTTTTAATATGCTTCTTTGTGGTGTTCAGGAATCAGAGTCAAGGAGTCAGACAATGAAGCTAACCACCAGCAGTGCTCTAACTGCTCAGCACAAGCCGCGCTGTTCAGTCTCAAGACCATTGTTGGGGGGAGGGGGAGAGCGGAGATCTTTCTGAGACTATTGTCTCACCTAAACAAAAGGGTATTTATCTGTTCCCTCATTTAACCCAAATGGAAAGCTACTGTCATTCCAGTTGTCTTTGGGAAGGTCTGTGACTACGCATAAATAAAAAATTAATATTCTGGGAACCACTGTCACCAGTATGCCTATCCCCTCTAGATCCACCTGCAGAAAGAGGAAATGCTTAAGTTTTCATATTGTTAAAGGAGGTCAGCAGACATATCTATGCAAAGCAGCCAGTTTCTGGTATCAAGTAGTATCCAAGCAAAAACTAAGTCTCAATAATGTAAAGTTAAGGCTTGGACATAACCACGAGGGGAGTAGCTGGGGGAAGGGAGGAGAAGGCAGGCATAAAAAAACCACTGCAAAGCCTCATCACATCACCAAGGACATTTCTTTATCCTCTGACTTCACTAAGACCTGAAGACAAAACAGCCTTAGACTACAAACACAAATGGTGCCTGAAGACTGGACTGAGCTCCTGATCACTCTGAAAAGCAAAGTTCAGGTATAGCCCTTTTCAATTTCTTTAAGCATATATAAGATTGATTGATTTTGAGTTTTTCAGCCTTGCCTCTGCTGAAGAAGTCTCTCTAATTTTACAGGGTAATGTAGCTCAAGACTCCAGGCATCCTTTGGTCAGACTCACAGAAAAAGTCTCCCTCGTCTCTGCAAAGGAAAACAGAGTTCAGTAGCATGAAGGGATCTGCTGTTGCTTATGTAAATGACATTTTGCTGTAACAGGTTGTTTAAATAAACGGTCTGCTCCCTTCCTCAAAAAGTTGAGGTTATCACAGCAAGGAGACAAGTAGAAAATAAACATACCCACAACAGTATACAGTTTCCAGGAATTGTGCTTGGGAGGATCTGTTTGTAGGTTATTTCATTCTCCCCTCCAACGTGAAGTGGCAGGAAATTCAAGTTCACGTGTATAGGGGACAGAAATCTCACCTGAATACACTTCTAGCCATGCACAAAATAGTCTGTAGGGGAAAATGAGGGGAAAATCTCTCAAATGCAGACAAGCACATCAAAAGTACATCTGAGGCTCATACAATTCATAATCATTGTAGGTTCCTTCCAACTGAAAATAGTCTATTCTATTCTAACTTCCTGGACTAGGACTAGTAGCAGTAGTATCGTGAGCCTTGCATGGAAAGAACTGGGGGTTTTTTCTCAGCAAAGCACAAATAACAACAAAACCCCTGCCTTCCTATGCATCTGTACTTCAACATTTAAGACAGATAGAGTTATGTTGTAGTCTGCACCTTGGCAGTGTTCCTTTTGACTCGCCTCCGTGGCTGAATACACGCTCTACTAGTACATGAAACTTGTGGAATTAAAAAAAAAAAAAAAAAAAAAAAAGACAGCATGACTATTTTTGAAGTATTTTAAGATAAATTTTATGGTCCAAATGAAAGATAAAACAGATGGCTTAAGTCATTATTGGAAAGTAAACACATTAGTAAGCACAAAACCTTACATGAAAATTGCTTCTGTCATTTTCCTTTAGAAGTTCATTTCTTTTAGTTGATATATCTCAAAGATTCATTTGCAATTAAATATTGTCTTTGCATTTACTTTGGTACTTCTTCTTCCATAACCAGCAGGTTCCACAATATTTACACACTTTCCTAAATGTTATATAGCCTTGTTTACATTTATTGCTTTGTCATGGTTTAACCCCAGCCGGCAGCTAAGCACCATGCAGCTGCTCGCCCACTTCCCCCCATTGGAACGGGGGAGAGAATCAGAAGAGTAAAAGTGAGAAAACTTGTGGGTTGAGATAAAGACATTTTGATAGGTAAAGCAAAAGCTGCGCACGCAAGCAAAGCAAGACAAGGAATTCATTCTCCACTTCCCATGGGCAGGCAGTTGTTCAGCCATCTCCAGGAAAGCAGGGCTCCATCACGTGTAATGGTTACTTGGGAAGACAAGCACCATCACTCCAAATGTCCCCCTTTCCTTGTTCTTCCTCCCAGCTTTATATGCTGAGCATGACATCATATGGTATGGAATATCCCTTTGGCCAGTTGGGGTCAGCTGTCCCAGCTGTGTCCCCTCCCAACTCCTGGTGCACCCCCAGACTACTCGCTGGTGGGGTGGTGTGAGAAGCAGAAAAGGCCTTGGCTCTGTGTAAGCACTGCTCAGCAGTAATGAAAACATCCCTGTGTTATCAACACTGTTTTCAGCACAAATCCAAAACACAGCCCCATAGTATGAAGAAAATTAATTCTATGAAGTTATGAACTATGAACAAAATTAACTTTATCCCAGCCTAAACCAGCACATGCTTTTACACCTTTTGTCCAAGAAATCAGTAGTGGATTTGTTTCTTTATAGTAAGATGCCAATTTTACTACGGCTTTCAATGCGCTGCATTTGGAAGGAACTAAATGTAAACCACTAAGATGTCTTAAAAGTCATCCTAAAAACTGGATCAGAAAATGAAAAAAAACTTTACCACAAACAAGACTGCTATTTAAAACAGAACTATTTATTACACAATAGAGAGATTAAGATTTGGTGACCATAATTCACTAATAGTAAAATTTACTAAAATACCAAGAAATTCTATTAGGTATCTAAAAACCACTAAGCCCGTGAGATACCTAATTTGCATGATGCCTTCAGTTAGATATCTGGAGTTCTTTGTGTGCCTCAAGCTTTAATGCACATAATCCTAATTTTCTCCCATCTGACTATTTTGTTCATAGATTAAAAGAGACAAAGGAAGAAGAAAAAGCTTTACTACTTTCTGATCTCCCAGATGAGTTCTCAGTCCTGAGTTCATTCAAAAAGAAAATATTCCCTCTGCATCTGGCAGCTAAACCAAAAGCAAATACAAAACACAAAAGCTTTTGGGCTTCTCAAAAAATGAAAAGTACTTACACTTGGAAAAACGTAAAAAGCAGAACTTGATCCAGTGTAAAGACACTAAAATAGAGATCTAAAAAATTTAAAGGGTAGTTCCCCTTCAGTTGCCTTATATATTTTAAATGACTGTACACAATGGATACAATAAATGACAATACAAAAGTCGCATCTTTTGACACTACTTAATTTCAGAAGTCACTGATACAAAGTGTTTTACTTAGCTGAAAGTAACACATACAGGTAAGACCTTCCCAAAAGTAGAAATTAAGGCTGAAATTTGTCAGTTTTATTCTGAAGAGGAGGTTTTTAAAACAGTACATTTACATATTTTTTTATCCACCCTGGTGTCAACCTGTTCACTGTCCACAGCTTTGCTACTTCACAAGCTCTGTATTAAGCATTACGGCCATCTCCCACTACCGATTTTAAGTTAACGTTTCCAAGTTGTTGCTTCCACACTGAAACAATTTCACTCAAAATCCTGCTGAAATACTAGCAGACTGCTGCCAGCATTCAGGATCTGACCTCTCATTACTATTTACGGAAAACACATCCAAGAACTTAAAAATTTTCTTTGCCAGTTTCTCAGTGCTTTCACAGATCTGTGTTTCAGTTCTCTCTGAACTCATGCTACCACAGCAGGGAGGGCACAGCAGCCTCCAGCTTGTCCCAGCAGAGCCCACAGATTTTCATGGGGCTCCAAGGAAGCGCACGCAGACATGTCATGCAGCAGCCGTAGAACCAGTTGCTCTGCTACAGCCAGGCCACAGAATAAGACCAGAAATGAATGTTTTGTGTTACAGAAGATTCCCATCTATGCAAAAACAGCCCGTAAGAACCATAGAATGCTTTGGGTTGGAAGGGACCTCAAAGATCATCTAGTTCCAACCCCCCTGCCACGGGCGGGGACACCCTCCACTAGACCACGTTGCCCAAAGCCCCATCCAACCTGGCCTTGAACACTGCCAGGGAGGGGGCCTCCACAACATCTCTGGGCAACCTGTTCCAGTGCCTCACCACCCTCACAGGGAAGAATTTCTTCCTAATATCTGATCTAAACCTTCAGCTTAAACCCATTCCCCCTTGTCCTGTCACTACACTCCCTGATAAACAGTCCCTCACCAGCTTTCCTGTAGGCCCCTTCAGGTACTGGAAAGCCGCAATTAGGTCTCCTTGGAGCCTTCTCTTCTCCAGGCTGAACAACCCCAACTCTCTCAGCCTGACTTCATAGGAGAGGTGCTCCAGCCCCCTGATCATCTTCATGGCCCTCCTCTGGACTTGCTCCAACAGCTCCATGCCCTTCTTATGTTCAGGGCCCCAGAGCTGGATGCAGAATGATGGAACACTTCAGAAAGAGGGATGTTCCCCCCTGCTTTGGAAAGAAATCTTAATGGTTTCCATGTTTCTACATCTGGTTGGTTTTTTAAGGTTACAAAAGTGAAAATATGGCTCAATTTCTTTTCTCCTACCAATAGAGGCTGAATTTGAAGATGCACGCAGTTAAAGAACACCAACCTTTCCGGCTCACTGTGCAGACAAGGACTCTCTCAACAGGACGATTATCCAGGAATCCTGCACGGAAGTAGGTGTTGGAAAAGAACCCATTTACCTACCTGAAGAGAGGCATGGAAGCCCTTCCTCCCTCCTGCCCCTCCAAGAAATGCCACCTGGAATATTTCTGCCTGAAAAAAGTGATGTTTCTGCAGAAATCAAAAGAAGGCTGTACAGAGGCAACTTATGTCAACTTTTCAAGTACTTATAAAATGGTGCCAAAGAGGAGATAATGACTGTGGTACCAACTGCAAGTTTTAACTGACCAGCTAGGGTAACACTTCCGGGGAGGTATGAGCAATCCCTGGAATGTGTGCAAGTGGCTGAGTTGTACATGGCAACTCATATGTAGAATAAAAGGTTCACACCAGAAAGGATCTGAAGTCCTAACTATGCTAAAATAAACGCTAAACACAGTGTATTTATTTTCATAGAATCATAGAATGGTTTGGGTTGGAAAGGACCTCAAAGATCATCTAGTTCCAACGCCCCTGCCATGGGCAGGGATACCCTCCACTAGACCACATTGCCCAAAGCCCCATCCAACCTGGCCTTGAACACTGCCAGGGATGGGGCATCCACAACCTCTCTGGGCAACCTGTTCCAGTGCCTCACCACTCTCACAGTAAAGAATTTCTTTCTGACATCTAATCTAAACCTGCCCTCCTTCAGCTTAAGGCCATTCCCCTTGTCCTGTCACTCCATGCCCTTGTAAACAGTCCCTCTCCATCTTTCCTGTAGGCCCCTTCAGGTACTGGAAGGCTGCTATAAGGTCTCCCTGGAGCCTTCTCTTCTCCAGGCTGAACAATCCCAACTCTCTCAGCCTGTCCTCATAGGAGAGGTGCTCCTAGCCTTGCAATAATTTTGATAAGCTCTACTGGCTGTTGCAGATTACAGCAATAGAACTCATTTTGCTCAGTAACTGTACCACAATACTGAAAAGCTACCAACACACTTAATCTTTGCAGTAGGGCACTACAGAGGGGGAGGAAAAGTAACGAAAACGGCCACATGCAATACTATATGCTGGTGTCTAGCAAGTGCTAATTCTCCCCTTCTCCCAGTAAGATCTCCCCAGTTCACCTCTTGCATGCTTGGGAAAATCGCACTGTTCTCAGCCTGTGCAACGCCACAAGGTCAGCAGGAGCATCCTGTGGATGGAGGATAAACTGTTCCTACCCTTCAATTATCAGCTGTGTTCAAGGCCAAACCCTGCAGTCAGTTTCATCATTCACATTATCTCCTGGGTTTGCTCTGATGGATCCTGAGTTTCATCCCTATTTACCAAGCCTACACATTTTTTTCCTGTATCACTGCCTCAGAAAGTTCAGCCTCTAGGTGAATTACACTTCTTTGTTCACCAAGTCCTGAGGGTACTGGCAGATGAAGTTGCTAAGCCACTCTCCATTATATTTGAGAAGTCCTGGCAGTCTGGTGAAGTTCCCACTGACTGGAAAAGGGGAAAGATAACCCCCATTTTTAAAAAGGGGAAAAAGGAAGACCCAGGGAACTACAGGCCAGTCAGTCTCACCTCTGTGCCTGGCAAGATCATGGAGCAGACCCTCCTGGAGACTATGCTCAGGCACATGGAAAAGAAGGAGGTGATTGGTGACAGCCAACATGGCTTCACTAAGGGCAAATCATGCCTGACAAACTTGGTGGCCTTCTATGATGGGGTTACAGCGTTGGTGGACAAAGGAAGAGCAACTGACATCATCTACCTGGACTTGTGCAAAGTATCTAACACTGTCCTGCACGACATCCTTCTCTCTAAATTGGAGAGACATGGATTTGATGGATGGACCACTCAGTGGATATGGAATTGGCTGGAGTCGCACTCAAAGAGTTGTGGTCAACGGCTCAATGTCCAAGTGGAGACCAGTGATGAGTGGCGTTCCTCAGGAGTACTGGTATTGGAACTAGTGCTGTTTAACATCTTTGTCGGCAACATGGACAGTGGGATATCAGCAACATGGATGGCGTGTTCATGACACACAAGTCATGAACCTGACATTTTCATCCTTCTTGCAACAAAGTATGAGTCTTGCAACTACTACGATTAATTAGTAGTCAGTTAGGGAATAATTTGGGAAGCTTATGGCTTTGTTCTCATGCGTCTCAAGTGCTTAAGATGGGGAAATGGATAAACAAATACCTATGAAGTCAATGGATCTTGTAAGTTAAGGAAAAAAATGGGATTTTTTTAATGGAAGACAACATAATGAAAAAAAAAAGGTATGATTATTCAATCCTTTTAAAGTCTTTTCCCGCCAATTAGTAAATTCTAAGCATGAAGCACCAGCAGAACAGACAAATGCAATATTGCTTTAAGGGAAAATAAATAGTATGTTACCACAGCCCTCAGCTTGCAAAGTGACTGTGACTTTTTGCATGTTCTGCAAAAATAAGATATCCTTTAGGCAGTTCTCTTAATGGATTTGTTCAGCAAGGAGCCTTCAAAGTTGTATTTATCTAAAAAAAAAAATAAATTAGCAGCTGCCTCGGTCAGTAAGGAATACATACTGCCAGGCAGCAGAGAACCTCTGTTAATGGATGTAAGGCATAGTGGCACCTTACTGAATTCCTGTAGCAAAGTCATACTTGCTTGAAGGGTCTTAAAATGATCAGAAGTATATAAATATATAAACTCCTTATTAAAGACAATTTTTAAAACAAGGGTGACACATTAAAGCTTTCATAGTCTAACACATTTCTAACATCTTATGGAACAGAACCCATCCTTCACTAACATTTTTGGTATTTTATTCCCATTTTTTGTCTTTAGCATACCCAAGAAATTCCAAGATAAACTTCTGCTATCATCTTTCAGCTCAAAAAACAGAGACATACTAACCAAAATAGGTCATCATGCCTTACTAATACAGATAAAATGACTAAGTATACGGTAACAAAAGGGAACCTTGAGGTTATTAATCACTAACTGCTTTAGCTCAGCATAAAAATGAGTAAATACATTTCAAGAAAACAAATGTACAGAATATTTTATATAACACAGAAGATAGCAGTTAGAGAAATATTAAAATTCAGAAGTGAAGAGAGAGACTGACAGATCTCCTGGTCCAGTAACTAGGTTACACATGATCACAGAATCACAGGTCAGATCTTTCTGGAAAGCCAATTGCCATGAAGACAAACCCCTGCACAGTGAGTCCTCCTGAAGGGCTCCTTCCCGCTCTCTGTACTAGAAATGGATGACCTGGAGAAGAAAAGCTCCCCAGAGAACCAAGGGGATCCACAGCAAAGCAGCAAGGGAACAAATTGTTTGCAGCATAAAAAAAAGTGTAGGAGCATGTAAGGGATGTGGTTTGCAAGTTAAGTGGGAAGTTTAAAGATTTAGGAAGAATTAGAGCAGTTTTACACAGGCCAGTTTACCAGCAGGAAAGATCCCAAACAGTAAGATTGTAAATTATGGAGTAGGTTTTTTTTTCCTCTTTTAATAGAACCAGTGGTATTTAGAGACATCTGAAAGAAGCCTGAACAAAAACATCAGTCCTTATAGGGAGCACCCTTGAATCAGATTATAGATATACAAAAGAGAATTTAGGACCATTGCCAAGATTCTTATAAACACTAGCTCAAGCCTGCAGTTACCTAAAACTCGTCCTTTCAGTCAATCACTGAAAACACAGCTCTGCAGGCAATGGAAACAATAATAACCTCACCCTACAAATCACTGAACAAAACCTGAAGCAGGTAATATCAAGGGTAATTATCAGTCAGAAAAAAGGTCCTGTGCATTACAGAGTAAAAGATAAATGTTTAACTCTTCAAGGTGTCTAATCTGTTAAGTGACAGAAAAAAAAAAAGTGACTTGTAAATCCATGGAGGGGGGGAAGACTGATTTCTCTTAGTGGAAAAATAAGTGAGTTTAAAAAAAAATTAATCAGACATTAATAGCCATATTCTCTTAATAATTGATAGCTGCCTCACAACCCATGCATGTTTCTTAAAATTTTTCTTTCTTAATCACACAGTACAGAGCAAAGTACATGTAGAACTTACATGACAAAGTACAGAATTTCAAGACCTTTTTAAATTTGAATCTCGTGATGATCACAAGGCAAATCTTTAGTTGACTGTATTCTGCCACAGGGGAGAAGGGAAAAAAGCCTCTAACAAATCCATCAAGATAACTGTCCAATACAGGGCTTGTCGTTTGCAGTCCTTCTAAATCATACCAATCATATACAAGATCTGTTGCAACACTTAAAGGCTTCATGCCAAAAAAATTTTAGCTTTATTGGGCCATCAAAATCCCAGATGAGCCTCCAAAGATTTGCATTCCTTCCTTACTGTTAAGAAAGCTGTAGGACTAATGGAAAAAGAATATTATTCAAAACTTACATAGTTACACTTTTGTTGAAGAAATGAACAGCGAAGAAGTTCTGAGTCTCTATACCAGCAACGGTTTTGACTTACAAGCTTACCAAAACTTTACAAAACATGAACAGTGTGTCCTTTCACCACAGTTGCGTTAACAATGGAAAAGATAAATACAGGTATTATGGATCAATACTATAGAATGCTGTCACAGATAATAAGTGCATTAAAAAAGGGGTCTGAGAAATAAAAACATGTGGAATTCAAGAAGGCATAAGAAGTAAATGTTGTGCAAGTAATCAATATAGTCAGGTTTGGAGAGCACCAAATAATTCTTACTACCTGAAAACCTCATAAAAGTAGCACCAGTAATACCCTACCTTCATTAAAGGAATGATTCAGACTGCAGACTCTTTGCCCTTTATTTCAAGAAGAAAAGCCATATATTCATTAATTTCTAGTGAATAAATACGTTTCCTTAATCTTAGCCTTGCAATGGTGACAGTACTGTTGGATTTGGTTTTGCTCACAAACTGTCATTAAAACTAAGACAGAGGAATGGTTCTTCCCAGGACTGCCAACAGCAGCACACATGACGTGCAGAAATAGAAATCACAGAACCTCAATTTACATCATGTTTTTCTTTCACCCTGAACAAAATTCAGCCTTACTAGTGAATCAGAAAACAGCATAACACACTACGAAACCACTGAAAGTATACGTGTATGGGAATTTCAAAGAGGGGAAAGAAGGTGGAAATAAAGGGTAGACAAAAGAAACAGGCATAAAGAAATGGGTTACTGTTCTTCCCTCTAACATGAACTAATTGCATACTGGGTAAGGATAAGCCCCCGCGACATTCCATGCGTTCAAAGGTCAGACTTCTGCTTTTCAACTGCCCCTGTCAAATCTTACTCCCTGAAGAGAACAGTATGAAGCTGCCCCATAGCGCACAGACTCTCAGACTTCGGGTTTAAGGATTCTGTCTCTGTGCAGCATAGTATTACATCAGGCACCACCAACACAGCCCTCAAAGATGAGCACTGTAACAAAGCACACTTAAACAAGAAGTACAAACAACAAGCAGTGAGAAGCCAAGAGCTTCTAAAGCCTATTCTGTCTATTCCAAAATAACAGGGATGTGGTATTAACACAATTGTATTCACTTTATTAACATTCAAAGGACTCATTTCACCTATGTTGCTGTGTGACTTTAATTCAAAAATGGAGCTCCTCCCTCTTGATGCTTTAAGAGCATCGATGTGGGACAAGCCTGGCCCCACTAAAAGCACCCAGCCAACAGGGACCCCCTGCATCCCTGTGCTCAGGTACACAGGAACCACTCCAGCTGCCACACCAGGTAATAAAAATCTTTCTTTCCCAAACGCAGAACTACACATACATAAGGTAGAGCCCTCAAAACAAGCACCCGGATCATTGCTATTCCTCCCTGCAGTGCTCCACAGCACGAGGAATTTGATTAAACTTCCTCAACAGGAGAGCACTAAATAAACACTGTAAATTAAACAAAACTATGCTGATGATCTAGTTGCAATTACTTCCAATTGATTTGAGTCTTTATTGTCCCCTCAAGCTTTAAACTTCGTAGATAAAAAAGGATCAGGCCTTACTGGAGGAATACCGAAGAAGGAGTTATGAAACTTTCCTTAAACACATTCAAAAGTAATCAGACTAGCTTGTCTTTCTGACAAGATTCCAATTAAAGTTAGCCTGGAAATCTAATGAAAAAAATAGGCTATTCCAGGATTTGTCATAAACAAGCAAGTTAATGCTTAGAATAAATTCAATTGTTGGTTAATAGACCCACACAGAAATCATAAATTGCTGCAGCATATTTTATTTCACAAAAGTCAGACACTGCCAAAAGACTTTAGGAACCTTTTACCCAGCTGATACTGTACAATCCAGCTCTCAGGCATTTCAGCCTTCTCCAAATTGAGCCAAACTGTCACTTGATTGCAACAGGAAACATGCGCACATGAGTGCACTGGGGTTGCTTACTGCAATTCAAATATTCTATGGGAAAACAAAAGCAGGTATTCTTACTCCACTCCTGGGAACTCCTCTACAGAAAAATCCTGGAGTTACCTGCAGATTTTCAAATATCCTCTTAGGTCCTGTTATATATTATCAGGTTGGTTTTATAACTAATTTTCAGATATTAATTTCATTAGGCTCAATATACTTGCAACAGCCAGACCTATTATTCTGATTAATTTTCTCTTCCATGTCTCCAAATCACATTTTCCTTGCCAAGCTGGAACTGTTCTCAGATCGCCATTCTCTAAAATTCATTCTGCTCCAAGGTAAACCCAGAACTGCCGCAGATACAAGGCTTTACAACTTCTAGAAGCATTTTACATTTTTCTGTAGACATTTTTTAGATGTATAGCTACCATTTTTCCTTCACACACATCCAAGCTTCAGTTCCAATCTTAGAGTGCTTTTAAGTGCAAAGAACTTTGTTCAGGTTGGAGGAGGCATTTTGGTTTAACAAAAGCAGGCAGAAAAGTAGAATATAGACTCTCCTTAGGATTTTTTTCTATTGAACTGTGTTTACACTAAAATGAAAATTCATTGAGCTTTCTTAAAGGACAGACATCACCTAATTCTGCAGCTATAATTATCCTCATAGCACACTGGTTTTGCAGAGAATCCGAATCCAGAGATGAAGGGGCATACTGAGCTCTCCCCGTTACCGTCTTTACATGACACTGGGAGGAAAAATGTAGCTCTGTTATTTGCATCCATCTATTATGGTACACACTTGAACAGCTCACCATCTTACAGCTAACTACTTCAGCTTTAATGAGGTTCCTCTTTGTCTGTGCATTAGATGTTCTCATCACCTATTTTCCACTCAAAGTATTTTAAATAATAACATAAAATATGTACTTTCAAACATTACTTTCACTTTTAAGGAAAGGAACTTTGAAGGAAAATTTGATAGTTTTATCTACTGCCCAGTGAAATTTTACCAAAAGACCTAAGGGACTCAAAGCAACCCTAGCAAACACTTAAGAACAATACTGCATTCAGTTTGAATGCTTTCACAAACATGTCTGAATTTTCTTGAATATATAGATTGTTGGGTTTGTTTGCTGAGGAAAATGAAAAGTCTACAACTTGGTTCCAGAAAAAGAAAATATTTCTGCACTCCAACTTCTCAACATACATACAAACACATACATACACGCTATTCCATCACAACGGTGATCTAATTTTTCAGTCATATGCTTGTAGCATGCATTTTGTCAACATCTTTGTCAGCGACATGGACAGCGGGATCGAGTGCACCCTCAGCAAGTTTGCCAACGACACCAAGCTGTGTGGTGCGGTTGACATGCTGGAGGGAAGGGATGCCATCCAGAGGGACCTGGACAGGCTGGAGAGGTGGGCCCGTGCGAACTGCATGAAGTTCAACAAGGCCAAGTGCAAGGTCCTGCACATGGGTCAGCGCAATCCCAAGCACAACTACAGGCTGGGCGAGGAATGGATTGAGAGCAGCCCTGAGGAGAAGGACTTGGGGGTGTTGGTGGATGAGAAGCTCAACATGAGCCGGCAGTGTGCACTTGCAGCCCAGAAAGCCAAACCACATCCTGGGCTGCATCAAAAGAGGTGTGACCAGCAGGTCGAGGGAGGTGATTCTGCCCCTCTGCTCCGCTCTGGTGAGACCCCACCTGGAGTTCTGCATCCATCTCTGGGGGCCCCAGTACAGGAGAGACACGGAGCTGTTGGAGCGAGACCAGAGGAGGGCCACGAAGCTGCTCAGAGGGCTGGAGCACCTCTCCTGTGAAGTCAGGTTGAGAGAGTTGGGGTTGTTCAGCCTGGAGAAGAGAAGGCTCCGGGGCTTACCAGTTTCTGAAGGGGGCCTACAGGAAAGATGGGGAGGGACTGTTTATCAGGGAGTGTAGTGACAGGACAAGGGGTAGTGGGTTTAAGTTGAAGGAGGGTCGATTTAGATGAGATGTTAGAAAGAAATTCTTTACTGTGAGAGTGGTGAGGCACTGGCACAGGTTGCCCAGAGAAGCTGTGGATGCCCCCTCCCTGGAAGTGTTCAAGGCCAGGTTGGATGAGGCTTTGGGCAACGTGGTCTAGTGGAGGGTGTCCCTGCCCACAGCAGGGGCGTTGGAACTAGATGATCTTTGAGGTCCCTTCCAACCCAAACCATTCTATGATTCTATGCCGTTATTAGTCCCTAGCTCTCCTCCATCACGTACTTTCCCTTCATTCAGGGGGACAGGAATGGCTTCCTTGTGTTGGGTTTTCTCAAGCAGAGAGCTACCATCAAGTGTCATTTTGTTCGTCCATTGCTTCAAATGATCCTTGAAGCGTTATTACAACTAGAAACTGCTCCGACGATTTCTCTGGTGTCTTAGCGTGCACTGCACACAAAATTAACGGATAAATGCTCATGTTCAAGGTATTGCTTGATGATAATTTCTTGTTTCAGAATCTGAAATAGTCCTTGATTTCCTTTTAAAAAGCTGGATAACTGGAGGTAAACTTCACACGGCTATCCTACCTCTTACACCATCAGTTTGGTACTTCATTGGATAAAAGCTCAGTACTTCATGGGTACGGAAAGCATTTCCAGATAACTGTGGGAAATGCACTTGGTGCCAATGCAGCCAAGGGTTTTTATAAAGATTTCACTTTCTGGACAGACTTCATCAGTGTTAGGTTTGTTTCCTACCCACTAAGAGCCACTATGTAAATGTGCTCATGTCTGGTGACCAACAGAGCTAATAAAAATTGGTTTCCACCCCACTGATACTCTTCCCTCAGCCCCTGCCCAACAAAAAGCCAGCTGCTGCACGGCTCCTGTCCTGCCAGCCCTCCTGACCCCTCCCTCAACACTGTCCTATTTACTCACTGCTAATTAGAAGCTACGAGGCTGCATTTGCTTTGAGCAGTACCTATGTGACTGCCCAGCCAACACACATGCCAATCTGGCAGCTGACAGGCAACACAGATGACCTCCAGCAACAGCTGCAATGATTTAAGTCTCTCCTCTAATACTTATTTTTTAATTAAGCTTCATTGTTTGTCTAATATGGTTGAAGATGTCCAACAATTTACAGAGGTATAGACAGAGTATAACCAGAAACAAAGAGGCAACATCACCATTCAAGCCTTAATTGTAAATAACACAGGGGGAGGGGAAAAAAAAAAAAAAAAAAAAGAGAGAGAGCTGGAAATACCTGCCCCAACAAATTACCAACAGCAACTTCTCTCCTACAGGTCTATTTAGAAATTCTTCTCTCAGAAGTTCACTTCCAACTCACTCGTTTTAGGCAAGCGGATCCTTCATCCTTGAAATTGTGCTATTTGTGACTTATCTCAAAATTCAAATATTATTAGAAAACGCAGAGCTGTGAGCAGCACTTAATTAGAATGCCTTTTAAAACCTTTTTTATATTCAAATGGCAGGGTCACTTTCCCTTCTCTCCACTGCAATACTATCATGCCATCTGTTTTGTATTTGTTTTATTTATTTGCTATCAAGGCACTTTGAGGATATTTTCTGCTAGCTTCAGGTTCAATATTTATTGACTGTAGATTCTAGGTACCTTCTCCTTTTTATTTGTTTTATATTTCTTTTCACGTTTTCTAGGATTTTATTTTTCATAGTACTGAAAATTATGCTCAACATTTCAAAGGACACGGGGGAAAAAATGGCGCTCTGCACCAAAACATTAAACAATTTTATTTTACACATTGCACCAATTAATTCAGATAAACTGTAAAAAATGGCTAATGAACAACACAGGTTACAACAGCACAACCATACAGCTGAACTTCCTACATGCACATACTGATGCCTCTGTTTAAAAAGCAACAAAAATATTAAATGTTTAACATGTTAAAAGGTAAACATTAATGGTTTCAGGTCTTACAAATGCAATGCTGAACAGAGATTTTTCAGGAGGAATTTCCACAAAAATAAGATAAAAGCTGAGGTATTCAAATAAAAAGACTGAAAGTTACCTCCAAGGAGGCTAATCTTATAGGTTCACACAAAAAAAAGTTTAACTTCCATAAGGTACTGAGACTACTTGGTACATAAAGTTGTACAAACTCTTAATTCTCCAAAAGGTACAGCAACTGAATGTTCCCTTCCTCATTCTCCCTTTAATATTTTTCATACTGTTATGGGCCTGAATACTAACTGCTCCCTGGAAAATAGGAAACTTCTGCAGATTCTTACTTTTACAAGAGCTTTACCTTCCTTTTTAGCCTTGATATTTGAGAAAATAACCTCAGGCAGGACAAACTAAACAAATTGTACTTTTCTTTAATCTGAAAAAGACACTACTATTATACACCACAGCAAGAGCTGGCCAGAGCCTTCTCAGTTGTAATCACTATTATTGCAATCATAAGACTGCAGAGAGTTAACAAAATAAAAACAAATGAAATTCATTTCACTGTGATGGTAAATCATAAGCAGCAGCAAACTCCAGGATAATTAGGGAAACGAGAAATAGGAATGGAAGAACAGAAAAATCATTCCTCAACCCCCAAAAGACACTCTATCCTCCCTCTCCATAATTGTAGGAAGACCAGGGTGGCCAGGGAAATGCTCCAAGTCCGTCTGATACCTGCTGTGTTCCCAGAGCCTCTGAACGATGGGAAGCCCTGTTCCAATCGAATAGAGATATCACCACATCCTCTCTTTTCCTCCTAAAAGAGGTTTATTTTTAAGATTTATTTTCACCTATTTACTAACACAAAACACCTCCCATATAAGTAGCATGAAAGTCTGCTTTGCATTCTTGCCTCTCTTTGCGCAAGACTATGTTTTAAACCCACCTTGTAACAGAAAAAGGCAACTACCGAAGACATACTTACCATTTCATATAATTTAATAGTAATCTTCCCCTCCCCTGAACTTCCAGGCCAAAATCAATGCTGTACAAACCTGCCGAACAGGAAGCCTAATTATTCTAACATGTGCAACTGAAGCGATAGGGAGTTTCAGAGTAAAACTGATAAGGAGAGACATAAAAGACTAATGAGCAGCCTGCTGGTGCTCCATTGCTGGGCTAGCAAAGGTCCCTGCGGAACACCTTTGGTATTGTTCAGTGGGGAGACAGAGGCTGGGACATGTCCAAAAATAACACTCAGAGATGGAAGAAATGAACACACAATGTCTGCAGCTCAAGTGCTTAATCCGGGCAACAGAAAAAAAATTTTTTGAAAGAGCGTAACCAACAGAAAAATGAATGATGCGGAGCAGAAAGAGCCAATTAAATGTATACAGGTTACTGAGCAGCTACACCCTTTGTGCTACATTTGCTATTTGAATAAACTGACAAATGTCTTCTTGACCTGTGCCTGTGGTGCAGGTGACTGAAAATAAGGGTCCTTGATTAAGGAGACACAGTTGTCAGTATTATTAGTGACCAGCGATCAAACAACTGGTCCTGCAATAATCAGGAGTGAAAGATGCAGAAAGGCCGACAGTGGCCCGCAGAAGCCTTAGACCAGAGAAGGAAGCAGCCAACAATATCAACTCTTGCCAATTACTGCTAGGTTTTCCACCAGTAAGTCATCTTTTCACCTATAGAAATGTGTGCTCTTCCCTATCAATGTTTTTGCACGAGACAGTCCAGGTACTCCAGCAGCTTGCCACAGACGCAATGATCCCATTTCCTCTACATATATGGAGCATATGCACTCACTGCCTGCACTCAAACGCAGTTGTTTCAAGCAGGGATGGCTTGCTACTAACATCTCTGTTCAGAAAGTTACAGCTTTTCCTCAAACAAAATTTTCCACGTGACATGTCTCCCGCTGCAGAATTTCTATAATATTTTGTGTATTATACACCTAAATACCTTGTGTATTACCGAAACAGATGCTTTGGGGAAACCTATACTTTGGGGGACATGTGGAGGGTCCCCTTTGGTTGCACAACTTACCCTTTTCACTTCTATGTTAACATAGCCAATGAGGGAGAGATCTTGAAAGGGTAATTTAAAGAGTCTTACAAGACAGTAGAATCACAGGTCAAATTGGACTGTAATTATCTCTTTAAGTACTTTCTCCCAAATTCAGTCACTCTGCAAGGTCCAAACCATTACTTTGGCCCCCCAAGTCAGCATATTTGGAAGAAAACTGGGACTGAAGTCATCGTTAACATTACTACTCATTTGAGAAATCTTGTACCATGGGACAGCAACCTCCAGCACTGATGCCACGGTAGCTAAAAACCTGATTTTAATGGCAAGCAGCAGAGCGCTGCATAGGCCAGGCACCACCAGTAAGGGCACCAGCAACACCACCTCAGAGACAGAGACACCGTCTCCCACCTTTCAGTGGGCTTTACCACTACACTCAATTTATAACCTGGGAAAGAAAACATAGCCTGGAAAGACCATCCCTGCCTTATACTAACATACCACCCAACCACTTGCAAGTATTCCTCATGACTAGCAACAAACATGTACTGTACAGAAATCTGGTACTGTAAACCTCAGTATGCAGACTTCATGGCTTGAGAATGTTCTTTCCTCCATTTTATAGAGCGACACAAAACCAGATTTTACTGTACATACTTTACTGCATAACATTCAAGGGCACATTACAAAAAAATCACAGTTCCCTCTGAGATCAACAGAAAACAGAACTTTAGCACCTCCGTGAATTTCACCAACAAGGCTTCACTTTATTTGAGAACTGAGTCACCATTCTTTTTTTTAAGTCCTTTCTGACAACCAAACATTAAAAATTTCTTCCATTTATATTTCCAGATCAAAAAAAAAAAATGTTTCATACCCTGTGTCTCAACTCTCCCAAAAGGCGTAACATATTTTCATTTCTCATAATATTTAATGAAGTCCACTTTGTTACAGACAAGACTGAAAAGCTCATCATGCTGCAATTGATTACAAACAAGATAGTGCCCATATCTGATAAAGACTGACCTAATTGTCTGATTTCGCCTACATTTCTGCAGGCCAAGTTTACTGACATTTTGCACAAATTCAAAGCTGGCTGAGCCTGATGACCCTTTATACCTCTGTAACTAGTCTTCTGTGCCTTTACAACCAGAAAAGCAAGTTGCCCCTTTAGGTCTCCCTAATTCAGCAGTCTGCAAACTATAAACATCACCATCTACTCAGCACCTACCAGTCAGAAAAGTACAGGGGAAAATAAAAAATAAAATAAAAGATACACAAACTATAACCTTTCAAGGTCATGAAATTAAGTCTGGAAAGGTCCTTTTAAGATAAACATGCCTTTTTCTAGAAGAACAGAAAAAGCAGGGCAAGAAGTTGGTGGACCCAAATTCAATAAAGAGCATTCTTATCATGCTTTCCTAAAAAAAGACAGTATGAAATAAGGACACTGGCACAGACAAGCACCATGAAAAAACAATGAAAAAACCCCCCACAAATCAGAAACCCAAAACAGTAAGTTTAGTCCCATCATTATCATCACAGGACAGTATGAAAAGTATAATGCACTTGATTCTGTACTAGAACGTAACCGAGATTAATAATACAGAGGTTTAACTGCAGAAAACACCTACTAGAACTTCATTTATGATCAGGTTTTGCAACCCAATCCTACAGTTGCAAAAAATACTTCCTAATTATGAATGTAAGTTTAAAAAGATGAGTCGAGTCAATTCTACTGGAGTGAAGTTCTGGATCCAGATCTGTGCTGCAGTCACAGCAAGACACAAATCTGCGTTTCCCCGGGCAAAGCTGAGGGGAGGATGAGGTCAGAGCACTGACCTGCACTTCAAATTCCAGTCCTGGGAAAGAGGGACCAACAACCATTAACGACCACCTAAGATGCAAGTCCTCTGGAGTCTTCCACCTTGCAAAACCTGAGGGGACCCACTCAGCCAGCAACATTCACATTAATCTTTAACCCTTTGGCAGCCCTGAAGTTTCTCTGCCCACGAGCCAACTTTTCAGTGCAAACGCTGTGAAAACAATATGGTCCCACAGACCATATTTCCCAGCTTTGTGCCCTAACAGATCCCAGTTTGGGAGTCACGGCACTAGTCAGTCCCTTTTAGAAATCCATGCCAGCCAAAGATTTAATGAAAGATATTTCAAACCAGGGAACCATTTCTTTTGGGTAGCTCCATCACAAAGCATACATAATCTAAAAAGCTGCCAACACTGGCAGCCTTGTATTCATCAGTGTCAAGAATTTTTATATATTTTTAAAAAGAGATGCTAATTTTCATCATATATGAATTTCTTAAGTGGAAGTTTGGATTTTTTCCTAAGTCAAATTAACCTAACATGAGCGGGGAAATTTTACTGAATAGCTCTATAAATTCAGAATTCCACATGTGAATTTTAATGCAGAAATAAATCTTCTAAACCAAATCTTTCTCTTTTCTTTTTCAAACCATCACATTTATGTAGTGTTTTCCCTTTGGTCATTTATAATCCACAAGTGTCTTTCAACAGGTTTGGTTACAAGTAGCATGTGCTAAGCTATTGATCACAAAATGACTAAGAACTGTGTCAATGGGGGGGGGGGGGGGAGGGGGGCAGTGTGTGGAGATTTCCAACTTGAAGTTCAGCCATTAAATAAAAGTCAGGCTTTAGTATTACACATTCAACCTCTTACCAACTTCTGACATTTTGAAGTCCCACATTACTGTGTGTTAAACATTCTGCCCACTTTCCTAGTTTATTTGGCTTGTTCGAGAAAATAGAGTGCAGAAGGAAAAACAAACACAATTTAATTGGCTATACACAAGATACTGCAAAAAGCAAGCAGAAAAATACAGCTTTCTAACCCCTTCCCGTGATGATGACAGTTGGTCCTACTGCCAACGATCTCTTCCACAGACACACTGGAACTTAAGTCTGTGGGGATAAAAGAGGTTACAGTGCACTTGGGCTGCTATATCGACATCTAAGCTTTCAAAAATAGCTGTTGTAATTCCGTCTATTACACAAAACCCCTTATCTCTGCTATTTACAAAGAAAAGAGACTCTACCCAATCCTAGAGCAAAACTATACCTAAGAGAACAAAGCTCTGAATTAGAAAGCAAAAACATTAAGCAGGATCCTCAAGCCACAGAATTATTTACACTTCGGTCAGCACCAGATACTTCTGGTACCAGGGTAGGCCAGGGCAAAGGGGAAAGCAGCTCTCACCTGGCTGTACTAACAACCCAGTCCTCACACACAGAGCTTACCAGCAAGGTGCACGTCAGGGTAACTACAAGCCCCAGGATGCACCGCAGCAAGCACAGCACATACAGCTCCAGTCCGGTCCTGTCAGGTCAACCAGCACAGAGTTTCAAGACCCCGGGCAGGTCGGACATGTGAGGCACAGCTAAGAGGATTTTGTACTTTCTTGGTACGCAGGACCATTTCTAAAAGGCTCAGATCCACTAATTAGCTAGATACCGCAATTCTCCCATAAGCATCTGTAAGTAGGGGAAGAAGATATCTTGATTCAGAAGAATGTTTGGGGCTTTTCTTAACTGGACTCGAGAATTTTGTTTTTGTTGGCTTGATTCCAACATCAGCTGCTTGCTGTAAATACATATTGGAAGCAATACAAGGAGCAAGAATGAAAGTATCTGAGAGATACAAATAATAAAACTGCTGAGTGATACTGTTCCCTTAGAACAATCATCTTTGCACTCTCCAGGGACAAATGTCTGAAAGAAAACCTGGTAAAAAGGTTGTGACCGAAAAAGATACGCTACGCATTTCATTTATTTCATGCCAGCAATCAAGCAAATCCAGCAACTTGGAAAAAACATCCAAAGTGTTTGTGTCTGCTTTAAAAGAAAAAGAAAAGCAGCCGAATCACAAAAGATAAGGCCTACTACACATGAGCTCCCACTCTGAAAATAAACTTCTGTTTACTCAAAACTTTCCCCGGCGGTTCATGCCTGATGCAGGCCGGTCATACTGCAGAGCGGGAAACGCTGGGTTTTGAAAGCAGCGAACTTTCCAGCTCGGGCAGGGGCGAGGGGACGGCAGAGGCGTCGAAGGAACCAGGCTGGAGCCACCCCGCCGCACCCCTGGGTGTGAAGGCGGAGGAAGCGCCGTTAAGAGCCGCTCAGGGAACCCAGGGAGGTGGCACTGGCCTGCGCCCGCACATACTGCCTCCCGGGCCGGGCCGTCCTCCCCGGGCCGCCCTGGGGCCGAGGCGGGGAGGGAGCCGCGCTGCCCTCGCACGCCCCCCGGAATCGGCACCTCCCCGCCTCCCTCCGCGGGCTGCCGGCCTGGGCTAAACCCTTCCTTGGGCCAACGGGAATGTCCGTCCTTCCAACTCCGCCCGTCACCAAGCGTCCCCTCAGGGCTCCCACCGCACGGACGCCCGGAGCGTCCCACCCGCCGTCGGGCAACTGCCGGGGGGTCGCCCCCGGAGCCGGGACCGGGTCCCAGCCCGGGGGCGAAACAAAAGGCACCAAGTTGAGCGGCCGCCCTCCCCGCCACCGCCCGGACTGCGCCCAGCCGCGGTGGCCTGGGGGAAGCGGGGGAGGGAAGGCGGTCTGGGCGCCGCTCGGCGCGCTGCCTTCTCGCGGATTACCCGCGGTAATGGGATTAAGCGGGACTGAGCGGCGCCCGCGGGGTGTCCACTCGGCAGCGCGGCCCCGCGGCTGTCACCGCCCGCGGAGGGGGCGGCAGTACCGGGGGCGGCGTGGGCGTCTCTCCCCGCCGCCGGCGCCCTCACCACCCCGCGGGCGGGTCCCGCCGCCTGCTCCGCAACCCTCGCCGCGGTGCCCGGCGGGGCGGGCGCCACCCGCTACCGCTCCCGCCCGGCCCCATTGTTCGCCGTGCCGCCCTTACCGTATGTGGGGCTGGGGCTGCGCGGGCTCCCGCGGGCTCTCCTCGCTGCGGCTGGTGCAGGGGCAGTCGCGCTTGGCCGCCGGAGGTCCGAGCCATTAAAAGCTCCGCGGGGAGGAGAAGGAGGAGGCGGTGGCAGGAGTGGTGGTGGTGGCGGCGGGGGGAGGAGGAGGAGGACAGCGGGGGGCTCGCAGGAGCAGGGTCGCCATGTCCGGCTTTGCAGCGGGGGGGAAGCCCACCGGGCCGGGCGCTGAGGAGAAAGGGGACAGGCGGCGATGGAGGCGGGGAGGGGTCTTACTGCCGCCTGCAGACCGGGGGAGCGGGAACTGGACGCCTCTCGCCGCGCTACCGCGGCTGCACCTCCCCTAACCCTGCCCCCTCCCGGAGGGGGAGCCGCCGGCGGGAGGAGGCGGCCGAGAGCCCCCTCCAGCGTTCACAGGCGGCGGCTCGCCATGGCCGCTCGCCTCAGCGCTGCCGGCAGCGGAGGGAGCGGAGCGCCCGCCCCCGCAGTGCCGCCCGGCCGCAGGTACCCGGGTAGCCCGTCGGGGGGCGGGGAGGAGGAGCAGCGAGCACTGTGCGGTGCCGGAGGGGACTCCAGATACCCTCCTTCTCCTCCTCCCAGGCACCAGAAGGGCTGGGCAGTGCCCAAGTGGCCGCGGCGTGAGGGAAGGGTTAAAGCAGGCTGCACCCGCTCGGCCGGGGGGCGGCCGTGAGGGGAGGGCGGCTGCGAGGGGTGAGGCGGCCCGTGAGGGTGGCGGGGCCTCCCTTCCCGCCTCGAGCTGGTGCCCCGGCCAGGGGGGAGGGGAGGCCCTACGCGATCGCTGCCCCTTTCTGTGGAATTTGGGGACAATCCGACGTGGGGGCCCTCCGGGTCACGGGGGCCCGCAGTAAGGTTGTCCCCTGCTGCCCTTGGAGAGGGAACTGGTTCACTCACCGGCAGCCGAGAGGCTGTTAAACTAGGTGGCCCGTTGGAGGAACCAGGACATTGCCTCAAGGGGTCTGTGCAAACCCATTAATACCCCGGCTTTTTCGCTTTAGGAGGGGTGAACAGAACAATGCTTGATTTACCAAGAGGTACCCCTCCATGCTCATCACAGTCCAAGTGCTTCCCTGAGGCGCCAGAGAAACCAAAGGACTAGGTGTATGGGTAGTGTATTCACGTTTATGGTTAGTAGGTAGTAACCTATATTCTCTTCCTTGTTAGACAACCACAGATCACAGCACTGTAAAATTTAGCAGGTAGGGCTTCAAGGGCTGTCTCCAAAACAGTCTCCACATCAGTATGTGAGTAGAAAGGAACTTTCCAGAGACCCTATACATTCCCTCAGAGAAGATGTAGAGCTATAGCAAAAAGGCTGTCACACCTAGGACCAGCATAGGTGTCTGCATGCAGCAGGTCTTAAAACACCACTACCATTTGCATAACTTAAGTGTTAGGGTGTGTGTCTCCTTGAGCCTTTTCCAGCCTTTTACCCAATGTTTTTTCAGGAAGAAAACTGGGTGGTGCACACAAATGAGTGATGCAGGGGAGACGCTGCAGGTCTTCAAAGTTCTCTCAGCGACCCAGGAGGGAGCAGTAAACTAGGTGTGTATTTATAAAGTAACCCTTCTGAGCACCTATTTAAAGACCATTTGAGGAGCCCAGCTACTCTCTCTAGTTTTTAATCACTGGATGAAAGAGAAATGATACGTGAATGCTATAAATATTGGGCCTTGCTTAATCCCCAAAAGACAAAATCCTCTGCTGTCAACAGCAATGCCTCTATGCACAAACACTTCGCTACAAATACCTCAATGCATATACCAGCCAACCTTGTGAGATCAAGAGAACTTAATTTCTTTGGTCAGCCCTGAAACCTTAACCGAAGTACATAGGCTACTGACTGAAAGGCTGGAAATTGCTTTTAGCTGTCAATACTTGCTAAGATAGTAATTATTGTTATTTTCTCCCAGACTTTTTCCACACAAAACATGGTCTGCCTGTAGAAGATCAAGAAGAAAGATTATGTTCTCATTCTGGAAATATAGAATAGAATTAGAATGGAACAGAATTCAAAACCAATAGTATAGAATTAGAATAGGACTAGAGTATTTCAGTTGGAAGGGACATACAACAGTCATCTAGTCCAACTGCCTGACCATATGAACTGTAGTTAAAAACACTGACATAATAAAAAAATATTGCCTTTTCCCAAATACTTATTTTGTCAGCAGTTTTAACTCTTACTTAAGGTACAGTTAGGGTAAAAGCAGCACTGCAAGGGTCAATTGTAGCATTTACAATTTCCTGGTGCTTTTTATGTACACTTCCAGATCACTAATGCCTCATTCACACCTAACAAAAGAATTGTTGTAATCTACATCAAATGAGTGAGGTCATCTTCAATGCCTTCCAAGTTTCAGTGACCTTGAAACGTTTCTCAGTACTGAATAGAAGTAACAGGTTGCCCTGCAGCTACTGATCATTTATTACTGAGCTCCAAAAAGCAACGGTGAAATACTATCTGGAATGGTATGCTTACTGAAGCATCAGGGATGGTAATATGTTGGTCATTTCTCCAGGAACCACGGACAAGCTTGTGTTTATTTTGTTAACCCTTGATTCTTGAATCTTCTGAAGGTATCAAGGACAACTAGGGACTTATATCTAAAAAGACTTCTTTACTGTCTCTTGATGTTTATCTAGTTGATCATAAAGTCATCTTTCACCCATCTATTCCCATTGATGCTCTCTACAATTCTTAAGCAGCAATTTTTCTCTAAAACAGATTTCTCTCTTGTAAATTACATGTGGCAGCAACTTCCACTCTTCTGATGTGATTGCTAAGAAAAGCACTCACTGCTGCCATTTGTTTCCTGGAGTACATAGGGTTACATTTATTCCCTGTCGAATGAGATGTGGGATTTGTTGGGACATCACATAAGAAAGAATTTGAGAGAAACAGCATTTGGTTTTGAAAAGTCACTGAAATCAGAAAAATGGTTCTAGTTAGTTCGTGTTTCTGAAAGAAAACAGATAAACTTTGTTTGCATCCACTGACAAAGAAGAGCTGGAACTGGATTTCAGATTTAAGCAAGACCAAGCTGGCATGATCATTTCTGCCTTACCTGATAAGAGAGTACCCAAGGGAAAGGAAGGGAAGGAGAGAAATACGTTTAAAGGGTTCTGTTGTCTTGAGAGACTGCCTCTCGGCACCTTCTGCCTTTTTCCCTGTTAGGAAAGAAATAGCAACAGCTGTGATGGAATGCAAATACGGATCTCTGGAAAGTCTTCACTTTTTAAAACTCTTGTATGCTGGGATAATTTACGGTTATTTTTTCATTGACATTTTCTCATATTTGTTGTGAGGTTCTAGAAGTTATGCACGTGTGCTGGCAGTTATGGCAGAGTACCTGCAAATTCACATTTTCACCTGCCATGTGGTAATTTGCCTATCTGTGTGCTTCGTCAAACTAAATTATTCGACTCAAAACCCAAGTATGCAGATTAAATTCTTTGGTCTGGTGTACACTAAGGTCAGACTAGATTCTTCAGTAGTCCTTCTGGACTTAAAATGTATGCCTCTTTTGTAAACTACTTTAAAATATGTGTTGAATTAAAATCTTTTTCTGTGTTTCATTAAGGTGAGAAGCTAAGATGCTGCCCTAATCGAAATCTGTGTATTTCAGCTATGTCTTTTGTCTAGTAATTCTTTTTCATAAAACATTCCACAGATGTTTTCCCTGGAGCCTGAAATTTTGTTTCAAAGAAAGACCCTTTCAGCAAATACTTTTCTGCTAGATTTATCAGTATGTTCTCATATAAATGTGGTTTGGGGCTCAATCTTGCAAACCTACGGCATTTGATTGGTCAGGTTTAGGCTCTCTCTCACATGTCTTTAACTTGTATTAACTCCTCTGTTTTTGCTACTTTCATTGCAAGAGAGTGACAGAATTATCCATCCAGCTCTTTCAGGATCATTTCACCATTATTTTTATTACACGTTTCATAGCATACATGCATCCCACTATTTCAGTGGCTTTTGTTTGCAATATATTTTTATCCATGTCTTCTCAAAATATTATTACAGTCATCAGTTGTTAAGATTATTATACCACTAGCTTTTCTGGTAAGGCTACTAATGTTGAACTAATATGTCTTTCTTGCTTCTACATCAGAATGCAACATCAAACTACAGCTAGAAACAGTGGTAATTAACAATTTCCATAATAGTGTATAATACTAGCAGTAAACCATGTCTTAACTTTTAAGGGGAAAAAACAAAGGAAAAAAAACAAATAAATATTTAGCCAGTTAGCAAAGGAGTCCATTTCCTTTCTCAAGCTTCAGGATTTCCATGTGAAAGAAATACGCAGCCATTGAAAGGAAGCCATTTAAGCACTTAGAACTAGCTAATTAACAGATTTTGTTTACTGCCTCCTCAAAGTGTATAGTAACATGTATGAAAAGAGAGCCTTTTAATGGTATATGCCAAAGTTTCCCAGGTCCTTAGGAATTTATATCAAGAGAGCTTTTGCTTATGAAGCTGTTGGAACAAGCTTCTCTCCCTAACCTCAGTGTTAATACCATACAACATCACCTCTGTTATGGGTCGTCATATTTACTTTCTGTTGTCCAAAGTATTTGCCTGTTTCAGGATTAATGCATTTGTTATGTTAGCTGCGTATCTGTGCTAAGATGATCACCAGTGCAAGAGTTAATAGATGAATAATCCCCAAAGCTTCAGAGCTAAAAAGTTCACTTGAAATTGATGAACAATTTATACTCCTCAAAACTACATAGATTGTGTTGGCTTATACTTGCTTCATGCTTGCTTTTTGCCTTCTGCAAATCCAAAGAGGAAAAAAAGGCTCATTTTTTAAATGACATCATCGAGGATTCCAAAGTATTCATTAATGGCCAAAATTGTCAACTACTGCAAAGTGAATAAAAACATTAATAGTAATTTATTATAATTATCTATAAAATCATTTATCAAATTACAAACATTAGAACCTTCAAGAAAATAGAAGCCAAGGGAAAATACAGAGGGTTTTTAAAAAAAAATTAATCAAACATCCTTTTGCTATTCATATTCAGGTTTCCTTTCCTACAATCCATTTTCACCTTTTCTCCCAAAAGAAGGGAAAAGGAATACTGAGTATCAGGACAAAATATGTATTCTATGCCAGTATTTGCATCAGAAACAATGTACCTCTTCCATCATGGTGAGGAGAGAGAAGCTATAACGGAAAGAGAAAATATTTGCAGATATGAGAAGATTTCACATGTGAGTAACAAATAAAAATACTACTGAAAAAGAGCTGCTGCCTTCATCAAGTGCCATTGAGTCCGTCGTGCAAGGTGCAGTGTGATGGGCAGGAATGAAAAGCTCATAACGGCCCTGTTGAATGTGGCTTTTAGAAACCAACCAACCAACCACATTAATCTTTCAATACTACTTTTGAGAACAAGACCGAGTGTGGTGGTTGAAATAGAAATGTGCCCTTAGAATTCAGAGTTTAGCATAGAACTCCCAGCACCATAGTTCATTCTTTTCCAGTGCTTTTGTCATTCTGGGCAGAGCAAACTTTTTATCTGTTTAAAAAACATGAAAAAGAAAAGAAAGAAAAAAGTGATACTTTCCAGAAGGACAGTGTGACTAAATTTCTTAAATTATTTTGAGACCATTTAGCACTGTGAAGAAGAACCACCGTTTAAGTACCTGGACTGATATAAGCAAGCATGGTTCTAAAATTTATACCAGAATTTATACCATGAGCAAACGCAGCTGAAAAGAGTCCCCTTGCAAATACGACAATGAGAAGAATATAGAACATTAAACATGGCTTTTAGCATGATCAGACATAAAGATTCCCATGAAAATAATAACCCTCTTGCTTTCCTCTCCCCGCACCCCTTGCCAATATTTTTGCTGTGACCTTCTGCAGGGGAATACATCTGGAACATATCAGTGTGTCTGAATAAATCCTTCTGGGATAATCCCCACTTTAAAGTGGTGGTGGGGGAACCTTATCTAGTGCTCTGTCACATTCAGGATCACCCATGGGCCCTTTCTAACTTCATGCTGGATGATAGAGATTTTATTTTTACAACAGCTAGTTACAACAGGTGGCTTAATTACTGTCTTCTCCATTGTCATATTCTTCTGTTTTAATTTTTGGAACATCTAAATCTGGCTGGAGGGAGCAACTGTAAAACCTGTCAAAGCATACATCAATTCAACATATGATTTTGCTATTTCAGAATACAGCCTCTGAAATTAGCCCATTCCTAAATGTCAGACCACAAGCTGGGTCTTCTAAGGGTGGTAATTTATTTCTTCCCATATGAGAAATGTAGCAGAGTGCAGAGAAACAAGACCATCTATTTTCTCTCCAGGTTTAATATCATTAATGAAATTTCTTCTTCAAAAGGGATCTGTGAAACTTTCTGTTCAGAAAGGTGTTAAATAATTTACAGAAATACTATTTCACTGTAGAAAGCTTATCAAAATCTGCATAATTTATGTTTAATAAAATCAAATAATCAAATTATTAGAGACTTAAAAAGCATTTATTTTCCTGCTTATTATCTTTTATATGCAGAATTGTTGCTCGTGCTCTTCCCTGTGTAAATGTGTTAGCTGGTCTATCACCGTCAAAGATCCTATTTAACCTCTCCTGTGTCTGTAGCAACTTGGGCTCTGCCTGGGAGTTTTAAGTGCAAGTTATGAATGCTGTCCTGGTTCCTAGTTCTGGTGCTGACTGATGGAGAGGGAACAGTTTTTATTTCCAGTGTCTTAATTTTCTGAGATGCAGGGTACAGGCGAAGGTGGCATGCATTTTTCCCATGGCCCTTTTTTTCCACCTAATAGAATCATTCATAATTCATTATCACTGCTTCCAAGTAGATAATTTTCCCACTCAAGAGGAAAAAAAGCCTCTTATGTCTGTTGGTACTAGTATATTTTTCTGTTTCCTCAGTTAGTGGTCTGCATGTCATGTATGTCTGCATTCCCTTCAGCATTATGGTGTTCCATAGTCTTTCTGTTTATTGTAGTTTTCCACTTCATAAATATTTTAAATGTGAGATTCACTGTTTGCTCTGACAACGAAACACAGAAAGCAATTGTTTCTGGTTTATCAGTAGTCTTTAAGACACATTTGTCCTTTAGAAAAAAATCTTAATTATCACAGAATCATGGAATGGTTTGGGTTGGAAGGGACCTTAAAGATCATCTAGTTCCAACCCCCCTGCTGTGGGCAGGGACACCCTCCACTAGACCACGTTGCCCAAAGCCCCATCCAACCTGGTCTTAAACACTTCCAGGGAGGGGGCATCCACAGCCTCTCTCGGCAACCTGTTCCAGTGCCTCACCACCCTCACAGTAAAGAATTTCTTCATAACATCTAATCTAAATCGACCCTCCTTCAGCTTAAACCCATTACCCCTTGTCCTGTCACTACACTCCCTGATAAACAGTCCCTCTCCATCTTTCCTGTAGGCCCCTTCAGGTACTGGAAGGCTGCTATAAGGTCTCCCCGGAGCCTTCTCTTCTCCAGGCTGAACAACCCCAACTCTCTCAGCCTGTCCTCATAAGAGAGGTGCTCCAGCCCTCTGAGCAGCTTCGTGGCCCTCCTCTGGACTCACTCCAACAGCTCCATGTCTCTCCTGTACTGGGGCCCCCAGAGCTGGACGCAGTACTCCAGGTGGGGTCTCACCAGAGCGGAGTAGAGGGGCAGAATCACCTCCCTCGACCTGCTGGTCACACTTCTTTTGATGCAGCCCAGGACACGGCTGGCTTTCTGGGCTGCAAGCGCACACTGCCGGCTCATGTTGAGCTTCTCATCAATCAATACCCCAAGTCCTTCTCCTCAGGGCTGCTTTCAATCCATTCCCCACCCAGCCTGTAGTTGTGCTTGGGATTGCGCCGACCCACGTGCAGGACCTTGCACTTGGCCTTGTTGAACTTCATGCGGTTTGCACGGGCCCACCTCTCCAGCCTGTCCAGGTCCCTCTGGATGGCATCCCTTCCCTCCAGCATGTCAACCACACCACACAGCTTGGTGTCGTCGGCAAACTTGCTGAGGGTGCACTCGATCCCACCGTCCTTGTCGCTGACAAAGATGTTAAACAGTGCCGGTCCCAGTACCAACCCCTGAGGAACACCACTCGTAACCGTTGTCCACTTGGACATTGAGCCGTTAACCACAACTCTTTGAGTGCAACCATCCAGCCAATTCCTTATCCACCGAGTGCTCCATCCATCGAATCCATGTCTCTCCAGTTTAGAGACAAGGATGTCGTGCGGAACAGCGTCAAATGCCTTGCACAAGTCCAGGTAGATGATGTCAGTTGCCCTTCCCTTATTCACCAATGCTGTAACCCCATCATAGAAGGCCACCAAATTTATCTGTAGTGATCATTTGCTATTTGCAATGGGACCAAATTAAAAAAAAAGATAAATAATCCTATTTTTTAAATATTAGATTTCCAAATGAACATAAGCTTAATATATAACTGGATTGGATTCACTCTACTGAAATAGGACAGGCTTGACCAGAATAGTCCCCAGGAAATGTTTTAAAGCTCCAGTAGTTTTAATAATAGTCTGTACTAAATTTACGCAGTTCTTTATAATAAAGATGCCTATTGTCTCATGCTTTTAAATTCTGAAATGCATTCTTTTCTTTGCTATTTCCAATTGCTTCACCGCTGCCTATTTAGTTTGTTCCCTCCACAGTCTCTCTGCAGTTGCTGACAGCACTGGGTATTTGGGTATTGCACATCTGTACTGTGCCGTATCTCCCTCCGGCACTGGGGAGGAAATCTTAATCCCTATTTCCTGCTGTAATTTCTCCTCCTAAAGAGGCAGATGAGTAACAAAGGAGCTGCAGTTCTCATAAAACTTCCTGAATATTAAAATGGTTTAATTTTCTACTAGGGAAAGCCTTGCTTTCTACTGCACTTTGATCCTTTGTGTAAGTTACTAAATTGAGCATCTGAATATATGAAAAAACCACTAGCTCCTTCAAAACAGTGAAGAGAAAGGATAGAACATTTTATTATGCTTTTATTTGATTATCTATTTCTTCTTTGTCTTTTATTTAGAATCCATGTAATGGTCAACAGTGTCAAGCTAAGAAAACATTTTTTCCTTCTCTGTCCCCAGAGCAAGCGTCTACATGAATATTAGCACTGAGATATGTTTTATACGAAGTGATTCCTGTTCTAGTCAATTCTGTACGACCCAGATGAAGAATTATCTCTACCTCACAAAGCCCCACGCACACATAGCAAGGAGATTCTGATCTGTACAAACTAAACCAGGGAGGGAGAGGAGCACTGCAATGAAGGATGTGTACAAATGGCCACGTGAAGCCTGATCAGAGAACCGTGTGTCTAACAGGAGATACAGTAAGGGAGCCTGAGGGAAAGAATACAAGAAATGGGGCGAATGTAGAGTGATCCTTTAGCCAGCCTGCTTTCCCAGCTTCTGACAGCTGAGAATTTATGGACTACTTGAGTAAGTAGTTTCCTCAGGAGCACCTTGCTTATTAACCATTCACACACCTACTCTTAAATAATCGGTCTGATTCTTTTTTTGACTTCCAGACACATCCATCAGAAATTAGTTTCATGCTTTAATTGCAGTGTATGAAAAAATATTTCTTGTTGGTTTTAAACATCCTGTCTAATACTTTATTTGGGTAGCATTTGATCTTGTGCTATGAGAAACAGTGAGTTGTTCCCTGTTCACCTACTCCCCTACATTCACCACTGTGTAGACATCTATCCTACTTCCATTGGCATTGTCACCTTTTTCCAATCGGAAGAGCCCTAACCTCTTTCGTTTCACCTCAGATGGCTGCACTGCATACTTCTTGAACTTCTCACCTCTTTCTCAACCTTTCCAGGTCCGCTATATCTCTGTTCTGGCACTGGCATCAGGACTGCATGCAAAGTCAAGGCAGGGGTGCACAGCTGTTTGCACAGAACAGCCACAGCAGTGGCAACCGCAGTGGGTGCTGCTCAACTCCCTCCTTAGGAAAAAGAGGAATTCTTACAAGGAAAATCAGCCTGAAGTCATTGAGCGTCACCCTTTTTCCCAACCAAAGCAATCATTCTCTGCCAACATAACAACAGTATTACCAGAGAAAATTTGAATTTTGGGGAAAATTAATTGTGGTTCTTTTTTAGATTATCTGATAAAAGTTTGTGTTTTGAAGTTAGGGATGGTATTTCAGAATAAGGGCGAGAGAAAATACTTAGGTGTCCACGTCTCACAGTTTAGACACAAAGACCATGTGATTTACTGTCAAGAAGTTCATTTATTTAAACTTGTTTGAACTTTCAATACACTTTTCATACAGAAAGGCATCGATAGCTGTGTTAAAGAAGAAAAATAGACCCACAAAACTAATTGTAACCAGACCATCTTTTCTGTAGGACTAGCAAAGGACTCGGGTTCCAGCAAACCAAACACTACAGACAAGATGGCTGAAAAATGAGGCAGGAATAAAATTATCTGCTGGACTTATGTTAGGACCTGTAAAACATTATTCAATGTTTATTTAGAAAACAGAAGTTAGAACAGGCAACTTCTTCTGTTTTATACTCTGGCATAAGTGATGAGAAGAGTCCAATTCCAGCAGCTTAGGGGTTTGGGCTAGGACATTTTATATGTAGTTTGTTTGGGGTTTTTGGGGGTTTGTTTTCCCAAGGGTAATAAATATTACGTGGCAAGATTTTGTTTAATAGCAATGAGGACTAAGGAAGACCCCACCTTCTCAGTTTCATATCCTTTTTTCCCCCCAGTTATGCCTTTTTAATTTTCCACTTGAAATGTATTTTCTTATCACACTCTGCCACCTCCAGCAATATCTTTAAGCTTTTACTCATTTTAAAGACAGGAATCCACACTTTTTGATGTTAATACGGAGCCTCAGGAGCTCATCCACACAGCTACCGTTCCTTTTCACTTGCTCCCAGAGACTGATAGGCAACCCGGAATGAAACTCATTTCCTTCCTTACCCTACGGCTGAGGAGAGGTGGCAGGTTCCAAACCAAAGGCAGAGTTTGCCTTTGTAGTGGCAAGAAGAAATTTGCTATGCCTGTGTCATTCTACAATGAGACATTTATTTATGGACATGTACTTCATTCGGACTTTTTAATGATGGGAGAAACAGGGATAGGGACTAGACCTGGTTAAACTTGTATTGATTTAACATTCCTCCTTTCTCTTTGTTGCTTTCTCTAAGGTTGCAATAGGCAATTCTCAAGACAAACTACTTGCTCTGGGCACAGGTTTCCAGTAAACAGTTAAGGTTACACTTTAACAGTCTACCTATAAAATGGTCCTATTAAGAAAGACCTTCCCAAAAACTGAGGGACTGTGAAGTAGCAAACTTGCCTAGTACAAGCACACAGCCTTCGAATATTCAATTGTACCGTCTCCATCTACTGGCCAGAAGAAACTTTAGCTGGAGCACAGAAGTGATGAAATACCACCACTGCATCTACACATGTCAAGCTCACTGTTGATAAGGCCCCATTTTAGCAATTTTGGGGGGTTTGGTGGTCTTGGGCTTTAGGTTTTTTGGGGAGGGTGTTTTGGTTTTTGCGTTGGTGTGGGTTTTTTTGGTGTCTGTCCCCCCTCCCTGTTTCCCTGGTATACCAACTCCTGAACAGACAAAACTCTGGAGTAAAAATGTCTCTTTGTATTTTATTCTCAGATATTTAGAAAAGGTGATGTTGCACAATTTTACTTCAAGTAATCCAGGCAAGGTTAACTTCCCCAATTCAAGATACTGTGTTACGATCATATTTGTTGCAGGTCTGAATCCAATATGTGAGTTTTGTTCCGAGCTTTTTTGGTTGGAAAATTAGCATTAGTTTTTAAGATAATATATGAACTGAATATTAAAGTTTTTAATTAATTTACATCAAATCCTATCACCTCAAGATAGGACCATGCAGTTACTAAAGAACAACGTTTTGTTAACAGCACGTTACATGAAAAAACATACTTCAGATATATTTAAAATATAACTTTCTGTTGCTACTTAGGAAAAAAATAGTCACGCATTTAATGAGGCAATAGTAAGTTGAAGAAATATCCTCTTTCTTTTATTCCTCCTTCCCCACCCTCAAAAGACACTGGCCATCCCAAGCAAGCAGCAGTAATGGTGTTGGCAAAACGAGAGACAAGTAACGACCTTCTGAGCAAACCTGACTGAAGTTAAACTCGCAGTTCCCATCAGTCACTGCTAACTTGGGAATACTTCGCTATTTACCCCTGGGTCACAGTGCCCTGGGGAGCGTCTGCCAACACACATCGTTCCCGCCTTTCTGGAAGAAAATTCCAAAATTCCATTTCAGCAACTGGTATTGCTCATCTGGTGCCTCAGGAAAGCTTTGAACCTCCTCTGCGAGGAGGAACACACAACGCCACGTTCTCCAAAAATCCTTTAAGGCAGTCACTGCTTATTCTTGATCTTTCAGTATCTATTGCCAAATAAGTGAAACTGCAGTACAAATACTTGTGTGCATCTTGTTGCTACATTAAAGTTATTCTTAAGCCAAGAGTGATACCAGTACTAAATTCAAACAACATTTTGATTTCATGGTTTAGCAGCCACAAAAATTCCCTGCAGCCAAAGCAAGGTCATGGGCAGCCTCGGGAGTGAGAAAGCAAAATCATAAAAATCAAAACTCACTTGAACATTCAAGGTCCTACCTTACCTTCTTGAGAACACATGGAGAAAACTACATCACTGGTCTGAACCAGAATGACAGGAAAAGATCTCACAGAGATTGTAGAAACAAACCAGAGCAGAAATTGGTTTTGAGACGAGGAATGGCAAAGAGGTGAATTTCACTCTAACTCCAGCCTTGCAAGAACGCTCAGAGATCATCATCCCAGGCTGCCACTCCCGGGCTGGTTTTCTGAATAGACGCAGAATAGCCGAGAGGCTTATTTGGTTTCTTCTCTATCAGGTAATTAGAAAGATCAGAGTTAATTCTATAAGCAAAATCTGTGAACATGTAACAAATATAAAGACCAAACATTTGAGCCTTGTGGGCCGTGAAGGAACAAGGCACTGCCTTTGAAAAGCACATACTGTGATACAGAAAAGTTCTAAACCTCAAGAGACAAACCCTAGATTTCTACTAGAATAGCCATACTGTTACTGAGCTTAGCATTTTGTATTCAGAGATTCAGAACACGCAGCTTTCTCACATCCTGAGATGGATCTCCATTCGTCATATCTCTCTTGAGTCAAAAAAGATGCTGTAGAAACCTTTTCCTGAACTGAAAGCAAACCAAACTTACGGCTTCTAGAGCTATAGTAGTGGGTAATGCCTCCTGAATGAGGCTCCTGTTAAAAAGGAAAGTTCATTCAGTAGTGGCAGAGAGGCACAAACTCAGTGTTACACCTGTTAATTGTTAGCATGCTAATAGTATATTAGTCTAAGGCTAACATAAATCAGAAAGAAATCCAACTAACTTGATGGCAAAAGGAGATATCAATGGAGGTAGCTTACGCCCTCTGGAAATAAAAGCATCTTCTGAATCGCACCTTTGAATGGGGATTAAATAGCTGGTAATTTACCTGTCAGTGTGAAACACCTCAAGAGTTAGTGCAATCTCCTTCAGAGCTGACATGAGGAGGCAGCAGGGGGCTGTCTGAGAATGGATTTTTTTATTAATTGGTTGTTTCTCAGAGTAGGAAAAAAATAGATTCCAGGAAATCAAAGCGTTTCCAAGTAGCTGCATTATAGTACAACTACTGAGGCTATTCAGGGAGCCATTGAACTGCCAATAACAACCCCATCCCAAGGGCCACCCGAGCTACTAACAACTTTTCATCTACCAGCACCAACTCAGACAGTAGTCTCCTTTGGTCTCAAACTTTGTTACAGACATCCAGTATCAGGTATGATGAATCCCATGACTTTTATCCAATATTGGGCCCATACCTCTGAAGTCTTAACAGATGTTAAGCTGTCCTGAGAGATGTTCTTTCCTGACGCAATGCAAACATCTTTGTGATCATCAAAAAAGGGAAAGGACCTCTAGTAAACAGAAGCTTAGATCCTGTTCACTGCTTCTCAGAACACAACAGATGCATTGCTTAGAATTTAAGAGAGCATCAAGCCCCATACAAGTAAGTACAATTGGCTAATTAGCAAAGTAAGAGTGGACTAAATGGTTAAATAGCAACGGCTAAGGCTGCTCCCCAAAGGTGCACAGTAAAATACTTAAAAGTTGAAAAAGTATGGAGTGGCAAATACTTGATTTTTGTATTATGTTTAACACCACTCTCTTGTATTTGGAAGACTCGGTGTGTGTGTGCACTCCTATAGGTACCACTAAGGCAAAAATAAAGCTCCAGTTCAAGAGCCCAGGCAGCTGCCTACCCAGTACATACATGCACACACAGAGTCGTTAGAAAATTCACCTTCCTTAATTCTTTATTTCATAAAAAACTCCAGTTGCGCAACATGTCTTACTCACACGCATGTACTCCATACATGAGGCTGAAAGATCTAGTTGTGGAGAGAACAACAGACAACATTTGGCATAACAAGTGCTCTGCGCTGGGGAACACCCGCCCTTGCACTCAGCATTACTTTGACGTCTCTGCAGAGAAAAAGCAATGACAGAACACCGCGGCAGTACACAAACCCCATGTTGAGAACATGAAGTCTACACGTCACTTTTCTTACACAGATTTTGCACAGGATTCTCAGGGAGATGATGTAGACAAATCCAGGTAAAGGAGACTAGGCATTTATCTGCATGAATGTTTCATCACCAGCCTAGAGCTGCAAACAAAAAGTGAGTAGTTTCACTTTCAGAAGGATAAGAACAGATGAGAGTTTAGACGGGAACTCACCCAAGCTTCAGATGAGCTGCTTTAGAAAGCAATGCTCATGAACGCTAGTTACTATCCTATGCTTAAATAAGCTAATGAAACTACAATACTGGAACAGCATCCAAAGCACAGGGAGTTTTCCAGTTGTTTTTTCTTGTTACCGAGGTCAACTTTGTACACTTTTGCTTGCTTGTCTAGGGTGGGTTTGGTACCTCTTTGTTCTGCCAAAGCGGAGCACTGTGATTGTTTGCAGTGCTCTTCATGCTACAGTAGGTACGTATCTTACCAAACACAATGGCCGAGCATTTTGATAAAACATAATTGGAGTTATACTCAGGAAAAGTGGTAGACATAAAACTACAACCCTTCCCATATCACAGTACCACAGATTCCTTCAACTCCTTCCTAAGGATGACTTTTTATTTTTTTGATAGTTGCAGATAAAGCTACTGCTCTACTATATTTTGCTTGGGCAACAACAGTACTTCAGTGCTTGTGGAAGATCAAGAATGGCTGACTGCTTAAAAATTCTGTACTCTAAGTATCAAGTAAGGAACCTGAAAAGCTAAAATTAGTGATTCAGACAGCTTTTCAAAAGGTGGAAAGGGAGTGTACAGTTTTTAAAGCTTGCATGAGTTGAGAAAATGCTACAGAAGCTTTTGGATTAACCCTGAGAAGTTCAGTGGGGACAGGCAAGAGGAGACCTCCAGGTACGGCCTGGAACTGACCTACCTTCAAGCTGGCACACTGACTCACTCAGTGCCCTTTTTTTAATAAAATGATTGTTAACAAGGTAGAAGCAACTGCACCAAGTTGCTGCATGCTGGCTCTGGCACACAGAGCAACCCCATCTCCTGGTTCTATTTGTTCTCATTTACTTTGACTGAAAGGAAGAAAAGGAGATTAAAGTTGGTCCGTTAGGAGAGCAACTTGAATGCTGCTCTCTTACATTATAGAGAGCCAAAGTTGATGCTTTTCAGGGAAATGCCAAACAAGCTACTATTTTCTCCACATAGCGGTAGTCCAAAGAAGGGAAAAGGGAAAAAAATTCTAAGCCTGAAGCTTTGAGGAAAAAGTACAAAAAGCAAGCTGCAGGGAAAAACTTAAATGTTTTAAACTGAGGAAAAATTAAGAATACTTAAAAACAAAACAAAACACCACTAACAACAAAGATGAAAGGTATGATATCGCCCAGGTTCTGTAGTCAGGATTCGTGCTTGAGATAACTGACCTGACTTACCACTACTCTCACAGTACTGGTACCTAATCCTTGACAGTTCATTTTCCAGATGTATA
The DNA here is from genome assembly GCF_028858705.1 of Grus americana. Taxonomy (NCBI): domain Eukaryota; kingdom Metazoa; phylum Chordata; class Aves; order Gruiformes; family Gruidae; genus Grus; species Grus americana. Next base: position 161,170,720 of record NC_072852.1, read on the forward strand.
AATGCTTGAATTTCTGCAAATACAAGATCAACAGTATTTAACACAGTGGAAACTGGAGCAGTAGATACTTTGTTACACCGCTGCAGCTCCCGCTAAACAAACTACAGTGTCAACCCATATGCTTAAGGCATTTTGTGTCACAAATGTCTGGATAATAATGGTCCTAGGCAGTTGTTGCTACACATCATTCTGTGTTGGTTTTTTTCTGAAACACTTAAAAGGCAAAACTAAGTTTATTCTTTAGTAAAAGAGGAATTTATTACATGTAAAGTTCTACCTTTTCTTGTTATAAAGAAAACTTACACCCTCTTTGAAAAGATTTGTATGTTTTAAGAGACTACTGATATTGATTTGAACACTTCAGTAGACAATTGAAGTTTTTAAACATCAATGCATATACTAACATCTTCAAAGTAACCGAATGCAAAAGCTTCACTCACCTCTGTTAGAAACCAGATACTCTATGCCTATGTTTGCTGGTAAATGATGTATTGCTCTGGCAGTACCAAAAAGACCTGAAAAGTTTTTTTGATTCCTTCAGGTCAGGCTATTAACTGGTTGTTTTAAACAAAAGACATGCTGCTACAACAGTATCGCTGGCTGCCACGTCACATTGCACATTCGCAGCTGGAACAGCACTACATTTTATAAGTTATGAAATGCAATTGCATCTGAACATGGAAAACATTTTTAAGTTAAGATACGCTAAGTTTACCGTCATAAAAGGAATGCCGTTGAGTTTCCATTCTGCACACTCAGGTGAAAAATTTGTTAAAAAGTCAAGAAACAAAAATGCATAAAATCTGTAATAGGCAACAATATACAAAGTTTCAAATATAAAATCATGACCTGTATAGTTTGTCACTTGCATCTTTTCACAAGAGGAAATGAAAAGAACCACACATCACTGAACTTCTACACAAGCTTCTTGTGTTTCAATGTCATTTATTGAGGAGTGAATGAGATACTGTCAGACATGCCAAAGAGACTTCACATTCAAGGGCTGGAAGCTGAACAGCTTTCCTCATTGAGTCACTGTACAAGTTGGTTTTGGGAATCGGAAAGTGCGATCAATGAGGTCTTCATGCTCGATGTTTGTCTTCAGTTTTTCATCTTTTGATCTACTAATTTGTTGGGCAGAAGGACACTTTCTACCCTACAAAGACTCACACTCCAATTAATACAATTAACACTAGATGTAGAGAAACGTTTATCTGTTATAACGTACATCTACTGCTGAATACAAGGTCTTAAAGCTGTTTCTTAATTCATTATGTCTAATGAGAAAATTCAACTTGTTTCCCTTTCACCATCGTATGGATGGCTTATACCGTTAGAAAAATACTCTTCAGTGCTATTGTAGGGTTTACAGGAAACTTCTTCCGTGTTGTGGGACAGAAACCGATTTAAACACCGTTCTGAAAGAATGCTTCTTCCTGCTGCCACTGCCTGTAGGTTGCAGAAGAATGGCCTACACGCACTACAGTTCTGGTTTTACTCAAAAAAGAAACAAAAGAAACCTAAACAATAGGGTAAACGTTTATTTGGAGTTAGTTTTCTTGCAGATGATAATTAAGGCCCTTCAAGCAGAGTTCAGGAGCTCCTGTATGGCTGCCTGTTGATCTGCATTGAGCTGTGATATGCATTCTGTCCACAGTCCTCCAGATGTCTAGAAAACAAATGAAAAGTTGTCTTTATGCAGTTTGACAAGCTTCTAAGGCACACGCTAAACTTCCATAGGTTAAGAAAGCTCAACATTCACCAGGCTTATTCCTGTGATACATATGCCAAAGAGAACAGACTGAAACTTTCAGTTATACGCAGTCCTATGTAGGTTCAACTACAGATGTTCTAAAATGCTCAACGGAGGCAAGCTCTGGTTAAACAGCACCAGTGTAATTGATTTGAAACTCCTGGGAACTCCCTATAACTAAGTGGGTCAAGTGACAATCGACTCTCTCAAGTTAATCACAGCCTAACCACGTGCTCCGTTTTGCTCTGAAGTTAAAAGATCAATGTTCAGGCAAAACTGAACCATGCCTAAATGCTAGAGTCTCTTTTGGGCACTGAAGCACCACTAACGCCTCCAGAGGAGGGGAGCACTGTGATTTCAGCATGACATGCTACACTACATGGGTACATGGAAAATTCTGCTGCTTACGCATGGCACTACTCTTTAGTGAAAGGAAAGGTAAATTACCTCCCAGAGAGAAGAGAATATACACAGCATCTGAGTAAACACAAACCCACACTTTCCTTCCCCTCAGTATATGTCACCTGTGTTACCACAGCCCTCGGCTGAGACTAGCTTTTAAAGTCACCATCAGTAGGGACTGGTTCTAATGGCACCAGAAAATGTTGAAAATTAAAAAAGGTTGGGAGTATTTATTCACTTATCAATAGAGGCTGGAAGCAACTGGAACCCTGCTTTCTTTAGGAGGACATTGACAGGAAAAAAAAAATTGCAGGTGACTGGCTGTAGGTCTTTAGATTGAGTATACTGATATCACAAAAAACAAAGTAAATTAAAAATAATTGTTTTCATTTGTATTTGGTATTCCACTCTATTACTATGCCCTTTTTTCTCACACTCTTAAAAAAACCCAACCCAAATAAAAATGGATTCACAGAATTTGAAAGAATTTGAAAACAAAGTCCTCCAGTTGAGGTTGGATTTTTTTTTTTAGTTTAAATAATATTAGGCATTTTAGACTCTCAATGTACTTTGCAGAATTAGATGTGCTCTTCTAGCAGTTCTGACACAGATTTAAATTGATACTCTACACTGAAACAGTGCTGGCCTGAGAATACCAAAGCATGAAGAAAAAAGTTGATGTTTAATTCCAACTATGACCATAATGTTACTCATGTCAGATGCTGGCAGTGGAACAGCTTACTGACATCATTAAATAAAAAAAGTCTTTCTCCTGGAAACTGGGAAGCAGCAGCAGGCAGACTGTTAGCAACTACATAGCCTTTGAAGTTCCTACCAAGGTATGAAACATTTACAGTGCTTTACTAGAGTCAAAGTATTATGCGTGAAGAGAGACAGAATTGGTAACAATTGGTAACAGTAAGCTCAAACTACATTTTTAAAAAGATTTTTTTCCCCACAGTCTGAAGATAAATCATTTAACCAATGCAAAAGTCTTTCCATCTTAATGTTCCTATCATTCCAACTTTGCTAGACACAACTCATCTATACATGTATGTGCCATTGTATTGTTAAAAACTATAATCAATTAACCTTGAGCATTTAAGGTACACTGAACAAATGTGTTAGCATACCTTAATATAATGTTCCACACCTAGACTTTAAGTATTAACAGCAAGGATTCCTATCTCTCAGCCAGAAAATAGAGCAGCCACTTATATCACTTTCACTTTGAAACTTTGCTTGTTTTCATTCTTTTTATGCCTTCAGAGTTTTAACAAGTAATTTTCTACCAGACATAACGGATCTCACAGGCTGATACACTCATGCAAGCGAATCCTTTACAAAATCAAGTATTCCTAAAATTCTTGGACCTGAGTTTTGCCAAAGCATGCCAGGTAGAATGGACAATAATGAGCAGCTACTGCTCCAAATCCTCTACACATTTCTATAAGCTCTGTGCTTGCCAGGCACACTACTTTCTATCATCAGGTGCTGCGGCTGTCAAGTACGTCCACTTGATAACATTTGGCCCCGGACCAGATCTGCCCTATGAGCACCATCACCTACAACACTGTAGAGAGGTGCAGCTTAAATACTTGGGCATCCTCATCACCCGGCACCGTAAGTACTCATTATGGCATAAAGGAAGCGAACATTTGCACTGGATTAAAGAGGGCAGCTGTAAATTACTTTTGGCTTGCACTCATTCTCTAGCAAAGATCCCAAGCCTCTGCAGTATTAGTAAGTCACCATAGGGTGCTGGGGACCCTTACAAATCCTGCAGTACAGTTTACTGATACAAAGATAGGTAGATTTCTCTCCAGATTTTAATTTCTGGCTCAGAAAAAAACCCAAACAAACCCACAAACACCTAATACTGGCTAGCATGTTAAGCCTCTAGCTGCATATAATTTTTTTTTAATTAATAAGCTTCTGAAGTTTATCAAGAGACAGACTTTATTCAAGTGCAAGCATTACGAAGTTTTATCATTAATGGTTCAAGGAATATCCAAGGATCTCCAAGATCACTGGTTGAAGCATTATGCTCTAAGGAGACAAGCCTCTCAAAACTGGTTTAACAGTTTGGTTACTTCTGAAAGTAGATTCTAAATGTTCCCTTTATATCTAAGCAAGCATTTATTTACCTGCACTTGGCGAACAACATTAGCCAACCGCTTGGTACATGGATCTTCGTGTTTAATAGCTTCATGAATTTCACCATCCGCAATTATACCAAATATTCTGGGAAGGTTGGAGTTGTTGGGACCGAGGACAACTGGGTTGTTGCTGTTACAATCAAAATACATATTACAAATAAATTCACGTTTAAGTAAAAAAAATTAATGCAAGCATTTTACATGTAAGTTGAGTGATTTTGAAATACCTTATTCTAAAGCTGCTTATTTACATCTAAGTTTCACTCAGCTGAATAAGTATGCATAGCTTTGTTGCCTGCAGACAGAATGTTCCCTCTCCTGTTAATATTTAAGCAGCTGATTCTTTAATCAGCCTACACTATCAGGAAGAAGTTCTGAACTTTACAGAACGGCTAAATTCCATGCAGATGGAACTGTAAATAGTGTGACAGAAATACCCAGCCTAGAAAGGCTCATTCCTCTCTCTCTCTCTCAGCGCTGCAAGGGGGAGGAGGTTGTGTTATTGGCGTCAGGAGCGCCAGTGACTTCAGCTCTCGGCAGCACTCTCACTGACACAGCAACTAAGCAGTTCTGCTCCCTCTTTCCCAGCCAAGTGTTGGAGTAGAGGAGTACTAGCAACCAGGGATCTGGGTGGAAAACGCGATCTACTTCCAGCCCTGCCACTCACCACTGCTGGAACGCAGAGGCTGCAAGTGTAGGACTGACAGAGCTCCAGAGAAGCACATAGCAAGGCTGAGCCACCTGCATGGAGCTGGGTACAAAAGCATGCCAGTACTGCAACTCCTGATTTCTATACACGTGTGTGTATGCATACATGTCAGTATTATCACGGGGTCTCTACACAACTGTATTATTATCAGTCTTGGGACCTCGGTTGCCACCACCCATTTTGAGACCTTGCCTTAATAAAGCACTAAGAGATACAAGGTTTTCACATAGTAGAAAAGACCGTAAGAAATCTAAGTTATTTCCTCTCTATTTTTCTACAAAGATACAATACAGTGTCAGCAATAACATGGCTACTACATAATTTTTCAGAAGCTGACATTCTTTCACTCAGTTATGAAGCGCAACTTGCACCCACGCTAGAAGAATTGTCTTTTTTTTTCCTCCATTGACCTATGGGAAGGAACACAAATCTAAAGAACAAGCTGTGGGACAAGATGCTTTCAATAATAACAGAATTATTATTACAAACTTATTAAGGGAGATAGCACTGTACCATGAATTTATCTGTATTACTTCTCTCCCTCACACTTCGTTTTGTTGATACTCAAGCTTGTGGAAAGCAAAAAGGTGCAAAGCTACTTTAAAAGGTTATGAAAACAAGGCTGCAAGGGCATGCATGCTGCTTTTAAGTAAAAAGACCTAATCAGTTATTAATGCTGATATGTAAGCAGAGTATCAAAAATTTTCCTGAAATTTTCTGTAGAAGTTCCCAGCTAATCCCAGTTTCCCATCACATACATATAAAGCAGCCAGGATTTTTTTCAAGCCATACAGACATTAGTTAGGATGAGAACACTGACTGTTTAAAAAACCCCAGCAAAAACATCATGGCAGGCTCAGTTCTGACAATCCAAATTATCTTCTCTAAAGCATATGCAGATTAACCTGGCAGTTTCTCCATTTTGGAAAATGAATGCAAGGAAAGAACCTGCAAACAGGCTTACTTCCTGCATTGACATCAAGACTTTGCCTTACCTCTCAATTAAGTCACACAGATAATTGAAAGTATGAACAGCTTCTTCTTTATCTTCATGAAGCGGAAGCCATGATAACCAATGTGGCAGGACTTCTTCAACATTTACACAGTCGGGCTTGAACTTCATTATCTTTCCTACAGCTGAAATGCAGTTCTCTGTTGCATTGACATTCTCTTTGGTTTTGGCATCTGGTGACTGAATGACTCTCACCAGCAATGGAAGGGCCTCTAATTGTTAAACAACACAAGAATTAAGTTTAACGCACAATCAAATTTTATTTTATTAACATCACAAATTCTACATAGGACTACTGCATGTATTAAAAATGGGATTGTTTTGTGGCCCAGGCACCAAAATCCAGTCATCCTAATGTCCCACTACTTCCAGGTTCTTCCCTGCTCAACAATCATCATCTGAAAACCATACAGATAAAGCTATGCAAGGAAACACAAGAAAACAGCTACCGCAAAAGTTTGGATTTGCTTTCTAAGTTTATAAAATTATTCCTGTGTCTGTCAATTGGAGTTATGCAATCTACAATATGCAAGACATTGTAATTTATAGTAAATATGTAGATAACAAGCATTATCTTTTTGATCTAACAGGTTCTATAAACAGGGAATGCTGAAAAGCACCGATACAGGTGACATTCACATTAATTTGGACTGTAGTGCATGTCTACAGTGTATGCCTGCTGGACATCTATTGCTTGTGCGCACATATATATAAATATATATGTGCGTACACATACACACCTCCCACCACTAAAAAGGTGCACTCTGAGAAGCTCATAGGAGTAATCTCATCTGGTGAAGCCACTTGGCATGGCTTAGGTCATAAAAATCAAAAATGCCAATTTTCTTGTTAGGTTAAGAGCAATTATATTTTTTTAAATAGTCATGTGGGTAACCACATCCACACTTCTAGATGAACATTAATGTCACATTTTTAGTTAGTAGCATCCATGCAGACTTCAGAGCAATCCACATGCAGGCAGGAACAATTGTCCTTGTGTTCTGCTAAAAATAAAACGCTAAAGCTGTGAAATTATCAGCACAGAAAACAGGTTGTGGAATTGTGCAGAAAGCACACTTCAAAATAACTCCAATTGCTGAGGAAGAGTGAGATCTCACATTACTTCATTTTGATAAGTATCAGCTTTGCAGTTAAGGAATACACAGTGACACTTGCTATATTAACTTCACTGAGTTAGATTTTTTAAGAATTTAGCAGCTATGGAAAAATATGATTAACCCTAAGCTAGATGAGGATACTTTTATGAGGCTGATAAACGTTGGTGGTCAGACCCACTAGTCTGTGTACTGAATGCAGGATAATGACGCTGGACTTCTCTGCAAAGCAGAATTTGTTTCATAGAAGTCTACAGTGTCCGGGCAAACTGAGTCTGTATTTTATACCTCAGGTTTTTCTGCCAGCTGAAGCTAAATCTCATCTGTGTCTCCTCATAGCCCTTAATGCTAACAGATGACTCTGTAGGTATGTGTGTCCCTGCAGCCGTAAGATTAGGAGGGCATCAAAATGAATCAGCATAGTCTCCTCCCTACAGCTTAGCAGACAAGTTGTCTTCTGGTCTAGAAAACAGATCTATTCTCATAGACATGTTGTGGTAGATAATCCCTAAAAAACCCTTTTAACTATAAAAGGCCATCTTCTATAATAATAGGGTTTTTTCCCAAGGACTGACTGCTCTGACATCTCGTATTGCCAATAGTTGAGGCCACTGATACAACTTCGGAAGAAACACATGCAGTTGATTAATACAATATTCACCGAGAATAGCTGCTTATATCCTTCCACCAACTTAAGAAATAGAAGCAAGGTTGACAGTCACATAAATTGTAAACTTGAAACCTCATTTAGAAAGTTACTGGATTTATTGTAGTTTTGCCTTCAATCTTATTTCTTTGCTCTTTACTAACTCTATTTTTAATTCTCTTTACTTCATCAGAACACAGCTCTTGTGCCATTTACTAGTTCTCCCTATATTCCTGTATTTTTTCAACTGACTGCCAAAAATGCTCATGTTAATACATCTGCTTTTTCTGAATAGTCTCGGGTCTTTACATACTGCCACAAACTTGCAATAGAACAATATGCCAGTGCTATATATTAATCAGTAAAGAAATTCAATTATAAATAAAAGCTCACAAACATTGTGTTTTCAGAGAAGATAGTAAAACCTATGGGGTAAAAAAGCATCTCATGTCATGGATTTACTTTGTTTCTAATCACAGCACATCATCTATTACAATAAATCACAAAGTTCTTTCATGTACACACAGAAGACTTTAAAATACATCCAGCTAAAGGAGAAGTCTGGGTTTAATCAAGGATTATTTGTCCAAATACAAAGAAAATGATCAAAGTTGTTACAAAGTTTAAGTGGGCCACGGTAAAGTCTAATGAATGAAAAAGAAAATTAAACTTCAATAGATACTAAAAACTCCCCAGACTCCAAAATCAGGACTGTCTTGACCTCAGCCTTTACTCCTCTAGTCTGAGGAGACCTACAAGACATAAAAACCTTATGGAAAAGTTCACCAAAACCAAGAACCTTTTAGGAAGTATTTTTCTAGACAATTTTAAATTTTAATGTTTCACTGCAAGGTTTCCGTCCCTGGTTTGTTTGGGTTTTTTGTTTGGTTGGTTGGGTTTTTTTTAAAGACATACACCTCATTTTGATTGTCACCATGTGACAGTTATATTTGCATTAACAGTGAAAATTATGTCTATTGATGTAGGTAAGACGTGTGTTAAAGCTCTAATTTATCCCTATCACATGATTTTCTTAAATCATTTAATTCACCTTTCATTTAAGATTCATGTGACATACATACTTGGAACAGCTGACTAAGTATTTTCTTTAAAAAGGAAAAAAACAACCACTCTGATAAAAGATGCTATTTAGTGTGCAAAATTAACGTTGACTGGTAAGATGGCCAGCAGACAATAATTTCTTTAAATTCAGGATGAATTTGAAGTTTTACGAGACGTTCAGAAAGAAAGCAAAGTGTTTCTGACAGGCATTATCATACCCATTTCATTTCTTAGTCACAGAAATCAGGCTCCTCCTTTTTATATTACAGGAAAGCAGAGTGCCACAGTAGTTGTATTCTAGGCTACTCCTTGATAGAGGTCACTTGTATAATTTTTCCTGACACCTAAAGGGTTTTGCATTAATATGTAACCACATTAGTCTTAATAAAAAGCAACTATGAGACAGGTGTGTACCAGAAAGCTATTTTTTATGAAATGAACATTTGCATGTCACATCATATTTTTTTTAAAATCAAGTTTGCTAAGCAGCAAGTGCTGCCACAGAAATGCTACTAAGCAGAACACCACTAAAAGCCCAAGGAATTTGGGTACTTCACTCATCATCATCCGTCTGCCACACAGGTTATACTGGCAATCTGTTTCACTGCCAAAGGGAAAAGGCCTCATTAACCAAAAGGCAAGCAATTTTTAATACCTCCCCTCCAAATTACACATTCAAATGGTTTTATCAGATGCACGTACGTACCTGTGCAAAAAGGACGATAGCTGTCCCCACCAAATTGTGCCATAACTCCAACGCCGTAGGCGGCTGCTTGCCTGACCTCTGGGCTGTTGTCACATACCGACTGTAGCATTGGCCTCAGGAAGTACTCGGCGTACTTGAACGAGGAAGGGCTGCAGTGCTCTACAATATCGTCAAAAATGCAGAGCCCCCACTGCCTGTCTGGCCATGGCCTATGTGGACACTGCATCAAAACCAGGTAATGTTTAAGCCACCTTAAATTTGGTAATTGTTTTACAGTCAATGATTATATCAACAGCACAATCATAGCAACAGTGGTCTAGTAGTTTTGTTAAAATCTGCCTGGATCAAATTTAATCCTACAAACCCATGATTTTCTGTAGTGATACTTGCAGCAATACCATAAACAAAACAGAATCCAGGTGAATACCTGAGCTAATTAAAAGAATAATGATTTTAGGCTAAATCCTTTACCTCTATTTCACACTCCATTACCTATTTCAGTCTCAATTTTCCCCACTTGTCTGCAACACTTTTTTGGCCCTCCTCTTAAAATCCGTTTTAGAGAGTGTCAGACACTCACGGGCAAATTAAACTTCTCAAAATAGTTTGTGTCAATGATCCCGGGTCTTGCAACACAGAAATTAGAAGTAGCACAGCAGTGCAACTGTTCAAAAAACATAGGGTAACAACTTCATACTTGATCCGGAATAAACCTTCAACTCTATTTTGTAAAACAATAATTACTACATTCTATTTGCTAAGTTGTCTAAGGTCTATTAACACATCACAAAAAAAAAAAAATCAAAGTCAAATTAAAAGAAAGCAAAGTACTTACAATTAGGTTGACAATTAGTGGAAGTAGCCTTTCAAACCACGGCAGTACCTTCTCCTTGTAACTGCTGAATATTGAGTGCAAAATGTCCGATACTTTAGTCAAAATATAAACGTCACTGTCATCCTGATAGGAAGAGGATACAATTCACATGAAGACAAATGATCTTTAAAATACTGGAAGTCACATGAAATGCTAAGGTCTCTAAAGTAACGGAATAAAGTAGTTTGATGATTTGGTTTAAAACAAATCTTTTAGAGTCCACTATTTTTCAACTCTTGGTCTAATCACAGAATCATGGAATGGTTTGGGTTGGAAGGGACCTCAAAGACCATCTAGTTCCAACCCCCCTGCCATGGGCAGGGACACCCTCCACTAGACCATGTTGCCCAAAGCCCCATCCAACCTGGCCTTGAACACTGCCAGGGAGGGGGCATCCACAGCTTCTCTGGGCAACCTGTTCCAATGCCTCACCACCCTCACAGGGAAGAACTTCTTCCTTATGTTCAATCTAAACCTACCCTTTTTTAGTTTAAAACTGTTGCCCCTTGTCCTGTCACTACAGGCTCTCTCCATCTTTCATGTAAGCCCTCATTATATACTCAAAGGCTACAATGAAGTCTCCCCGGAGCCTTCTCTTCTCCAGGCTGAACAACCCCAGCACTCTCAGCCGGTCCTCACAGGAGAGGTGCTCCAGCCCTCTGATCAGCTTCGTGGCCCTCCTCTGGACTCGCTCCAACAGCTCCATGTCTCTCCTGTACTGGGGTCCCCAGAGCTGGACGCAGTACTCCAGGTGGGGTCTCACCAGAGCGGAGTAGAGGGGCAGGATCACCTCCCTCGACCTGCTGGTCACACTTCTTTTGATGCAGCCCAGGACACAGTTGGCTTTCTGGGCTGCAAGCGCACACTGCTGGCTCATGTTGAGCTTATCCACCAACACCCCCAAGTCCTTCTCCTCAGGGCTGCTCTCAATCCATTCCTCACCCAGCCTATAGTCGTGCTTGGGATTGCGCCGACCCACGTGCAGGACCTTGCACTTGGCCCTGTTGAACTTCATGAGGTTCTCGCGGGCCCACCTCTCAAGCCTGTCAAGGTCCCTTCCCTCCAGTGGGTTGACCACACCACACAGCTTGGTGTCATCGGCAAACTTGCTGAGGGTGCACTCAATCCCACTGTCCATGTTGTTAATACAGATATTGAACAGTACTGGTCCTAGTACAGACGCCAGATGGACATCCCTTGCTACTGATCTCCATTTGGATGTTGAGCCACTGAATGCAACTCTTTGGACACGGCCATCCAGCCAATTCCTTATCCAACAAATAGTCCACCCATCAAAGCCATAACTCTTCGATTTAGTGACAAGGATGTTGGGTGGGACAGTGTCAAAGGCCTTACAGAAGTCAAGATAGATGACATCAATCACTCTTCCTAATCCACCAATGCAGTCACTCCATCACAGAAGCCACCATGTTAGTTGGGTATGATTTGCCCTCTGTGAAGCCATGTCAGCTTGCCGTGACATAGCTTCCAGGCAGAGCTTCCATGGTCTTACCAGGCACAGAGTGAGACTGACTGGTTGGTAGTTCCCAGGGTCCTCCTTTTTACTCTTCTTAAAAATGTATGTCGATTGCTAGTACTCAGTTGCCTAGGACTTGAAGGTTTGTTTCAGGTACAGAAAAAATTTAATCAAGACAAACACTGTCTTGTGCAAATTTACTGCTTCAACAGATTTCCTTTACAGAAGACAGAAGGCCTTTTTCCTCTTCTGTACCTTACAGATACTTTAACAAGCTTTTATTGAAAAGTAAATGGATAACTGACTTTGTGACAGAAGACTGTGGCAAAAATATAAGGAATATTAATCCTCTCTTCTTATCACTTAACTCCATTTTTCACCAAGCTGGTGAAGTAAAGATCCTTGGCTCAGATTCAGCTATCAATTCATGTTATATCTGCAAGTGAGGATTGTTCCCTGGACACACTTGTGTTGGGAAAACCCTTTAACTTTGCTTTAAAGCAAATTCTCTTGTACTCAGTACGGTTCCTTTTATCAGTTCATACTTAACAGACAGGGAAAACAGAATACAGCTAGTTTCTGGTCCCTAGTGAGAAACTAATAAGTATTTCTCATGCAACAGGCAGCTTCCCACAACTGGATATTTAAGCCATTCCTGGTTAGTCAACTTCTGCATTGTCAACGCATCATTAAAGCGGTAACTCTGGACCATAGGCACAAATGAAAACAGAGGTAGAGAACTGCTGCAGCACACCACCATGTCCACCTGGCCTGGTATTGCCTGTTTACTAACAGCAGATGCTCAGAGGGAGAGCGTAACACTTGCTTAGTGTATGCCTTCTCCCTCTATCAAATCAGCAGTTAAGTTATTGCCTAAGCTAGGGCTGTATCTGGATATCTTACTGAAACTACTGTTTGAATATCTTTCATGACTTCTGTAACTATATTTCTGCTGCCTTGAGGTAAGAGCTACATAAACGTATTCTGGGACCAAAGGTGTCTATCCAAATGTTACTCATTACCATAAGTTAATTCTGTCCATATGGCAAGTGACATTCCGGTCCCACTCCTACTTTCAGCATAACGCAGACAAGACTTCCTTGCAGTCTTTAAAAAAATCAGCAACATCAAATATAAATTAAAGCATTTATAAAAATGCCTTTCAACTCTGTTGCAGAGCATGGATTCAGCTTTTCTGAAACTGCTGCTTGCTAGCATTTTCTCTCATGATCAGCACAGAGTTGACACATAAGGAAAAAAGATAACGAAGCACCTAACTCACTGTCTACAAGAATGAACAGTAAACATCACAAGTAAGAAAAGGTGAAAAATCAGGAAAGGCTCTTAGCTCAGAACTTGAGTTCTGTTATGTTTTGATCCCAAGCAGTACGTAGGTGCCAAAAGTCTATCCTTTTGAATGCTGACCTAATGTTCCCAAAGGAAAGGGGCTCAAGAACTGCACTGTTATTTACATATGGGTGCATGATCTGTTATATTCTGGAGTCTGCACACAGGTTAAACTCATGTAAACAAGCTTCACAATTCAACTTCACAAGCTTCACACCTGCATTGTTTGGCAAAAAAAATCCCTAGTTCTTAAATTTACTGAGTATGTTATAAGCAGCAGTGACTTATTATTCTTTATTACTCTCTCCATACCAATAAAGATTTAACAGAACTATTGTATCAGTCACCTCCAATCTACTAAGTCAGTTCGGTATCTTGTGGATAAGCAGTCACATTGGTATTCTCTCATAAGCAAACACATTATGCCAGCTTTTCATCCTGCTGTCTTCCTCTGATACTTTTTTAAGTCTATTCTTTTTGAGACAGGCTTCTGACCTGACACGTCAGAGGTCTAGGTATCAGAGGTATGCTCAAGGTTAAGAGCTGCCTAGGTCATAAGGCACAAAGGAAAAGCAAGTCATCAGGGCTAGGCCTTAGATTGTCACTTACGCAGCACTTGACAGCAGACTATTTAAAGTCATCTAAGAATTTTTTGAGAGGATGAAGAAAATGAAGAGCTATATCCTGAACTTCTTCCTTCAGCATACTGGGCAAGGAAACCCTTCCTATTTTCTAATTCACGCACATAGTGTGATCCATTTCTTAGTGGAAGTTTTGAAGGAATATAGTAACAGAACATTCTTCCAGGAAGAAATAATCCTGAGAATATACTATGCTTTAACTAAGCAGCATAGCATATCCACGTAACTTATTTCCATCCTGGTGCTTTATGAATGGAAAAATTCCCCAAACCAACTTACTTCATCTTGTAATGACTCTTCAACTTGTTCATCATAGTCTTCATCTTGTCTTTTCACTACATTAAAAAACAAATATTAAACCATTACATTTCTACAAGTGCATAAGAAGCCCATGAAAGGGAAAAAATTATGCAGAAACAAATTTAAAAACCAGGGAACAGTAGCTGAAGATGCAACAGGAATTTTCTGTCTTTAAGAAGCTTCAAAGAGCTTTCACAGAAAAACAAGAAGTATAATGAGACAGCTCAGTTTAAGAATGTGTAAAAGTGCATAAAATAGAAACACACCAGCTTGTCCACAAGGACAAGAAAAATGCATAGAAATAAGAAACTACCATTGCTTTGAGAAAACTGCAGGGACTTCAGACGAAAAAAAAAACACCACAGAAATGACAACAACGTAGACATGTGCACTGTCTTCAAGTAAATCTGTCCGTCAACTTTTGACTAAACTAAAGTATTTCTGCAAGTGATGCCATCTTCATCCTCCCAGAGCTTACAAATATAACTCATGGATTCTGTTGTTACAAAGCCCAATTACCTTACATAAATATGCAAATTAAAGAAATCTGAACTAAGGGGTTTTTTGTGTTCAGAAATTATTACGAATTCTGCTTTAAAGAACAGCCATTATCACACATTAACAGGAATTTGTGTTAACTTACCCTGTCTTAATTCTTGATTTTTAAAGTGCTCTTCTAGTTTTCCTTTCAATATTCCTCCAAGTTCTTCAAAGTGTTCGTTGTTAAGGCATCCATCTCCCATTACCTCAATGCACTAGTGAAATAAAATTATCAGGTTTTCACCTTGAAGTTACATAAGCGGTCTCAATGAAATCTAAGCACACAGAGAATATTAATACATGCTCTGCTTTAAGTGATCACTAGCAGAAATAATACTAATAGAACATTGATACTGTAAGCAATGCTCAATTTATACAAGTAAGGCTCAATTTATACAAGATGTACCACTGTACATCTCATGCACATAACTTCAGTGGTCTGCAGTTAAAATGAACAAATCTCAATTATTTTAGGTAAATATTTTGATATTTTGGTTCTTACAAAAAAGGTACAGCTAAGTCTTTCAATCAGCTACAAGAATGTTTATAGTCAAACCAAAATTCATGTAGAGGAACCCTTGCATTTCTTCCAGCCATTTAAATGAACATCAAATGCGTGTCCTTTCTTACTGTAAAAACCCACGAACAGTAACGCCACAAAATGTGTAAGCAATAGTTACCTTCGCAAAAGAATGCATTATTTCTGAGAGAACATCTGAATCTGGTTCTGTCCCAATGGCTTTGATGAGCGCATCACACATGAAGTGCCACATCTGTGTGAGGTACTCTGGCCCACGAACTCTAGCACATTCAAGAAGGAGGGGCATCGACTCTGCTGCTGCCACTCGAACACGTTGCATTATTAAGGAAATAAAACAATCAAGGCCAACATAAAGTGCTTCAAATTTAAGCACCCATTGTGATAATGAAGTTCTTAGCTTTCTACCTGAAATTCATTTTTTTATTACAGTCCAGTGCATTTGATTTCTTAATTAGATACAGATTAAGATCATAGGAAAATTAAACTGTTTGCTATTTAAAAGTTGTTTCAAGCCTGTTTCAGGCCATGACAGAAAAGCTATTCAAGTTCTCTTTCACTTTGCTGGCACAAACATCACTTTCTCTACAGTTTGCTTTTAACATTATAGACATGCTTATTTAAAAAGAAACTAGGGGAAAAAGTAGGATACATTGCCTAAAATAGTGTGTAAAACAACGTTCGCAGAAACAATTTCTGCTATAAAGCAACAGAATATTTTAACACTAACACTTTCAATTCATTTAGGAAAACAGTAAGCATGACTTCGATTCTTCCAAACTAAGTTTCGATTTTCACAGTAGAATTCATTAATAGGATATCATCATGGAAATAGAACTTCAACAAGGGAACCATCAGCTTTACTACTTGCTCTGTGTACTCCACGAATCCTTCTTTTAGCTCTTTTGCATAGCAAACCTGAAACACAAAGCAAGTTCCACCTTTAAGGGAAAATACCGTTACTAATATTTTTAAACTGTTTAACAGTAAGAAAGATTGTAAAAGTTTGAGGTTCTGTAATTTATTAAACCCCCCATTTACCTACTCCCCACCATTGTGGTATTTTAAGAAACCCTGACAGCAGCATGAGTTCTCACTCTTAGTGCATGTGTGTTTTTTTAAACCAATTGTTTCAGAAACATCATTTTTTGCAAAAAGGAACTACTCTATCATCACCAATTCCTTAAAAGTTATGCTACCAAAGGAAAACTATCTGTTCATCCTAAAAATTGAAGCTCCAAACTAAAGAAACTATTTTTGATCAGGTAAACCACACAAAAAGTGTCTGAAATCCAAACTTAACACTATCACCTAAAGAAAAGCAGAACTATTTCATTTGATACTATAAAGAATATTTTTATTCCAGATTTTGGCCACAGACTCAATTGTCCACCAATACACAGATCACCAAAACTGTCCTGTTACTACTCACCAGCATCTGGCATGCAGTTGCTTTTTCTTCAAGGCCTGCAGTTTTAATTCCAAAACTTTGCTGATCTCCTAGGTTTACAAATTCCCAACCATCATCATCACTCATATTCTCCATATCTTGTGCTGTTATACAGAGGAGGGGGAAAAAAAAAGAATCTGAAAATGCTACAAAGTAACTTATTTCAGTATTTTTTTCAAGCAAAACATTATCTTAAACCTACTGTCTAAAAGAGCTACTTCAGGTTTAATGGATGCAGTCTTCATTAAAGGTCCCATGACAACCGGAAGGTACTGCTGAAATTCCTTTCCAAGAATTTTACACATTCTGGCCCATGCTGAGATCATGTAAGAAATCTATAAAAGAGAGTAAGAGTTGGAATTTTCATGTCTCACATTTTATTTTAATGCATACTTAAAAGGAAAGCATAAAGGAAGAACATTATACAATAGGGCTTTTTAAAAGAATTTGTCAGCAGCACACAAAACTCATTTCAAAGACAAGAACTCATCCAATATGCAATTCATATAAAAAACCCTCAACTTCAAAAGACCCTGTACTGGGTTTGTGTGGCAAGGTTTTGAGGGGGTGGGGGGGCCTATAGGGGTGGCTTCTGTGAGAAGCTGTAGAAGCTTCCCCCATGTCCAACAGAGCCAATGCCAGCTGGCTCCAAGAGGGACCCAGCACTGGCCAAGGCCAAGCCAATCAGCCATGGTGGTAGCGCCTCTGGGGTAACATTGTTAAGGAGGGGGGAAAAAACTTGCTGTGCAACAGCAATTGCAGCTGGCGAGAGGAGTGAGAAGATGTAAGAAACTCTGCAGACACCCAGGTCAGTGCAGAAGGAGGGGGAGGAGGTGCTCCAGGCACCAGAGCAGGGATTTCCCCTGCAGCCTGTGGAGAAGACCATGGTGAGGCAGGCTGTCCCCCTGCAGCCCATGGAGGATGATGGGGAGCAGAGATTACACCTGCAGCCCATGGAGGACCCCACACCAGAGCAGGTGGATGCCCCCAAAGCAGGCTGTGGGAAGCCTGTGCTGGAGCAAGCTCCCGGCAGGACCTGTGGCCCCATGGAGAGGAGTCCACGCCGGAGCAGGTTTGCTGGGAGGACTTGTGACCCCGTGGGGGACCCACGCTGGAGCAGTCTGTTCCTGAAGGTCTGAACCCTGTGGGAGAGACCCACGCTGGAGCAGTTGGTGAAGAACTGCACCCCGTGGGAAGGACTCACGTTGGAGAAGTTGGTGGAGGACTGTCTCCCGTGGGAGGGACCCCATGCTGGAGCAGGGGCAGAGTATGAGGAGTCCTCCCCCTGAGGAGGAAGGAGCAGCAGAGACAACGTGTGATGAACTGACCACAACCCCCATTCCCCGTCCCCCTGTGCTGCTGGGGGGAGGAGGGTGAGAAATGGGGATTGAAGTTGAGCCTGGGAAGAAGGGAGGGGTGGGGGGAGGTGTTTTAAGATTGCTTTCTTATTATTCTACTCTGATTTTGATTGGTAATAAATTAATTTCCCCGAGTCAAGTCTATTTTGCTTGTGATGATAATTGGTGAATGATCTCTCCCTGTTCTTATCTCAACCCATGAGCCTTTCGTTATATTTTCTCTCCCCTGCCCAGCTGAGGAGAGGAGTGACAGCGGCTTTGGGGGGCACCTGGCCTCCAGCCAGGGTCAACCCACCACCGACCTGTCACAAGTCTTTATGTGCAAGAACAGTGACAGTAACTCTGATCGAAATTGCTATACATGTAAAAATGTGACAGTATAAGATGTTCTTGTAATGCAATCATGACTGTCTTGAAAAGTAAATTTCTTTCTGAAATTAATAATTTCCTGAATTTAAAATGATCCTACTGAGCAACATTCCTGAAAATAGCAAATACAGAAAGACAGACAGAGCAGTACTGTGTTTTCAGAGGAGTATTTGTTTTCAGATGCAAAAGTCAAAATAGCTCTCCACTCATTAGAACAGCTGTCTAACAAGTCTCATTGAACTATTTATAAGAAGGTGACAGCAAGGGAATAGGTCATACAATGCTAAACAAAGTAGTTACGAGTAGACAAGGAATGATTACCCACATGCTAAAATTTCTTCAGCAAATATAGGTCCTGGAAGTCCCATTTCCTAAATACAGTTCTGTGAAAGACTATAAGGCCATCTTAGGGCAATCAATCTCAATTTTTATAAGACATGTTGAACAATTAGTCTGAAGGTGCAATTACATGGAGGGGGAGAAACGTCAGATGTCCAAAGAACATTTTTAATACTAACCCATGAGCTACGCTCTATAAAGAGACAGTTTTAATGTACCTGTGGATCATCATCTTCTAGATCACTGAAGTCTGTTTGTGTCTTCAATAATAGCTGCATTACATCCGATGCATCCTGCATAAACTAGATATAGGAAGCAACTATGTTTTTAAAGGCAAATTAAAAGGTACATTTCTGAGACTTAACACCAATCAATTTAAATGAGCATTTATGTCCAACGCACTATCAAGACACAAGCTAAAGCTGGAAATAGGCTGAAATGGGGATGGAAGCAAAAACACAAGTTCTTTTTCTGGAAGTATCACCAAATCATTCGTGTCTTAAGCTTCACTGTGCCTCTATTCATATACTTGAAAGCAGAGGACTATTGAAATGAAACATGTCATAAATAAATACTAATACTCACAAAACATAATCTGACAACTCTAACTTCTCCAGACACCCTCATTATTTTGACTCCTTTATGGAACTGGGATAAAAGCTGACAGCATGAGCTACTTACTCATGCACTAGTAATATTTTAGGTTATCAAATGGGACATCAGATGTCCCAATGATGTCACGCCTATCCTCTTTTCAATCCCCATGTTCCCAGTAGTCCTCCAAGAATAATTTATTAAACTTTAGTTATGTTTAAAATCCATTTAGAATTTCGTTGCATGAATGGTAAGTTTACTGGTAGTCCTTCTAAGTCAAAGGAAAAGGCTGGTAATTTGGGGGCTACTAATATTTTCGTACTGTGTACCTCACATTATTTTACTTCAAAGCGTGATTTTCTGTTTTCTTCACTCAATAAAATGAAAAACTAAAAAACGTAATGCAAAGTTGCTATGAGAACATCACTTCGACTCTAGTCCTTCACTGTTGTTTCTTTATACTTTTACAGAGACACATTTTAACCAACTTAACATCAAGAAAAACCCCCTGCTAAATCATCAAGCCTCATGACAAACAAGTACCTCAAGTTCTATTATGAGCACATTTAAACTTTTTCAGGTATCCACATTCAAAAAACAGTGCTAAGTTTCCTTTTAGCTACATACATTTTACCTGCCATTCTGAAACTGCCTAAATGAGATGCTACAGTATTTCTCTTCAGGCAAAAAAGCCCCCAAAAAAGAAAAAACTGTGCTTTCAACATTATCCAATATGATAAGAATAACTTAAGCTGTAATATTTTCTTAATATTCTATCCTGAATTTGTGAATCTAATCAGCAAGACAGCTACCTCAGAAATAAAAACATGAAGACAAACAGAAATCAGCAACATAGCTATATGTTTAAGTGAATATATATTAATTCAGTGTTAACATAGCAGAAAACAAAGGTGCTTTAAAACACATTTAGACCATTAGATAAGATCTAAGCTTACCTTTTCTTTACCAACAGCAAGACCAATTAGGCTGATACATTCAATCGTCTTTCCTCGTAGAAGTCTTAATTCTTTCTGAACAGCATTCTCAACAATGTGTTTTAAAGAGGGCATAAATAAGTCATAGTAGGGAACAAACTTCTCCTCTGCTGTATCTGCAACTGATGCAATTGAAGTCACAACTTGCTCCAAAACTAGCTTAGTGCCTTTCTGTATCAACTTGGAAAGAGAAAGAATAAAGCATTATATTTCTAAAGTACATATTATACTTAAAAGCATTCCAAATCTAAAAAACTCTCTTGTATGTAACCTAATTCCTGTCAGTTTGTAACAACATCAATAGATATATCTACTGGCTTAGTTCATACATATTAGTTCAGCTAAATTTATTCTGCGCCTGCGACAGATCACCCTCCATGAAGCAATTTGTTCAGTACATTATACCTCTTGTAATTTTATCACCATAGTGGAATGAAGGTGCTTCACTAGATTATCCAAATATGGGATAAGCAGTGACTTGGGACAATCTTCAGTGAAGTTTATGAGTGCTGCAGCTGCATGGGCTTGAACACGCTGGTTGCCTTGATCCTCCATGGTTTGCAGAAGAGCTGCTATCACCTGAAACAGAAGTGTTTATTCAGAAAAACAAGTTTCCAAAAGAGGCACAGCTTTACCACTTTTTTTTCTTTTACTATTCTACTACTTGCCTTCTCATGAAATTTCTTTTGAAAACCAGGTGCGAAGTCAGTTGCCATCTGTCCAATAGCATTACAAGCAGCGTATCTTACTCTTGGATGCTGAAAAAGTATTTCCCTCAAATAGTTAACAAGTAGTCATGAGAGCAGAAATGAAAACATTTTGAAGTAATTAATTGAATTAGACTCACAGGATCCTGAAGGAATAGCAAAACAAAATTAACTATCTCATTTAAAATTCCCTCCATCTGTTGGTGGCAACCTTCTCCAATGGCTGAGAGTGCCATCAAGCCAGCATGCCTGTATTTCCAGTCCGCTACAGATGAGTAAAAAGAAAATAAATATATATTATTCATTTTGGAAACTACAAAGCACCACAGACAAATCACCTTTTTTAGGGGGATGGGACAGGAGGAGGAAGAGTAGGAAAGGGAAAGGAAATTGATGCATCTATTTGATTTATTAAATACTTTTCACTTTTCCTCATACTCAAATTTTTGTACATCTCTGGAATTATGTATCTAATCCAGGCCAATTCCAGACCTAGAAAAAAGAATTCTAAACTGCTGATACAAGTATGGACATGGTACTAAAACCTGGAACTGCATTTTCATTAAATAAGCTAATCTGGGAAACATCAAGACAGTATTTCTTTTTCCCTCACCGCCACCTCATTTAATTTTTAAAATTATATCAAAACAGCCTATACCTTCCTCTAAGTCAGGAAGGGAAAAAGGTCTATAGCGAACCAAACAATACCTAAATTTAAAACAAGTAAATAATCAGAACTAAACTTTTCAGCAGTCTCCCCAAGACTGTTTAAGAACAGTAACATTCCATTTAGGGATGTAAAGCCTTCCCTCTCTCCAAGTCCTATTAGCCTGTTCTCAGGCTAGTGGGTACTGCTGAAATGGATCTTTCACATCCTCTTTCTTTAGGCCAGGGAAACATATGAGAATTTCTTACTTATTTATTTTTACAAAATCTTTCTCTGTGCAAGAAACCATGGGGATAACTGAAAAGAAAACCAGAAGAACAAACAGGTTTATCAAACAACCTGTGGGAAAGGCATAGAACAGAACTTCTTTCCCAAAATAACGCAAGATTTCATTATCGCTGGTAACGTATTAAATTCCTGGAATAGAGAATACCACAGTTCAGAGCATTGGAATCCTGACACTTAAGCTTCTGTTTGATCAAGATGAGATAAAATATCATCTTGACAGAAGGTACAGTGAAGAAGCAGTTTATTTTGTTGCTATTTAAGTTCATTGGATGCTCCTAGTTAAGCCTGCACCTCTTGTTACTCTCACTGTATTACTATTAGCATGCACTCCAGACCTGAAATTAATGATACTGCAAAATGAAATGCAATCATGTTTGGACTATCTGGCTACCCAATTCAAATAGAAATTAAAATTTCAATAAATAATTTCAATAAATATTTGTGAGAAAAGCAGTGAGGATAGGAGAAGGAAAAGTTTGATTTCCGAGAGTATCAATGATGTTTTAATCTAAATGTCTTCATCTTTCCCACCAACTCCCCACCAGTGAAAGCCTCTGAATCAAACAATATCTATTGATTTCCCTTTTCCAAGGAGTACTAATGGTTATGGAAAGCTCTGACCCAGCAGAAAGCAAGCATCAGGCACCACTGCATGACTTCTCCCCTTCACAGCAGTCAGGTCTTACAGCCACTAAACTCCACACCTTTCTGTGGACACTACAAAACCAGGTGTTTGGTAGCCTTGAGCTATTAACATGGGAAGAGTCAGGTTAATCTATTACCAAAATAAAACTTTCTTTACCAGAAAACTTGAAACAGACTTTCTAAGTGTTCACACTCTGCAAGTGGTACCTTGAGTAGCCCCATATTCCATATCCACTACGGTGACAATTTTTGGACTGGGTTTTAAATCATTATGGTAGGAAAACTCAGAACTTTTGCATTATCTTCTACT
Source organism: Grus americana (assembly GCF_028858705.1). Taxonomy (NCBI): domain Eukaryota; kingdom Metazoa; phylum Chordata; class Aves; order Gruiformes; family Gruidae; genus Grus; species Grus americana. The sequence goes on from NC_072852.1 coordinate 161,193,723, forward strand.
TCAAAGGCTCAAAGCATAGGTCAATTGAAAGTGTATGCAGCAAATGCATGACATTTTTTTGAATGATTGCCTGAGCAAGCATTACAGATATTTTAAGAGGAAAAGAAGCATACAAAGCAACTGATAAGAACGTATGGAATCACCTCATGAAACAGATATTAAAATCAGCATACCAAAACACAGCCAGTCTACCACAGATTTCTGCTGTATTTTGGTCCATCAAATTCCAGGACGAAAAAACAAAACCAAAAAACAACTTTTCCTCTGTGAACTGTAAAGTATTAAAATTTCATTTAAATGCAGCACTTCTGAAGAAACAAAACCAAATGAGCTACAGAATAACAGGTGGCAGTTTAGGCACACTTAAGGTACTGTGGGGCATTGTATATCGATATAGAGAGAATATTACAAAATATAAAAAAGTATTCCCTTATATTTAATTCACATACTGAGTTAAAAAAAAAGTACTGTTTTGTTTCTGACATCCCTATTCATCTGCCCATAGTCCAGCAAAAAGTTGTGATGCATTGTACATAAGTTTTATAAATCCCAGTCTAAGAAAAGGTATAAAATTCCAAGTTCACAGCATTTACAGTTTTTGCTCCTGAAATCAAAAGTGGAAGCATATAAAATATATTAAGTAGCTAAACAGGAAGATTTAAGACTTATCCGAGCTCTCAAAAAGGATAGAATTGAGGGGAAAAAAAAAGAAAAAAGATAAAAACTTGCAGTTACTTACGATTCTGAAGCATTTGCATAATATGTTCTTTAATCATAGGTAAAACAAGTTTTCCTCCAAGGCCACATGCCATCCTGTCCAGTGCACTCTCACCAGCAACTGCATTGCTAAATATCAGTTACAGAAATATCAATGGTTTGATATCTACAATAAAACAAACAGTTCAACAGGGCACAGAAGTACCCTTTCCTGCAGTTCTAGACTTCAAACTTTTGCCATCTGAATACATGTAAGCCTCTGTAAATAAATAAAACATACAGGAACCTAAAAACACACACGCCACAGATGGTCACAAAATAATTATTTACCCTCCACTTAAATGTTTATTTTCTGTAGCCCATTGTATAAGTCTCGTACCAGAGAAACTTGGGCCTTACTTGTACTGAAGGCATAGACTGAATTTTGCAACAATTACACATACCTAGAAAGCTGTAACTTAAATGTGCAATGAATTATGCAATAATACTGGCCATCATCTTTTTGTCATGAGAACACAAACAAGTTTAGACTTGCTATAAATCAGGTGAACCAGCAGAATTGAAGCTTTAGCACATAAGAGACATTCCTCCTGCACGGCTGTGGTACCAGTATGCTAGTAGCATGCTCTCTTGCCTACGACTTGGGCAGAAAACATCCAGTCCAGGTGAGGAATTTGTGACTCTCAGCCAGTTCCAGAATTGAGAATAGCCAAACATTATCTGTGTAAGGCGACTTGTTCCACCCAATAGAATTATTCCCTACAGACAAGCAAAAGGAAGTTTCTAGGACACAGTTAACTACTGTTACAGTCTGGGTATGGCTAGAACTGTAATAACTCAAGGTTATTACAGTCCATCCTAGACACCCATGCTGATGGAAAAACTGAGTAATGCTTCAGAAAGGGATGAATCTCCCTCCTCTAAGTATCAGACAGCTGGGTCAGAAATAGACGTCTTCAAACTATTATTCTTAAATCACCAGGCCTCATTACAAATCATAGACAGCCTAGAAACTCACATGCTGTGAACAAAGGTGTTTGTGCAAAGATACTGACAGTATTGTATTTGTTCTTCAGATTAGTCATGTTCAAATAAACAGAAGCATCACCAGCAGGAGGACAATGGAGCATGGGCACACAGGTTTAGACTGGAGCAAGCTCACTGAAGCTACTGGCAACTTTCATCTGAAATGACATTCCTTCAGCTCTTTCCTTCCTCCATTAATTCATACATTCAATTTGAGGAAATAAAAATACTACATCTTAGAAAAATGACCACACACCTCCCTGCAATGTTTGCAAGGATTTTGCCAGGGAAAGAGGAAGTTGGATTAACGTTTTCCTCCTTTAGAATTTCACTGCTTTATGAAGTCAGAGCAACAAAAAAATGGAAATGCTAAAATATTCCCTGATGCTTTTGTGTAGGCTGACTCACATCCCCCTTAGTCAGATCTGAACACACCCTAACTAGGTTACAGCCTGATGATCATTACCCTGTTTCTTGGACTGCACAGAAATTCCAATCTTCTTACATAGCTATAAAGAGTCAAGCACCAGAAGAGGTTAGGATGCACAACAGCTAATCAACAACTCTCCACAAAGGTGAACTTCAGGGGTAGGAAACGCACAGTAACATGAGCGAACCTGCTAAAAGAAAAAACTAACACCACATACAATCACCAGAGACTACGGACATCCAGTATTTTGTGTTTAAGACTCAAGCTCTCCTATTACTTGGAGGGTCAAAGGAGCTACGTTTCTCCTTTAGGCTAAGGTTGCCAAGCATAACTTGTTTTCTGATCTCTGCTCCCTCTACTCACAACTTGTAACAAAAAAAAAAAAAAAAAAAGGAAAATTTTCACTCTAAAATCCACAGGCAGCTAACTTGTGTTTTAGAACAACAAAGCTACTCTGCTGACAATAAAAAGAAACTGGCATACCTCAAGGGGATAATTCAGAGTACGTACTTAGCTGCCTAAACCAGGCCATCTAAATAAACTCTGACACCCTGGAAAGCTTGATGAAGATTTGAACTTTAATATTCTAGTTCTCCTTGAAATTTAGCTGAAAAGATTGAAATACTTGACAAACCTGAAGACAGTGGTGTCTGAAAGTTCCACCTGTATGGCAAAATTCTAAAGCTGAGGAAACGAAACAGGTTAAAAGGGTCTGGTCTACCATGTGAGAGGGGGAAAAAAGGACAGCTTACTTTCAGTTCTATAATCAAGGGGAACAAAAAAAAAAAATTCAAGTCAAGTGGAGATGAAACAGGTTCTTCCATAAACTCCCACGCAACAGTTTTGCAAGTGTCTTTGCATGCCTGATATCTAGTAGAAATCACTATACAGTTCAGTGGTAAATCAACATCTCTTCTATTGCTTATCTCCCTATGAAGATCTCAAAGTGTTCTGTGACAAATTGTTTCAAAGCACTAATTACATTCGAGTCTTGGAGGAGATGCCAGATGTGGCAAAAAGGTGTCTAGACTGGTAAATGAACATCTGTGTCTTTACAGAAGTGCGGAGATAGTTATAGCCTACACATATTTCTGGTTTCTTCTACTTCATTCTAACTGTATTTGGACAGGAGCACATGCAACAGGGTGTTGTAGACAAACCACTGTCATTCTAGAGAAAAGTTGGAGCAAGCTACAAAGTATGCAGGAATAAGCAAATCAGAAAGACTGGACATTTTTAGTAAATCTTTCTTGCCTAAGACACAACAAGATAAGCTATTGCTAACCATACCAAGGGATTTAAAATAATAGCAAAATCATAATATTTTTGAGCTAGATGAAATCCAGCAAGGAATTCCACCATGCATTCTGATGTCCTTTCAAAGGTTGACAGCTTTTTTCTTTAACATCACCTTTTCAAAGGCATAGATACAGAAAAATATTAAGAGATTGGTTATAGATAATTACACAGGTCAGTATCTTTCAGCTTTGGTTCCAGTTAACTTCAGGATAAACCCTCAATTTAAAGGGTTAGGAAGCACTGACTTCTGGACTGAGTAACATAAGTGACAGAAGAAACAAAAGTTTGAAAAGTTAAAACAATGCAAAACAGCAGACAAGAGGACATGCAACTTCTAGAAGTAAATTACAGCAATACGCGAATACTGAAAGAATTTACTTAGCTGCTGAACAGTACCTAAATAACCTACATATAAACTATCTGAGAACAGTCATATATACTGCTCATGACCAAGGGAACAAAATTAGAAGAGTTCAGTAAAGAAAAAGTAATGCACTGCAGTCATTTGCATCCTGCACTTAAAATCTGCCTTTAGCCACATAGTCTTGATAATATATTGAAACAACTAGTTTTGCAATTACCTGTCAAAATCATCATCTTCAAGCTCATCTGCATTTGCCCAATCTTCATCTTCTTCCAAATCCACCATCATTGCTAACATCTGAGGAACTGAAAAAAAGAAGATATACACTTGGGTTGCTTTCTTAAAATAGATTCTCAAATAAGAAGCATAAATTTTAAGTTTTCTCCTTTCAAAAAAATAATTGAAGAAAAAACCCTCTTCTTCCAGTAGCAAATAATGAAGTCTATCAAACTGCATCAGCCAATAATTCAGAATAGTTTGTCAGAAAAGTATTTTCAGAACATTCAAATCAAGAGTAAAAAAAAACTTTAGTATTTCTTACCAAGACTCATAGTGCAACATAAGATTTTTTTTAAAATCATGGAAGAGTGTAAAAAGTAACTTCCTTAATAAAGTCTCAGTTCCTTGAAAGAGTTAGAAAGAGTATTATAAGCTTTAAGAAATCAGATATACTTCATTCATTTTGCTAAAATTCTGACATCACCCTTTGAACATTTACTGATGAAAGAGATTGTATTTGTTATGGAAGAACAATACTCAACCCATAGTTTTACTAACATGATAAATTTTGTTAACTATATGTACACTGGTCACAACATAAAGCTTTACATTTACAATAAGGTAATGGTTTAGAACTTGATATTTTTCCCCACTTAATGTAAATTATTTTTTTGTACCATAAAACTATCTTGCACATATTTTGCACATATTCCATCAGTTTTCTACTTCTACCTCTGCAGATTGATTGATTCTGTCTGCTCTTCTCAGTGTAAGTCTTTATAGAGACTACTACACAATCTTTATCATAACATTCAACTACTATGCAATAAACACCTTTTCTTTTGAGTTGTTCTTAAAGGAGGAAGGAGTGGAATGACTTGGCTATTGTAACCCTGCCTGTTCCTGTGCACTTCAGAAGCCCAAGGAGTGAAAAGCATATCTTGCACTTTCAGAGCAAACTAAGGTGCTCTTGAGTATTCTTTACTTTGTATTACACTAACCACTCAGAGCAGTCATTTGAATTCAACATCATTTATGCAAAAAAGCTTCACTTTGCCCTGGAAACAAAAGTTTTTAGTCAAATACTCAAACTTTGAGCTTTAATAATCTTTTTAGGACAGTCTACCATGCATCTTGGAAACAGGCATCATAGTTAACCATCCCTTACAGCAACCTACCTCAAAAACTAGTAAGCATACAGTAGTCCATGCTGCTGCTGAGACTTAGGTATTCTGCAACTGATAAATTTCATACTATACTTACACTACTGTAATCTACAATAGAGGCACAACCCTAAGCAAACTCACCTCACCATACATCTAGACAGATGAGAAACTTAAGGTCAACTGATGACAGAAGAAACTTGTTCCTTGACAGCATTGTGGGGCAAGTATCAAGAAAAGATCAAATTATGGATTGATTTGCTTGATGTGGCTACATATCTTCAGTTAGAGATTATACCATGGCTGCAAAAACCTTCAGACAGCTTTTATATACTTATCAAGATAACCTAATGGACACTGTGAACTCTCTCACATGATGCCCACATGTCAAAATTCTTTATACTTACTAGTCACTGAAAAGAATTTCCTCAAAAAAAAAAAAAAAATTATAGCCCAGAAGCTTTTCAGACACAGACACTCCTAAGTACACACATGAAAACAATGTACTGTCACACCTCTGAAATACAGAAGTCAACCATCCGCTGCCACAAATGCTACACAGTTCCAAAAAACGGATGTCATAGTGTCCATTGCTACTAACAAGCAAGGCTGAGAATAAACTGCCATCCAAAGCTGTCTGGCCATCATTATATCCAGAACCTGTAAAAGCTTGTTAACATGTTGTTTCTTCTAGATGTTTAATATGAATGCAGTTGCCACTAAGTATACTTTCGCAAAGACTTTTTTTTAGTTGTGCATTAAAATTTCAACATTGTCCTGATATGCCCTCAAAATGTAACTATTGCCAATATATAGACTTTACAGACAAGTTAAGGATGAGCCTACTAAGCCTGCTTCTTCTCAGAGTACATCATGACTCTCCATTTTCTGGAGACTGAGCGAAACTACAGGTAAAGATAGGTTGCAGCTCTAATTTCTAGGAAAAGAGCAATAAACCAGTCTACTATCTTGAATACTGAGCTCAAGGAGGGAAGTCTGAACCCAAATGAAATTCCTGAGCAGAGAACTGGTACACATGACAAAGACTTACTCCTAAATCAGCATCATGTTCAATAAAAGCAGCATAAGATGACGGTTTTGCCTAAGACCAAGTTCTAGTTGTGAGGATCAAGTGATCTAGCAACTTTTTAGTTGAATGAAAACAGAAAGCCTTTTGAACTAAAGCACAAAACCAAGACAAAAGTAATCCTTTTTGGCTGCCTTTTTATCATTCCCTGAACATAACTGCTTTACTAGTTCCGTAAAATAAATGTCTTTCACCTCAGTGATTCATTATTATTAAGAGCAATTTTACAATGGGTTGCAAACCAAAGGCATTTCATTCCCATGCAGTGTCTTAATACAGTATCTTAATACAAATATTTCATTCCTAAACAGCAACTAGCAACCCAATATAAAAGTAATACATTCTAAAGAGATATGAGGTACTTCTCCACTGTGCTGCCTGACCAGATAAGAAACTTGTAATGATTTGTGGGACAGCAAGTGTCAAGTGTTGATATTCTCAACAAGCTACACAGCATTCTAAACATTTCCAAATTTCAAAATATATTCTGAAAGAATTTGGTCTTTAAAAAAAAACCTATTCTACAAGTAAACAAAACTTCTAGTCACTAATTTAAACGCTTAAGCCAAGCAGATCCAGTTTACAACTTTTTCCAGAAGTTTTATGATTAGTGACATACATATACACACAACTTTCCTCAGCCTGAGCACACAAGTAAAAAAAGTTGTCTTTTAATAGATTGTCTTTATGCAAGTTTCAGAAAACAAGCAAGAATGTAGACAGATACAAGTGTGACAGGGAGGGAGAAGAATCTTTCCAAAAAGCATGCTACACTGCCATGTCAGTGCCCTGATCTACTCACAAAAAGGGTTTAAAAGGCAGAGAAACACCAGTGTGTACAGCATGGCTGCTGGGGCTGTCCAGAAGACAGTTATTTTTAGTATCTCAAATAATAATGCATGATCAAAAAAAGTGCCTCTCCAAAGAACTTATAATCCACATGTTAAATAGACTAATTAGACTATCTCTAAGTATTTATATAAGCGTCTGATTTTTAATTCACAGCTTTAAGTCAACACTAAAGCTCAACACGCATGCTGAATTCCTTCAGTCTTCAGTTGCCAGCACCGCAGAGTATCTGGCCTACATACCAAACTTCAAACGTAGAACTTCAGAACTAAATGCATCAACTAACTTTTTTTTTTTTTTAACAGCACAAATTTCCAAAGCCTGTAGAAAAGCATGAAAGTAGTATTTCCCCTGGAAACATCTAATGAAGAATCTTCTGTAATTTTATTCAAATTGTTGGTGGCTGCATAAGCACTGATTAATTTATGAAATGTCATAATAAGAAGGGGTTTTCTCCGTAAGAAAACTCAATTTAGTGTCACCTAAAGTTACCAGCACCAGCAAAATGAGTTAGACATGGTTTTGCCACTGACCACTTGCAAAGTCAGTTTAACGCAGTAAAGGAAGACAAATGGTTTCAAAGACAATGAGTAAAATACTTACTGGCTTGTGCAACAACGTTTGTATGCCTCCTCAGCATAGCAGCAGCAGTTTCTGACAAGGTCACAATTACTTCAAGTGCCAACTGACGCTGCATGTTACTGAGACTGGCATCTGCACACAACTACATTCCAGAAGATTAGAGCAAATGGTTAGAACAGAAGTTTTATGGCAGAAAGAGTGATTTAAAAAAAAATTCCTAGCTTTACCTTCAGACTTAGTTGCAACGTAGGTTCTAAATGTGGTCGTAAATACTTTGGAACAGAATCTGCAATTTCTACAAGGGATTTCAGGACAGAATCATCATTTTGGTAGCAGGAATCATTTACAGCCTATAAAGAGATAAGATGAAGATAAGATTAAGTAAAAACAAATAATACGATGAATGGGACCACTGTTACACAAGAAATTTGATTAGCTGTATTCTTGTCTCTCTGAATAGTCTCATTTAACATGAGTAGCTTAGCACTAGTAGCTAAAGTAGCTTGATACAACTAGTGCTGCTAACAAAGAACTAGCTGAATCTGGCAGATAGTGATGAAGATAAGGATCATGGAGACAATTCCAAGAGAGTGAAGTAACTTCAGAATAAGGCCAGCCCAGTAACAGTGAAAACCAGTAAGAAATCAAGAGACCACCGACCAGAAATAAGCGATTGGACTTGGGGATGGGGTGATGGGTGGTATGGGTATAATTGAGAGGTGTGAATCAGGGTAGGGGTCCCTCTCTGGAGGCACCCACCTTGAGCTGTGACCCAAGAACTAACAAAAGACTGATTGGAAGCCTTCATTTGGATTTTGTATTTTCAGCGGGATCCTAGGGATGAACACTGCTACAGTGGCCAGCATGCATAAATTCCTAACAACTACAAAAAGATAATATGCAGGGTCCAAAACTACAAGTTTTCCACAAGTAAGTTATGGCTCACAATGTTATATGCCATCAATTTTGACCATTATTAGTTTAATCTAACACAGTAGACAGAGAGAAAAAATTAAGGTCACAAATCAGAGGTGCCAACATGCAAAACCACACACTATGTTTTGACAAGCACAACTTCAAAATGCATTTTAAATAAAGAACAACTCCTCAGAGTAATTCTGCCCAAAAGAAGGGAAATGAGTCTAACTCCTTTTTTCCCGTTACGCAAGAACAGCTTTGAATAGCTTAAGTGTACAAACACCAGGAATCTCAAGATTAAATAATTTATTTTTTTCCAGACAACTCTAGACAGCCACCAAAGCAAAGCAGACCTTTCAGCCTTCAGTCACAGGACACAGTAAAGAGAAAAAGAAATCAAGCTTTTTACAAGTATCTTTCCTAACCCACTGCTACATTCTGAAAAGTAATTTTAAACTTACTTTTAACTGACCAGGTTGATACTCTAGTACCAAAACAACACACTGTTATTCAATGGTGTTAACACTCTTCTAGAAGTAGGACACGAAAACCCAAACCTCCAAAGAAAAAACAGTCTTTAAACACACTTTTGGGGTTTTGAAAGGAATTTTCATTAACAAAGTATTTGATGTCTTCCTAATGTAGAAACGTTTTTTTAAAGTGAATAGTTTAGACGCTTTTTAATACTTAAGTCTAGAAGCCCACACTTCTAATAATGCCACTCAAACAGCCCACACTTTTAACACAGAAGCAGCATCTTCTAGTATCAGAAATGTTCGGGGGAGGGGGGGAGAATAAAAAAAATAAAATCTATCTTGGTTAAGGCCTTTTGGACTAATAGTTACCACTCATCCTCTGATTCTGGCAAAGGATAATGTAATTTTCTGGAAGTTTCTGTAAAACTCTGTATTTTATACCCATTGCAACTTTGACAGTTTTTTTTAAAGCAAGACTAGGTTTCTGAAAAAAGGTGTTCAAAGTGCAGAGTGAGCCCTAAAAGGCAGAGACACTTTTCTATAGTATTGAACACCAACAACCACAGAAGACAGTTGAAGTTCCAGCTGCTTTTACCTCCACTGCAAGATAAATCTGGATACAAGTTTCAACTACTAGCTCTGAAAGTTCAACTTCCAGCATAACCGTTATAGAAATTGTACTGAAAGGACTGAATTGTTAAGTCAGAATTTTATTTTTAGCTTTACCATGCCCATATTTCAACAAAATGAACTTCAACAGCAACAAAAAAAGTATCCAACTGTCTCCAAAGGTCACTCACCACTATTCTAACACATCCCATCTCCTATTTATAAACTCAGATCTTCATATCCATCTTGTGTTACCACAGCCAGAAAATGTAGTCCTTCTCGCAATAAGTACTTTAAAAAGACAGATTTCATAGCATAGTTCTGTGCTCTATATTTGCAAAATAAAGCTTGAAAACACAAGCCAAGTACGTGTATTTTTATAGCCTAAAATAGCAGTGTTGAAACTTATATCACACAAAGTGGGCTATTAGTCTGAAGTCTAAAAACAGCGTAGTATTTAATTGCCAAACATCAAGTCGAATAGCATGCCCACCATAAATCCTGCCTCACTCCCACTCAAACTGTACTCAGTAGCCAAGGTCCTCTCAGACAGTTACAATTTTTGAACAATACAATTGTCATTGCCAAAGTCTCAGACAAGGACTAACCAATAAATAGTGCATTCAATATCAAAATACTTATCTTGAACACACTAGAGCCCATTTTCAAGTTCAGTTGATTTTAATAAATTCCTCTGAGTTTCCATTTAAGATCAAGCAGAATCCCATCAGTTGCAGAAGCCAGTAAACTTGGCACAATTTTTCTTCAGCTTGCCACAAAGCATACACCGACAAGGTTTATAGCTTACACTGTCAACAAGAACCTGCTGTACTGACTGTAGCAAGAAGTCAGCCTTTAACCTAAATTTAGTCTAATTTAAAATCACCGAGAGTTCACTACCACTGTTATCACAGGTACTTAGTTTTTTCCACTTTTTTCTTAATATAGAAAGGGAACTGTACTGGGAAATTGTCGTCCTTCAGAGCTCAAACCATTTCTGTTTCTGGTTTGGTTTACAATAGGCTACCCCCCCAAAAGTAAACAACCTTCTATTAGAATTCCAACTTTTGCTCAAATTCATCCATCCTAAGAGAGATCTAATCCAGACTCAGTAATTATATGATGCTTAAAAAGGCATTCTGTTTGCAAGTTACTAATTTATCAAACAATAAAGATCCTTTGTCCACACTGCTGTTGTTACTCTGGGAATCTTTGTTCAAAATAATTCTGTGTTTTCCTCTAAACTGAAAAGATGCAGGATATCATGGGTCAACAAATTACCCTTGAAATCTCAGGGTAGCCCATATTTAAAATATATTTCAATACCATGGTTAATTTAAAAGCTGTATGATTTTGAGTTAAATACCTTACAAAAAATTTTAACTCCTTTATCTAGGTAACACTGTATAAATTAATAAGCATTGAACTATTTTCCTTAAAACCCTATCAATTAGCTTGTGTTTACATAATTCCTTATGAGTTTCCACTGTATCTTGCTGGTGACTGATGTCAGGCTAACTAAGATATAGTTAATCCAGGTCCCAGCAATAATTCATATGCTACACAAAGTTGCAGACCAATAATTTACATTTGTATATAGTCTATATCAACAGTAATGGCACATTAACCATTTCTTGTGTGGTTTCTTACCTGCAAGATTCCAGGTAGCAAGTCTGCAAAATGTTTAAGCAGGGGAAGATTGTGCTCATTAGCAAGCACAAATGCAGCTGCAGCTCTAGCAGACAGTGTCTTGATCTAGAAGACAGGCAAGATTGGAGAAAGAAACATGAAGAACTGGTAATGCAATGTGCCTTTATTTTAACATTAGGCCTACTATGAGACTATATTTTGTATTATCGTTTCCCTTTTACATTTTCCTAACAGATATAGCAATTAGTTTTTAACATGAGCTTTTACATCTTACTTCAAGTTAAGGGAAAGTGATAACGAAGATCTTCAGCATCTATGTCCTCCAGGATACAAAAAAGTTTATCATATTACGAGGTGGCAAGTATTCTCTAGTTTTCTTTTTGTTTGCTTTTTTTTGTTTTGGGTTGTTGGTTTTTTTTAATGAAAGAAGAAAGAAAAAAACCCCTATTGTTTTCAACTTCCATCCCAATTTCCAATGTGTATGCAAGTGTTCAAGTGTCATTTTTCAAGAAGCATGATCTAAGTGTTTAAAACATGCTTCTTTAAAGGCATGACTTGTGGTACTTTAGAAAATGTTACTCAGTTGACTTTCAAAGGTCAGAAAAAGTAATCCATGGGGGAGCAGCAAACTGAACCCATATACCACAGCGGGGTTTCCCATCCTTGCCCAGCATTTTCCACAAGAGAAACATTTTCAAAGTACAATTCTCTGCACAAATCAATAAGTCTGAAGCCTTCCAGAAAAGCAAAGCTTGCTAACATGCCCTTACAGCAAAGCATAAACAAACAGTTCAAGGAACTGTCATACATTCAGAGTTCTGAGACGTACTGTGTACAGATACTACTATGTGTAAAGATGCTATGTATCTATACTGTTAAACACAAGGGCCAGGATAGCTTAACAAGGAGTTTCTGACCCCTTGTGCTGCTGGCTAAAACCCCTGGCTCTGCTTTGGGTCACTACAACTAAATTTCTCCAAGCATAACTACTTGGGAAGAGTCTGGGCCTAAGCAGTGCACATATGAGCCAGCCAGTCAGCTTTAGGACCATGATAAAGTTTGACCCTTTTGTTTTGCAGTAGACATAGTCAAAACTCCAGACGTGCATCAGTTTCAGGTGATGCAACTCTCTGGTTGGAATCTACGGTTTAACCTTTATGTTGGTGAGTACTACACTAAGTTTTTATGCTCAGGGCATATTAAAAAAAAAGATCATAAAGGCCTTACTGATGGATGCTCTTGATCTTGCATACACTGAACCAGCATTCTCTTAATGACCTCCAAATAGTGTTGCTGCTGATTCCCAAAAATCCCAGGAAAATTCCTAAGAATAAGAAAAGACCAAAACATTCATAAAAATTCACATAGTTTAACCTTAACTATTATTTTAAACCTACCCATTGCTTAAACTACAGATTTTTAACTGTACATGTAAGAGTTAAGTAAACCACAATACAACAGAATAAATGAAATGTATATGATTGCTTGTTAATCAAGTTATGACAGTTTTTCTTACATTTTTACAGACATGGGTTGGCTAACCTGCAAAAACGTAGCAAAGTCTGAAAGCTTACCAGAAAATATGTAGAGCAGCCTCACGCAGGCCCACATTCTGAGAGCTGACAGAGTCAAATAAGAATTTCAGAACTTCTGGCCACTGGTTGTTGCCATCTTCATCTAGATTAAACACAACAAAGTTGTAGGATAAGCATGGTTAGATCTCAGTTGTGCAGGGCAACCAGTCATCACTACTAAAATTTATTTCAAAAAAACTGATCTGAAGATGTGTCCAAGTCAGTGTAAAATATGGCTGAAATGTTAAATCTAAAGGCACTCAGAAACAGATAACGATCTCTACTGTTATATAACAGCACTCAAAAAAGAAACTGATGCAGATGTTCAGCATAACATTCACAAGAATTTAAACAAAATTGGATTTCTAAACCTTAATACAATCTCACTTAAACTCAAGTAATTTAAAAAGAAAAGTTAAGGAATCTTATTTTTATCTGATCAAGCATAATGTAAACAAATATTAGGTTTTCTTTTAAACCACGAGATCAGTTAGTATATCATGTGCAAACGTCTACAAGAGACTAGAGAACAAGAGATAAAAATACAACTACTATCAATACATAAACATTTTACTACAATATCAGCTTATATAAAGTACCTATTAAGTTCCTGGCCAATTCAGCAACGATGTCACAGATTTTTTTCCTCATACTGGACTGTGTTTCCAACTGAATAATCAAGAGCAATCCACTTTTGATAGAGGTCTGATCATCAGGTGAAAGAGCTGGATAAACTTCTTCAAAAGCAGAAGACAAAAGACGTCGCAGAAGGACAGCTGCCATTTGTCTAGCCTATTGAATAAGAAATTATGTATGTTAAAGTGTTTAGATATGATACCATGTTCTTATGAGGAAAGACAACTGACATCATGCTTCCAAAACGATCAGTTTTCACTGCGTAGACTCGTTTGGTGAATGGAATATCTCTCAAGCAACAGATGACAATTATGATAGTAAGTAAAAACATAGTACATCAGCTTACAACAATGTTTCTGACAATTATAGCTCTTCAAAGAAATAATCATGAAATCCACTGAGGTATTCAGGTTTTTTTTTTCCTGGAGCTGAACCTTGGACATATTTTGTGGCAAGTTAAGAACTTAGCTGCATTATTGAAAGATGCTTAAAACATGTCATCTTTCTATTTTACATGGCCCACTAGGATAATTACAGTCCAGATGGTTTGTTTTGGATTAACAGGTGACTTAACGGGACAACTTTGTTGGACATTTAACCTCTAAACCTTCCTTCACTTTCTCAAACAATCAAACTTAATGCTAAAGATTCAGGAACCTAGAGTTAGATTTTAGCAAATAAAACTCTACTCTGGACAAAATAAACAACAACAAAACAAACACACACACACCCCCCCAAAAAAAAACCCCAAACCTTTCAGCTTTTTGCAGAACTATGATGAAACATTTTTCTTTAAACTTGAATTTGAGGATAGGAACCTCAATACCACATATTACAATCTTCTATGTTTCCTGCTTGCATACAGCAATTTTACAACAGTATCATTTACATAGCTGTATTTATTTACAATTATACAAGAACTAGAAGAAAAAACATGGCTGAGTAATTCAAAATGAATAGACCAACACATGCAGTAAAGGCAAACGACACATGATGCACTCTGAATAATTTAATAAATAGGATGCTCACTAACCAGCGTTTCTAGAAGGACAAACCACTCCCCAAACTTCCAAAGTATAACACATGGAACAAAACCTTACAGATGTTAAATCCTCATCAAAAAATAATTCAATGCAACATGCGCTCAATTTTTTTTCCTAAGATATTCTTATTTAATGTGTATTTGAATAAAAACCAGTTTCATTTATAACAGCCTTTGGAATTAAAAAATGTTCAATGAGCAGCATAACTAATAAAGTCCAATTTCCAAAAGATCTCTCAACTATATTGCTATAGCATAACCTATAGATGAGAAACACAAACTGCTTCAAAGTCTCAACTTCTAACATACCCTGTAAAAATCGAGTATTCCTAGAACATCACCCAAGACACCATTCTTGTTATGTTCTGCAGCCTCCAGATTCACCATGCCTTGTTCCAATCTATCCAGCTCTTGCCTATACAGCTGAAGAGTAGTGCACACAGTTTGTCTCTAGACTAGCAGAAGGGAAGGACTAGAATTGGACCTTACTCCCGATCATTCCTATCTCATCCTCCTCAACAGCTCCAGAGTGGACCAAAGCCATATGTAGGATTAGTAGATCTTCCCTAGTAGATCTAAGGAAGACAGCAGGTGAACAAAGAGGGTCACAGTGCCCACCTGTGCTGTAGCTCCCATCATAAATCAAGGTTCTCTAGCAACAGGTCATCACATGGGGAACGTGAGTGAGTTAGGAAAGAGAAAGATTCTTTCCCCACTGCCTCTGGAAACCCCATTAACAATGTGTCCAAAAACTTTAATGGTACCACAATGTAATGGCACCACAATATAATGGCATCTTTCCTTCTCCCATTCCTAGAAGCACCAATACTGTGAAAGATTAAATTTCTCCTCATTAGTATGGTTAACTTACATACAAGAAACCTTGACTGGGGAGCAAGTTTGCTGGGACTAAACAAGGCACAAACTCTGATGCAATGTCTTCCCTTACTCAGGGCATTGTGTTTCTGTGCATATTCTCTGACATCTGATAATGATTGCACTCACATTATCTTCGTTCCTTTCCTGAAGTAATAATAGGTGGCCAGATAGGGTATAGAGCTTGTTTTCATAAAGCATGCAGTCTCAAAGATAAGAATTTCCACTCTGAAGAGTTTAATTTAAAATATTAGAAGACTGACAAACACAGACTAATTGCAAAGTAAAAATCACAAGTAACAAGGCATACAGAAAGGCACAAGATCAGCACTACATGAATTAGCTCCTGGTTATTGTTACTACCTTAGAAAAAAATTTCCCAAATTCCCTAAAGCAAATTCAAATGTTTGAAGGCATGACAAAGCAGCAATTGACTTCTAATAATACATGGCATATCTTCCTCAGCAGATATCCGCCTATATATGAAAATTACCATTGTCAATTTAATTATGACAAACATGGCTGGATTAATGGCAGCTCTGGGGCTGTTTCTTCTGCTTTAAGGAAGAAAGTACCTATTTTTCACACACACCAAAGCCTCTTTTACATTTAAGTATTACAAGATATGTAGCCAAACAAGCATTTTAAAATCCTGCAATTTAACGGCTGTAGCTTTTAATGAGAACAGGAACAACATGAAGTGTACATCCCCAAAGAACAACTTCCATCTACCAACGAAGCATAAAAAAGCAGAATTCTCTCCTAGCACTGGATTCTTCTGCATGTCTAAATTACTGAGGTGTTCACATACAACTGGAACGTCAAAGGTATTAACATAAAAAGTAGTCATAATACTCAAATTTCAACATACCACTTCTTAACAGAATTTACAGTGCTTTAAAAATGTTGTAGGATTTTACAGATGATGGAACCAAGGCACAAGAAGAAAACCAACTTGCAGCAGAAAACTTACGAACAGAAATCTGGGATACCATATTCTCCAATGGCATTCAAAGCGTCCAGGTAATCCTACACATTTTGTAAGAAAAAGACTGACCATCTCGTGTAGCAGAGTCACAATGATTTTTACTTTTGTTTCACTATTTCTTTTACATGCTCAAGGAGGAAAACATGCATGGATGGAAGCAATCAATATTTAGGACATGGTCCAAAGATGGACTTGCACAACCTCATTTGGGGATCCAGCCCAATGTGGAATTCAAAGCACGCAGTGCCTAAGATCTGCATACAACTCAAAGGCCGAACTGTGGTGCGTCAGAAGTCCATGGGCTGCCTGCCTTCCTCTCCAAATGCTGAACAGGAAGCTGCCCACAGCAGTAGTTTTCAGACCAAGAAATGCAACCCCTTCATGTGCCAATATGGAGAGGGGGAAGGGAAAGGTCAGAGCCGTCTTAGAGGACTGTGAATACAGCAGAAACACAGTTTTACGCAGCATTTGTTATTGCAATTCACAGGGCTCAAAATTAGTCAACTGTAAATTAGGACACAATTGACAACTGCCAATCTAGAGTTAACCAGGAAGAAAACAAATGCAGGAGAAAATGTAGAACTTGTGTTTCTCTCTAAGATTCAGCTGCAAAGGAACAGCTTCTAACACCTGAGACACATCCTGAGAATAAAAATCATCAAATTGTGAATATATACCACCTTTATGTTCAACCCTTTAAAATGCAGTTGCATAGGAAGAAGTAGAGTCCTAACTTCCAAACAGTGAGACTACACAGTCAGGGAGTTGGAGACCTGGGTTCAAGCCTCTCCTCAGCCTGAGGTGTACAAACTCACATATCATGTAGCACATAAGTGTTCTAACTGCTAAGTCAGATGTTTCCCTCCACTTCTGTGAACAGTGTTACTCTGCTATCAGGAGAGTATGAAACGAGAACAGAGGGAAAAGGTGATTATTTCCACAGCTTAGGCATTTGGTTAGGAGAAAACATGTTATACAGTTTGTTTTTAAAAAGAGTTATTTCTGATCTAGCTTAATGTTTTTTTCCATGTCAAATGCAAAGGGTCCTGGGAGCAGGATCTGAATTCCCATTTCTCCATTTAAATGCCAAAGTTCCTAGGTTGCAGAGTCAGGATTCCCCCAACTGCTGTCTAAATAGTCCTGTGAATCATGTACCCTCTACAACACAGCAACCCAGCTCCTGCAAACAGGATGGAGTATTTTCTTCAGTCTATTTTCCTGGAAGGGGGTAAAACAATACAGAGGCTTCAGGATGAAGAGGGATCCAAACCTAGCTTTCCCATAGCCTGGGCAAGGGATCTTTAAAGTTCTATGGCTTCTTCCAGCAGCCTGTGTTCAGTGGTGCCAGTACATTCAACATGCTCAGAGGACATACGCTAGGCCCAAAGCCGTATCCAGTAGTGACATACGCACTATTCTATCCCAGATTTGGATCTACATAAAACATATGCAGACACAAAATGCCTAGCTGTTGATAGCAGCACCATACTGAACACGCACAGAACACTTCCCTGCATATTTATATGCAATGTTTAGATCAAGCATGGGGATGTCTTTACTTAGGCTCTAATTAGGCTACTATGTATTTGGATTTACAGGGAAGAGAGGCTGTTTGCAAGTTTTATTAATCTGATTTTTTTGAGTCCAGCACCTAACGTCTACTTAAGTTATGAGCTAACATTTAAACCTTTCTTTGATTTATCCATTGGTGGAGATAAATGTTAAGTTATTCTACAAATGTTAATCACTGATGTCTTTGGTAAGAGTATCTTCTACAGGTGAAAAGTTTATTTGCACTTGAGTAAGTTGGAAGCCAAGTCATTGGCAAGATTCTGAACAAGTTTTAGACTGGGCTATTTCCTTAACTAATGTGAAGGGAATAAAATCAGTAAATACAAGGAACGAGTATTTACTTACACAAGCATGACTTTGTAGTTGTCAACTCAAACTTATCAAATGTATTCAAACCAGAAGCATGTGCAATGCAGCTATGACTTCTAGGTCTAGTGTTATCTGCTTATTCTGATTATTATATATGATACTATTCTGATGAAAAAAGGAGCAGCAGTAGATCTTATTTTCCATGGCAAATTTAAATACAGGAGAGACTGCTCTACAGCTTTCTATCATTTGAAACATCTCAGAGGGGCAGGAGGGAAAACTACACAACTCTTATGCAACCAGTTGCTAGTATAATATTGAAGGATTCCGTCAGAAGAACACTGCTTTGTAAGTAGATAAGCATCAGTATTAGTAAGTTGATACTTACTTAGCATTAAAAAGCACAAATAGCATCTACCTCTAAACTGAATACAATCTACCAGAAGAGATCATTATGCACAGCAAAACAGCACACTTATACTCTCCTTATATTGTTCAGAAATTCTACATGCTACATCCTTCCATTTTTCAAATCTAGAGTTTTACTGAACGAGTCAAATGTTTTTACTTTTAAGTGACTCTGAAGTTTGTAGTACCTTGAAAGCTTAGTAGTTCCTCACTCTGCATATCCAAGTGAATAATAGTTTTACCAATAAATACTATACCTGACTGCTAAAGTGTGTGAGCCTTTACAAAATTAAGGAATAATTAAAAGGCACACTTACTGTCTGCTCACAGAGAAGTTTTATATAGTGCTTAGACTGTTCTCCATTCATTCTACAACCCTGCTAGATGACTTAATGACCATATCCTCCCTAAATAAGACAAAATACAAAAGCCATCTGAATAAAACATGCAAAACAACTGCTACCTATCTCCCCCCAATTCCGATTTGACAAACACAAGAAGTTTAGATGGTACGTAAGTTTAACACATTAAGACACAGGACCCCAAAATGGAAAGCATTTCTCAACTGTAACTTGAAAGAACATCACAGTAACAGTCATATATTAGTTACACATTTCAAGGATAGAACCCATTCATTAAGCAAAACACACAACCAGAAAACAATGGAGAACTAAGCTGTCACTTATGAAAGACTACCTTTGAAACTAAATATCCTACATCAAAATGTTTCAGTTAGTGAACTTGACATGCAACAAACTAGATTAGTGGTCCCTCTACAAATCTGCAGTAAATTAAGATGATTCAGTAAATGACCCACTTGTTCATTTATCCCAAAATGACCGGCACTGATTTCTTCCCCTCTCCTCCAACTTCCTTTGAAAATCAGCAGAATTCAAAGATAATTGAGACATACCTCCTCAGCAGCAGCAGTATTCCTGATTGCTTGTAGGAGGAAGGTGATCTTGGATTGACCTGGAATATTCTCATAGGTCTCCTGCATAAAAAAGGATGCAACTTATTGTAAGCAATTACGAGAAAGCATGTGTTAAGCATTAATATGAATTGTCTTTCCTTTTAAAATAACTTCAGTATCCATCCAGTTAATAGAAAATAACATAGCAAAAAAATTAAACCTATCAAAATAAAAATTTCTGACCTGTTTCAAAATCATGAGTAAAGTCTCAGTTACCTGATAAGACCTGCCATATTGGAATGATCTACATATGCACTACTGGCCACTTACAAGACAAATTAAGAAATACAACATAAACAGAACACGTATCCTCCTGGAAATACAACATATATGGAACAAGTATCCTCCTGGGAATCCATCATAGCTTCTATCACATCAA
This sequence comes from Grus americana, assembly GCF_028858705.1. Taxonomy (NCBI): domain Eukaryota; kingdom Metazoa; phylum Chordata; class Aves; order Gruiformes; family Gruidae; genus Grus; species Grus americana. Next base: position 161,213,869 of record NC_072852.1, read on the forward strand.
AGGATTAAGAACTTTGGAAGCTTGAGACTGAACTATGACCAACAGGTTAATAACCACTGTCAAATGTATAGTCCAAAAATTTGTACAGTTCTTTATCTGAACTTTTTATGGCCTTTACAATGTCATGTGGCAGTTGCACATCTCAACTACATGTTTTGAATAAGAACTTTTCATTTTTAAACTCCTGTCTGAATTTTAGAAAGAGAGACTATTTAGTCTCCCTCTTAGGGAAACCCTCTTAATAAAACGGGAAGTTTACTGAGAAGTTCAGTTAAGTTGTCTTACACGCTTCTGGTATGCAGTTCATTCACTATGGCTTTTTAAATTAGATTGATACTTGGAAGCTAGAATGAGCACACAGCAAAATAACTTCTGTTATCCAAAACATGGTGTACATGAGCATTTTAAAACTATAAATGCTTGTTTCTAATATACTAAACCTATGCAGGTAATAGCAGGGGAATTATAAGCTGAAGAGCAACCATCTGAAACATTCAGAAATAGTTCTACACTTACTAACTCTGGGATAGCTATTTCTGTGGACACAATCTTGAAGATAAATTACTCTGCCCTTTCCAGATATTCACTATCCCACACTGAACTCAAGGAACAAGCCTACTACACAAAGGCCAGGTTCATTTCGATCAGTTCCCTGCCTGCCTACTTCCCATTCTTTCCGTTGCAGCAGCTCTTTCTAATTCTCTAGCAAATTTACACACCTTGACAGTATACCTGCTATTTTCAATAAACTAGCTTCCCCATCACACATTTTCTATTAGACACAATCTTCCCCTACTTTCTGTATCTGTTTCCTGGTAGACCTTGTTCACAGAGTCAATTCTTACTTCATATTTTCTCTAGTTGCTAATATATGCTCACAGTCAATGAGACTCTGAATCCCCAATGAATCCCCACATTTAATATAATCATTTCACGGAGAATGCAAAATTAAATGAGGTTTAGGGTCAGAATAGCAAGTCTTCTCAGATTAACCATTTCCATGAATGATTATTTACACTGTACTGTTATCTACAAATATAAAGACAAATACCAAAACAAGAAGGTTCCCTACACACGGGGCCAGCACGGACCTGAAGCTATACTTTCATGGACACTGTAAAAGCTGGCTTTCGTCATGCCAATTCTGATAGTAATGAAATTTTATTTTGAGTTCTTTAAACTCACTAGAAATGGCAGCAACCTATCCAGTTGTTCACTGGCATAGTTCTGTCCATTCAGTAAATGGGATTCAGAGGATGCTAAAGAGCACCAGGGCAAGGTAGGCAAGAGGAATGTATGGCCAAACCCAGAGCCTTCCCCTGTGCTGGTGGAGGAGCACTTTGCTGGCTCCACTCATCTTACCACCAGCCTTCGCTACGCCCTAACTACGTACCTGGATCCTGCTACATCTTCACTGTATTCGTTTAGTTCATGATTAGTTCTCCAGCTACCTTATCCAGAGGTACACATTTCTCACACAGCATGTCTAACTTTCAGAACACACACAATAAAATCTATTATTTACACTATTATTTACACTTAGTACTCAAGGTTTTCCAAACCTGAGAAATATATTCTAAAAAACAGCACAAAATCACCAAGACAAAGTAAATCAGAGCTTCTCTATCAGAAGACAGACACACAAATAAGAGAAAGACAGGCTTTTATAGTCAACAGACAATATTCCAGTAATTTTCAATGGGAGATAAAAATGAATGAACCAGGTTTCAGCAAATTGGTCAGAAGAAGTTATGAGTGTGCTAATACATACATAGATCCATATACATAAATACTTAAATAAAAACAGGTTTTAGGTGATTACTTTCCTCCCCCTCCTTCTGTTTTTTACAGCTTTCACTACACCCCCCACCCAGTGTATGACTCTACATCTTCATCAAGTCTAGTCTTCAACATAACACCCTTCATCCTAATTTCAATGATCAGACCTATTAGAAATAACCCAATTCTGTCGTCTTCAGTTCCCTGTCTATCCATTTCTCATTCCCACTGGTTTTCATTGGGCACAAATGAAAACCTGCTATTCAATCGACCTGCAGTTATTTGAATCCCTATAGCATTCAATATTGACTTCCAATAGTAAGTACGCTTTAAAAAAACTGATGGAACTATGCAGATGTTTAAGATCAAACACGAGTCCTGTATGATTTCAGTAAGCAGATATTTTAAAGCCTATGCAATACTTTCATCCAAAGAAATCTTACTTCCAGAAATAGAGAACTTAAAAAAAAAAAAAAGGTCAATCTAGCTACTGTAGAGACACAGATTCGTGTTTCTAGGTACAAGCTCATTACCCCACCATGAAGAAGACCGAGCTGGGTTCTTCACAGCCATGCATGGTGGAAGAATGAGAGACAACAGGCATAAATTGGGAAAAAAAAAAAAAAAAAAGAAGAAAAAAGGGAAAAAAAGGAAAAAAAGAAAAAAAAAAAGGAGTTTCAGACTAGATAGAGGTTCAGACCTCTTTGCTCTAATGAGGACAGTGGAGCAGGAGCGGGTTGCCTAGAGAGCTTGTGCAGTCTCTATTCTTGGAGGCTTTCAAGACTCAACGGGACAAAGCCCTGAGTGACCTGGTCTGACCCGATAGCTGACACTGCTTTGAGCAGGAGAGTATACTACAGACCTCCTGAGGACCCTTCCACTCTGAATGATCCTAAACCATAAAAATACTTGCAATACACCTTGCAAATATGCAGAAATCGATGCCAGATTCAGTGCAGTTAAACAAGTAAAAATTATACTACTCGCTTGTATTTGTACATGAAACTAATGGACTTGAAAAGCTCGGTAATCTATCATGACAATTAAGGTTTCTTATTCTGATTGACCATAGTGCATATGTATCTAAGAAGATTAAAAAACCTCCAACTCGGTTCCAAGCCAGTTTCTGACAGAATATGGCAGTTGTAAGAATCTAAGTTTTAGACTTCTTTTCCAAGAATGTTTTATTTCACAAGTATTATGACACAGCTGTCCAATAAACTGCTTTGTTACAATTTTAATAAAGTTCAAAAAGTTGTGAGAAGTGTTCTTATGTTACATACAGGGAGTTGAGAAAAGAAAGAAATTCAGCTCCTGGGGAATGGCCTCCATTCCACCTCTGTGTTCAGGAATGTGGGAATAATTCTTGTTGCTTCTCTAGAAAGTGTCTGTGGTAATCAATAGTGAACTTTGCTAGCTTTCTAAAAATACGTTCCCCCTCCTTCTCATTTCCAAATTATATTTTAGGAATTTCCACTGCAGCATCAGGAACAATAATACTTTTTATTCTTCACCAAACAATGCGCTGAACTCTGCTGACCGCTGAAGTGATGAGAGCGATAAAAGACCCAATGCAGCCATGCAGTCGGAATTCATGCTAAACCTAGATGCTAGTATTTAATTCAATGGGAGAGATTCCCCACTAGGCTTGACAATGGAGTCTTAAGCATGACAGAGAGAAAGAATTAACGTGGCTTAGCCACCACAAAGAATTTCAGCTGAAATAACACATCTGAAAAGTTTTTGCTGATAGCAGACAAACTCAGTATATTGAAAACGCTTCTTTTAGTGAAATATTTCTTAGATGATGAAACACTTGAATACACGGCCCATCCCGAAGTTAAAAACCAAACTACTGTGTGGAAAGAGAAGAGGTACTCGGCGGGCTGGGGGGCGGCTGCGGCCCCGCTCCTGCCCCGGCCCAGGCGGCGTGCCCGGGTGGAGGCGGGGGGGGGGGGGGCGCCGACCCTCTGCGAGAGCCGCTTCGGGAGCGCAGAAGCGATGCTACAAGTGCAGCCACCCCCCCATCCCCCCGGGGCCCTGCGGAGCACTTCAATCACGCCGCTCCGAGCCCCGCACCCATCGAGGACCGACACCCGCCCTGACCTCCTTTGGGGCCCCCTTCCCCCGCTCCCGAGCCAGCGAGAGCCGGCTCCACCACCCGCGGCCGGCTCGGCCTCCCCTCCCCAAAAGGAACTGGGGCCGCGCTCCGTCACGCCGGCCAGCCCGGGCGTAGTCAGCCCCGTCTCGCCACGGGCAACGGGGAGAAACAGCTCCCGGGGGGATCCACGCGGGCCCCGCGGACACGAGGCGGTGCCAGACACGCAGGGCCGCCGGGGCGGGGAGAGTGAGACCCCACGCGCCCACACGCGCGCGGGCGCGCGCCAGCGGCCGGAGCCCTCGCCCTCGCCAACGGCCGGAGCGGCCCCCACACCCGGCCGGGGAGAAACGCCGCAACCGCCCGGCTCCCCCTCGGAAAGCCGGCGCCGACAGCGGGCAAAGGCCCGGGCCGCCCCGCCGGCAGCTGGTGCCGCTGCTCACACGTGGGGCTCGGCCGGCCCCGCCGCCGCCTCCCTGCCCCCCCCCTCGCCGCCGCCTCCCTCCGGCAAGGTCTGGGAGGTCTAACAGGCCGGCTAGGCGCCCGGGGCCGGGGCGAGGCGGACCCGTTACCTCGGCCTGCTTGCGGACCGCATTGTCTGGGCTGAGCAGGTTGCCCAGGAGAAGGTAGAACTGCTGCTGCTCCTGCTCCACCGTCGCCGCCATTGCTGCGAAAGGGAAAGAGAGCGAGGCCGGGCGGGGACAGGGAGGCGGGGAGGGGGAAAGCCGGCCTCGCCGCCAGCGGAGGGAAAGGGGGCGGAGCCTCCGCGCTCTGCTCCCGGCTCCCCCCTGGGGCCGGCCGCGCCAGCCGCGCTCTCGAGCGCTCCCATTGGCCGCGACGCACGAGACCTCTCCCCCGATTGGCCTGCCTTCTCTGTGACGTCCTGGAGACTCGAGGCGAGGAGGGGGTACTAGAGAGCGTCTGAACAACCGTCCCTGAATGGGGGTTTGTCTCCTCTTTTCTCATTGGTGCGCCTCCGGGCCGGAGGAGGGAGGCAGAGGCGGGGAAACGCCCCAAAAGGCACTCTCATTGGTAGGCGGCTCTGGCAGTCTCAGCGGGATTGGTCAGAGGCGCGGTCGGGCGGTGCGGGAAGGGAGGGGCCGCGCCGGGACGCCGAGCTGGGGCAGGGCAGTGGGGGAAGGGAGGGAAAGCGCGGGAGATTGCAAGGCGTCTCCTCGCGGGGTGCCGCCGTCTCCCTCTCCTGCTTGGTGACGTCGTGCTGCTCCGCCCCCTGCGTGCTCCTTCCCCCCCCAACCCCGAGGGCGGCTGGGGCGGCGGCGGGAGAGGTGTCTGTGACTCCCAGGTATCGGAGCCCTGCTGGGGGCGTGGGGGACCTTGCGTGTTACCTCACAGGGCGGGTAAAGGCACCGAGGGCAGTGACTCAACCCGGTCTCAGCTGCTTTCCGAGCGGCAGTTTGCTGAGGTGTGCGTGGAGTAACAGTCATCGTGGGGTCACACAACGCGGGAGAACCCAGCACGCGGCACACTTGTGGAATAGAGGCACGTTAAGGGTCGCGTGGCAGGTGCACATACGGGTGCAAGGCATAAAGTTGTAGTATCCAGCGTGTTGGCCTGCTTCGTATACATTTATATGGGTCCTCATCTAGCTGTGCTTCAGACGAGTCCAGTACCCCTCACGTACCTCTGTGTGTATTTTCACGTTCAGATGATTTAGTCAAAGCTATGTCAAATCTCAAACAACCGTCAATAGTACGCCACATTCACGAATCCCAAGTATGTTGTTGAATAACAGTGTGCTCACAGGGGATATAAGGTTCATAACATGCACGGTGAGAGGCTTTGAACGTTGCTGGTGGAGGGCTTTCTGCCTTGGGGTACCCTAATGAGCTGTTTGGGGTTCAGCCCTGAGGCAGAGGCTGGCCGAATGTGTCCTGTCTGGGTAGGCATTGCAGCTGGGCTGTGCCCAGGGGATGCCAGCGCTTTAAAAGAAAAAGGGAGCAGCCAGCGAGCTGGTGGGGAAAAGATAGAAATGTCTTATTGACTGAATTAAGAAAGAATAGGAGGCAGAGCTAAAGAATGATTTTAAGCTGTCTGAAAGCTTGGAAGGACCAAAAGTGAAGATGAATTACGAAAGCGAGCATGCTTTCTAGTGCAAAGTGCTCTTCTGTAAATGTCCTCAGACCCAAGCTACGTGGATTAGGCATTTACAGCCTGTCACAGGTTCTGGAGGGCCTTTGGATGTGATCTTGAAATAAGCACAATTTCCTGCCTTTCTAGTGCCCATAACATTGCATTTAGTAATATTGCTGTCTGCTTTCCATGTGTAAATGAACAAATGTATTTGCTTTCATCTTAACTTGTCTTAATGGTGATTTCACCATAAATCTGTGGTAGGATTATTACCTAAATAATGCAGTATCTGATAGGAGTTGGGGAGAGAATGTAAACTGCACGATATGGAAGATTGTTTTCTTGCCTGTGCTGTTTTTTCCATCTGCGGATGCAGGGAGTGAGTTGTTACATAAAAACTGTGTAGTTGTCTTTGAGAAACAGCTAGGCAAATGAAATCAGTAATTTGCCTAAGACCTAAAAACCAGTTGCCAAACCATCTTTGGAGTACCAGCGTTGAAAGTCAGAGTCAGTCAGAGCACCCTTGGGAGGGGAAGGCAGAAACAACCCAATGCAATTTGTTAGAGCAAGCCTAGCAAGAAACTCTACGTGTGTGTGTGTGTTCCCATTCCAGTGTGTATAATGATTGTTAAACTCAGGTAATATAATGGTCTAGGAATGCATTTGAATACATTTAGCCCTGGTGTTTAAAGTGTAAAAGGGAGCATCTGCACTGGGTTGAGAATAACCTGCTGGTAAACCCAGCAGATCAATGCTGTTCAGCTTCAAATCCTTACAGAGTTTGGTGAAAGCAGATTAAAAACTTCACATAGGTAAAAAACAGTTAAGGTATCGGAAAGAGTCCCAAGTAATTCAAAATGTCACTAATGCAATGTGATCAGAGAGTCTGCCACATCAGGTGCTTGTTCTCACCTGGGACAAGTTTGAAGCCAAAGTGTGGGAAGCAACCAGAAACTGTGCTGAAGAACCAGGTATCATCAGCATCAAAGATGGCTTGAACAAGTACCTGAGGAGAGGTCAAACAGATACAGCCATAAAGCAGTCAGCAGCAATGTTGGTGTTACTGGATATTGCCCAACTTCTGCAGTCTGTCTCAATTTAAAAAAAAGACAATACGAAGTACTAAAATCTATTCCATATGTTTTGAAAGAAAGGAAGATGTTCATTAAATAGCAGAGATCAAAATGACTACCTTCACCTTTTGTAACAGTCTAGACTCAAGGAATGAGTTGAACTGTAGTTCATCCAAAGAAACTTTATTGACATTTTAAAACTCAGATTGAGAAATTGGAAATTCAGGTCTTTGAAAAGTGGAAGCTTTATTGAAGTATCTGTTAAACTTGACAACTCTGCTAATGAATGGATTATAAAGAGAGGGAGAGCTGGGAAGCAATGATTTTATTATACCTGAGGAATGCTCTAAGGCTTCTGACAGAGTATTAGGAGATGTGGGATACCAGACAAAATGAGGAAAGGTGTCTCAGACTCTTGTAAAATACTTTCTGATGCTGACTTACAGGTGAAGGGTTTGACGTGTATGTATTACAACCTTCAGAAGCAAAGAATGAGGTGAAGGGAGAGTAGAAAAAAGATAAAGAAAAGAAGATAAAACAAAATAAATCCAAACCTAGTTACTCAGCATAGTAACAAGCCAACTGTGTCCAGAGTCCTTAACATGTCAGCTCTAACATATGAGATCTACCATACGTTTAAAGTGCCTGTTGATGGTCTGTATGGATTCCATATCCTCTACATATCACAAAAATGCAGCCATGATAGCCTGAGGGGCCAGAGAAAAGTTTAAAAAGTGCATGAAGGCAGATTTCCAGCAAAAGTCAACAAAATGGAGTAAGTGGATGTCAGTGGCAAGCTATGCTCTAGCAGGGGCTGGCCAAAGCTATCTTGGCAGAGCAAGCTATCTGCTAGGAGGACGCAGTGTCTAAGAATTGTTCTGGCCAAAATTTGGGGTAAGGCAAAGAAGTGCAAGCCTGTCAGTTATGAGCATCTGTAGTGGACTACAGTCTTCATAAATTCTTAGTTTATCTGTTTCTTGTATTCAGAGCTCAGGAAGGGCACAGTGGTCAGTTCCCATGCCCAAAGCACGGGGGTGTGGGATGCCTGTAGCTAAAAAGGCTGCTGACAGAGATGCTGCTCTTTCAACTCTACTCCAAGCAGCCCTGACCTGTGGCTTCCTGCTGGTTTTCTGTGTTGGGAAGGCACAGCTGGGCTTGATGGGGGTGACACAACTCTGCCTAGCCAAGAGCCAAGAGGAATACTAGGGTGGTGAGCATGCTGGGAATCTGGAGAATTGTCATCAGCCACTAATGAGATCCAAAGTTCTTGGGCGGGAACTTTCTGAAACCATTGGAATGGTTAATGAGCTTAATGACAAGACAGGGAAGCTTCACACGTAGATTATATGGCAGACCCTACACACTACAGATTTGAAAAGCTATTGTATCTGTGAAGAAGCTCTGAACATTATGTAGAGCTGGGAGGAGGCATCCCAGACTTCTTCCCTGCCAGATTTACTCACCAAAAGTCAAATATCCTTTACAGGACATTAGACTGAGGGAATTTTGCTCCACCCAGAAAGCAGAACTCACAGGGACTTCTATATATGTCCGGGAGTATTTTCTGACAGACCAGGTATACCTGATAAAAGAGTTCACGCTAACCTTACCAGAGACCACCAGACAGTGCAGAATGAAGTGTACTGGACTGGGATAACCTGTGGAGATAAGTGGCTACTCACATAGGACTCTTCCCACTGGTCATTTTACTGAAGAGATAAAGTGAAACAAGTAAGAGAGAAGGGTTTTGTGTGCATTACAGATAATACTACACTGAGGCTGTGCCTGCTGTATCATAAGACAAGGTGGATAATTTACTGAGCAGCCTGAGCTGTCGTACCAAGTGCTACAACCTGCTGAACTTCACTAAGCTGCACATGCAAATCCCACTGGAAAAACAGTCGTATGTATTCATCATGAATGTAGGCCTTTGAGTTTAAGACAGGACCATATGGTTTTTTTAATTTAGGAGGCACCTTTCCAACACTTAGGAAGCAAGTGTTTGTAGGACTGCATGATTTGATGTGTTGACAACACAGAGGTTGGGAAGAATGCAAAAACCATGGTGTTTGTATTGAAAACACTGGATAAAGTATGAAAATATAAATCAGTTTTTGTTGATAACAGCAAAGGTGGTAAGAAATGTAACTACTCTCTAAGAGACTAACTTGAAGACATAGGGGATTAGCTTGTACCAAAAATCAAACAAAAAATTGGTCATTCATAGAGTTCCTTTCTTGGAATTGAATTTAATTATTATTGGAGATTTATAGATGGCTTCAGTGGTATTGTTGCTTTTATTAGGGCAGATTGTCAAAAGCATCCATCTGACAAATTGGTCTGAACAGACCTTGTCACAAAGGTGTTGGGCAGGGTAAAGAAACTTTCTGACCCTCCCTGTGTTAGCCTAGACTACAGTAAAATACTTAAAACGACCTGCTAGTGCTTAAGATGCTGGTCTGTGGATGACACTTTTCTTGGCACAGAAAGGGAGCATTGTTTTTAAAAGCAAGATATGGACATGAACAGAATTACTCCAAAATGAATACATTGCCATTGTGTGGGCTATTAGATGAAACACCATTTCCTCAATCACAAATTCAGGGTCCCCAGGGAATGAATGGCAGTGAGATTTTTGTCAATGTGTCATAATATCCACGGTAAATGTCCTTTATCCCTAGAGGGCAAAACTTGACAACCTTAAAATGAATTCAGTATGAAAGAATGTAGTTTTGAATGAGTGAATGTTGGCAGGTCTGATTACATATTTATTTCTTTGGCAAGCCTCTGTGCTCAAAGCATCTTGCCAGGCTGCGCAGGAATAGGCAGATTCACAACCATTTTCATACATTTCTATTAGTTACTCGCTATCCTGTTTATTGTATAGCATATTTTATAAGCACACAGAATGAAAGTAAAGTGATTTTTTTTTTTCTGAGGCAATGAACAAGATACCATGGAATACCTGCTGAGCTCCTGCCAAAAATTTTGCTTTTCCTACTGAAAAAGCTGAAAACTGCCTGCTGTATCAAGACGATAACTTGACAGCCTCTTTGCTGTCAGCTGTACTTTAGGTTTGACATTTCATCAGGTATCATTCAGAGATAATGTAAAATCATGAAAACCATTGTGGAAATGCACTACTACTATGTCTAGGCCAGCTTGCCAGAATTGAGCTGTAGTTCCTGCACGACTCCCTGGATTGATTCTGCCTTACTGTTGCACAACTTGTTTTCTCCTTCCAGCTTCCCTATATGTGGGAGAAAAGAAATTGCTAAATAGTCAAAATTCAACCCATTTTGCTACATTGATAGAAAAATAGATCTTTCAGCAAGAATCAAATTTTCAATTGTTTGTGCATTAGGCAGAGCATTAATTGGTTTGGCATCTTAGTTGGCTTATAAATGGGAAATCTATTGGAAGGAAGCATATTCTGTAAGTGCATAATTATAACACAGTGCATTTCCAAATTACTAAGATTTACATGCCCAAAACATGTTGAATGTCAAATTTCATTTATTCTATGGTTTATCTCATAAATGACTTGATAATATTTTGTATATAATATATTGCATGTCACACCTTTAGAAAAGTTTAGCTACTGTCAACCTGTTTCAACACACCTCTGAAAGAACATTTTCAGATCTTTGGATTAAAAAAAAAGGTTAATTGCAAATTTAAAAGGTATTAGTAAGAGATTAAGAAAAACATGAAAATATGACTCAATGTAAAGAAACTATTAAATAATCCATATGGGGGGTGGGGGGAAAGACCTGAAATTCAATCAGTTAGTCATAATCTTTGGTAAGCAGATGGAAGAACATATGGACACAAGACAGGTAGAAAATTTAGTACAATTTGGTCAAGTGATAGAGTGGCAAAACCACCGATGTACTTTTGGGTTGCTCTAACAGAAGCATGGCTTCCTGGAGTGGAGATGATCGTTGCTGTGGAAGCATCACCTCGTGTGATCAGAGGAAAGTAGCAAACACAAGTGCAGATTACAAGTTGTGTATGTGGCATTTCCATTCCCTTTGATGAAAATTGAATGTGCTTATCACAGGAAAGACTCTAACCTGGAATTAAGGAACTGGGAGGATGCATTTAAAAGGAAAAACTAGAAGAAATAATCAGCAATTACCATGATAGATATTACAAACACAAATTACACTGTTGAGAGTTATATGAAATATTACATATCTTTACACATGGGCTAAATGAAAGGAAAAAAATCTTTTGACTATATTTTTCAAAAATTTCCGTTGAACTTCCTTGATCATATGAGGTCACATATGTAAGTAACCATGCTGTAATGTTAATAAAAGGTCTGAAATATGTTTGCACAGGGAACTTTAATTTTAGTATTTTCCAAATCCTGAGTCCTTAGCTTTGTAAACTTAAATATTTTTCTAGATTATTATTAAAAGTAAAAAATCTATTTTATGAGATTAAGACAAAGCATTGTAAAGGTATGGTCTTCACTCTGGCCTGGCTTTCCAGTGAGTGAGTATTGGAACCTGTCTCTATACTCTTCAGGTACTACAGATTAGTTCCAGCTGTTCTCGTGGGCAAAGCTGGTTTAGATGTGCTTTCGCAGAGTAAAAATCTGGCTCAACAGTGGCCTATAGGATTGTCACTCTAATCAACATTTTGGAGAAATTTTCTTGAAAAAGTCATAACAAGTCTCTATTCAGCATGTATGAATTGTAACTTTTTTTGAAGGTTGAGCAATATTTTGAAAGTGTGCTAAGTTAAAATGGCTTTTTCCAGAGACAGTTTATGTCATATAATTGATTTAAAAATTCCCTAGTGCAAATTTCAAGGCCTTCCAAGCAGGCATGCCTCAAAGAAAAACTTGTAAGGATTTTTTAATGTGGGCAAACCAAAATACTGTCCTTTAGTCCCATTCTTGGAAATGCCTAACTGTTCTGCATGAAATCAGAATAAAAGTGGTTGATACAAACATGGTAAAATTTAGCACAGGTTTTAGAATTCGATAAAATTAAAAAACTAATGGGGTCTCAGCTGATTTTGTATCATGCTTTAATTACCTTTTCATTTATAAGATACATAGCTGTGTCATCTCTTATAATTCTGACATCTTCCAGCCATTACATTCCATTCTTGCCTGTGGCTCCTGGGGTCTGTTAGACATAGAGTATGAAGTGGCGTTAGTTCCACTCACTTGTTTTTCATTATCCCTTAGAAACTGAAAGTTGTTCCCAAAGAAGAATGAAGGTCAAGTTGTTTAATTAAAAGAAGATTTGATTTTTTTTTTAAGTAGGGATGGAGACTGAGAACAGTCTGCAAGACATATTGAACTCCAAAGAGTTTCAGTTTAATCTAGTTTAGATTTAATTTAGTTTTAATTGCCCTGAATACCAAACTTATCTTAGAAGTCTAGAAAGTACTTTATTTTTCTTCTTGTCTCTTTTAGCTTCCTAACATTGCCTTTCTAGCTCTCTTTCATCAAACAAATCTCACATAAGCTATCTGTAGTTCAGGCGTATGTATTCTTTGTGCTCTCATTGAATTTATTTGTTCAGAGTCTGTGATTCTTTTTTATGCCAAAGACAGGGCACAATATTTGCCACTTCAGTCAAACTGAAGAGATAATATCAGAATTTGAACAATATATTGCTGGATCACGCATGCTCTTTGGGAAGAAATGTACAGTGTCTTTTCTTTGTTGTGCCTTACACCTTAATTAGCCCAAAATGTCAAGGTGCCAAGGTATTAGTTTGCGTGTCAATTGCTTCTTACTAGTGTAGCAGAAAAAAACAAGCTGAGTTTCTACAGCAACAGGAATATGTTGTTTAGTCGTAATCTCCTGTTATATGGTTCTAACATTTACATATTTTGCTATAATATGTAAATAATTGTAAATAGTGCAAAGACTTTTTTTTGTAACCAATGTGTTGAAGGGCTGGGTGCCTGAAAATACATGTTGGACTTTTTTTCATATGGTTCAGTAAAACGTACTACCTTTTACTCACCTTCTTTTTGTGGGGGAGATTGAAAAGGATAATGCAAACTGTAAAAAACTCACATAATATCATCCACTGCAAGGGGTGATGTGTTAATGGTAGTTTGCCGTGGAGGTTTTTTTCTAAGAAGATGATGAAAGACAGACAGATGTTTGATGAAACAGTTAATGAAAAAGGATGATGCTTGGAACAGTTGATAAAACAACTGCCAAAGGGGCATGTCCCATTGATGGATGGTTTATCTCTTTCAAGTAAGCTATATTGCAGGTAATAAATACTGGCAAACAGTAACGGCCATCTAAACAAAAGGTTTAGAAATCGCTATACCTCTGGTTAACCTTACCAGAGCAATATTTGCTTGATTTTGAAAGAATCTCATTATGGGTAAATAAAGGTCTTTTAACGAAGATAATATTTATCTAATGAAAGTTTTTTGTGGGACGGTATTTAAATGCTGAGTTTTGGTAAATAGAGTCCAATTATTTTTTTTCCCAGCATTTCTGTTGTTCCTAACATCCAACCATGGCAATGGTCAAATAAAATTATTGGAAAAAATTGGATGAACATGTTTTTTCTTTAAGATTAATGTAGTAAAATGGAATAAAAATTATCTGCAGGAAAGCATGATAAATTTGCAGAAAAGTCTCCTTCAGGGTTTTTCCTTGTTTTTCTTTTTCCTCAGATTACCTTTTTTTTTTTTTTTAACTTACTGATGCAAGTACTTCAGAAATGTAGGGACAGACACATTCTGTTGTTCTTAGAAATTCTCAAAGGAAATCGATGACACACTGGACCAGCTGGATCTGCCCTAGATTTTTCCCCTTAGGCATATAATGCAATATAAAGAAAAAAACTATAGAAAAAGTGGATGTGTGATGTTTTACCTCTGTGTTTTCTGTGCTTGTTATTTGGATGCTGGGCACGTTTCAGTCACTGCTTTTGTCTGCTACGGTCCACGTTTCAGGTCCTGGATGTGTTATAATTGTAGAAGTCTTCCTAGGCAACCCATGCGTAGCTTGGAAAGTAGGTTGTTTGGAAAAAGGGACAGAAGGAGAACCTTTTCATGACTCTTGCTATATTTGGCCTCCTTTGGTGCCATAGTCATAAATAAATGTGCTTTCCTTGGGAGGATATAATTCTGTTTTGGAAAATAACAAAAAAGATCCAGAAGAAAAAAATCATAATGAAGTACCCCTGGGAAAATTCAGTGATGGAGGTGGCAGGTGAAAACTTAGAATTGTATTAGGGTTCCTCCTGTGAGTCCGAAGGTCCTCACTCTTGCCTTCTCCCCTGCATGCTTTGCTCCTATGTGGTAAGGCATGTCTCCTTACACTGGGCGCATCATCCTCTAATATCAAGCATCTGCCACATGCCCATCTGGAATATCTATCAATGAGTGATGACAAAGCATCTGAGATATTAAACTGGAGGCACTAGGGCAGATGCCTTTCTCCAGCTATTAAAAATAGAAGTTTGAGAGTTCCTTCCAACCTGCTGACTTCCCATGAAATGTCTGGGTTTGCTTCTCATTTCAGAGAGGGTGCCAGATTAGAAGGATTGTAAGCTGGACTCAATATGGCAATTTTTGTTCTTAATGGAAAAAATTTTAACATAATGAGTTGGTTGTTTATCAGTTACAGAAAATATCACCTGGAGGGTATCCTGAAGTTATTTCCCAGAAGGAAATGCTCTTTCCCCAGAATAGATTATGAATTCAAATAGACCTCTGCTTATCCTTGGTAATGTTAGGCAAAAAAACAGCATGCTGACCCAACAGCATCCTGCTTAGTATGTAACGTTCTCCAGGCAACCAGCAGTTCTGCCTTGGTTATACTGAGTAGTGCTCCCACATGTCTCACAAGTTGTTTACGTGCCGCAGTGCAAATGAGTTGTCCGATGAAAGCATCTGCTTGTGAAGTGTATGTTTCAAGAACTTTTAAAATTGTTAGATCTAGAAAAGTGTGAGGTTCTAGCAAGGAGAAAATTATTTTCCTGCTAAATCAAGGACTGCAAGATTTTTGTGGCAGATAATAGTTGAACTTCCCAGGTAAAGCACAGTCTAATTTGTGATAGCAGCAAGCAGCTTTGAAGACATGACATGCAAGGTGTGGTTACTTTGACTAAGAGCACACATCTTGATGTTTTAGGCGAGAAAATGCTTGGCTGTGATTCATCTTATTAGCCCATTTTAAGAAATGTGCGCAGCCTCTGGGACCACCGCCCATCTAGATTCAGGTGATCACGCTCTGAGGGCCATTAGCGTTGCCTCTCGCACACATGCAGCATACACAGCAGGAGCAGCTTCCATGCTATGATTTGGTTCGTCTCTGCTTCTAGAACTCTTATGCTGTGTGAGATTTATTTGCATGCCAAAGCCGCTCAGAGCCCGTAGAGCCGGCTCGCTCTTCTCTCCAGCAATGTCACCACCTTCCTCCCAGTGCCTGTGACTGTCAGCAGTCTGCCCACTTGTTTCTAGTGCATGGCTGGTCTGATGACAGCTGGCCTCCTTCAGGGTTGGCAGAGCAGGCTTTGGGAGCTCACAGAGAGAAATTCTGCATCTTCCTGGAACCGCCTATGCCTGCAGAGGGTCCACGTTACCATGTTATCTATGGGGGATGCTATTCCTTGCACAGCGAGAGCTGCAGGCACAAGTTGCTGTTGCCCGAGGGTCTTCATGATGGGGAGGAACAACTTTCCTGCTAAGAGGAGAAAGATGCAACATCGAGGCTCTGGAAAAAAGGACCCTCAGTGAGGAGGCCTTGTGCAGGACAAACAGAGCCACAGCTGGATCGGACCACTCACATGTCATGGCCAGTGTAAGTCATGCAGCAGAGTGGAGACAATGTGAATGGAGCAGATGAAGGTTGCCCAGGAGCGCTGGGCTCACTGGATTCTCAGGACACGCAAGCAATGTCCGGTTCTTCACCTAACTGGGGAACGCCTGAGCACTCCCAGAAGAGAGAAATAGCACAAAT
The DNA here is from genome assembly GCF_028858705.1 of Grus americana. Classification (NCBI taxonomy): domain Eukaryota; kingdom Metazoa; phylum Chordata; class Aves; order Gruiformes; family Gruidae; genus Grus; species Grus americana. The sequence continues at coordinate 161,229,872 of NC_072852.1, forward strand.
AGGTTTGGAGAAGAATCAGAAAAAGGGTTTTCTTACAAAAGTGAGACAGATTATGGGGTTGCTTAATTGAGCTTCTAAATTATGAACAAATGTGGCTAAATAATTTTCTCTCATAATGATTCCCTAATGAAAAGGGCCTTTACCTCAAGGACTGGTTTTGAGATTAGCCAAATTTTCCAAGAAAACCTCTCTGAAACCAGACATTTTTTATTTTCCTATGGAATGAGCCCCAAGCAATGATTTTGCACAACTGGAAAAGTCTTCCAGTAAAACACTGTAGTCTGTGCACATATCCATGCCGCACATGAAAATTGCACCGAGCATTTACCAATGTAAGTGCTGCTTTGAGATGAGCCAAACAGCATGAAATGTGTGTGTGGGTCTCATGGGTGGTGGATAACTGACGGTGTGCCAAGTGTTTAAAACTCCTGGGGTGAGGACTGTTACTCTGCATAAATATCCCCTGCCAGATTCACTTGATGTATTGCATTGACCAATGGTTGATTTATTTGCCAAATGAAGTATCAGTTTTATTTACCAAATACAATATGTAAATCTCTCTGGCAGCATCAGTTTATTGTGCATGGTTTTACTGGCTTGTGTGGGTTGTTTGCTGTTTCATTATGCTTGAAGAAAACTTTTGACTATGGCTACCACTTCTTATTTCTTCACGATTAAGTGGACAACAACTAGTGGTTAAATAAACAGTGTCATTAAACCCATGCATTTACATTAACACTAATTTAGTATCAATGAAGTGGAGATTGCTGGTTCTTTATGAAAGGGAAATTAGCTGTCTTAGCTATCAAAATGCTATCTGAAAAATGAAAGTAAAAACAAATGCAGGCGAACGGAATGGAACAGAGTAGAATAGAATAGAATAATTTCAGTTGGAAGGGACCTACAACAATCTAGTCCAACTGCCTGACCACTTCAGGGCTGACCAGAAGTTAAGGGCATTGTCCAAATGCCTCTTAAGCACTGACAGGCTTGGGGCATCAACCACCTCTCCAGGAAGCCTGTTCCAGGGTTTGACCCCCCTCTTGGTAAAGAAATCCTTCCTAATGTCCGGTCTGAACCTCCCCCAGTGCAGCTTTGAACCATTCCCACATGTCCTGGCACTGGATCCCAGGGAGAAGAGCTCAGTACCTCCCTCTCCACGTCCCCTCCTTAGGAAGCTGTAGAGAGCAATGAGGTCGCCCCTCAGCCTCCTTTTCTCCAAACTAGACAAGTCAAAAGTCCTCAGCTGCTCCTCACAGGACATGCCTTCAGCCCTGTCACCAGCTTTATTGCCATCCTCTGGACACATTGAAGGACCTTCACATACCTGCTGCCTGCAATGCCCATCTTGTTTCCCTTCCTTTTTAATCCCTTTCTGTACTTACTGTGGCAGATCTCCCCATGAGGCATCTGTTTGGTGTTTATTTAATGCAGGCTCCCTATTTATTCCAAGAGGAGCAGGAGCTGTCACCAAAGAGCAGTTCACATCACCTGGCTCTGGGATTATCCCAGGGAGTTCCTCTCTTCCTCCTTCTGTGGACGAAGCCCAGGATGATGGGATTTCCAGCATAGGCACACCATTTAGGTGGGATGGGTCTAGATCCTCTGTCACATGGCATGGGAGCTGAGAGAGAGAGATGGCTGTTTTCCTCCCTGCTTGCTGGCACTACCAACAGCTCCATGTCTTGAAGAGTTGGTAGACTGGGAAAGCCTGAGTGTGAGGGATTTGGCAAGGTCCTTACTCTGCCTGGGCAGCTGGAGGAGGTGCTGACTGAAGTCATGTACGCTTGGTTCTGTGCTAAATTACAGAAATCCTGCAAAGGGGTGCAGTGCTGCAGAAATCAATGCATAGACTTCACACAGAGTGCACAAGTCCATTGCTGATGCTTGTCTCTGTAAGAAATGCCAGAGAGGAACCTATCTGGACATCAGTTTGAGAAGTAGTCTGGTAAAGTAAGCTCTATAGAAATAACCAGATTAAATGACAAGAAGTCTGTCTGCATGAGAATAGTTTTTGGTGTCTCTTCCTAGAAACGGAGAAGGACGTCCTGCTGAACAGGCTCTTCGGTATCTCTGTGGAGTGAGATGCAGTAATTGTGGCTGCAAGCGAAGGGCCTTTTGCAAAAGTCTCCTCTCCCTTCTTCCAGTGAAGCTGCTCTTTTTCTCTGTGTGAAGCAGATCTCCTGGAAGAAGCACATCATGGAAGCAAATGAATTTGGTGTCTAGTGCATGGCTGGGCAAAGGACAAGAGGAAGAGAGGTCATTAATAAATCAACTCTGTCCCTACCCTTTCTATATATCTGCATGAAATGAAAGGCTTTGAGTCATAAAGATACTTCCCTCTCTGGCATGTAAACCTTGAAAAGGGGGAAAAGATGCTTTCTCAGCTTTCTAGGTTTTCAGGGATAATAGAACCCTTTCCAGTGGTGCAAAAGACTCAAGACTGCCTTCTTGTTGGCAACTTTGAAAAATACCTTGTTATAAGACTTTTTTTGGCCCATGCAGAAAGTAGCAAGAAGAGGTATTAATGTGTCAATGAAATACACTATATCCCATCATATTCCTTATAATTTTATAATTATTCTCAAATATCAAATTCTAAATAAAATATTTTTTCTTTCGTGTCACTTTGCCATGTTGCATAAGTCTAACACCAGTAAAGTTTGAGAAAATTGTGATATTGAATTATACTTTCTAAAGAATTCCTAGTAGAAATATTAGGAAGTTTTACCTTCACAAATGTTTGTATTGGGTTTGTGTGGCAAGGTTTTGGTAGGGGGGAGGCTACAGGAGTGGCTTCTGTGAGAAGCTGCTAGAAGCTTCCCCTGTGTCTGACAGAGCCAATGCCAGCCGGCTCCAAGACGGACCCGCCGCTGGCCAAGGCCAAGCCCATCAGCAACAGTGGTAGTGCCTCTGTGATAACATTGTCAAGGAGGGGGGAAAAAACCCTGTGCAACACCAAGAGCAATTGCAGCCAGACATAGGAGTGAGAAGATGTGAGAGGAACAACTCTGCAGACACCCAGGTCAGTGCAGAAGGAGGGGGAGGAGGTGCTCCAGGCACCGGAGCAGAGATCCCCCTGCAGCCCATGGAGAAGACCATGGTGAGGCAGGCTGTCCCCCTGCAGCCCATGGAGGATGATGGGGAGCAGAGATTCCACCTGCAGCCCATGGAGGACCCCACACCGGACCAGTTGGATGCCCCCAAAGGAGGCTGTGACCCCGTGGGAAGCTTGTGCTGGAGCAAGCTCCTGGCAGGACCTGTGGCCCCATGGAGAGAGGAGCCCACGCCAGAGCAGGTTTGCTGGGAGGACTTGTGACCCTGTGGGGGACCCACGCTGGAGCAGTTGGTGAAGAACTGCACCCCGTGGGAAGGACTCACGTTGGAGAAGTTGGTGGAGGACTGTCTCCCATGGGAGGGCCCCCACGCTGGAGCAGGGGCAGAGTGTGAGGAGTCCTCCCCCTGAGGAGGAAGGAGCAGCAGAAACAACGTGTGATGAACTGACCACAACCCCCATTCCCCGTCCCCCTGTGCTGCTGGGGGGAGGAGGGAGAGACGTCAGGAGTGAAGTTGAGCCTGGGAAGAAGGGAGGGGTGGGGGAAGGTGTTTTAAGATTTGTTTTTATTTCTCATTACTCGACTTTGATTTGATTGATAATAAATTAAATTAATTTCCCCAAGTTGAGTCTGTTTTGCCTGTGACAGTAATTGGTGAGTGATCTCTCCCTGTCCTTATCTTGACCCAGGAGCCTTTCGTTATATTTTCTCTCCCCTGCCCAGCTGAGGAGGGGGAGTGAAGTCTGTTGCAGGATTAGTTGCACTTTGTTTCCACTCTGAAATTGAAGTTACCCTCAACAGTCCTTAAAAGGTGGTACGAATGTATGTAGAAATTCAGATCAACCATTTCCTCTGAGTTTTACATTATTCTACTCAATGCCAAGGGAAATTTTCTTTTGCTGTGTTCTGTTGTAAGAACCTTTTCTGTAACATAAAAATGAAATGTGTACATCCACAAAGTTCATGTAAATCTGTTTTCCCGCTTATTCTAGTTTGGTTCTTGTGTATACTTATCATGGGTAAAACTATAATTTAAAGTGTTCCTTATACTATAGTTCTGCTTATTGTCATAACTGAAATTCTCAAAGCAGCTAGTCACCAGAAGCACCTCTGTTCTGAATACTTTTTAAATAATAAGGCTTTGAAGCTTTTCTCTCCAGAGCTATTTTAAAATGTCAAGAGAAAAGTTATTCAATCACTTTAGCTGTAGCAGTCACTATCTCAGATAAAATATATGGTTCTATTTCCCTGTCATTCGGATCATTTGATTGGATGTATTTTGCAATTTTCCTTTTAATTGGAATTTCTGCTTATTCTTCATGAGAATTATCGTGCACCTCACCCCATAATTTCCAAACTAATGTGTATCAATGTTTCGTTGGCTGGTGTTACGATATTAAAAATCCTTTGAATTCTTACTTTAGCGGTAGTTGAATCACCAGAGGCATTTCCTCTGACTGAAAAAAATGGAATTCCTAACCAAACTGAGTAAAGTTTAAAAAAATGTAAATAGTATTAAAAATGAATGATGTCTCACTGCATAAAAATCATACCCCTAAATAGAACATTTTAGCTGTTCATTAAGATTCTTTTCTTCTTTGCCTGCTGTTTGTTTGAAGCAGCTGAGAGTAAGTATCTGTGAGATGAAACGCAGTTCGGGTTACTCTGAGCTGTTAAAAAAGGAAGATAGGTCAAATGAGAGGCAGCCGTCATCCCTCCGGAGATGACAGTCCCTGATCCTGCCCTTTGCCTCGATTAGAGAGACCCTGCCGGGATAACTGTTAGGGAGTGATCTGGGATGTCAAAGCCTACGGGCTGGTGAAACGTCTAAAGTGTGGTTTTTGACTGCTTGGTGTTACATTTGTCATTTTTATGGAGGCACTGCAAGTACAAAATTAATGTTAAAAGCGAGCTGGTTGGCTACGATAGCGCTTCCTAACTAAAATATTGAATCACAAAATCATTCAGCTGGGAAGGGGTCTCTGAAGACCATCTTGCTCAAAGCAAGACCGACTTCCAAGTTAGACCAGGTGGCTGATATGTGGGTAAATGTGTGTAAACATGGGTCAGGGGACAATTAGCCTTAGCCAGGCTAGGAAAAAAAATGAGGTTTTATAAACTAACATGAGCATTTCAAGCTTTTCTGGTAAAAATTGCTTTTTCTTCATGAAGGTCTGTATGCCTGTTCCACGCCGACAAGACCTGATCTTTTTGATACCACCGTAACGCTACCTCCCCTAATGAAACACATCCTCGGTGAAGAAGCTTCCTCTGGGATGGTGCCAGCATACGCTGCATTCTCCGTCCTACTAACTGTCCTCCACAGTCCCCAAGCACGCCGTGTCTCTGTCAATCACCCTGATTATAATTTTGAACTCTGCCGTACAGAAGTCACAATGTCCCAGAAGCAGCCGCTCCCGCTCTTAAAAATTGCTAATTATGGAAGTGACCCTTTTCCCATTAGCTCACAGCTGCAAGCAGAAAGCACAAAAATTAGGCTAAAATGTAAAGCAGGGGAGGGGATGCTGGATGCTTCCTTGGAAAAAGGATGGGAGGGGGGGAAAAGAGATCAGGGAATGCTGCATCCCTTGAGGGGATGGGGGGAAATGGTGCGGAGGGTCCCGGGCCACTTGGACTGACTGCTGAGGCACAGGCTCGTGGGTGTACCCAGTGTATCACTTGAGGGCATGCTTTGAAACTCTTCTGATTTCGTTGAAATTAGTTGCATTTTGGGCCCAAATTTTTAATAGTCAAAATGTTACTAGATGTCCTCAGAGCTCGGAGAAGGTATTTTAGCAGCTTCACTTCAGGGTCTGTCCTGAACTCAGTGCAAACAATTTTCTAGTGTAAATAAAACCTTGATTGTAAGGGCTCAAACTGTTTCAATGACATCCTGCTAGTGAGTCCTGGTCAAAAAAAGAAACTGATACTGCGCTGCAGGCAATTCTGTGGCACCAAATTTGGTGCAGCAGTACAGCCTGATGGAAGCACAAACATGAGGAAATGGTCTCAGAAGAATTTCCTTAGCATGAAGAGAAATTTCCGTATCACAAAGAGAAATTTTTGTATCACAAAGACACTCCCCTTTTGACTCGGAGCTGGCAGAGAGGCTTTATATTCCCTTGTCGCAGGTCAGCTGTCACGGGTGTGCAGTCAGGGGGGCGAGGAGCAGCAGGGTGTGCGTCATCCCTACTATTTTTGACCACAGAAGTACCCGCTAGTGGCCCAGGGTGGCTCAATTTATGTTCGGACCGGCTGGAGATGGCACACGGTGTAACCACTGCACTGTTTTACCTTGCATCGAGCCCCCTCCACGGGGACTCGGCCACCCGGCTGGAATATGGCCCAGCTGCGCTCGGCTTGGGCTCCCACCGAAAGCACTGAGCTGCCAGTAAAATCATGCGAGACAAGGAAGGCAAAATTGCAGCTTGGAGGTAGGGCTGTTGAAAGCAATTCAGGAGGGAAAAAGAGCAAGGTGGAAAGGTATAAAATCCTAAAGGAAAACAGTAGTGAGGAGGAGGAGGAGCAGGTAGGTCGGCAGCACGGAGCAGCGGGGCTGACCGTTCCCCACCTGCCTGATGCTGGCCGGGCCAGCAAAGGCTCCTTAGGGGTCTTACCAGGGTGGGGAGCATACCAATGGCTGCTAACGCATTAAACCCCATCTATCTTTTGTGTGTATCCACCAAGAAAAGGCTGCTTGGTGAACGCCCAGCAAAGCTGCGTGTACCTTGCTGGCAGAGCCTCCTGGCACATGGTAAGAGCTGGCCGGGTAAGGTGACCCCGAGAGAGCTCGCTGTACCCTGAAGAATGACAAAAAGAGTCCACAAATAGGCATGACACCAGATACGCTTTTGCACGCCTGCAGCTTTCTCTAAAGGCTAACATATAGTGAGATACAAGCCTGTCCTGCCCGGCAGCCGCTGGACTTGGTCAGCCTCGGAGGAAAGCGCTGATGAGATTTACTCAAGTGGCACCATGCCTCCTTCATGCAGCTGGAGAACTGTTCCCAAAGCAGGGCTGGGCTTTCAAGGCTCAAGCAAGAACTGAGATGCTCTTAAAGCCAAGGGGAAAAAGCATAAGAAATGGAGCAAATGCACTTCTACTAGTTCCACATGTAGATGCTACAGGTTTATTTCCATCTTAACCATTGCTTTTAATGCTCATGAGCATTAAAAAAAAAAAAGGCTCAAAAACCTAATAGATTTATCCTTCCAGAATTTGTTTTGAATAGTTATCAATTTTTTAATTCATTTTCTTTTGACTTCATTGCAATCCTTAACACTGTGTTCTATAGTTTAACAGCACATTGTATGAAAAGTGGCTTTCTCTTGCTTCTTTAAATCAGCTCCTTATTAACTTCACCGGAAACTCTTGTGCCAAGAGAAGCAATGCAAAATCTTTCCATCTTCACCTCCATGACACCTCCATAACGCTACAGGTTAGAAACCTCCAGTGTATTCCTCCTAACGTATGCCTTAACTTTGTATTTTTCCAAGAAATAGTAAAAATACCTTTAAAGTTATTATTTTTTTAAGGTTATGCTTTCTAAAGAAGGAAGAAGGACTCCAGCCCATGATTATGGTTCTTTCTTTCTTTGATGATCCATCTGTAGTTTAATATGATAACTACTCATAACTACTGGTGAGAGACCAAGTTATTGAGCTTAAAAAAAAGTATACCTGTTTCAACTCAGGTACAGACACATGCAGAAGGATTGTCGGGTAGGATATTTTACTGTAAAACCCACCCTTTTTATTTACAACGTGGAGGCTTTCAAAAGTGATCCTAAATGTCACTGGTCATGAAAAAACACAAGTGGTCCTTGTGTGATGAAAAGAAGGGCATGATTTCTAGATGTATACAAATTGTTGTGAAATGTATCTGAAGAATATTTATATAGGTATGCAGTGTTCTCAATACAGACAAAAGATGCAGCATTAACAATAGATGATAGGGCTGAGCTATATTATATTATATTATATTATATTATATTATATTATATTATATTATTCAAGGCACTTCTTTGAAAATGCATCAGCTAGGTCTGTAAGTTTCCAAAAAAGAAGTCCTCTGATTCTTAATGCTGACTGAAAAAAATTGCATTCTGAATAGGAATCAAAGTGTTTTCTTATGAATTATCAGTACTTAAGGAAGGCTGAAATAAAAATTCAGTGTTGCTCCCATAACTTGTAGCTGTAGACACCTATGGATTGCTGAAGTAACTCTCTATTGACAGAATGATTCTTCTTTAGTGACCAGCTGAGAAAATATACTTTGTCTTTCACTTTCTTTATTGAGACTACATAAAGTTTAACTAGAAGATTATGTTCCACTCCCACCTAGTGGCAAATAAAACATGCACGGTATAATCTTTTTTTTTTTTTTTTTTTAAGACTACAGGAATTTGTGTTGCCTTTCCTAGAAATGACTGCATGGAGATGGCGGTTTTACTGCAGTTTTGCTTGTGGCAGAGATCAGCTCTGAGTTGCTTAAAAATTCCATACAAACAATTTCTAAATTAGAGTAAACCTAGTTGAGCTGGTAAAAATGAAAAACAAAACATGATTCTGTATCTGTAGCTAGGCAGTTTTTGTACAAAGGAAAATTAAGACAAAATTTAGGCCAGGGCTTTATGAATTAGCTTTACTTTTCACTTTTAATGTATGCAGTTAATAATAGGATGAGACTGTAAGATGACAGGTCAGGAACATTAAAAAAAGTGAGTAGCAATTTCTTTGGCTTTGAAAGAGTCCACACAGCGTGTGCCCCACCAGCAGCACTTGGCAGGACCCCGAGGTGGCTGGAGCTGCCAGTAGCTGCGTGGGTCCTTGCTTGGTGGTCAAGTCCAGCTCTGACAGCGGGTCTGGGCACAGGGGTTACCAAACACCATGGGACCAAATGCAGCCACTGGGCCTTGCAGCACCCTGAAGGCATCATGGATGGGATTTAGCTCCGGGTTGATGCCACAGTATAGGAGTCTATAATCTTGCCATCTGCCTGTAGAGTTGGCATAGACTAGTGCTGCAGAGTCAGCTTTCATTAAAGACCATTCCTAGAACTGTTGGTTGCAAAGCAAATCTACTGGAGCTGTTTTTCTAGAAATAGACTGATGCAACTCTGAGACTAGAATTAAGATGTATAAAGACATATTAATTAGCTTGTTTGATTAGCTACATCATCTTGGAAGCACAGAATCATAAAATTATATGGCTGGGAGAGGCTCCAAGAGGTCGTATAGTCTATTCCTGTGCCAAAAAGCAGTACCTCCTCTATCAGCAACATTCCTTGACACGTAGTAATACAACCTAGTCTTTAATATCTCAAAAGTTGGTTCTTCCACATTCCTGGTACAGCTTATTCCATGTTTCTGTATCCTTGGTGTTAGATTTTTTTTTTTTTTCTAATATCCCCTCTGAATCTTCTTCGTTGCAGTTGAAGCCCATTCATTCCTGTATTCCCTGTAGACAGCCCTGACCCCAGTTTGGAATTTTCCCGAGTGGAGGTTGTCTTCTCTCCAGACTGAAGAACCTCTGTTTGTTCAGTTTTTCCTCACAGGTCATATTTTCTAGTGCCGTTGTCATTCTGACTGCTGTCCTCTGGACTTTCTCAGAACTAACCAGTGTGGGTAGGCCAGATGAGTCATTTAATATCTTTATGGATTGTACTCCTGTTGCTACAACCCAGTAGGATACAGTTTTGGCAACAGCATGACATTATTGACTTCTGCTCTACTTATGATCCACTGAAATGGCAGATCTTTCTTTGCAGACCTGCTATCTGGTTCAGTCATGCAGCTCATTATTCCTGCTTACGTGTAGACTTTTGTATTTTTCTTTGCTGAATCATATGCTATTTTAGAAAAAGTTTCTTCAGTTTAACAATTACTTGGAATTCTAACCCTGTCCTAAAGCTTATTTGCCTTTTTTTTTTTTTTTTTTTAATTTGCAGGTTTGATAGGAATATGCTCTTTTCCAAAAGCCAGTAATGGGCAGTGCTATGTCTAAGACAGCCCTGCAGAAACATGTTTTCATTCAGTTTTGCTGTGGGTCCATGACAGTTTCTTTTTGAATAGTTTTCCAATTATTTTTGCTCTTCTCCTACAGTAATTTATTTCATCTGTAGCTTATTTATGAGAATTTCCTTTGCCAAGTCCAGCTACGTGACATCTGCTATTTCTCCTCTACTCACAGAAGGAAACTATTTTAGATTAATATTTGACAAATCCACATTGACTGTTATTTACCTCCTTGTTTTATAGATGCTTGAAGATATTGGGTTGTTTGTTTCAGTGGTTTGGGCAACTAGCTGTCCTTCTGTATTTACTCTTGGTTTTGTTTCCTTTTAAAACTAAGTGTCACAGTCTCCCTTTCAAGTTTTACAGTAACTCGTCTGTCCTCCAAGTGTGTTCAAAGATTGCTAATGTCAATTTGTTTAATCCACTAGGATAGTATTCATGAGGCCTGGCTGATTTGAAAAAAACCCCACTTTTCTTATTTAAATGCTTTCTAACCTGTCTTTTCTCTATTTTAAACAGTGATTTGTCACTCTCTTTGGTTCATTAACTAACTGATTTCTGGTTTTGTGTGAAGATAAATACAGAAAGGCATTTGGTCTTTCCTGGTGTCATCTGCCAATAGGTTGTCTTTTCAATCAAGGAACAGATCCACGTTTTTCTTGGTCATCTTCTTGCTACTTGCTATCCTTAGAGATTGATTTCTTGTTACCTTTGAAATCCCTCATCTGCTTGCATCTCCTCTTTTTTTTTTTTTTTGTCCCCCCCAGACGTTTCTGATTTTCCCCCTAATTGCTTATGCTATTATTTTATATACACCCCAATCAGTCTGACCTAGCTTGCATGACTGTGTGCTTATTTCCTGCATTTGGTATCACTGGAAAGACCATCAGATAGCTAAACTGATTTCTCATTGCAGCTCCTGTCCTCCCTCTGCACTGGGAAAACTGTCACTTGAAAACTAGCATCTGTACCCTGACAACGTTTCCAAGAGCACCTTTTCTCTTTATATTTGAGACCAGTGAGATTTTACCCATGAATTCTCTGTGCTTATTGAAGTCTGACTTCCTCAGATCCCTATTTTATTATGCTCTTCTGCCTCTTCCCTTCTTAGGGAATGTGAGTGTTATCTTTACACAAAGATAGTCTTGCATTCTCAAACACTTTCTGCCTCTGGTAAGGATAAAATCTACAAAAGCCTTCTCTAGTTGCTTCTTGTACCCTCTTAAAAATTGAAACATCTCAAGAGCTGTGTGTGGCTGCGTTCTTTTTCCAACAACTTTGGGTTAATTGAACACCTTCGCTAGGGCTGACGCTTGAATAGTTGCAAGCAATCCTGGCTTGCATTGGCCTCTTCTGCTTTGGTGACCAAGAGTCACCTAACTCCTGATGCTAGCAAACACGTTCTTCCTCCCGTCTGTTTTCACCAAAGTTTATTAAAAAAGCCTTTTTCCCTCAGCGTTTGGACCTATGAGCACCACTGATACACACGACAATGCTTTCTCTCTTTTTTCCGGAACAAACTACACAACTTATATTAGCACCTGATTTTTTCCAGAAATCTAATAATGGATGATAATATTGACATAACCCATAATAGGGGATAATTGCAGTGATATAAAGGTTCCTTTAACTGATGGGATTTATTTTCCTTCCCTTGTGGAAAGCATTTTGTAGTGGTGTAACAGTTCCATGCTAGTGAGACTGAACTGCTCTAAGTTTGTGGTTGTGACTAAAGGTATGCAAAGTTGGTGTGTTTATGAGGCCTATACTTCCTTCATATGTTTTTAAAGCATCTAAAGTGCAACTTAACCAATTCCTACATGCTACGGTTTATTTTTCTATCCAGGATTCTGCAACAGAGTGATTGAAAATTAAAATTAAGGATGACTGCTCATTAATTGAAACTAATATCAAGGATAAATTAAATGAAATGAAGAGGGCTGTAGTGACATTGTTGGTAGATGAATTTTCATAGAATCATAGAATGGTTTGGGTTGGAAGGGACCTCAAAGATCATCTAGTTCCAACCTCCCTGCTGCGGGCAGGGACACCCTCCACTAGACCATGTTGCCCAAAGCCCCATCCAACCTGGCCTTGAACACTGCCAGGGAGGGGGCGTCCACAGCTTCTCTGGGCAACCTGTTCCAGTGCCTCACCACCCTCGCAGGACAGAATTTCTTTCTAATATCTAATCTAAATCGACCCTCCTTCAGCTTAAACCCATTACCCCTTGTCCTGTCACTCCATGCCCTTGTAAACAGTCCCTCTCCAGCTTTCCTGTAGGCCCCTTCAGGTACTGGAAGGCTGCTATAAGGTCTCCCCGGAGCCTTCTCTTCTCCAGGCTGAACAACCCCAACTCTCTCAGCCTGTCCTCACAGGAGAGGTGCTCCAGCCCTCTGATCAGCTTTGTGGCCCTCCTCTGGACTCGCTCCAACAGCTCGATGTCTCTCCTGTACTGGGGCCCCCAGAGCTGGACGCAGTACTCCAGGTGGGGTCTCACAAGAGCGGAGTAGAGAGGGAGAATCACCTCCCTCGACCTGCTGGTCACACTTCTTTTGATGCAGCCCAGGACACGGTTGGCTTTCTGGGCTGCAAGCGCACACTGCCAGCTCATGTTGAGCTTCTCATCAATCAATACCCCTAAGTCCTTCTCCTCAGGGCTGCTCTCAATCCATTCCTCGCCCAGCCTATAGTTGTGCTTGGGATTGCGCCGACCCACGTGCAGGACCTTGCACTTGGCCTTGTTGAACTTCATGTGGTTTGCATGGGCCCACCTCTCCAGCCTGTCCAGGTCCCTCTGGATGGCATCCCTTCCCTCCAGCATGTCAACCACACCACAAAGCTTGGTGTCATCGGCAAACTTGCTGAGGGTGCACTCGATCGCACCGTCCTTGTCGCTGACAAAGATGTTAAACAGTGCCGGTCCCAGTACCGACCCCTGAGGAACGCCACTCGTCACCGTTGTCCACTTGGACATTGAGCCGTTGACCACAACTCTTTGAGTGCAACCATCCAGCCAATTCCTTATCCACCGAGTGCTCCATCCATCGAATCCATGTCTCTCCAATTTAGAGACAAGGACGTCGTGCGGGACAGTGTCAAATGCCTTGCACAAGTCCAGGTAGATGACGTCAGTTGCCCTTCCCTTGTCCACCAACGCTGTAACCCCATCATAGAAGGCCACCAAATTTGTCAGGCATGATTTGCCCTTAGTGAAGCTGTGTTGGCTGTCGCCAATCACCTCCTTATTTTCCATTTTATTCAATAAAAGCCTCTATTCCTCTCTTCATTGAACTCAGAAGAATCTCAGATCTTCTCCATCCCACTTCCCAGAGTCCAGGTGCTTTGATGTGAAGCTAACAGTGATTTTGCCACAGAGTACACAAGCATTGATTGTGATTTATTTTACCCAGCTTATGTTCCCGACATATACTTCGTCTAGGCATTACAATACAGATAGAACCATTAAAATGATCAACATCGTTGAAGATAAGGTACTCACCTTTTAAAATTATATTCCATTCCTTTTCCAAAACGTTACACTGAAGTTTATCTTTGAAGTGTTTGGTTAGTGAGGTGAGAGGGAAACATACTGTTAGATGGATGAATAGTAATTCTTAGCTTTCCTGAAATTAAAATATATTACTTTCTAAAATATTTTATTTTCTCAGATTATTCTTAGAATATTATTAGTTCAATTGAGATATAGGCTCTCAAAAAAGATAATGCAAAGAATTTCTAAATCCTCATTCAGGTATGCAGATGTAGAGTCAGTGCAGTTGAGGAGAGCATCTAAGTTTTGGCTTGAAGGCGTTGGTTTTCTGATATTTTAATAGGCAAGCTGTTGAGTAAACAGAAGGGAGCTCTGTAACTCCTCACGTAGTTTGTGGAGGGATTTAAGCCCTGTATATTCTGTTTACAAATACTTCTCATCATGCAGATGTGTAGTGATGTTCTTGCTTCTTGATGCTTAAAATGCCTTCACTTCCTAGAAAGCATTCCTCCTATGAAGTTTTATTCTTCTTGACATCATGCTTATTTACAGTGAATAATGATATTGCATATAATGGATTACAGTGTTTTTCATCAAGAGAAAAAGAAAAAGCAGGTGAATTTTTGAATCCTAATATCTAATATTCTCCATCTAGCCAAAGAAAAGGAGAAATAAGAAACAAGACAAAAAAGAAACCCAGAAAAACTTTCTTAAAAAGATCGACATGTTGTGTCAGTAGGACTGTCTCCACTTGTGCATTGAGTGAAATTATCAGCAAGATGGAAAGAAAAGCCAATCCACTGCAGAAAAGTGAGATTTCAGAAGCTACCAGTATTCCTCTAGAAATTCACTTCATGCAGCAGAACCTTTCAGGGCAAACCCTTTCTCTACATCCTTTCCTAAGCTTGAGTATCTGACCTAGCATGCAGGTTTTATGTGACAAATCTTCCATACCATGGGTTATCATGTTTCAGAGCTATAACATATTTTCCATTTTCGAGATCTGCTTTCATTAGGTTTACTGGTGGATCTTGGGAGGTCATCTTCAGCTGTTCTTCTTTTTGTCTTGGATCTGAGCTCTGCTGAACACCGTTGTCCCTCTGCACTGTGGTAGCAGAACAGCTTGGCTTTGGGCATAGGGGCACATGTGTGGTGTGGAAGCCTCCAAACCTTCTCCTGGCGTCCTGGGAAGAGGAACCAAATGTTATTTTCCTTTTATCTGAAACTTCTGTTTTAACAAAAGGTCAAGAATTTATCTGCAAGTGAAGAGGTACCAAAGTTTATCCTAAAATGGAAACCAGAAGCAGCACGTGTCCTTCCCAGTTTCATGCATCTGCTTTAAGAACTGTTGTTTTTAAAACAGCATGTAAGTGAATGCATTAAGTGAATTCTGTTATGCGCTCTTTGTCATGTGGAGCAGAAAGAATATTAAATGATGAAAAGCAGGTGTGAAATATGTTCTGCGAATACACTGGAGATATGTCTTGATTTGAAAACAGCTTGGGAGGTCTATCAGCATTTCTTAGAAGAAAAAAAAATATTTTCAGGTCTTGATAATTAAATGTAATGGTTTGTAATGCCAGTTCCCCATGTGGTATCGATTGTGAGAGATTTTTAAAGTCATAATTTTAGTCAGAAATGATACTGAGGTCTTGAAAAAAGTCATGTTCTCATGATGCTTTCATGTGAAAGGAAATGACACGGAATCGCTGACACAGGCCCTGGGAGTTTTCTGCTATGAATGCAGAAGAATTTTTGGGTGGATAAATGAACCTGGTTTTCTGTAAAACATTTGAATCTAGGATTCAGATATAAAACAAAACTTTTTTGGGGGTTGTTTTTAATTAAGGTTGATGAAGAAAGCTAGACTTCCCAGAGGCAAATTAAGGTGGAGAATACAGTTAGGTGCCACTCAGCTCCTCACAAATAAAGTTCAAAAACTGCAGTGGTTCATTCTGGATGCTAATTAAGAGACATTTAAATCACACTTTTTCAGGTATTTCCAGTTCTCCCTAATAGTAATAGTATCTCTGCAATTTCTAGCTTTGGCCAGCATTGAAATGGAAATAGAGGATCCCACAATAATAAATGATGTAAGAACATAAATAAACATTTTCCCCTGACACTGTGTAGTTATTCCGCTTGGGCATAAGGCTTGCTGGGTGCTTAGGTGACTATCGGATCTTGAGGATGGGAAAGAAACCTTGTGTTGTCTCTGCCTTCGCATCAGTGAAATACAGCATATCCACAAGGAAGAAAACAAACCATTTCCTTTAGAAGAAAATGTATGTTGTTTTTCCATTGAATCATTTAGGATGGGTGTACATTGTGTTGCAGAGGCGCCTGGACTGGCATTGGCTGACCCAACTCCGGACTTGCTGATGGGTGAGATTTGCTGAGGTTGGTGGCAGGTGACGCACAGCAGGCTGCAAGTGAGATCCCGATCCAAGAACGAGAAACTCCTCTAGTGGGTTTATTCTGTCAGACACATGTTGAATAAAGGCCAGCTGACTGAGGGGATTTTCCAAGAGAAATCCAGAGGAATTGAAATTGCAGTGAGCGTGGCTCTGATGATACCCATTATTTCTATGCAAATCAATCCATGGATATGGCTTTACTAGTAGTTCGTCTAGTACTGTTATTGTTATTATTATTATTATTACTACTAGTATTTTAATTATTAATGTTATGAACAAAAATTTATGACACTGTAGTGAGATGAGGATGTGAAATGTGATGTGAAGGTCGCAACTGCTTCAGGATCAGTAAGCAAAAGCCATGGTACAACACGGAAAATTGTTATTTCATACTGACAAAATTATTTTTTAAAGTAGGATACAAAACAGTTACATAGAGGATGGTAAAAGGCTGTGTTTAAAAATGAAAAAGCAGACAGAAGGGAGTTTATCAGTATTTTAAATACCTGCAGCATACAAACAAAATTTGCTGTTGATATAAAGGCATTCTGGATACAGAGGAGCGCTA
Source organism: Grus americana (assembly GCF_028858705.1). Classification (NCBI taxonomy): domain Eukaryota; kingdom Metazoa; phylum Chordata; class Aves; order Gruiformes; family Gruidae; genus Grus; species Grus americana. The sequence continues at coordinate 161,246,421 of NC_072852.1, forward strand.
GAAGAGCCAGTTTTTTATGAGTTCTCAAACATGACTTCCCCAATCACTTCCCAAGCAGCAGGGAAAATGAGATGAAGTGGAACAGTACAAGGCATTTACAAAAGAGAAATTCATATTACAGGTCCCTATAAGCTGTGAATGCATCAGCTGGACTGAACTGTACAAAAACTTTCTGTATTAGTTGATTGCAGGTTGTGTATGAGGGTGATGGGAAAATGGGGAGACAGTGAAGATGAAAATGTGATCTTGGAGCCTGTCAAACAAAGTATTTCCAGTAGTGATGAAGTAGTGTGTGCAAGTGGTGATATTCCTGTGGCACCTCAGCACTCCTGTCTGCAATTCTGGTTACCTGTGTTCAAGATGATAGTTTTGAACGACCCACACTCTTTAAAGATAAGTGGAAACTGCTGTTGGGACCAGTATCTCCTGTTTCATAAGAAGAAATTGAGAAATCTTTACTTGCTTAGTCGGCTTAAACATCCTGAGAGAGAATAGGAGCAAAACTGGTTTGAAAAATTGTATTTGGAGAGTATTGTCCTTGTTACACCGCCAGCAGGGAAGGGGCAGCGCTGACGGTTCAGCAGCATCCGTCCTTGGTGCGTTTTGACTCCGTCCTTTTACTAATGATTCGGATGAGGAAATAGGATACGCTTATTAAATTTGCCAGTGACCGAAACCTGAGAGAAATTGCCACGCTGGCAAACCATGGAGCTGTGGGTTTATTTCCCATGTCTGTATCTGCCCTGCAGATTATGTGAGCATGCCCTTCCCCTCGTCCCCTCTGCCCTCCCTGTAAGGTGCCGTTTCCCCTCACCACGTATTATTTCCCAGCTCCGCTCCGCAATGGGGCTGGTTCTTCCTCGTGTTCCCTGGCTCTGAGCCGGGCAAGGGGCAGTGGGCAACAGGGCTAGCCCTGAGCTAGCCCAGGCAGAGGGACCAGCTGGCAGGCTGGGCAAAATAAATGCCCAGCGAGCTCCCACTACAGCCTGGCCCTCTGCAGGGGCTGTAATTTCCATCTTTTCTCTCTATCCGGTCATTGATTTTCACACAACTTGACGGAACTTAATACTTTTGCAGCTTTTCAACTAAATCAGACAGAGAGGCAAATGAGTTCCAAGAAAATTGAAGGAAATAAGAAAAAGTATCAGGTAAACAGATAAAGCAGCTGCCCAAATGCATATGTTTTGTTTTCTCAGGAATCAGTTGGAAAATAAGATGCAGTTCAATTTGCAGTAACTCTCCAAGTGAGATAGGGAATAATTGCCATATAGCAGCTCTTTAGAAAATGATATGGGAGCTAAAGTGGATCCCAACATAATCGTGATTCAAAAATTCAGACATCATATTAGTACATATATGAAAAGGAATAGAATATTTCAAACTTCTCAGCATGGTAAGGTCTTGGTTGCAGTACTGCACCCATTCGTGGACACCATAGCTCATAGTGATGTGAGCCAACTGGAAACAGCCCAGAATGGCTGCTAGATGTCTCAAAAGTGTGATTTAGGAGAAAAGATTGAAATAATTTGTATGATAGACTCTGTAAAAAAAGATGGAAGCATGCTAACAGTCTTCGAAGGCTGCTGGTAAAAGGAGGTTTTCCATGCAGGTTTCCATGTCTGTACTGCATAAGACAAGAAGAAACGGACCTAATTTTTCAGGAAGAGAAGATACAGATTAGACACTAAGAAAAAAACATCTCTGAATAGAGTCTGGAATAGATTCCTAAATATTCTTTGTATTCACCATTACTGAAGGCCTTAACTTGCTGATAAGTATTTTTCAGGGATGATATACATGTATACTGATGATCACACCTTGGGGCAGGGAAATGGCTTACATGGCTTCTTGATTTTCTTCCAGCTTTATTATTCTAAGACTCCATGTTTGATCTCTGCGAATGCACAGGAAAGAAGAAGAATTATTTACATTAAGGAGCAGTATTGACAAAAAAGCCTGTGAATTCTATACATCAATTATTCTGGAAATTAGAAGAAAGCTTCTAACCATCCAGGGACAGTTTTCCATACAAAATGCAAATCTGACTCCAAGCAAGAATATGATCAGTTTAGGAAGGTTTGCTGCATGTTTTCTTCTAATTCTAGGGGACTTGGCTCAAAGACAGAAAAAGACCTTTCTGGTAATCTTACATATGCATGATCTTTGCTTCTCAAAAGAATGCGACTGAAGGCTTTAAACCCACAGGAGTCCTGCTATGGCATTCAGCTTGTGAATAAGGCAAGTGAATCTGACTCACAGTGGTGTGCAAACTCACCTCTCCTTTTAATGTGCTTCTTGGTACATTCTTTTCCACAGCTTCATTTTATCAGCTTTTACCTTCTTCTGATATTCCAGCTCAATATCTAGGGTTTTATAACCATTGCAAAGACAGTGAAGCATCACGAACACTGGATGGTGGCATTGCAGAATGAATCAGGCATGCAAAACAAGCAGCTTCTATTTATACACACAGATATCCCAGTAATCAAGGAAAAGATTTGCAGAGTAAAATGCATTGTAAAATACTTTATATATAATTTTCTTTTCGAAAAAGAGCTGTAACTACCACATAAGCTCGCCCAGTAGTTCAGATTTTCTCTTAAGTAAAAAGATGAACGATTCTGAAAAAAAACCCACTATAATTTATGGCATTTGTTCTCACAGAATAATCCTTGATTACTTAGCTTTAAGAATACAGCCTATGCAACAAAGAGTATAGAGCAGACAGAGGTTTATGAGGGAGTTAATCCTGTGGGGAGAAAAAGCAGAAATACATTTGTTGCAGGCTTCTTTCATTTTCTTTTGTTTTATTGCAGTTGTTGTTTTACTGAAGCTCTGCAAGGGTGATCAGCAATATGAGTTCCTAGATGTTCAGATGGGATACCCATCCTCTGTGGTCTCATCTCAACCTAGGAAGTAGCAAGATACCTGCAAATTAGGGGCAGGTAATATGTATGGCTGTTCTTTCAAGGAGTCTCTCTGTGGTGATAAAATGTTTTCTACCATTTTTGCTGAAAAAAAAGTGCCAGAGTCCCTTACTGTGGAACCAGAGTCAAAGCTGGCAACAGCTGCCAGATTTTTTTTTGTACCATCCATTTTGCATGCATGAGTAAACTTTCAGGTGCTTCAGGTTGGTCCTTTATAGCTGGATACAACAGAGGCACCTGTTGATGCAGGTAGAAGTTTTTACTCTCTCAAATATCAACCTCCTAGCTCACTCCCAGGAAACCAGTCCTCTCCGAAACAAGACCCAAGAAGGGTCGGTTCAGGCCGACCTCCATTCATACCGCCAAAAGACAGCATGGACCTGCCTACGCCAGGTCTGGCCACCTCTGCTGGAGGACACCATCCTCCAGCACCATCCCTGAGCTTTGGCTGCCACCACTCAGCACTCCCATGGACCCCTCCGCTGTGCCCCAGGGCGAGCAGCATCCCTCCTCAGCTTCATGCTGTGAAAACGCCAGTCTGGAGGGTGTCACCTTGTCCTCCTGTTATCTGAGACACTTTGAGATGAAAACAATTCAGGCCCAGACCATTCTTATTTGTAGCATGATGGGGGCATCACTCTGACCCCGTGGTGACACCCAGGGCCACGAGTGGCACTGGAGGGATGTAGCCCTTCACCTTTTCAGGGGGTGAGGACTGAGCAGGGTAGACACAACCCCTCTACACCACTTGGCCTGGCCTTTGTGTTGATGGACAGAGCACTGCAAAAACATCTACAATCAGTCAGCTCTGATTTTCTGTCAAAGGCAGCCACAGAAGCAGTTAGGCTGGATATAGGCTTTCAGGTCATTTTATAGATCCAGCTCTACTGTCTGTTTTGTTAGTTTTGAAACTGTCTCTTTTTTCCTTTCTGGGATAGCAAATGACTAAATTGCTTTCCACTTTAAATGGGACTAAGCCTCGCAGGAAAAAATTTATTAGTGATATGTAAAACTATATTTCAAGCTCCAACTTGTTGAAAAAGGAATCATTATTGCTTAGAATGACTTCAAATTGTTTAATCCAAAGGAACCAATGGATCCACCTCCTGAACACCCCTGTCTTGAACTAAGTTCAGGATTACACCTTGGATGAAGAGAGTGCAGAGAGACAAAGTGAGAGAGAAGGCCTAAGTCCTGGCTTGATTAAGCTTCCCTGAAATGAAATGTTTGTGCATTTTGAAGACCAGTTTTGTGTCTGTCAATGAGAAAGTAGACATTAAATGCACCATTGGCATTGATTTCTCCTTTTGATTTTGGATGCTGCTCAGAGACACTAGATGGCACCTTTTGTTTGCTACGTGCGTGGGGCCAGAAATAGGGCCCATCTGAATGCTGGTGAAAGCTGACAATTATTTTTGAAGCAACTGGTGCATCCATATGGATCCTTGCTGACAAAGGAGACAAAAATACCCTGGTGCTCCATATCCAGAAAAATGAGGAGGACAGGTCACCTATTAACTACCCTGTTTCTTCTTGTTATATCTTCTCTGCACTGTAGCTGGTGGGGCATTGAAACACCCCATTTAGTTAAAGAACAGGCTGGGAATTGTGTTCCTGATGCATTTTAAGGAAATGGTTTTGGGGAAAGCCAGACATGATACAGGCAGCTAGGGTGGGATTTAGGCCAATAGGGGATAACATATCACAGTGTGAAGGTGCAGTGTATGGACATGTGAGTCTGAAGCACTGTTCAGCTGCCTCATCACAGGTATCTGCTGTCATTCAAGGTGCCATAAAGGATGCCACATGAAGTCCAGCCACTGCTCCTGTAAGGCATGGGTTATATCTGCTCAGCCTCTGGGTCTGTGGCTGGGTTGCCTCTGCATTGGGTGGGTGACTGCACCAAGCTCCCATCATGGGTGGTGGAGACTTGGTGAATCAAGGCAGGGAGCTGCTCACCTTTTGTGAGAACAGATGCCCATCAGTCTGAACTATCTTCATCCTCCATTGACTGTACTGGCTAGATCGCTGTTGACCAGGCACCCAACCCCTAGGTAGACACCTGAATTTGGATGACTGCAAAAGGAGGTGAACCCCACATGTAGTGAGCGAGTGCACTCTGTATTTGTCTCCTGCTGATCTTAGACTCATGTAAATTGATGACCCTCACATGGTAAACAGAGAGTATGGGATGTATAGCCTCATGATTCCAGCAAAGGATCACAAGGAAACAGCCAGTGATCACCAGTGCTGTTTGCCAGTGACGTGAATGAACATAAATGTAACACTGCAATGGCATGCTTGTAGGAAGAAAATTTGGTCCAAGACAAAGCTATTTTTTCTTAATTCAATGCTGTGAAATTTCTGACTGTTCTCCCTAACAAGTTTCTACAGGCATGTATTTTTTAGAAAGAATTTTGCTAAATAGCTTTGGAAAAATCTGCCCTGAGCTAATTTTGCAATTTCTGCTCTGTGTTTATCATGGTGCAACCCCTCATTCTCATCTTCTACAAACAGGGTGATTATGACTGTGCTGTTTTGAAGGACTTCTCAGGCATAGACCACTAGGACTGCCTAAATCATCAGCCCAGTGCTCTGACATTAAAAGCCCTCATCTGGTCGATGTGTAATCCATAAGGATCTGTAGAATCCCCGTTCCCTGCAGAGCAGATACCACAAGCCATGAAACATCTCCTTTGCGCATTGTAAATGAACCTTACCTTTAGTTCAAAAGCTGAAGTACTAGAAATTCAATGAAAGGTCACAGGAAAGAGCAGGGAAAGATCTAGGTCTAGGGCCAATGACTTGGACTGCTACAATGGGAGCTGATTTGAAAGGAATAAAGGCCTACAAGATGCTGGGAATTGGGCTATGTCAACATTACAGAGAAAAGCAATGACCCTCTCCCCCAGTGGTACTGTCACTTTGACTTGGGAGGAAATTCCTTCTTACTCCTCAATCTGGTGATCTGCCCAAGCCTGAGCCGGTCATCAAGACACGTAAACCAGCTTGCTAGCAGTTTTTGGTACTGTCAATGTGCTCTGCCTGTCATCCTATTTCTGAAGCTAGACCATGTCTCCTACTTTCAAGGGAGGAGGAAAAAACCTAAGAAGTCAAGTTATACATTAACAAGAGACAAAAACGCCTTCCTGCCCACTGCAAGCAACTAGTAGAAACCCTGAAACAAGGATCTAATTAAAAACAGTGTAAAAATCACACAAATCTACCCTGTCAAAAAATAGCCTTTCAATCTCCTTTTAGAGCCCTTGCAATTCCTGTATTCACTCCTACAATCTCCATCTGACATGCATTAAATCTAAGTAAAATAAATCTACTACATTACTTTTATCTAAGAAGCTTCTTATTTTTCAGGAAAAAAAAATAAAATTAAAATAAAAAAATCAGGCGTTTCTTATTAGGAGAGAGATTCAGACAGCTCCATGTAGTTGCCTACAGTATACGTCTACATGTGAACTGGGAGTGTAACTTCCCATTATAGTCAATCAAGATCTAGGGCTGGATTCAGCTGCCCACATGTAGGCTTCTGGTGGCATTTGGGATGCCCTTTGGTATCTGAGATGTCTGATTTGAGGTGACAGATACAGCACAGGATCTGTATCCTTCCAGAGGACAGCATTTGGAGGCCATTCAGGATACCTTAAATGGCACTGGATGCCTATCTTTAGACAACTCTGTCAAGCCCTTAGTCAATACAAGGGAAGCCAGAGAGCTATTCAACTCACTGTAATCTCACCAATATTTCCTTAGCTTGATAGCTCCCCAGGCTCCACTGACTATATTGGCTGACTATAACAGGCCTGTAGACACCTAGCTCTCATGTAGGTGCCTACACATGGACAACACCCCTAGCTCATGTGCATTTGCTGGATCAGATCGTAAGAAGGCATAGAGCCTGTAGGTGCTCCTGTCCAGGTGGAGGGGAGAGACCTGCCTTGCCGTTCCCTCACTATGGTTAGTGCACAAGCCCATCTGTGATCCATCATTAGAATTAGGGTCATACTTAAGGAGAAAAAAGAGTCATATCCATCATCTATTGTAGGTCTGAGCCACATGCTCATGATTACAGTGAGCATCACTGCAATATGAGGGTGACTGGTAGGATTTCTCAAGCCAGATGACTTGCATTTGTAAAACCCCATGAGACAGATATAAATGCTTAGTAGTTGTTTGCCTCGCTGAAGCAGGACTCCATACATCCTCCATTGCAGACAGGACTTCAAATCTACTGTTATGCACAGAAGATGTGGAACAAGTGACACTTCAATCACCATGTTTTGGATTGTAACTTTGATTATACAGGAACAAAATGACTCCCTTAGTGTCTTGTGATCCTGTCTCACTTCACAGAGCCTTTTAAATCTCTCCATTCATGCATCAATACATCACACTTTATGCTTTTTACTATCTTTTAATCTTTTGCTACCTGTTTTAGTACATACAAACAGAGGACACGGAGCAAGATGTGCTGCTGCATAGAGAAGTGAATACGCAGAGGGCTTGCGCTGGGGCTCTTATAATTCCCATCTATTAAAAAGATAATCAAGGTCACCATCTCCAGAGACCCAGAAACCCCCCATTATGGTTCGGTAGCTGAGGGCAAGCAGCTGAAGGCAGAGGACAACACTCAGGGGATGTATCTCCTGATACAGCCCAGCCTAACTGGTGGTTTCAGTGCAGGAAAGTGTGTGCGTGACAGGAGCCGTGGGCAGGGAAACCTGCACCTGGGACACAGGGCTCCTTTGCTAATGGCACGCTGAAATGGCTCGGCTTTGACCCTGCACATCTTCACGGAGACCTCTTAACTGCTCAGCCTAACCTGACTGTGGCCTTCTGGACCTGTTCCAATTTAAATCAAATGCTGCGGTGCTCAGGGCAGCCCGCTCCCCATTACTGGCCTACAGAGGTTGCACAGTGCAAGAGCCGAAGGATGTGCCTTCATCCACTCATGTGCAAATCTAATCAAGCAGTGAAAACACGATAAAATCTTTCACTGAGGCCAACAAAATGTGGGTGCAAGGCGTTTTGGTGGTGAAAGCTTGGTGTTAAGTGACATATTCCTTGTACAGGGGACTGCTGTTAATTTTTTTTTTATTGCGATATTTTGTGAGGAACCTTTCACCAACAGCCTACGAGTAATTGCTAGGTGGCTGGTCTTTTCTTTCTTTTTGATTTGTACATAGATAAGCAAAAAAACCAGCAAATTTTTCCCCAAACAAGGCATGGTTACAACAGTTGACTACAAAGAAGTAAGAAATGCAGTGGCTTTGTGGCTTGAGCATGATAATTTCAGAGCACAAAGCAAGTTGTTAATTACTTCTTATCAGCCGTAACCTAAAACAAATACCTTTAACTATAGCAAAGAAGTTTCATCAAGCTAAAAAGGTGAATTTTTACTGTTGTTCTTTTCTGCTAAAGGAAGAAAAATGCATCAGTATTTTGGTTTTTTTTATTCCATACAAGTGCATCAGGTAGAAACATCCCTTGGCCACAGCCCCCCCAACCTGCTCTGCTCTGCATACTCACCGAGCAAGCACTTGGTTTCTTGGACGTTGGAACCGCAGTACTTGACACCCAGCTTGCTTGGCATCCTCTCTTTAGTAATTAAATGTGGCTGAAGAGTCCACTGAATAATTGATTGTGTTTTCAGAACCTCACTAGCCAGGGCAATTAATATTTAGTGAAAATAATTTTCCCGACTTTGAAAGGCAAGATATTGGCAGGGAATGGACGGCTGGTCAGCGAGGACCACAGGTCTCTTACAGGTGCTTAACTGGCAGGTTAGCAGGAGAAGGCTGATCTCTGCCCGGGCTCACATGGATGAGGAACAAATTGTGGTAGACATTGAGTCAAGGATTAAAGTTCAGACCCCTGTGGCACACTTTAATGGATCGCCAGTCTGAGAGACCGAGACCCAAGCTGTGCTGCAGGACATTTGCACAGCGAAGGTGGGATGAATGGGATGTCTGTCTCCAACAAGACAAAATGCTGTATCTTGCACACCTCTTTCCCTTTTCTTTGGTAAAGAAAAGCAAAAAGAGATGAAATACGAGTGCAAAATTTACATGTGAGGAGGAAGATGATGGATGCAAATGTATCTGCAGTGCTTAGTCTGGTCATCAAGTTCTGGGAGCCTTCTCATGACCCCATTTTCAATGGTTATGCTTCCCTTCAGTTCCTTATTTCTCTCCTTGCTTCTCATTTTGCATTTTATGTTGAAAATATGTTGTATCTGTGTACCTGTGTAAGGGACTAAAATCGGTGTTTCAAGTAGATGATAAATTAACAGAATTGGGTTGCATTGCAGTTTATTTTAAGAATTTGATTAATCAATTTGCAGTCAGTAGATGAACCCAGAAAAGAGTGCCAAAATAATATCTTAGTGAGATATCAAAGGCTGGTCTGGAATTGCTTCTTCTTTTCCTAATACTCTCAGGCTTGCGCTGTTGAAAATTATAATAATAGCTTTTGTAATCATGTCTCATACCTCTAGAAAAGGAAGCATTAAGAAAAAGATATTAAAAAGAAGGTATTAAGGGAAAAAGGCAATCCACCAGTTTCTGCAATGGGAAATTGTCTCTCACTAATCTGCTAGAATTTTCTGAATGTCAGTAATGCAATGTAAAAATGTAAAGCAGTATAAAAAAAGTAAAAATAATGTATTTTAATTTTCAAAAGGTGAGTGAAAAGGTTCCTTAGAACATAAAAACATCACTTGTTTCTGTTTGGAGAAACTATGTATTGTCTGGGAGCAAAAGCCAAGAAATAGGAAATAACGAATCAGATGAATCCATTTCCAACAAAGCAAAAGATTAAGAGCACTCAAGTACTGATCTCTTGAATAATATTCTTGGAGTCTGTCATGAGTGGGGAAGGTTGGTTGGAGCTCCAGAGAACCGAACAAAAGGGTGAACAAAATGACAGCTGGAGCTCAATGTCAACACATGCACAATAATATTAATTGGAGAGGAAAACACGATTTAACTCATTAACCTACAACATTCTGCCTGTGTCAGGTTAGAAAGGGGACTTGGAAGTGGTGGTGGACAGCTGTGTATAGCCACAGACCAAAGAATGAAACGAGTTCGTAGGTGGTAAAGGTGCGGAAAAAGAAGGCAGTGCTTTTATGTGGCGGCAATGTGACTCTGTGGAGAAGACCACGTGGGTCTCACACTCTCAAGCGACAGCACAGATCTATGTCAGCTTCAGCATAGGGTGATGGGAACGATTGGGAGCGTGTAAAAATATTCAGTGGAAACCATGTTTTACAAGATCAAGATCATTTGCCTTTGAAACAAGGAGAAGTGGGAGTATGATAGCAATATATAAAACAGCAGATGATCTGGAGAAGTGAGCTTGGGAACACAAGACTAAGGGAAAAATCAATGGTTTACACAAAGGCACACACAGTTAACTGAAATTACTTCATTTCTAATTTGGGTAATACGGTATGTATCCGGCTTTCACTGCCCCAGCCTGGGACACCAAACATCTGGGCTTACCCACTTTTTCAGTCAATGAGTCTCGCAGAGAGAAAATGACAAAGTGATAGAAGGGAATCTTGTTGCTGCAGAAAAAATAATTAGACCGTAAAAATCATTAACCCAGAGTTGTGTTTACCATTAATACTCTATCAAATGTTGATTGTGTGACTAAACTGCAAAGTGAAAGAGCAGCCGTAACCACTACCCAACAATATAAACAAGGTCATCATTGCTGTGAAAGAAAACATGAGATGGGTGAAAACGGTCCAAAAGGTACTTTCATCTATAAGTGATGAAATGGAGCAGGGTTTTAGACTGAAATCATTGAATAGTTTTTCCTAATTTTCTGGTACAAAAATGATTAAAAAACCTAGTGTCTGTTAAAAAATTTATGCACAGACACGTTCCAAAGATTAAGAAGCTGCTTGTGCACGTTTAATTTGAACTCACCTTAATACATCTTGGAAACAGCAGCATTTTGCTTGGTATGAACATGCCTGCCAAGTACATCCATGTGAAATATCTGCTTTCTGCTATCCAGGAGTCTCCATTCAACTTTCTTCATTGTTGTCATGGCAATAAGGCTGTTTTTGACACTGCCATTAATGAACTTTGAGGGTGAGAAAGGTCCTTCTTCAACAAAGAGTGACACCACCACAAAGCAAATTAAATTGCTCTGACAACGTATCTATTGAGAGTGAGTTCACATGTCACTGGAGCTTTTAGGATCTTATTGATGACTTTGTGGCTGCCAAAAGTCATAAAGTACTGCTGTTGTAACAGGTTTATGTTTATAGACGGTATTTGCCTGTATTGTTTGATCACCCTAATGCTGATATATTCTGTCATTTTACCTTGACAGTTGTATTCGCTATTACTCCTCTGTCAGTGAATTAATGAAGGTGTGTGTGTCAGTAATCATTTCTTATCTCTAAAATGGTATAATGTATATGCCATAAACACATAACTAGGTGACAACTGATTACACTACAGTTAAGTGATAAGAGCAGTTGACAGGAGTAGTGGCGGATCACAGAATAGACATAGGCCAGCACATTCTTCTGGGTGATAAAAGCTGAAATAAAGGTGGCCCAAACCACATGTGGGTAGGGCCCGTTTTGCTTCCTGTTCAAAAAAGGACCTACCACCTGCAGAAGTTATAAAAGATATCGAGAAGACTTCTTTTAAATACCATACATTAATGTGCAGGGTGCTTTACATCAAAAGATCACCACCCTGGTGCAAATAGCTCACTGATTCTAAACCTGTAGCACTGTCAACTCAGAGCTGCATAGAAATAACGTGAATTTTACTTCCCCTGAATTAAGGGGCTGAAATCAGTCTGCCGCTTTATTATTTCTGGAAAACAAAGGGAAGGAGGTGAGCTGTAACAGCCTGACATGCCATGGTCACTCCTGGTGATGTCATGAGGTGGGTGGAGGTGATGAATGCTGTAGGTTTGGATGAGGGGGTCCTCCTCCCATCCCAGCCTCCTGCAAGAGTCTGCAGGAGAGACTGGCTTTCCAGGACACTATATAGGTTTTCTTATACTGTGTAGGCAGCTGAATCTATCTGTTTTTACACACATGACACTCTTCTGTCTTAAGAGACTGCTCAGGGCCAGCCTGTCTTGCAGGCAGTCACCATCTCTATGGGTGCTCTCCTGTACCTACAAGGCAAAAAGAGAAACCTTATCTTGCCCTGGCAGAGAACACAAGCACTGTCTGTGCATTAACTGCTGCATAATGGTGCAAGAACTTCAGGCCTTTGTGCCTATAAATCTTGTCTGCTATAACCTAGCTTGATCAAAAACATCACCATGCAAAATTTTTTCTTTCCCACTCAGGGAAAAATTAGTAAAGCTGCAGGAAAATGTAAACCTGGGGGGATTTGAGATGAGGTTACTGGATAGTAGGGTACCTGGAGCCATACATGGCTTTTTGCAGCAGCGAAGTTATCATGAGATCCTAAAAGCTCCAGTGACAGGTGAACTCACTCTCAGTAGATATACTGTCATAGCAAGTCCTGGTGTCCTAAAGTCCCTGTTACCTGGGGACTCACAGGTACTCTGATAGACCAACAGCAGGTTTGGGTTTGTTATGGCACAGCCATAACAAATATTTGGACAATACCCTTAACAACAGGCTTTAACTTGGTCAGCCCTGAAGTGGTCAGGCAGTTGCACTAGATGATCGTTGTAGGTCCCTTCCAACTGAAATAGTCTAGTTCAGTTCTATTGTATTGTATTCTAGTCTAGTCTAGTCTAGTCTAATCTATCCCATCCCAGCATGGGCTTTCTTCTGTGGGGGTAAACTGAATGCTAGAGGTAAGCTAAAGTGTAATCTTGCATCTTGGACCATTTTGAGGCACACTGATGGGGCAGAAGGGAGAAGCCTCTGCTACTGCTGTCCAGGCCTCACCACCACTGAAGGCGGTAGAGCGATGAGTGAGGTATGTGCTGAGGTGTTAGAGTAGCCAAAAGGGCTGAGGAGGTGCATGGAAGACACATGAATGATTTGAATAGTTGTCTCTGATAAACAATGTGAACTGCTTGGCTGCTTAACCGACGACCCGTTGCTGGGCAGTATGAACAAGAGGCATCCACCATGGACTAATCTGAGAGATGTCACAAATATTAAAGTGTCCTTCACCAGCAACCAAACTTTTCCATATCTTCAAGCACATTTCTGCTCTTCCTCCCTCTACTTCCACACAATGAAGACCCATTTGGACTCCTCACTATTCTTCTGATGTGAACCAACTCACCCATACCTGCCAAGGGTTGTCAAAGAAGGGTCAGATGTGTAGGTGTCCTACTGTTTCATCCTTTTTCAGTCAACTGAGTGCCTTCAGTTTGTGCAGAGCCTCCATATTTGTTTCCATATTCTGCCTTAAACCAGCTTCATGATATTATGACTGGTGCTGAAAAAAAAATTAAAAACAGTTGAGCCATGGATTGAAGGTGCTATGCAATCAAGAGCAAGCCACTCAGCTTTACTGAGCTTCGCTCAGCTTAGCTAAAAATCTGGATAGAAAGCAACACTGCACTGATGACTAGATACTGCACCTGAAAATTCTTTTTATTAGAATATCTAATGCAGTGTACCTTATGTGGGCTCATGGACGGATCTCAAAGGGATTTAAATACCCTTCGGTGCATTTCTATAACTTTATCTTTACAAAAAAAGATGTAGGTAAAGACTGCACAGTATCTAACTAAATAATGTCATTGCAGGCATCAAGAATAAATTCTCATTGTTAAAGAAATATCATGACTCATAACTAGAGTTGCTTTTCATTATTTGCTTAAGGGCTAGAGAGTACAAAAGACATATTCATGACACACTTCAAATTTGTGTTGCTTATTCATTTTATTTTTGATTGAACATACCAACCTCAGAAAAAACTATGCTAATCTTTTCCACTGGAACTGATCTGCCCTCAGTCTTTGCCTGTGTCTGACACTGCTGGTAACCCCCATTTCAAAAAATAAACACATTATCAACACACACGGGAGGAGGCATCTGAAAGCTCATCTTTGTCTTTGTATTTGGTCTTCCAGTCAGATTGCTTTACTCATACAGAGACGCACTCATTTTAACGTCCTTGCAGGAACTGCTAAAATGCTCTGCCGCATGCTTCTTATGTAAGTAAGGCTCCATTTAATAACTTGGTTCCATCCTGCGTGTAAGTGGTGAAATTCAGCATGAAAAATGGTGAGAGAAGACAAATCACATCCTGTAGTTCTGGTAGCAAAATGTGGTTTTGCTCTCTGGGTCCATTATATCAGCAAGCCCACCTTACGCTAATTTGCTGTTTCTTTGGCATTTGAAATAGATTTTGAACTGAAAAGTAAATAATAAACCCAGTACCTGTTTTCCGTTTCCTTCATGGGGACTACATTTGTTCTTTTTGACAGGACTGGCTTTTTGTAGACCAAATTTCTACTTCTGAATTCAAATTCAGAAGAATGGAGAAAAAAGAAAAAGAAAGATCATGCAAGAAAACATGAAATTGTTTCTTGAAGCCTCAAATATTATACAAGCTTATATTTTATTAGAATGATGAAATAAAATCAAATGAGACAAGATGCTCCATGTATTACCTATCATCAGGACTTCAACAGTGAAGGTTCAAGTGAGCAGGTAATAGAGGTTAACAATCCTACAGGAAAAGATTTGGGTCTGCCAGAGATAACAAGCTGGATGTTTGGTGGTGATGTACTGTTGCTAAAGGGTGAATATCCTACCCAAATGTCTAAACAGGGGCATAGCCTGCAAGATATGTGAAATAAACCTCTCCTTGGGACTGGAAAGACCTCAGAGGTGCCCAACTTACGGGATATATGGGATATCTGGGAACCATGTATCTAGAAGGACTGCGGTCTCACAAGGACCCAGTGTGGGCAGTGCAGAGGAGAGGAATAAGCATGGTCAGGATTTCAGAAAACATGAAACGGTCTCGTTCAGCCCAGAGCAGAAAAGGTTGCAGGAACATGTGATGGACCCTTGAGCTATCTCAAAGGGTATAGCACAAAGAAGAAGGGGTCCACGACTCCAGGCAGGTTTGGAGCACACCCTCTCCCTGGAGCTAAAGGAGCCAAGGGGAAAGTCCCTGTGGCGTACAGCCTGCTTTGTCTGGGGGAATTTCTTTGTTTTCTGTCATATAGACCTCCAGGCATTTATATCATGGAATGTGCCTGAGAAACCAACAGCAGAGTGCCCATTTTGCTGTGGCCTGGCAATGGCTTGTCCCCAGGCCCACAGGAGAACAAGGATACACTGCTCAGTCTTCCAAGGTGCATCTGTCATGCCTATGCCCACTTCATCCTCCTGCACAACCCATCACAGATAAGCTGTCTTCCTGACTCAAGCCTTCCAAAACTTGACAGCAACTTAAAAATCCTCAGATCTTTGAAATAATACATTTAGGTTCCTTACTTTTTTGGTTTTCAAGTGTTAAGTGCAATGTCTGTGCTGTTAGCTCAGGACACAAAAGCCTGGTGCAGACATGTCCCCACTTAACTTAATACCAATTTTTCTAGCTATTTTTCATAGCAAGAAAACTATTTGGTCCATTTTTCTTAAAAAAAAAAAAGGTAATCAGGGTTCATCTGTCTCTGATGAAGACCTCAAAACTCCAGTTTCATGACTTGGAAATTCTGTATCTGAAGTCCCCAGGAGCTGTATCCTGCACATGTCATTTAAGGACTTCTCCCACTGACTTCAATCTGAATGGTACCAACCCTCGACTCAGCAAATAGGACACTCATGAGCCCAAGTTCGTTCTTATTCAATAAAAATCTCATCCTGTGCTAAGCTACATCCCATGCTTGAGAGCTTTGTTGAATACGAAGAAATTTTGGAACTGACACCTTTTCAGAAACAGCCTCCTGGCTACAGAGAAACAAATTGCTTTGTGTGTTGGCTGTATTTTTGTCTCCCTCATTTAAACTTCAGTTTATTTCTTTGTCTGCCCTTAGGTTTGAGTCTTTCAGAGTAAAGATCATCTTTGATGGAGGGTGCCTTGCACAGAGCTACTAAAGGTGCACAACAGTGCAAGTGCAACAGCAGCGATAGCTTTAACTAAAAGCAATGAAAGGACTTTTTATCCTGCTTTAAAAACATGTCTTAGAAATAGAAAAGAATGAGAGATTGACCTATTAATGAGAAAGGGCAAACCATTAATCATATATTTAAAATTATTTTAATATTTTAACAAAAACATGTCTTGAATAAGAAAATTCGACTATGTGCAACTATGAAGTAATGTAAATCTCCTAAGTAAAGACTTAGGTTGAAAGAAACAGGTATGATATGAGTCAGAAAGATTTAATTTATGCAAATAAGCAAGACCAGATTATAGCAGCCTAAATTGTAAATGGAAGTACTTAATGAGTTTATTGAATCCCTAAATTATTTCTGAGCTGTTCTGGTGAGTCGGGAAAGTAATGAGCACTGGGCAAGTACGTGGGAGTTGTCTACTTTCATATATATTTGTGAGATGGAGGCTGTTGTGCTGCTGGTAGTCAGAGAGGTAGCGGATGTGCTAATTTCTTTGAAGTTTGTCTTCTTTAAGTGGTGTCTCATTTTCCCATAGACAGGGATAAAGTCAGTGGGGGACACTGAGGCAGGAACTCTTTAAGGAGAGAGCCTGAAGCTCTTAAAACCCAAACTTTTGAGGAGACATGAGGAAGTTGGTTATAGCCGTGCCCCTATGGGGCTCCAGAGGGGTTGGTGCATGTGAAATGAAGGGTTTGCTGGCACAGCTGGGCCACCGAGAGACACGAAAAAGCCTTCTCGATCTCCTAACCCAAACCAACATCTTAAATCCCACACCAATGTCAACAGGTTGCTTGTGCTGATTTGTGAGGCAATGCATTGCACCTCTTGTTTCCATGTACTGTCTGCCACCAGCACAGGCTTTCTAAGGTGGAGGGGAGATGCGTGACAGGTCATGGGCACAATCTGCTTTTAAACAAAACCTTTTGTGGTAACTTTTAAGAGTAGAAGCTCTTGGGGGATGCCAGTTGCCTTGATAAAACTCTTCTACAGGCAGGACAGCAAGTAAGAGGGCAAAACTCTTCCTCATCACAACAGTCAATGTCCCTTTATTTAGGCTGGCATGTTGCTCTTTATTGCCAGAGTCTGTGCTCATGGAGGCTGACTCTATAATGATATGTTTGTGATTCATTATATAAGTGATAGTGACTAATGTCATTTTGCATGTCATCAGGGGATTAAACACAATCCACTTAATGCACACAAGAAACTCCACTATAAAATTGTATTTGTGATTGTTGCTGATGACAAATGTTGGCTTCCAGTGTCAGACAAATCTGAGAGCTTCCTGGAGGCCTGCCTATTCCCTTGAAATGCCCAATTAATTAACATTTTGCCTACAATAAGCAGTTCACAAAAGTAAGCCTCAGACAGGCATTACTGTCCGTGGTAAATAAATTACTGTTCCTCCTTTGTACCTCACTGTGTTATGAAAATAAATCTGCACGTGCCTCTTTTCAGAGTGGTAGTCTTTCTAAACTCTATTAGTGTGAAAGTTCCTGAAATCAAGGAGAAAGATAATCGGAAATGCAGGTGCCAAACACAGCAAAATGTACCAGCAGTGTCTGAGTGCTGTGTTCATTCTGGTATTGATTAGTGTCAAAGGACTGGAGCCCTCGGGGAGATTTGTTGTTCTTTGGGATTACACAAGGGTTTTTTTTCTGAAATATTGGCTTTTCCCCCTCCTTGATATTTACAGAATTACTGTGTGATTTTGCCTCCGTTGGAGTACAAGTAAGTTTTGGGGTAGGTCTGCTATTAGCAGGGTATGGAGTGGTTCCTGGGGTCCGGCATGGAGCCCAAGTGGGACAGCCCTTCCTTATCTGCTGCTCCTCTGCTGCTGAAGAAGTAGTAGGTCTTTCTGAATTTCATACAGATGTTCAGTCTAA
The DNA here is from genome assembly GCF_028858705.1 of Grus americana. Lineage (NCBI taxonomy): Eukaryota > Metazoa > Chordata > Aves > Gruiformes > Gruidae > Grus > Grus americana. The sequence goes on from NC_072852.1 coordinate 161,264,300, forward strand.
ACAGAGGACCTGACTTCCCCACCATATTAGAGTTTGTCTGAAGGAAAATATTCCACTCAAGAGGGGATCAGACCAACACTCTTTTGGGAAGAAATGGGACTTTTCTGCTCTTATTAAAATGGGACCTGCTCTGGAAATGTTGGAAGAAGAGGCCTCAGCTGCAACTGTGTAACATGAGTTGACTGATCAAATACCAGGTAGTATCTGAAAAATTTATTTCCTGTCAGAGAAAATGCCTCTTTACCCAGAACTCTTAATATTATAGACAAGCCATGAAAAAAGAGAAAAAAGAACAGAGCATACTCAATGTTTGGCAATGTACACCAGGTTTGGAAAAGCCTAGCAGGAATATCTGAGCAATGCTCCCTCTTACCTGGGTTTCTGATAGGGAAAAATTTACTTCCCGGAGGAGCGTGTGGCAGAGGGAGACGTTCTCTGACCCAGCTCCTGCCATACTCCCTTTGAGCACAGGGAAGAGTCCCAGGGAGCTCCTGGAAGGCTTTTGGGACAAGAAGACTGCATCCTGCTTTTGAGCCAACCAGTACTGGGTTATGAGGGTTGTGCAAAGAGTGATTTGGATTCAGAAAATAATGTGATTCACAAAGTAAGCATTCTCTGGACTGTGTTTTTGCGAAAATGTAGACAAAGCTTTGCCTATTCTGTTTCCAGCTACTGGGTCCCAGGAAAGGGCAAGGGTTTTTTCCAGATGTGCGCTAAGAGACATCTAGGAATCGGACACCTCAATCCACAAGCTAATGATCTGCTCTACTTCCAACAAGGATAAACAGACTGTGTTAAATGGGAAATCAGACCAGATGACTGTGATCAGACCAGATAACTATGATCAGACTGTTCTCTTCGTTATTCTTCTTATTCATTATTTTGAATGAATGCATGATTGTATATGATTTGTATATTCATTTACTCATCATAAATCATTTAAGCCAAGGCACTAAATCTATCTGTCTTTTTTGATGAAAGCAAACCCAATGTAGAAATTAATATTTTGCATTTCAGAATCCCCATGCAGTCTACCCCCTTTGATTTATTAAAAATCTATTTTCTCCTGATATTTGCAAATGCCCTTTTTATTTCCCTTCACTCCTTTGGAGAGAGCTAACTGAGCCTTTTTTGGCTCTCTGTACCCTGACATACTTATAAGTGACTCTGCGCATTCTAGATGTGTTGCTTTTTCCCCCCCTTCCTTTTCCACTCCAGCTTTTTCTTTTAAGCTCGGGGTTAAAGGTAACCTCTGGGTAGCTACCTGCACTGCACATTAACGAATTTCTGTCCTTTAACAGGGGTACTGTAGGGCCAAGCTCAAGTGTGGCCTCTCATTTTAAAACCCCTATTTTACATTCTCATTCTGTTCTTCTGTATCACTCGGAGTGTTAGTTGCAAGGAGGCTTTTGTTCGAGCCTGGGCAGCTGCCTTCTGGCAGGGGGAGTTCTGAGCGGCTGACCTGCTTGTGCTCGTTGCTTGGTTAAAAACCTCCGTTTTCAAATGGGTGGAACCAGAGGGAAAACAACTTTGGCTCCAAAAGCATCCTCAAAGAGTTCAGGATTGTTCTTCACCCCGGTTAGAAAATACAGCAAAACAACAGAAAAGCTTTCTCAGATGTGAATCCTGTACTACTCCGTATCCAAGCACAGCCAGCGTATTGTTCTTGCTCAGACTAAAAGCACTCACAGTGCACTTACTGGGTGCAACCGATGTCACTCTGGAGATGGGGGTCTTCCCCTGGGTGCTGGGGAGGAGGGCACCCCCGACCATCTGCGCTATGAGCCTGCCTCCCAGCCCTGGGCCCTGGGATCCTCTCTGCAAGGTGGTCTTGGGACCACGACGTGACAGCAGACCTGCCCGGGGAGCATTTTTGAAACAGGATTTATTATTTTATTTTTTTTCCTGAGGGTTTAAGCAGCAGCACATTTTTGTGTGAATCATAGCAGACCAGAAGCTCTCTGTTGAACATGGGGGTGCTGACTGCTGCAGTGCTCACCATGCTTCCTGAACAGGTCCACAGTGCTTTTCCACTCTGAACCTCCTCCTGTGATGGCCTGTGGCAAACGGGAAGAGATGCCTGTCACAAGCTTCCTTCCCTTGAGGCACCTCAGAAAGGAGTATAATGATTTTCCTAACATTAGACTAGTGTGAAGATATCGCCACCAGTAGGTATCTCAAAATGATATCCCACAGCCCAGAATAGATAAAAGAGCGTCGCTGTAGTGTAATAAAAAACCCCCACCTTGTCCTCTGTAGTTCTGTATATTGTGTGCATGCCTGGTTTCCTTGGAGCCCAGAAATCTGATGTTAAAAAGACATCACATAGGCATGTGTGTGCTTCTGTTTCAAACCACTTATTCACATCAGAAAGAAAATGTGCTTTGGAAAGATTTATTCTCATTAAAAGAAATAAGTTTTATCAGGGGAAAAAATTGTGTTTGGCAGCCCACAACATTTGATTGCTGTAATGGTAGTGACAGCAGTAATCTATTTTTTTGCCTTGCTGGTAAATGGAAGTATCCAGCAAAGATAAAAGGTTACCAGCTGGGATAACTATCCTCTAATTAGTACTGCAGATTTTTTTGGGAATTTAGAAATAATGTGATGCAGCCTCTTAAATTTGTTATAAATAAGACCAAACAGGAACAAAGTACTCAACATATGAACCGCAGTACCTAATCTGAGAAGGCTGATCAGCCATTCGGAGCAAAATACTGTTAGACTTCATTGCGCTGGGGAGACAAGAAGCTTGTTCTGAGAGTCACCATTCACAAAAATCAATCCAGTCTTGAGCTTCTTGCTGGCATCAGGTGCTCCTGAACTGGTTGCTCAGGGTACGTGGCCAGTATAGTCATAGAGTGCAGAGTACCAAAGCTAATTTTCACCTAGGCAACCCAAGGACTGGTAAGAGATTAGGTATAAGAGGACAGAGAAACAACAGTCCTAATTGATTCTTCCAAATATTGCTTAATTTTGTCAAGAGTTTTACTTAGAAACTACAAATTATGAAGTATGAGGAAGAAGAAAAATTCCCAAAGGGGAGTATCAACTGCTCTGGGAGAGATGATAAGAAAAAATGAAGCAGTTAAACGTAACTGTGGACTGAAAACTATGGCAGCTCAGGAGCTGTGCATAAGCAGATCAGATGCCTCTGCCTTGGGGGACCAAAGTCCAGGAACGGGTCGGCAACCACTTCAATGGTCTGATTTCAACGCCTGTGAGAGCCCACTCCGGCTGTTGGTGCTAATAAATCACACAGTCGCCTCAGCCCGTGCCCCCTGTGAGCTGTTGCCAATATTTTGTTAGTGAATGCCTACAACTTTCCAGTTGCAATCAGCTGGTGACAAAAGCTGAGAACCCAAGGGTAACTGTAGGGCAATGGGGACAATTTTTGCACTGTTATCAAGCAGCTTGGCTGGGCAGACATGCTTAAGTGTCTGGGAAATCTAAGTCATATTCCTGAATTCACCTGGACTAGCAGAGATACAGTGTAGACAAGGAGGACCAGGGTTTTGGAAGGGTCTGCAGTCATCTCTTCCCTTATTCATCTCTTCCTTTGTCCCCACGTGTTTTTCTGAAGCGGTGCGCTTGCAGTTGAGGGTAGTTTGGCCCATTTCCCATCAGCAAAAACTGCTGGTGGACTAGATAAAAGTCACTGCTCGGCAGGGCAGTTGAGTGACATTCAGGGTAGGGTGAACTGCCCAAGCATCATTTCTAGCCTGGACAGTTTCCTCATACTTTTGGGGATCAAAGGGTGCAATTTAGGTGTTCAGAGTCCAACTGCAGCCCAAAAAGCTTGTGACTGCCCTCCTGTTGCATCAGCTCAAAGCCATCAAAGGCCATGCGTGCAGGAGCCACGCAGGGCAGAGGCTGCAGCCATGGCTCAGTTGCCTCCTTGCGTGCTGGTAAAACCATGGAGATTTGCGGCTGCTGGAAAATTATTATTCTTCCCATATATTTGAGGAGCAAAGATCAGTCTGGACTGTACTTCGAAAAAACCTTGAGGCTGCTTGTCATCAGACGATGCCTTTGAGTGCTAATCAGAGCGTCCTCTTTTTAAGTGCCTCAGTCTAGTATTTTTAGGCTATAAGTAAGGTGAAAAAGATTTTGCCTTTTTTCAGATAGGAAAAACACCTCTGAAAAACCAACATCGCAGAGAGGGAGATTCTTGACCCCACGTTTAGGCTGGCAGCTCTCAAAGTTTTGTCCAATGTGAGCCCCTTAGCAAGGGGCTGGGAGCCTTGTTATTAGATATGCTGGGCCTGGGAGCACGGAGTGGGCTTGAAACGTGTTCCGTTTACGGATGCTCTGTGAAGGTCCTAATAGTGGGACTGTCTACAAAGCAGAATAATACCACCCACACTCTAAGGTCCATGTCCCTCATGTCCTCATATAGGCCGGGTGGCCTCACAACTCCATCAACTCCATCTCCCTTCTCCTGTTTGTCACCTCCCCTCTTCAGGCAGCGACAAACGCTGGTGCAGGTACAGCATAAACACACAGAGTTACCCAAGCAGCAGTTTTAGGCGGCCAAGGTCCATCCCACCCCTTGTGAAATGCTATTTAAACAAACAAACAAAAAAAGAAATGCTCAGGAAGCCCAGGACATCCAAACACACCAAGGGACAGGGGGAGGCCGAGGTAGAGAAAATGTGGTGGAGCGTTTCAAAGCCTGCGAGCAGTCCCCGAGCAGAGTGCTAGGCCAGCCCACCTCCTGCAGAGACCCAGTTTGGGTTTCTTTTTGTGCCAGTGGTGTTACACAAAGCTGAGCAGATTAGAAACTCCAAACTATTTAGGATTACATGGGTAGAGCGATTCTGTGATTGACACCCATAAATCAATCCAGGAATTTACTGGCATTTAGACCATGCTGTGTAACAACAGGCTGATGTGGTTTCTGCCCACTGTGCTATTTACTGAGGAGACACTGGCTTTTTGCAGGTTTCTGGAACAGCGTCAGCATGAATGCAACCCCTGTGGAGGACGTATTACTGTCCCAGGATGAATGGTTGGGTTCAAATTGTCTCTGAAACTGGCCCCAATATCCACTGGGAAGTTAGACTCCTTGGCTGCTCCTGCGGCAAGGAACAGTCAAACCCGCGTTGTGCCGATAAGCAATATCAGTTGCTATAAAAGAATCTGCTAAAGCAGTACTTTTTGCCAGACGGTCATATTGCACAGAAGGGCTGTGCTCAGCTCTTGGACTTCAACTACTCCAAAGTGTACCTGCCGAATGCGGCCCAGACTGTCCTCGCTGGTGTGCACGCAGCAGGGCTTGCAGGCCTTTAAGAGCAAAGGGGGAGCATCACGAGCGGCCGTCACCACCCGCTCCTGCAGGGTTTGAGACCTTTATGGCAGGAGAAACTGGTCGTGCATTAAGTTCACAGTGTGAATCCTGAATGGATCTTCCTGATGTTGTAGGAGACACTTGCTTTTGACCACCCCAGGCAGGAGTGTAGTTTTTCCTTTTTGGCACTAGAGGAATCAAAAAAAAAACAAACCCAGAAAACGCCCCCACAGTATCTATGACCCAAAACAGGACAGCCTGGCTGTCACTGTGATTAAATTAGGTGAAAGATCTGATCCTATTTTTGGAAAGGAATTTTTCAGTCTAAACTATAGGATAGCCAAGGCTTTACTTTTGATACTTTTTAAATAATAAATCAATCATAATAAGTAATTTTTGTGACTTCCTACTTCAAAATAATATTCATAAACAGAGAAAGTCTCCCCACCATGGCACATGTGCTTCTTACTTGGACCTGCAGAAATAAGTTCAACTTGACAGGCAAACCCCTGCTACTGGTGTCTCTGGCAAGCAGGACCTTCAGATACTGAATTCAGCAAAGCAGAAGTTATCTGTTGTCAGGACTCTCCATACTGCAAGTTTTGTTAAGTTTAGAAGACCATACTCCATCCAGAGCTTAATGTCTCATATGTAGAGGAAAATACATGCTAAGGGAAAAAAAACCCAACCAAACAATGTATTTGGGGACTTAGGAGATTTCTGTGGTTTCTCAGGAAACTCCTGACACTGTGTTTTGCTGGGATGGTGGACATTAACATCTCTGCAAAACAAGGACATATCTCCCTGTATGTAAATCAAACCCCTGCGTTGCAATCCCATGCCCAGTTTGTGTTCCGCCTCTGAAATGGGTCAGGTTACTGCTGCCCTCATATAAAGTTATATATGTACGTGTAATTTTAATAATACATTACTACATTTATTTATGCAACTTATTGGAACAATAGTTTGACTGACACATAGGGTATTTTGGAACTTGATATTTATAGCTGAAAATAAACAAGTGAGAGCAGTAACCAAAAAAGAGAAGTGTTCTACTTTAAAAAAAAAGGAAGTCTGTTTTGACCTGGGCTTCTTGTGCTATTAGCCATTATAGAAAAGTCAAAATTTACTGAATCCCTTATTAATACTGCCTGTATTAAATACATTATTAAAATATTTATATCTCAGTTACAGTGCCAGTATTGAAATCTACTTCATATAAATGCATCGCCTGCAAAAATTTTAAAATTCTAAGTAAAAGGAGTAGCACAATTACTGTAGCTTAACTGAAGTGTTAACTTGGTGCCCAAGGTAGAAAATTAATTCTCAATTCTCTATATTTAGAAAAATAAAATTGGAATTCTAGCCACTTCAATCCTGATTTCTTCTCGTCTTTTGCCATTAATTGGAACAAATTTGAAAATTGGTGCTTTGAACTAGACTTCAAACAAATACACTGTTCGAATTCCTAGGGTTTGGGGATACTTTTGGTAGTGTTCCAATAAGTTATCCACGATCATTTTTACCTATGAATCTGCTCTGCTAACTGCAAACTAAGGAAATAATTACCTAATTTACACATCTTCATTTACAAACCCATGTATTTTGCATGTGACTGTACTGTCAATTATCATATATTTTTCTTCATTGTACCCACATATCTTTCTTATTTTGTCCATCACCATGCACACTAGAATGTCCCACAAGCTACACATTTCATTCTCTCCATGTAACGTGTTTCTCATTCCCTGCAAGTATGGAGTTGCTTGTCCATTCAGAATCAATCCTCACCTGATCAATAGGAGATTAACCAATGTTAAATGTTTGTTTCACTGTTGGAAGAGACATCTGTGATCTAATTTCTTATCATAATTGTTTAAATTGACGTGATTATTTTAAATGACACACAGGTGATTCTCCGTTCCAGGATATGCATGTTTCCCAGTTTTAGTTAGAGATTAAGTAGAGAGCAAGAAGTTTTATTTATTGCTAAGGTTGCCATAGAAAGAAATGGCATAAAGGAGGTTAAAATACAGGATTTTAAAACGGTGCAATATTTGTAGGACAGAGGAAGGAGTTACAGGACTACACGCAACAGTGCCCGCCAAAATGCTCTACCCTTTAACATATGGGCATGGACGCAGGTGGACGTTTCCATACCCATACATACTGATGCCCAAATCTCCTTCATGCAGCATGCTGCAATACAGCTTCTGCGTCACAAACAAATGGGAAGCACAGTATGACTGCCAGGTTGCTGTACATATTTTTGGCATGTCGACTTTCTGTGATTTGCTTTATTTTGCTGCTATTTTTAACGGGGGTGGGGGGGGACAGCGACACACTTGTGTACAGTGGCACTTTTTACACAGTAAAGCCCAACGGTTCATCGCATTGTTATATAGAAAGGAAAGACGTTGTGCATTGCTGGAATGCAGCCAGCTCTCGAGTCAAGATTAGCATCCTGGAAACAGCAAACGTTGGCAGCTGCGTACTCCTGCATCCAGCAGCTCTGTGCAAAGCTGGCGCTGTGCTCCCAGGCTCTGCTCGCAGCAGCACCGAACAAGGCAGAGCAGGGCCCGCACGCTGGCCTTGAAGTCAAATGGTACGGCAAACTGTGCGTCTCTGCTGCTGATGAATAGCCTCCACAGCATGTACGCTCTCTTCAGCTGTACCTGGGCATCATCCGGGAGACTGCTGGTTTGCACCGGCTGAAGCAGAGGGTGGCAAGTGAGCTAGCAAGCCATACAGAGGATGGAAAGTCAGTGCCAAGCCCATGCCCTCCCCACCTCTTTTACTAGCATAAGTGCAACCAGGGAAAAACAGCACCAAGAGTTACTGGATTGGACCTGTTGCAACCCAGCCTGAGGCTGAAGGTGATGGGTTGCTCACCGTAAGATGGGCTCCAGGTTTCTCTTCCAAGGGTTCACATAGCCTCTGTTTGTCCTGGGACTGTACCTGCTGCATGTCCCCCACCTGCAATGGGACGTGAGTGTAACATGTGCATCACCTCCTTGTTCGTGAAGGGGGACCTCCACCAGGTCTGTGGTGGAAACGTCTGCCCTGGTTCTTCTTGTGCAGGAGGGATGCAGGCCTGGTTTGTGCAGAGGTGTCCTGCTGTTTCCCAAGCCTGGGAGGCCACAGGCTGAGCAAACAGTGAAAATGGCGGCAGTGAGAAGCTCTGTTTTATGAGGTGCTGGGGTAACACCCCCAGCATGGCCCTCACAGAGACGGAGAGGCTTAAGAGCCACCTAGTAGGCTATTTGTTGCATAAGTGAATCCTAAGCTTGGGAAACAACATAAAGTAAAGAGTATGGGTAAAGGTTTCGTTCAGAGCGAGAGAAAATATCTGCTGATAGGTGGTCATTGTCAAATTAAATGCTCCTTAACAAAAGCCTATGTATTATACTCTCTCCCGTGTATTATACTTGTCTGTCTTGTCAAATACACTTAACTGCTATATTTTATCAGCCCAAACTGGAGTCAGGATTTCTGAATATTTTACATTCAGACTTACTGACTTTATCAGCTGAACACTGATTGCACTTCCCCCAACATACGTAAAGGATATGTAATGCATGGAGTTTGCAATCGATCAGCAGAGCAACAATGACACAGCAACAAAGAGAAAACCTTTTCTACAGGCTGGATAAAGGCCACTATTTTTTAAGAAGCCTTGCTATGGCAAAAATGACGCAAAAATGTAGGAACAGCTGTGAGGAAAAATAAAGGACACAAAATGCTAAGAAGACCGGCTTGATTTGGATGGCTTTGAAAGCAGTCTGCTCATCTTTTAACATCAACGGAGTCCAGGTCTGAAGTCAGGGCTAGGTGTATGTACAGGTATGCCAGGGATGAGCAGGACTCCCTTCTGACCCCCATGCATTTCTTCTCAATGGGCAAGGGGGGAAAATGTGTGGGACTGATGGGTGCCGACAGCTCCCAGCAATACCTTTGGGGCTGACCCAGCCTCGGTCAGCAAACAGCAGGGAGAAGGAGGAGAAGCTGCTTGTAAAAAAAAGAGAATGTCTCACATGAAAATCTGCACAGGAGAAGATTTACGTGATGTTTCTCAGAACCAGGGAACACATTAGCTTTCACTCAAAGACTCTGAATGCAATGAAAATTATTCTGTTTTCTTGACTCATCTTCACTTTCTTCTGCAGCAGAATGAAGCTTTCCATGGGAAAAAGCAAAACCCACTTTATAAAATGCCAATTTATTAAAGCGCTATTGCCTTTAAAAAAGGCTTTCACCTATTAAGCTTTACACCTAACAAAGCCTAACATTTGTATTGAAAGAGAGACACTGAACCCATACAAATGTATCACATGGTAAAACTTGTTATAAATCTCAGGTCAATAACTGAATAAAATAACATCTTTCTAGACTATTTCTGAACATAATTTAGATACTGTAAATAGTCTCTTTTCAAAAATGTATTTTATTGTAAAAACACTAGTATGTAATTCTATTACCCAAATAGCAGAACAAAAGTTATGAGTCTTCATCATCACAGCAAAGAGACAAAATCTAACACCAGTTTCACCCTATGTGAAATTTAAACTATTCCACTAATTTATAGGATTAGGCTCTTACGTTTTCAAAATACATTTCAGAAACACCACAAGAGAACCTGTGCATTCATCCATGTAGGGAAAAGAAAGGAAAATCATCTTTATGTATGTGACAGCACTGTTTTCTGGATGACTGGTGTCTGTTGTGCTTAGAAATGGCTGCCTATGCCAATTCAGAGCTCCTCTGATGCCTTGCGTGAATGTGTAGCTGCATTAGTATTTCTAGATTACTCTGAATTGTGGTTACAGTTCACTAATAACACTAAATTACTCTTTTCCAAAATAGGAAGATATTCTCTTAACTAAAAGGTACCAACATAGACAACTCTCTGACTCGGAGTCTCATTGAAAAATATCAAGTCATTTATGTTTACTTCTTTCCTTCAAATCTGGTTCAAGTCGATAGCAAACCCCTTTGCTCCTCATTATTATGGCAACTCAGGTGAAGAGGTTTTAGACTGTATCTCCAGTCTGGTCAGCATGAAGGGGATGAGGTGACCAGCAGCTACCTACCATCACAGGAATGACAGCGTCCATCTCTGCCTCCCGATAAGCAAGTGCTCTGCGTTTGCCACCAACTAGTGTGTTTACAGGTGGCTTTGCAAAGTTTCAGATCAGATCTCTTCCCCCACAAAATATTGGCAAAATCCCACAGGCACTTAAAAGAAGACATAGGCAAAAGGGAGTTGTCGCTGATTCATATGCTAGGAAAATCAGCATAATGTAAATTTGAAAACTAGATACTCTGCTATCAAAGACTATAATTTAAAACATTATTAAATTCATTGATGTGACTTTTTCAGTGCAAAATTGCAGCCTGGTTTATATCAGATTAGAAATTTAATACATCTGCTGTTAAGTATCTAGAAAGCATTGCATAACTTTCATCCATGAAGAACAGAGCCCGAGTGAAAGCACTAAAAGATGAAGGGAAACCTGCGACAGGGGTGTTGCATGGCAACTGAAAGCTTGGCTCTGCCAGTCGGTGGCAGTTCTTTGTACTTTAAACTCTATGGTAGGGGAATTAGTCATTAAAGCACATCTCGGATGACTCTTAATTTCTGAAATACAGCCGAAACGCTGCTGTACACAAAAGCTTGCTTATGAAAACATCTCTTTTTGAACACAAGTGCGCTTTGTGGAGAGCTGGAGATTAAAAAAAAATAAGAAATGTCTCGTGCACCTTAGTCAGAAATGGCCCATTGCTCTTTTTCCTAACCGCAAGTGATTGAACATGCAGTCCTGTTTAGACCTCACACAACATTCAATCTGTCCTTAATTTTAGAGAAAGAATACTTTTTCTGTTTTGAAAACAAAATATACCAAATAAAATTTCTTGGCCCCGAAATGATGTGGTGTTTTTTTAACTTGTTCTGGTAATCAGTCAGTCCCATGGAAGACGAAAGATTAGTTACATATGTATTTACTCAGTTTTTCCATAAAAGTTGCATAGACTACAATGTTCTAAGGCTTGCTTGTAAACATCTTTTCCAATAGGCTGATCTGTTTTCACAAAAGGCATAGACAATCAAGAGAGAAAGGTCTTTTAAATAACTTACTCTTTTTGCTACTAACAAACAAAACCTGGGAGCTGTGTTATACTTTCCATGTAGCCCCCTGGCCAGGGTTCATGGTCACAGGAGGGCTGGGACCTGCTGGGCTGGGAAGGTCCTCCTGTGCCAGGCCTGTGGGCGGCCATGCTTCTCCTGCACGGGGGGGAATTTGGGCAAATCCCCACCAGGAGGAAATTGTGCAGAGGTAGCTGGATCTCAGGTCATTTTCTGGGGTTTGAAAATGTTCCTCATATAAGAAGACTATTGAAACAAACACTAAGGCATAGTCATTACTGTGCAGAAGGTAAGATCAGTTGTGTCCTTTCTCTAGCTTTTATCATGGGTTTCATGGTGTTTGCCATTTAATTTCAACACTGAGCTTCTGGAGTCTTGTGATTTGTGAAAATTGTATTTATGTTAATGTTTTTGGACGCAGCACATATCCAGAGGCAAACCCATGTGTACCTGGAGAATGGAGGTGATGATGAACTGTGAGGGTGGTGAGGCACTGGAACAGGTTGCCCAGAGATGCTGTGGATTGCCCCCTCCCTGGAAGTGTTCAAGGCCAGGTTGGATGGGGCTTTGGGCAACGTGGTCTAGTGGAGGGTGTCCCTGCCCACAGCAGGGGGGGTTGGAACTAGATGATCTTTGAGGTCCCTTCCAACCCAAACCATTATATGATTCTATGAACGGCAAGTGTAGGGCTTCTGCTTTAGTCATAGACACTGCTCTTGCAGACACGTGGTCTTTTATATTTTAATTCCAAAAGCTTTCATTTGCTGAATTCCCAAAGTTGAAGTTGATAGTGGTGGCTAAAGATGAAGCAGCATGTTCAGAGAGCAGCCTGGGGAGCTGGTGTGGGGAGTTTTGCCGAGGGTAAGCAGGGAGGTGGTGGCAGAGAGCTCAGAAGAGCCTGGGAGGTTAAGGTGTGAATATAGTGAAAGCAGAAAAAAAAATTTAAAAAAAAGATAAAATAATTAAATTTGATTCACTGATTAAGCCATTTGTAAGTTGAAATGTTTGTAAATGTTCACACCATATCATCTTAAATTTCAAATGTGGCAGACCTGCGGCTGCCTTTTCAGTTTGTTTCCTAACACCTCCTAAATTTCACATTTCACAGAGAAATGACTTTGCTCTCAGAAATCTCCAGTTTAAAATGTTCACACATGCTGTAGAAAGAGAGAGCCTGGGTGTGTGCCAGCGTCTCACCAACACCCTTACCATGAGAAAGCCATGCGTTTGTGCAAAGAAAATGGAAGGCAGGTGCTTGCAAAGAGGGCCATGTGTAAGTGTCCTGCATCTCCTTTGCCTAGGAAGGCTGAGAAGTGAAGCCCAACAGTGCAGGGGCTGCTCTAGCAGCCGTGGCTGTGTCCTGTGTCCGTGGGGCTGGGGCACTGAAGTCACTGAGATGCCTTTGAGAGTCCTTCCTTAGGACGTTTAGATGAGTGTAGGAAACCAGCTTGGTTCGGATCTCGGCTGCCTTTTTGAAATAAAATGATCTGCGTTGATTTAGTAGATCGAAATTAGTCTATGTTGCTTCACAGCAAGACTGCATTCTTGTTAAGTTTTTGCCACTAAAAGTTGTTTTAAAATAAAAGAATCTCTGGTGCTATGTACTCTGGTGCTGCGCATGTTTAACTTTAATGCCAAATGTAGTATCACTGAACTCAGAGAGCATATTCTCCAGGTAAAGATATGTGTGTATTACTCAATTGTGCTTTTGCCTGTAGCTATTTTCTCATATGAAGACAAAGTACCTGATCAGCAACAGTGCTGTTTGAAATTATTTTAAATTTAATTTTTAATTAATTTTTTTAAAATTACTTTATTATGAATTTGAAACAGCATAAGTTTGATTTTAATCACAAATCTGATTTTAAGTAAATAGTTCCAACCTGGCATTTGTAAAACTCTGAGACTAGCTTTACCAGTGGAAAGATTTAATGTGATTTTTTTTTTTTTTAACTTTTCATGGATTTAAAAGGCAAGTAATTCCCTGAGCAGCAGAATTTCCTACAGACTTGTGTCCCTTCTTGTTTAAGCTATCCCTCTGCAATACTCCGGCTCTCCCTCATGTCTCCTATGGTGCTCCTGCTCGGCAAGAACCAGCAAGCACTGTCACGAGCCGGGAGCGGTGTGCCTGTGGCTCGGGCTGCCAGCTGCTACCAAAGGACATGCAATGTGTGACTATGGACCACTTTTCTGCCAGTGGGAGCACTAATTTGGGTCCCTCTTTTGCCTGCCTATGGGTGTTCTCAGAACCTGTAGGAACTTGATCATCCTCAGCTCCTTCATATCTGGTTGAAAAGCCAAATGGGTTCAAGAAGTGTTGGGGAAAACTGGGGAACATGTAATGTGAGGACCTAAAACTCACTTTCTTAAGACAGGAAGCTAACAAAAATCTAGTGGTTTAAGCTATTCCTATGAAAACACAGACTATTAACTGTAGTAGACAAGAGGATGAAAAAGGGTTACATGTTATAGCTTGCACTGTCATTTAATTTACCTAGAAAGAGGAGGAGAAAAATGAGGTGATAGGTGGAAAATCAAGTAAACTTGAAGGACTGAGGGCATGGTGGAGTGGAGTAGGGTCAGCTGAAAGGCTAGAAAGTTGATGGTAACAAACAGTAAAGGGGAAAGAAATCCTGTGCCTGGAGAGGAGTATGTCAGAGAGGTTTGGTAGATCCTCCATCCCCTCTGGGTCTTCCCCTTGTTAACATTCGGAGAAACCTTCCAGGTCTCCCTGAACATAGACACAAATTGGGGATGTGGTATGGAGAGAAAAACAGGGTTGTTGTCACCCTCTGGGCAGTGTCAGTCCAGGCAAGACTGCTTTGGTAGGCACCCATGAGCCCATCATACTATTTGGTTTACCTTTTTCCCCCTCTTCTTTGCCCTTCCAAAATAAACAACCCACTCTTGTTTAGGCTTTCCCCACTGGCCCTGGTTTTGGTGATTTTAGACCATTGTTTAGTAATTCTGGCCTTAGTCAGTGACCCTGGTAAGTCTGGGAATCTTCTCTATTCCCACTGTTGTCTGATATCCTTCATCCAAGAGGATTTCCCAATACATCCCTTTCCCTGTGTGTGGGGAAATCTGACAATTTCTCCTGTTGTTCTAGTAGTTTAGCCCCAGTTGGGTTTGTCCAGCCACTTTCCCCCTTCCATTGCTCTCAGCACGTGGCAGTTTCTCATTTTGCCATCCTATTGCCATACTGCTGGGGCGCGTGGTGTACAGGAGAAGGGTGAGGGGGATCTAACTGCTGCCCTCTGCTACTGGGAGGGGAACTATGGAGAAGATGGAGCCCAGCTCCTCTGAGAGGTGCACAGCGAAAGGTGGACGGGCAACAGTCATGAGTTGCACCAGAGCAAATACTGGCTGGAGACAGGGAAAAAAATCTTCCAAAAAGGATGGTCAAGCATGGAAACAAGCTGCCCGGAGCAGCAGTGGATTCTCCCTCCATGGAGGTATTCAACACTGGAAGGGACAAGGCACTAAGCAATCTGATTTAATTTTTAAGTGGCTTTTGCTGCCCTTTTTAGCTGGCCAGCTAGCCAGGCTAGTCAGGAAGTCAGACTGTCCTCTTCTGGACTTGCAATAAGCAGATTTGCTTGTCTTCTGTAATTAAGATTTGAAAAGCAGTTTTACCTCGGGCAGTATGATAGCAGTCAGTTGTCATGTAGACAAGTTTATTGTCTAAAAGAGGCATCCATATAAACAGAGAATCATTGGCTTTTTACAGCCCCTGTACTGTGACTTTTCATAGCTCCAGTTCACTATCAGAACACAAAAAGCAGATCACTGCCAATTTACAATGCAGTTTTTCATCAGGCACACGTAGAATAAATATCAAGTCTCCTAACGTCCAAAGCATCAAACAGAACCCGTAGTCTGAACCCCAAGAGGCCCCACAACTTGTCACACACGCCAAGAAGATCAGGCAAGTGAAGGCTTAGGATTCGGCTGAGCGGTGAACTGGGTGAGAAACAGGCTCATCAGCGAACGAGAGAGTTGATTAGGGAATGAATCACTTAGGGAGAAAGTTGTGCAATTAAACTGATAAATTTGGCAGCAAAACAAAAAGCAGAAACAGGGAATGAATGCAACAATCAATCAATAAAGTAGCAAATCAATTGTCTAGTTAATAAGATAGTTAATTATGCAGAACAGAGCAGGCAAGGCAGTGTACGTGGTCAGTTTGCCTCCAACAAATCTCCCCAGTATATTTCAGTAACTGCATCATTTATTTTGACTAATTTTTGTTAATCCAAGTCGCAAATGTTTGACCTCTGAATTAGTATTCTCCTTCCTGTAGTAATCTTTAAAGACAGTACTTGTTTCTAGACTGTTATGTTCTGCTTCTTTATATTGTTTCAGAAATGCAATAATTAGATTATGATCTGGGAGAACCAGTATTCTGCTCCATCTGGAAAAGTAGTACTTAACTATCAGCATATTCTTATTTCTATTATTTCAGTATTTTATATTCTATTTTATTATTTCATGTTAGGAAAGGTGTATATTCAATTTGATGTTATTACGGTATTTAGCTGTCTTTCCACTGTCAACACAAATGTGCTAAGTGCTTTCCAAACCAAAATATACAAACCTTTCCTCAAAATAGTTTCTATTCTGAAAGTATCCACTTTCAGAACAGTCTGTAATGTTGTTGAAACAGCCCTCTGTTCTCTCCCCGTTGCACAACATAGAAACTTAGATAAAGAACTGACAATTCATTGTCCTTGCATCCTAAAGTGATACAGTACAGCGTAATGCAGTAGGCCAAGAAATACGTGAATCGGTCACCTTGCAGAAGAAGATAGAGGTGGTGGATTTTCAGAAATTGTCTGAAGCTGGGACCACACCCATGTGGATAAAATCTTCGTCTTGGATCTGTCTGCATTATTTGTCAGGAGCACTTTTATTGTACTGTTTATGATCAGCTTCCACACAGTATAGCTGCAAGACTGGGCAGTTTTGGACAAGATCCAATAGCCATATCTTGGATGCATGAGTTTGATTTGGCCTTTGCTGTTGGAGCTGGACATCAGTAAGCCTTGAAGGTGCCTAAACCCCATGAGCACTTCAGTTTTTTCTTCCGAAGTTCCCAAGGCCTCCTAAGCTGTGCCTCTGGCCATGTCCATATCTGCCCGCCACTAGAAAGAGCTAAGCTACTTGATAGCTATCTCACACCTCAGCCCGAAAGAGGTCCATAATTAAGCTGTCCTTGTCAAAGTCCACAGAGGTCCCAGTCCCAGGCCAGTCGCCCACCCCAGAATCCAGGTCTGCGGAAATGCAATTCAGGTGATTGCTCTCCCTGTTCAGAGCAGCAGTCATGGTGTGACGCCCATCTGCATCCAACAACTGTTCAGTCTAAAGTATGGAAATAATCCTGTCAGCAAGCTTCTGTGGCAGGATTAACCAGAGTTTGAAGTGTTGTAAACCCAGTGTCGTCCTTGAATCTAAAATTTTAATACTCAGTTGAGTTATGAATAGTAGTTTCCGGGGCTGTTTTTTGATAGAGATTTGAAGATATTCCTTAAGGGTTGAAGATGGGATGGCTATTTTGTGAAACACTGCTATGGGCAACTGGATAGCCCTGTTCTTGTGTATTCAATCTGTTTTGCAGAGTTTGTATGACTTCACTCACATAGTTTCCAGGGACATTAGGTGGCACAAATTTATGTTCTGAGATGTACATACTTAGGGACCTTTATTTACTGGTGTTTCTGAAATTGCCTTGGAGGGTTTTACATTTACTGCACTGGCCTGGTATTGCTTCATCTGGAAAAACTAAGTCTATTTATCCTTTGCCCTGCTAATATCACAGACACAGAACAATCGTGTTGCAAAGTCTCAGCTGACTTCTGGTCTGTTTAGGGGGTAGACATGGTCATCTCTTCCTGAAACTTGAGACAGCTGTTCATGGTTAGTAATCTATTCATTACTTCTAGTTGTCCATCACCTCTCCACTGAAATAATTTTAAGTAGCTCATCTTGCAGTTTCACTAAAGATTTCCCTTTGCCTTTTTGCATAATCTGATACTGTTTTGATGGAAACACCTTATGTGGAGGCAGTAACTTTTGGGAGGAAGTTGGGGCCAACAGGGTACAGAAACCCAAATAATGCTCTCTGCTACTCTAATTCTTAACTCAGTTGGCTCCTGTGCAAGAGGCCTCTTTGCTGAAGTGTCAAACACTTTGAAATTATTAAGTAGATATTAAGTCTTCCATAAAAATTCTGGTGACTGTACTTGAATCCTTTCAGTATTCTATGTGACAGGTTGGAGCCTGCCTACAGCATGCTGTCAGATGGTTACGCATGTGGAACGTGCTGGGTAATTGTTTTGTGTCT
The DNA here is from genome assembly GCF_028858705.1 of Grus americana. NCBI lineage: Eukaryota > Metazoa > Chordata > Aves > Gruiformes > Gruidae > Grus > Grus americana. The sequence goes on from NC_072852.1 coordinate 161,282,078, forward strand.
CCTTCCATGAGGCGATCTATCTAAAGGGAAAAGCATTTTTACTCTTAGCAGACAGGGCATTCATTTTTCTAGCTCAGGAAGTCAGTGTTTGGGGCTTTCAGCTTTTATTGTGATTTAATTCCTCCTAGTCATATTTTGAGGACTGAAAGACTTGTAAGACTTGCAAACACAGCCAGTAAGCCCAATTTGTCATGCATAGTAGAAACGCTGTAAAGAGGAGCTTGAAGAAGCCAACAAATACATTGTGTGGAACAGTTAGGAGCATTATGGGCTTTATCTGGGCCATATATGATATCCTCTTCAGTCACTGTCCCTTTTTAGAAGCACATAAGAACACGCAGAAATATAACAAAGTGCAAAAGCACACTGGCAGCTTAATCAGAACAAGGCTTATTACAGTGGAGTGCCAATCTATAAAGAACTGCTTGGTAATATCAGCTTCCTGTTAATCCCATAACAATCAGATAATGGTGAAATGTTGATTTATTCACTGATTTACTCTTAGCTAGATTGAAATAATGGAGTAAAATGAGCCCATTTAGACTGGTTCTTAAATTGAATGCTCCTAATTGCATTTGAAAGAATAGACCATAATGCATTTGAGTATCCCAATGACCCTGCTAATCTATGCAATTAGTTAACTATTTTGGAAAGGAGACTACCTTACATGTGGTTTTGTTTTAAAAACTAGAATATATTTTTCATATATTCTATACATGATTCATTGCCCATGTAAAATCTTCAGTTTTACTCCAATACTCGTAGCTCTCTGTGTAAGCTTGCAATAGAACAGCTCAATTGCTTTATTATATTTCCATTTAATTATTGAACTAGAGTTCTGAAATTTGCACATATTCATTCTGGGTCACAGAGTTCAATATGGGAGGGAATCCCAGATTACACATTCCATTAGAAATTATCAAAAGGCCATCTGTCTTTCTTAGTGGGTTTCAATCATTCAAGAGCCTGAGGATATTTAGGCAGAAAAGGAGAAGTAAGAGAGAAAAGCTCTTGCAGTAAAAATCTGAGCAGGTCACATGCAAGTTTTGAATGTTTCTAGAGGGGTAGAAGCTGATTGTAATTTTACAAGAATCTCCTGCTTCTCTTAATGTTTTTCACCCTCATATTTTTGGAGAATCACCTTTAAAGAGATGTCTCAGCAAAGACTCGGTGAGCTCCGGGCTGTTGAAGCTCCTGGCTATACTCCTGGCTATTGAAATAAAGCAAATGAAGGAGACAGGCTGGTGCTGGGGATTTGAGCACTGCTTCCAGTCAGCGCATCCTCTTCTTGCCTTCATTCCAAGATGGCCATGTTGCCAAGCAGGCGCCATTTTAAATGAGGTATCTGTCTTAAACTCTTCTGTGTATATTTACATCATGGTCTGTTTTCACATACAGCTGAATATTACCATATTGATAATGTGTGCAGCTGCAAATGGGAGTAATTGAGAGCATGAGTCTGCGCATCTCAACAGCCTGAAGCTCTACCCACCAGTTCTATCTGTTGGGTGTCCCCAAAGCTAAAAGACACAAACCATCCCAGTGCTTTCAGCTGGATGGGATTGGACCATGACTGACTTCCTACGTTTCTGTGTTTAAACATTAAATTCCCAGGGTTTTCAGAGTTGAATTAGCTTATGATTATTTGGATGCCTGGCCTCAGATTTATGCAGCACTCTTGTCCTGATGCATGCATGAAACAAGTCCTGGAAAACACTCCGGTCTTTCAAAGTAAAATGTAATGCTTAACACCTGAACAATTAAAAGAGATTTTAAATTGTGCTGTATTGGCTTCGTATGTTGACAATTTTGGATTTTTTCCCAATAATGCATAAGTTTTTAAGTCATGAGGCAACTGTTATAATAACAGAATCTAAAACTCAGCGTAACATTGTCAGAGCCTTTTAAGAGAATCCCCTGGGAGAGGAGCAATAAATGGCTTATCAGACTCTTTGCAGGAAATACTTTGGGAAGAAACTATACGAAGGACAGCAAAGAGGTTTGTAAAGCTAGTAGCACCATAACTACTGCTAGTTTTCCTTCTTCTTGAGCTCACAGAATCTGTGGAAAAGAAGTGCAAGACCAGATGTTGGGTGAGTGAGTAGAGGCACTGGATGCATCTCTCCAGCTCTACATTAGGCTGAGAAATATTCGAGTTCATCAGATTTTGTCAGTAGAGATACCTAAGGAAAAAAAAAAAAAGAACAGTTATTAAGGTTTGCAGCACCATCAGCAGTGGAGGAGAAATGGCTTACCCTGCAAGAGCCACCTGCCTGATGGGCTCCAAAAGGGATACAGGGTTCTCTGTTCACTTGAGATCAAGCACCGTGAGGGTATGAATGGTGATAATGGTTGGCTGTCTTTCCTCTGAGGATCTTATGACCCAACGTGATGTCCTGAGAAGTATGCTTTTGTCAGGAACCCAAACCCAAGGTGTGCATTGCTGCAAATTAATATAAAAGCTTAAGATAATCACAGAACAGCTGAGGTTGGAAGGGACCTCTGGAGGTTCACCTGGTCCAACCCCCCTGCTCAAACAGGGCCACCTAGAGCTGGTTGCCCAAGGCCCATGTCCAGACAGCTTTTGAATATCTCCAAGGATGGAGATTCCACAACCTCCCTGAGCAACCTGTGTCAGTGCTTGGTCACCCTCACAGAGAAAAAGCATTTCCTGATGTTTCAGAGGGAACTTCCTGTGTTTCAGCTTGTGCCAATTGCCTCTTGTCCTGCCACTGGACACTACTGAGAAGAGCCTGGCTCCATCCTTTTTGCAACCTTCCTTCAGGAGCCTTCTCTTCTCCAGGCTGAATAGTCTGAGCTCACTCAGCCTCTCCTCAAAGGAGAGATGCTTGAGTCCCCTAATCATCTTAATGGCCCTTCACTGAACTCTCTCCAATATGTCCATGTTTCTCTCGTACTGGGGAGCTCAGAACTGGACACAGTACTTCAGATGTGGCTTCACCGGTGCTGAGTAGTAAGGATCACCTCCCTTGATCTGCTGGCAACACTTCTAATGTAGCCCAGGATACTGTTTGCCTTCTTTGCCACAAGGGCACATTGCTGGCTCATGTTCAACTTGGTGTTCACCAGGACCACCAGGTCCTTTTCTGCAAAGCTGCTTTCCAGCCAGTTGACTTTCAGCTTGTACTGGTGCCTGGGGTTGTTCCTCCCCAGCTGCAGGACTTCACACTCCCCCTTGTTGAACTTGATGAGGTTCCTGTTGGCCCATTTCTCCAGCCTGTTGAGGTCCTTCCGGATAGACCAGTGTATCAACCACTCCACTCAGTTTTGTATCTTCAGCAAACCTGATGACAGTGCACCCTACCCTATCATCCAGGTCATTAATGAAGATGTATTTGACCCAGTATTGATCCCTAGGGTACACTGCTAGTTAAAGGCCTCTAACAAGACTTGGTACCACTGGTCTCAGCCCTCTGAGCCTGTTAATCCAGTTTTCAACCACTTCACTGTTCATCTAGATTGTCTATGAGGGTGTTATTAGAGACAGTGTCAAAAACCTTACTGAAGGCAGACAATATTCACTGTTCTCCCCTCATCTACCAAGCCAGTCATTTCATCACAGAAGATTATCGAGTTGGTCAAGCATGACTTGCCTTTGTGAATTCATGCTGACTACTCCTAATCTCCTTGTCTTTCATGTGCCTGGAAATTACTTCCAGGATTACTTGTTCCATCACCTTACCAGGGACTAAGGTGAGGCCTCTTGGCCTCTACTTCCCTGGGTCCTCCTTTTGCCCTTTTTGAAGAGAGGAGGGATAACAACAAAGGGACAGAGAATATGTGCACAAGATAGATGGTTCCATGTTCCTGGTTCCGATGAAGTTCATGATAGTGTATTTAGAGACCACCAGCAGTTAAGGAGCTGTTGGTGGTATAGTTGAGAAAACTATACTTCTGGAACTTCTGGAAAATGTATGAGGCCCTAGAAAATCAGGAATGGGCAAATTTTGTACTTAAGTATCAAAAGAAAAAGATGGAACCAGTCAACTTAACCTCAATTCTTAAAAACTGCTGGAAGAAATGCTAAAAATGTTGTCGGGCACCTGGAAGGTACAACTAAGACAAAATTGTCAAGAACACCTCATGTGGAACCAATCTAATCTTTTCTGACAGGGTTGGCTGATAGGAGAGAATTGGTACCTGTCATCTCTTGAATGTTGTGGAGCTATTACACTTGACATCCTCATATGGAAGCTAGAAAATTCAGTTCTGGAAAAAAACTATAGCAGAGAAATGTACAAAAATGCATTGCTTTAAGAATAGATACAAATAGCTTGCTGTAAAGATGGGTAATTATGGCCAGCTGAACTACTTCCTCTACAAAAACCTAGAACTACCTCAGAACCTCCTCCCCATTGCAGACTTTCTTTCCCTGTCCAAACTAACATCTCAGGCTGTTTCTTTCTGCCATTCCCATGCGTGCCTAGCTATTTGATCAAGGTCAAGAAGGATGGAAAGACCTGCTTAAATGCTTCAGCACTGTGGAAAGTATAACTAAATTGCTTGCAGGTCAGGCTCTTATGCTAGGCATCTGGTCTGATTTCAACCACATTCCAGATCTTTCTGAGTAAGATGCCTACAAGCTAGTCCTTCTGTTTATCTACTTATTTAAAATGTTTGGCCATACACTTGTTGGAATCAGTGCATGTCTTGATTCCTGAATGACCACGTCTCTGGCTTTGACAAATACAAGTGTCTTGTCCTCCAGGTATTCATCTAAAATGGTGTTGCAAAGATAACTTCACAGAATCCCATAATGGTTGAGGTTGGAAGGGACCTCTGGAGGTCAGCTGACCCAATCCCTCTGCTCGAGCAGGGCTACCTATATCCAGTTGCCCAGCACCATGTCCAGATGGCTTTTGGGTATGTCCAAGGAGGGAGTCTGATATCCTAGTTTGATACTTTGATGTTGGCAGTCTCTGTACTTCTTCATTGGCTTTCTGTTTTCACTGTGTCACATAATGAAGAAAGTCTCTTTTTTTAAGGCCCTTCAAGGTCTATCGTCACCTGACATATATCTCTCATACACATTATCACCTCCTCTTGGCCTACAGTGCAAGCCTCAGTCTTCAACCTTGAACATTTTCGAGAAAAGCATCTTTGTAGAGTTTGTGGGTAGATATCCCTCAGATTAGGAAAAATTCCCTGCAGATATATGCTAGGTCACTGGGACTTGCTCTTGGAAAAAGAGGAGGAGATAAATAGGCAATATTGCTGATAAGCAGAAAGGTATGTGAGAAAGGAAAACTTCTATAGGATAAGAGTGAATTTGTTGGAATGTGGCTCTATGGGGGCATGAGTGGGAAAGCAGAGTGGAGTCCCAGCTGAAAACATGATCTGAGGAGCTCTGTAGTTCATGTGAGCCACTCAATTCTTCTTTGGCAGTTTACTTTCTTAACTTTTCTGCCTCAGAATTGAAGTTTGTTCTCCAAATGTACATGGAAAACTAAAATTCAGAACAAGCTTTAGAGCCACATGTCACAGCTTCCCAGTTTGCTATTCTCTCCCCCCTCCAAATGTTGTCTCCTACCACTGTTATATTATATATAGTGTATTATTTATAGTGAGCTTGCTTGTGTGATGAAACCACTGCCTGTCAGGCACATCAATATCCACTGCTCTGAAAAGCAGATGTGAACTAAATTTTTGGACAATAGTCTTGAGATTTCATAAAGGCATAGTTAAATATATCTTGTCACATGGCCTATTTGAGCCAAGGGTGAGAGTGTGGAATGGATAATGATTTTCATATGGGAAGGTAAGGACTGGGAATAATAGTACTGCTGCATATTATCAAAACCTTCCCTTCCAAAAAGAAGAAACTTGAATAGCATATAGCTAGACGAAGGCTGAGCCAGGAAGTGCACACCAGGCACCAATTGCCAAGGCCATGGGGATGGTCCTGCCTTAGCAGGCTCCAGAGAAACCTCTCTTCCAGCCCTCTCTATTGCCTGAGCCCCCATCCCAGGGTTAGGCGTGGATGACCGAGACCCGTTGGACCATCTTGTCTCATTTTCTCCGTGGGAAAACTTCTAGTAATGAGGCTAAACTTCCCCTGGGGCCAGCTTTCCAAGGATATATGAGCCACCCTCCACAGTTTCTGCTTCCTAACCCCAAGGCAGTGCCTTGAATTGCCCTCAGGTCCCTGGTATCCCATGACATGACACTCCTACCATTCCCTCAGCAGCCCAGTGCCTCCAGTCCGGGACTGCCTTGCTGACTCCTTGTCATTGCTGTGCCCCACTATGCTCATTGGCTTTTCCCAAACCCACACCAGCACTCAGCTCATTTGTAGCCAAATTTCTCACTGGGAAGCAGAATGGCTGTGCCTCTTACTCGATGTAGGCAACCTTTTCCCAGTGGCCCTCTTCCAGTCCCCAGCACCCCAGGAACATGTATTGAGTGGCCCCTTGCTTTCTGGACAAGGGTCCCAAAGTCCATGTGGTCTCTGATTCTCCAGACTTTGCTTCCCTTTCAGCAAAGTTGGCATGAGACCACAGACTTTGATAAGGCATAGTGATTGCATACAGTGGCACATGATGTCTTTGTCCATGGGGTTGTGTATGCCTAAAAGTGAGACTGGAGTTAATTTCCAAGGACACCCTTCCTGCCCTGCAAGAACCCTCTTTGCTGGGCCTTATGTCAAGCCCTAAGCCCTTGCAACTCAGCCCTATCTCGCCCTTCCTCAAGAAACACCTTTTGAACCATATATCTGGAAACCTTATGGCTTTTCTTCTTGGTTCCTTTGGGATGTGGCTCCTTGGGATACTCTTCCTGCCCTCCAGCTCTTTTCTGTTCCTCAAGGCTGGATCTGAGCGTAGCCAGAGTCTTGTCCCCATCACCCTGTGGAGAACTGTAGATGTCCTGGATTTCTGCTCAGAAACCACACATCCACTCTGCAGAGGTCTCTGGGGAGCAGGGAAATTGAATGGGGACATTGGAAAGTGGACCTCAATGACAGGAAACCACAGGAAGGGTTTTGGGAGGGTCTTTCCTTACGTGATGGCTGAGCCAAGTGGAATACCTCTCCTCTCCTGCATGAAAGAGTCTTGTACGTCCTGGCTGACACTGAGGTTTGGGCCTTTTCTTATCTAATCTAGTTACGAACATGAAGCAGAAGTTAGGAACAAAGTTGAAGGGTGCCACTGGGAAACAGAGTACAGTGGCCACTCAGTTTCTCAGTGGGGAAAATACAGAAAAGGCTTGCAGAGCATAACCTTACTGTAGAGTTTGTTCAGGTATAAGGTGGATGGTTAGAGTAATCATGCTTTTGGGAAGGATTTCACAAAATACAGCTTTCTGCAGTGAAGGTAGTACTCTTCCTTGTGTCTTTTTCTGCATTAAACTTATCACTGTTGCAGCCTGGATCTGGGCAAAACCTACACATTTGAGTTACTTCACACGCTAGCCAGCAGTGTTCAGTCCCCTAGCCCTTGCTGAGCTAGTCCCCTTTAGTTTAATAATAAATAACAGTGTTTATTGGAGCAAGATGTGGCTGGCTGCTGGTAATGTCATATCCAGTTTGTACAAATCTGCCAGAGAAGCGTGGAAGCTGCTAGGAGCTCTCCTCATGTAAATTCATTGTCTGTACTTCCACAGCTGTGTGCCAGATAGGGAAGTCTTCTTTAAAAGAAAAGTAGATGAGCAAGCCTTACATCTGGTAGTGCAGGGGAGAGACAAGAGGCCTCCAAATAGTTTATTCCCTGTAGAGGTCCCTTTGTCCAAAGCAAGAGGCATCCAAATAGTTCATTCCCCGTAAAAGTCTCTTTGTCCTTCCTGTTCTTGATTACTTGGTGGGTTTTTTTTGTTGTTTCAGTGTTACCAAAATAAAATCTTCCTCTCAGATTCCCATGCGGTGCTGTGGGATTCGCACAGGACTCCCACAGAAGTGGGGTTTGTCTAGAGGATACAGGGATTCCTGTCCTGCAGCAGAGAAGAGACCAGGATACTACACTGCAGCAAGCATAAGCTACGCAGCAGGAACCCTTAAATTGTAGATACGGGCTAAGCTGACAGTTACGTATGTCATACGTCACAAGAAATGTATAGGCTGCCTTTGGGAATCACTCCTCTGCAACACTCTGCTCCTCCTGTGCCTTATGGTCTTTCTTGACCTTATCTGTTCTTAAAGACAGTCCCTTCTCTACTGCTTCTGCGGGTTGGAGGACTCTTTGGGGATGAGAAAAAATGTTCTTTTTTTTTTTTTTTTTTTACTACAAATATCTCCACAAAGCTTTCTGCGGATCATCACTGCTTGTCTAATGCCAATTAATTATTAATCTGTTTGGAGCTGTAGGTATGTGTGAGTAACATATTTAAGCACGGAAATTTGGATGGGCTCTATTTTTAAGCAGATCTGCACAGACCTGGCACCCTCCTAAATCTTCACCCTCGCTGCTCCCTTGGGGTCAGGGAGCGGGTCACTGCCTGCGCCCTGGCTGCAAACACAACTCAGGCTCTTCCGAAGGCTCGAGGAGTTTTACAGCCCAGCCCCTTGTTGAATACTTAACCTAACATGAATTATTCAGACTGGTCTGGCCCCTGCGGGGAGGAGGTCAGAGAGGGTGAGGACGGCTTTCCTGGAGAGGTGCTGCTGGAAGCCCTGCTTGGGGACGGCGAGGCTGGGAAGGGCTTTAACAAAAGGAGCCAGGGGACAACTGGAGGAATAAAGAGCGGGCAGAGAGGAGGAGGGGAGGCAAGGGAATGTTTTAGGTGGCCAAAACTCCTTCCCTTCACTTACCTGAACAGCTCCTGTGAGTGACTGTTTTAACCAGGACCTTCAGGCAGCAACTGCCAAGTACAAATCCTTTTTCTTACGTGCTTAATTGAATTGAAAATTAAAAATGGACCAGCTCTGGCACTTAACTGGACTTTTATTGCCAATGTTCAAAAAGGAAACAGCTTAAGGACAAATAGGTTTCTCAGCTCTTTGATATTTCTTAGAGCCGTGTCACCAGATGGGAGAAGCAGTGGCACCGCATGGTGTAAAATGTTGAGAAAGCCTTAAAGAATCACAGGCTCGATATAGATCCAATTATGCTCAGGATGGTCTCCAGAGTCTAGGACTAGGATGTGTTGTTCTAGCATACCGCAGCAAACTATGAGATCGCCTGAGAATGAAATACCAATGGAAAAAATAATAAAATCGCATTTCCATGATACCAAGGCAATCCAGGAGGAGAGAGAGTGCCTGGGAACAGCATGTTATAGGGAGCTCATGTCCATAACGGAGCCGTGCTAATGATTTCCCAGTGGGTGGAACTGGAGAGGAAGTCTTATCTCCAGACTCCTCAGAGATAGTCAGTGGGAAACCACCAGCTTCAAAGCTAATTTTTCTGACTGACTAATAGAAGTGCAGAAGTCACAGATATGGTATGTGTTATGTGTCAAAGTTACAACAGTTTTGACCAAGCCTGAATCATAACTGCATTAAGTCAGGCAGAAAACCTTATAGGGAATGCAAGCATAATGACAAAAATAATAGGAAGAGAAATAAAAGATGCAATACAAGGAGTCACCCCACTGTCTGAAATCCTACTATATTTAATTTGCTTCTGAGAGAACTGTTCTATTATGGCAGACAGACAAGGATACATCATTGGTTGAAGTAAATCAGCATGGCTCTTCTGAAGCCAGCAAAGGCATATTGATTTACATTACTTGATGGTCTCTGCTTGAAAATTCATCATTATAACAAATACTATAAAATTCCAGGTTTGTCACCAGAGGAGAGCCTGTAGGGATGACAGAAAGGAATCATCCTTCCGGCTTGAACAAAAAGATTACTCAAATGGCAAACTGTCTTGCACCAGTCTTCCTTCAGGATATGATGCCACAGTGTTATGAGGAACAGCAGTATGGGCAACAATCCTGGAGACCAGCTGAGCAGCCAAAAAATAGGAATGCCTGGCAGCTGGGAATGTTAAACAGGAAGGAATGGCAAAAAAAAGAGCTTGTAAACAGGACAACTGTATGAGTGTTTTACTGGCTGTATGCTCACTGCCAAAGTACTGCATGGATGGATGCCTACCACAGGGCTAGCAAAAGGAACTTGGACAGTCTTCATGCAGTCTGTATGAAGAGCATGGTGAAGCCCAGACTCACCTGGAGAAGGGAGTGAAGGGTTAAATACTTTCTTTAAGGTCTGTTCTAGGCCGGAAGAGGAAGGTTGATTGGAGATTTGGGCTTCATAGGAATGGAAAGCTGACTTTCATTCGTGGCCTGTTTTTGGAGGTAGCACATCTCCAGGGAATGGACCATGTATCGGTTTGGGAATGTTACGTGCTTGGCCCCAGCAGGGGCTTGCCACGCTCCAGCATCCTGCAAGTTATCGGCAATCTAGTAAGCACATCCTGATCTACACCCTGTTTCTATTAATAGTGCCTTTCTTTTTGCAAACAGTGTTCAATTCTTCCTTTATCTCATTGTCTGAGCGGGGACTGTTAGTAAATGTCATCTTTATACATTTATTATATGCTACAGGAGGTTGCTTTATACTGTAGCACAATCATACACAATGGAGGGAGTACAGAAGCTAAGCAAGCAAAATCATATAGGAATCCACAGAGCTTGTCTCTGCTGTGGTAAACACACGTTAAAACCAGCGAGCTCATAATCAGCATTATTTGTTATTCAAAAGATCTCCCAGGGCACTTCCATCAGCTATACGATGTTGGGGGAGGAGAATCTGTTCTTATCTTCCAAGACATATAGCAGATGGTTCATGTTTTATGAATGGAGAAGACACCACGTGTACCTATACATATACACACACATCACACATGGGCACATGCCCAAGCTTAAGCGGTGTGTGTCTTAGTCCAAAGTACTTCTGTATCCTGTGCTTTTTGATAGGGAATTTGCTTTGGTTGCTCTTCTTAAACTTTGGCAAGCTGTTTTTTCCATCTCTTTTCTCTTGGTGTTACGGCAGTAGCAAATCTCACACTGTTTACCTGAAAGTGTGCCTTCTGAAATACAGCTGTTGATCCCCGCTCAGCCTAAACTGCCCCCCTCCCTTTTTTATGTGCCTATAGGAATTTGTTTGCATTTTTAAAAGCAGAGAAGAAATTATAGCCTGTGAGCTGATAATGAGACTGCAGCAATCTTGCCTTTTGACATAGATGGCCTTTATTTTCCCACCTGTAAAAATCAGATTCAAATTTTCCTTTGCTTTGCTGCAAGGCCTGATTTCCCAACTTTGATTAAATCCTTGGAATGGGAGAGAATTGTGAAGTGCACAGAGAGGTAAATTGGCCTGGGCAAAAGAAGTATGCTTTAATGTGGCCAGACTGAAGAAGCTGAGGTTGCAAAAGTATTCTGAGACAGCGCTGGGTTTTGCAGCCAGACCCTTTTGCACTACAGGATTTCCCCTGAAAGTGTGGAACATCAGGAGATTATCTGCCCAGCTGGCTGACTACCAGACTTAACCGAACACACGCTTCACCTTAATTGTCTTTGGTGCAACAACCACCTTACTAAATGCAGAAATACAACGATATTAGAAAGTTATGCACCCCCAAAAGTAGAATTCTCACTGGTCATTAACTAAACAAACATGCAGACTTCTTACATACATTTTTCCTGAATAGCACTGTTGTAATATGGATTGTATATTCGAGACTGAAAATGAAGCTGGAATCCTTGGAGAGCCTCAGAATGACTCAGCCAGTGTAAAGGATTTGTCACGTCGTCCTGAGGATATGACAGTAATTTATACTGATATGGGCGTGATGACAGCGAGCCACATCCCGCAGACCCTACTGAGACAATACGCCCCTTTTGCCAGAGGAGGTCTGCGAGAGACATAATGATAGTCCTAGCATCTGAATCTGCAGCAAGTTGGCACAAGCCCAAAACAAATCCATAGATGCTTCCTTTACAAACCCTGGTATCAAACTGGATCTGTGGGTGGAAGAGAGCAGGGGGTTGGATTGTGATCCAAAAGATGTGACCGTGGCTGGCCGCAGGAACCGTCTTGAATGCTGGTTTCCCTGGGCTCACAGGGTAACCCATGGGACATCCCACGTGGGGCACGGCAGACCCAGCCTTGGGCTGAGGGTGTCTCTGGTGGCTGCTGCTCTGCAGCACGGCTGGTGGTGGTCAGCCCCTTTGAAGGCTCTGCCTGGCACCCAGCTCGCATTTTATCCCAATTTTCTTGGGTTTCAACATCCTTACCCTTCCACAGAAGCATCCAAAACAGCAGGGAGCTTTCCCCCCGCCCCAGCTTACTTTTCAATTTTGCTCTTTTCGTAAGGGCTTCTGCCAGGAGCTCCCCAGCAAGACTGCAGAAAACTCCCAAGCAAATAATTTATTTAAATGATTTCTTATCCACCGGCCTCAAAGCCACGCGCTGGGCATCCACTTATACAGCAGTATGGCCATGGCCTTGGTTACCTAACTGAGGGGCTTCACAGTCAGCCATAAGGGTTAACATAATGTCTGGTAACCCCATCTCTGCCACTGTGCTGTTCATAAACCCACAGTGTATATATATACACCTATATATATGCATGCTTGTATATATATATTTGTGCCTGTGTCTGTATATTTATACAGCTAGGGTATACAGAATGCATCAAGTGGTTCTAAAACATAGGGAGAACAATTTGTACCCCAAAATTGCTTTCTTGTCTTAATGCTATGTAATTTAACTTAGGGTGCAAATTCATCCTGAATGACTCGGTGGCATGATGAGAGAATGCACTCAGCTGTTTGCTTTGGAGTATGAAAAGCCTCAAGAGACATCAATCAAGATTTCCTAGTGACTTTCCACTTACATCCATCTTCCATATTTTTGTACATGCTCACAATGCATTGGGTTTGAAAACAGAAAAGTTGCAAAGCCAGAGCTATACAATGGTATATCAAATAAAATTATGAATCCAGTTGTAATTAACAACTAAAGAATTTATACAAACTTCATAGCAATGTACATGTATGCGTGTGTGGAGGTTTTAAACCCAGTGTATACCGAAAAAAATTGGGCATTGCCAGAAGGAAAGAAAAGGGAAGGCATGTGCTGTTCCAGAGTCTTCATTGTGCAGTATGGGTGGAGAAGAAAGTGAGATTTGATCCAAGTTTGGTGAAGGTGCTGATGTTCATTATCTAGAAAAGTGGCATATTATCTCTTTCTCCATGTTTTTAATTCTAGAAGAAAGTTTCTTTCACGTACATTATTAAATGCAATAGCCTGAGTCCTGCTGTATGGGTGAGGCCTCTGCCATCCCTACTTATCAGCTAGTTTCGAGGAGTGCCGGCTTTCCTGTTTTTCTGTAATTTAGCTTCCTATCTGAGGCTTGAGTAGCCCTGTCGAGAGTTAACCCCCTCCACTGGCATAGCTCTCAGGGTCACCGAAACACATAAGCTTTCCCACCATCTCTAGACTCTCTCCCCTGGGAAATATCATCCTACATATATATGTATATATAGTATAGACGTATAAAACTTGGGAACTCTGTGAAGGCAACAGCCTCCATGACCTTACAGGCACAGAGCATGTGATGCAAGTGGGAACTTTCCCTGAAAGATTGCTGCAAGACTTGTCCCATGTGGATTACATGCCATGATTATATACATTAAAGTGTTCAGAGTTTAAAATACACTCCAGATGCTTCTTCCTGCCCTTTCCTCCCACTCAGCTTGACTTTTCCCCAGTTGATTGACTCTCATAGTTTATATTCAGAGATTCAATATTTTGCTTACTTACCAGATTAGCCTTTTTTGGCACACCGAAAGCTGCCCTGTGAGCCTGGGGAAGTGCAGTATCATACGTTGAGAAGCCGCGGTGTATCAGGATGGGATGAGCAATCAGAGTGTGAGTGTTCAGCTGCACTCAGCACCAGGCAAGCTCTGGGTTTTGTGAAGTCAGCAGGAGTTTTCCCAGCAATCCTAAAAGTACAGAATCAGGCCAGTGTTGGGAAGCACTGACAAATGCAATCTATCAAAGAACTGGAAATTATTCCTTCTGTTATGATTTTGAGTTCTTCTTTTTTTTTTTTTATGTTTTTGCATGTTTCCTAAAACATGAAAATTTTAGGCTGCTTTTGGTCCCAGGTCACCTGCTTGGTTTGCCTTTTAATTATCCATTTCTTTGACTGCTTAGTGATAGGTAAACACCACAAAGATCCAAAGATACCCCCCACTATTTTTTTGCTGTCTGCCTTTGCACTGCAGCTCACAACTTTCCTGCTCCCCAGAGGAGGAAGCAGTATGGTCTTGTTCTATAGAGAAGAGCTCACAAAGATTTCTCTCTATGCACCAATTCAGTGTATAGCATGTAAATATGAAAGGAAGAGTCAAACACACCTGGGATGTGACCCAAAGAGGAGCAATGGTTAAGAACAGCCTTGGATGCAGAACAAACTGCAATCCTGTAAGTTACAGCATTTTGGTTTCCTCCCATGGCAGCTTTCAGTGCCGGTGAGATCCCAAGCAAGTTTTGGGATCTCTGGGCCCCCTTTAGCTCTGGGAGCTAAAAACTCTGGGTTATTTTATGGGGTCTGCTTCACATGTGCAGGACGGAGGAGAAAAGCAATACACCAAAATATTCAAGAGGGTATGCAGGGAAATGCTGATATGAGGAAGGAGGAGGGCTGACAGGCAGCTCCCTTTTCAGGGTCATTGCAAGAAAAACTCCACAGCTCCCACTTTCATTTGATTCATTCAAATAGTTCTTCCTATATCTAGTTATTTACATATTAAGAGGAATATTATTCGTGCCAGTGATGTGCATGGTTATCCAACAAATGTACTAAGATAAAAGAGCGTTTCTTCTGATGCTTTAAAATAAGAACTATATATATATTCCTAACCTCAAATATAGCTGATTATAGACACCACATATAAAGCATCATCCGTCAAGGTCTGGAGCACAGAACAGAGCTGGATATACCTGCCTTGTCCTGCCTTGCTGTGCCTGTCCTGCTCTTTCATCAGCCAGCAGTGACCACTCCTCTAAGCTCTGCTGTGACATCAGCCTCTGAAATTGATTCTCCACAGCTCTGTAAGGAGGGAAGTCTGGTTATTGCTGTGTAAGGTAATGGGTGATGTCACAACTCAAGATCCCTTGAGGTCTGCTCAGGATCTCTTGGCTGGTATCTCATGTTGGCTCGCTCATGAGGTCTCTTTGACAGACCCCATCCCACCTAGAGGAGAGTCGCTTGTTCCCGGGCTCCTCGACAGAGCAGTCACATCCGTTTGTCCATACATCCCCTAGAACCATCATTGACATTTTAGTGAAGCACATGCACTAATGCAGTTCTTACTTGGTTTCATGATGTCTTTTTTTTTTTTTTAGTGCGAAAGAATCGTTTTGATTATGAGCCAGAAGAAGCAGCATAACTGCACCGAACATACGCAACTCGCAAGCACAGTAGACTAAAGTAAATACAATCTGCAGTGCATAGGACAAAAGGAACTCCAAAATCATTGAGCCTGATCTTCACCTGTCATAGGTCCCATGCTTTTCCTTGCCACTTTAGCTCCACTTGTTATTGCAGCAACATTATTTTTCTACTGTCTCTGTTTCAACTCTTTGCTCCTGCACAGGTAGTATATTCCCCCTGCTCCAGCTTTGTCTTCTTTAGGCTGAGAAAAACATGTTATTAACTATTCCACTTGCAATATATTCTTCATATATATTTTTTTTTCTTAATTTATTCTTTATATATAACCTTCCCAACAATCTTTCTCTCTTTCAGCTCACATTCATCTTTCTGGAGCTTGTATCTCCTACTGTACACAGTAGTACAGATGATATCTCATTGATGCCTAATGCAGTGGCACTAATACTTCTCCATTTCTGCTAGACATACTAATGTTTAAGGATTGCATTTGCATTTTTCACAGCCTCATCAAATTGGTAACCTATCATAATCAAGACAATAACTAATACTATCAGGTCCTTTTCTTCCTTTGTCATTTCTACATAGTCCCTCTGGTTTATAGCAGAAAATCTCGTTATTTGTCTGGATGTACATTATTCCTGCCTTTCAAGCTTTTGCATGTAATTCCATTTCTATTATGGGAGTCTGCAAAGTCATTCATTTTTCCCCTTTATGATATTTAAACCCTTGTACCTAAGTGTCTTTAGCACAGCTCAATAGCACACTCTCACTTTGCATCAAATTTATTTGTGAAAACATTAAATAAGATTAGTCCCAAGACTGAACCTTGAAAAACTCTGCTCATAACCTCCCTCCAGCCAACAGTTCTCTTTTCACTAGCTTCATCTTCCATTTATCTGCTCTCTTCTACCTTACATTTCCTATCCCAATGCCGATCTTTATTAATGGTTTCCAATGCAAGAAAGTACCATAGGCTTTATAGAATAGTTACATCTCCTTTGTCTGAAAAATCAATCCTATCAAGAAAAGATATCACATATAATGTTCCTTTGATAAACCTGTGGGGGTTTTAATCTTATTTTTCATTTTTGTCCATATCATTTATTGTTCTTGCCTTTAAAGTCTATTCTAAAGCCTTATCTGGTAGACACCACAACAATTATCCACCAGCATTACTGAAACCAGAGTGGTGATCTGCCGTAGCACAGACTATATTCCCATTTTCTTAGAAAATGTAGCATGAAAGGTCCCATTTGCTACTCTCTATTCCAATAGCACCACCTCTGAATGTGAAAATGTCCTGAAGACCCTTGCTACTGGGCCTACAGCTGCGCATCCATATTCTTTCTGGATGATGGGCTCTAGCTCAGGTGCTCTGTCCTTTATGACCTGAGCACCTTCAGTTCTCTGAATTTTGCTTTTCTTCTCCTTGTCGTAACACTCTTAGTTTAATTGGCGATGCTGCCTTTACCTCCTTGTTTTGTATCAACTTTCCTATTGAAGGGACATCCAGAGGGACCTTGACAGGCTGGAGAGATGGGCCTGTGTGAATCTCATGAAGTTCAACAAGGCCAAAAGCAAGGTCCTGCATGTGGGTGGGGGCAATCCCAAGCACAACTACAGGCTGGGTGGAGAATGGATTGAAAGCAGCCCTGAGGAGGAGGACTTGAGGGTATTGATTGATGAGAAGCTCAACATGAGCCAGCAGTGTGCACTTGCAGCCCAGAAAGCCAACCGTGTCCTGGGCTGCCTCAAAAAGAAGCATGACCAGCAGGTTGAGGTAGGTGATTCTGCCCCTCTACTCTGCTCTGGTGAGACCCCACCTGGAGTACTGCGTCCACCTCTGGGGGCCCCAACATAAGAAGGACATGGAGCTGTTGGAGTGAGTCACTACTTCATATGTACTTATATCTCCCACTCATACAGCATCAGGAAATGACAAAATAAAGGTCCTGAAATGCATCTAGTAGAATGTAACTGTGTTTCTTTATCTTTCACAATTTGTAATTAATGTCATTTTTTTTGGTTTTGGAATTTGTTTTTGTCCTGGATTTTTACAAAGGACTGTGCATTGCTCTTTTTGGCCACATCAGAAAAATTGATATTTGTAGAAGTAAAATTATATACTACTGACTAAAAAGCTGTCAGGTTTTGACAAATATGTATTCTGGTCCAAAGAGCAAGATTCTGCTCTACCAGAACTCTTGTAATAAGCTGTGATAGCACATCCTACCTCCTTCCCAAGGAAAACAGGGGCTCTTTCAGCCAGCTGGCAGGGGTGTTGGTGTCTGTTTGCATTGGCCGTTCTCTGTTGGGGCTGGAGGCAGAAGAACCAGTCAGGAAGGGTTTCGTGACTACAGAAGAAATAGTGAGATGTGGAGAAAGTAGTAAGGTCTATAGGTCTGTAATGCCATAAAGAGTGTTTCTGCTTTTTGGCCTCAGAGCATGTCTTGAGCTGGCCAGAGGCCAGACCAGAATAATTTCTCCATCCCTGAAACCAATCTGTTCTGGATCTCCACAATAAATGTGGAGAATTCAGTAACTGAAAATGCAAAGGGCTTCTTCCTTCCCTCTACCAACTGTGAAGACAGCCAAGTGCTAACTCTGCCCTCGCAGCACTTAATACATTGATTGAAGATTATTATGGCATGAGGACAGATCTGAGGAAATGCAGTAGGCCTATCTAGTTACAAAACAGGGATAGGATTACAGTGTTCTTGCATTTTACCCAGAAAATGGCAAGTATTCCTTTCAGATGACATGCACCTTTTTACTCTAGAGATAAATATGTGTTAAAGTTAGCGGTGAAGAGAAACAGAAAGCAATTTCAAGGTAACCTTTTGTAGGTAGATGTCATGCTTTGTATCAGGGTATTGAGTATTCATTCTACCCGCCAGCCTTGCCTTCCCTATATCCTCAGACTATTGGTGCTACAAGAACATCTCTAATATTCTAATAAATTTGTCTACACAGTTTTTCAAGCATTTATTTTCTATGTATTTTCTAGATGGGGAAAAAGAGGGTTCTTCAGCTTCAGTTTGGAGGAAATTTGCAACAACCCAGATCCCATACAAGAATTCTGATTTCTTTTTTTTTTTGTTATGACTAAAACTGACTAAATCTTCTTGATAGTATTTTGGTATCTTTTAAAGTTGGAAACCATTCCATTTGTAATTAATTCATACTGTCATGTGAGTCCTAAAGCTATGCAGATAAGCTGAATGCACCACACTACAATATCTGTGTTGTAAACCTAGGGGTATTCATGGGCTTTTCAAGTGAATGCACATTCATACGTGAAGTAGGCGACACACAGTGAATGAGCCACATTATGTGAATGTGCTCAACAGCTGAAAAATGAACTATGTAATGGATTTCAGCTTCATGGAGTGAGCAGCTGAATTTGACGGTGACACTGAAAGATTGTTCTTCTGTGCGACTCAGTTTGATTCACTGGCCTGACAATGCCCTCTTCTTTGTGAAACCTTCGCACCTGTAGATGCACAACACTAACAAAGGTCTAATTCTGGCAGTTAGCAAAATCCAAACTATTAGCATGCCAAAGTAAGTGCAGCAATTTTCCTGATGCCGATGTTGTTTGCAACACTCGTTGTATGTTGAAGAATAGCATTAGACTGATGCGTTCTTTGAAAGCTCAGTTCCAAGATTTTATGTCAGAAAAATATTCATGTTGAGTTTGATACTCTCAAGAAAATTGTAGAAAATACACCATTCCTGGACTGTAACACTGCAAACTTGAAGCCAAATAGAATGGTACTGTTTTCCCCCTTAGGCTGCTTTGTACTAAATTCTTACAAGATAAATAACAGCAAGCCACTAAATAAAGACTACAGATTTCTCAGGAAATCTAAGGTGACATTCCTAAGTCGAACCACAGGAAATCCCTATGGACTTTAACCATAGATTTTCTAATTGATACACCCCCAAATAAATATTAAAACCAAAACCACAAATGACATTCTCCTTGTTGCTTGAGATCTACACTGAGCTGTCAGAATATTAAAACAGTCTGTACCCAGGTTGTTTATAAAGAGAACAGTGGCTGTCACTGAGCTAAAGGAAAAAGGGAAATAACCATCTACCTGGAAGCATGAGGCTTGCTTCTTACTAACCAACTTTTGCCGCAATCCCCCATTTAACTGTAAATCAGGGTTTCAAAAGGGAAAGGGAAATAAATCATTCCACATGGAAGAAAAACTAGCCCAAGTTTATATTGCAGTAGAAATGCCAACACCTTCTTGGAACTCATTTTTAGCAATAATTATACATGAAAATGCCACTGAGAAACCATAAATCTTCAAACCCTCTTGCACATCCCCAGAAATGTGCAAGAATTTCTTGAAAGCCTCTAGAAGTCATGCGTGAACTACAGGGCCAAAATACAAATTCAGCTGAGGTGCTGAAGCATATTGCTGGTTGTATGTTGATAAACGATGTGTTCTGCATTCTAGTTTGGGATTGGATTATGTAGTTCAAAAACACACAAAAAAGTAGAGCTTTATTCAGTGTACAGCAGTTATCTCAGGCAGCGACCTAGCCTGGAAACTAGGCTGTTGAATTCCTCTCTATGTGATCAATGACGCAGCCCAAGACCCAAAATGTCAAATGAAATAACACATGATTCAGAAAAGCTTCTGGAAGGGCCCAGCCAAAAAGAGCGGAGAAGCTGGAAGAGGCCATGCAAGGACAAAAGAGAAGGGAACAGAGTTTTGTTTCTGACAAAACTTGTTCAGGCAAACCTAAGTTTAAGGACTGCGTTTTTCTTGAAGTAGTATGGATTTTTATTATTTTTTTATATCAACATTTTCCTTTAAGTACATAAATTCATAGAAAAAGAGTGTTAGCTAAATCAAATGCATAGAATGGATCGTGTTCCGAGTGCCATTTAGATACATCATGGAAGGAGATTTGATTTCAGCGGTGTTGGTAAAGGACGTACTTAAAGAGGCACTTCATTTAGGAGACGTGGTTGTGAGGTACAAACATTTTAAGTGCCGGCAGGCCGTCCCTTCTGAGCTGGACGTATCAAAAGGGTCACGTAGAACTGGGAACAGCCTTCTCTGTGCAAATTTTACTCCCATTTCTTGGGCTGTGCTACTGGACTATAGGCTGAGGAACATATCTGTGAAATGCCTCTTTTCCACTTCCAGAAATCACCTCAAGGCAATGTACTTAATTTCTCTCTATAAACTGCAAAGTTTGAGTTTAAAATAATCCTTCTCAGGGATACAAACACATGGAAATCATTGTGACAGCTTTTAAAGCTGTCTGAAGGATGATGTTTGCTGCCATTTTTCTCTTTCCTCTTTTAAGTGCCGGTTACCAAGGGCTTCTCGTCGTTTGTTCTTGCAGCGTTAAAGGAGAGGGAAAGTGGCGAACAGCAAGCAAGGTAAGGGGAGAAGGAAAGAAGAAAAATCCCCAGCAGTCTCAGCCAAAGGTATTATCATTTCCACTGTGCGCTGGACTAGGGGCCTCGTGGGATGAATCTTTGTGAAATCAAGCCTGGTTCATTTCTCACGGGAGTACCAGGCATCTGGACTTGACCATGCCACTGAGCTGCTCAGCCCGTCGGAGGAGCTGTCCCTGCTCCTCCAGGCCTCTGCTCCTCCGCTCTCCTTCTCCTGCCCCTTTGGCCTGAAAAGTTTTGGAGCAGGCACCCCGGGACTCCGCATCTGTGCAGGGTGTGTGGCATGGCAGACACCCCCGTTTCAGTCCCACCTCCTCCTTTCCTCTGGGTGCTGCTGCAGTCATGTACGACGAGACAGGCACGGGCAGAGAAGCAGACCAGCAAAAATTACAAGAAGGAACTACGGTGGCCCAACTCGTTTAAATGCCAGGAATCTTCAGGTACATTATATATTCAACTTATTGTTGGTTTTATGGTCAGGAGCCAATTTTGCCTTAATGAAAATAAAGGAAAGTGCTGAAGTTCAGAGGCTATGCAAATGGAGATTAATATACACTTTAAAAAAAGGTTATTTAACATTTTTACTGCTTTAAAACTCTAATGCTTTTTGATTTTGAACATTTTCAGGATTATTAGCTTTGCTCAGATTTAGTACAAGAAATTTATACGTATGAAATGGAAACACAAGCATGCAGAAATTGTTCCGGGGAGTGCATTGCAGAGTGAGGACTGTATACGGACGCTGAAAGACTCCATATATTTAAAGACAATCATTTTGGGGATAATGATGGCTGAGTCATCATCACATACTGCGTGTCTGTGTGTGTCAAAATAAGAGTAATAAATGTAGTCATAAGGCAAATCTGTGTGACTGAGTAATGAAGAGGCTGAAGAAGACCTAATAGCTGGAATAATGATGGCTGGGAGGGTTGCTTGTTATCGTAATATGTGGTTGCTTAATGAGCAACAGGCACACTAAAAGAGTGAAGATATTGCACTGTATATTATAAACCAAGAGACTAAGGAAAGATGGCCAAAGATGGCACACAGGCAGATTTCAAATAGCTTATGGTGCATACTCAGTGCATG
Organism: Grus americana; assembly: GCF_028858705.1. Taxonomy (NCBI): domain Eukaryota; kingdom Metazoa; phylum Chordata; class Aves; order Gruiformes; family Gruidae; genus Grus; species Grus americana. The sequence continues at coordinate 161,303,960 of NC_072852.1, forward strand.
GCAGAGCTAGTGAGGTGGCAGGGTATCCTTCTTCCCGGAGTGTTAGCATCTGTGACTTCTGCAAAGCGTGGCCAGCACACTTCATCTTCAGCGCGGGGAAGGGAAACGGGCCTTGGCACACCACGTTGGAGAAGCTGCTGACGATTGTCACAAGCTGCTGGTGGGACAAAGACAAGATGTCCCGTTCATAGAAAAAGTGACCCGGCGGTGCAGCTGTTGGTGGTCCCGCACCGCGAGAGGGTTAGAGGCAAACAACGAGTTTCCGGTTCCAAAATGCAAAATGGTTTTGGAAAGGTGGTACCTTGTTTGCAGATATTTCAGTGGGAGTTTTGCCATCAACTTCAGGAGATTAAGCATTTCTTTTACAGATGTTTATGAACAAAAATACGCTAATATTGAGCAATGGTTTAGCATGGATATCCTAATATGTCAATTATGAAATAAATTATCATCTGCCTCGAATTTCTCAGTTAACAGAAGTGATGAACCGTGCTGTAACTTCATCGGTAATTTTCCCTATGTAGATAAATAATTTCCCTCTAGATTTCAGTGAAGTCTTTATTTTGGACCCATGATAAGAGTGTCACGATGATTTAGTGATTTTTCTCAGCTGGATATATTAATAACTGAACTATGAGTTATTTCAGAAAGTACTATGATTTAATCAACATGAAATGCATAAGAATTCCTCAATATCAATCACCAGTATCAGATTATCATTATCCATTAGTTATCACTTTCCTGTCAAAAGCAACCAGTGAAGAATATTAATGTTTGGGAACAACCCATCTTGTCCACAATGAATATACCCAGTTTTCCACACCGTGCAAGTCAAATATGACATTAGAGATCAGTTCGACCATTACTGGACCATTCGCAGGGTCTGGGCTGCTGCAGGATCAAATCACGGAGCAGATCATTATCTGCCTTGAGTTCCCTCTAACATTTCTGAGACAGGGACTAGGTTAATAGTGGAGAGCTGTCGTAGGGAGCTGGTGCGGGCATCGCCCTCGCTCCATCCTCCATCCACAGTCTCTCGCAGCTCGGAATGGATAATCGCACCCGAGAGCCTGGTTTTGTGCGTGCTTACGCCCATCTACGTACCCTGCGGTTGTTGCGTTGACTTGAACGGGGCTGTTAATGAAACTGAAGATTTGCTGAGGTATCTGCAGGGGTGGGTGCCTAATGAATGGAATTCTTAATGGGCCATAAATCCAATCAAGATTTTCATACTGTGTAAGCAAGCAGTGCAGTTTGTGGAAAACAAGAGCCTCCCTGAAAGCTACTGTTATGCAAATATCATCACACTCCGGGCATACATTAAAGCAGCCCTCGAATTGCAGCCTTTTGGCTTTACACAGGAAATAAAATGAGATCAAAACAGGAGGGAATAATACTGGTCGACTTGCAAGATAAAGATTAATAAAAGAACTCATTGTATGCTTTACACGGAAATTTTATTGTTACCTTGCTGTAAATTTTTTTAAAAGACCTTTTTTTAACTTTCTGCGCCAGAACTATGATTCATTCACACAGAAAGGTTACATGAGAGGCACAATTTTTCAGTTCATTCAGGCTCTGCTATTCAAAGGAGAGAGGCTTTTGTGAGATCCGTCGCTGTTCAGAGAGGGAATTAGTTTTATTAGCAGTGTGTCATTCACAATGTGCCTTACACATCTACCAGCTTCCTCATTTCATTTTATTTTTCAATTTCTTAGTGCTGGAGTGGCTTGGGATTCTTGGTATGAATAAAACCCATTGTATGCTTCCTATACTCTCAGCCCGGGGTGGTATTTCCTCCTGACCAAGGACACAGGACTCTTAAAAAAAGAAAGGGAGCACACACACACACACAAAAAGCAATGCCGTGCTTCCAGGATGTCAGCGTTACCAACTGATTTAACCACAAAAATCTTCCTACCTCATCTTTTCCTGTATCTTTATGTGTCGTGCCTTGCACTCAACTAGCTCAGGAGCTTTTTCTAGACCTTTTGTTTTCTTTGCCAAAAGCTGCGTGCATGTTGCTAGAATTAATTCTCGCATTTGGGAGAACATCGAGGCCGTTCGCTACAAAGCGAACCTTTATTATTTGCAAATCCTGGTAGGATCACATGAAGCGTGGGGTGTCTCCCTGGTCCCTGGCAAGCAGCTGCAAGCAGCCGCAGCCAGCCTGCCCTGCTCTAGCTCCCAGACAGCTGGAGGGGGAGGACAAGAGGCCCGTGTCTCCTCGCAAAGGATGCTGCCGTCATATCACTGGTGCCCAAAATAGGCTGTAAGCAGAATTTAGGTATCTCAGTTTAAGTAAACAAGCAAGGCAGCTGTTCCTGCATCAGGGGCGTGATTATATCAGCACTCACGTATAGGTGACAGAGTTCTGTATTGCATCAAATATATATCAAGCATGTGTAATAATTTGATTTTTATTCTCATAAATTAAAAGTCCAGGGGGAACTGCTAGTGACCATCTCTCTGACTGTCTGCATATGGCAGACCAAGAGTTTTTGTCAAATTAATTGGAGCAAGAGCATCTGTTCTAGGAAAAAATCAATTGATTTAAAAATTTCCAGTACTGTAGAAACCAAGAAGCTAAGCAGACTCGAAGAACCCACATATTAATGATTTGTGCCCTGTTTCTCATCTGAAGTTTTCTATTTTCAACACCAGGCCACTGCCTGCTGTCACTCTTTTCTTTGCAGAATAAAGAGCCTTCAAACTCCTGTTCTGTAAGTCGGTAGTTATAGACTGTGATCATATTTCCTCCTTCTGCTTAAGTAAAACTGATGGAGCTCCTGGATCATTTCATTATTTAGCACGCTTTTCCTATCACCCTCCTCGGTTTTTTGGCTTTTTTATCCTGAACTCTCCTGATGTTCTCAATGTCCTTCCTAACCAGGGTGCAGGTAATGGATAGTCCACTTTGTCAATGGTCATGCGTGATGCGGGGATGATGGACGCACCCACCTCCACCTCCTGCTCCTCCTCCTGGAGCCTGTCCTGGTTCTACAGCCTCTGATCACAGCTCGTTCAGACCCACCGGTGCAGCGCAGGCTATCGAACAGCAGTGGGCATATTTTGTGATGCTCAGGTCTTTTTCAGGGTCTCAGCATACCTGCAAGATCAAGTTCTGTAAATGCAACCTATGTTCTGCAGTTACAGGTTATCAATTTCATATTTGGCTGGGTTAGAATGCCCATGGGTTTCTTGTGTCCATGCTAGTACATGATTTTTTTGCCACCTGGAAGTTTCTCACTCATGATTCCTTTTTTTTTCTTTTTTTTTTTTTTCTCTCCCCAAATCATTGATTAAAATATTCAGTAGAAAAAAGAGTCAGGAATTGATCTTTATAGGACCTCCTGAGAAACCAATCCACTCTTGAATAATTCCCCATTTACACATGCCTTTAGGGAACTGTCAAACAGCTTTTAATCCATACCGCTAGGAGAATAGCATTAATTTTGACACTATTCATGCCCCAGTGGAAAGGAGCGTGTTCCGAGACTGCCGTATTTGACCAGAACAAAGTTGAATCTGCAGCTGTATTTGAGTTTTCATGGGATTCAAATAGTAGACAGGCTGGCCATCTCAGCCTGTTCCAGCTTAATATTTCCATGGGTTTTTGAAAAGGAAAGGCAGACCTCTGCGGTGATGTGTTGCCAACGTTTTAAGTCAGAGGTCCCATAAAATGTTCCCAGCTTGGTGTGATAAATTTAAATTAGCCTTTGTAAAAAAGAGAGAAAAAGGACCGTGGAATCTTTTAATATATTTTAACTCTTTATGTGCTCTCCTGTAATACAAGATGAGGATAGCGTGGAAAAAAAAGCCTGTCTTAGATACAATGCAAACAGCTATAGTCTACTCCTGGTAAATATGATGAGGATATTTGCAGAGCCCAGTTTGTGCACTGGTAGATGGGGGTTTTGGGGAGAAGAGCTGCCAAAAATGTTTTCTGCAGAGAGGTTTTGCTTTCAGTTTGCTGGACCCTCTGCACCCCCCGAGCCATTCCAGCGACAAGCTCTCCGCTCTCCAGAAGCAACCAGGATGCACTCCAGAAACCATCCTTTCCTGGGTGGCAGAGAACTATATGGAGGGAACTATATGCTATATACTTCCCAAAGCCTCCCCTGGGTTTGAGGTAACGCGTGAACAGCTCAGGGCACCACCTCCCTCTGAAAACGGGCAGTGGGAGAGGGGCAGGTGGAGGGGCAAGGGGAGAAGTTTGTAGGCAGGGCTCAGGCTGGGGCAGAGGGGGATGCCCTGGGTACCACCCAGCTCTTCCAGCGCAGATCCTTTCTTAGCGCTGAAAGTGGCTACATGATGTGGGGTTTTGGTTTGGTTTTGGTTGTTTTTTTTTTTTTTAATGCTGTCAGATGACATCCTGCAATGCGTCACTGAGTTAGCCACAACCGCAGTCAGGGATGAGGGGAAAGATGCTTAGCGTGAAAAACCACCCTGGTTCTCACACTTTTCAGCCTGTAAATATTGTGACTGAGGCTGTACCTGCTAAAATAAGCTTTTTTTTTTTTTTTTAGGAGGAGATAACACTAATATGTGGAAGCAGCAGGTAGGTCTGGAAACCCAGCCTGAGGGTCCTGCGCTTAACTGAGTGACTCCAAAGTGAGTGGAAGAAGGTGGCTCTCTTGGGCTGAGATAGTCTAGCTGTCATTTATAAGAATTATTCCTACCTTGAAGCATAATAATCCATGAATTGTTTATATACAATCCCCACCCCCCCCAAGATTTTTCCTGAGAATGGAGAATACAGACACTGTAAACTTCTTGAAAACAAGCCAACAAAACACAGGCAAACCACATGGCGTACAAAATACAGCATCTAGACCTAGATAGGTGAAAGCTGAGCAGGCCTTTCCTTTCTTACCCAAGTCACCACTTGGCATCATCTATTTTAATTTTATAATTGTAAGACTGGCAGCTACTAACATGGGCACACTGGAATAATTACATAAGAGGAAAACTGATCCCCTCCAAATTTGAGGGAAGCAGCGAAGGAAGTTTCCTATCAAATGACCACTTTCCAGGAGAGACAGCAAAATCAAATACATGAAATAGAGTAGCAGAACATGCCAGGTTTTTTTTTTTTTTGGTCTTCCTAAAAAATAAAAATATCCTTGCACTTTCCTGTAAGAACGCAGTTTGGCTCATTTGTGGAACAAATTACTATGCAATTTCAGCTAACAAAAAGAAAATTAAAAATTGCCTATTGCTCGCCTATAACAGACAAAATTGCTCTTTGCAGCAAGTAAAAACAAATTTGGCACATCACTCACTTGCACAACATTTTTCTGCCACTCGCCTATCCCACGCACTAGATACGTGTGTGTCAGTTGTTCTTGCGTCATCTTTAAAAGCCTTAATGACTGACTCATTTTTGCACGGCATGTGGCGAATGTAGGCTGGTCTTCTGCAGGATTTCGGAGCCAGGGAACAGGAGGAGGCTGGGGGCAAAGAATGGCTGCAGGGAAGCAGGCACCAGGAGGGCTGCATGGTGGGCAAGATGCACCCCATCCAGCTCTGCTTCTTGTTTCCCTCTCTCATTTTGGCCACTCTGCATAACAAGCTCTCAGCCAAGCATTCGTTTCACAAACAGATGAGCTGACGGAAAGCCATGCTGCTTCCAGCTGAATGCCATGACTTCTCCAAGGGAAGTTACCACCTACCCCTCATGCTTCTGCCAGCAAAAGGTTCATCAAAAGCACATCTTCAGGGGCTTCGGGAGAGCTCTGCAGTTGCACCAACCCAGCTTGCCTAAGCCAAGGCAGAGGAGGGAGCACGCGCAGAGGACGTAACCACAGCTGCCACGGCCACATCTGCAGGACAACATTGGTCCATGTCACCATTCTTTAATATCTCCTTACATGGAAAATCACTTGATTGTTTGGGGGAGCACAGTGTCAGCCATCACGCAGTTTCCCAAGTGGAGCAAGTCCTGTTCCCTGTCCCAGGCTTACTTAGTATCATCATCACTTTAACAGCTGATCAGCGATAAAGACAATTATTCTTTTCACTCAGAAGTCCTTCACAAATTGGACAAGCTGTGCCAGAGTCATTACCTCTCAAAGCCAACCTCTGATTCGTACAAAATGGGGTACTTGGAGGGACAGGCAGCTCCAGCAGCAATGCCTGGCTATGGGTGTAAAGTCAGACAGATCAAACCTCTTCATTTACATGACTGAAAAAGCAACAGAGACTGGTTGGCTTGCCCATGATGGGCTCTAATGAAACCAGCATGAGGTACCAACTTTCTGACTCTTCTGTGCATCTGTTGCTCATCTGCTGTGGCATTGCTGCATGGTTACCTTGCTCTGGTGGCCAGAGGGCAAGGCGTCCCCGGGCATCCTCCATGGCACTGGCATCCTCCGTGGCACTGCCATCCCTGTGGGACTGGCATCCCTGTGGGACTGGCATCCTCTGCACTGCTGTATGCAGGTGCCATCTGGGCAGAGGCTGAGCATGACTTCTTCTCACCTTTTTGCTAACACACCTCAGCCCATGTGGAAAGAAGCTCATTTTCAGGAAGAAGAGATGATCATCCCTGCTCAGTTTCTGGCTTCTCTCCCACAGCAGCAATGGTATCAATTAATATCAGCAAAGATGCCAGTTAATTAGTGGTGGTAGGCTGGAGGACACTGATACCTTTCCTTTGTACATCCTCTCGAGAACAGATTAATCCCAGGCGGGTCAACTAACTGTGCGGCAGATGGCCGCAGCTTTCCCTGCCGCTCACCTTGGCTGGGGCTGACCTGGCCGCTCAGTACCGCCCACCCTGGTGTCCAGCACCGCCTTCCCAGTCCACCATTCAGCCGCACAGAATGTGGGGGGAGATGTTCATTTAGCAGCTTTTGGAGATGCAGAAAGCAACCGTAAACATTCCTGCCACAGCTATATCTTGTCAAAAAAACCCAGTCTGCTGGGGAGTGAATTCTTTCAAGTGAAATTTCTAACCAATTGAATAGACCAATTTAAAGTCATTATAGACTGGTGCTGCTGCAATAACCTGTGCACCATTCTGCTTTATGATACTCAAACATTATTTCAAGTAAAGTTAATCTAGCATCTCGTTTGTCTATATTGATTACATAATTAAGGCAGTCTGGGAACACGCGGGGTCAGCTTGAAGCATTGCTATGGACTTTGCCATGCCAATCTGTGCATTCACCTTACCTCTAGCCTTAGATGTCTTCTACTCAAAGATAGTCATGTTGGCTCCTCCTAAGCTTCTGGGGAGCTGATGCCCTCACCTCACTCAGGTGAGCAGATACCTACAAGAGGATGAATTGCCCTGTGATGGCCCTGGGAGAGGTCCCTCTCACTTGTGTTTTTCTTTTCTTGCAGGATTTGTTCCCTTTACCTTTTTAGAGTATACATTCTTGATGGTGACATATGGGACGTGGACAGAGACTGGTACAGCAGAGCTCTGCTACTCTTGAGCAACTCCGTGCATCTCTGTGGCAAAAGCAATGATCAAGCTCAGTTTTGAAGTGTGCCACACAACTTTTGGTGAAATATTAGGTCTGAAATTATCTTAGCTACAGCTTCTTTCCATACGATTTTTTACTATACATCACAAGCAGCCAGTTACGGAGAAAAACGTCTGTCCCTCGCCAGATATGGCAGTGTCAGCAGCAAACAGCCAGGCTGCTCTGGTCCCAGGGCAGGTACCACCACTGATGGGTCAGTGGGCTCAGTGGGATCTGAGCAAAGCCTGGCACTAGCTGCACCTTCCTACCACATCGTGCCCAAAACCAGCTGTTTGAACAACGGTGATCTCATCCTTTAAATGCTTTGAAACTTCCAGAGCCTAACAAGCTTTAACTGCTGCAACTCCACTTCTCGGAACAAGAAATCATGAAACTTCTTTTATTTGTGTTTCCAAGTGCAAGGATATATTATAATGCAGAACTTTTATGTTTCCGTAATAGTTCTCCGCCCATCTTTCCCACAGAAGAGGGTTGCGTTTCTGTGGGTTTTGTTTCTACATTTTTCTTGAAAAGAGGCTTGACTGTTGGGGCACAGGTGGGTGCTGTGGGGGCACAACACTTTCCAGCTGGGGCTGGCATGTGGATCTCACCAGGGTGGTGGGTTTCATGGCTGTAAAAATCTAAAAGGAGAAGAAACCCAGCTAATCGCATGCTGGAAGCACAGGCTTAAGACCAGGCACCAGTTATAACTTGCTTGTTAATTCACGTTCTCAGAGGAAAGTCCTTTTATCTGGATAAGCTATACTTAACTGCTCCACTTCATAGAACTGGGAGTCGAGAAGCTCTCCCCGCTGGCAAAGCACCGACGTAGGCTCACCAGCTTTCGTGTGCTTCAGACCATCTTTTGTTTATTCTTACTTGGCTGGTCTGAGCTACCTGCTCCAGGTGAGGGCCAAGAGTAATGCAAGCATCTGACAGTTTGCCTCCCACATGGCGAGGCTACACCTCTTTCTGCAGGATGGCCTCTGCAAAGGCGCTAAGAGTTCAGAGCAGTGAAGTCGAAATGAAATAGGCACTGTTGAAAAATTTGCTCTCCTTTGCCTTTGTTTTCCAATGTGCCTAGATTTTCTAGTTTTGAATAACCTCTTGATAAAGCGGTCCAGCCCTCAAAGATGAAAGTCGGTGGTGCCGATTAGCTCCCTTGACAGGCAGAGCAGCAGGAAACCAGCCCCTGTGGTCTTGCCACAGTCATCCGGGCATCGTACCCCATCTGGGTGGAGCATCCCCAGGCTCTCGTGGCCATCAGCCGGTGCAGCAGCAAGCTCGGCATCCTCAACGTGTCTCAGTCCTGCTCAGGGCATGGTTTGAGAAACTGAGTGAGCACTGGAAGAAACTGAACACAATCCAATGCATAAGAAGTCCTTCGCTTGCTGCAGTGACTAACCAACCGTAAAGGATGTTTCTGCGGTGATAACATCACACAAAATTAGGAGCAGGAGCTTGAGACAGGCTTAGAATGGTGAGGAAGAAACCGTAACTGTCCAAACAGAGCTGTTCTGCCCCAGTGCAGGAGGTGGGAGAGCTTTGTTCTTCACTCACTTTTGAGCGTGATGAAAGCAGGAATGACATACTGGTCATAAACAGCAAATATTTTGAAAAATGCCTGTCTGAGCCTGCATCCAACCACTTCTCTCTGTCCCAAGGCCTCCTAATTACAAAAATTTTTCTATGGCTGGAAAGCTGATACAGATGAACTGCTGCCGAGTGGATAACAGCAGATATATTTGCCTCTGAGCTCTTGGCAGCCAAATTATCACTTTACCCAAAGTACCTGAAAAGATCACGCCAAGTTTTCTCCTTACTTGCATATGGATGCAACTTCTTGGTTGCAGAAAAATGCAATCAATGAAGGCAGCAGCGGCACAAAATGTGCCATGTGAGATCAGATTCAATTGCTGTCAGGGAGGGAGAGGCTGTGGGAATCACTGCTTTTGCAATATTGTAACTACACCAAATGCAAATTTTCATTTTGGATCCACCCCAGATCAAAATATTTCTGAATTCTGGACAAATATAAAGGACTTCTCAAATCAAATTAAACATTCTATTCAACCCTCAAATGTTTCTTTAAATACTTTTTATTCATCAGACCAATGGGTTGGGCTTGCAACACTAGGATGGGGTGATGGAGTGTTGTATTCAGCAGCATGGTGGAAATGGTAGGAGGATGCAGACGGACCAAGGTTCTGACCTGGGGTTAAAAATAAATAAAAGAAGGAAATTTAAATCATGTCACATCTCAGAAGCATGTCCTGAACGCCGGGAGTGCCTCCCCATCCTGTGTGGTTTTCTGACTGGAGGTTGCACGAATTTGCTTAAGTTTTCTCTCAAGCAGTGAGTATTTCCCAGAATTCACAGATAATTCAGTCTGGCTAAAACGGAGTTTTTCATTGCCAAAAAATTGTTCCAGGCAAAGACATAATTCAGAAATGATACCAGGTATGAAGCAGAAGTCTGCCTGACTGTGCCATACAGAGGCAATAGAGCCCATAAAACGACGCCGGGGGGATGCGATTTGTGCCTTCCCCCAGCCTTTGGATGCGATTTGCCATTGTCAGCCCTATAGTGTATTCATCTCAGTACTGCAGAACCTCTTTGTAACAAAGACAAATGTATATTGTATTTCTCCAACAAAAAAGAGATGAAGCTGGCAATTTATAATGTTGAATTGCAGCTTCAGCCGAGTTTGGTGGTTTGCAGAGCTTAATCCTCTTTATTTAAAGTTTTATTCAGTGTGGCTGCTTCATTCTGAGCAAATTTTTCAAATGACCCTCAGAAGATGGGGAATCATTTTCAGCCTTTGACAGGTTTGATCTCTTATCATTTTTGAACTAGGGATTTGGAGATGTAATTATTTTAATGTTTTTAATTTGAAAATTAAACTTGTTTTTCTTTTATCAATAAAAGGACTAATGAGTTCCTCAGAGGGAAAGCTCTGCAATGAAATAACAGAAACGTACAGTAAGAACACAGCCTTAGAGCTGGTTTGGGAGGAGCTGTCTTTGAGCCAACTCTAAGATCAAGATTGTTGCCGTGTTCATTTTTGGAAGCCTCCTCCATTGATTTTTCATTTGTGTATTCATTAGACTGAAAGCCCACAAAGTGCAGTTGTTAATTACCATCAATGGTCTGGTTTTGAATTCTTTTCTTTTTGAAACTAAGTTGATAATTCGGCTCAGCATCTGAATGGCTGGGGCTGGTTAATACCAGCCTGCTGCATTGCCTTTCACTTCTTCTCTTGAAGGCCTTTGTGAAGTGGAGCAAGGGCACACGCGCAGATTACCCTCAGCTTTTCTCGGGGGTGAGATGCCAGCTTCCCCGTTGACGTCTACCGCGTTTTCGCTGTGGGGTGTTTGGGCACAACGGAGTTGTTTTAACAGAAATTAGCAATCTTACATGTTACACCAAAGCAGATTGAAAATAGTTGATTCAGGCAGCAAGTTAAATTGTTTTTTCCTGCCTGTGATTTAGGCAAGATTTCTACCGTTCGGTGTTCAAGGACAGGGACAGCTCTATCGTGAGGGTTCCCGTTCTTCAAAAGATGTAGCGTAACAAGAGGCCTCCCCCTACAAGAAGGTGGTGAAAGCTGATACAGAATTATTTTAATGTCATGGCTGGCAGGTTTTTAATCACTGCTGAACGGCAGTAATGTCTTGTGCTGAGAGTTATTTTACTTCTTTTTTTTTTTTTTTTTTTTTTTTTAAGATAGGGAGCCCCAAATGTGTAACAAAGGCTTTCGTGACAGAAGAAGCGACATGAACACAATCTGGACTTCTCCACCAGCCCCCAAGACCAGACTTCAGAAAGAAGGGCTGGGAGTGAAGGAGATTGAACGCAGTGCCGTACTCAGACAGCGACAGCTGTGGCTGCTCTCTAGGCACATCTCAGAGACAACCGACACTCCATTTGCATCAAAGCAAAGGCCTCAGGGACTGCAGAACCTCTCTGGGCTCCACAGCTCCAGCACATCCAGAAGTGGAGCTCTGACTGCTGGAGATGTCCCATCTCCACGGCTCACGATGGCTGCAGCCACCTTACGGGTCACTCTGCAAGGTGGCTTCACGGCAACACACCTTCATTCCCTGATCATGCTCCAATTCAAGTGCTCATGTTTTGGCTGGAGGTCACTAATCTTCCCCTCCTTTTTTTTTTCTTCCCCCCACCCTAACTGCTCCAGCTGCAGCTTCCAGACTGTAACTGGGCTCTCATCTTCCTTCCACCATGGTGGCTGCTTTGTGGGGGCAGAAGAAATGGTTACTGAAGGATGCTCCTGGTTGAGACATACGATAAGCCTCTCGTTAGTGCACTCTGCCATGTAATTACCCATATTTGGTATTTTTTAAATGACTAGTTGAAAGTTTTGCAAAATTAAAATAAAATTGGCTTGCTAATGAAAACCAGAAAGATGCAAGAACTGTGACCTTGATAAAATTTTCCATTTTTAAATGTTTCTGGTACAGTATATTTATGCCTAGTTGCAAGGAATGCCTAGGGAAGGGTGCTATGAAACTGCCAGGCATCAGCAACCAGATAAACCAACATTTTGATAGTTTGTGCTTATGTATCCCACAACACCCAGAGATCATGAAACACCTCAAACTTCAAGCTGCTCTTGTTCCATGGATTAGAAGAGAAAGAGGATGGCTCTAGGTCCTCTGGTAATGTGCTAAAAATTAGTAAAAGCATTTCTTTTTATCACACTTTAAATTTCTGTGGTTTTTTTTCCCCCCAAGCAATATTATAATTTAGGCAGATTTCTGTACTGGCAGCCACAACACAAAAGGTATGGAAGAATTCACGGTACTTCTTTTGTATAAGAGGTACCGTGCCTGAACATGTCGATGGTTATTTTTAATGTCTCAGCTCTGACACAGCACTTGTCGAAAGATGACTCCCGCAGCGTGCGCAGCACCCACGCTCCCCACCCCGGCTGTGGGTGCCGATGGAAGTGCGGGTGCTGATGGAGGTGCGGGTACCGATGGAGGTGTGGGTACCGATGGAGGTGCGGGTGCTGATGGAGGTGCGGGTGCTGATGGAGGTGCGGGTGCTGATGGAGGTGTGGGTACTGATAGAGGTGCGGGTACTGATGGAGGTGTGGGTACCGATGGAAGTGTGGGTACTGATGGAGGTGTGGGTGCTGATGGAGGTGCGGGTGCCGATGGAGGTGTGGGTACTGATGGAGGTGTGGGTACCGATGGAAGTGTGGGTACTGATGGAGGTGCGGGTGCTGATGGAGGTGCGGGTGCCGATGGAGGTGCGGGTGCCGCGGCAGCCAGTCTCAGGTCACCCACGGGTCCTTGCGGCTTCCCAGCTGTGTCAACCCCAGCGCCGCGGCCCTAGGCACCAGCTGGAGTAGGGAGAGAAGCCGAGTTTGGGACAGTCAGTCAGAACAGGTTGCACTGGGGTCAGCCACGGCAGGTTATGAGAGGGCACTTTTGGGCTTACGGTACTGTCCAAGTCTGCTAACATATAATTACAGGATTTCAGGCTTGCGTTGATGGGCACATTATAATCAGAGTTTTGGGGTTTTTTTTTCTCCTGAATAGAAATGAAATCTCATTAAGCATTGTATTTTGCTAGCCTGGTTATTCTTCCAGCATGGATCATTACCAAATCACTGCATCGCCGTCGACATGCTGAAATATTTCACTTGCTTCAGTTACGTTTCTCTTGAGCCCTGACTGGCTGTGTATGCCAGATAATCGAAGATGCGCCTGGAGCTTTGCTTTAAGAACAGAGTTAAGTCATATTGTGTAGGCTGAGGTGTTCTAGCTTCTGCATACTATTGCTCATGCCTTACCGTCCTTGGAGTCACCTTGCTGCCTCACTCTACAGATTTTTTTAAGTGCTGCAGTGCTGTTTGTTACTAAGTGGAGAGCAAGACTGAAGACTGCTTTAAGAAGGAGGTTGTTTCAGCTCTGGAGTGGCAGCATCCAGACCCTATTTAGATTTTTCTTCTGGTGTCTTGTCTTCGACTGCAGTTCTGCAGAGAGGAGCTGTTTACTTATTTTGCATGGCTCCCAAATGTCATTTAAGCATTATTAACAGGAGGGTTACTACCTCCCAAATTTCTAATTAAGGTCTTCCCTTCAGTCTATTAGCAGTGTTTTTGTGGACACATTCTTTAATTAGTTCTGACTTTCTGACTCCAGTGCAAAGTAGTTTTTAACTACTGTCTGCAATGCCCACAAGTGGTGAGTCAACCTATTAAAAATTAAAAATCAATTTTAGTTTCACCAAATGAACCGAGCACTATTTCATCTTATTTTCATTATCACAGCGTCTGAGAGTCCGGGTGGTGACGAGAGCTTTACAAGCAGAGAGCAAAGAAAGACAGCCACCCTGCCGTGCCCCAGGGCAAGGGAGGGGTTGTGCCTCCGTGGCCCTGCCAGAGCCTGGTCCCAAGCCAAGGAGGGGATGTGTAGTGGGAGGAGATGCAAGATGGGCACCACACACTTGGTAGGATGGGGATGCTGAAGGCCCTGGGTTTTGACGTCTGCCCTGATGTGGATGCTGACCTGGGGCCACCCACCAGCAGTTCTGAGGGAAGGAAACCCCACAGACGCTCGCCCTCCTAGCTAAGCTGCCCTGCAGAATCATCTTGTTTGTTCACAGCACTGGGGAAAAAACATCTTAGAGACTTCAGGCAGCAAAACCCTGAAGATAATGGCTCACTCTAAGCTCAGGCCATGTTTAGCTGGGTCCATATTTATCTTTTGAGAGCACACCCATGCCCTCAGTGCCTGGACATCCACCCTAGGTCCAGTGGATGCTATGGTTCCTATCCTGGGTGCGACAGGAGTGTGGGGTCACACTACGTCAAATCCCAGCTAATGACTACCAGCGACCAAAAGCCATTCCTGCTCTCCCTCCACCTCCTGCTAATGCCCTTGCTGCCGTTCAGGGAGCTAAACTGGCAGAAAACTCCCCTTGTGCTGGTTGGGGACTGGAGCAGGGACATGGCTGAGCCTGGGCCAGGGCAAGAAGTGGAAGCTGGGGCCAGGGAAGACCACCATTATCCCTCAAGGTGGTTGGTAGTATTTCATCAACTGTAATGTTGAGCAATGCGTGGACACCAGAGTGTCCAGAGGGGCTGGAGAGGGAAGGACACCCCTGTGGAACAAGGAAGAGGAATGGATCCCCTAGCACATACGTGGAGGTTCACATCTAGATTTTCAGCCCTCAGATAAGGAAAATTTCGAAGCACAAAGCCACAGCTGGGCTCTTCATTCATGCTGCCACGACCGGCTGCACACTGGTTCAGGAATCTGCTCAAAGCCACTTGCAAGATCAAGGCCTTTCTTTGTAGTTTATTTGGACCAAAGATGGTCTCTTTTTATAAAAAGCTTCACATCCCTTTAGCCGTAGCAAAGAGAGACAATTATTCCAGCCCACTGAAACATTCATGTAAAAACTTTGTTGGCTCAGTCTTGGTGTTCATACTTGTGCTAAGGCTTGATTTTCTAAGTGTGTGCATAATTATTAATGTTTTCATTAAGAGTATGTCCCATGGTGTCAAACAACTCTAAATAGATATCAGAACAGAAGGTCAATCAAACCAATGTGCACAAATGGTGCAATAACATCCATAAAGAACAGGTCAAGAGGAGTCTAATTATGGGGTGCATTTTGAAAGAGATTCATTTATCATTTTTGGGATATATTTTTAAATTATAAAAAACACAGTCATTTATTCTGTGTGAACTAGAACTAAGGACAAGTTAAGTTTTCATAGTTTAAAATATAAAGATTGTGTTGTGCATATCATTTAAAACATACTAGAGCACATCAGATGGTCTTTGAAAATGGTAAGTTATTCACAAATATTGACACTATTTGTCAAAATTTCATACTTGACTACATAGTCTGTTGCAAGTAGAACAAAAAAGTATGGTCTGAATAGTTTTCCAGACCATGGCAATATTCCCCAAGTATTTTTCCTTTCAACAAGTAGCATCTGAGTGGTAAAAATTAGGCAGTACCAAATTATGAATTGCTGGGAAAGAAGGTTTAATTCCAGGACCTTTACTGTAATTTTGGCTGAATGCTTTTTCTAGGATCAGGGCCAGCGAGGAAGGAGGACTTTCAGAGCTCGATTAATGAATTGGAAGAGGGTATAAAGAGGAAGAGTTTAAATGCATTTGACATTGGAGAATGTTTTGGGTGAAAGAGCCTGATGCTGGGGCTGACTGGGCATGAGGGAAAAATAGTAACTGCAAGGATAATTGAAAAATGGGACAAGTTGTCCTGACAAGTTGTGTAGTCTCCATTCACAGAGGCTTCCAACACCCAACAGGACAAATCGACTTGATCTGAAGACAGTGGTGACCTTGCTCTGAGCAGAAGGTTGGACTAGAGATCTCTTGAGGTCCCTGGCCGCCTGAGTGACTTGGTCCTTCAGAGTGGATGGGTCTACCACAGCTTAAAGTGGATGTGGCCTTATAGCAAAGCCCCCATTCCCAAACACCTGACAACATCAGTTCAGAGTTCGCCAAATCTGGCCACCTCAGAACAACCCAGAGCTCACGACCAGGGCAGAGGAACTTCGTCCCTCACCAAGACAGGATCTGTGCATGGCAAGAGGAGCACAAGCTGTCTGTCTGCAGTGCCTATGAGCTCCATTGCTCCTGTTCCCCTACATAAAATGAGCCAGATCCTAGAGGTGACCCCATAACCAAAGGAGCTGCTCATGGAGACCATTTTCCTCCCTCCCACCAGTGGTAGAGAAGAGCCTCCAGGAGGAGAGGGCTGACAGGGCTGTGCTGGTGTCTGCACCTCCCTGGGAGCCACCTCCCTTGGATGGAGAACCCAGCCCTGGGCTCGGGGCCTCTCATCCTAGCTCTGGCTCTGCCCCTTTTGCCTTGGTTTGCTTTCATGGTCCAGCATCTGCACTGCTGGGATCCCCCTTGAGATTTATTGGCATGGAGGAGCCCACACAGCAGATGCCAGCTGGGGATCACCCTTGAAGTCCAGGTCCTCAAGGCCCTCTGTCTTCCTCACCCCAAAGGGACAGTGCTTTCACTCGCTGGCATGTGAACATCACAACACATCCATGGTCCAGAGGTGCCTGAAATCACCTATCACCAGGAGGTTTTTCAGGGACCACTGCCCACTCCTGTCTTCTCAGCATCCCGAGGTAGCTGCCAGGGATGGGTTTGGAAGGGGCTCTGGTCAGACCCCGTGCAGCTCTTCTGCTCTTCAACACTGGTGAAAACTGTCAGGTATGCTGGGTGTCCGGACCCAGTGGTGTCATGCTGCCCGGTACATGAGAGGGATGACCACTGACATCCCAATGGATACCAGCATCGTTGCAGCCAGGACTTGGCTCAGCACATATTAAGCAAGCCCCTGTGAGGAAGGGGAAAAACCCACCCACCACCTCCCTTGCCACCCGCCAGCCACTCAGCTCGGCGCTGCAGCTGGTTACTGAGGCATGGCTTGTGGGGAGGGTTTTATTGCATCTCAAAAGAGAAAGCCTAATTTCCTTGCATCTCCAGTAGAACATCCCACCCGTTTTGCAAATCCTTTGGTGGTATTAGTCATTTATGACTACCAGCAATGCTTTTCCAGGCCTCCCTTTGCAGCTGGTAACTAGGAGAAAAAAAATTATGCCATAACGGAAACAGTTTGTGTTTCTAAATCACAATCAGCATTGTGTTATGCTAACAACTATCATCTTTATTTTTAGGATATTTAATCAATTTGGATACTTTCAGACATATTTCAGTCAGACCAGCTTGCTCTAACTTACCTCCTAAGTGTGGTTGCCATGGCGTAACAATGATTTCTCTTTCAGCTAAAAATAAACCTTCAGCAACAAATGTATTAGCCACAAAAAAAAAAGAAAAAAAAGAAACAAAATACCATGAAAACAAAGCACCTCCCTATGCACCAATTCATGTTACCCCACACTGCTGCTGCTTGGGCATCAGTTGTACAAGGCCCTGGATGGACGCTCCTTGCCTCCCCTTTCCTATTTACACACTTTTGCATTCTGGCTAATGAAAGGCAGCCAAATGCATAAAACATTGCAAACATTTTTTAGATGGCATTAAAATCAAGTTCTGTAAGACAGACCGCCTGTCCTCAGCCAGGCAGAACTGCCTGTCCTCAAAACCTCTGTAGCTCCCGGGCTCTGTTGGGAGAAATCTTTTCTTCTTTTTGGTATGAATCCAAGCAAGGCAGAAAACCCTCCCTCCCCAAAGAGAATGATGGCAGAGAAAGCCAGGGCACAGCCGAGGCAGGGGCCAGCCCCAGCCCCATGTCTACCCAGCGACGTGCCACCTTGGCAGGGTGGCAGGGGATGGGGGGAGTCCCACGGCAGCCTGGTACGAAGCACTTCGTCCCTCCTGGGGAAAAAGTCTCTCTTTTGCAGTGATATGTTTTGCTCAAAAATAAAGTGGTATGCCACATTTTTAAAAATAAAATTAAATTAATTGAAAGAGGAACGAGTCACTTATGAGCATTTCCTCATGATTTGTAAGTGTTAATTTAGAGCTGCAGCACACAACAGCAACGCTCAGAAAAAATAATGTTGGTAGGTTCAGGGAGGTGTTTTCTTTCACTTTTGATCACAAAAAACTCTTCCTTTTCCTTACAGTCTTACTGTGGGCTCTCTGCAACAGGAAGAGGACAAGTCTGGCCAAGTTTGTCCTGCCCTGCCCTGGTGCCTCTCAGCCCAAATGAGTTGGTAACCTCCCTGCAGAGCCACACAAATCCTAGCACGCCTGCACAAGGGCACGGAGGAGAGCACGCAGCTCGCTCTGCTCCTTGCTGTCATAATGGCTGTCGGCCAGCCCCAATGAACACAGGGCAAAATGCTGTATTGGGTCTGCGTGGCAAGGGTTTGGGGGGGCAGTATGGAGGTGGCTTCTGTGAGAAGCTGCTAGAAGCTTCCCCCATGTCTGACAGAGCCAATGCCAGCCGGCTCCAAGACGGACCCGCTGCTGGCCAAGGCCAAGCCCATCAGTGCCAGTGGTAGTGCCTCTGGGGTAACATTGTCAAGGAGGGGGAAAAAAACCCCTGTGCAACACCAGGAGCAATTGCAGCTGGAGAGAGGAGTGAGAAGATGTGAGAGGAACAACTCTGCAGACACCCAGGTCAGTGCAGAAGGAGGGGGAGGTGGTGCTCCAGGCTCCAGAGCAGAGATTCCCCTGCAGCCCGTGGAGGGCCTCACACCAGAGCAGGTGGATGCCCCCAGAGGAGGCTGTGACCCCGTGGGAAGCCCACACTGGAGCAGGCTCCTGGCAGGACCTGTGGCCCCATGGAGATTGGAGCCCACGCCAGAGCAGGTTTGCTGGCAGGACTTGTGACCCTGTGGGGGACCCACGCTGGAGCAGTCTGCTCCTGAAGGTCTGCACCCCGTGGGAAGGACTCATGTTGGAGAAGTTGGTGGAGGACTGTCTCCCGTGGGAGGGACCCCACGCTGGAGCAGGGGCAGAGTGCGAGGAGTCCTGCCCCTGAGGAGGAAGGAGCGACAGAGACAACGTGTGATGAACGGCAGTGCAGTTAAGCACAGGAAGAAGGGAGGGATGGGGGGAAAGTGTTTTCAAGATTTGGTTTTATTTCTCATTACGTGATTCTGATTTGATTGGTAATAAATTAAATTAATTTCCCTGAGTCAAGTCTCTTTTGCCTGTGACAGTAATTGGTGAGTGATCTCTCCCCGTCCTTATCTCGACTCAGGAGCCTTTTGTTCTATTTTCTCTCCCCTGTCCAGCTGAGGGGAGTGATAGAGCGGCTTTGGGGGGCACCTGGCCTCCAGCCAGGGTCAGCCCATCGTAAATGGACATTTCTGAAGTTCAGTTAGAGAAATGAGATTGAAGCAAAGAAACAACTTCTTTCCATAAGTTTGTGGAAGATGACCAGGCTCTTACCCAAACTGTGTTTGCCTACTTATGCTGGTCCTCATGCTCCTATTTTAGACAGCCTGTGAGGCTGATCCTTGCAGGGATCCTTGCCTGTTTTTGTAAACACAGTTGCTAAATAAAGGAGGGAGAGGAGGGACTCCTGCCCCCAAGGGCGACTGGGACTGCCTGGCTCTTGTCCATGCAGCAAAGCTCCCTGGCCTTGCGTCTCCGCTCAATTGCTGTCATCAGCACCCTGCTGATAACTATATACATATATATATATAAAAATATACCTATAATGTTGCTGTCCTCTTTTGTGGCTGCTTTAATAGCAGAAAGTTTAGTGGCTTTGTGAATGCTTGCTTGTGACCCTGCTTCCTCAGGTCCTGTGGTGACAGCCAGCAGGTTAATGCTGATGGTCCCGTGGTTACATCCCAGCAGGTTTGGGGCAAGGAAAGCTCTGTCCTCTGAGTCACATGCGTCGAGGCTGGGAAGCTCAGTGGGTGTTTCCCAGCCCACAGCAGAAGCATACGCTTTCAACATGCTTGCGATGGGTGCCCAGTCCCCCTCCGACAAAAACAGATGGAGCATGGGAGTTTTCTGTCATTGGCAGCTCTTTTAGTCCACGAGGCGCCCTGGGGCTCACCACTGGTGTGAGATGCTAGCGCAGTGGCTAGCTAACCCAGTGGGCTTACCAGCTGAACTCCTTGTTTTACCTGTTGCCAATGCCAGCATTTTAATAAAAAAACCCACCCCTACTTGTGAGAAGAGTGACGCATTGCCAGAATAGAGCTGGCCTGAGATCCCATCCCAAATTTGTACCTTGTGTCCACACAAGCGAGGCCCTCAATCTTCCACTCTTCTTCCCAAAACATGACCCTCAGGCTTGGAGCTTGTATTTGAGTAGGAACTAAGGCATTTAGGCAGCCATCCCATTCCTGCAGCCTTTGGGCATCTGTTGTTGCTACTCCCACCCAGCTCTCATATGAGAGAACAAGGCTGTGCTTTGTAGATGGATGGATGGGTCAATGTCTCGGGCACTGTCACTCATCACACCACGGCTGGGGCAGCATCACCGGTTGTGACCTGGGAACCTGCAGGTCTGGAAAGGCTCTCTCCAGAGGCATACTCGCTGTTCCTTCCTCCCCTGGCCCTCAGGCTTTGATGAACAGACAAGGTTCATACCATCTCCTGTCCTCACTACTGACAGGAACCACCTCAAAGAAACCAACCTCGTGACTGCTACTGATGGGCTTTTTGAACATTGCTTTTCCATAGTTACACTGTCCAGCCTCCTCCTTCTCATGTCTTACCATCACAGGTTCAAAGGAACAGAAGAGCACAGCAGACACCTTCCACATGAGTTGTGCTGCGGGGCTCTCGCAGTGGAGGGACGCACGAGCTGAGTGATGATGACAGAGAAGATGGAGTGAGCGCAGGTGCCTGGGAACCCTTGCTGTTTCTTATGCCAGACCTGTGCCAGTGCCACCACGAGGCCTTCCACACAGCCTCTTCCTCCTCTGGGGTGCGGGAAGGATGAGAAGATGGTGGGTCTGTCTGCAGGCCCCCGGAGGTGGCAAAGGGGCTGTGGGTCTGTAATTGCCTCCTGCCTGAGAGCTTGGCTCCTGCGGAGGGTGGGCATCAGCCCAACTGCAGGAAAATTTCTGGCAGGGCTGGTTAATCTTGAAATTGCTTTTGGGAAAGACGACGAAAAAATGCAGATCCTTTTTCTGCCCATACTCAGCAAAGCTGCCTGTGCTGGGCTTACAGAAATGCTCCTCTGCCACTCCACTTGAGTTTCTGTTTTCCTTTAAAGCTCACATTTTTTCCCTTTTGCTTCATGAGGTCAGCCTGCAGTTTAACAAGAGCTTTAAAACCCCCATTGCACTATTTAATGGTTTTCCCAGAGCATCTTCCCTATCTTTTATTCCACTCCTCCCTTTGCTCATCATATTCATATTTTTTTCTGGAGTATCTGTCTTCCATCCATTACAGAAGCCCTTTCTCCCCTGAAATTATTTATTCCTAGTTCATCATCTTGGAAACCAACTGTTTTCCAGATCTGCTTTTAATAGGTGTGATCATTTCTCTTTGCAGCACCCCAAACCTGAGTTTCTAAGAACAAAAATCCTCCTGCTGATTATCAGCGTTGTCATCATTTGGGCTTTATTTATATTGTTTCTTTCTACCTTTCCCCACAAAGAGAGGCTAAACCCGCTCTGATGCACTGCCTGTCGCTACCATCAACTATCTGGCACTGTCATTAGTTTCACTGAAGCCAGAGGGATTTCTCTGCATTCAGCTAAATGAAAGTGTGTGTGTTTGCAGGCTTGAGAACAGAAAAAAACCCCAAACAACCCAATATCCATAAACTTTTAATAATTTATAGGTATAGACTTACACCCCACTAATATAATCCCTGCAAAGGGTGAAACAAATTGCCACTGGTCTGACATGGGATCACGCAAGCTAAAATAGCCCCATGCTGCCTCACTCCCAACTGCTTGACGTTTTTTGCTGTCATCTGACCAGCAGCCCTAAAACAGCAAGGGTGCCTCAAAACACAGCAAAACACAGTTTATGGCCAAAAAAGCCCTCCAAGCTGTTTAGCAAATACAAAGAGAATAAGGTGTTAAAGCCCAAGAAATATTTTTACTTGGGTTTATCTAAAAATCCCATCCTGGTTGTTTCTTCAGGAAACGTGGCAGTGCATAAAAAGAAGCCATACGCTGGTGCACACTCGGTGCTCCCAGCAATAAGTACATTACAAACATATTACTTTAAGGCCAAAGAGATAGTAAATGCGTGCGAGAGTCTCGCATCAGCCTCATAAGGCCTTAAAAATCACAGGATTTTAATGACCTCCTCCTCCTGTGAGCCACTCGCTTAGTCACTAAATTGTTTTCCTGCTCCTCGGAAATCATCTGGGAGTGGAAGAGAAATGCCCAAAGACTGTGTGCTGGTCCCCGTTTGAATGGGCAGCGCGTGCCGCAGCCCCCTTCACAAGGGAGGAAGCACTTCCAGATGACAGGTGAGTGTTTTAACATCACCATCAAGGCTGAGAGCCCAGCTCGCTCCTGGGCACATTAAACATCTGCACAGCTGTGCCTTTCGGCACCTGGCCGCGGGAATCACCGAACCGCGCCTGCGAGTCGGCTCACCGCACGGCGCTGCTGCCAAATTGCTATGTGGCAGCTGAGTGAGGGAAAGGTGAAGGGTTTTCCGTAGGGGTTTTCCATCAGGACTGCATGTTCGCAGGATGACGTTGCCCCCTTGGTCAGCATGGGGCCAGTTGAGTGCTGAGGGCGCTCCTTGGAGGGGCTGTACATCACCCCAGGGCAGTCGGAGGCTGCCAGGCAGACATCATACCTGTGTGAAATATCAAATTTTGGGCTATTTGTCAGTGGCCTGAAATACTCACTGAGTTTCATCTGGTTGCTTCGTGCTGTTCTTATTATTATTCAAAGGCCTGTATTTCTGTTCAAAGCTGTAAGGGAGACGCTTTCTTTAGCTTAGCACCGTCCTTTGTAAAATCATATCCAGAATAGGTATCTAATGAGGTCAGGCAAAATACAAGTGTATTCATGTGCTTAGAGGTCTATGACTCACCCTGACCATTCATGATACAGCCCTTGCTAAGGGTGTGACTGTGCTTACAACTACAGGTACCATGCATTGTACCTATCTGTAGGTAAATATAAGTAAGCGTGTTCATATGTATGTGTGTGTATATATATGCACGTATATAAAACGTGCATAAATCTGTATTTACATAAAACAAATATATATGAAACTAAAACAAATATGTATGAAGTTGGAGTTTGATAGCACCAGAGTCAAAAGGATTATAACTCACCTGCAAAAGTACATGTTGCTGTCTGCTGGTACTGTGAGTAGTTTGATTATCGGTTAGATGTTTTTGTGTGTGCACATAGCTGCCAAATTAAGAAAATTGCTGCTTTCCCTGCATGAAAGTATAAGTAAAAAAATACATAATGGGGGATACTCTAATGACCTTGCACAGGAGACCTGGTACCCAGGGAACCTGCCTCAGCCACACTCACTCTTCTGCACCAGCAAATGTTCTTTCTGAAGGACTGGCGAGCTCCTGAGAGACCTCAGCTCTGCCCATTTGTCTCCCTTGGTGCCTTAGGGGTGGGAGAAGGGAAAGAGGCAGCCCTTTCCAGCAAGGCCCAGGGTTGTGGTTGCCATTGGTGTTGTGAGAAGGCAACACAGGAGACCTCAACCAATTCAGAAATCTCAGCAAGAGCATCCAGCAGATTAGGGAGGGCTCTTGCTTACCCAAGAAAACGTGATGCTCCCGGGTCCCGTTATCAGGAGGTGGTGATGGGCACAGCCCCCCCAGAACCAACGCTGGGGGCTGGTTTTCAGCTTTTTCCACCTCATATGGTACAGGAATTTGCTGTGGGGCAGAGCAGCCCTCCTTTACTCAGCCTGCTCACAGGGGATGGAAGTCTCCAAACTCCTCTGGTGGAAGTCCAAATTTCCAGCTTGTGACAGATTCCAAGATTTTTGACATTGTTTTAATTCCAGATTGAAGCAAGCTTGAAGTTTCCCCTTAGACCACATTCCTGGTGGAAAAAAATTCTCTTCAGGGTCACAAAAAATTGATTTTCATTTAGAACTGGGATCTTTTTCATTGGAAAAAAGATTTTGCAACATTTACTTAGAAAATACATATCAGAAAATGTGTGTTTCTCAACACATCCCCATATTAAAAGAAAATATGTTAGGAGGTAACATCTCGAGCTGCTCAAAATGTTTAGGGTTGGTGGTTTTTTTTCTTCCATTTTAAAACAAAACAAAACAAAAATAATAAAAATCAGTATGTTCTAACAGGATACTCTGGATTTATCACAATGCTTTCAGGCAGAAAATACCTAACTGAAATGACCCTCACTTGGTTTCAGTTCCAGGAGGCGTCCCCAGGGGCTTGCTCCCATGGGACCTCCCTGGTCACCCCTGGGGCAGCCAGCACTGCCTCGTCTTCCAGCTCCGGGTGGAGCGGGCAGCCGCAGGAGCATCAGCAAGGAAGAAGTGACTGCAGCCTCTCAGCCAAATCCCACCTCAAGCCATGGCTGCTCTTGCAGCTGCAAGGGAAGTAAATGCTGGCCTTGCTGTTCCCTGAGATGCTGGGCTGGCCAGGCATGGAGCTGGGAGACAGTTTTTACAGGCCAAAAGCTAACAGAAATATCCTTATAACACAGGCATCTTGACGAGCAGCATCCCAGCTTCGGCAAGCAGTTCTGGCAAGTACACGTGTACTCTCCCGAGATCCTTGAGCTACGGTGTAACAGGGGCTCTGCTGTTAAATTAAGGTAGAAAAAGTGCAAAATACCTTGAAGAAGGAGAGCAACGAGTCTGAGGAACGCTGTGTCTGGAGCAAGGAAAGGAAGTGAGGGGATATAGGAAAGCAAACCCTCCAAGAGCCTCCTTGCGGCTGCCGAGATCTACGTGAGGAACCCTTGTGTGTGTTTATGGAGACAGAGATGGAGAGGTCTGCATGGAGTTGTGGATTTTTTTTGTTCTGAGATCATGGGTCAGTCCAGAAAAAAGGGTGTTTGGGGAAACAGCCACAGCAATACTTTCTAGGTTTTTTCCTACTTCTTTTTCCTTGATTTTACTCTAACTTGTCTTTATTAGTAGAATTAATGCAGGACTAGACCCTTAATTCTCTACATACTTATTGGCTACAGTACTACTGTCCATGGGCAAATTATAGCAGGGCTAGGACGGAGCCATGGAGCTCAGAAATAATTAACTAACATAGCAGTGGAAGATCGCACAGTTCATTTTGGTCTGCACTTTGTTGAACGAGGGCCAAAGTATTTCAGCAGTAATGTGCAATGAGATGTGGGACAGTCGGGAGGATCAGCCCCATGGAAGCACTGTGGCGTACCAATAGTCTCTGTACATCTACATCATGCTGTAAATACTATTTTCAGCCAAGGCTTTATTATGAAGAGTTGTAAGACTTGGAAAATCTTCTATTCAGACTGAGAATGTCTTGGGCAATGACAAAAACCCCCCAAAATAATACCTCCTGGCACTCTGCGCAGCACTGGTGGGATGTGGGAGCTGGGGGGTCTGGGCATCGGGCACCTCGCAGGGAAAGTGCAGGTTGGCAGTATTTCACCTCCTCCCCTCCTCCTGTCACTCCTGCCTGCACCTCCCAGCACCGATGTCTGTGTGGCCTTGCAATGCCACTGGTCTCACAGGAGACCAACCAGGGGAAGTGTTTATAAAGCTACAAAAGTCAAGTTAAGCAAAATTTCCATGTTAAAACAATAAGTGTCCTTAAATGTTT
Source organism: Grus americana (assembly GCF_028858705.1). Classification (NCBI taxonomy): domain Eukaryota; kingdom Metazoa; phylum Chordata; class Aves; order Gruiformes; family Gruidae; genus Grus; species Grus americana. Next base: position 161,329,633 of record NC_072852.1, read on the forward strand.
TCTGCCAGTAGCCTCTAAAAAGGAAAAAAGAAAAATCACTCTTTACAGTGGAAAGAAGGAAAGAGTTGCTAAAATTTATGCTAGGCTTTCATATAAAATCTATAGATTTTTCATGCTGGCAAACTCAAAGACTGGGTATTTCAACAAAGTTGTTCAGTTACTGAGCACCAAAAATAAAGAATGTTCCCTGACCATAGAGCAGGGCTCAGCCCTTCCTCCATGAGCTTGAGACTGTACAGTTGCCTGTTTGCTACAAATGCAGGTCCAGGTTTCAAGTACCTTTGCTCTTCAAAAAAAGACATTACCTTTGAGATGGGTGTTTTTGCAAAGTTTGAAGTAGTGCCTTTGCATTCACCCACTAGCTCAAAATACCCATGGGCTTTCTGACAAAATTGCTTCATTTTTTTGGGTGTTTTTTTTCTCCAAGCCCAGATTTACTGGAGTAAGGCTGCTGCTCATTTGCACAAGGTGACATACTTGGACTACAGTAAAGGTGGTCAGAGTGACCTCTCTCGTGCCTCTCATTTACTAGTCTCTGGCAATACCGGGCTACCTCCCTGGAACAAGGTGTGTGCCACCCCCCACTCTCCTGCCTTGCCACCACTTCTAGTCCAGGGACAGGCAACAAGTTTGCTCCCACGTTTACAACAAGCAACCTGTAGTTATCCCGCAGGTCTACGGGCACTGAGCCACTAAGGCTGCCATCTGGCTGACCTTTGGTTGGCTTATGCTACATTTTAGCCCCACTTTCTGCCATGTCTTCAATTATTTGTTGACTCAAAATTTGTTTTACAGGCTCGTAAACAGATGAGGTTGCATTAATGAGTATGTAAACAGCTTGGATCACTCCCTCCCATTTCTCACACTAGCTGGATTCCCATGTCATGGTATCTATCTCTGATTTGATAAATCAGAAATCCTTACTATCAGACTGGCAATTTCATGGGCCAGTTCCCTCAGCACTGGGTATGGAGATTATCTGGTCTTTCTAGCTGGAATACATTAAACTCTGAATTTAGCTTCAATCTGTAGCGGGGTAATTTCCATTTCTCTGAACATTTCCATTAGTCATCCTGGCTCTGACCCTGCAGTCTAGATAATTATTCTTATTGAATTGCAGAGACAAGCTAGTCTCTTATTTTTTGAGATCTAAATAAATTGTTACTCCTTTTAACCTGAGCAGGAAGCTGAATGTCAGGATCTCACAGATAATTTCATTTAGGAGGGTAAATCAACAGGAGGAATCGAGTGGCTCTGAAGCAGTTTTGTTTGCTTGCTTCCACGGATGTGTGAAGTCCAGAATGAAAAGCTCTAATGGGTTCCTGGCTGCCTGGCCCAGGCCCAGATGAACGGTGCCGGAGCTGCCAAGCCCAGGCAGGGCTTCCCACAGAGCCAGGGGCCACTGTCACTGTGGCCACCCCACCAGCAGCCAACTGCAATTTCTCTGGTCCCAAGCACTCGAGCTCCCACACAACATTTTGTTCGTCTTTGAGAAAATTTGCTTATTAGCATCTTCTTTCAAGCCCCTTAAATTGAAAGGTTAAGCTCCTGATTTCAACATGGGTTAAGCAATCCGAGAACCTTAGTTTTCATCTGATCCCTCCCTTGCTGCAAGAGTGGGCCACCTCTTCTTGCTCCGGTTGTACACAGCATTTTCACATTGTTGAACACTTCTAGGGGGATGCAATGTCTACAGAGATCTCTGCTATTTCTTTTTGTTTCTTTGCAAGGTCTAACCAGACCTGACTGGGGTTGTTTCTCACACTAGCCATAGACAGTCTGATCTCAAATGCATGGTTTCTTTCTTTTCCCTTTCCTTTTTTCTTTCTTGGTCTCCACTCACAAGAGCATTTATGAGACAGTTGTGACGTGTTCTGTTAAGCCTGGAGTCTTTCCATGCCCCTTTCCCGCCCTGCCTGAGGAACCATACCCTGGTGGTCTCTGGTGGGTTGGCCAGGATGGAGCACAGAGGGACAGCAGTGGTGGCAGTGATGCCTTCCCTGGCCACCATGTGCCATTCCTCAACCTCTTCTGCCTGCCACAGCTGAACCAACCTCACCAGCTCAGTTTCTGCTGAGCACTCTTCTTCATCATGCTGTCTCCCTGGTCCAGGGCCATGATGCGACCATACAAACACCTGCATCAATATGATGGGAGAAGTGGCATGTGGCAGGAGCAAGAGACATGGCAGGATACAACAGCCATGACCACAGAAAGTCGAAACCCCCTTTTCCACATTATCTTGTTATAGTTTACTTTTGTTATTTTTCCATTAACTTAAACCAAATCTGCTCATGTCCACTTGCTCCAAGGTCATCTTCTACAATGAGTTTTGCTCATACCAGCTGTATGGCTAACAAAATAGGTTAAGGTAATTTCACCCTTGATTGGCTTAATTACAAGTAAGCTGCTGCATCCAAGAATATCTGGGGCTGCTGACTATTAGTAGGACCATTTTCCAGTTAGTAGCTGTGAACTTTAAGTCTTTGTGATTCCCAAGAGCACCTATTTCTGACGAAACTGCAAAGCTTTCTCCCACTTCTAAAGCCAGTACTAGTAGTGTGCGGCAGAGCACGCTGAGCCCCTTTCACAATCCCTGGTTCCTTAATCATCTCTTGCAAAATTAGCAGATAATACCACACTCCTCTTTTTACTTTGGTTTCTATGTTTCCTTAACAGCTCACAGATTGGTCACTTGTTCTTTCTGTCTGTCTCTGTATCTATCTGTCTATCTATCCATCTATTATCTTCTATGTACCTGTTGTGGTCATTGCTGTTGCTCCACTGTTGTCTGTACAATATTCACATGTTCTTCCCTCCATTCACTCGCTGATCAGCTCCCTAACGAGTGTGCAAACACTGTGGTTGTGGCCTTCTGATCCTGTCCACATTCCTACCTGTAGCAGGCCCAGTCCTTCACCCTCTGCATTTCTGGCTACACAAAAGCTTTTTTCAACAGTAGGATTTTCTCTCTGTTTTTCCTTGTCTCATTCCTTTGTCCATTGATATCTCTGCTTTTAAATTACTTTCCTCTGTCTCTAGTAAAACCAAGTACATGGCTTTCCTAAGTCTCACATAACCACTTTCTCTGATTTTTTTTTTTTTTTTTGAAAACTCTTCTGTTTCTAGGCTTGCCAGCATTTATCCCCCCAAACTGGTAGCTTAGGCATGCAGGTGAAGTCCCTTTGCCAAGAGGAGTCCTGTTCCTGGAAACATCTACTATTGCAGCAAGAATGTGGTGATGTTCAGTTCATGCCCTGCTGCCATGGGGGGATGACACATGAGTTTTCTTTGTCCTGGATGCTTGAGGAAGTGCAACTATTGCTTTTCAGCATTACTATCAATAATTTTTAAGAATTTTATGATTATTTGGTATGAGCTAATCAAGTTGAAAAGTAGATTAACTACATTAATTCACTTTCATTTTGCTTTTATTGGAGTTTACTTCTTCAGCAGTTATTTGCTGAACTTGAGCAAACTGCTGTGTATTATCCACCGCTGTAGGTGCTCATGGCTTTTCTGGTTTAAGTCTATCAAGGAAGGTGTAGATGTACAGGACACAGCATCTTAACTCATCTGGCCCCTGGCTGTGGCTGGAAGTGTTGAGATAGCAGTGCCACTGACTCTTGTTGGGATCACATGGACAGTTGTATCTCTTGAGTTGGCCAGAAATAACCCTAACAGGAAAGAAGCGATCCCAGGAGAGTGGGAGCAAACCCAATTGGTATGATGGTGTGAAAACAAGCCCTGGTAGCTGACTGTTCCCCCCACTTGCTGGGGTTGTCACCATGACAGCGGGACCCCATCACAAGGCATGTGAACACTCATCATGTCACTGTGGCATCCCTTCATTATGCTAAAATCCCTGGGGACGTTGCACTGAAACGGAGTGGGTGCACTCATGCAATCCTTTACAAGGCTGCTTGTGTGGTCACCCATGATGTCATCATCTCCAAGGGTTTTCCAAATGACTATGCCTGTAAACCCAGGCACTTTGTAAACAGGTGGAGGCTTTTCTGCAAGGTCAATCACAGACCCAGCAAAGCTAATGGTTACCCCTCCACACACACTTTCTCCATCCCTCCTCAGGCAGCAACTACTGCCTGGCCCCACTCCACACCCCATGGCTCTCATGCTAGAGCAGGAGAGAGACCAGCAACAGCTCCTGTTGTGCCCCACGTGTTGTGCCACAGCTGGGGCAGGTCAGCACAATGGTTGGGTGGCAGACACAGTGGCTGGGAAATATTCACTATGTCCTATTAGTCATGCTGTTTGGTATTTGGGGAGAGAGCATGTGTTGGGGTGAGGATGGCATCTGTGTAAACGTGTGGTCCTGTCCCTGCCTCTGTTAGCCAGGTCAGAACGGCTTAGTGCTGCTTCTCCTTTTGTCCAGCTAAGCCGCGAGGGAGGTGCATTTTCCTTGCCATTGCTGCCTCCTCCAACCTCTGCTTCAAAACCAGCTTTCTGAAACTTGGGAGGAAAAACATTTCCTTCCCTTCCAAGCCCAGGTAGGTTTTCCTCGTTGAGGCAAAGGGCTGCAGTGCCTGTCTTTCTGCACTGCAGTGCCAGCAAATATGTCTGACAGGAACATTTATCCCTGGAATGCACATTCAGGCATCTTTTTGCTTGGAGATATGAACAGCAGAGACTTTTATTTCCACAACTTAATCTGTTTAACTTTGTTGGTCTTCTAACAAATCCCATTTAAGTGCCATTTTTTTTATTTTGGCTGTTGTTGCACAGAAAAAAAATCATCAAGAGAGAGGATTCTCTGCTCATGCCAGAGCTTACTGAAGAAAAATAGGCTTTAGGTTTCATTTTTTCATTGCAAAGAGCCCCAAACCAGTCACAGGGCTCCTCATTTCCATCACTGAGCCTGCCATGATACCCTCTGGGTGATGCTGGCTGGGAGCATGGGGCTTCCCATGATGGGTGCAAATCACCCATTTCCCGACCATCTGGCAGCGATGCAGCAGCAGCACCAGGGAAGGATGGCAGCAGGCAGCAGGTTGGTGTCCCTGGGCACATTCATCCACCCAGCAGGTTGTCCCGCGGCCACATGGGGACAAAGATGGTCGGGAACGATCTGTGCACCAACCAGTTCATGCTGCTACACCGGGTACCGACCAGGGCTACGTGCCATGTGTCCCCGTGGGAGACATCCATCCTGAAGGGAAGTACAAGACTGGTGCTTTACCATTTTCATGTGTACGTTAAACAGCACTGATTGCAAATTAATAATCTTTTAGCCTGCATTACAGTATTGTCATTGAATAACTGCGCACAGTGTGAAAATTGCCATTGATGGTAGGGTAATTTAAGGATGAAAATAAGTGCCCTTTGAAGCAGGATATGCACAGCTACATCTTCTGCAAGCTGATGGCTTTCATGGGGTAGCTCAATCTGGGCAGATAATCACACCGAGCAAACACGAATCAAAATGCTTTCAGCAGATCTTGGGGAAAACAAAGAATTGCTTGGGATTGTTTAACTGAGCATGGACACTTGGCAGCATGGTCTAAACACCATCATGGATGGTCCCAGAGCCATGCTGCACCAAGATGAGGTGCTCTGATGGCAGGAGCCAGGATTTGCCCCCGGGTGATGGAGGCAGCTGCATAAGTCATGGCGCTTTGACCAGCTCTGTGCCATGAAACCACTTTGGGTGCCTGACCTTGTGCTCCTGGAGGGCTGCAATGGGCTGGGACCAGAGCGCCTTAGGCAAAGGGGTTTGGGTACAGCACATCCCTCAGAGCGCACAGCATGCTCATGCAAGGCAAAAAAAAAGAGGGGGGGGGGGCAGAGGCAGGGGAGAAAGGAAACAGCTGCCTCGCGTATGAAAAGATTTGCCAAGCTCCCATGGTTAGATTTAATAGCTGGGTGCTGCAAGCCCAGGAGAACAATGTAATTTATGTCATTACTGCTAAAAGGCTGGTTTGATGGTGAGGGCTTCATTTGAGTTGCCTAAAACGTTTAACAAAGGGGAAAGTGAAAACAAACATGAACGTTGTAATAAAAATGATGAGAATTTTGGGGAGACTGCCAGGCACATTTTTCCAGTGGTACAAAGTTCTCTCCTGAAAAGTGGCTCATTTTGTCTATTTTAACTCTAAGATATGAAGCTGGAGTTCGAGGTAGAAGGAAATAATTAGATTTTGCTTTAACTACACAAGTTGCTGGAACAGTAGCTAGATCACCCTGTTGTGCTTGAATAGCAGAAGCGATGGTGTGCTTTTTTCATTCAGAATTAATTTCCTCTTCTTGAAAAATGACTTCTTAAGCATCTTTGTAAAGTATTTTGGGGATGGGAATGGAAGGAGACAGAATAGGTCCAAAGGGAGGAGGTCAGGGTGTTTATGCTAAACCCAGCTTTTCTACCAGTACATTGAATACGACAATCCCATCCTCGCAGGAGCAAAAGCAACGTGTGTGGCTAACCCTGCTGTTTCGCCTGTTCCTGTGCTATTTTTAATGCATCATCTTGTCCAGCATTGAGTGGAACGTGGCAGGAACTCCAGTTAGAAAAAATGCAATCAGAAAGGCTGTTGCTTCAGGAAGGCACCACCACACCGCCTCATCTTAATTCTGGCCGGTATGAGGCTGTAGGGCGCTGGGTACCGCCGGTCCTCTCCCCGCACCTCAGCAAATGCCACTGCACGCTGCACGGGGAAGCACAGCTTGCAGGCGGCAATTTCATGGATTATTTCGGCAATGTGTTGAAGTTGGGTCAGGGTGCCTTCCTTGACCACCTGCTCATCCTCTGCCAGCAAAACACACAGAAGGGCTCATGCATCCTTGTAGTGAAAACCGAGGCAACATCAGCCTCCGATTTACCGTTTGGGCTAAAGCACTTCTCCTGGGTGTTTTTTTCCTGAGCAGCCGGTCGGCGTCGGCTGCCATCCTAGCCAGTGTCCTACAGCATCGCTTGGAGTGGTAGCGCTTAAATTACTGATATCAGGAATTCACCACAATCCTGCAAAGAGGGCTGTGCCTGCCTGTATTTGCCCACCATTTGGCACTGGTGGCACCACTGGGAACAGGCCAGGTGCTGCCAACCTCTTCCCTGCAGAGACATGTGCTCCTTACACCACTCCCACCATAAAGCCCTTCTCCCTTGCACACCCACAGACCACCATCTGGGGGGGCATTTGAGGTGACGGTCAGCCCACCTTCATCCAGCAAGGCTGATCTTTGCTGTCTGGGTAGCAATGATTTTGCACCAGAACTGCTACAAAACCATTCAGATTATCTGCTCCAGCTCTTTGAGGGACAGCTGGTAAAGCAAATAGTAACAATCCAGAGAAATTATCTTATTTGCTTGTAAGCACAGCATCATAATGCGAGGTTCAAATGAGCCTCTTTTTTTGGCACGCAAGGTCAGCGTTGCCTTTTGCATATGGCATACATTACAATAAGTCCCAGCCAGGCACAGCGTCTCTTTACCAAGAAGCTGCATTTAAAACTTAGATGCATTTTGCTGCTCTTGTCAGAGATCAGCTTACAGAACGGGCTGGCAGTGAGCTTTCCAGTTTCATGTGTGCAAATGCTCGAATACTTTTAGATGAGTTTTAAGAATACATTATTTACTTTTTCTTGCTCTAAGGCTTGTTGCTATACACAGGAGATGGTCACCGATTTCCCATCAGCTTTAACGGTACAAGATGAGGAAAATGCACCCCAGAAAATCCTACCTGATTTTCATGATGCTGCACATCCCATTCCCTCTCCCTTCCTCCTTATGTGGCTATTGTTACGTGGTGCTTTCTTACAGTGAAAAACATGCCTTTTGTTGAGCAAGCCACACAAATTCTGAAGATCTCTGTAATTTAAGGGTTTGCCGTTGGTTTTTTGTGCCTTTCTTTGCACTGGTGTGTGCTCCGCTGTCCCATTCTGCTCTGGCTCCGATCCCCAGGGAAACATGGTGGCAGGAGAGAGGTGCTGCAGGCAGGACACAGGCAGCAATGCAGCTGCTGGAGCATAAAGATCTTGGGCTCTTCCAAATGCACTGTTACACAAGACCTCCACAGTGGCGGGACATTTGTGTCAGGAAAACTCTGCCCTCTGTCTCAGCTGCCACTGCAGATGGGCCCCCACTCAAACATCACCCAGAGCGCTGCCCGGCTGCGAGGGATGTGCAAGGACAGACATGGCGCAGGCAGCCAGCACTGCCTTGGTCAGAGGACCTGCCGTCTGTCCTCTAGCTGGCTCCTCCGTGGAGGTTTCCAACAAGTAGATGGCTTCGGCATTGGAGCCAGCTCGGAGCTGGCACTGCATGGAGATCTGACTCAGACTTGCAGGTTGCCAGATACCCACCAGCTGGCAGAGTATTTTGATCATTAATAATCACAGGATTAAATGCAAAGCATCAACCATGTTTTCAGAATGAGCCAGGGCTCTCAGCCTTACTGCCTCTGAAAACAAGTTGCTTTTCCTTAAAGGATCCAGATCCAGCACTGCTCCTGCGTATTGGGTTTCTGTGGCAAGTTTTTGGTAATGGGGTGGGGGTGCTACAAGGGTGGCTTCAGCGAGAAGCTTCTAGAAGTTTCCCCCATGTCCAACAGAGCCAATGCCAGCCAGCTCCAAGATGGACCCATCGCTGGCCAAGGCCAAGCCCATCAGCCACGGTGGTAGCACCTCTGCGGTAACATTGTTAAGAAGGGTGAAAAACCTGACAACAGCAACTGCAGCTGGTGAGAGGAACAACTCTGCAGACACCCAGGTCAGTGCAGAAGGAGGGGGAGGAGATGCTCCAGGCACCAGAGCAGAGATTCCCCTGCAGTCCATGGAGGTTAATGGTGGAGCAGATATCCACCTGCAGCCCATGCAGGACCCCATGTCAGAGCAGGTGGATGCCCCCAAAGGAGGCTGTGACCCCGTGGGAAGCCTGTGCTGGAGCAGGCTCCTAGCAGGACCTGTGGCCCCATGGAGATTGGAGCCCAGGCTGGAGCAGGTTTGCTGGCAGGACTTGTGACCCCGTGGGGGACCCACGCTGGAGCAGTCTGTTCCTGAAGGTCTGCACCCCATGGGAAGGACTCATGTTGGAGGAGTTGGTGAAGAACTGCAGCCTGTGGGAAGGACTCACGTTGGAGAAGTTGGTGAGGACTGTCTCCCATGGGAGGGACCCCACACTGGAGCAGGGGCAGAGTGTGAGGAGTCCTCCCCCTCAGGAGGAAGGAGCGGCAGGGACAACGTGTGATGAACTGACCGCAACCCCCATTCCCTGTCCCCCTGTGCTGCTGGGGGGAGGAGGGAGAGAAATCAGGAGTGAAGTTGAGCCCGGGAAGAAAGGAGGGGTGGGTGGAAGGTTTTTTTTAAGATTTGTTTTTATTTCTCATTACTCAACTTTGATTTGTTTGGTAATAAATAAAATTAATTTTCCTGAGTTGTCTGTTTTGCCCGTGACAGTAATTGGTGAGTGATCTCTCCCTGTCCTTATCTTGACCCAGGAGCCTTTCGTTATATTTTCTCTCCCCTGTCCAGCTGAGGAGGGGAGTGATAGAGTAGCTTTGGGGGGCACCTGGCCTCCAGCCAGGGTCAGCCCAGCACATCCTGGAAGGACCTTCGCTCGCTCTCAGGTTCTGTTCATCATGTTTGTACCATACTGTACAGCTGTCGCTGTCACTGGGTAAGAAGGTCACCAGAAAGGGTCAGGTGCTATTCCTGGCATCAACATATAAAGTACATTTGACTGACTCTACTGGACCATCCCACCCAAGGCAGAGCATTTAGTGGTGGACTTGGCAGTGCTAGGTTTGGATCTGATGATCTTAATGGTCTTTTCCAACCAAAATGATTCTATTATTCTATGATTTGACACACTTTGTCTTTTCCCCTGTTTCCAGCAGTGGCTACTGAAATTTCAAGACATTGGTTTGGGCAGCTCTGGAGTATTATGACTTGCTGTGCTTTTATTCCTTCTCATCACTATCCACTTAAGTGTTGTATCCATTTCAGCATTATCAATCTCTTGACCATGGTTATCATGTGCAATAAACTCCACTGCCTTGTATTTATACTGTCTTTAGATGTTTTCCCTTTTGGTGTTGCTGTAAGAAGGTGCATGGACTCTGCTGGATCTACATTTGCTGTACCACTCACCAATTGTCACATCTTCACCTCTTAGTCTCATTGTATTTGTCTCATCTCAAACAATTCTCATTTTTTCATTGCTGACTGCAGAAGTTTTGCGTATCACTAATCCTCATTCTTGTCGCTGGCTTGGTTTGCTGTTTCTGATGTATGCTGTTAAATGGCATGTTAATAATGGTCTACAGTATTTCAAGTGGAGGCACAATAAATTTATAAAGAAGCTCAATAGTTTGACAATTTTCAGATTTGCTGTCTTTTTTGAGGCCAGGTTATTGAACACAATAAAGTACAGTGATGGCTGGATCCAAGTGCTTGAATTAGTCTAGGACATATGGTCCATATACGATTAAAACTTTCAAATCATCCCTTTCCATGTGTATCTCAAAAAGGAGCTCCATCCATCATTGTGCTAGGTATCTAGTTTTCCCAGTTCATACCAGAGCCCCCCAGGCTTCCCTGGTATTTATGAAGCTAACTGTATATTTTTCTACCAGCCCCCACACTGCTGTTCCAGGTCATTAACAGCTCTATTAATCACTGTCGTCAGTTTGGAAGGAGAGCATACCCAATTCCTCACCTCTCACTGCATTTAAATGAATCATTTTTCCCTCCTCCTTTGTCGCCTGCCTGTTTCAGTTGATAATCAGAAAAATCTTTTGCCCGCTCTTGCCATTTTGGTGCCTTGAGTACCTTTACTAAGGGAGTGGGAAGGGCAGGTTTGACAGTGCCAGTGAGCTCTTCTGCCAGGTGGTTTTTGCTGACCAAGTCCGAGTTGTTAGCGCTGAAGAAGGCCCTGGCAGGGCATGGCGCCCAGCTCTGAGCAGAGCGGGGAGCGGTGGGAAGATAAACTCCTTAGCAGGTTTCTGTGCTCTGCGTAAGTTGGCATTTCATTGAAGGACTTGAGCGTATTCCCCATTCAGCACTCGCAGTACTATTTCCTGCACTTACAGCTGGGCAAACAGCTTGATGGCCGGCCTTGAAGCCTTGGCAATCACTTGATGTGTGTTCGTCAATGTCCAGGGTAGCTCCAGGTGGGACATGCTCGATACTTCCCACAGCCGCAGAAGAGGCTCACAGAGAGGAGGACAGCCTGCAAAGGCGTATGGTACATTTGCTACCCAGAAAGACAACCGGCAGGAGGGTTCACAAAACAGTGGATTTCAAACGTCTGCAGAACAGGCGCTGGAAACGAATTTCAAATTCACATCAAGCACCGGCAGAAGGAAGTTGATTCTAAAAGCCGTACTCAATCAGGGAATAGATATACCCCGCGACCTTGCATCCCATCAACACCACCTTGGTGCCATGAATCTCAATTAGCACTGGCAATGCTCACAGCAAACATTAAACGAGCATCTCAGGGGCTGGAATGACTTTTTGAAAAGGCGTTGGGCGGCAACAGGAGAGAGCACGTTGTCACTAAAACTTATCACCTGTCAAAATGGGAGACAGTGACAGGGTCTGTGAGAGCTTCGATGAAAGCTGCTTTTAGCTTGAAAATATGCGGAGAAATACAATGAAATACAAATTAAATACAAGGCCCAACTCCTGTTGCCGACTTAAGGAGGCCCTTGCTGACTCCGTTTGAAGGAGGTCAGACGGGGAGGCCATGCTTTTCTGCTTACAGTTTCTCATAATTATTGCCTGCATGATAGGTGGTGAGCACAGGTTCTGCATGTGGCCTCGGAGGAGCTTGTACCCACTCTCTCGCCTGAAAAGCGAAACTCTTTCTGCACTGAAGAAGAAGAAAGCGAGGACATACCAGCACACTTTGCAAAATGACCGGGTCACTTGCTCAGCCTGCAGGTACAAGGGCCTCCCTGACCACAACCTTCATGTAACAAGTCACAAACCAATATATTTGGCAGATGAGGCCTTCATCACAAGCTGGCACGTCAGTGTGCATCTCACAAAAGGGCCAAGCGCTGGTGCGGGTGGAGGAGCAGAGGCCTGACCACCAGCCTTTTTCCACCAGCAGAGAGAAGGGGCCACCATGGTTATGGCTCCTGCAGCTCCGCACCACAGCTGGGCCTGCTGCTAGTGGAGGTGGCCAGAGGCCTCCCATACTCACGCTGGCTCTGCCACGGTGCTCACCTGCACCGGCCAGCTGGGACCTTGCCATCCCTCTGGTGTTTCCTCTGCTTTGTTTCTTCATCCTCTCTGCTCAGGCCAGGACCAAACCCTTCCTCAGGAGGGTCGGCCATGTCTTGCCAGGCCTGGCTTGACAACGCCGAAGCTCTTCGATGGCCTCATCTGGGAAGATATTTCTGCGTGAGCCTTCCTCCTCCTTGCCCAACTCAAAGGTGCGTGGGTCTGAACCAAGACTGAATTATGTTAATTATTTCTTTTCCCCTTGGAGTCCATTTCAGGCAAACAGATTTTACTAGGAGATGTTAGCTGGCCTCAGCCTGAAAATGTGTTTTTGGAAAAATTTTTAGCATCTCTAAGAAAGCATTTCCCGATAGGAATGTGCTCAGTGGAAACTGCCTGCTTGAATCACCTCACAAGGACCCTTCAGAGCAGCTCTCAGACACAGGCAATTTTGATGGTGAGAACAGGCATTTATTTCAGCTACTGCTTTTGCTTTCCTCTTTAGGAAAGAAAGAGCATTTAGAGTTTTTTCAGTGGATTTCCTTGGATTGCCATGGTTTCTGTGGGGGGAAGTTCATACACTGACTTCTCTCCTGTAGTCATTTTCTTGTTGCTCCCTCTCCAGCTGCAAATTTATCCATCAGTAAAAGCAGTTACTCTCATTACAAACTTTTTCCCACCTATCATGTTTTCATGACAACCAAAGTCTGTCTGTGGAATCACTATTTCCTCAGTCTGTTCAGGGTATCCCATGCACTTATAAGCCAGAGTGCCCCATACTCATTGCTTAAATAATTGGCTGTAGGATGATCTGCCTCCCTGGGTGAGGGCTGGAGAGTCCCTGAAGGGGCTCACTATTCACCACCATGCTGCCAAACAGCCTGGCGAGCTTGCTTTTACATGTGGAGCCTCCGAGATCAGGTTCACAAAGCATTGTTTCATTTTTTCCTTCTCCCTCACCATTTCAGGATCAGGGAAAGCATTCAGCATCTAGAACCGAGCTTTGCACAAGAAACAAGTTCCCTCCTCGCTTTCTCCTTTTCCATCCACCAAGTCAGAACGTGAAGACCAAAAAAAGAAAAAAGCATTATATATTTCCTCTGTCCATTACAGTTGTGAGCAGAAATGTGCAGTTACACACAAACGCACCCTTTGCAGTTTATAACAGCACTTTAAAAATAATTCTAGCTAATTTACTCAGCCTGATCTTCTGTTTCCCTGGCATTGCAAAGGCTGGCTCTATTCAGGCTGTTCCTTTCCCGGAGACTCACCATTCGAGCGCTTGAAATACTTTTTGTCTCTTTCACCACATACAGCGTTAAAAGGACTAGAGTAGAGTTTATGTTTACTCAGACTATTTTTATAAGTAGAAGACTTACAGAGCAACTTCTTTCTTCATCGGTATTTTTCAAACAAGAGAAATAAGAAAGATTGAAGCTCTGAGTTTTTATAACAAACAAAAATACAAACTTCCTTTCCTCCTCTGTTGCCTTACACTCTGTATATGTCAATGCACTTAGAAGCAGATCAGTTCTGAAACCAGTGGTTTTTCAAGTTTCTTTAGTTTCAGAGTTTAATTTTTATTGTCGTTTATTGTTACTAGAGGAGGGAATTTTGCTCAGAGACAAGAGTTTAGGGATCCATTGTGCCATGGAGTGCTCCTTTGGGCAAATAACTGTCTCTACAACTTCCTTTCCATAAGCATGAAATGAGGATGTAATGCATCCATTTTGCTCAAGAGTTTAAAGATCATTGCCTGAGACCAATAAACATAATATAAACTCAACAAAGAGAAGCTAAAAAATCATGTTTTTTAAAACAAATTTCACTGCAAGAAATTAAACAAAATGCTGCTGGTAAAGGTTACCCGCACGTCCGGATAAATTACCAGTAAAGGATCTCTTAAGTACCAGCAGAAGAAAGGATTCCTTATTCCCAGACTTGAACATGACAAGTGTGCAAAGGTGTGTCCCTGCTGCAATAGGAAAAAAGTTGGGAAAGACAAATCATTTGAGATCCTTTGCCCCTGGGGTGCTGAGTTTAACTCACCTTTGAGGCTCTTAGATGATGGAAAAGCAAGTGCTCACCTTTTCCAAAGTCTTTTTACAATAGTTGTGCAGAAGAAAGAAGTCAGAAAAATCAGTCTTAGCTGGAAACTAACTTTGTTTTAATTGAGGATCAACTATTACCTTCTTGGAAATGTTCAACAGATATTACTAGGGTAATTTATTTTTTACAGACTTTTAAGACAGGCCTTCAAAGGCCTACTTTTACCATCAGCATCTGACTGGTCCTGGCAGAACATTTTAAATGCTGTTGTACTGTAATCAGTAGATGAGGAGCCTTGCCAAGTTTCACTAGATTTTAATTTGGCTTTTCTGTAGGAGCCTCAGAAACCCTTCAGTCTCTATGAGCGTTCAGTTAACGACAGGAAAAACTCCCATCCCGCGCTCTCAGCTAATTGCTTTGGTCACTATTAAGATAGCCAACATGGAGTGTTTTGCCAGTGACAGCAGTAAGTTGTGCCTATCGAGAGTTGGGCAGGTAAGAAGTGCCCCGTCCTTTGAAGAACCTGAGAGGTGCTGGTAGAGAGACATTCAGAGAGAGGGAGAACATCCTACACGCTACCCTGACACAAGGTGTTCTATCACCGCCTGCGCCTTCAGTGACTTGCAGGTGGCCAAGTCGTCTTCTCATGCTCTGAACATCTCCGAGTAGAGAACTGACTTCTGCATCTCACTTGATGTGTCTCTCTGGAGAGGGTGCCCTGGGACTGCAACCTACACCATTTCCAGCACCAGGACACTATATCTCTGGCTTGGATGCAGGGCAGGCATGCCAAGGGCCACAGCCTGAGCCACCCTGCAAGGTGGCGTGGTCTGCAGCTTGACCACAGGTAGTAGCACACAGGTTTTGTTAAGGCTGTCGTCAGAGTGGAACACAGCAGGCACATCCAGGATGAAGCCAGCCAGAAAAGCTCCCGTAATAAGCATTGCAGATGTTTCACAGTGTTAGCAACAACACAAGCAGGACATCGTACTCCGGGGCATCAAGCTGCTTTGCTTTTGGTGCAACTCAGTGAAATTAATGCATCCAAACATCCTAATAAACCTGACAGCACGGATGCTGAATTACCCTGCCGATACACCTTTGGCAGCATGTTTATCTCGGCCAGTACACAGTTGCTTCATCAATCAGGCAATGGCCAGAGCTTTTACAGAGTCTGTCTGCACTAAGCCAGGGCAATGGGAGGTCTGCTCTAAGGGGATTAGAGGCAATCTCTGCTTAATTAGTCCAAGAGGGCTGATCTCAACAATTATTTCGTACACAGAGCAAAAAGAGCTGCTAGGTGATCTTTGGGTCAGTCAATTACTGCACGTATCAGATGATGTGACAGAAAACAGCACAAGTTAAGACTTTCAAACTAGAAGAAAGCCAGTAGAAGAAATATTTGGGGACAATACCGATACGTGGCTGATCAGGAGCTAGCACGAGCATACCCCTCTCGCAGAGTGGCAGAGCAGCGACCTCTGAAATCACAGCAGCCCAATTAGCCCAGCTTATCTCAAAATATCCTCTGTGGTGGCTTCTTGAGGCAGAGCAAGTATTCAGCATGCTCTGGTTGTGCAGTTCCTGACCAACACCTTGAAGAAAAGGGTGGCACCCCACCCTTCCTACACAATGGCCAGCACGTGAAGGTTGTTTTTTAAGGAAAACACAAGTTTAAGAGTGATGACATGGATCAGTTAAAGTAGCTGTGTGTTTCTAAACATACTAAGTCCCAGCTGTGGTCTGCAGGGAAGCTTTGCTAAAGGCAGCGAATCTAGCAGCTGCTGCAATGCTAATCCAGCTTTCTCCATGCTCCCAGCACCGTTGCTGGCGCGAGCTGCTCGTCACCCAGCACGCGTACAATGTGGCAGACTCTCTTCATTCATGCACTTCCTTACAGTGAGACTTGTATAGGTAGAGAACAGTGAACTTTCTTTTTTCTTGAACTTTTCTTATGATTACTACCACCGAGCTCAGAGTGATCACCTGCTTCCATCATCTTCTTTTAACACTTGTTCAGAGATCTTTATACATTATTTTGAGATTGCCATCCAAACTCAGTGAGCAGTCAGAATCCTCCCTCTCCACACACACACCCACACCCACCCAGTCCTCCCTTTCCTCTCCTTTTTATTTGCATTTATAGGCTTCTGGCCACATAGAGTTAAGAAATAGTAGCTGCAAATATTTTTTCATTGGAGTTACCAAGATGAGAAAATCTGAAGCCCTGAATTGGGCTTGGATTATTTTCTATCCTGTTTGCTTAGTTTTTACTGCTTGGGGTTCTTTGTTTGTTTTTTTTAAACTTTAGACAAACATGCCAAAATATGGAACAAGTGAAAAATTTTAATGAGGAGGCAGCATTACAACCTTTTTTTAAAATGTGGTCTTCATAATTTCTTGGAAAACGTTGCCATTTATAAACAAGCGAACTAAGTTTATAGTTTTAGTGATACATAGGCTCTGTACGTTTCTGAATCAGAAGGTCTCCTGAGAGCAGGGGATAAGCAGCATCTGCCATGAACTATTGATTGAAGAACACAGAGTGGCTGCTAAGTGCAAAGCCAAGACAAAAATTAAAAAACAAAACAAAACAAAAAAAACCGCAAACAAACAAAAAAAACAAACAAAAAAGAGGAAGAGTCTCTCTTGTCCTGTGTGAAACAAGTTGTTTTCCACATTAAAAAAACCCTGAACATGAGAACAGGATGCTCACCTGACCGCAGAGGTGACTTGCCTCGGGTGAAGAGCTGTGTACCTTGATGAGCAGTAAATCCTCCCTGTCACTATCGTTCCTCCATACTGACAAACATGAAGTTTTTACCAATGTATGTTTCTGGACAAACCAAAGAGCTCTGAAACTGGGGCTGCCTTCTCCTGATAGGGAGAAAATAATGTTTATTCTTCTTCAGATTTCTTGTAACCGTGAAAAGTGATCCAGAGAATAAGCATCTTGCTTTAGATCTGAAGCGGAGATGAGCTCCCTCCCCATTGTCATCTCCGACAATTTGTCTCCAGGTAGATGGTGTCTTCCTGGATTAAGGATGGACACAAATTTATAGCGGGTTGTCTACTGGTTCCTAATCTCTGCATTTGAAGTGAGAGTTAACCCATCAGAGATTAGGGATTATCTGAGTAAAGAATCATGCATTGTCACACATAGCATTCCCCTGTTGAAAAGAGGAACCAGTAGACAACACGCTGTAAATGCACACCTGCACTTCATGGTCTCTGACTGTTCGAGTAAGCATGTTCCCAGAAATAACGGCAAATACCGCCTTCATCGAGAAACGGTGCTTGAGTTCAGCTAATAAAGAGGTGCCAACTCTTATAAAGACTTCTGGAAAGCCTTGATTCTTCACAGCTGTATCTTTCCCTGAAAAATTAGGCAGAAGCAGCAGAGTTTTTTGTTATCTCCCTCCATTTTAAACCACAAAGCTAACTATGATATCATCTGACTCGCTTTAAGGGTTGCCTTCCCCAAAAGAAATTTACAATAAAGCCACACAGGAAAAATGTAAACTTTAGCTAAAAAGCAGTTAGAGAAATACACAGGTCTGGAAAGAATCCTACCCTGTTATAGCAGCACCAGATACATACAACTCTTCAGGCTTCATGGAGAATTTGAGAAGTGAGTTAATGCATATTGCATTAAGAGTCCTCATCCATTTACTTTCTATCAATAGACACTTACGTGTCATCTGTTTTGCTTTGCAGAATCCCATCTTCTTTGGATTAATCAATTACTTGCGTTCCTGTAATTAAAATCTCACACAGCAAATACTGTAAAGGTTAACTTCTTATTGCCTTACTTAAAGAGAGAAAGACTTCAAAGTAAAATTATGCTAAGACTTTTGGAAAGCTCTTCTTGTGTCACTGTGTTGGTCATGAGCCGTCAGGCAGGTTGTGATGTTCATGCATTCAAACCAATCCTCTACCACCGGTGTTAATGAAGTCTGCCTCTGAATCTGCTCCTAGAGGACTTCTCTGTCAGCAAAGCTGATTGATTTCTATTTCTTGAGCAAGAGACATTAAGATCTACAGTTGGAAATCCTCCCTGCTGATCAGTCTCGTCCTACTCATTCCCACTCTGTTTCTCAGCTCCTACCCAGTGTGTACATATATATATGTATATGCACAAGGACTGTGCCTTGCACGCAGCAGTTACTATGTATGAACTATGAAGGGCCAAAAGCATATCCAGTGGCAGCTGAAGTTTGGATGCAGACTTCTCTCCCTCTTCATACTAGGTAAACCATCTTTTCAGAGGCTTATAACTCGGCCAAGTTTAGACTCATGTCCTAAGTGGTTTTTTAGGGCAATTTCCCAGTGGTTCAAACCAGAAAGGTGCCAGGTCTTAACAGAATGTTTTCAAGAATTTAGCACATGCAGAATGATGCATCTTCCTTTGTTTTACCTGTAGAAACAGCTGAATCATTGGAGGGAAAAAAAAAAAAAAAAAGACATAACAACCAATCACTCCCAAATCTGGGACAGATAGGTCACCCTGAGAAAACTGGAGCTCTCGTAGATAGTTTGGAAAGCAATAAAAAACCCCTGATCACCTTGTCTCATATTGGAAAGTGCCAGGTGACTTTTATTCAGTTCGATTATCTATTCTATCTGCCAGAACAGAGGATGAATAGCAAAAAGAAGCCTACATAATAGCCAAAAGACCTGTAATCTAGAGTATATTGTCAGCTGTAGGATGAAAGCATGTTTCATTTTTCTAAACTCTGTTGTACAACTGGAAAGCTAAGGTGCCATGTCTCAAGTATTGGGGGATGACATTTGGGGATAACATCTTTTGGCTATTAAACTGTACACGGATTCTAAAAGAAGAAAAAAATATCCGAGTATTCAGAATCTTTCTCTTCAACATCTCAAGAAGCAGCTTTATACTTCTTTCAACTAAAAGAAATGTCTTGTAGAAGGCTACTCTTAAGATCCAGTTCTCTGATTTACCTACTAACTTTAGCTAATAAGTGTTTTTGTGTAGGAATACTCTTAATCCTGATCTGTGATAAAGCGTTATATTTCTCTCCTTCAACACAACACTCTCTCAGTCTACCCACATATTTTTCTTGAACAAATCTTTCACAGTTTTATATTTTCACCTCTTTACCTAGATGCATCCCCATTCCCCTCCCCTCCTGCCAGTTAACCACTCGCTTTCCCATTCCTCAGTGAGATTCCTATGAGTCTGTCTGACCTTGCAAAAACTCCTAGGAGCAGCAGGCAGGCATGTTAACCAGTTGCCTACATATGTGGTCGCTGCACCGTGAAAAGTCTGAAATAAATTCTCAGTGCTCCCCAAACTATTTCATATTCAAGTCAAACCAAAAGGTGCAAGCTTGAAAGTACACAGAAAAAACAGTTCCAGCAGAGTGGGATGAAGATTTGCTGTTAGCAATTCCACTGTTGCACGGTGCCTGGTTCACAGCTATGTGGCTTTTCCTTCCACACACTTGCAATCCAGCCCGTAAATGCAACCTATTGTCCGAATGTTGGTGAGGGCTCTGCCTGGTCTCTGCCTCAGAGACACAGCTAGAGCAACACCAATTCCTGCTTCCCAGCTGGGTTGGTTTTGCTGGGCAAATAGGCACAAAATCATAGAATAGAATCACAGAATGATTTGGGTTGGAAGGGACCTCAAAGACCACCTAGTTCCAACCCCCCTGCTGCGGGCAGGGACACCCTCCAGTAGACCAGGTTGCCCAAGGCCCCATCCAACCTGGCCTTGAACACTTCCCAGGGAAAAAGTAGTAAAAGTAAAGCTTGCACAGATACAACTCTGAATATTTAGGTAGCCCAACCATTGAGATAGTGCTTTTATGGTCACTTTTCATGTAAAAGTGCCATTTGAAAATATTAAAAGACTACATGATGAGTGTAATTATAGCAGCAGAGGCAAAAAAATACAGACATTTTAAATGTTAAACTAACTTGATTCTTTTTACCTCCAATGTGAGAAGGTAAGAAAAATACGTTGTGTTGACCAAAGCCCAAATAAGTAACAACTGGACTCAAAATCCAGATGTATTCACACAGGCATTAACTGATGTCCCTAAGAAGAAAGATGAGAAACCTGCAGCTCAAAATCTCTGCAAATTCAGTGACTGCAATTAGCACAGAAGACAGAAAATATCTTTCTGCAGGTTTTATGGCAAAACCAGAATTATGTATAACAAGACAACTGGCTAGGGTGCTAGTGCGTTTAACAGAGCCAGCAGAAACTGGAAATTTATGTTTGTTAAAAGAGAATGATCAAGTTGGTGCCTGCAAAAGGGAGACAAGACTACATACCGTGTGAGCCAGAGTAACAGAAACAGTTGTCAGCAATTTTGAATAATTCCTCCCGCTCTCAGAAGAAGGATGATGTTTCAATGGAGAAGAAAGCACAAGGCAGCAGGTAAACAGCAAGGGAGAGAACGCTACTGAAGTTCACTTGGGATAGAAGATGTAGTCCAGTGACTCCCTGGTCAGCAACAGAAGAAGTGACCAAAGAGTGGTGATCCAGTAAGACTGATACCCGTAGAGGATAGGTAACTAGACATTTATTTCCAATCAAAATATTTTACAAAGCTATCTCAGAGAGTCAACAAGTTTCCTGTAGTAGCTAGGAAAAAAAAAAAAGAGCCTAGGGAAGGCATTTGTTAAGAGTACAATATTCAAAGCTTTCTAGTTGTTCAGTATTTGCAAAGAGCGCATGTTGCACACTGGCATTTTTTCTGAACTGTTCAGAACAGCCCAATGAATTCCTGCTGTCCTTGTACAGGTACGTTCTCAGGTAAAACAAAAGGATAATACTAAATTAACAGGACTGCAAGAACCCATTAGCAAAAGTTCTCCTGGAACTGGTTTACAGAATGAATGGGCAAATGAAAACCATAAAATTAGCAGTGTCAGCCTTCTATACTGTCCATAGAATTAGGAGCTTTTAAGATGTGCCAGCCTCAGGTTTCTTATTCCTTATGGCATACATGACATGAAAACAAGAGGCCACAGGGCACCCATCATTACTGAAAACAGGGTATTTTAGTGATACTGGCATGACTAAAATGTAGCTGCTGATCAGTGCCAATTAGCTAGAATAATCCTGTTAGCATTAGCTCAACTGTTCATTTATAAGGCTCTGACATGCTAATTGTATTTGAAGTTCTTTCTAACACTAAGTCCTTTTGTATGGTGCTGAAAGCCTGCAAAACACTCATCAATTGAACAGCTGATATAACAAACAATCCTTTTTTTAACCCTTTACAACCTCAGTGTTATAAAAGTAGTTCTGCGTATTAATTATAGCAGATATTGACCAAGTTCATACATCATTTGATTATATTTTACAGCAAGCATTACTCTCTTGCTATAGCAAGAGCTATAGCTCATCAAATACCAAGTCTTACTGATTTTTGTCAATGTATACCCCTCTAAGAAAAGAAGTAAACAAAACCCCCCTTCGTTATGGTTCTTTATCAAGCTTATAACTTGAATCACAACATGCATCCATCCATAAAAATGAAAGTACATTTGCTTTTCACTTATTGCTATTTAATTTGTACCAGAAGAGCATTTTGGCAAGAAATACTTAGCTGAACTGCTAATAGTTGGCAGTGGTGTTTGTTTGAAATTACTGGGTAGCCCTAGTCAGCTTTGGATGAACTTTTTGACCAAATCAAAATAGACAATACAAGAAATGCAAGGGAGGTTTCATTAAATAAATTTATTTGTTAAAATAATTTAACTCCAAATACAACTGCTGAGTTTGCATTGAGTTCTATGTACAATTCTTGTTTTATTTGAAACATCAAGGTTTAAACAACTGACATTGTTACAAAACAAACTGTTGCCCCATTTTAAGTTGCCAGTTGTATTAGAGTTCAACAAGTAACTGTGAAATACATTGACTCACCCCTGGGAAACTCCAAATCAACAGCGCTAAGCCTGATTTCAGAACCCACTTCAGTCTTTCTTCAAACCCTGATCAAGAATTAACAGATGCACAACAATGCAGATAAAAGCCTCCTGCAGTTGTCAAACATTTGCTTTTGTTGCGGAGTTTCACAATTAAAGCCTAACCAGTGCTCTGACGGCACACTGGTAACAAAAAATAAAATAAAATAAAAAACAAACATGCACAAAACCCCCCAACCAAATGGCTGACATCTTTAGGCAACATTCTATACAGGAAAGCAAATACCAGTAGTTTTCCCACAGAAAAGTAATGGCAACTGTAGCACTGGGGTTAGGGAGAGGCTAGAACCAGAACAGAAAATGTCACCAAAATTTTTCTGATGCTCTGAAAGGGCAGGCGGGGGGACGGACATGACAGGGAAAAAACCAAAACAAAACTGAAACAAAAAAAACCCAATGCAATTATGTTTAATACTCTTGATCTGATTCTGGTTTGTTTGCTTTGACTAGTTTTTGTGTGTGTTTTTAAGGGAAAGAGGAAACAGTTGCTCTCACTATCATAGCTTAAAAGAATAAAAGTTGCAACGTTTTAAAAAAGCAAAACAAAACAACAAAACTGGAGAAATGCTGTCTTTGTAGAAAAGTACAAAGCTCTACAAGAACAGCCAAAGGAAAAGTGGGTCTTTGGAACAAATCATAATATTTTAAGGCATGTTATAAGAAACTTTCAAATACTATAATTGGTAATCCTACCAGGGTACAAATGAAAGTGTGACCCAAGACCAATGACTCCCGCAGGGTGGCCACGCAACTGCGGCGTGGCTCACTTACCTCCCTTTCTGCTACCTCTATAATTTGAAAAATCTCTGTTGAGTGCAACTGTCATTGATTCAAGCTCCACTATCTTCACATTAGTGGAAACACAAATAGTGCATAACTACTTCCTCAGAACTATATAACGAAAAACAACACTTACGCTTCCCCCCACCCCCCCGCCCCGCCACATTGTGTGGTAGCTTACATACAGCCTATGTTTTTGAAAATATATGAGTGTAATGAAGAAACAAGACTGGGAGATATTTTCATTAATATTTTCTCTGTTAAAAATTTTACTGTGCAATGTTTCCTATATTAAAAGCCCATCTGTTTTATATTATGAACTTCATGTTAGGCTGTTCACATTGTCCTTCATGCCATTTTCTCGGTTGATGAACAATCTGTGAGGTAAGATTTTAACATCTCTGTAAATAGCATTGCAATAACATGCACTTCCAACTCAGTTTCAAATTTGGGTTTGGTTTTATGCGTTTTTTTGAGTGCTTATGCAGTGGCTCTCACACTGACAAGCTGTTTTACAGATAAGTTGCACTGCTCAATAAACCATTTCCCAATCTAGCTATTTTAAAGATTGAGATACCATTAATTCAACATCTCGCATCTTGCTTAAGCATGGTGGCTGACACACTGGGCAGGCGGGGGGAAGAGAACATTCATACCATCTAGTTTAGGCATAGAAGTTGCATGACTCAGAGGACCAAAGTTAAAAGCCTAAGTTTGCTATATAGTCAATGGAAAGAGGTAGGTGCCTCTAGGAGGGCGATTCAGAGCACCCAAAATGGGCATTCAGATGCCAGAAATAAATGGTGTGCCTATCTCCCTAAGAGAACAAAGTACAGTAACGAAAGCTCTGCAAGGTAGATGGGAAACGGGCTACATTTACGTTCTAGTAAGGCTTAATGTTTCACGACATCTAATGCCCTTTGATACATTGGTTGTGGAAAGCTCTTGAAAGATTAAGGGCAGAGATGACCAGTTCTCTTCCATTCATATGATTTCCTTTAGTTATCATCCACTGAACTATAATTAAAAATGTTAAGGATATTGATGTATGAAAATCTGCAAGGCGTTTTGTGCTCAAGTTTCCTTTGTAGCAGATGAGAGCGTTTTTAGGAAGTTCTGCAGATGGAGGCAAAACTCTCGAACCTAACTCCAATTACAGCATTTCTAAGGGCCATATACACACACACATACACGCTCACCACACACACACACACCCCAGCACCCCTGGTTTCACTCATTTAAACACAAGGAACTACACTGTTACTGCACAAGATTGAAAAACTAATCAACGCATGGTGTTATTTAGACCACAGGCTCAGTGACTCTGTATTTTTATGGCCAATTTTACCTATAAAAGATCCAGCTCAAGACAATCTCTCCAGCATTTAAAATCTAAACATTGTGATTGAAAACTCTTCTATACTTTGATTGTAAGACTTCGGAATAGGTATTTCTGTGCCATTAGTCATGCAAATGATAAATACTTCACTGCTATGAAACTAGCAAGTCAGAGCTCGAGCATCCTTTCAAAATAAAATATTTGCTCCCACCATTTAACACTCCAATAATTGGGGCAACCTTTGAATAGTGTGTCAGGCAATTAAAGAGCCATTTCCACACTCACCTAAAGAATTACAACCGTAACTATTTCACCTCTGAACCAAATGATTTCACGTGGTTATTCAATTTAAGTTTTCAACATTAAAGCTATCAAATAGCAAACTTGATTTTCAAAGGTTAGTTAGGGATCACACCAGAGAATGTAGCCCTTAAAGGCAAGATAAACTGTTGTCTTTAACAAACTTAAAACTGCAGGATGTTCATACTGTCCCACGAGGTTTCTGCAGAAGGGAACATATGGATGCAACATGGCTTAATTTTCCTTACAAGATGGTACTAGTTAATCTATTAAAGTGTTCCTTGTTAGTAAGGCTCAGCAATTTTTTTTCATCACAGTTGCTTCCTCCTGGTTCAGTAAAGTGATAAATAAAGATGCTTCCTGCTTTGTAAACAGAGGGTTTGTTTGGCTTTTTGCAGACCAAAACCTGAAGCGATCCTCCATTTTTGAGCAGCAAAACAAAAGATTTAAAACATTCCAATGCCAGACTGTTTCTTCACCTGTCATTTGTTTTCAGATCTTGCCCCTCATTTCACACACTGATGCAATGCTTTCTATTTCAAGATGTGGGATAAAGCGTAGAAATAATAGCATTGATTTTTGGAAAAAAATCCAAACTATACAGGTCTCTGGTAGCCTCTTCCTCTAACACTGTCAGAAGTTCTGGTGAAATCAACATATTTGACTGAACAAACTTGGCCACAAGTGATAGCGCACGTCCTGAAGTACAGTAATTAGACACTGAAAGACTTGGCTCTCCTTTCATGCTTGTGCTAGTTGTGAATGGTCTTCAGAGATATTCTCTCCACTGCTTTTGTTTCCCATTTGCATACGTTTTCCAACTTCTTCAGAAATAGTTGCTGTTGCTGCTGTCCGATCCGAGAACACAATACACGTACGCTTAACCGGAACGACCCTGTAGATAAACTGGCTACGCCACAAAATTGCAGGTGCTCAAAGGGAAAAACGGGTGAGATGTGGTCATTTAACCCAATTATATTGAGTCAATGATTGACTTCCAATGCTCAGCTCTGAGTTAATGTTGCTACTTCACTACAGATGTATTTCAAGTGACCCACAAACCAGGAAGTGAAGTAGACAGTTTTACCACCTTACAAAATTTCTGTAAATTAAGTCCAGGTTAGGTCATTTTTAATGCTATTGTATATTACACGCAGAACAGCATGGATCATCTTTGTCTGGCTGTGCTGCATAGTTCATTTGTCTAACAATTTCCGCAAAGAGCTCATCCACCATTGTTTTACTTTTAGCAGAGGTCTCCATAAAGGGGCAGCCCCATTCTTCAGCTAAGGCTCTGCCTTCACTCGATGATACTTCTCTCTCACTCTCCAGGTCCACTTTATTACCAACCAGAATTACTGGCACCTTCTCATATCTACAGTTTAAAAAACAAAAACAACAGCAATAATTATATTTAAAAACCAGCAACATTCTAAATATAAACATTTGCAAACAGTACAGACCCAACAAGAAAGAGACATTTGGATGATCTTAAAATTTTACGTTGAATAAAATGTTTTGCATATTTCACATTCTAGCGATTTGTTGCACATCTCTTTCCCCCCAGAGCTTTCTTAAGAGTTCTAGGGAACGCTTCCTCCTCTGAATTTTCTTTCCCACCAGGAAATCTGGAGAAACACTGCCACACTACAAAAACTAGGAATATAATAATATTTTGTATGTTGGCAATCTCATTTAGGGTGTAAGAACAGGATGGATGTCCAACCCTCCCTTCAACATTATGTCCTCCTTCTCCCTGAACAGGTATCATGTTGTATTTCCTGCTTGTGATAAGGATGCCTCACTCTCCCTTTCAAAGGTACATTTATCTTTGGTTAATAGATATGGAACTCTCAGATTTGCAATAAAAGGGAGAAAACCAGAGGGCCAGTAAATTTGTTTAAAATTTCAGGAAATGTAGCCCACTTCAAGTACTGTATATACACAAAAGTATTGTTCTATAAAAACATGTATTAGCTAATGCAGAATATATAACTCTGTCTTGCAGCATTCATATCATTACGCTAGTTAAACAAGCTGAAAAGAAAAAAAAAGTTCCAGGCAATACTATCACAGTTCTACTTCCTAATCAACTTGGACAGCACAATAGATCATACAAGCTATGAAGGAATTTATTACTTTGCACCTCCTTGCCAAATTTTTTTTAAAATTAAAATGCCTGCCTTTTTTTTTTTTTTTTCCCCCACCTCATATGCACAAACCCTTCTTCAGACATGGAACTAAATAAGTATTCAGTCAGGTTTTAAATTTACATATTTGCCATAGCAGAGAAGAAAACACTGGGCCTATTTCCAAAAGACTCTTATATGGGTTTTCTCATGAAAGCAACAAGGACTGAGAGAACACCAGATTATGGCTTTTAGCATTTAAACTAAACAAAGATCTAAGAGAAACAAGATGGTTCCCTCTCAATTTAAATCTGATTTTCTACTTTGTATTAGCTTAATAGTACTGCTTTAAGTCAAATGACTTGAGTAAGACTCCGCTGTGGACAGACAACAGTCATAGCTGACAGCTGCAGCAGCAGTTGAAGATGTCACTGTTCTTAAGCCACCTATCAGTCCTCCTTCATCCCTCCCTCCCAGGCAGGGCAGCAGAGCAGAGCTGGTGCACGTGCTTCAGCTGGTTGAGGGAACCATCCAGCAGCGTGGTCTAACCTACCAGCCATGATGAAACTCAGCTGTCAAGACTAGAACAGGGAACCTTTGTGCTCCTGTCAGCTCTACTGCAGGGACGGTGAGGTCCCACAGAGTCAGAAAGGATAGAAGTGCAGGAACTTCTCAAACCACCTCAGCAGCTCTTACACCACCACAGAAGTACCAAAAACTGGTCCAACTACGTCGTAAGATGCAGCTGAAATTCTAAACTTTGTTATGTCTCCTTGCTAACTATGGGAATGTCATTTAATCTGCAGTCTAGGGCTGTGGTCAATAATTGTAGAGAATTCCCTACCCTTTCACCATTTATCCTATCCTCATTTACCATCTGGAGAGATACGATCCATTTCTTACTCAGTGGATATACAGTATTTCGCACAACGATACCTTTGGAACTCTTGCAAGAGCTAAGCTGCCATTAATTAAGTACCAAAATACACACAAGCATCTTGAAATCTGTCCTCCCGCGTTTAAACACATGATAGCATAGTCTTTAATTACAGAAGACGGATGGCATTCAACACATAAGACAGCAATTCAATATTTCTTTTTATCTTTATTGTTCAGATGCATGTGTCCTATTGTATTTGCTGTACAGCATTAAAAGTGAAATCAGGTACACCTTCACTGCATTTCTTGATATCTTGATATCTGAGGGCCCCAAACTTCCCCCTGCCAGCTCCTCCAGGTATTCTGTACCTTCTCAATTTTACCAGTGGGAAAAATTGAGAAATTCAAAGCAGCCACTTGAGAAGCATTCAGTAAAGAAGTAAATGAGCCAGAATTAAAACACAAGATCACCTCTCTACTTGTTCTGCAAGATCACTCCAATTTGTTGAGAAACATATGAGGGAAAAAAACCCCACACTTGTTGCAGATTTATAACGAGTTACACTGAAATATTCAAGTGCTTAAAAAGGTTTAGGAACCCTAGAAACCTGGGCAGCTAAATATCTGAGGATCTGTTTACCACAGGTACTCAACACCTGGGACATGGAGCAGTGGAAATAGTGAAGTTTTGTACTGCAGAACAACAAAAGGAATTGATGAGCTGACAGGATAGATGCGAAAAGTCTAATTTAATTTATTTGCACAGGACCATCTAGGAACTATTAGGTGGAACAGATAGAAGCACTTTTCTGTATTGCTTTTTCCTGCTTTTGCCTCTTGCATTTACCCTAATCATTACCTACCTTTACTACTTAAAATGAGATGGGAATACTACAGTCAATAGCTTTATTTACCTTATAATCCAGATTATATCCAGTGGTCCAATAACCACTTTACAACATTAAATTGTGTAAGAAAGCATTTCTGCAAAACTCTCATTATGTCATCTTATCAAACATCTCCTCACAGGGCAAAAATAAAGTTGCTCTTGCAAAATACATCCTTGTATTACCTAAATTTCGAGTAGTCAATTTTACAGAGAAAATACTTTTTATATATGTATATTCTGTGTGATTTTATATATATATAAAATATATATATAAATATAAAATGTATAAAAATATATATACCTATGCCTGCCTATAATATATATAAAATCTGTCTATAATAGACACACACACACACACACATATATATATAATATCACACAATCTGTCTTTCTACACGGAAAAGTCAGTATCCATTATCTACAATAATGGAGGCTGGAATATGGCAAATAATGGGAAAACAGTCCCTGGATACTGAGCAGAAGACTGGCTCCAGTACGGGCTTATGAGCTCCAGTTCAGTATCAGTCCTGCCAGACCCAAGGTGAGGATGGGAAAGCCAGACCAGATATCTGTGCATTGTACTCTCCAAATATGATGATGATGATGGATTGACTGTGTGTGAATTAATAGGCCTTTATAGAAACTATGTGGTTCCATGTAGTGGTTCCAGCCCCTGCTGGTCTTCATTCCGAGTCCCTAAGGGTCTCCGCCCTGTACTTCCCAGCTTTCGGGTTCTGGTAACACACCACAGAAGCCCTACCGCTCAAGTAAATCAAGCTCTACAAGCTCTGAAGGTCAAGCTGGCTCTCCAGCCTTTACCTCCCAACACTGCCAAAACGTCCTGCCTCACTGAGCATCCTGGGCAAATTTATTTCTGATGAGTATGGGAGATCCCTGGTTCAATGCTCTCCCTACCATGGCTGCTGATCTTGCTGGAGGTGACTTCTGCCTGCCCTGGAGGCTCCACTCGCTGTTCCCAGAGGTTGGGACTGGCCTGACGTTGGCACACCTGCCGCTGAGGTGGTGTGCAGCGGCACAGGCCCGCAAGGGGAAAGGGTGATTTCTCAGATGTGGCGGAATTACATGATTCTAATGAAATTTGGAGGGAAGAAGAAGCTCATAGGCTTTTCACCCTGTTGCATTTCAGTGACTCAAGAGGTAAATACCTTCTTTACAAAGGAAACAAAGAGCTGCCTTGCAACGCTCAAGCAGCAATGCAGAACCCTTCCATACAACCACAAAAATCAAACTCAGGAATTCACAAATCCTTCCAAAAGCTTCAAGTAGGGTCTAACCTACTCACAAATACTTTTAGCAGAGTAGTAGAGGCTAAAACCCCACCGCTTATACCAGAGCCCTGAAAAGCCAGACTGCTGCTGCCATGGCAGGATGCGTGACAGGGCAGCTCAGCCCACCACAGGAGCTGGGCAGAGGTCTTGCCTTTCGGCACAGTGCATCTCCCCCTGCCTGTGCCCTTGGCACTGGAGAAGTGGCACAGTTCTGTTCTGTTCCTGGAGAAGGAGAATCCAAGTTTCTCAGGACTGCTGAAAAGCTTTGAGCAGCACTGATCATTCCTAATGAAAAGCATGAGGGCCACCTGAAAATGGGAACTGCTGCCAGTTTCCTCTGCATCAGTGCAGCACAGTATGTATTCTAGGGCAAACATCATAGCAGAGCCTGTAAGAAATATATTCAAATGCAGCACGGGAAGGCTTGACTTTTCAAGACCTCTTCAGGAACAAATTTTTGCAAGACCAATTACACATGTTTGCAGAACACGTTTAAAGAACAAGGTACTTCACCCTGTTTAAATGATCTCACTATCTTCAGCTCCAATACGACAGATACTGAGCAGTGGCAACTCCCAAAGAGATAACACGACTGCAGTCATTTATAGCCTCATGAAAGACACTGGTGCAGAGTCAAATATCATCATATCTAGGATATCACTACTGGCAAGACACAGTTGTTGCTCCATAAAAGGGAACCAGCATATATTTCCCAGTCCCAGATAACTATTCAATGCTAAAACCCACCCTGTTATTCATCTTTAATGAGCTTCTGGGACCAACAGGCCACAGTAAATCCCTCAGTTTCCCTGAGGATGGACACCATAGCCATGTGGAATCAATAAATGCATGGACATTAAATGTTTTATGTGGCCCAGCTATGCACCACTGACCACACAGCTTTAAGTGCTACACAGTGATAAACAGTTTCTACATTTTATCTTATCTCACACGGCACATACATCATCCACATTTCTATTTAGATTAATATGTATACTTTGAATAACAGCTTAAAACATTTAGAAAGCCTCAAGATGAATGGTATGTAAATGCTCTTCAGAGATTTTTACCTCTCATTTTGTCTACCTCCAATCTTATTCAGAGAGAGAAAAACATGGGCAGTACATGACATCACATCTGAGTCTCTTTTACAAGGTACTTTTCAGATTTCTCGTTAGAGCTGTCATTGTATAAAGATAAAAACAAAGATGATGTGCAGTGAAAATATAATAAAAATGAAGAATAAAAAAAGCAAGAATTAAAAAAGTTATGTACACCAAGACTAATAAACTGATCTGATTCCCTTAAACTGTGCTAGAGATCGCCCAATACCCCTAAACTGGGGGTAGGGGAAAGAAGCGAGCTGGACCAAGACAGATGTTAAAAAATTTGAATGGGTTCCTGCTTTCAAATTTCACATTCTGAAAATGTTGCATCTTTTCTAGGATTTTTGCCTGAGCTTCATATCAAATACGTTCAACCAAAATGCAGAAACTTTCTGTATAACAAAAATTAAGAGGAAAAAACAACTGTATTCTTAAAGACTATTTCTTATAACTAGCTTGTGTCCTGTTGACATTTATGGAAAGATGTATGATTTCTAGCTTTACATGTTAAATACTGGGACCACTGAAATGTAAAGGTATCTATCCATGATAACTATTCCTAATCATCAAAAGGAGTCTCCAGTACTATACCACCCTTACCACCACCTTCTACATGAAGGGCGTCTTTCCCTCTTTTTTTTTTCTTTTTTTTTTTTTTTTTAAATGTATTTCTGGCATTTTTGATAGTATTTCAAAAAGGAAAGTAATTTAAGGTAAAAAGATATTAGGGACAATGATGATGCAAATAAGATCAGAAGGTTGGTAAAAAGTTATTCTTCGTTTTAGACTTACAAAAAAAATTGTGATAAGAATTCTGTGCAATATGAAATAAAGTATTAAAAATAAGTTAAATCTATTAGATTGTTTACAAAATCATACATAAATATTACTAAACATTATTTTGTAATGTAACTTGCAAACTTTGACTGCCTGCAGTAAAATCTGTCATAACTTGAAATTTCCTCATCTGTAGAAAGAGTATATTCCAAATGTAACTATCAAGACCTTTTCTTATCCCTTTCACACAATTCCTTGGGTGTTTAATGCAGAATCCTCAATAGTTAAAACTGACATCAGCTTCAGAGGATAAGACACACAGTGTTCCCTAGTCTGATTCCGAGCCTCTCAAACACCAGGATGAGAGGAAGCAAGATCACAGAATTGTCAAGGGAAAAACAACCAACCTTAACCCTTTGTTGAAAGCTTGCAATTCTTGAACCAAAGCAGCAGGAAAAATACATACGTACTTCTAAAGCGATTACTACCCTGTCTTAAGAAATTTAGGCAGAAAGGACACTGCACTTTTTCCAAACCCTGATTCCTTGTATTTTGGTAGCTTAAAAAATTTTAATATTATGAGTTAAATCAACAGCAGGGGCTCAGTCTGCAGAGTTATATCGTTTTCCACGGAGCCCTGCAAATACACACCAATGAAGATGTGCCTATACCTGTATAGAATGTGTCAGGAGATAAATATGTAAATTTAAAAGTAAGTAGGTTACTGCAAAGTTTGAGCACTTTGCTCTCTAATGGCAATTATTACAGCTTCTCAGGTAAATCCATGCAGAACAGCTGTAAAACCCCCACCATTCTGATGCAAATACGTCATTCCAGTTTACCAATTAATTGCATTTAATATTCAGTTTTGTAAGCTATATTGTGTAAGGATTTAATTACTTAAGCAACAACTCCCAACTAAAAAAAAAGAGTCTTAAAATAATTTTTATAAATGAGTAGATGTTAAAGAGCTTATTGGAAGTCCCACTGCAATTAGGTGGCTGAGTCATGAATTATTTTGCTATAAAGAACAGTGTATGGCCTAATTGCAGGACTGGGGATCTAACATTTTATTCTAGGCTTTGACACAAACTCCTTATATAGCCTTTGGGAAACAAACTCTTCAGATGGATAGACTGAGGTATACAAAGTCAGGATAATTGTACTTACTCATCGGACAGCAAATTAAATAATAATGTAAAACTACCTGAAGAATACTATTAGGATAATAAATAACCACCACACCATATCGCTTCTGAGGAGGCTTTAGAAACTTTGTTCTTGTACATGAAACTTTCTGGAAATAATCATCTCAACTTAAATAAAATACTTCAAAGCCAATTCAGTTCTGTGGTTGTTATAGTCACCTTACACTTTCCAGTTTGGTTTCAAGGTCTAGGAAAAGTCTTAACCAATGCCAGTTCTGCTGAAATTGTTTGGCAGGCTTACCCTTGGTACTGTGCTTGTAAGTAATTAGAGGAAATAGTTCTCTTCCAAGCAAAAGCCCAAGAAACAATAACAACAAAACTCAATATAATGAAACACTATATATATTTTGCTTCCCAACTGTAACTATAAGCACTTTTCAACCACAGCGCTCGGATACATCGTTTCTAGGCAGCTTACAGCTGAGAATGTCCAAGGGACAAGACCAGTGGATGGTACTACTTGATACACATACTCAAAGGCTATCTAGCAAACCTGCATTCCTTTGCTGCAACAGAGGCAACAGGGTGATGCATATCATTTCTGTGTGAAGCACACTAAAAACTGTTCTAGGTTATTTCCAGTCATTTCAGAGAGAAATTCTCATCTATAGAGGATTTTCCACATCTAAGATCTCATGGGGTAACTAGAATAACGATAAACTCCTTCCACGTGTTCAGCCTGGTTCTGCAAGTCACTGCAGATAAAGCCTATCTTCAGCTCTGTCACCTGCTTAGATTGTAAACCAGCAGCTACACCTGAAAATTCAATGGCCTGTCAACGTGCCCTATGGGAGAAGAGTTCACTGATCACCAAAGGGAAGTCCTAAAGAAAAATCCCTGAACAGCAAGATCTTAGGTAGACCTTTTCTCAGCACCTTTGCAGAACTATAAATGTTTAAGCTATGTCCAGTGACAACACTAGTACCCCTTGCAGTAAGGCTCTGGCATAGGAAGTGAGGGGCAAACAGCACTCTGAGTGCTGGGGATGACACCAAGGAGCCTATGACAAGAGTAACAGCAGTTCTCATCCACTGTCATTTCAGATGCTCGAAAGCCTTTGCAAACAAGAGGTTAGCTTTCACCTTAAACAGGACACCTCTCCTTAGTATCTATCACTACACTTCATATCTAACATTGAAGTCCATTATCAAGACTGAAAAGATGCTACGTAACATCAACCTGCTCAGCAGCAGGTTTGCTGTGAGTGCATTCAAACAGTATTTTAATCCTTGAGTTCCCTCCCTATGACAATCAAAATCCTCATCTTATATAATCGAGTGTCAACATCATCTTGTTGAAATCCTGAAGTCCTGGCCACATTCAGCAAATTAGAAACACTGGAATTTTCAAATAATTTTCTGTTCTTTGGTACAGTTTAAGAAGCAATAACCACAAGTTTCAAGTCTATATAAAATGCAAGGCAAGTGTTTTACCTGACTTTTTCCATTGTGACTAATTCTCTGGTTTCTAAAAGCAACAGGAAAATCAGAATGTCCTACAAATCTGAGATTCTTACAGGTGCAACGATTTCATGTAGTTGCTGTCTCTATACTTAGTTTGCATTGAAAGAAGTCTAGTTGTCCAGAAAACCATGAAAAGATTATGAGACACAGTATGGTTATTTAAGTACAAAATTCTTGCTCAGAATTTCCAGACACTAAAGCTACGCATCTAATTTTTCAAAAATTGGTGCTACTAGCTGTAGGATTGGCTCAACATATTGAAAATTAGGCCTCATGTTTAAGTATTTAAACTTTGGGTCCATAATTTAAAATTATTCTTAATGACTGTATCAGTTTTCTGACCTTAAGTATTTTTTAAGCCATATGCCATGCTAATATATTAATATTTATTCCAGCATAATGAGCATGGCTGGGTATGTCAAGGTTTTCAGTACCTACCAAATGTACAACATATGGAAGATACTAAAAGTAAAGAGATTACCATCTCTCCTTTATTTGTATTTTTAAGTCTTAAAAAAAGACAATTCTTTAAAATGACCACTTTTTTTCAGACATAACCACTTATAATTGAACTTTATCCTGATACCTTGCAGAAAACACATTAAACATCCAGTGAGAAGAGTGCTGACACGATTTAAGCCATGTGGGTTCAGTTCTATACCCTGCTACAGACTTCCTGCGTGATTTCTAGCAAGTCCCTTGAACGCTGTACCTCTGTTCTCCACCTGAAGAAAACAACAGTCATCAGATTTATCCTCTGAATTCCTATGGCATGTAAACACTTCTGAGGGCTTCCATCCTTAGCAATGGAGGCAACCTGAACACCCTGAAGGATGCATTAACAGTTTTGCTCACTCTTCAAGAGAAAAACATTCCACATTCCACCTGTTGTCAGGAGTAGGCTATGTAACACCACAAATCTTCAGGTTTTCTTTACAACTATTGAGAACAGATGCATTAGGGCAAATTTTGCACCAACACCAAGCCTGCCAGCAGAAAGAATAAAGCTGTTGGATTAGGTGTGCCTCAGACCAGGAACAAGAACACCAGCATGGGGGACAAAGCCAAGGTTGTTACCTCACTTCAACTCTAACAGCTTGAGCAGAAACTGCAAGGGCTCACAATATCTTAAAACATATGCTGACATTGAGGGATTTCTCCTCCTCCTTTCTTCTCCATACAAAACTTCTACAAGGTCAAAAAGCTTGCCTATTCTGATGATGTGGGATAGAATCAGTCCCTTTGCAAAGGCAATGAAAAATGCAGATACCTATTTGTGCTGGGTTTGGCTGGGATAGAGTTAGTTTTTTTCATAGTAGCTACTATGGGGCTATGGTTTGGATTTATGCTGAAAACAATGTTGCTAATATAGAGATGTTTTCGTTACTGCTGAGCAGTGCTTACACAGAGCCAAGGCGTTTTCTGCTCCTCACAGCACCCCACCAGTGAGGAGGCTGGGGGTGCACAAGGAGTTGGGAGGGGACACAGCCGGGACAGCTGACCCCAACTGACCAAAGGGATATTCCATACCATATGGCATCATGCTCAGCATATAAAGCTGGGGGAAGAAGGAGGAAGGGGGGATGTTCAGAGTGATGGTGTTTGTCTTCCCACGTCACTGTTATGTGTGATGGAGCCCTGCTTTCCTGGAGATGGCTGAACCCCTGCCTGCCCATGGGAAGTGGAGAATGAATTCCTTGTCTTGCTTTGGTTGCATATGCGGCTTTTGCTTTACCTATCAAAATGTCTTTATCTCAACCCACGAGTTTTCTCACTTTTTCTCTTCCAGTTCTCTCCCCCATCCCACCTGGGGTGGGAGCGAGTGAACAGCTGTGTGGTGCTTAGTAGCTGGCTGGGGTTAAACCATGATGCTATTAAAAGCAATATAAGCCTTTTGCACATCATACAGCAAATCTATGGATTCTAATTGTTGCACATTTTTAATTTATTACATTGCTATGTTCAAAGAACTTAATAGTGACCCTAAAATGCATTCCATTTATCTATCAATACATGCTTTGTCACAAGAAATTTCTCTCAGAAGCATATCTCTTGTCATGCAAACCTTTAGATGAATTATTATAATAATTTAAAATATACAGTAAACCCACTGCACGAGGAAACATTGACAAAGGTGGGGGAGGAGAAGAAAAGTGACCAGAGTTGTACCAATTCAGATATATCACAGGTTATGCCTGTAGCTGGGTTAAAGAAAAATCTTCGATAATCCATTAACAATGGAATTGTTAATACTCCATTTGGAAAAGCTGAAGCAGCATCCAGCCCTTCCTTGGTCAATGCTGTTATCTAAAGCTCTAGTTTTAACTTCTGCCTACAACTCTTCCCCTTGCCATTCTCCAGCCCATAATTAGGGTTGAGCACATGCCACGGTATTTTTCCACAACTAGAGCACTGACAGGGTCTCCTTCCCACCAACAATTCAGATAGACCTTAACCACTATTTAGATTTCTAATTCGTTCCAGACTTCAAACCACAGAACCACATGGGCAGGACGGGGCCTCAGGAGGTCTCTAGTCCAACTCCCTGCTCAGAGCAAGGTCAGCCAGGAGATATCTGGGCCATGTACAGGTTCAGTATTGAGAACCTCCAAGCACAGACCTTCCACAACCTTTTTTGGAACTTGTCCCAGCAATTAATTTAGTTTAACTTTGCCACAGAATTCAAAACTTACTGGCAGGTAATGGAGGAAGATGAGACAAGCAGACAACTGAGTTGCATAAGGCTTGTTTCCATAGAAAATGAGCTGAGAAATGAATACCAAAGCTATACAAATATTTATAGCCATTCATGTAGAGGAACTGATAATCATACTTACAGGACTCAAGATAGACATATATCCTATCATTATGAAAGCAAAGTGAATTAACCAGATTTTACAGAATTAACTAAAGCTCAACCATAAAGTTAATGACAACTTCAATCTCTTTATCCTTGTTTATTTAAACTATAGAAAGTAAAACTTTTTAGCGGATACAGAAAGTAGAAACTTCAGCTAGCAAAAATAGTCAAATGCATATGCATTTTAAAAGGGCCAGAAGACTATAGTCCTGTAAGATACTATTTCACTCTTCACAGTGAACACTCTTACATTCCTTTAACCAATTTATAATCACTGATAGAAATCCCACTGTAAAACTTATTTAAACTATTCTAATAGGATTTTCTCCAGCTCATTAAAATTACACTTTTACAGTCTTCAAGAATAGGCCTAACAATTAATTCAAAACCTTCTTAGCAGCATCACCTGCTTCCAAAGGATTAGAGTTCAGGAATGATCATGTTGTGCCGTCCAGTCAGAACCACACAAAAAGCAACAGCTTCTTCTCCATGTCAGGGTAAGAGCTCTCTCACTCCAAGAAATCAGATCTATTGACTTTCAGCACTACCCAGATAGAGCCTCTGAAAGCATATGCAAGCCTGGATCACAAAATTCACCTCTGACAACTTGTTTGCCTCTATCTGGTCTGTAGAATTGAGCATTACATATGGATATCAGAGAATATGTTTGGGTTGGAAGGGACCTCAAAGATCATCCTTGGACCTCAAAGTTCCAACCCCCCTGCCATGGGCAGGGACACCCTCCACTAGACCACGTTGCCCAAAGCCCCATCCAACCTGGCCTTGAACACTGCCAGGGAGGGGGCATCCACAGCTTCCCTGGGAAACCTCTTAAATGAATGATATGAACCGCATTTCCATAGTGGCTTTTATTTATTTATTTTTTAAAGAATTTGACCTTTTGCAACAAGCTTAGCTTCAGGTCACTTCAAACTTAAGATAAAGAGAAAAATAATGGGATTATGAGTCAAAGGCAAACAACCTGGCATAAATTTCTGCTCTCTCATCAATCCCCATGTAGAAGCTAAGGCAGGTAGGTACCAGACTTTATATGATATTGCATAGCCTGAAGAGAATTTGTGTGTCTCATACAAAGTAGAGACTTCTTTGTTGCCCTAGTAACCAAAGAAGAATACAGCTTAATGTCCTTCAAGCTAATAAAAATATCCTACAATGCTTATAAGAAAACTTTGCAAAAAATGCTCTGTTGAGACAGATTTTCCTCACAATGTTATGATTAGGTTACAACTCTAGGTATTTTTCAGAAGATAGACTATTTTAGAGAAACTCTAAGCCAGTGGCCATGCTGGTATAGTGAACCAATTTAGGAGAAAATAGGACAAGCTCTATAATTTTCTCTTTTACTTCAGAAGTAGTATTATGACTTCATATCCTTTTGAATATAGTCAAGCTCTCTTTTACCAAAATAAAACTTGTCACCAACAAATTAAAAAAACAGATGAGAATCCGAAAGCCTTGACTAGTTTCATTAGCAGATGTTCTGAAAGCTTCTTCCCCCATGCTGAGTTTCTACCAGAACATTTGACTTCTAACTTGGGAAAGAAAAATGTTCTGACATGACTTCAGAAAGTTGGTGGCCCTCATCTTACAGAATAATTTATCTAATTACTATAAGTCTGGTTTAAATAATTGGAATGTTTGAATGAACAGAGCACCAAGAAGTTTTTCTTCTCCACAGTTTTCAGAAGTGACCTCCATCTGTAACAACTCAACTTTGTTAATCTAGAAATTTGATTCAACAGAGCACATCAGCTAGTTAAGTGAAATTCTCTCCGTATCTAAACATGAATATAAAAAAATAAGAGCTTCCAAAGTCATGTGAGGTTTTTTGGTTATTTGGTTGGTGGGTTTTTTTTCTTTAAATAAGTTTTTGGTTCATCTTGAAGTATAAAATACTGCCTCCCAGCACACTACCTCTATGCAGTGAATATAAAGTATGATTTACTGATAACCTCTCTTCTATGTTGAACCTAAACTTCAGAAATAATTTTCTTAGGAACATTTTTCATTCTTCCTACAATAATGTAGGAATAATAATAATAATGATAATGTACCAATTACATAAAAAACCCCAACAGACTACTTAATTCTAAACCAGTGGCCTGAATATACTGGAAGGCATGAAACTAAAGTTTACCCATTCTAGTATCCAGAACTTTCCTGTTAAGGACTTGTTTATAAAATGACATCAGATATAGGGTATCTAGTATATAAAACAGTAAAATCTAAACATTTTATTCTTTCTTACATGTGTGTATGTATATCTCAAATCTAATATTTGAGTAACTATTGAAATGAAGCCAGCTAGAATGAGGAGCTCAGATATACTCATCATCTCAAATGTTGAGCTATTTATATATATTTTAACTACTGTATAAATGTTAATTTCTTTGGGTCTACTCTAGGTTAAAAAAAGCTCCCTTTTCCCAGAAGAGTTTTACTAACATGTCTGACAGCCATTTTATTGTCTATGAAGACACTTTGTGACACTCAATCACCTAGAAGACCGATTTATCTTGCTCACATTAACCCTATCAGCTATTAGGCCATGCCTGCACTGGTGAGGTTAGCCCCTGGGACTCCATCACTGCACAGCTGCCCACACCACTGCATCTCTGGGGCTTTAGGCACCTGGCTGCTTTGGTCAGTGCCAAAACTATGTCAGCAGTGGAACGGGTGCACCAGGGTCAGAGCCCAAGGCTCCCAGCTGTCAGCATCCTTAGGACACTGGAGCATCTCCACATCGGCATTTTGCCAGTGGCTGTACGCTGGCTCATGGCCTGTGTCACCCAAAGACATGGTTACTCAGCTGAACTGATGATGGAAAGGATGGGCTTTGCTAGCTGACACAAAGCGCAACACATGCATGTGTGTGTGAAAGAGGGAGAGAGGAAAAA
Source organism: Grus americana (assembly GCF_028858705.1). Classification (NCBI taxonomy): domain Eukaryota; kingdom Metazoa; phylum Chordata; class Aves; order Gruiformes; family Gruidae; genus Grus; species Grus americana. Next base: position 161,369,770 of record NC_072852.1, read on the forward strand.
AAAAAAGAACAAAAATCATAGAATGGCAGGGGTTGGAAGGGACCTCTGGCGATCACCTAGTCCAACCCCCCTGCTAGAGCAGGATCACCCAGAGCAGGTTGCACAGGATCACATCCAGGCGGGTTTTGAATATCTCCAGAGAAGGAGACTCCACAACCTCTCTGGGCAGCATGTTCCAGTGCTCGGTCACCCTCACAGTGAAGAAGTTTTTTTCTCATGTTCGGATGGAACTTCCTGTGTTCCACTTTGTGCCCATTGCCCTTTGTCCTGTCACTGGGCACCACTGAAAAGAGTCTGGCCCCATCCTCTTGACACCCACCCTTTAGATATTTCTAAGTATTGATGAGATCCCCTCTCAGTCTTCTCTTCCCCAGGCTAAACAGACCCAGCTCTCTCAGCCTTTCCTCATACAAGAGATGCTCCAGTCCCCTCATCATCTTTGTAGCCCTCCACTGGACTCTCTCCAGCAGTTCCCTGTCTGTCTTGAACTGGGGAGCCCAGAACTGGACACAATATTCCAGATGGGGCCTCACCAGGGCAGAGTAGAGGGGCAGGATAACCTCCCTTGGCCTACTGGCCACACTCTTCTGAATGCACCCCAGGATACCATTGGCCTTCTTGGCCATGAGGGCACATTGCTGGCTCATGGAGAGCTTGTTGTCCACCAGGACTCCCAGGTCCTTCTCTGCAGAACTGCTTCCGAGCAGGTCAACCCCTAACCTGTACTGGTGCTTAGGGTTGTTCCTCCCTAGGTGCAGGACCCTACACTTGCCCTTGCTGAACTTCATTAGGATCCTCTCTGCCCAGCTCTCTAGCCTCTCCATGGCAGTGCAGTCTTCTGGTGTTGGCCACTCCTCCCAGTTTCATATCGTCAGCAAATTTGCTGAGGTACGCTCTGTCCCCTCATCCAGATCATTGATGAATATGCTGAATAAGAGCAGACCAAGCACTGACCCCTGGGGCACACCACTAGCTACAGGCCTCCAACTAGACTCTGCACCGCTTATCACAACCCTCTGGGCTCTGCCATTCAGCCAGTTCCCTACCCACCTCACTGTCCACTCATCCAACCCACGTGTCCTAAGCTTACCTATGAAGATGTTATGGGAGACAGCATCAAAACCAAAGCAGACATCATCTATTGCTCTCCCCTCAGCCACCCAGCCAGTCATGCCATCATAAAACCTTCAAAACAAGAGGCTATGTCTCTTACTGACATTTTTTTCAGACGGAGGAAAAAACCAAACAAGCCAGGCAAACCTAAATAATTTCTTTAAAGTATTGCAAATTCCCACATGGACATCAATTTTAATGTTCCTTAAATTAGGCAGGAAACAAACAACATGGCTTTACACTGGTTTAACCAAACTTGTTCAGAAAGTAACAGTGACAAAATTTTCATGTGGACAAAGCCTATTTTAAACTCTTGTAAACAGAAGACGACTGCAGAACCTGGCAAACTCCACATTTTGGTTTTTGTCCCGGCTTCTGAGCTTACAGGCTCCAAGACTGAAAAATGCCTCTGCACATATATGCATATATTTGTGTATACAGGTACATTTTAGCTGTCTCTCTAGGTAAACTTATTTTTAATGTGTCAGCATTGAGGTAGGTAACAGTTTCCGAAAGACACTAAACTACAACTACTTTGTTTTATTCTGAGAAACAAAATAGCACCCAAATATTTAAATGTCTGTTTGTCACATTCTAGGTACAGAAAAGACAATAATTTCTATACTTAACCATCAAAAGTGACAGTAATAATGGTAAGAAAATATTTGAGAAAGCTGGATTTCTTTTAAGAAAGAGCCTATATTTAAAGGTACCACACACTGTAGTGTCCATTACACCTTCTTTGTTGAATCACTAATTGGTAACTAGAATTTCCTGAAAATAGTCCATTAATTATTTTTTCCACATTAAGTTGTCTTATGCAGAAAGGCCATTTCAATTAATATGAAGGTGTGTATGGGGGTGTGAAGCCCAGACTGTTCCCAGTCCTTTTAATCTAACCACATTTCTTGCTGACAGACAGAAAGTCTTTCAAAGGAAGGTGTTTTGATCATCTCTGGGAGAAGAATGTAGACTTCAATTACCAGTCCAATTATCCCAGCTAGGAAGGCAATACAATTGGTTAATTTTAGAGTAATAAGGGACTTTCAAGGTGTGCCTTCACAGCTTTCATCCAAGATTGAGCTTTCCATTGTCCCTCTCTGGCAGATGAGGCTACCGTGATAGCAGACACTATTTCCAAATAAAAACCATCTGGAGGAGAATTCAACATACGCCAAGTTCAGTGATTTCACATCTTTAGGTGATTTGCTTTCTTTCTTGAATATGCTCATCAAAATTTTAAAAAGGATGCTTTATTATATATTTTAGCCAAATACTGCTTACTAGGGATCAAACAAGATAAAGAAAAAAAGGCAATATCCTGTAATAAACAGCAAATCATATTGAATGACCAAGTTCTTGAGAATCCATGGAAAGAATATAGGTTAAACTCCCCCCTCCCCCCAAAGAAAAATCCTACTTTCTTTTCTATGTTGAGTCTACAAGGTAGCAACTCTTCCCAGAGGTGAAAACTTTGTAGCCACAGGTTTGGTTTTTTTTCCAGTGTGTCCATATTAGGCCTAGGGATACACCAGTAAGCCCTGCAATACATGGCATGCATGTCACCCTCCCTCCCTCTTCCTTATGTTCCAGAGCGATCCAGGCCTTTTAAGTTCAAGTGTCCAGTTTTCTGTATGTTTTATTTTCCTTTTCAGAACACAGTTATATTGTAAACTTTGGTAGGTAAAAACTGAATTATGTGGATTTGTTTAATCAAACACTTGGGAAAGTAGTAAGAGGAAGCAGTCAGGAGAAGCCATCTTTCCATCACCAGATCAGACTACCATGATGCTTATCTTGAGCTTCTTGTGATACAATTTTTAGACAGATAATGGTATTTTAAACATGTCCACTATAGGTTAGTAGTATGACTGAAGGTTCATATGGTCTGCAAGTGCCAGTCACTTCCTTCCCTTAAGAAAGGGCCCTGCTTTTAACTATTCACATTATATGTCCTGTCTATAAACCATTACAGCTGCCCAATAGTTGAACTCTGGGCAATTACAAACATAACCAACAGTGTAAATCAAAAAGATGGAAATAACAGTAGCCCCAGTCCATCAGGAGGCTGTCCAAGGACTGCATTAGCTCACTATGATTCCTGAAAACCACCCTTGCACAGATGCGGAGCAAGTCCAGCTACCCTCCAATTACACGGTCAGTGCAGAATCCGAAGCACGGGACCTGGTGACAGCAGGGCTATTTCCAAAATAACACCAGACCTTTAAGCAAAGGCTGGTACTTAGAGTGGTAATAGGAATAGCATTCCTTGCCAACAGTTGCTGACAGACTCATCATCTGATGGGTAGCAAGCATCTGACTTTCGTTGCTATGAAATCTGGTTACAGAGAGCAGTAGAAAAAAGGGTTACAAGAGGTTTGACTAAAAACTGCTAGATGGTAAAAAGACTCATCAGAAATTTGCAGCAGCTATGTAATGATAGTGATACTTCAGTAAGCAACAGAGGCTACACAATCCCAGATGGAACAACAATAATGTATATATAGTGCCAGACTAGAGGCAAGACCATTAGATATCCATTTACACAGTCCAGGCAAAATTATCAGCTGATCCATAATGTTATCTTTAAAGGCAGCAGACAGTTCTTCCAACCTAATCCCATCAAAACATAGCCACTCATTCACCACATCAACAGGCAGCCTAGCTTCTCCACAACTTGAATCAAATTTGGGAATGTTTGGATTGGGTGAAATTACAGAACATGCCGTTATGCCTAAATCTTATGGAACATCAAGGATCAAGGAGCAGAAGGCTATCTATTCTCACATGGCCAATCTCTTAACAACTACTGGAGAAGCAGATGATCTGAAGACAGCCTGCTGAGCATCTGCAGCTTTTAATGTTAAGTGAGGCAGCAGATCCAAATCAGGGGAAACACAGAAGACAGGCCTATGAAGACTAATTAATCAAGTTTCTTCATGTTTGATATCTAACATTAAAACTCTGTGGACTCTCGGCAGGCTATCTTGATATTATCTGCTTCTTCAGTTTCTCCCTAGGAAAGAGTCTATTATCCCCTTAGACAACTATTTGTATGAGGATAACCACCTAAGCAGATTCTACTCCAAATATAATGTTATAGACAGCAACATAACCTGTGCATAGAACTCTCTTTTAGAGAAGGAAGACTTCTGAAGTACAAAATTTGTCAAGGCCATGCTGTGGATGATATGATCATCAAGTCTGTGGTCTACTCAATATTCTGTACTAACAAGATCCATACAAAGGCATTCAGGAATTCACTGCTCAAAACATAAGGAATGAAACTGATGTGAAAAGGCAGGAGGTAAAAAGAGGAAAACTATTTTGACGGCAAATACTTCTAGGCCTGAATGCAAAACTGAGGTAGGTAAATACACTGTGACTCCAGAAAAATTTAGGGAACCGTGTCCAAGAGATTGCTCCACAAAATTTCTGCCTACCCACTTCATTTCTTGACAAGCTACATCCATCTAAGGTTTTTGTCAACACAAGGTAGCTGCCTGAAGGCCTACAGCTGTGCAAGCCCAGCTGAGCCATATATTGGAACCACAACAGGGTCACACACTTAAGCTTTTTTGAGATTTATAGATGAGGCATGCAAGCAGTCAAGTCCCTCGAGAGGCCTAATTCACTAAACATTTCTCTGTGAGCCTAGTAACACACCAATAGTAAGATACTCAACAAAACACGACGGATATCACTTCCATGCAAAGCCATGGGAATAAAAGCAAGTAGTGGCAATGCTGTTTCTCGCATTTAAGGTATCAGTACAGCGACCACAGCACTGATCGAGGAGGCAAAAGACCTGCACCATACACCTTCTTTAGTCACAGGAGTTCCAGATCTGCTTCTCCCAGAAGGCTGCTCTAACCACTAAGCTACAAGTGAGGTTGACAAAACGCTCTTCAATCTTGCTGTTGTATTTGCCTTCACAGTGGCGCATTCTCAAGTACATGAGGGCAAATTCACAAATCCTGAGGGAACAACAACAGAAAAAAGATCAGGTGTACAAGCTGAAGAAATATAGTAGGGATTGAAACCCAGGGATTTCTCAGGACTGCTTATTCACTTTAGATTAAGAAATCACTGCAAAAATGCAAAATCAATATCCCATACAGTGAATGGTCACCAGAAGACTTCCCTAGTCCAGGTGACCACAATAATTCAGGAAAGGTCAGTTGTTGCTCCATGATGACATAGTGGCTTCCATTCTTCTCCCATTCTTTCAGAATATAAGTGTTTTGGTCAGTGAGAGGGCCTGCCTCTTAAGAGGAGAGATTCTACAGACATAAAGAGATAGTTTAAGTGGTTTGCTGCAACAGGACTACGCACCTCAGAGCAAAGCAAAGCAAATTCCTAAAGAACTGATATGGAAAAGAAACATTAAGATATTTTGCAAGACCCATTTCTCATTTCTTTCTCAATGAAATGCAAGAAAAGAGAAAGCTGACACTGGAGAAAAAAATGAAAAAAAGCAAATAACATTGCATGTTCAGAAGATGAATGCCAGGATTCCCTGCATCCATTCTGCTTTGGACAGCAGTCTGCACACTTGGTACAAAATTGAAACCAACCCCTCCTACGCCCAAACCCCCACTGTATATCGAGGAGGTTATCTGTTAAAGAACTCAAGCAGATTAAACAGGTTTAAGTAGCACTACATCGACACTCCCCCCAAAAACCTAACACTCCACTCAAATGGATGAAAGCAATGGGAGAATTCATTCCAAATCACTGCTTAGATTTTGATTGTGGACCGCAGCAGTAAGCCAGCAGAAGGTGACTCATGCTTCTCTCTTCCAGGCATTGTAGGGAGTAACCTGCATGTCAGCTACCAAGAATCTAACTGCTTCTGAGACTAGCAGAGCAGATGCTTTCTTTAAGCAGCGAGATGGAGAGCCTGGATTTGATCAGAGACTGAGAAGCCCTCAGACTAGTTAGATTTATTTCTTTTTTGGGGGTGTGTGTATGAAAGGCATCTGATAAAATGCTCCAGAAGAAATAGTTCAAGATGATCATCATCTGCCCTCCAAATTATTTTAAAAAAAACCCCAAATTCCTGAAGTTAAAAAAAAAACCCCTGAACCACAAAAACACAAACCACCACTGTTCGACTGGCTTTCAGCAGAATTATTACAGCAAAAGAGGGGCAAATTTTGAACCTGGAGATAAAATACTACTACTAGGAAAACCCTTTACAACATCAAGTCCTTTTTGGCAGTGGAAAGTAATCCAGACTGAAAACATACCTTCTTAAAAACAGTGTACAAATAGCAGTATATAAATAAGGACTGCTGTCATGTAGTTCAAAAAATACACGCGTCCAGGGTTCTGCATCATAGCCAAGTGCAATAAATACAGAGGTGGGGAAAAAAACCACCCAAACAGATTTCTACAAATGCACTCATCTATAACGTTTTGGGAAAATGGTATAAAGCCCAAACATTTCATATTCATTGTTTAGTTCTAACAACAAGCTTCTAAAATTTAAAAATGAAATTGAAAACATGGTAAAGAAATTTCAAAAGAAAAACAGTTCTTCAGGAAAGAATTTATGCATTTCTAGATAGGTATCAAAGTTCATGGCTTTTTCAAAAAAGAAAAAAGCATTCCAATTATTTGCACATGTATAAAATGTTTCAAATAAGATTTCGTATAGCAGTTAAAAAGATGTTACAGCAATGTGGGAAACTGCAACTAGATCTAATCAGATAAAGTAGGTTGATCAGTCCTGGCTTATCCTCTATACCATAAAATATATTAGGAGTAAGAAGGCAAACAGTATAAACATTCTCCTACCAAAACTTGCTCGTCACAACAAGCACACAGACATCGCCTAGAGGCGATCTACGTGGCTATTTCTTGAAAGCATCTTTTCTTGCAATTAATCAGAAATCCAGGCCCAAAGCTCTTCTTCACAACATTCAGAGCACTTTAAGTTCAGCACCCTTATCCAGTTCATTTCCAGTTCAAATTAAATTGTAGTTGAGTTGATACTCACATGGGAATCTCAAACACTATTAATCTTTTAGTTAAGGTGGCTACCTGCTGACCAGAGCAATAATGGGAAGTCACCAAGCCATTCTATAAAGTAAGAATTATATTTTATTTTACCCCCGACCACTACCCTAAGTTATTACATTCTAATATTTTGAAATGCTTGAATGTCTGCCTCATTACCCTAACTTCTTGCAGAAGATAATAACAATATTTTAAAAGACATTAAAAGCTCTGTCTACATGATGCAAGCGATGTTTCAAAACAAGCTAATCAACTCTAAAAACACTTAGTCCTTTTTTTTTTGTCCTTCACCTCTTCTTTCACCTAGTCTAGGCCTAATCAAGACAAGAATAAAAATATCGACATCGCTGCATTTTTCAAGAGTACAGCACCACCTAATTGAGCTAGCCCTATGACATTAATGTTAAGAAAGGATAATGTGCTCATATCACACCTTTAATTCTCTTGTCTAGACTAGGATTTAAGAAAACACAGCTGCTAAAATGCAACCCATTGACAAAGAAAGTGTTCGAGTTGCCCTCGTCATTGTAAACTGTACCTAGACTACACTGTTTGCCTTAGCGCAACAAAAACTGAATACTTAGTCTTGTATTGGAAACCTCTGGAACAAAAAAACCCTAACCAAAATAGACCAGCAGGAAGCTAATAAATAAGAGAATATGAAGAAGCAGATAGCTATAGTTCTTATTACCTTCACAATCACGTAAATCTTTGTACAAGTCACTACGTGCCAGGATAATTTAGCACTGCAGTCCCAATTGCTTCCCTGTTCTCTCTCAAAACGTTATCATCACATACCACCTACACAATTTACAAGGAGGAAAAAAGGGAAAAAAAAAAGTTTGAGCAACACTTGCAATATTTGAGAAATTAAATAACCAGTAACCTCAGGTTTGTTCTTAGGTGCAAAAAAATAAAAATCTGACACTAAATTAAGGGAAAACTAGAAAAGGAATTGATTTAATAATTTTTTAGGAGAGCCACCCACTCAGACTTTTCAAATCTTCATCTAAAAAGAAAAATTTCAATCGCTAAAGAATGTCTATTTTTGAAGTTTCAGTCCAAAAAGTATGCCTGCTAGCATAAGAGTTTTAACTAAACATACTGTTATCCAGAATGTTTTATGTATGACCAAACAACAAAATTTGTTTCTATCCACATACTATCCAACTGAAGAGCAGAGAATCGTGGTTATTTTGAAAGAAGAGATGCAAGTTACTGCCAACTGTGTTGGCTATAAAAAACAGTATTTAAAGAATTATTGTCCTCTAGGCAAAACAGAAATTCAAAGGCAAAACAGAAATTCTAATAAGCAATAATTTTTTTATAAAATTTGCCAAATATTTATTGCAAAAATCTGTGTCAAAGCAGCTTAATAAAGAGCAAGATAGAAAACATTCAACCCCAAGCATTAATGCTATATTATTGTAATAAACTATGAAAGCCAGTAAAGTCACTGTTATATTTGGTCTTTTAACACGTTAAATAGCTTTTTTACGACACAGACATGATCAAGCAACACTGCACAACTGAAAACAAATTTAAGAAGTCTTGCCACATACTGTTCTACTATTTGACAATTGTAGCTATCCATATTTATTCACACACCACTACAACAACATAAGCTACAGCAGCAATTAAGACCTGAAAAGAGAAGATGATGCTAAGTGATACAGGCATCATAAAAAAAAAAAAAAAAAAGATATGCTATACTCTAAACTAGCACAATCTAAACTAAACATGCATACAAAAGGAGCTTGCCTACCTGGCTTTTTCAATAAAAGTCCAAAGAACACCTAAAAAAGCAGGAAGGGATAAAAAGATTTATTTTCAGTGCCCACATATAGAAACTATCACTTCACTTTACCTTACAAAGAAAAATAAACAGATCTTGGAAAGGAATACCTATCCAATTAGCAGGGGGTGGTGGGATGGAGGGGGAGAAAGCAGCCAAAAAACCCCCCAAAACAGCCCACATCAGAAGACTCATTGGTTATAAACATTGTCTCAAATTTTCATGGTTTCTACAGAAAGTAACTTAAAGTAGTATAAATATTTCAAAGTATCAAGAGAGTGACTGAAAAAAGGCATCAAGAGAACTGTGCAAGTATGGAATTTCATTCCAAAGCTTCTACAGGAAAACATTAAAGGTAATATGTTCCAAAGATGTATGAGCACCTTGAAATATCTAAGTTTAAGACTAAGCCAAGCAACTTTAAAATAATCTTCTATAGCTTAAAATTGCACTCTGTCAGATACATTTTTTAGAGGACTGTCTATGTATGAATTCCCCAGTTAAATCAAGAAACCTATAATTTTGTCTGACAGAATTAGTTCATTAATTTCAAATTAAAAGTAGATTCACTAAAAAAAAATTAATAATCTAAACTCTATAGAGGCAGAAAGAAGCATTGTAAATTTATTTTAAAAGCATGAGAGCACAAAGAGAAACTAAAAATCTGAGTTTAAAACTAAATAGATTTTACAGTAATGTCCTGTATCTTGCATACTTGTACTCTTTCTATTATAGACACTTTCTAGGGTACAGTCTATGTATCAGTTCCCCAACAAGACACAGGAGATGGCCATACAACTGATGTTACATTCAGGGTCAATTTGATATGACTGACTACTTGTGTTTACTACTTCTTTATATCTCTAGAGACACTTAAAATATTTGCATTTTCTTCCTGTAAATCAATAAGGTTCTCGCCTGAGAAATAGCTATCCATAGATGTCCCTTTAAAAAAAAAAAAAAAAAACAAAAACGAGAGGCCAGTATAGCTCTTCTGTTGTACTTAAATATTTTAACACAATGGCTGATGTCTGCACCATTCAGCTTCCTGCGTTTTCTCAGAAATACATACAAGGGACAGGTTTTAAAACCTATTAATCCATTTTTGCAATAAAGTGCTAAGTTTCATTTGATGGGTGCACAAGAGTGGCTGGCAGCTTGGATCAGCATCCTATAGAGAATGGGGGCCATGCTTATTACCTGCCCTGCCTTTTTCACTTAAAGATGAGTACTCCAATTAATCCACTAGATTGAGATTATTGCAAGGAAAAAAAAAACAACCACCAAAGAACTCTTGCTAAACAAGATTTCAGGATTTCAATCTGTTCTTATTTTAACATCTCTACACAGCTAGCACCTATGAAAGTCCCCAGACATTTGTCAACCTTTTGCATACAGTACTTCAGAGGGAATAATATTTCCCAAGTTTCACTTCTGAACACTTAGGTATTTCTTCCTGGAACGCTGGAGGCCTGATTGTGGTTGAATTTGTCATAGTAATGTTTATGATGAATTCTCTATAAATAGTTCTCAAAAAAAAATTTTTTTCAAAAGAAAAATATTTTCTTAAAATAAAAAAATATGAGAAATACATAAAATTTCAGAAAACTGGTAAATTCAACCTTGCTTAAAGAGCACTTAGTACAGTGAAGAGCTAAAGAACTAAACAATTTCATGTCCTCAAAACTGTATATTTACTGAAAGTCATTTGTATGATCATATTCTCTAGTTTTAATGAGAATCTGGACCCCAACGTGCTAAACAAGCTTTGAATAAAAAACATACTTAGTTTTCACAGTACTTGGAAAGCAACATTTTCAAACTAGACATTTGAGCAATTTGTAATTTCAAGTATCATTTTTCAGACTTAATCAGCATTAAGTCACTAAATACATCAATTAACATTGACTCAAGATGCTGATTTCACAATTAATAAATTTCAATAATTACCTCTCTTGTATGTTTTAAATTACCACACAGAATCCCTAGACTAGGAGACAGACCTTCGTGCTGTTGATAAACACCATGACAAAGTACATTCTCAACTCAGAGACACATTTCTGTGATATTTCATAGCAATATACTTATATTGTTTAGTCTGCATTCTCAGACAATCTAAATTAGTAAGTTTTCTGCTCTTTGCTTCCTAGAGAAAAAGCAATAGATTAATGAAAAGCTTCCACTACTTGAAATAAAGCATTTCTCAGAAATACTATTGTAAGGAGAATCTGTTAGATTCTCCAAAACATGAACACAGTGGTCCTGTCTTTAAAGCACTGGTCAGGTGCCTAGAGAAACTATTGCAAGTGAAGAACTCTGAATTAACTTTGTGAGTTCTTTTTTATTTCTGCGCTTTAATTTTCTGCTTGAATAAAAGTAATAGTACTTCTCTATTTCATAGAGTTCCACTAATATATATATATATATATATATTAAAGCCTTTAGGACAGATTAAGAAACTACATTACTGAAGTCTGCATAAGCACCTAGAATACATACCCAATGAAGTTTAAACATACCTTCATGGGAGAAAAATACTGGCAAAGTCATATCCAAAATTAAAATTCAGTATATTGTAAATACCAGCAGATTCTCTTCAGAGAGCTTTCTAATCGCACAAAAGACAAACACAACAGTGTTAGCAGTTACCAAACTAATTTTTGCACAAAACAAATTACATTTCTTAATCTCACTACTTACTACTTATTTCTAAATCTTGATATCTAACTGGGGTGTACCACTTCCAATCTGTTTCATTTGACAGCTTCTGTTCTTACTTCACTGTGGACCTTCGCTGGCATAGGCCCACTCATCCAGTTTAACCTTGCTCTCACAAATAAAAGGTTTCTCAAGAAAACAGTTCATTCTGAAACTAGAGTGAGTTCTGTCTGCAGCATAAACAACAAACAGCTCTTTGCTGCCAAGCTTGCAAATCCATTTCAGAGGGAAATAAGGTCTCAGAGTCGCAGCACCTACAAATGCACAGAGATAATATATTTTGTGTAATGTCTCACCAGGAGGCAGTAAAGCAGCACTCGAATCCCTTTATCCTTCTTGTATACAGAAAGTAAGGAGTATCCTTCAAAGCTACCACATAAAAGAAATATTATGCTTACAGACACTCCATCTTCCTAACAGAACAAACCTTCTGCATTTGCAAGAATCAGAAGAAACAAGGCTTAATGGATGTATTTGGCACAAGTGGGATCCAGAAATCGGTACTAGGTGCCTGAAACTTTAAGATCAGGGTGTTGGAACAATGCATTTCAGATAAGCAGTGAACTGTACAGTGAATAGCTCCCAAACTGTTTACTTAGCTATCATCGTCAGTGATAACAGCTTCAAACAAGCATGGAGGAACTCTCAAGTTCCTAAACCCAGAGACCAACCCTATACCTTTGGCCTCATTCTGCACAACCTACCGGCCTACATTAGGGCACAACCCCTCTGTCCTCCTACCTCCCGATCACACTCCTTTTCCAGCAAAACAAGGCATCCACAGCTTCACTCACCTAGGGCACATCCCCTTTCATCGGTTTCCTGCCCGCCATGTACTGAGACTAAAGCACAGGTTCCAGATAAGCAGGGCTAGTTGCAGGCGCTGCAAGAAGAGCTGATAACAGAAGTGATTACTTTGTACAACACAAGCTATAGCCAAGCCACTTCTTGGGTAGAAACTGTTGTAAAATGCAGCATCTGGAGGAAGAAGAACAGCAGCTGTGATTTTGTACCACCGAGATCCTTCATCCAACGCTGGCAGCATTCTGCGCAGTGCAAAACTCCGCACCAGGGTACAGCAAGCACTTCTGAAACCTTTTCCTTCTCCTCATCCTGTGTCTAGGCAGAGCTGCTGGGGGCGCACCCATCCACTCAGAACTGACAGAGCTCCCTTGCTGAAGGTAAAGCACCTTGACTCATTCTTAGAATGATCTAGACAAAAATGTTTATTTACTTAGAAACAAAGGATATGGTTTATATTTAAACCATTTCCCAGGAAAGAACTTTAATTACCTGTGTAAAAGCTATGGAGGCATCCTCCACTCTTGATAAAGCCACGCACCATGCCCGAAAGGGATGCAAGGCTCCCACAGTACACAAGGAAGCTTGACTTTATAGTTTTGCCATTAGGAGACTTCTCTGCAGACTAGGAGACCTGGATGTCAGTCCTGTTTCTAAGTCTATTTATGCATTTTTAAAAATATTAAATAGTTGTTTATTGAGAACAGAAACTATACTGGCAAGAATGATCTCAACCTCATCTAACCACTAGCTTCAGACTTAAGTAAAGGTCCACTTGTTTCCTCTCTTTCATTCATGAACATGTCATTCATTCCTATAAAGTAACTCAACTTCATCAGGTGGAGCGAAGGACTCCCTTAGCTGGGTTTGGCCTGGCATGTAGTGGTTAGACCAGGCAGGCAGAAGACTCAAGCATGTGTCTCTTAACCTGAAGAGGGAATTTCACCTGGCTTTTCAACTTCTTGGGAGAGTAATTAAAATTACTCTCTAATTATGTAATAACACAGGGATTCTCTCATAAAAAAAAATAACAAGGACAACATGTAAAATGCAGACATACCTACGAGTTAGAGCCCAGGCCAATTGGTTTTCAGGTACAATGAAAGTTCAGAGATTTTTAGATCATGGTTTTGTATCAATATAAGCATATAGTTGCTGTTTTCAGGTACATCTAATCCAGAATCCCTGGAGTAAAGAGGACTATGATTATTTGTCTCTCAACATGGATTAAATGCATTTGTGCAACTGTAAATTATAATTTGGAAGTCCTTGTACAGATATATATTATATCTGTAAACATGCATTCTTCCAGTTTAACTGATAAAAAGAATGCAAGCTGAAGTCAACAGCACATAAGGTCTCATACTGCCTGTGAACTTAAGTCAAGTTCCAAAACATAACACCAACAAAACCCACAAATATAAGTTGACAAGGAAAGATCTGGTACACTTGCTGAAACTACATCCTTTTTAATATTGCAAGTCAACAACACGTCCCTGTCAACTACAACTCAACTACAATTTTCAGGACTTGCTAAAGCTGTCAGGATTTCAGCTGCTTTTAGATTATCGTGCAAAAGTGAAATTTAGGATTAAAACATTGGTCATATGTCTTTCACAAAGTACCTAACCAAAAGCCAAAAGTTGAAGTCTTGCAGTAAAAGAGTGAAAGAAAAGTAAGAGCAGCATTTAGACCCACTCTCAGCAGTTCTGAGACAACGTAACTATGGAAGTACAAGTTGCCAGCTGGGGTCTGAATGCAGATGCTCCATTGCAAGGTACAATGCAAGCTGGAAAAGCCACAGCTAGGTATTCAGAGACTAGCTGAATTTATATCACTGATTAAATACAGGAAACCTAAAGCATTTATAAACAAATAAAATCTATCCTAACTACTTAAAGAAAAAATGTTCTTCTATGAGGTATGTGTCAACGATAAGGATTGCGAGGGTATGGAAAATGCGTTTTCCATAATAAATTCCAAATAACTTTATTACATTGGTCTTTAGAAACCTCTAGTGAAAGAGTTAGGACACACATTAAGAAACACCTACTAGGAGTAAGTTGCAAGTCTCTAAAAAATATCAGCGCTTTGTCTCCTCCCTCCCTTTTCCCCTACTCACCCTCCTCCCCAATTTCAAAATACATCTTCCCCAGGCCTTGGTCTGGAAGGATACTTTCTGTGAACAGACCATACCCGACAATACGATTAGCAATTATCACCTTTTATGCTCTACTCTACATTAAGATGCGAATCCAACAGCTGTGGTCCAACTAAGTTATTTACAAGGGTTTCCCTTTCAGATGTCCAAGGGAAAGCTACAACCAGTTCTGCGACATAATTACAACCTCCCTCCACAGGCAATAACAGATCCCTGTCTGCGATGATCTGGCCAGCGGCATTTTCTCATCTACGGTTCAAACGGTTGCTATGATTTCAAATGGTGCATCTACCCTTATTTTAGCGTGACTGGCTGCATTTCAGCTGCTGACATCTAACTGATTGACGTATATCTAAACAACATAGTGGTTATAAAAACAAACTGGCAGCAGGCACCGGTGTTTCACCACTGTGGATTCACTCGTAATAGAGTGGCTGGCAACGCAACCGTGGGAAATTTAAGAGAAACACCAACATACATAAGGCCTAATGCTCACAGGCGTCATCTCTTTACCAAAAAAGACGTTTTGCATTCTGCACTTTTAAGAGGAGTGGGAAGTTCATGGAAATACCTATGCAGGTATCTGAAAAGGCAGATTTCTATTGGCCTTCGAAGACATGTACGCTGCATGAAAACACCCAGGCGCTTCCCTTGCAAACCAGCTACGGCACGTCCACTAAGAAAGTACACTCGAGGACTGACCCGATGCAATATTCGGGTAACTGCTTTTCCGCCTCCCGGTTACAGCCGTGGCACTGACTGCCGCCTGCGGCCAGCCTGCCTGCCATATTTCACGCAGAAGCACCCCAAACTTACCGCGTCGTAAACGCAAACGGGGGGCAAGGGGGGAGGGCGAGCAGCGGAAACCGCTGGAGCCCCCTGCCCCCGCTCCGCCACCCCTGCGGCTAGCGGCCGGCATCCGCCCGGGGCTGCGGACGCCGGCGGGGGGGTGCGGGGGGGTGTCCTGCCGCCCAGGGGCGCCACCCAGGAAGGAGGGAGGGAGGGAGGGAGGCGGGTGAGGGAAGGAAGCCGCGGGGCAGGCACCTGAGCGGGCAGCGGGCAGGGCGTGGGCAGCCCCCGGGCCGGAGATCCGGGCACTGCGGGGCGGCCCGGCGCGGGGGAGGAGGGGACGGAGGGGGAGACGGGCGGCCCGCAGGCCCCGGCGGGCCGGGCCGCAGGTGGGCGTCGGGCGCGGCCATCGGAGGAGCGGCCGCCGGGCAAGTCACCTCTTGACGCGGATGATCTGGTCGCGCATGGGTCGGATGTCCTGGAAGCTCTGCTGGTTGACGAGGCTGTAGACGAGGATGAAGCCCTGCCCGTTCTTGATGTAGAGGTCCCGCATGGAGGCGAACTGCTCGGTGCCCGCCGTGTCCAGGATCTCCAGGACGGAGGGGGAGGCGTCCACCTCGATCTCCTTGCGGTAGAAGTCCTCGATGGTGGGGTCGTACTTCTCGATGAAGGTGCCGGTCACGAACTGCACCGTGAGCGCTGACTTCCCCACCCCGCCCGAGCCCAGCACCACCACCTTGTACTCGCGCATCCTCCCGCCGCCGCCAGCGCGGACCGCCCGCCCAGCCCGCCCGACCCGCACCTGCCGACGGCCCCTCCTCACCCCCCCGCCATGGGCCGCCCCTCCCTGCCCGCCGCCCCCACTCTGCTCCGCTCCGCTCCGCTCGCCCGGCGGATGCTCCCGGCCGCAGCAGCTCCTGGGCGGCGCTGCCAGCGGCGGGGCCGCGCTCACGGGCTGCGGCGCGGCTGAGGTGGGGCGCCGGCCCCGCCCCCTCCTTCCCCTGTCGCCACGGCAACAGCCAACCGGCCGGCGCGGGGAGGGGGGCTCTAAGGAGGAAGAAAGAGCGGTGAGGAGGGAGGGCGACGCCTCGTCACGTGGCACCTCCCCGCGTCTCCCCCCCTCCCCCGCCGGAGGGCGCCGGCCAACCGGCGGGCACGGCTAGCCGCACGTGACGCCGACGGCAGCAGCGACTCGGCGGGTCGCGGCGGCGGTTGCCCGTCTCCTCCCGTCCCTCGCCCGGCGCTGTCGCCGTGGAGACAGCGGCCCGCCCCCGCCCCCAACCCGGTCTTCGGACCAGCTCCGCGACACGCGCTTCCCGGAGGGCCAACCAGCGGCAGCGCAGCCGTCACGCGCCGGGTGGGATGAGCCAATGGGAGCGCGGGCTGGGGGCGAACGGGGTTGGGCGCGCGGGCGCTCGGCGGCTCTGCGGCCGGAAGTGCCTGTGAGGGGCCCGCGGCGGCGGTGCCGGGGCTCGGTGCCGGGGCAGCCCCGCGGGGGCGGGGGTGGCGCGATCGCCACGGGCCCCGGGAGCGACCTGTAGCCCGAGGGGGAGTTGGCGTCGCACCGAGGGGGGGTGCAGGGCGGTTGGGTGAGGCGGCAGCTGCTCCCGCGCTGCCCCCTGTCCCGGTAGGTGGGCGAGAGTGGGGGAGGGGAGAGAGGCCTTTCTGAGCCGCCCGAGGGGAAATCCCCGTGCAGGCTCCCCGGTTCCGGTGTACTGGGGGAGGGGGCTCTGGCGTGTTAAGTTCTTGCTGTTTTAAACCTGGCAGTTCTCCGGAGGCAGAAGGTATCTGCGGCTGGGCCGCTGCGGTGTGTGCGGAGGACCCAACGCCACCCTGTTAATCCCACTCCTGTATATAAAAATAAAGGGGATTCCTAAAATCTAACGCACTGATCCTGTGAATGCACGGGTTATGTGTTTGTTACTAACGAGTGCCTACCTCCTTATTCTGATAGAGACTGATGGCCAGGAAAGATGGTGATACAATTTGAGAAAAATACTCCATGTAAACAGTAACAAAAATGAAGATGATTGATGAGAAGACAGTTTCTCATGGGAACCAGTATCACTCTGGAAAGATGCTCACATTTGTATGCTTATCTTTCTACTTTGAGACAGACTCATTAACCCTTCATTTTTTTTTCTCAAACATCACTGGTTGGAATGATTTGATATAGGGAGAAAAGTCTTTATTTGTATTAGAGGCTTAAGATTCAGCCAGAGCCATTAGTCTGCTGTTCAGATATTTTCCAAAAGCTATCAGAAAAGGAGCTCACTCCTGTGGTTGCATTTCTTACTGTGGTGTTCTTCCCTCTGCATTGTCATGTCTTCAGCTTAGGTGAGGCCTAAGGTGTCAGCCTGCTTTCCAGGCAAGTCCAGTTCTGCTTCCTTGTTGGCATGTTTTCATGTTTCCTAACTGGGAATTTCTGAGTGGCAGATGTATTTCTGGCTTTTTGGAGCCCATTTGTCCTCTAAGTCTTTTGGTTAAATGCTTGCCCCATGCAGTTCTTTAAGGTTTCTAGTCTTTTGCTTGGGCCTTCTGCTGTTAGTTTCGCTTTTCCTCTGTGTGCTGTTTGGTGTCTTTTTTTTTCAACTGCAAAGCTTTGAGACAAATTTATCTTAGTAGGATGCCCAGAGCTTTGGCTTGTCTAGAAGAAAGAAGATTATTCGCTGGCTTCTTGCAATGCCCATGTAGTCAAAAACCACCAAATCAAAACAAAAACCCCACACATCTGTGTGATGTAAATACATTCAATACCAAAGAGATACATGGAAATTTTTACAGGGCTGTCAGAATCCATTTGTAAATGTTGCAGAGCCTGGTCACTCTAGTCAGAAATGAGTAATAATTTCAATGAATAATCTTATTTCTGTTGGTGCATTGAGACCTTCAAGTAATAGGAATGAGCCTACAAGAACATGTAATAGCACAAAATGCAAGATACTGCATGCATGGATTAATAAGTATTTGTAGTATAAATCCAGGAACCTTCCAGCAGAGTAATGGGAAAATACCTGGGTTTATTAGTCAACAATGAAAGGAAGCTGCCAATTTAATGCAGTTGTGAAAACACAAATGCGACTGTGGTGTGCACACAGTCAAGCTTCTGTGAGAGTGACTAGTGAGACATTACTGTGTCCATTTCTGATAAATCATGTCCAGGAAAGAGGAACTTGTACAGAAATACACCCAGGAGGGTTACTGGAAAAGAACAAAGCTTATCTACAAGAGTACACTAGGAATATTTGTCTGATTAACCTAGGAAAATCAAATGCGGAGGAGGGTTATGAGTAACCAATAAGCTAGGGTAGAGTCAAGCTCAAGTGAGTAGGCATTTAAGCTAATGAACAATATTGATAGAAGAGCATGGATCTAAACTGATTATAATCTAGATAGAATACTAAGAGCTATCTCAGAGGACTGAGGGTTTCACCTTCTGTTAAGAACAGTGAAAGATGAACATGTCTAACAGGCTTTGAAATGTGTTGTGCATCAGAACAGGAAGATGATGTACAATCACACAAAATAGGTTTAAGTGATCTGTGTTAAAGGGAGAAGATGTGGGCCTCCCTTTTTACTCATCCTGAGACTGGAACAATCTCCTGATGTTCACTACATCTCAGAAGGAAGCTGTCGACTGCTAGTTTGTGATGAGGATGATGATTAGATTGAGAAGGCAATGGTTTAGAAAGAGGTAACAGGAATACTCCCACTGGAGAGATTTACACCAGTCTCATAGATTGCTGGGTTTAATGGGCAGCAAAGTGTTTTTTCACTGAATGATAGTGGGGTGACTTGTGCAGGGACTAAAGAAACATGTACAAAACCAGAATATAGATGGACAGTATATATAGCATGGAGGATGGAAAAGAAAAGGCAGGATGGCCAACTGGAGGAGGTGCTGGATGCCTTGAATGGATGGCTGTTCCCAAGGATCTCAGCCACTTCACTTGTGAGGCTGAACACCTTATTATTGCTCTGTTTTTCACCCTTGGTTGATTTTTGATTCATCTGGGGAAAGCAACAACATTGAAAATTCAGCTGATAGATGCTGGAGCCTCAGCCCTAAAACCAAATACAGTATCAGTTATGTGACGTTATTTATAGTGAGGTGGAGAACATGGGGCCATTGAGATGCTACCAGTCTTTCTTTTATGCACATTGCTTATACCTCTCCTATTCTCTACCAAAAAGGGGGGAGGGAGGGGAGGTAAATTTCAGTGGAAGAGAAACTTCCTGTCACAATAGATTGAACTGGGCAAGGCTTGCCAGGCAAAGCTCTCAGCCCACAGCGTGCTTTCCCAGCATGACTTCCTTTGCAGCTTCTCACAGGATTCTCAGGAGTCATGTAGTCCTTCTGTGCTGTCCAGCTGGGTTTTTGCTGGCTTCCTAGGGTTTAGAAACTTCAGTTTTATTGCTCACTCCCTAAGTATTTTTATGTCTTATTTCAAACTATAGCAGCCTGCAGCTAACCACACTGTCTTATGATAGGCTGGAGTTTCTCAATAAATACTGAATTTTTATCTTATGCAGAAACCAACATACTGTTTCATAAGGTTTTTTGCTACCTATTGTAGCCTGTGACTACATGTTAGGGTATCTGTATGAAAGAGGAACAAGGTCTCTAATATCTATTTCCATTCCAAAGCCAGGGTTTGCTGATTCTTCAGTAGTAACAGTACCAGTGGCAAGATGTAAACCAGAGCAATATAAAAAATGGGGAAATCTGTAGCCACCTCCCTCTGAGAGCTGATGATGGTTTCCTGACAGCGAAGCACAAGAGAACATGTGATAATAGAGCCTGCCTACAAATGATTCTTGTGTATTTTCCCTGGTCAAGAGCTCTTTTAAGTGCATGTTAGTAAATAACAGTGATTTCCTGTCCTTGCTTACTGTCATATTTTTACATTCAGGCTGTCAATGCAGTTCTGTCATCACATGGATTGCTCCTAACCATGTGTCATTACAGTATTTTAGGAAGTGTAGCCAGTGTTAAGATTGAGATTGTTTAGTCTTTAATATTTCTTGCTAAATTAATTGTCTTATTAGAACTGTCTATAAAGTTATCAAATTCAGGATGCAACTAACTGGAGTGGAAGATGACTGACTTTTCTTACCCTATCCTTACCATTTTCAGGTGATCACACTGTTGATTTCCCTTTCATCCCAGCAGTAAGTGTCCCCTTTTTTTACTGACTACAAAATTGTAGGTGTTTGACATCTTTGTTCCTGAAAACAGCAGTTTTCTAGAGGAGAGAAGGAACCACCTGAGACCACCTGTGTGTGCTTGTAAAGGGAAAGGAGGTTGGACCTCCTCTGTCCTGTTTGTCAGCGGTCGGGTAGCACCTCTCATCACCCAAGAGCCCGACCAGTGACAGCAAGCGCCGTGTCCAGCCTGGCAGAGAGCATAGAGTGGGATTTAACTTCCTGCACTGGAAGAATATGTTACAGGAGCTAAGTTTTGTTAACTTCACTGCTTGCAGGCCAGTTTGTGTTGTTTGGGGTTTTTTGTTTTGTTCTTAAGGAAATCTGAACACTTGGTTTTGAAGGTATAGTAGGTATGCTTTTGTTTTGTAGTGGTGAAGCCTAGTGTGAGCTCTGAGTGAGATGGCTTTTGTGTCTGTATTATGCCTTACTGAAGTCAGGGGAGCTGTGTGCAAAGATGGGATAGCAGTTCTTCATGGACCTCATTGTAAGATCAGAGTCAAAATTTGCAGTGATGAACTGCAGTCATCAGTGTCTGCACTGGTTGGGGTTAACAGTTCTCTAAGTGCAGGGAGTTGCCCTGTGTGCCATCCCAGGCTTAGCACCCTAAGCTGGTAAACAAGGGTGCACAGGGAGTGAAGCTCAGCTGATCCACCAAGTGTAGTAAGTGTGATGGTGATCAGCATTCCCGTGCTTTAGTTCTGGTACCTGATTTTGGGAAGACAATTCACAAAGCTGAGGTAAGCACTAGGAAATTCTTGGCAAAATTGAGACTTCAGCACTTGGATTCCCAGCAGTCAGGCATGCTGAACAGGGAGATCTTAAACCAGCTGATGGGAAATGTTGTGTGGGCAGCGCTTTTCTCCTCAGTTTAAATTGCTTATAGCCTTAATTTAAGTGTATTTAGAGTCAGGGAGCCAAAATCTGAAATGGTCTCTTGCACTTTCTGCAATTCTGTAGGGGTGTAAGCAGACCCTGCCTGCTTGCTGCATTAGCTCCCCCACCCTGCCCAGACCCACACCACCTTTCTCCCTCTTACACCCATGCTGGTGCTGCCTGCCCCTGCACTGGGCCAGTTCAGCTTGCTAAATTTGTAGAAAGCGAATCCAGACTAGAGATGCAAATTGTTTTATAATTGCTAGCTGCCAGGGACTCAGCCATGAAAGAGGAACAGGGTTAACACAGTCCTCAGCTTGAAACAGTTTAAACCCCCACCTATTGCTTCCCAAGAGACTGTTTTGTGTGGTGAAGGAAAACAAACTAGATTACATTCCAGCAAAACGAGATTCAATTAATGCATTTTGCCTTACAACTAGAGAGAACAACTAGTGTGAACACAATTACTGTGGCTCCACCAATAGATACTCATTAAGTTGCTGTACCTGCCACTTTCAATTGTGTGCTCCAGTCCCCAGGGTTTGAGGTTGGGGTTTTTTTTGTTTTTTTACAGTTTGAAAGAGATGGAGACAATAGTAGTAGGCATACCAAAGTCTTCTCTCAGTCATAATTTAATTTTCTAACCCGAAAGGAGCATTAAGGCTCCAGTCCCATGGGTTTATTTCAGAGGATGGCCAGTTTGGTAGCTCTGCAAATCAGGACAGTGTTCTGTTGTTGCCATCTCATTAATGTTCTCTCCTGACATTGCAGATTAACCGTTCAAAGGAAGGGGATGATTCGTCGAGGGAAGGGCTGATGTTTTTTAACTACTTTATGCAGTCAGATAGCCATCCCTGTCACGTAATAAGGTCGTTGTGTTTAATTGAAGATGGTCGTTGAATTTAAAAAGAATAATTGCTCCTGGCCCCTCTTTTTATTAAGAGTGAAAATTTGATCAAACCATTCCCCAAAGCATCAAGAAATCTAAGTGAAAATGCTACAGTTTAGCATGTGACCTGATTTTTACTATTTTTAGTGGAGTCGTGGTGGACTTCTGCTGATGTATTAGGGCATTTCACAACAAAGTTTTCTTTGCTTCCCATAAAAGCAAACAGGAAACCTTGGTGGTGTTAATAATTTCACTGAAAAGCTTCCACTGCATATCTAAGTTTTGTAAGAAATACTCATCTGCCAGTAAAGTTAAGTTAAATAGCTATCGTTCAGATGTAGGTTCAAAACAGGGGAAGTCAGTTTCAGGATACAAAAAACCACAGTAAAATAAACTAAAACCAGCTAACTTATTATTCCATTTGACTCTTTCTTTCTCCTTGTGATGTTCAAAAATAAATCCATTCAATCGCAAGACGTAAGAGAAAGTGAAGATAATGATAGTCTGTTTTTATTAAGGTACAAAAGTCTTGCAATGTCTGTTAGAAGTCACATAGCCATTTTTTTTTTCCTGACTCAAACTTAAAATAAGTTTAACTCCACCTTTTTAACAATCAGAATATAAGCATCAGGGTCGTGTGTTTCACAAGCATTAGATTTTGTAGGTGTCAATAAAATTTAATATTACTGTTACAATAATATTTTCTTTTTACATATATACTTTGGGCAAAATATTCATAGCAATTAAATCATAAGATGCCTTAATTGCTGTGAGTTACACTGTAAATTAAAATAAGATTTCTAATACACTTTTCACATGTTTATTTCTTATATATGCATTTTCTTAAAAGGGGCAGCATTTAATCTTCATCTCATGTATGATCAATTCATAACTTAGATCAGTTCAATTCGGTATGTGTCGTAAAACTGAGTTGGTCATTATGGTGTATGTCCGAGTAGATGCATTTGCTTTGGATGTTTGAATTTACATCATCTGTGCTAGGCAGTGAAGCTGGTTGCTCCGTGGAGTATCCAAAGCAAACCGCATAAGACCCCTGAAAGGTCCCTGAAGAGAGGCAGGTTTTCAGAGAAGACCACAGAGAGGTAGGTTTTAATGGAGCTGACCACTGCTAGGGGGATGCGAGATCCCCCGAAAAAGATTCAGCGGCCAGTTTGTCAGCAAATGCTGAGCCCGTCTCCATACACAAATAGATGGACACGTGTGCCCAGCTCAAGCATGGGCCCACGATCCCTGCCTCAGTGAATGTGCGGATGTAGATAGGAGGTAGTTTGGGGATATGGGTGTGGGGAGGCAGGTCTCGCCTGTAGAGTAACTTGTCTCTTTCTACCTGAAGGTCTTCTTCTGGAGTTCCTACTTCTGGGAGCTTGTTGAGCCCAACCTCTAATTAGTGGAGCAGGAAGTTTTAGCTAAATGCTTCAGAATTGTGAGTTTTATATCTGATCTTTATCAACATAGGAATTGCTAACCGCTGACCTTCAAAGATAAACATTAAAGGCCTGAAAATCATGAGCGTCCTCATTGGATCTGCCTTTTAGTCTTTAGATATTGTTGCTTCTTTTCGCTGCTTCCTTATACATTAAATGTTTGGGTATTTTTAACAGAAGCCCAGAGTCTCATGTTCTTGATTCCAGTAGCTGGTGCTTTAAGAAGACCCAATATCATAAATCTGTGATAAAATTGGAAGTTTTGGCAACAGTGACTATGGATGGGCTAAAAATAGCTCAGTAATCATTCCGAGTCTGGAGAAAAGATTCATGCAAGGGAAAACCAAAAAGGAACTGAGTTTGTGCGGTGTATGA
Organism: Grus americana; assembly: GCF_028858705.1. Taxonomy (NCBI): domain Eukaryota; kingdom Metazoa; phylum Chordata; class Aves; order Gruiformes; family Gruidae; genus Grus; species Grus americana. The sequence continues at coordinate 161,393,961 of NC_072852.1, forward strand.
AGCTCTCCTACTCTTTAGTTTTCCGTGCTGTACATGAATGCAACCCTGTGACTACTGCTTTCGAGCAAACTTTGAGCTGTGTTACAGAGAGAGGCCTGTCCTACAAGCGTAAAATATGCATATGCTACTTGAAAGAACCACAGCTCATTTGCTTGAGGAAAATAATACAAACAATTAGCTTCAGTCTCTCTTTGCATTTCCTCTTGGGACTTCAGTGAGGGCTGATACAATTGCAGGTGGATTCTTGCAAAATAATTTGGGAACAACTCGGAACACATCAAGCAAATACATAAAATTAGATTTTCCAGAATTATGCAGGAGCTTTCATATAGATCTGGTCCCACTGCAGAGAGTTGAACTTTATCAGGATAGCTTTTCAGGGGCAGGTTCCAACAAGACTTCCTCATGGGTTTGGAATGAACGTAGTGGGCATATTAGATGACTGATAAATCTGCCAGAACTGCTCCGTGACAGTCTTCTCAAGGTAGTCAGTGTCTGCTAGTTTCTCTCTTCTTTCTGGTTCTTTTGTCATCTTCAAAGTCAATGTTTTTATCACACTTTGATCTCTTTTCCAGTTACTCAGCAATGGGGGAAAAAATACATAACATTTTGTATTTTGTACTGCATCCAGCTCTGGGGGCCCCAGTACAGGAGAGACATGGAGCTGTTGGAGCGAGTCCAGAGGAGGGCCACGAAGCTGATCAGAGGGCTGGAGCACCTCTCCTATGAGGACAGGCTGAGAGAGTTGGGATTGTTCAGCCTGGAGAAGAGAAGGCTCTGGGGAGATTTTATAGCAGCCTTCCAGTACCTGAAGGGGCCTACAGGAAAGCTGGAGAGGGACTGTTTATCAGGGAGTGTAGTGACAGGACAAGGGGGAATGGCCTTAAGCTGAAGGTTTAGATTAGATATTGGGAAGAAATTCTTCTCTATGAGAGTGGTGAGGCACTGGAACAGGTTGCCCAGAGAAGCTGTGGATGCCCCCTCCCTGGAAGTGTTCAAGGCCAGGTTGGATGGGGCTTTGGGCAATGTGGTCTAGTGGAGGGTGTCCCCACCCATGGCAGGGGGGCTGGAACTAGATGATCTTTAAGGTCCCTTCCAATCCAAACCATTCTATGATTCTATGATTTACTTAAGGAAAGAGTTTGATGCAGCAGCGCAGCAAGGGGGTTATCTCTTGGTAGGTTTTTTTTCATGGTGTCATAATTCTTGGTTCTACACTTGCTGCAAACTTCTGTTCCTTATGTGGCTTCTTCTTGGCTTCCTTCTCTTTTTAATGTAGTGTCCTCGCAATTCCTCTTCCCCAGGGCCATGCTTTCATGCTATGTTAGTTCCAACAGGGAAACTAGATGACCAAATTCCTACTCTCCCCACCTAGCTACACACCATATCATCCCCCAGTCATCTGTCATCTGGTTAGCACAGAGCCTTTGGGCTCCAACACACCATTGCTCCTCCTTTTTCAGTCATTGCCTGCAGGGCTATTGCTGCAGTTTGAGGAGGTGTGGGAAGAAAATCAGCCCTATTCTGTTTTTTAATTGTGATTGCATTTATGTGATTGGTATTTTCTACCTCTTGGTACAAAATATCCACTAACGCTTTGATTAGAAGTTCAGCATTTGCAAATCCTTTGGCTGTATCGCATCCTGATATCCCAGCCCTATATATTCCTATTCACTGATTGGTATAGCTCTCAGATTCTGAAATCACCCATGAAGGGGGTTACTTCCACCCCTACAGAGGGACAGCACTGAAGCATCTTACTCAGAAATGTCAAGATCACTGCCATGAGCAGCTACAACTTGAAACATACCGGAATTTCTTTAGAGCCACCGAAAAAATAGGCTGATGAGTGGATTTCAAGAGATCACATAGGTCACGCTCTGCTGTGAGGCAGTTTGAATGCATCAGGGTCAGTCCTAATGGACTTCTGCACAGGCGCTTCCTAAAGACCTCATGTGATGGAGGTGCCATGACAGCCCTAAGCAACCTGTTCCTGTGTGTTGCTCTCTGCACTGTGTTAGTTTGAGGCTCAACTGAAATCTCCCTTTGTGTAGTTTAACCCTGATATACCTTGTCCAGTTCACTCAGGTCGTGAAACTGCATGTCCCCTTTTCAGCAGACTTTTAGGAACTTTAATAAAATCAGATTTTCTCCTTGGTCTTCTCCAGGATAAAAGTGCCATGGGCAACACTGTCTAGACCTCTGATCAAATTTGCATCTTATCTGGAGTTTTTCTGACTAGAGCATCCTTTTCCTGAAGGAGAGCATCCCAGGCTGGACACAGTACCTCAGCTGAGACCTTCCTGGAGCTGAGTAGGTTGGACTTACCCTCTTGGCAGGGTAGGCCTCTGTTTGTACCTATCGGTGTAACCTGGAACTTCTTTTTACAACAAAACCATGGTGGAGTTAATTCGTGTGAAGCTTGTGATCTGTAATTAGCTGTTCCCACCCAGCTCCTTTATGAAGAATTTTAGCTCAGCTAGTTGCATCTCATCCTGATTGTTCTAAGTGCAGTACCGTTCACTTGTCTTCACTGAATTACATCATAATTTTCATACTATTTTTCCCAATTTGTCAAGAAAATTTTCAATTCTAATTTTGTCCTCTAGTGTACTTGCAGGTCCTTCTCAGCTTTGTATCTGACGTGGTTTAGCCCCAGCCGGTAGCTGGGTGCCACGCACCGCTCACTCACCACTCCTGGGCTCAAGCGATCCGGCGGGCTCGGCCTCCCGAGTAGCTGGGACTACAGGCGTGCGCCACCACGCCCGGCAACTCAAAGAGGATATATCTTACTCCCCACCTGTACAGACCCGTATTGCAGCTGTTAGGAGTAAGCGTTTTTCTGCTCCAGAGAGGGGATATAGAGCATACACACCACGAGATATCCTGTGGTTTTATCTGCGTGACCACGGAGAAGACATGAGGAAATGGGATGGGAAGCCTACCTCAACCCTGCGGGCACGAGTACATGAGCTACAAGGCAAGACAGCTGTAAAAAGGGACTCCTCCAGAAAAAATGCCGCTCCAGTTTCCACCCGGCAGCCCCCCAGACCAAGTGAAAGGCCCGATCGTACTTATGATCCTCTTGAAGGGACTTCTAAGTCCTTTTTGCAAGAGGTGAATAGTGACTATGATGAGCAGGATTAGAGGGGCCCTGCCTCCAGCCAGGTGGAGGAAAGGGACAGTCGGGTTTATTGGACTGTGTGGATCCGATGGCCTGGCACATCAGACCCACAAGAGTACAAAGCCCTAGTGGACACTGGTGCACAGTGTACCTTACTGCCATCAAACTATGAAGGGGTGGAACCGATATCTATTTCTGGTGTGACGGGGGGATCCCAACAGTTGACTCTGTTGGAGGCTGAAGTAAGTCTAACTGGGAATGAGTGGCAAAAGCACCCCATTGTGACTGGGCCAGAGGCTCCGTGCATCCTGGGCATAGATTACCTCCGGAAAGGGTATTTCAAAGATCCAAAAGGCTACCGGTGGGCTTTTGGAATAGCTGCTTTGGAAGCGGAGGAAATTGAACCATTGTCTAGTTTGCCCGGTCTCTCGGAGGAACCTTCTGTTGTAGGGTTGCTGAGGGTTGAAGAGCAACAGGTGCTGATTGCTACCACAACTGTGCACCGGCGGCAATACCGCACCAACAGAGACTCCCTGGTTCCCATCCACGAGCTAATTCGTCAACTGGAGGGTCAGGGAGTGATCAGCAGAACCCGCTCACCCTTTAACAGTCCCGTATGGCCAGTGCGGAAGTCCAATGGAGAGTGGAGGCTGACGGTAGACTATCGTGGCCTGAATGAAGTCACACCGCCGATGAGTGCTGCCGTGCCAGACATGCTGGAGCTTCAATATGAACTGGAGTCGAAGGCAGCCAAATGGTATGCCGCAATTGATATAGCTAATGCATTTTTCTCGATCCCTTTGGCAGCAGAGTGCAGGCCACAGTTTGCCTTCACTTGGAGGGGCGTCCAGTACACCTGGAATCGACTGCCCCAGGGGTGGAAACACAGCCCCACCATTTGCCATGGACTGATCCAGACTGCACTGGAAAAGGGTGAAGCCCCGGAGCACCTGCAATACATTGATGACATCATTGTATGGGGCAACTCAGCAGAGGAAGTTTCTGAGAAAGGGAAGAAAATAATCCAAATCCTGCTGCAGGCTGGCTTTGCCATAAAACGAAGTAAGGTGAAGGGGCCTGCGCAGGAAATCCAGTTTTTAGGAATAAGGTGGCATGATGGGCGGCATCAGATCCCAATGGATATTATCAACAAAATAGCAGCCATGTCTCCACCAACCAACAAAAAGGAGACACAGGCCTTCTTAGGTGTTGTGGGTTTCTGGAGAATGCACATTCCGAATTACAGTCTAATAGTAAGCCCTCTCTACCACGTAACCCGGAAGAAGAATGATTTTAAATGGGGCCCTGAGCAACGACAAGCTTTTGAACAAATTAAACAGGAAATAGTTCATGCCGTAGCTCTTGGGCCAGTCCGGGCAGGACCAGATGTAAAAAATGTGTTGTACACCGCAGCCGGGGAGAATGGCCCTACCTGGAGTCTCTGGCAGAAAGCACCAGGGGAGACTCGAGGTCGACCCCTGGGGTTTTGGAGTCGGGGATACAGAGGATCTGAGGCCCGCTACACTCCAACGGAAGAGGAGATATTGGCAGCCTATGAAGGGGTTCGAGCTGCTTCAGAGGTGATTGGCACTGAAGCACAGCTCCTCTTGGCACCCCGACTGCCAGTGCTGGGCTGGATGTTCAAGGAGAGGGCTCCTTCTACACATCATGCAACCGATGCTACGTGGAGTAAGTGGGTTGCACTGATTACACAGCGGGCTCGAATAGGAAGCCCCAGTCGTCCAGGAATTCTGGAAGTGATCACAGACTGGCCAGAAGGGAAAGATTTTGGAATGTCGCCAGAGGAGGAGGTGACATGTGCTGAAGAAGCCCCACCGTATAATAAACTAACAGAAGATGAGAAACCATATGCCTTCTTCACTGATGGGTCCTGCCGCATCGTGGGAAAGCATCGAAGGTGGAAGGCCGCTGTATGGAGTCCTACACGGCGAGTTGCAGAAGCTGCTGAAGGACAAGGTGAATCGAGCCAGTTTGCAGAGGTGAAAGCCATCCAGCTGGCTTTAGATATTGCTGAAAGAGAGAAGTGGCCAACACTGTACCTCTATACTGACTCATGGATGGTGGCCAATGCCCTGTGGGGGTGGTTACAGCAGTGGAAGCGAAACAACTGGCAATGCAGAGTCAAACCCATCTGGGCTGCCCCATTGTGGCAAGATATTGCTGCCCGGCTAGAGAAGCTAGTTGTAAAGGTACGTCATGTAGATGCCCACGTACCCAAGAGTCGGGCAACAGAGGAACATCAGAACAACCAGCAGGTGGATCAGGCTGCCAAGATTGAAGTGGCTCAGGTGGATTTGGACTGGCAGCGTAAGGGTGAATTGTTCATAGCTCGGTGGGCCCATGACACCTCAGGCCATCAAGGAAGAGATGTGACCTATAGATGGGCCCGTGATCGAGGGGTGGACTTGAGCATGGACGCCATCTCACAGGTCATCCATCAATGTGAAACATGCGCCGCCATCAAGCAAGCCAAGCGGGTAAAGCCTCTGTGGTATGGAGGCCGATGGTTGAAATATAAATATGGGGAAGCATGGCAAATTGACTACATCACACTCCCACAAACCCGCCAAGGCAAGCGTTATGTTCTTACAATGGTGGAAGCAACCACTGGATGGCTGGAAACATATCCTGTGCCCCATGCCACTGCCCGGAACACCATCCTGGGTCTTGAAAAGCAAGTCCTGTGGCGACATGGCACCCCAGAGAGAATTGAGTCAGACAATGGGACTCATTTTCGGAACAACCTCATAGACACCTGGGCCAAAGAGCATGGTATTGAGTGGGTGTATCACATCCCCTACCATGCACCAGCCTCTGGGAAAATTGAAAGGTACAATGGACTGCTAAAAACTACCCTGAGAGCAATGGGTGGTGGGACCCTCAGACACTGGGACACACATTTAGCAAAGGCCACCTGGTTAGTTAACACTAGGGGATCTGCCAATCGAGCTGGCCCTGCCCAATCAAAATTTCCACGCCCAGTAGAAGGGGATAAAGTTCCTGTAGTGCGCATGAAAAATATGTTGGGTAAAACAGTTTGGGTTATCTCCGCTTCAGGCAAAGGCAAGCCCATCTGTGGGATTGCTTTTGCTCAGGGACCAGGGTGCACTTGGTGGGTGATGAGAAAAGATGGGGAAGTCTGGTGTGTACCCCAAGGGGATTTGATTTTAGGTGAAAATAGCCAATAAATCAAATTGTATGATATTAATAGCTATATACTGTATCAATGGTATGACCATAAGAATCACCCAAAACTAATGAAGGATGGACTTTGAAACTGAACAAAGTGCCATGATGATGGAACTAGAACTGACTTCAACTGGTGCCCAGGAACTTCATTAAAAGTCACATCTTTGACATCCAGACTGTGATCATGGACCAGACCAGATACACCGGCCGTGAAAACTCTGGATGTAGCGTGCAACAATCCACGCACCATTGCTCCTGCTCTGAGAGACTGTAATGGCAGATGGAACCCAAAAGCCATGGACTAAATGAACTTGACAGGCATTTTAGAGCGATAGCCCGTAGAGTTAAGGGAATGAGATCTGTGAAATAATCTGGGCATGACGTAGATGGTATGGAATAAGGGGTGGATAAGGTGCGTTGGCCAGGAAAGACTGTGGTGGGTTGAGCCTGGCTGGGGGCCAGGTGCCCACCAGAGCCGCTCTCTCACTCCCCTCATTCACTAAACAGGGGAGAAAAGGCATAACGAAATGCTTTTAGGTCGAGATAAGGACAGGGAGAGATCACTCACTAATTATCGTCACGAGCAAAACAGACCGAACTTAGAAAGGGAATTCATCTAATTTATTACTAAGCAAAACAGAGTAGAGGAATGAGAAAATAAAATCAACTCTTAAAACACTTCCCCCCACCCCTCCCATCTTCCCGGGCTCAACTTCACTCCCGGCTTCAACCTTTCCCCCCTCAGCGGCACAGGGGGACGGGGAATGGGGGTTACGGTCAGTTCATCTCACGGTGTTTCTGCCGCTTCTTCATCCTCAGGGGGAGGACTCCTCTCATCGTTCCCCTGCTCCAGCATGGAGTCCCTCTCACGGGGTGCAGACCTTCAGGAGCAAACTGCTCCAGCGTGGGGTCCCCCACGGGGTCACAAGTCCTGCCAGCAAACCTGCCCTGGCGTGGGCTCCCCTCTGCACAGGTCCACCGGTCTGGCCTGGAACTTGCTCCAGCGTGGGCTTCCCACAGGCCACAGCCTCCTTCAGGTGCCTCCACCTGCTCCAGCGTGGGGTCTTCCACGGGCTGCAGGTGGAATCTCTACACCCCCTCATCCTTCCTCCATGGGCTGCAGGGGGACAGCCTGCTTCACCATGGCCTTCACCACGGGCTGCAGGGGGATCTCTGCTCCGGCGCCTGGAGCTCCTCCTCCCCCTCCTTCTGCACTGACCTTGGTGTCTGCAGAGTTTCTTACATCTTCTCACTCCTCTCTCCGGCTGCAAAAGCTCTCTAAGTGTTTTTCTTCTTCTTAAATATGTTATCACCGAGGCGCTGATTGGCTTGGCCTTGGCCAGCGGCAGGTCTGTCTTAGAGCCGGCTGGCATTGGCTCTATCAGACACAGGGGGAGCTTCTAGCAGCTTCTCACAGAAGCCACCCCTGTAGCCCCCCCGCTACCAAAACCCTGCCACGCAAACCCAACACAGTATCCTCCTCAGACCTAATAAGCATCCTCTGTTCCAACAGATGTAGTACACCAATAAGTGACTGGTTGATGGATTGTTCCCTAATCCAATAAGTGTTTATCTTTACTGTTACTACATAAGAAACTAGATTTTAGCGTGTTCAGCAGCAACATATCCTTGGGTACAACTTAGGGGTATCTGCTCTGTGACCACAAAAGTGACTGCAATGCAGAGTACAGAGACCTGAGCCAGCTAGCATAGCTAGCACATAAAAACTCACTAAACTTGAAATAGTAATTAGTAGCATAATTTGCACTGCTCCATCTAATTCTCTAGGTAGTGGTTTGTTTGATTTTTTTTCCTGAGAAACTCATATCTGCAAAAACTAGCTGTCTGTTCAGATATGGCTGCACCATTGATCATGGCCCCACTGAAAAAAATTAGCATTTAGGTAAAAATTGTGATGGCTCAGCTTTTTCATGGAGTGGGACATAAGTCACTTCAACAGCTACATCCCATCTAGGCAGCTGTTAGTGAAATCTAATTGTTTAATAAAAAAGCCTAATTAATAATACATGTTGCCATATAACACTCTTACAGTTACTTTTGCTTCCTAAAATTTGCATCACTGTGTCATCAAATGTACCCTTGCATCAAAGCTACTGATAGCTTACAAATCAAATTCTTGATTTGCATCCACTCAAAGGAAAGAAGATCCCGAGAAAGTCCAGAATTGCATTTACCACTGTCTTTGGATAAAGATGCAAGACTCCGGTGTAAATACACCGGACCTTAAAGATCCTCTAGTTCCAACCCCCCTGCCATGGGCAGGGACACCCTCCACTAGACCAGGTTGCTCAAAGGGAGGTATCCAGGGAGGAATCATGGAAAGTGGTGGTCCAAGGAGACACCTTCACACATGTAGCGTGCAGCAAATGAGATCTGGTTGTCAGATGAGAGCTGGCAGTAAATTGATGCAAGTTTGAGCTGGGAGAGCAGAGGGTAAGGGCTATTTCTTTCTATGCAGCCCTGGTGTGGAGGGGTCTCCTGCAGTACCACCCCGTGGCTCTTGGCATTCAGTGCCTAAGTCGCCTGTGAAGGTGGTTCAGGAGCCCCTAAGTCATTCAGGTGTTTCAAAAACATAATCCTATGTATCTTTTCGGCTACGCTCTCTAATGGGATGCAGCAGGGAATTTGTGTCCCTGAAGCAATTTAAAAGTTGTTTGGAACATACCCCAGAAAATAACCATTTAGGTCTCCAAAATAATTCTTTACAAGAAGAAGTAGCTGGAGTTTAACATGGGAGGAAGAGAAACCAAGCCAGCAGTAGCTCCAAATCAGCCATGAACAAACATGCTACATGCCAGATGGTGATAGATCCAGAGCAGCACCATGCCTGTATGTCTCCACTGTGGTGTAGGTATCGCTGCAGTTCATATTAGGGCTAACTGCACGTGTGGGGACCGTGGTGATGCAGCCTGTTTTAGAGAAAATATATTTCTATCAGATAACCTTATATTTTTCTTTATGCAGAAGGAGATATGAACAGCAAAAGTTACTGGTTGCTGTGGCCCTGAAATGTTCTCTTAACCATACCCATCAGCCACCACGTGTCTAGTTAAGGACTAGCTTTTTGTAAAATACTTTTACAAGCAAACTTTTGAAATTATTAAAAGCATGCTGGAAAAAAAATTGGTGTTGTATTTTAAAAAGTGATAATTCATTTTACAAGGGCATGTAGTGATAGGACAAGGGAGAATGCATTTAAACTGAAAGAGGGTAGATTTAGATTAGATATAAAGAAAAAATTCTTCCCTGTGAGGGTGGTGAGGCACTGGAACAGGTTGCCCAGAGAAGCTGTGGATGCCCCCTCCCTGGCAGTGTTCAAGGCCAGGTTGGATGGGGCTTTGGGCAACGTGGTCTAGTGGAGGGTGTCCCCGCCCATGGCAGGGGGGTTGGAACTAGATGATCTTTAAGATCCCTTCCAACCCAAACCATTCCATGACTCTATCATTCTATGGCATATATTATCTAAGTACCAGTGTGTATATATATGTGTTTTCTCTCCCTCTGGGTGGGCATGCCTGTGTGTGTGCACGCGTGTGTGTGTGGGTGTAAACAGGCTTAAACCCCACTGAGTTTTATTTAAACGTGGTCATGATCAAGTATTTTTTAGAGAGTGGTTAATTCTTGCCTGTTAGATAGCTGTCCAGGTAAAAATTTGATAATACAGTCAACACGCGCACACACAAAAATCTATTTACAAAGAAAAGACAAAGCAGCGTGTTTTTGTTAGACTAATAACAAGTCTCTTTGCACTTTCTTATTTCCTTTATTCTGGTATTTTAGCTAGTGCCTAAGAAATGGATTGTCTCTGATGCCGATGTATTGTTACACGGAGCCATTTGATTAGAGGAGGAAACATCTATTTAACAACACATAGAGGAAATGAAAGAGCAAGAACAGTCTTAGCTGCAGTATTTGCCATGGCCTTGAAAACCTTCAGCCAGAGTCTCAGCTGCTATAAATTGGCATAAACTCCAATATCTTAAAGCTGCATTGGTTTATGTGACCCGAGGAGATGACCTCTGGGATTTGTGGGGCCACCGTATAAATACCAGAGCTTTCAATCTGCCAGAGACAAAATAAATAATGTGGTTGGTCCAGTTCTGGCTCCATGCTTATGTGTTGCTCCTTGATTTAAGCAGCATCACGTGAAGCAGCAGAGAGGAGAAAGGAGCCTTCTGCAGCTCTGTGCTGCTCTCCAGAAAACACCCCCACCAGGGTGTTGCCATTTTTGTCTTGTAGATGAGGAAACCGATGGAGAGAGAAGCAGTTTTAGCCGACAGGGTGAGATGCTGCTCTTGCAGCACTGCCGCACTGCTCTTGCACCCACGTGGATGCTTCATTCATGTGAGGGCAAAACAGATTAAATCGCAGGTCTCCACCAGCTCTACCCATGCAGTCGTGCCCATCTACAGTGGGCAGGCAGATGGGCACACGGGGACAAGAGTGGGCAAGCTAAATTGTTAGGAATGTAAATGCCCGAGGAAGGGGATTTTTTAACTGTGTTACTTTTCCCCTGAGATAAAAGAGGCAATGATGAACCCAAACCTTGGGAGCTGAGGATTGGCAAAAGGTGCCAACCTGACCTTTATGCAGAGGAAAAAGGCAGCAGTCTGCGAGGTGCCAGGGATGCTCCCGGCAGCGGAGCACAAAGCAGTTCCTCCCCATGGCAGGTGCAGCAGGTTTGCTGTACCAGTGGGCATAGCTGCAGGCTGCTAGCATCGTAAACCTCCAGCTATTTTCATTTAATTAAAACAAATGCAAAGTTCACCCCTAAACGGGTACAAAATGCTCTAAAAGGGTCTTGGGCTTTTCCTAACACTGGCAGGATGCAGCGAGCCCAGCCCTGTGTCTTGTGCCCACCCGGGGAAGGTGTGCAGAGGGATGCCAGGAAGGGCTGAAGAGTTTTTGGGGGGGGGGGGGGGGGGGGGGGGCTTGGTTGGAGCTGGGTGAAGAGGTGAGCCTGTGTCACTACCGTTAAGTTGCAGGGTTAAGGGCCTAAAGCAGGGAATTTGGGAAATACGAGGGAACTCCACGGGAAGAGGCTGGGAAAGCTCAGTGCCCTACATGAAGGAGTACAGAGCAGTTAATACAGAAACCAAGGTGAGGCAGTAGGGAATTAGGGCATTAGCTCCGTTATTCCAGCCCAGCTCCACAGAAACCCAGCCAGGTCTCTGCTGAAAGGGCAGGAGCTTCGGCAGCACCTTGGCTGGCAGTGACAATAGGGGAGCAGATGCCATCAATAGCCAAGGGAAGTTCAGGGCAGAAGTGGGCAGGCGCATTGCAGGCAAGCCTTGTCTCACCTCAGCTGCCTCTGATGTCTGTAAGAGCCCCGTGGGAGCTAATCAACCTCCAGGACCCCAGCCTTCTTAATTTTACCAATTTAAAAATAGCCTCTGGCACCTTAAGGGGCTGCAGCTGAGGAGAATCCCTCACAGAATGAGGGCTGGCTCAGCTGGCCCCGTAAAACCCACCTGCTCCCCCAGGCCCACCTGCAAGGGCATTTTCCAAATGTGGCAGAAGGATGCATTTCTACATTTCTGTCTTTGCATGTGCTCTTATTCCCCTGCGGTTTGCAGAGATTTGGCAGAAGAAAACCCAACAAGGAGAAGCCACAGGACTTACTGCAGAGGCCACAGACTTTCCTTCTTCATACTTACTGGCTTCTTAGAGGGTCGTGCTAGTGCTGACACCAAAGGTATAGGGGACTTACTTTGGGTTTTATTTTGAACGCTGGTGGTATTTTGCATGTGCAGGAGCAGGATAGCTGCTGAGGCCGTTAGGATTCTGCCAGGGGGATGTGCCAGACTGCTCAGGATGAAGATACAGTCCTTGGGCTGTGCCTCTGAGTCCTCTCTTCTGGGCCAGCCTGGGCTGTAGGACGTTCCTCTAGTAAATCTAGTAATCTGGCTGTCGGACAAAGCTGCTCTGTTTTACTCGGGCACCTGAGGAGACCTCCTGTGGCATGTTCACTGCCAACCTGGTTATCCATGTGCTGATTGCCACAGACAGACACCTTGGGATCTTGAAAAAAATCATGACGCTTAAAAAGATGAGATGCTTGCTGCCATTTCCAACAGCCAGGGCACTTACCACTGCAGAGCAGCTACCCATAACTCCTGCAGAGCACAAGCACACGCGCAGTCTCCATAAACCCACACACCAGCATGTCCTAATGCCCTGCTCAAGTAACCCAGCCCAAGTTTACTCCTTTCAGCTGCGCATCCAGCCCCAGTAAGAAGTTTGTAACCCTGGTGAAGCCCAGCTGCTGCAGGTCTTGCTGCTGAGGAGCCCCACAACAAACTCTGGCTGGTTCAATGGATGTCAGCCCCGTTAACAGGAGCTCCTATTTCTAGATAAAATTCACTTCGGGGCATGTTCCCATTGCTGAGCAGGCTAAAGCCAAGTTCTACAAATACCAAATCTCATTTTCTTATCAGTTTTATTGCAAATTGGCCCAAGCGTATGGACCCCTGGAGCATGAAGGCACATCCAGCTACATCTTAGAAAGAAACTAAAAAATAAAGGAGAGGCAGCTGTTTCTCTCTGAAGTGTTTGTGAGGTAATAATAGTGACAATAAAGGGAAGTAAAATAGAGTGGTTTCATTATGATATTTTTAAAAAGTAAGGATTCCATTGAATATCAAATGATCATTGATTTTAGACACTTTGACAGACTAACGTTTGATTCTAACGGAGTTATTTTCTGAGCAGAAAGCAAGCTGTGTCGAGAGGAAACAAACCTCACTTCGTATAGAGAGGTGCTGCTGAGTAGCACTGCTGGAGTCTGTTATTTAAATAGGAATAATTATATTGCACAGGACACTTGGATTTGAAAGCAGTTCCTCTGATAATTACTCCTGAAGAGGAATATATCTGCTGCATTCACCAAAGCCTGAAGGCTGGTCTTGTATCACAGAAGATCATGTGTGTTATGGCTAAAATGAAAGCAGAGGGAGAGGAAACAAACAGGAAAGGACATCAACTCCACAATGACAGGTCATGCAAAAAAAAAGTCCTTTCCACCAAGAAGTGGTGAATGTCTCTTGGAGTGAGCATCTGATGTAGATGGAAGTGAGAGGCAAAAAAGAGAATAATTATCACAGAATCATGGAATGGTTTGGGTTGGAAGGGACCTCAAAGATCCTTTAGTTCCAACCCCCCTGCCATGGGCAGGGACACCCTCCACTAGGCCAGGTTGCCCAAAGCCTCATCCAACCTGGCCTTGAACACTGCCAGGGATGGAGCACTGTGGTGGTGCAGCCCCCCCAGGCGCTCTGCGACGCCAACACTCTGTTCTTGTCTTGGTTACAAGTGCAATGAGTGGGGACGATCAGGCGCTCCCTAACCCTACCTGAAACTCCTCCTGCCTGGATCATAGCCCGACCTGGAAAGTACCAGAATTACCTGACAAGAATTATGGCCCAAATGGAAAAAAAAACCTGACCAAAGTCAATCATTCTATAAACAGTGATCCTACCACCTGAGACCCTTTGAGCTCTCCAGGATCACAGCGGGATGTGACCCAGTGTCTCCCTCTGAGCTGGGACGCCTCTCAGAGTAGGTTTTGTGAGGATTCAAAGATCATCCTCTGATAGATGCTGACAAAGGCAAAGGGTTCAAAGATTGTCCGCTGACAAATGCCAATGAAGGAGAAAAGTAATTCACTACAGTTTGCGAAGAGAGAAAATACTTATAATAGGTTAATCTCTGTATCTGTATGTCTGTATGTCTGTGTATGTATTTATATGTATGTGATTTGATTTAGAATACTGTTGTAAATATCATGTGAACCTTGCCATTTTTTAATTTTTAACTAAGTTGCAAAATTTTGATTATAACAAATTTTGTTGAATCACTTTTTTTCAACTCATTGATAATTGAATGTCATTAAATATCATACAATCTAATCTTGTGATTTAGTGTAACAGTGTTAATAAATCTTAAATTGCTGCTGCCTCAGAATTGTGTAAAAATCAATTTGCAACAAACTGTCATAGTTGGCAGGATCCTAAAATCACTATTTGTGACAGGCATCCACAACTTCTCTGGGCAACCTGTTCCAGTGCCTCACCACCCTCCAGTACAGAATTTCTTCCTAATATCTGATCTAAACCTTCAGCTTAAGGCCATTCCCCCTTGTCCTGTCACTACACTCCCTGATAAACAGTCCCTCTCCAGCTTTCCTATAGGCCCCTTCAGGTACTGGAAGGCCGCAATTAGATTTCCCTGGAGCCACCTTTTCTCCAGGCTGAACAACCCCAACTCACTCAGCCTGTCCTCACAGGAGAGGTGCTCCAGCCCTCTGATCAGCTTCGTGTCCCTCCTCTGGACTCACTCCAACAGCTCCATGTCTCTCCTATACTGGGGCCCCCAGAGCTGGACGCAGTACTCCAGGTGGAGTCTCACAAGAGCGGAGTAGAGGGGCAGGATCACCTCCCTCGACCTGCTGGTCACACTTCTTTTGATGCAGCCCAGGACACGGTTGGCTTTCTGGGCTGCAAGCGCACACTGCCAGCTCATGTTGAGCTTATCCACCAACACCCCCAAGTCCTTCTCAGGGCTGCTTTCAATCCATTCCTCGCCCAGCCTATAGTTGTGCTTGGGATTGCCCCCACCCATGTGCAGGACCTTGCACTTGGCCTTGTTGAACTTCATGAGGTTCTGCACTTGGCTTTCTTTTCAAGGGGAAAGCCTACTGGCTTCTTCCTGTATGATGTCCCCCCACTGCTCTGCACCTTTTGCTTTCCATTGAGGTTCCACCATACCTATGAGCTCTCATCAAAGCCTTTCCCATGGACAGCATTCACCATGAGAGACTGGCAAACTTCTCTGACCAAATAATTGTAAGCAGAGAGCTGCTTCTGCTGCTGAAGCAGGGTTTGTTTGCAGCCAGCCTGGATCGCAGCCTGCCTTCTCCATCTTCTCCCTGACCTTAAAACGTTGGATGGAGCAGGCAAGGCACTGCTTGCATGAAAGTCAGATCCTCTCCGGGAAGGTTTTGACCACTCTACCTTCCACGCAAAGCAAATCCGTAATTAAGCAATACTCTACATGCTCAGACGGTTGTGGTTTCCCGCTTTAGTTATGAAAATGAAGGCTGTCTGGTCAGTCCCACTGGAAGTGACTCTCACACAGCCTTTCGTACGCTTGCAAGGAACTTCTCTGCGTGGTCAAGAGCAGCTTGACTCTTAACTTGGTTCCAAGGGTCTCCTAAGGAAGGCCAGCAGAATGAAGTGGGTGAAGATAAAAGCCTCTGCGCACAGATTAAAACAGGATCGGCTAATACTGCTCATAAGTAGCAAGAGGACATTTTCCCCCTGAAGTTTCTCTAAACAATAAAGGATTCATATTAATGTGCATGTGTAGTGGTGGGGAAAGGTATAGGAGTACTGCAGAACAGGTCACTTTTTATAAATCATCTCCTTGCCTTTCAGGCAGCACGCTCAATCTATCCTGGCAAGAGAACTTAATTCATTGCAACTAAAATAGGCCTAAATGACCAGTTAAAGTGCTGAGATGGTGCAAAAGCTGAAACATGCTCCTCAACCACATGGTGGTAAAAAAGCCTATGTCATTTCTAGAATGAAAGGAAGAAAAGAGGAATGAGATGCTTTAAAAAAATCCACCACCCTCAGACAAACATAAAGGCTCAGAAGCTGGCAGGCAGCATGGGGGTTCCCCTGGTGAACGTATGCTCAGAAGGGAAGCTCAGGTGAAAGCCAGAGCAAGAAGGATCTGGCGCTCTGGGGGCAGGAATGGGGATGCCCAGCACCTCGCTGCATGCCCAAGCTCGACATCGGAGGGGGTCAGCCTAGGCATCTCTGTAGGCAGCTGGGCTGGCAGGCTCCAGAAGAGGCAGTCCTGCCTAGAAGTTGAACGTTGTTGCCCTCCGGCAAAGCCTTGGTCGCGCTCTCTCCATTTGCTTATACAGGAAGCCTGGGGCTGAATGCAAAAAGGCCTCAATTTTGTATGGTAAAAACATACTTCTGTTCTGCCTGCACACAGAAATGGATGCTCAGAATAAAACTATTGCCACCATTTGGGTAATCCATATAAATTTTGTGCTACATTGGGCAAATAGAGTGGTTGCAAGTAAGAAAGTGCAGAACTGGCTGACGATTCAATGTAATTTGGTTTCATTTGCCTTATAGGCGCTCTGTATGTTGTTATAAATTATTTTTTTGATTGTACGTGAAAAAGCAGAATATTTGAAATATCATGCTGCAGAGTTAAGTTCTGTGAAGAGTAAGAGGAACTGATCTGGAAGACAAATGAGCCCATCTGAAACGTGCTTTTAAAGATGACTGAAGCAAACTTGAAATACATAAGCTTGGTTCGTAAAAGCTACAAAGGATGTGTGATCAATCTAACAAATAAATTGGGGAGAAAAATACCAACCAAAAATCCCTATATGTACCTGCAACTCCAAATAAACTTGGATTGGAAGAAGTTGAGCCTCTCCCATCATCCACTTAAAAGGAAATAAAATGAAAAGTCCACAGGCCAGAGGAGGAGTTGCCAGTGTGCTTCTGCTGACGCCCATAAGCACTTACCACGGGCTCCAGGACGGCAGCTGAGGAATGGGCAGTGCTATCAGCCCAGGAGCTTCTTGGTCTGGATCAAAGTTCATGGTCATGCTCATGGAGGAGGGCACTGATTCCCTGTTAGAAGAATTCAGCCTCATTTATTTCCTCTAGAACAAGTGTAAAGTAACCACTTTTAAGGTCGATAGAAAAGGAAAATGCGTTCTCTCACGCCCTGTCATTTGAAAGCCTACTGACATGTGATGAAGGCTGACCACTTTTTTCCCATGTGACTCCTCGTTTACCCCATACTTGCTTATGCAGCTTTTCTTTTGAATGCGTTCAGCTTGCGGAAGGACAAAAAACAGGGCTCAGGCCATTCACCATTTATCTTAAACCTGGGAATAAATGTGTGGGCTCTACCAAATGCCTGTCAAAGGGCAGCTTTTTATGAAGCCTTAGAGAGAAAGAAATCAGAGCAGCATAACTACGTTGGATAGAGTAGGGTACAATCATTCCACATGAAACATTTAAACACAACAATTTATTTGGATACAGGG
Source organism: Grus americana (assembly GCF_028858705.1). Lineage (NCBI taxonomy): Eukaryota > Metazoa > Chordata > Aves > Gruiformes > Gruidae > Grus > Grus americana. The sequence goes on from NC_072852.1 coordinate 161,411,399, forward strand.
ACAGTCTATCCCATTGCAGTTGCATTCAGACTAAGTTATACTGATAACATCAGACCTCCATTGGCATAATAATAATTGAATAAAGCCCATGTGAAGATTAAGCCTGAAGAAATGATATTACATGCCAAAGGGTTACCGTATGTCTTCATTCCTCCCTATAACGTGATAAGAGATAAGAAAATCTTGAATTCACCAAATCTGTAAAATTCATGTTGTCAATTTTCATGACTTTTTCAAGAATGTTATGAGTTGCTCTTTACCTCCATGAGCACATGGGCATCTTAGGTGACATGGAAAAACATTTCTGTGCATCACAGTAGGAGAGAAAAAGCTTAAATATGCAAGCTGAATGTACTCCAAATATCTACAGAGAAGAACAGGGTTTTTAATCATCGGACCATTTAAGCCAATCTCATGATTTTGTGATTTCTCGTGCATGATGGTGTTTTAAAATCCATCAAAACCATTGTTATGATTGACAGTCCCTTGTGAAAACAGGTGGGATTTGTTGACTGAACTCATCTGAGGTGTTGTAGAGTATCTGACACCTGCATGGGGCTGGCAGACTTAAGAAATCCATCCAGACCTGTGCTCCTCCATAGCCGCAGCTTTGGGCCAAGTGGGTACCCTGCGGTGCCCGAAATGACACTCAACAGCTACAGAGAGAAAGCTGGGTCCCACCCCAACAGCTTTCCAAGTGGGAAAAGCTTGCTTGCTCGCAGTCCTGAGCTGTGCTGTCACCTACCAACTTTAGCATCTCTGAATGTGCTCCGCTGGCATTCAGTGCGGTGGCTACGACCACAAAACAAGGAAATAAAGGCATTTCCTCCCTCTGCCCTGCCGTGGAAAGGAGAGGCGTTCACGGCAAATGTAAACACAGCTCAGGCTTAACGTAGGCACGCACCTGTGTGACCATGTCTGGGGGCTGCTCCTACAAGGCGAACCTCACGCCACTGTGGTCACCCTCGTCACCACCACATCCCAGCATCTGCTTGGTCCTGTGACCCTCTGAGGAACCACCTACCACGCAGGCTACACCCTGACTGTTTTCTGACAATTACACTGAGGATGACACTCACCAGAATTTGTTTTCCTTAAAAGCAGTATCCAAATCCAGCTCTTTGAAGATGAGAGGAGCAGGGCGTCTTTCCTGTAGTGATTTTCCTAAATCATAAAGCCAAGTGCATTTTTCTCGCTCTGTAAGAAGCTTTGGTGGAAATAATGCAACTCCAACACAACATTGCCTGAGCAGCTCACACCAGTATCTTCCTTTCACATTTCTGAGTGGTTTTTCCCTCTTGTTGCAGAAGGTATTTTCATAGAACAACACGTAATTTATTTTCTACAATTTCAATGCTTTCTATAATTATATAAGGATAAGAATTTCGAAGATATTTCTATAATTTATTAATTCACAGATAATCTAGCTATCTATTCTATACCTATCACTATTCGCTCAAATACATTACACATCTGCAGTAGTAACTGCTTTCATGCAACAGCTGAGATGGTATTGCCCACACACCCCCACGCATTCACCGCGGCAATAAAAATCATCTTGGCCCTTGCAAAAAGCCTCCAGAACTGTCATTATATGGCATTAAAAAGGGAAGTGACTTGACAAAAAACTTGTCTAGAAAAATGATTGCAGGCATAAAGAGCATGGTATGCGTATGATCAGATGCCAAGGAAGGTTTTCAGCAATTCCAGGCAAGGCGTTTTTTTGGGGGGTCCCATCAATTCATGCAATAAATGCCACTAGCGGAAGACTCAATGCCAACACAGGTGAGCAGCCTTGCCCACGAGTCCTTTTTCCATCATCACCTGCAACACAGAACCGTTGCATTGTTCCTAGGGTCTCTTCTGGAATGAAACAACTCTTCCCGAAACAAAACCCAGCTGCTGTTTCGGTAACTTGCTCAGCAGACGCTCCCAAAAAGCAGCGCAGACAAGGCCGAACCAGTTTTGGTTTCCTCTGCTGTATACAAACATGCAAAGCTATCCCAGCAGGCTCTGACCCCTCAAATGTCACATCCCCTTTTGTTTCATGCCATTCATTTCAGCAGGCTGCAAAAAAAAAAAAAAACCAAACCAACAAAAAAACCCCAAACCCCCAAACAAGCCAGCCTTCAGATTACTTCAGACTTTTGAACTGAAAACCAAGAAAAACATACTTAAAATAATAATTATGCCTTATGCTCATGGCTACGCCGCGCGGGGCCAGCCAAACGCTGTGAGTGCGGACGTGGCCGCTCTGCTCTAGAGAAGGCTGATGCTGAGCAATGCCGCGCTGCTGCAGCGCTTGGCCTGGGGCAGGGGACTGCTCCCCGTCACAGCTGTGGCCGCCGTCTGTCGGTGAGGAAACCAAAGGTTTCTAAACCTGCTTCTCCAGAAGTTATCTTGCTTCATTTTGGAAGCACTGACATTATCTGAAGGGGGTACGCTCCGCACAGAGAGGCTCACAAAGATCGCCGGTTCGGTGCGGTTCCTGAAAGCTCGCGGCTCCCACGAGCGCTTCTCCCCTGCCAAAAAAGTGCCAAAGTTGACAAGAAACAAAGCAGTTTTTAGAAAAGAAAATCAACATGTCATGACCCTTCTTGGCAGCTGACAACTGTCCAAAAAGTCACTGCAGGGTGGCATTTAACATAAGAAAGTGCCAACAGACAGGGTTTCCACTCCTGAATCGTTAGGAGTCGAATTTGCATCGTTTGCTGCTTCTGCCCTGCAGTGCCCTTCAGCCCCCTAACGCTGCGGTCCTCCTCCGCCCCTGCAAGTCATCCCCGTGTCTCCTCGCCATCCCACCGCTCGTTCTCAGCAGGCTTCTGGCTCGGTACGTTTGGGATACATCCACATGGACTGGGTGACCTGGTGGTTTTCCACATCGCTTGTGACCTCGGGCTCTTTTCAAACCAGCCCCGTGCTGATTCTGTGATACAATATGATGCAATCTGTACAACTTTATGACACAAACCCTTCTTGATTCTGCAGCAATGGTATTTCCTTTCTTTAAAGCATTTAAAAAAATAAATCGGAGAAGATTGTGTGAAGAAAGCAAGGAGCTGCAGGCCAGAGGTTTCAACCCCTCCTCCGTCACTAGCCTGCCGTGCCATCTCTGTCTGCCCTTGGGCACGCAGCTCCTCTGCCACGCCGCTCTCCCCAGAGGAACTTGTAGATAACGGGGATTATTTGTTGGCGTAATAGGCTCTGAGGCGGAGGCAAGTAAAGAGGATGCAGAAGGATGTGCTGGCAAAAAAATCCCCCCGCCGGTTAGGCATCTGCGAGCCACACACCGCCGAGATAACCACTGCCTGCCCGCACCCCAGCAGCACGGGCAGGCACAGAGGGCACGAAACGACTGTTTGGGGCTCAAGCCACGCTGCGCGGCGTCCTCGGCACGCCGTCTCCAGCAAAAGAGTACGTCCTTCCTCACGCAGCATCTGCGTGCGTCCCGAACCTGGGGATTGCACTGAAGGATTTGTTACTTGAACATGCAATTAAGGAAAAAATAAAATATAAAATATAATATGAAATAAAATAATTAAAATAAATAATTTAAAAAGTAATTTCAAAAGACTCCTCCACTTACTTTTGACTATTTTTGTTACCCCAGGCCCTTCTTCCCAGAGCCGCGCCACAAGAAAGGATCGCCCCGACTCCGCTCTCATTTTAAAATGCTTCTTTTTATTTCAGTGGTTGTACATTGGGTGAATGAATTTAACGTCACAACAGAAATAGAATGGCTATTTAACAGACCACTAGTAGTTATATGCTGAAAAAGAGTGAATGGAGGGGTTTCTTTTAACTGTTACTGAAATATTCATTGTACGCGTCGTCAATTATGCCGGATGAGAGAGGCAAACAAAAAGGTATTTTGGTGAGGTGCTGTATCCTTTGAAGAAAATAAACGCTGAGACATCTCAAGTAACTTGAAACCGTGTCCCAGCTACAGTATTCACTGTCTCTGTGTTGGCCCATCTCATGGTTCTTTTAGGGGGGTTTATTTGTTGGTTTTTTTTTTTTTTTAATTAAACAAAGCATTTAAAATTTAATCACTTTCATTAGACTTTTTTTTTTTAAAATATAAACAAAGTTTTGGCAAATAATATTTATACAGAAAAATAGTTTTAGATCTTCCCAAATTTTGAAATAGTCTATAAAATTACTTTATAAATAAATAAAATGCAGAATCTGTTGTACACATATTTGCACATCTCTGTAATTGCCTCCTTACTGTTCGCATAGGTTTGTACTTGTACAGTTTTCAGGAATATTACAAAGTCATAAAGTCGGAAAGTGGATCTCTTATTAAAAATACATTTTCTCTTTTTGTCTGTCAGTTTATCTGGATGAAAGACCTGATGTATCTGAAGCTTTGTCATCCATGGGCAAAAAATAGTAGTATTGGATTAATTGTAAAAAACATAGAATAACAGTTATTTCGAAACATAAAAAGTTCACACAAAACAATGTCTTGAAGAGTTATCTACATAAAATATTTAAACAACATGGATAATTTACCATTTAGTATTGTACAATAAGCTACCCAAATGCCTAAATTAACTATTATAAAAAAATAAAAACAACTTTGACAGATATAGGCAAGTTGCAGTGTCAACTACCTAGTTATAATGACTGAGAAAGTCTACAAATATTAGTGTTTTAATAGTATATAATGGTGATACCTTAACTGCTAAAGTAACAAGTTAAGATACATTATTTTTCCACAAATTAAAACTAACGCAACGTTACAAGCACTATGTTAATTTTACAATCGAATCGTGATTATTTTTTTTTCTTTCAGATGATCAAATCTCCAGCTTTATATATAAATAGATAGTAATTAGACATCGGACAAACAAGATTTAGCCCGGAAAATAATTTCCTAGACAAATAATTATATGGTTAGTGCCTTCAGTCGTTCAGAACAGGCAGTGCTGCCAAAGTTTAAAATAGTTTACAATCAATCTGAAGAGGTTAAGTTAAAATACTGCAATCACTAATAATGTCCACATAGAAAACTTATGCTGCAAACAATTATACATAATATCCACTTATAACAGCTGTCTTGTTTTTTTAAACAATAATTTAAAAACTATGTCATTTATGTGATACATGTGCAACATATAAAATGTGAAATATGAAATATTTGGTACAATAGTGCTTGAAACAAATCTCAAATCAAACAAATGAAATTTTAATTATACATATATAATTACCTTGTAAATCAACAAAGTATTTAAAAAAGTAAACAACATTAAAATCTGCTTCATCCATATATATGTATGTATGTATATATAATATGTATATAATTGTATTAAAGATATCTTCATACTTTTGTGACATAAAATATGTTTTTAAAGAAAAACAATTAAAAGAACTATTTTTTTTTCCTCCACTCTAATCTGGTTACAATCTTATAATCCAATTAAAAAAAATGCAAATACAGTAACGATTTATTAAACTGAATCTCATTCTACATTCTTAGTGTTCAGTTAATAGTCTAGATTAAAGTCACCTATGAAGTTTTGGTGACTCAACTGAATTTTAATTAAATTAGAGTATCATACAAATGTCTTCATCTACAGCCTTCTTTTTCGCCTTTTCTTTTGTTAATTTGGTCTTTCTGTTTGTTTGTTTGTTTGCTTGATTGATTTTACACTTCTAGAAGTTACTTCTAAACAGCTTGGATTTTTTTGGTAACCTGACTAGGAGTTTGAAAGATTATTCGCTTCCGGTGAGATTTGACTGTTGGCATCAGGCTCACTTTCATCAAGTCTGATGTGACAAAATTTAGGCACTTCTGCAAAGTCTCTTTTAAAAACATTATAAATATACTCGTAAAATAATATTCTCAAGACTTTGTTCTTTTGGGGATCGAAAGGGGTATGAAGTTCATACTGTGCAAAATTTTTAAATTTTCTTCTGCTATTCTGCTATGATTCAAATGCAACTTCTCCATACAAGTCAAACACCAACCATGTGCATCGAAAGAATTTGTGCTTTACTTTGGACTTCTGGCTAAAAATATTCAGATTGGCAGGGTGATGTGCAGGACACTGGGCTGCGTTTCACTTCCTCTGTCTTGGAATCAACTCGCGAGGGGAGCAAAGCCAAGATTTATTTTTTTTTAACCGAGAAGAAAATCCCCTATCGTAGTTTGGGTGAAAATTAAACCTGCAACTGGGATAAGTTTTTAGCCAATACAACTTAATTATTGCTGAGCTCGAAAGATTCGTAACCCCTGAATCTCACGAGACTAACTTAACTGGACCATTTCCATTAGGTATAGTTATGGAGAAAAGACAATATTTGCAAGAATTAAACTATGCTTAGAAAACCTTTAAAACTAAATGTTACCCTTTATGTCTTGAAACATCACAGCTGGTATCAGGTAGTTAACTATTTTAGGTTGGAGTATAGTAAGCATACCATATTTAATATTCATATATGACATAGCAGCACTAGCTTTTTTTCGAGTTTGTGATTTGTCCGTAAGAACAAATTCTTGACTTAGCATGCAGTTTGTGGCAACTCTAGAGAGGAGGAGACGGGGTAGTATGTACAGTAGCCGTGCTTGGCCGTCCGCAGGGAGGCTTCGTGACACTCCGTTCCGCTCCTGCCGGCTATTTCAGGATTATCTGTTAAGAGAAAGGAAAGCGTGATCGCGCTTTTAGGTGACGCGGGCAGAGCAGCTCGCCCAGACGGCCGGCGCTGGACTAACTAAGCTCAGCCGTGGCTCGTACGGGACAGCATCCCGCATCCTCACGCTGCCCAGGAGGCGTTTGCCTTTCACAAACCTGGTCGCCCTCCTCCCGCGTGCACGACCTCGCGTGCGCGAGAACACACGTAGGGGGTGTTTTATCTGACAAAATACTGGAGACCGCGCCAAAGCCACAAAGGAAGGGCCTGGCGGTAGGTGGGGGGTGCGCACCCTCAGCGCCCCAGCTGTCAGCGGAGCGGGGAGCAGCCCCCAAGGAGGCTCCCAAGTGCCTCGGTGCCTGGTGCGACTCTCCAGCTCCCACCCTGCTCCCACTGAGTCAGGAACGACCAGGGGAAACGGCGGAGGCAGGGCCCCTCGCCACTATCAAGCAAAAAAACCAAAACCTGCTGGGCTGGGTGTTTTCAAGAAGCTAACGTGGTGGTTTTTGTAATGCACTTTTAGCAGCTGCTTATTTCCTAAAAAAATTATCTGCAGGTCAGCAAACTTGAGAGGTTTTTCATGCTTCCTTACATCAGGGGATCCGGGGGGATGATCGTAACGGTACCTCTGTGCGCCCAGCTAGTCACTAACCTTGCTGCTTTACCTCCACAATGTCTCAAACTGAGGGCGAAGCAACCATTTTACAGGCGCAAACTCTGGCGCTTCCAATACTGCGAAGGTTAAATGCACAAAGCGCCCAGCAACCGACTCAACCAGCTCACAGTATTGGAAAACAGTCCAGATTTCCATCACCTGCCTGAAACGGCTGTCAGTGAACGTGATGTCAAAAGCCAGGGGTGTGATCTTTTATCACGTCATCGCTAATCTGTGCTCCAGACTTGAGCACAAGTCTAGGAATTAGAGTGCATCACCTGCTCTTCCTGTTTAATTTGGCACTCGACGTATTTTTAAGCCATATTTGTAGGTGGTATGCAAGACAGTCATGACAGCACTTTGACCTACTTGTGTATTCCGAAGCTAGACTGCTGCTTAATGCAATATTTATTTTAAAAGGGGGAAAAAAAAAAAAAGGGTTTTGAAAATAACTTCAGCAACATACTACCTCTGACATACAGATTGCCTAAAAAGAAACACGCTCGCCTCTGCATGGAAGGCGCCTGTTCTGGTCCCCTGCCCCATCACACCCGCAGCCACTGCACGATGCCTGCTCTGAAACCAGAGATGATTGTGTTGTTCTAGGTACAGCGTGGCACAGCATGCTATCAAGACTCCTCATTACTACGGAGAACTGCCTAGAGACCTCAGTTCGATGACAATATTGGCAGGAGTGATGTAAATGCTGTCACACTGGAGAGTCGCCCTCCTTTCTCCCAGAGGAGGAGGGGAAGAGCCCAGTTCTGGAGAGACGTGGGATACGCAAAACCTCGGAAGCCCAATTCCTACGGCACCTGCAACACGTCCCTTCTGCTGGAGCTTGCCATCCGACCGACACAGCAGGAGTAAGGACTCCCGTTGCTCTGGGAGGCGAGGGACTTTCTCCATCGCTATTTGCTCTCTGTACACAACTACCAGCTCCCTGACCTCGCTGAACTTGCCGGCATGCCAAAAAGTCATCTTTGATTACCATCAGCACTGAAAATCTGGTGACACGCGAGGCCCCATTGTAATGGTACTGCACAAACACCTGCTGCTCCAAAGGGCTCAACATCTAAATACATTATACATACAACAAGGACATATATTTTTAATGAACTTCCACCCATTGTGAGTTTGTTAGCTTATCGCCTATCTTCTGTTTCCTATTGAAATAACAAAGAAATACCTTTGCTGAAATAATAAAGCCCTGCCTGCGATAGCCCTGGTCCATCTACAGCACTGTGATTTGGCAGTACGAACAAAGAATGCAGCCGTGCTGAAAATAAGAAGTGACCAAGATTATCAGCGCTGATATTTTTAGCATGTTACAACCCAGCATGTCAATGTAATTAATAAAGCAGCTTTACTGGGTTAGCCATAATCACGCAAGTGTATTTAAGGGATCCTAAGGTCTGATTTAACGGGACACAACCTGAAATCTACCCAGTGTAAAAGAACCAAATTTCAGACACTGCAGCTGCCTGCACTGTCTGCCAACTCTTAGGGGATAAACTTGCATTTTCCTGTAGCTCTTTTCTCCCTGTACAGGGAGACAGATCACTGCCCCTTACGCCCAGATGTCCTAGAAGGTCAAACAGCCCCACAAGAGCGAGGCTCCTAATTCCTCCAAAAATGCGTGAGAGAGGTGGCAGAGGGCCTATTCTCAGGCTATCTCTCAGGAAAAGGGCAGGATTATCCCCAGCACCTTGATTAACCAAGCGCAACTCACCCTGCCCACGCCAGGTAGGACGGAGGGGCCCTGGGCGGTGTGAAAGAGCGGGGACCCCGTCTCTGCCCCGCTCCGCTGAGCGGCAGACCCCAGCTAAGGACTTCCACCGCCCCGTCCCTCTTCCTACCATTTCTCCCCTCCTCTCCAAACTCAGGAAACAGCGAAGACAATGTAAACACTTTCCTTTTGTGCGCCAGCACGTCCTGTTTACACGGCGGCGGGTGCGGGAGGAGCAGCTGGAGCTCTCCCCACCGCGCGCGGGCTTCTGCCACCGCCAGCGGCTACGGAGCCGGCTTGCTCCCACCACATCGTCCTCGTCGTGCTGCTGCTCGTGCAGGGGATCTAACTAGGGCAAGTTGCACCCCGGCTATTTCTAGCACACGTAGGAGTCCTCCTAGGTAAAAAACCCTCAAGTTTCTCCTTCAGAACAAGCTTCTCCAGAACTGAGGAGCTACTTTTTTTTTTTTAACCTGAGCCACAAAGTGTAAAATGTATCCCATAGTCTTTAATTATATGTTCACACCCTATTTCTCAAAAGATATCACAACTCTGCCATAGCTACATACACATGTAGCAGCTTCTGCAAGTGTTTTTTTTTTTCCACTGTGTCTGACAGAGAAACATAAAATGCTAAACTACTTTACATGGAAAACGCACTGTGAACCTCTCCTGTTTAATCTACAAATGAAGCAATAAACTGTGATGGAAGACAGAGGCTATCTAAGTCTGCATCGCTGCTAATTGCTCCATCACTTGCATGCTGAGAAAGGAGAAGCTGTACAGAACTTCATGACCAAGGAACATCCCTGCAAACACTCATTATGGAGTCTGCACCCCTCGTTAATTGTAAATAGGTCCAACAACGTCCATGTTCACTACTGTTTGAAGAATTACATCTCAAATGTACATATATATGACTCATCGTATTTGCAGTGATGCTACTATATCATTATACTTCACAGCAACTTGAGATAATGTATTGAAACTTTTACCATAATACATGTAAGCATAAAACCCTGAAAAACAAGACTAGACAATAAGCGTGTGTACGTATGAACACACACACCTCCATGTACAAAGCTCTTACAGGTCAAGCATATGAAAGCTGTGGATGTAGATGTGCCAGAGAACATAATTGCTGCTGCTGCAGTAACAGATCTACTAAGAACACTGTTTCTGGCAGAAGCAGAATGGGCTGGCACTAACAGTCTGGGGTAGCAATGCACAGAAGATTTAGTAACAGCAAAAGGCATTTTTTTGGAGGCAATTGCAGACATAAGGTAGCCTTTCCATTGCCTTCTTGCTTGGCACCCGTTTGAAGTGCCAGAAACCTGTAGGCTAAAATCACTGAAGTTGCGCCAATATCAGCTACCAGACCTCACTGAAACTGGTAATACATAGAGTGAACCTAAATTTCTGCAAACTACTTTGTAACTGCCAAGAAGCATTTGCTCTTTCAAATTCCCCAGCTCCAAAAGGTGGCATTTGCAGCTCCCAAATGCCAAGACTTTTTCTCTTCTCTGTTAGAGCATGGCTCTTTTACACTCTTACCTTCAAGTACCTTCAGGACCTCTGAATGATCACAGTGGTCATTAAGCCCCCTGTGCAACACAAAACATCCCTAAATTCAGCTAGGGCAACCCTGGATGCTCCTGCGGGTGATCCAGTTCTGCAGGGTGGTCCACAGGAATGACAACCAAGAGAGATGTTACTGCCAACGGTTTCAGCTTCTCTCCGAACCACCAACCCACGACATGCAGCTGATCAATCTACATCAGCTTGGGATTCCCTCAGACCCAGCAAAGGCGGATGGGTTATTGTCTCAAGATTTAAAAAGTAAAACTGAGAATCTCTTTCTAATTAAGGTGGAAATTTCACCTTTATGAACTCTTTTCTGACATCCAGCTTATTATGTGTACTGCTTTACTGGAAGTAGTTCACAGAATTAACCAAATTACCCTTTAATCACAACCGGGTACCACGAATTTCAAGAATACCATTTGGCTTGAGATTTTCTGTTTTGAAGCTACAGCTCATGAAGCTTATTTATTCCCCATGTCTTAAAGTCTGTTTCCAGTTGCGGATTTATTATACAACAATGAGTACGGAAAATTTACCATTCCGCATGACTTCAGTGTACGTGAACTCTTGTTCAACTAAAGACCTGTCACAGTGGATCAGCTGGAAAACATGACTTTGTATCTACCTCTGAGATGTTTCTCTTTCAGAAGTTTTGAAATTATTTCTCCAAATTACACTTTTCTCTATAAGTGTTAATAAATTTTAAGGGGCGATTAAGATCGTATTGGACCCCACATCATGAAACCCTTATCCCTCCAAAAATTAACTCATACATAGTAAACATTTTAGACTGCTCAGCTTTTCGTTTTAGGAGCAATGTAGTAATAGGAGGTTTTGGTAGACAAGATTCATCCCAGATGATTTCAGACACGTACGCCTCAGCTGGTCACCCTATTTTACAACTTCCTAGCCTACCTCAGGCAACTTCTTTGAGCATGAGACAGATTATCAGCTCATGATGCTTTTTTCCCCCTCCACCAAATGCAAGTCTGTGGCAAACAGTTCACACTGAAGTATTTAACTTCTAGACACCTGCGTCAGGGCAGATGAATCCTTTCACAGTGACATTTTCTATTTTCATGTTTTTCACACGAGTAGCAGACTGGTCAGATATATCTAGGGTATACATTAAAAACAGCAGATATTTTCAGACAGCCAACTCATATCGGGCTGTCTCATAACTTCTCCCGCTTTCTAAAAATAAAACTAACACCAAGTATTTCTTCCCTTTGACATAAAATCCAAGACTATTTATATTTCTCCATGCCTTTGGGAAATGCCTCCATCTCTTTATTTTTCATTTTCTCTAGAATGCTCCTTTATGGCATGCGCCTTGTTATTTTTCTTCAAAATACATCGGTCTTTTTTTTTTTTTAAATCAAAAGTGGAAATGGATGAGTAAATATTCAGACATTTACTGAGAGCAATCACTATCATATCAGTTACACTTGGTCTTAATTTTTACGTAGCCTTACAGATGGACTTTTTCACCTCCCATTTCTCCACGGCTTCAGCAGCAGCACCTCCACAGAAGCGAGCTTTCCAATCCCCCGCCCCAGGACTCCCACCGACGCTCCCCAGGGACAGGATTTGCCCCTGTCCTGGCCAGCAGCTGGGCTGACTCCGACTCTCGCTCACATTCAAAGCAGCCCACCCGCTCCCAGCACTCAGGGCCGAAAGGTGCTCGGGTACACGCGCCTCACCTCTCCCATCATAGCTGTTGTCCTGCCTCCTTCCCTGCTCCTGGCACTAGCTGTAATGCCCCGCCAGAAGTCCCTTCCATCTGCCCTACGTCGCAGGTCTTGTCACTGCCGCAAGAGCCGCCCTTCCTCGTATCTGCCAAATACGTTTGCGCATTCACGCACCCATCTAACCTCAGGCCTGCCTCGCTCATTTGTCCCCTTCCACTTTCAAAATTCATGGTCACCAGTTTGTACCCCTGTAAGACTCATGTCAAACCAGCATCTTTCCACAGGGTCATCTGCAAACACCGAAAAGAAAACAACCTGAATAAACGTATCCCCAACCAAAACCTAAAGGAACTACTAATAGGGTTGGAGGGATCTGCTGAAAGCAATTTGTTACCCCTGCTGTCACTGCCTGACACTTCATCACTCTTCATAAACACACTGAGCTCCACCTTGTGTTGATGGCTTCTTTCCTTTGCTGCTCCTCCTATCCTGATGACCAGAAACCTCATTCTCATTTCCAGCGTTTTATGATTTAATGTATACGTGCTCTGTTCTTCTCACTAAGCATGCACCTCTCCTCAATTCAGGGGTGAAGGACTTTTATCTTACTGCTTCTCCATTAATCCAGTGCATCCTCAATACATTAGTCTACTTTGCTCATCAGTAAGGTGACCTCTGGCTTGTACATAAAGGGTGAGATGTCTAGGCCACAGATGATCTCCTTGGTTGCCTGCCCATACAGTAACTAATGTAGGGGGGCACCTCCTGAGTGATGAAGGTCCTATTTGCTTGGCTTTCTCACAGCCCATCCCCAGACATGGTGCCCTGCGCCATCCTCTCTTTTCTTCCCTAAATTTGAGTGTCCCCAGTCTGCCTGTCCCATACGTTGATAATATGCCTCTGGAAATGGCCGGGGGTCAGATGTCCATGCTAAAGTGGACACACCTGCTAGAACATTTTCATTCCATCAGGCACAAGCTGTTGGCCATCAGGGTGTCATAAAGCTGACAAAGACCTTGTCTGAATCCAGCCCTTCATGATGATCTAAAGAAAGGCTCAAGGCAACTGTGGGATCTCAAAGGGCTCAAGGGTTCAACAGAATCATTCTTCTCCTTTAATATTCATGAGGTCCTCTGAAAGAGAGTCTAAAGCTGCTTGTGCTGCCAACTCCTTAGCATGCTTATGAGCTTCAATAGGTATTTACTCAAGTAATAATGTATAATATTGAAGCTCAACTTAATAGGTATTTACTCACTCTGAAGAAATAGGACTAGTTGTTTTTAAAAAATGAAAGCAATCTGGCTTTATTTATTCTTCTTTAAAGTAATAAATAATGCAGTACTAAAAATTGATCATAACATACTCTAATATATTCTACCCAAATCTATTTTTAACTAATCGCACAGGCAGCAGACGGACTACATAGAAATGAGAAAACCACTGCTGTAATATTTTAGGAGCACCCGCACAGTGACTGTTTTGAATATCCATTCAATTTTACCTTTCAGCAGGTCCGAGCTACTGCAATCATCTGTGTTTTTCACTTCTTTCTTTCAGGTCATTTTCCTTCTCTTCTTGAATTTTAGAAACTGCCAGGATAAGCTTACGCAGAGGAACTGCGAGCAGAAAGGAGTGAAAGGCCAAGCACAAGTTGTGCATTATCTGTGAAAGTGCCCGTATTCCTCTCGTAGGGGTGTTATTTCTCCAAACCTGCATTTTCTTAGGTGTGCTCACCTAGCATTTTTTTTTCTTTTAATAAAACCTGCTTTATATTTTCCTCTTACACATCACGCGTGCCCAAATCACGCGAGATGAGGCTGCCATTACACACATGGCATCCCTTTTAGGTGAACACTGCCACTGGACGCAGAGCACGGCTAGCACTTCTGCAGGTCCCCCAGCAGAAACTGCCGCTCTGAACCCCCTCCTCTCCCAAAACCTGGCGCTCCCGTTCACACACCCTTCCAAGCAACAGATGGCCCACTGCAACATCCAGAACTTACATGCAGAAAGGTACCAAATTTATGTTCATCAAGGTTACTCATCAGACACCATGCTTCTAACACTTTTGTCAGTTTTATAAATCTCACTATACTTACAACTTCTCTGAGGAAAGCTTAATGTTCCTGACTTTTGACTGCTTACCTCTTCCTTAATTTTCTTCTTATCTGAATACTCTCACATAAACAGACACAGATACTGTCGTGTGTCACTGCAGATAATATTGCACCAAAAATGAAGTCAGTCAAAGTTAACAAACCTCTGCCTCAAGCTGAAAGTCATGACAGGTACAACAAACAAAAACCCAAATAAATAAATAGATGTTTCCACTGCGGTTTTGTGAGCTGCCTCCTGCATGCTCAAAGCCAAAGACTGGCATTTCTGGTGGGCAATAAATCATACGCTGAGATAAAAATACGATATTCATTTAATTCAAGGGGAAATAGTTGGAGCAGCTAGAGATGTCCAGATGCAATTATTTCAAAGAACAGAACCCCAAACAAGTACATCTGGAGCTCTGCACAGCACTGTGTTGTTAAAATTTTATGATGGAAAAAACCAGACTCACGTGAGCTGTGTGTACATGCTAAGGACAATGAAACAAACTCATTTTTCCCCAAATGCCTATGAAATGAGTTGACCTCAGAAAAATTTTCCTATGTTTAAATAATAAATACATGCCTCAAGAGACTTTCACTCAACTTGTCGAAGTATCATTTGTTGAATAATTGAAAACAAGAGCACAAAAGGAAGTTACCACATCAAACATAAATTCACTTTTTAAATTGCAACGATATGAGAGTTAAAACAGGAAAGGGAAATATAACTTGATTTTCGTTATATAAAAGCAGCGTTTGCCTTGGCTTACTGCTCGTGTTATGTGACACTGCCATCTAGCAGCCTGTCAGAGGAAGTCAGGTTTCAGGCCTCTACAGGGGCAGGGGTGTGCGAGGAGGGGAATTAAAAAAAAAAAAAAAAAAAAGCCCAAACAAAAAAACCCAAAACCAAAATAGACATTTTCCTTTTCTTCCCACTAGCTTCTTGTACACGAACATGTGGTCTAAAACTCTGTATGCAAGCCCGCTAGAAGTCTTCATCATCTACACAGAAACAACATTCTATCTTAAGAGACCAAAAAATGTTATTAAAAGTAAAGCAAAGACGTGGTTAAAGTTTGCATGAAACTTAAAATAGAGTTCCTTTCAATTTTCCAGGTTAATCTTTTGGTTTTGCTTATTTGCTGCCTTATAGTTTAAGAAAACAAAGTTTTGCCACGTATTTTGTAACGTCAGGCGTTCCAAGGTGATTCAAAGGGTCTTTTCTTGACACTGCTTGAGATTTGTTGTGGGCTTTAAGATCAGAAACTCTCGCTTCTTGAGTCTGCAAACTGTTAATTCTGAAAGTTATGGCTACTTACACGTAACTCAGTGCCTTCAGACAAGAAAACTTGGTTGAATTGAGGCTCGGGATTCTTGGGTGTCTAGCATGAAAGAGGCAGCAAAAGGTTTACGTTTGCATTTCCTACCGTGACAAGCTATTGCTACTCAAGTACCTTCTCTGGAGAAATGACTCCTCACGATCAAGGATCGTTTAGGTTCATTTTTCCATCTGGTGCAGATACAAGGCGAGGTGTCCCGTCCTGCATCCCAGATGCTGAGGCTTGCCGGTACCTCTACATGGAGCAGCATGGCACCATACATGGGCTCGCTAGATGCCCAACGCTGTTCTGCCCAGGGCTTGCTCCCTGCAAGCATCCCATCTGATAACGTGTCTGAGAAAGAAACCGATTCTTCTATCTATCTCCTTTGTTGGAATTTGTCATTCAAATCACCTTTTCTTTTGCAGAATAACATTTTCTATAGGAGTATTTAACATGGGACTTTTTGGAATTTCTAGACCAAAACTTTCAGTCAAAAAAAGGACAAAAATTGTTTAGATACTTACTATTCTCAACAGAAATGCTTTGCTACCTGTTCCCCCATTCCCTTAGAAACTGCAATTAAAGCTTTTCAAATCACTAACAAGAATTTTGCATAGGCCCTTATTTGTAGCGTTGTTGTATACTGGCACTAAAGATGTAAATAACATTTGTTTCCCCTTCCCACCTTCCTTCTCAAAAGCTTGCTTTCAACCAACAAAAAAGGCTGTTTCCTACTACCTGCCAGATTTTTTCAATTAATTTTCTCAGTATATTGCTACTCTTCTCCCCGTTTACAAGTTCAGCAGGTTTCCACAAGAGGCGAAGGGAAGATGAGACAGAAAAAGCCTTGTCAGCAGCACTGACGACACCTCTCTGCCCTGCCAGGCGCCTTCCTGGGGTTAGATGGGTAGACCGGCGAATAAGCCCTTTCTGGGGACACCAGGGAATATTTGCAAGAGGGAGCGACTGGCACTTCTGCTTTATGCAGAAGGAGAAATTAGGTTGTGTAGGTGCCACATGACATTTCGGTCCAAGGAGGATCTGCCTCTTCTGGAAGAAGTGGCTGCCTTTGCGGGCAACCCTGCACCTCTCCTTGCCAGGAGAGATGCTCTGTTGCTGCACGGCCTGGCTTCCCTCCCTCCCGAGGGAGCTGCCACGCACGGTGTCTCAAATCCCCGTTACACATTTGGCATGTTTGTATTTTACACTCTGTTAACTACCTTTTGAATTCTGGGGCAAATATTTTAATCGTCCTTTTGTTCGTGGCACTGGAATGTAACGTAACTGTTTTTATTTTCACTTCTTTGTATTTTTACAGATTTTGACAAAACTGAAGGCCACTGAATGATTTCATAATTAATATCTGCATAATTGCCACCTAATTTAGTGCGAATGCTGATGCATAATTTAAAACAGCTGTGCTAGATAATCACGAGCCTTAGCATGAGACAGCCTGTTGATCTTCTATTTCTTTTCAGACACGGCCTACGAGTATTTCATTTTCCTACTGCATCTGCCTTTTAATTTCTCCTTCTTGGTTAAAGGTCTCGTAACCAGCAGAATAATGTTGTCACCTTTAAGCAGCATTCTCTGTAATGTTATTTTTATACTGTCAGTCTTTGGCCCATTTTCATTGCTACACAAAATAAAGCCATGTATTGTTCTGTACTAAAGTGATGTGAGCGAGCCTATTTTCTTTAAAATCATTTGGAATTTGGTAATTGCTGTGTAATAACCAAGAACTAAGGAAGCACCCACTGAGCTTGAGGACACAGATCGAGAGACAGAAATGCTGGTGTCTAACCTCCCGACGCAGTCAGTGGGGTGATACCACCCAGTCAGTATGCCAACCGAGCCTGCACATCACTTCATACAATCATTTAGGTTGGAAAAGACCTTTAAGATCATTGAGTCCAACCGTAAAACTAACGCTGACAAAATAGAAAGTTTCCCAAAACAAATTAAATTTGCTGTCAGTCCGAGCTATTCTTCTCCTTCAGTATTTGCTAACATGCTAAAGTAGTCCTGGAAAGACTTTTTGGTTTTGTTTGTTTTAAGATTAGGATTCTAAAACGTGTACAGAAAAAAAACACATTAAAAATTCTTCTTTGAAAACCTAGTTGGCTATAAAACATTTAAAATAAAAATGACTGATTATGTCATTTTTATAATAATTTGTATTCCTTCCACAGAAATTAATCTGGTAGCTTACAGCAGTTTTGCCTCCCTTTTTGTCTCCCTTGTTAAAAAAAGAAGAAAACAAAAAGGTCAAAAACAATGAGGGAACTGCATAGAACCACAATTTTAAGATAATATGTCATCAGAATTGTACTATGTGAAATACTTAAAAGATAAATAAAGCAAAGCAGCACTTATTATGTATTTTATTATTTATTATTGCATCTGCCAAGCTTGTCAGAATGTTTTGGATAACCCAAGACATCCAAGGTTATCTTAGGACAATCTTAAACGTCAGTAGACACGTTTGTTTAGGCAACTGAACCAAGCCCTGCGTGACTTTTGAAGGGAGAGCCAGACTGTTCTCCAGGCTTGATCTGACTGTGCCGGTAACCTTCAGAGTCTACAATGGGCACTTAAACTTCTAGCTTGCATGTAAACACCCATAGTCAAACACCAACACTTAGGTGTCAAAATTTCGGGCTGAGTCCTAAACTTTTAGTCCTTGTAGGACGCACCAATGCATAAACATAAATGAAGTAGTAGTAAGGCTTTTTATTGTGAAACTTAAAGCTCCCCAAAGCAGGTGTTGGCATTATTCAAAACTGAAATTCAGTCCATGAACTCAGAATAACACCTCTCTCAAATGATGCAAGGATAGATCATCCTCTGTGAAATCTTATGGCTACCTGCGAGCAAAGCTGAGCAGGTAACAGTTTCCTTGCTTGCTCGAGTACTGCTAGTGCACCAGCTACAGGAGTAATAATGAAAAGCTTTCTTAAAGATCTCTGAAGTATATATTTACAGACAACGACTGTGTTCACATTTTAAATATGACGTTTTACATACCTCTGCCCACATGCATGCACTAGAGGGAGCTCGGACCAAACCCTCTGTATACATGCCCTAACACTGCTTCTCTGTCATTTCACACTTATTGGAATTTTTCTGGTTCCATCCTCCAGGAAAACGTCAGCATTCCCAAACAGCAACTGAACGTAAGTTCATTAAGGATCTAAAGCAAGGTTAAGCAGCTGTGGCTTCCAGCCCCACTCTGGTGGGAATGGCTGGAGTAGTTGTGAAGATGTGAGAGGAAAAGGACCTCTCGCCTCTCACAGGTCATGCTCCCAGACTCCTCACGTAGCTCTGGAAGTCCACCTGCCTTTCACTGGAAATCCCAAGCTGAAGTCCCCCCTCCCTTCCCTCTCATCACAGCTGGCAGCTAGAGTAAGCGAGGACATCCCCTCACAAGATGTCCACACACAGTGAACAGCAACATCACCAGCTCTTGTATCATCTGAGTCAGTTTTTAATCAGGATTTGTAAACCAGGGTTTGCTAAAGCAAAGTCTTCACTGCACTGAGCCAAAGCGATCCTCCTCCCCTCTGAAGTACACTGCAAGAAAATGATTTTGGTTTTAAAACCCAACTTCCATAAGTCAGGGAAAGCAAGAGACTTCCAATTTTCCATGTGTTCTTAACTGGTTTCGCCCTGCATGGATGTATTACCACGTAGTGTTTAGCCCTGCACAATCCTCTCCTGTGCCTCGTGCCATACATTGAACACACAGCACAAGCACGACCGACTGCGTGTGTGTCAATGCCGGCACATTTTGAGCTATTACTCATGTGATTTTCAGAAAGAAAGGGCATACAGAAGACATGAGACATAGTTCATCTTTTTTTTCAAAATACAAGCTGACAGCACATACTAAATAATTTACTGGACCCAACAGAGTTGTTGGGTTTTTTAGCCGTCAGCTGAGACTCCGTGACTTTTGGGATGTTGACTTTCCCTTCCGCTGGTGCTTCAAGGACACCTGGATCATGACACTCAACCCAAGGAAGTCCAGCAATCCTTCCCCAGGCCAGAATACTAAGCCAAAGGGTATTGAGCTAAATGATTAAGCCTTGCTACAACTTTCTTTTCATGCCTGGCATTGTGAGGAGAAGCCATGGGAGCTGAAATAGAACAGGTTGAAGACTGCAGATTGATTAAAAAAGTGAGGTAGAGACACCGGAAAGAGGAAACCTTATCGCACAGATACGTAAAGCAGTGTGGCACAGACCAGGAAAGGAAATTTTATCTAGATGGGAATAAAGAAGCCCTGTTCTGAAATACGCAGGAGAGTTTAAATCCCTACAAGAGGACACAAACAAAGGACATTATGACCATGAACAAAGTCTTTACCCCAGTAAATTGCGTGCTCCTGTGTTTCTTGGGCTAGAGAAATACTGAGATGTAGGAACACAGAGTTACTATGGGGCCTTTCCCAGTGTTGTAAGCTTAGTCTCCGACTCTTAGGAGACTGTAAATAAACAGCAAACTTGGAGATTTACCACTTATGAAGAAGTAACTACTACTACTTTCCCTACATTCAAATACACAGTTTTTCACAGTAGCTTTTAAAGGTTTGCCATGACTAAACCAAAGACAGGAGCGAGAAGAAAACAGCCAGCGATGGCACACACTACAGAAGCCAAGAAGAAAAGCTGCTGGGGTGGGACTCCTCTCCTCCACGTGCAGTGGCGCAGAGCTTCAGTTGCGCGCGTACGCTCCTTCCACAGGCAAGAGAAAGAGGCAGGACCCTCCAGGGCAATTTACCTTGCCCTAACACAGACTTCTAGAAAAGCAGATGAACTGGATGCCGAACTTCCAAACGGCTGAAGTCAAACAAGTGGAAACCCATCCCTGTTTTTAACCGTCCTTTCATTTCAGCATGGAGTTGTATGTATATGCACACAAATATATGCAACTAGATTAATACAGACAGACATTTTGACAACTCCTGTTAAATTTAAAATACTGTACTCCTCCAAAAACCAAAAACTGTGCTGGGAAAAGAAGGGCTCTGCCTGCCATCCTGCTAGATGAGAAAGTGCATTGAGGCACACCTACGTCTCCCCAGTGCACTAGTTACTCGTGTGAAAATATTCCCATTAACTAAAAAAAAAAAAAAAAAAAAAAAAAGAAAAAGACTGCTTACTAGTCCTTTTGTAGGTGTACATGTATTTATCCTAAATCAGCCGCAGCGGGCCCCTCTGGCGCTAGGAGCGCGGGTGGCAGAGCTGCCCTGGCGGCATTCCTGCACTGGAAAGGGTCCCCAGCCGACCCCCTCCCCAAACCGCCCTGATTTCTCATAGTCCCTTGGCACCTTCAGGTCCCTTTGGGGACTTTGGGATCACAAAACTACACTGGATACCACCAAACAATTTTCTGCTGCAGACACTGTTCTGGGAAGGACAGTGAAACACACCATTTGCCTGCTGCACTTTCCTCCTTGTCCCAAGCATTTTTTCATTAAAACAAGCTAGCTCTGAGAAAAGAACACACAAAGCGACAACCCTCTTTTGATGAAAATGCTAGAAGCACAAACACCACAATGTTGGCAAACGAGCCTTTAAAAAAAAAAAAAAAAAGAGAAAATGGACTGGTTTGTGTTTCTTTAAGAAAGTAGGGTGTATTTCAGAGGTAGTATATTTTTCCTAAATTATTTTAAATAAACTCTTGTGGCAACTTCTATTTTTCCATGGGATACTTAAATAGTTTTGGGACCGGCAGTAAAAAAAAAAAATCAATCTGCTGGCATAACATTATTAAGCAAAGCATTTTCACTGATTTCTTTGTAATTCCTTGGCAGGTGGAGGAAAATGAATCAACGGGCGAGCGCTTCTACTAGGTCTGCTGCAGCTTGTCGGTCTGGCCAGGAGCAACATCAAGGAAAGGTGATGGGGACATAGCCCTTTGCTTTCTCTGGGCGAGTAAATCTGCTTGCTTCCTCCTCAGTTTGACCTCTCAAAATCTGAGGGAAAACAGCTCTCAGGTGGAAGTGCCCGAGTATGGTCCCAAAGCAACAGAAAAGCCGGAGTGACCCAACTCCTGTGCAAACCCCTCTCCGGGCAGATGCCGGGCGCATCGGGGTGGAAATCTCTACAGCCCCAATGGAGGAGTGAAAGCTACACGCTGTGAGCTGCACTACATACATCTTCCCTGGGAGTCGGGTCCTACAGGAGGAGAGGGAAACCCTACCAAAATGAAAATGCCATTAACATAACAAACTGCAGAAGAAGAGGAGAAAGTATCATCTTTCCCGGCCTGCCTCTGCCAACAACCCTAGGGGCTCTTTGTAACCACCTCCTTCCTTAGGGAAATAGAATTCCCAGGTTAAAGATACACTTTCAAACATAAAGCAGGCATAGTCATAAATATCTCGAGTGCTGTTTTGATCACGAGCATTTACGGAAAACATTCAATTTTGTTTCTTTTTCTTTTTTTTTTTTTGCAGCTGCCTTGTCCCGCTCGTGATTTTAGACAGCTTCCATGCTTACAAATTAGTCACTTCCACACACCGCATGGAGAAGGCTACATTAACACACCCGAACGTTTGAAACCTGTGAGAATCTTCCTTTTGAACTTAGGAGTTAATAATAGACTTTTGTAAGTAGTCCAGTACTACGGTGATTCTAACTCCAGCTGGGTTAATTACACAGTAATTAGGTACAAACATCGCAACACAAAACACAGCTACATCATTATTTGCAACAAATGTTAACTCTAAATAAGTGCAACCTGTCCCACAAACACTTGCTATAAACGACTTTAAAATAAAAGTAAAATTTGATGGGGTAAACACAGAAAAAAAAAAAATTCTCTGGGAGAATTTTTTTTGTTTAAAAAAAAATTAAAATAAAAATTTCAGCACTCATTTAGAGTTCGGGATCTTGTGAAAGAAAGCTTTAAAAGGAGCAAACCTGATTTGCTGTGGCTGTTGCGGCGAAGGGAACACTTGTTGCAGGAGTTGTTGCTGCAGAGACAGTGGCGGCCGTAGCGTTGTGCATCATGGGTACTTTCAGGAGGGGAACCATGGAAGCAATGAACAGGAGGGTGCAGCATTATGGTAAGAGAAGTGGTATTTTTGGCATGGTGAATATCAAGAGCGGCAAGCCATCGTCATGGGTTAAACCGGCAGATGGCATGCAATCACAGTGCAAAGCGAGAAAGCGTGGCGGAGAAATAAAAAAAAGGGAAAATAGCTTATTACAAGTACAATTAAAGGAAGGTTGTCAACACAATCGGCGATTCCCAGAAAAAAAAAAAAGAGCAAGGACCATTGATAACATCGGCATTATCGCTAAGAACAGGGTTACTTGTGTAAACGAGTGCTCCACCAAAATAGGCCGTTACCTGAGAATTGTTACATGGGCAATTTGTTTTTCCCCAGTATCAATACAAAGCGCTCAGAAAAACAATTCTACTGAAAAACCATACAGTGGTTTGTACTGGGAAGGAAATTGATAAATGTTTATCTTAATTTTTAAACATAATTAAAAAATGAATTATTTTCATGTATCTTCATTTTGAAGTAAGCCAGACACTTGCTGTCTTCCTTTATAATCCAATTTATGCTTTTCTCCTACTAGCACTGCATAACCGTTAGACTTTATCGGAGTTAAATTACCATCTGCTTTGAGGCAAAAATCAGGAGAAGGATGATAATAATTTTCCTGATTTAAATACTACTTTGTTTGATCTAAAAAAGCAAGGTCAATTTTGTGAAAGTCGCTGCTTTTGCTCATTTTAAGAATGAATTTTAATCAGCATCTTCACAGGAGAATTATTAACTTGATGTTTTAAAGGCTTGTTATTTTAGCTGCTTATCTGAGTAGTCCCACAAAAAAAAAAAAATCACTGGGAAAGGGCTATAGAACAGAAGATTACTTTTCTGTCTTAGAGGCTGTTGCATTGGACTTCCATTTTGCATGCCCAAAATGTTAATTCCAAGCTGCAAATATATTTAAAGGAGGAGTGAGATTCAGATCATGAGTTTCAACAGAACCTCTGTGGATCAAAGTAGGCATTTCTGGGAAACGCTGATAAAACTTTCTAACACACAGCAAAAAGGAGAAATAGGCACACCACTATGAAACTTTAGAACACTGATGAAATTTGCTGGCTTTTTTCAGTATTTTATGATTTTATAGTACTAGACAATATAAAATATAAAGAGAAATAAAACTTTGAAAACTGAAAAGCAGACTGGAATTCATGGTATTATGCTTTTGCAGTGTAGTTGTTATAGCAGGTGATATCACATCTAAACTGCAGCTTTCATCTACAAATCTAAACACTCTGCAAAGTCAACCAGAAGGGCAAGCAAACCTTTAATTCTAGTCAGCATCTAAATCTGGCCTAGGATTTTTGAAACAAGTGAATATACATCATATACAGCATAAAAAGAGATCAATAAAGAAATTTGGAACCTACCAATACTGGTAGCGGGTGTCATGCACAAAACTGACCCTGCGTGTCATGCAATGATAGGTGAAAAAAGTGGATAAAGGGAAGAAACAGGTTAGCCGTTTAGAGTTAACATTCAAAGTGAGATTCAAGCATAACCACAGAGAAGTAAGTTAGTTAAATGAAACTGTAAGGTCATTCATAGTTTTGCTTTAACACAAAAAAAGGTGATTATGTTCTTACTAAACTTCTACCTGAGTATACTGTGTGACTTTTGGCATGTTTCTGTGTACGTACGAGATACTTCATAAACTTTTTTATTTAGTACTTTTATCCTTTCACTTAGTACTTTTGCAGCAACGGGGTTTTGTTTACAGAAACATCTTTGGTTAATGATCACATTATTTGGGGATTTTAGAACTCGTTGCGTAACACAGCTTGGTGTTACGCAGGTCAACTTTCACCAACTTTTTGATGTGCAGCGGAGAAAGAAGTTAAAACGGAATTAGCCGATACTGTTCTGCCGGAGCTTTGCCAAATTTGCATTTGATGTCAATGTACTCGTTCTTAACACGACGACTGAGGTGGAGAGGTGCTTTCTGACCAAAGAAAATACTACTGGGACAAGTCCCCAAGCTGAACACCTCAGAGTGCGTAGCGTTCCAGCAAAAGTCTCCCAGCACACCTCAAAGATGCTCTGGAAGGACTGCTCACCCGCCGCGTGGTTTAGTTTCGGTGCCTAGTCCACCTTTAACCTTTCTGGGAAGACCGAATGAAACAAAAGAATAGCGTGTTTTCAGTACGGTGCATATAGCAAGCTGGTGACAGTGAGCAGGTAAGGAGACTAGTCCCATATACACGCATATTTGATACGAAGTCAAATATGCTTCCTGTATTCCTGCTTAATTACTACCGCAGCCATTTATCCGACCTTCATAGTAGCGGTGTAGCTATGAATGACCTTACCCAAGAACAGTCCCCGGAGAATACACAAAGTTCCTCCTCTAGAGGCTACAGAAACACTAACAAACAGCAATGGGAAGAGAGAAAAGATCTGTTGTTTTTAAGATCATTCATCAAACAATAAGGAGGAGGTGACAAAGCAATCAAACTGATGTAAAACAAACAAAGTGCAGAACTTTGGAGGTAAGCCATGCTACGTCAAGCCCCACACTTTTCATTAGGGGAGCAAGTGGTTAAGAAAGCAGAGAAGTTATATAAAACAATTAAGTTTTATATATATTCCAGCAGCAAAACTTGTCTTAAAATTTAACTTAACACACACACACACAAGGAACACATTTGAAAATTATACTGGTTCAAAAAATATCACATAATCATTTAAAATCCAACAGATAATGTCATGCATTGCTCCTTAGACCTGTGTGGCATTACGGTCCTTACACCCACCAAATCCAACCTTCCCAGGAAACGTGGGAATATCAGATGCAGCATCTTTAACGAAAAGCTCATGGCGCCCACTCATATAGAGGGGGTTCTGCTTTCCTAACCTCCTCCCATACCCCACTCCTCTCTTTAACTTCCTTTCTAGGTGCTGATGGTGTTTGCAAAGAGCAGGAGGTTCAGCACCATGAGAAAGGTTTTCCACTCTGGGCCTGGGCTCATTCTGCTATGTTATCCCTCTGTTTCTTCTTTTTTTTTTTTTCTTTTCATGCACTTGTTTTGGGACTTGCCAGCAACTTGGGCCTTAAAGTTTGGTTCCAAGATCCACCCTTCCTACCATCAGAAATTTGTAAGATAAAACTATAATTGCAACCATTAGCTGGAAAAAAGGATGGACAATAAAAAGCACAAAGACTGAGCTACTTCAGGAAGCACGAGCACTCCAAAAGTCTGGAAAATATCCAAATGCTATTTCACTGAAAAAGGTTTACACTACTGTATTTTTCCATAGTTAATTTGAAATCCTTGGCAATTGCATACAATAGCGGTAAACCCTGAAAGGGAGTGCTTAAGAGAAGGAATAATGCGTATCATACTGCAAATTCTCAGGGTTAAGTTATAAAATAAATTTGTGGAAATTTCTGTATGTTTGTAAGCATGGGACAGTCTTCCATTCACGTCCGAATAGACAGTCTCACAATTTATTTATTTTTTCCAAACACTCCCATAAATGTTCAGTATGTTTTCTGCCACAGATATTCTGGTGCACCAATGTGCTAAAAATACGGCATGCTATAACTTACTATTATAAATACAGGGGCAGGCTCCAAGGTTGTTACTCAGGCCTTGTTGCAAAATTCCATGAAGTCAATGCCATCTGTGTTTGTTTTTATCTTTAAAAACATATGGGAATGCTGATAGATCGGGAAATCATCCCGTGTTTCATCTCATTCCTTGTTTAACCGACATTATTTCTATAAACTAAAATAACATCGCTGAAATGTCAAGCGCATTTGCAAACACATAGATTTAAACGATTCTGGAAGTTCACACTCGATAACATTCTGATACTAAGATACGTAATTTGTTAATTACAAATGAAATCGCAGAATTCAGTAGGCAGGATGTTTACCTTTGGGAAGTTTGGAGTGGGGGCGACTGACATAATTTAGAGGGTTATGTTGTTATTGTTTACACGAGTACCTGGCGCATTCTCTCTCTCTCTCTCCCTCCCTCGTGGTGTTAAAGAGAAGCCCTGCCACCAGCCACGGTGCAGTTCAAGCCATCTCTGAATGCTCTGATTTTTACAGAGTTCCGAGCACTGACATACAAATTAAGTTCACTCGTCTTTAGATCACACCTATGAAGAATTATAACCCCGGCTTATTAGCTGTAAATGCTAGGAAAAGCTCTGGTGGCGTTCCAAAACGAAAACCACAAAAACTCATCTGATGCCTCAAAGCCCTTTAGTGCAGCTGCAGGGAGCGATGCGTTTTGCTGGCGCATCCACGCGGGTATCGACCGGAAGGTCGCAGCTGGTGCTCCCCTTCTCGCTCCGCTCACGCGCGGCCGGGGTCATCCCCACGGCTGCAAAACAGCACCCGAGGGAGCAGGAGGATGCGCCTCGGCCACGGTACGCTTCCTGTGGCATCTCTGAAGCGTCACGCTTTTCCCAGCATTTTTGTTAGCGGAACTTTGCCCTCTCGTCTCCTAGGAGAGCGCTGGCAGATAAAAGTCAAAATCCAGCCAATTTAAGGTAGGGGAAAAAGGGGCAAACTCTGGACAATGATGAAGGAGGGTATGCACGTGAAAAGCAGCCTAAGGGCACGTTGCAATTTCTGCTCGAATTCTCGTGCTGTGCGGGAGGAGTTAATAGCTGTAAATATCCGTGCAGGCTTCACCTCGAGTAGGGCAGGGAGCATCATAAAACCTTCTGTTAAGGGCAACTGCCTGACACAGAGGCTGGCTAAGGAATGCTAAATTGGTTCAATGTGGGTACAACATACCTGTTGGGATAAACGCTGCGTGTTGCTGCAACTGAGCATTGGCAAGAGCCTGTTGATAGTGCAAGACACTGGGATTGAAAACGGCACTGGCACCATTGCTTTTTTCAAGTGCTTGTCTCTTTGGTAAAGGGTGAAGAACACCAGGAGGAAAGGCCTGTAAATAAGAAAGTT
Organism: Grus americana; assembly: GCF_028858705.1. Lineage (NCBI taxonomy): Eukaryota > Metazoa > Chordata > Aves > Gruiformes > Gruidae > Grus > Grus americana. Next base: position 161,439,114 of record NC_072852.1, read on the forward strand.
AGTTAAAACGGCATCACTTTTAAGACGTTGTCCGTAACATATACGTAAATACAGAAACTTATTATTTTTTAAAGCGGCTAAAGATGCCTCGCCATGCATATTAACTCAAAGCACAGCAATGTAAAATGAGTGAAATTTTGTTATTGATAGCAAAAGCATGGTACTATTAACCTAAAACTGTAGCAGCACAACTACTGAAAAGAAAGGCCTTTAAAGCAACGAAAATGGCATTGCCTTTAAATAGGTTTTCAAATATTACAGGGAGAAAAAACCACTTGTGTTTCATTGCCAAGTATTTTCTTTTTTTAATTTAAGTATCGTTTCCTATTATTATACACATTAATGGATTACGTTAAGCGTTTTCAATTACAGAAGCAGTTTTATCTCAATTCGACTTTTCATGAGAGGATATTTAAAAAAATGAAACCATGTTAGGAACCAAACTAAATCGTCTGCGTTTATTACGTATGAGAATGAGATGGATAAATAGAGTTTCCGGTAAATTAACGAGTATGTGAAATCATTTCCGGTTGATGTTTGAAAGTAAAGCGATACAAATTTCATTAGTTGCTTCTCTGAGAGAAAAAAAAATAATAATAATAAAAAAAAATTAAAGAAAAGCTACATGCAAAGCAAAAGGTGAAAGGTCAAAGTACCAGGTCTACAGTTGCTTCGAGAGGTCGCTTCATTGCTTTGGCAGTCGACTGAGTCTTTTAATAACAGGCAGCGAGCACATGATGGCAGTGGGCCAATGGGATTCAAGCGAATTAACATACAGGTAAACAGCAAGCAGAGGTGCATCATGGGAACGGCATTGCATTTGTGGATAGGTGAGAAGGAAAAAAATATTCTGAATGCAATATACAACATACAAAACACTAGGCATGCACAACAACAAAAATGTCTTCTAAAGAAATGAATATTACATTTCGAATTAGTACCGAAGCAAAAATGCATCTACTATACCTTAGTTAAAAGCATATAAGAGAGTAAAATATAGATGTTTGAAATTCAGGAAAGTTGAGTACAACAGCAGCTTGCAGACACTATTAAGCATCGTATAAACACTTCACAGAGATGCAGAAAGTTTTAAGGATACGCCTATAAGAATTCCTGATAAGTTAGTTAAGTCACATTTTCAAGCGGAAAAATCAATTTGGAAGGCTACATTTTCCAATACAAAGCACTAGTGAAAGTTGTAATGCATTACGAATGCTACTAATATCAGTGCTTGCAAGGTGAGGGTCTTTTAATTAAGAGAAATGCGTCATTCAATAGATTTGGGAGTCAAAATGAGAGAGGTTCTCCTTTTCCAATACAAAGCAGAATAAGTAATATGTCTAGTTACACTAACTTATCATTAATTCCTTTTTTATTCCCCTACAGCTGGGCCATTTTTGTAGATTTTTTTTTTTCCCTTATAACTTACCACATTATATTGAGAGGGGAAAAAAAAGTCTTTCAGAATTTAAAACATATTTTCTAAATTTTGCTACAACCTTCAGTACTAGCTTCAGGAGCAGGGAGTAAAAATACTGCTCTCAGTTCATAAACAAACATTAACGTACGAGATATGATACTAGTCCAATATTATTATTTTTTTAAAAGAAAATATTTAGGCATAGTACATAGGCATATACATGTATGTATACTTCCATAACAACATCAAATTATGGCTGATATGATGGCATTCTGTAAAAAATCTTCTCATATAAAATATTATTTTCAAGTTGTACAGTGTAAATAATTCTTACAAACGTTTAGCAAGAAAGGAAGATTTACTTCAAAATCAGAATTTTTACTTTTGTTTTTTAAACACAGGCTGATATTTAGCTCTTTTTAGGATATGCAGATTATGCCTATCTTGACAACAGTATGTGGAAATAGGGAACAAAAGTGGAAAAAAAAAAAGACGACAAGGCACAAAATGCCGATAAAAAATTTATAGTCACAAGATTAGCTAGTGCCAACAGGATATTTTGCAGGATAGCCCTTGCCTATATTCTTTGTTCCTGGCTTTGCTGCACCTACGTTGCATGAGGCTTCCCAACACCCACTCCATCTCCCCTTCAGCACGCTTCTGGATTACGTACCCTGATCTACAGGATCTGCTCATCGGTCTGGGTCCAAGACTCCGACATAAAAAGAAACACCTGGTGCAAAGTGAGGATCTGGAGAACCTTCTTGCAACTAAGCAGGGTGCTGTGCAGCCGACCCCCCATGGGCACCCCCGCAGGGGACATCACTCTGTCTGCTCAGGGCACAGCCTCAGATCCACTCTGCATCCACCACGGGTGGAAGTCTACACAGAGGTGAAGCATTACGACTGAATTCAGCGTTATGTGATGATGAAGTCCAGAAATTCAAATCAACATCATTAAGAGTAATGCGATTCAGTTAATTACCTTTATTATCCAAATGCAGATCTTATCTGATCTCACTCGTTAACTTATTATCTCTGTGTTTATGATTGCCTTTCTCCACTTCTTCTCTATGCTCTTCCTAACCTCACCTCCCCATTTTGAAGCTTTCTGCTGGCTTTCCCCTCATCTTCCACAGCAAATTCAGTCTCACGGTTTTCCCAACCTGAAGGCTTCACCTTGATCTGTTTCTAGACGTACTCATCAACTTTCTTTCCATGTAGTCTCCCCCTCTCTTCAGGCTTTGAGACCGACTGTCCATTTTTCTCTCCCACTTTCATCTTTTCTCTCATTTTGTCCTGACAGTAAAACCTCCTTTCCCTCTTTCTATTCCATCAGGTAATCTCCTGCTCAACATTTGATCTCCTACATAACTAACAACCAAAAAAATCAATAGCTACAGACTGGAGAGGAAAAGCCTATGGAAAGGAAATAAAGGTAATAATAAAAATGATCAAACACACCGAGGCATAGTACTTGTCTGCCGTATGTCACATTGGCAGGCTATAATATCTCCTGGAATACGAGCAAGAACCACACAGCGTAGGTCTGCACGGATGTGCAGGGAACTCCTGACTAAACTCAAACTCAAGAAGAGGTGGAAGCAGGGACAGATGCCCGAGGAGGAACAGGGACACAGACTGAGCATGCAGGGATGGGTTAGGAGAGCCAAAGACCACCTGGAGCTGAATCTGGCAAGGGATGTGAAGGACAACAAGAAGGGCTTCTCCAAGTCTATCAGCAACAAAAGGAAGATGAGGGAAAATGTTGCCCCCCGCTGCTGAATGGGGCAGGCGACCTGGTGACACAGGACATGGAAAAGGCTGAGGTACTGAATGTCTTCTCCACTTCAGTCTTCACTGGTAAGACTGGCCTTAAGGCCAGTGGGAGACCAGTGGAAAAGTCTGAAGCGAGGAAGATTTACCCTCACAGGAGGAGGATCAGGGTAGGGAACATTTGATCAAACCGGATGTACACAAACCCATAGAAGCTGACAGGATGTACCGACGGGTGCTGAGAGAGCTGGCCAGCGTCACTGCAAGGTCACTCTTAATTATCTTTGAAAGGTCACTGTGGCTGGGGGATGTTCCCAAAGAACGTAAATGGCACTCCTATCTTCAAAAAGGGCAGGAAGGAAGGTCTGAGGAATGACAGGTTGGTCAACCTCATCTCAGACCCTGGAAAAGTGATCGAGCAAATCCTCCTGAAAACCATCTTCAAGCACATGAAAGCCAAGAAGATGATGCAGAGCAGTGAGCATAGATTTATGAAGGGGAAATTGTGCTTACCCAACCTGACAACCTTCTACAATGAGACTGGCTTGATAGGTGAGGGGATAGCAATAGATGTTGTTTCTCTTGACTTCAGAAAGGTTTTCAACACTGCCTCCCATTCCATCCTCATAAACAAACTTAGTATGGGCTAAGTAGGAAACAGTTAGATGGATTGAAAATTGGCTCAACTGCCAGGCTGAAAGGGTTGTGATCAGTAACACAAAGCCCAGCTGGAGGCTGGCCACAGTCACTAGTGATGTAAAACTTGGAGGAGTGGTTGACACACACGATAGATGTGCTGCCACTCAGAGAGACCTGGAAAGGCTGGAGAAATGGGCACAGAGGAACATCACTAAGTTCAACAAAAGGAAATACGAAGCCTTGCACCTGGAGAGGAACAACCCCAGGCACCAGGACATGCTGGGGGCCACCCAGCTGGAAAGCAGCTTGACAGAAAAGGCCCTCGATGTCCTGGTGGACACCAAGTTGAACATAAGCCAGCAAAGCACCCTCACAGCAAAGGCAGCCGACAATGTCCTGGGCTACATTAGGAAGAACATCACCAGCAGGTCAAGGGAGGTGATTCGTCCCGTGTACTCAGCAGTGATGAGGCTGCATGTGGAGCACTACATCTGGGTCTGGAGGTCTCAGTACATACTAGATATACTAGAAAACAGTACCATGAAGGGACTGGAGCACCTCTCATATGAGGAAAGGCTGAGAGAGATGGGACTGTTCAGCCTGGAGAAGAGAAGATGCAGGGGAATCTCATCAGTGTATATAAATACCTGATGGGGGAGTGAAGATGGAACCAGACTCTTCTCAGTGGTGCCCTGTGACAGGACAAGAGGCAATGGGAACAAATTTAAATACAAGAAATTCCATTTCAATGTAATTTTTTGTTTTTACTATAAGCATTATTTAACCATGGAGCAGGCTGACATGAAAAGTTGCGGAGACTTGATCCCTGGAAGCTTTCAAAAGCCAGCTAGGCCTGTCCTGGGCAATGTGCTCTATCTTACCTTGCTTAACCAGGGGGGGGTTGGATTACACAATCTCCAGAGGTCTTTCCAACACCAACTATAAATTCACGTTTTAATTTACGTTGTACATTCTCCACTGACTTTTTATCCTGTCTGATGCACCACATGAATATTTGGAGCTCCCTGAGTACAATGATGGATGACACTGCCTTCTAATGGACTTCACACTTAAGCTGTACATGACCTACAGCCTCTTTCACAGTGTCTTTCCCCTTCCTTTTTACTTCAAATGATGGGGTCACCTAAGATCCCTGAGTAAAAATTCCTTAACTTCAACGTACAGAAATATAGACTGAACATTTTCTACAAGGGCTGCAGAATGCCTTGACCTTCAATGGTCTTACAAGCTTTGCCTACAGTGCTCTAACCCTATCCACAACGGTCACTGATACGAGCACCCTCTGGACCAAAGCAATGCAGCCAGCTCCCCAGCCAGGAAGGAAAACCTCTTGGACACAATTTCAACCTGGGAGCAACCTGCAAGTGAACCCTACAGGTAAGTATTTGTATTTCTGCCTTACTTTTGCTCTCTAGATCCAACTGAGTATTCTTGGTCATTCTTGGGTGGCCTTACAGGCATGTGCCTTTTCTACCACTTTTTTGCTGTTAGTGCCATTCCAGTGATTTTTCATTGACTCTGATTGTTTCAAATCTATATTAAATAAAAAAACAATTGGATTGTAAAAAATCTTTTCTGTTTGGTAGTCTAAATATGCCATTAAAATATTCTGTACATATTTTTCTGCAAAAAGATACCCTGAATTACAGGTCCCTGCCTTCTTCTCCTGTGACATTAGAATGCTAACATTTCAATTCGGTGTTTCCAAAAATGCTTCCTCTTGCTTTGAGGCTAATAAAATTCCAATTATGGCTTATTTAAAATCACAGGATATATATCCAACTATTACTGAAGCCCAAAAAAATTAATCCTTTCGTCTGTCTCCTTTCTTCTTTAGTATATTGCATAGAAATATTACATTCTCTAAATGGAGAATAAATATTGCACAATAGAAGCTAATTAGAATGAAAAAACAATCTCCTTTGCTTTAATTTCCAGATGGTATTCAATTTCTGCAAGCACAGGAAAGTTTAACTAAAAATCACCCAGTTTGAAACAGAGACTGGGGATACTGTAGGAGAAAGACTATTAAAACTTAAGAAATGTTCTGTTTGGACATTTACTTTCTTCCATAACTTACCCTTTGTCCCTCAAAAAGTCCGGACTATGCTAATTTGCTAAATACAATAGCTTGGGGTAGTTATATACTGTACTGCATTGTGTTTCTGGTAGGCTTTTTACCCAGAGAATAACTGTATTGTCTATAACTATTGTATGCACTGCCCACAAGTCCACAAACCACATCTGCTTAATTATTCGTCCACTGCCAGCAACGAGGACAATGATTCTTTGATTTGCTGCCAGCAATTTGGTCTCCCAAGTCAGATCCTGCATGCTTGATTTATTTAACTTTATCAATACCACTCTATTTAAATTTATCAACTTTCCTGGTAGCAACCTTAAGAGATATACAATACTGGTAAATGGATGGGCTGACTTGTCTGAACAGTTTTCAGTAAGATCTTAAAGTATCTGAAAATAGAAAGCCCTCCCTCAATATCTTTTCTTCTGACTATAGTTACTATGCTTTTCCTTAATGATTCCCATTTTAGTTTACTACTTTTAAACCCTGTTTTTCTAATAGAAAAATTGTATCTTAGAGAGATTCAGGTAACTTGCCCACAACAGTGGGAGAGGCAAGAGAAGTCTCTAGGTGTGAGATTCATCTAACCAAATTTCAAAAAGATATAGTCGACGCTTTTTAGTCAGCAGGGACAGGCGCATATCTGCAGAGGGCGGTTCTTTCTCATCCTCAGACAGGCACTAGTGGTAGATCAGATGAATGTGCTGGTTTTTCTCCACTACCTATAAACCGAGACCAAGGTGGCTAGGCTAGGCTCGGCTCAGTCATCTGTCTGACATCTAAGGTGGGGGGAGTCGAATCCTAATACAGGTTTCTTTTCTACTACCAATCTCTGAGGCAAAAGCTTTTCTTTTCTCTTTGCTTTTCTTCCTTTTCTTCCAAATTTCCACATGTATATCTGTCATCAAAGAGCAAAAACAGTGTATGTGCCCCTATTTTCCAGAGGACACAAGCATATCAGTTTTATTTCTGCTTGGAAATACTAGGGGCAAATTTAATGTATAATCAAGGCAAAGAACAGAAGTGGTATAGAGTGTCATTTGCTTCACTGTCTTGGATAGAAATACAGCATTAAAATAAGGGCATAAAGAAAAAAAGTGCTTCCTCCCATCAAGCAATAGTAATAATTTTATAAATTCTTATCTTTTACCAAAACAAACAAACAAAAAAAAAAGAGGCAAAAGAGAAAAGAAAGTATAAGCAAACAGCATTAAATTGAAGCAAAATAGGCATCAAAGAGCTTCTGTCAAGAAAAGGCAGCCATATATGCCAGCACTTACCATCACAGTCGCAGCTGCCGCAGCTGCCTGGGCTGCCACCGCAGCCTGGTTGGCTTGGTGTTGCGCCGCTTTGATTTTGGCCTGCAAATGTGCAGGAGGGTGAAAATACTTGCATTTCTCCCTCATGCAACGACCTTTTATGTAATCCATACACACGGTTACGGTGTTGTCGTTTGTGTCAATCATTGTGCTGTCTGCCGGATGCGCAAAGCGGCAATCAGTCTCTCCACGCGCACAGTTTCCCCGCTGGAACTCCCTGCACACCTACGTGCAAAACAACACGTGTTGCAGGGGAAGAGCACGGTGCAATGCGAAAGGGCAGGGAGAGCCCCGCGCCCCCAAAAGACAGACCTGCCCCCTTCCCCGCTTAGTTCAAGTTTTTCTGCGGATTCAATTTAATAAACCCTTCATCTTCTTCTGAGAGAGGGAAATGCATCTGTTTTACCCTTACATGCTTGGCTCCTCAGGTAGCTCTGCGGTACAGCAGCTAAATGAACTTGACGTGCAATAGAAACATTCCCAAACGCCTTTCCTTTTTCCTGTCTAGAAAACACCTGGGAAGGACACTTACTGAAGTAACTGGCCCTGCAAAACTAGCTGGGAATCACAAAATATTCAGTCCCTTCCTGACTACACTTTATATTCTTGCAGCTCCACTGGTAGGGAAGGAGTTCCTCTTGCTGAGACTGGGGGAAGATATGCATCAGATGCACTGTATCTTTTACGGGGTCTACAAATAAAATGGAGAGCCTCCTTAAAAATAATTTTCAAAAGTTGTCAGAATGAACGTGCTGATTTTCCTAAGAAGAAATGTGCTCTGGACACTAGTGCTTAGTGCTTTTGGGAAAGGACATTCATTTCTCCAAGAACCTTTTGGCCTGCTCGTGTACTTGGATGACAGGTTCCGCTGAGCCCAGCCACGCGGAGATCCATCGACATGCAGGAGGCTCTGCACATAGCTGGGGGCTTGCCCCTTCCGCCTGCTGCAGGGTTGGTAACATTTGACATCCTCATTTCTAGCTCAAGGCTGAAAGGCAATACCATTCCCCTAATATCGACCCAAAAGGCTACAAAATTCCCCTAATGTCAATGCATAAAAACCAGGACAGAATTAATACTGCCATAAAAACGTGCCATTAGATATTTCATCAAGGCATACCTTTACACGTATGCGTACTTGAGGTATTTTGGAGGAGATGAACTTTCCAAATGATGCAAATTCATGTTGATGTCTGTGTATTAAATTTGAGTGAACGCACTACCTTAAAAATAACAGTGTTTAATTACCACTGGCTGCAAGCGTAGAAATCCTGCCTGGTTACAAGGTCTTTATTTGTAGCAACTAAATTTAAGCATCGTTTCTAAAACAATAGAGTTTTTCCCTCCAGGATCTTTCACACTGTCTAACCGAGGATTGTATTTCTAGTCACGGCGGTGTCTACAGTACCTCCAGTTTATCAGTCCTGAGGAGTTTCTGGGTAGCAGTTGAACCGGGGACTGACACCGGTGGACTTCCAGGAACAATGACAGGCGGCGTGGGTAGGATCTCAGTCGGGACTAAGCCAACTCCCGGTGTTACTGGCGTTAGGTAAGGAGCAAAGCTAATAGCCGTGTTCGTTCCTATTGTGGGACCCACTGGAAATGTGGGCTGCAAAAGGAAAACACAGACCAAGATGAAAAAAAAACCAAACCAACCCCTTAATCAAGAGCTTACTAGCTGTCTTTTGCATGTTCTTTCTGGTGCTGATTCATTTTCTTAATGAAAAAATTTCAAACAGCTGGCAAAACACACAGCATACTCTCTTCTTTTAATCACGTAACACATTCCAGCGGCAGACGAAGAACCGCCTTTGTAGCTCTATTATTGGAAAAGAGGTTGCCGACGCAAAGGAAGTCGTACTTTGAACCTGAATCTCTATGGAGGTCCAGCTTACAGTGCAGGCTTATTTACACATCTAAAAGTAGAAATAGCATAGACTTTGCTGCCTTTTCTCAATATCTGTTTTCCTTGGGAAAACAGGCTATTTTTCAAAGTACCAGATTTCATAGGTGAAGCGTTATTAACTATATTAAAGCTGTATTTCTAATAAGAGTATATATAATGAGTTCTTTGGCATGTAACTTCCATCTGTTTGCATGCTGTATTTTGCCACCTCCTGCAATTATATGTTACTATGGCTCACACATCTAAAAACCTCACCTTTGCGAATGTTTGTGTGCTCAGCTGTCACCAGTGGCAAGCAGAATAAATATTATAATCTCAGCTGGACACAATATTTAGAAAGGGATTATTCAGGCTTAGCTAGAGTTCATCTTACAAAAAAATTTGATTGGAAGGAATGATACGGGTCTAAAAATCTGGTTCATGCTTTCCTACAGCGAGTCAGTGAAGTCATGACCAGAAGAAAGAACACTTGTGTGATGCTACCAGGGCAGAATGGTGGGTTTGTTACCACCAGTTCCACGGGGCGTGGAGGCAGAATATCGCCATGGTCAGACCACGGTCAGACCTGGAAAGTGTTTTAGTTCTGCAGAGCTGACGTTTACCCCAGAGAGTGAAGCTATAATTATAAATGAGGAAAAACTATGCAGAAAAACAGGACACATCTCAGATTAGCTTTGTCAGAAATTAAGTTCCCACATAAGCCAGCAGCTAGAAATGAACCCCACAACAGCAGAACACTAAGTAAAGATTTAAAAACAGTTAATGAAGGAGAAGCATCTTTCTCATCAAGGTTGCCTGCACGGTCTCTGTTGGAGAAGGGAAGCCAGCCATGCACAGTATGTAGAAAATGCACAAGAGAAAGCATAGGAGCTAGAAGGTTTAGTTCTGTTTCGGTTTGGGGGTTTTTTTGTCTTTGGAACCAATTACTAAATTATAAATCAGTATGAGTTAGTACCAAGAAGATGCTTTGAGCAGCAGATTACCCAGGATACCCAACTGTACGGAAATGACATCTAACTGCCTTAGAGAATTAGAAGTAAATAATGCTCTGTTTTTATCAGAGATCAAAACTGCTTGATAACAAACACCCCAGTTTATATGTCAAGTGTGAGCTAAATTCTTTAGAGCATAATAACGAACATTTATATGAAACAACGGTTCAACTATGTTGAGGACAATATGTGTTACGTAAAATATAAATAACGGCTTTGTATCAGATATAATTTTTAGAATAAATCCACATGTCAAATGACTTCTGTGGAATTTTCTTTCACTTTTTATCCATTTGATCAAGACTGAGTCATCCTAATCTGGCAATTTATATGAAACTGAGAAATAAAACCCGGCACTTTTATCACAGTAATCAGTACAGAAGGCATTACATCAATGAAATTGTAAAGTTCAAATAATGAAATGGGTGAGTAGAAAAAAGTATAATTTTGCCACTTCAATTTCTCTCATAATACTAAGAGGTGGAATCTATTACTTCATCAAAACTTTTTCCAGTGGAAACTCAAGCACTAAAAAGCAGGAAATATCAAAACACATTATGCCAATGTACGAAGATACATTTTGACGAACATGGACCAGAAATTCAGGGACTCCTGACACCTAATTTTTGTTCATGGCTCCCACCTTACAGCAGATGTTTCAAGTGTAAAAACGCATTTGAAAAAGGCATTTGGGGTGAGCTTCCTCTGACCAAATGCAGAAGTCTTCCTCTGAGATGCTTAGACTTGGCTCCTGTGATAGCCCGTGGAAAGACAAAGGCACTTAAAAAAATCAAATCATCTAATCCAAATGCAGATGTCTGAAACAAGTCAAGCAAATAGTAATTAGAAGTGCCCGTGCCTTTTGATAAACTATAAATGGACCTTGGAAGCCCAATGCAGAAGTTGATGCCAACACTCCAGATGCCTCAAGTTAGAGAAAGAAATCCCACTCCAGTGCCTTACATCAGGCAATCAAACTGAGAAAACATCATTAGCAGCCACATGTGAAAAGTTTAATTCAGATTACTTGCCTAACCATGCTCTGGAAGTCTGGTACAATGAGGAGCAAAACTGCAAAGGCAGCCCAGAGCAATCCATCATTTTCACATATATACAAAGACACTGCTCACGCCTGCAAGACTCTAGTTCTGGATTTAAAGTGTTCCAGGCACCATATGCATTACCTTAAGATAAAATGCTGAGTTTGTAAAGTGCATGCTCCAGCAGTTCTCTGTCTTACTCCGAGACACTTCTGATTTCAAGAGAGTAAGAAAATGCTACCCAAAATGACATTAACCTTTCTTCCTGGTCCTGGGATTAAATTCTATTTAAAGCCACTCAAACCCATAGACTCCTGAGAGAGCAACTTTGCATTCCTACTCAAATAGCTTACTAGCAATTATTATTATACAAATTTTCACCTCCAGAAGGATTATAGGTAAAAATCTTGCAAATTTTGACTAAACCTGACATGAACTGAATGAAGGAGAGAAAAAAAAAAACAAAACCAAGAGAGGAAAAAAAAAGCAAATGAGCCTGGGATAAAAAAAAATATATCAAATCTACAGCAACACTCCATTGTATCTTCAAATGCAAACATAAATGAACATATCTCTAGCATCTTGGCAATTCCTTAAGTCAACAGATGGGGACTATTTTTACTGACAATAACGTAGAGAACATTTGCAGGTCAATATAGTCTTCTACTTCCAATTTTACTTACCAATAACACCATCAGAGAAATATACTTACCACTGGCTGTAGTGGTGTCCCTGGAAACATGAACTGCATTTGCTGGGCAAGCATCGCTGCTGCAGTCTTTTGCTGGATTAAGTTGTTTCTGCCATTGATTTCCAGTTGAGTTTTTAAATGTGTTGGTGGATGAAGGTACTTGCAGTTCTCCCTTGTACAACGACCCTGGAAAAAGAAGTCACACTAATTGGTCTACTGCTTTTGATGATAGTTTAATGCCTTCGAGCAAAATCTTACACCATAAACTAAGCAAGAACTAATGAAACACAGGGTGTTTCCTGGGAACTATGTAGCAGGCTGGGAGGAGCCGATGGCCTTGAGCTCTAGCCTCAGCCCACTACCTCTGATTGATCATCAAGGTTATTAGCCACGAAAAAAAGAGAAAGACTTTGAAAACAGGTGATGGCATTTTCATTGTTAAGTACAGATCACTGCTATACAGTTAATACTCTGAGTATTATCCAGACTGCCTGAACTGCCTCTCATGGTATCTTGGCTGGAGTATCTGGTATTGCCATAACATAAATGCTTTTATAAATGACATTACATTATGAAGAACAAATTGAAGGCTTCTTTAAGAGAAATACAGCTTTTAAACACATTATATTAAAAATAATTGTGTCTACATGGCAGTAAGGATCTAAAGTGGCCACCCTCCGCTTGTGTTCTCTCATACGTTCACCCTTATTCCAGTTCACTGCCTTCTGGCCTCCTGTTTTTATTACATCAGCACAACTTTGAACTATTTCCATTCAAGTATAAAAGAACAAAAGTCAAGCCAGTACTTTCGCAGGCTAAATTCAGAAGCAGTGCATGGAGCTAAATCTGAAGGTACGCAGCAAAAGGAGAGCTCCTGATCAGCCTGAAACCAGGAATTTTTAGACAGTGATGAGACAATAAAACCAATAAAAATACAGGTGGGCAGTCACCTCTGAGGTGGCTTGTGTCGGAGAAGATGGACATGGAGCACACCTCTACAAGCAGTGCATGCTGACCAAAATGTAGGTAGAGCAGCGTAAGACGCGCTGATACATTTTCCCCCCAGAAAGGGAAATCGTAGGGTGCACCAGCAGGTTGTGCAGCTGCAGGGCAGGATCTGCTGAGATCAGAAGCGCCTCGATGACACAGCTCACAAACAGTCACAAAATTTTAAGAGCTGTGACCGGTGGACCTACAGCATTAGTCAAACCACATTTGACACACTCAACTTGTAGAAGGTTAGTTTCCAAATTGTGACTTTTTAAAAACTGCTTCTTAAGCTCTCCGTTCACTGAAGTAAGGGCTTTACAACTTTTAGCCAGGCAGGAATATCCTCCTATAGCCAAGAAAACATTAAGATCCCTATGCAAGAACATTGCACAGTACACATGTATGCTGACTCTGCATATGCACGCACAACCACTCCTACAAAACCTTCAACAGGCTTTGAATGTTCCAGAATGTCAATATTAACATACTTTTTACTCAGACTCCAAAACACTGCTGATTTGGCCTCCAATCTGCTATAAGGATGTAATAACTACCTACACAGGAGTAAGTTAAACATGTCCAGGAAGGTTCTCCTGCACCGAGGATGACGGGAATGCAAACACCTATTTCCACACTATTAAACTACTGAGAACAGCCTTTTCCCAAACTGCGCCTGGCCGCTGTTTGGGAGCATGCTAAACGGCAGGGGCCAGAAGAGTTCAAGAAAGCTAAATATTTAAGAAATAAACCTGGGCTCAGCGCTCAGGAACACTTCTTTGTGCTGTTTTAACCTGCTAGTATAGATGCGGCCATTTTCAGGACATGGTGCCTTCTCTCTGAGTTCTGTTGTGCAAGTCACTAATTCTGTCCGGTTTGATGAAGTACAGAAAAGAAACGTTACTTTGTCAGCTAGCATGAGCAGAAACAGAAACAGTCATGATCTGGTAGACACAGAAGGCAGCTGGTTCTTCCATTCGGGGGGAATAAGGTCTTCATAATGCTAAATCGGAGCTTGGCAATGAGCATACATACACTTTTGTGTTGGCTGATGAGACATTTTTAACTGAGACCTATTTAACCTTAGTCTATTTTGTATATGAACAGCTCATAGAGCAAATCTGAAAATTAAAGCAGCAAAATCAAATCAAACCACTCTACCTGATGGGAAATATCTACCTATGGAAACAAAAGTGCTCCTCAAGTAAGGATTGAGAGTAACTCCCAACCACAGTGGCTTTCGAAGCTCCTTAGGCCTGCAGAGTGCCTCCAGCCAGCCCTCTGCTCTTACCTCTGAAGGCACACGGCTACTACATACCATCTCTTGAAGCTCTGCAAAGCAACCCACAGCGCACAAAAGATTGGTTATTTCAGAAAACTTTCCAAAATAATCCAACCATACAAAAATGTACTGTCCTCTCCAAACTTGTTCATGTCTGTGACTCATTTACTCGTTTTTCGAGCTCCTGGTTAGCAATGAACGTACTATAAAAGAGTTGTGTGGCCCTGTCACGCTACTATAGAAAGAGCTGTAAACAGATCAAGCCTTGTTGAAATGAAATGACCCAAAATAAACCGCAGTGGAATGAGCACTGAAAATAGTGAGCAGATTAATCCAGCCCTAGTTAGCAAAATTAAATAAATTCTGAGGCCAGCTTTCACTTTTTGGACCTACAATAGTTGGGAGAAAATGCCTATAAGCAACTCTTCATTCCTTTTTTAAAAAATGCTCCATGTCCTTGTGAACTCCTGATGAGAACAGTTTCAGGGAGGAACCAGGCAGATGGATTCTCAACTACCAATCGATGCAGGAACAAAAATTCAAACTTGTGGTATCATCTCAGTTAAATGGGATCTTGGATTTTTTTGGTTTACTAAAAAGTCAAATATGAAATCCAACTGAGATGACAGCACATACTAACCAAACAGAACAAACAATTGTACACAACATGCAGAGTATTCAACATGTTGGGTCAACATCTACAATAAGAGTCCATTTCGGATTCTCGCAAAAAACTACTATGCTAGCAGGCTGTGTCATAACAGATACAGAGAAAAAATTGAGTGCTTTAACTTTAGGATGCATCAGTATCAAGCCTCTGGGGCAAGGTTTGGTTCATCACAGCTCTTAAACCCAGAGCAGTTCAGGAGCTGCTCCGTGGACATCCAGTCCTCCTGGTAGAAGGCAGCACAAACTCTGTCAGCAGGATGAGGCAGGCAGCAGGGAAAATAATTGCTTCATGCAACTTTTAATACTCTCTCACATGTGAGTCAGAGTCCTGATACTGAGGGCGCAGACAGATTGGTTTGAAACTTGGTCCCTAGAAACTCCTGTCACCCATGAAGCGAAGGTTATCAACAAGCGCATCGTAAGCAGTTGTGCACTTCCCCTGTGAGTTCGCCTGAAAAAAATCACTTTCAATGAACTGTCTCCTTATCTGCAATGGATAGTAACGACGAACAGATTAAGTTCCCAGCACTCTGTTACTCCCGCAAGGATGGCACCTACTTCCGACCTTTCATTTCTCTGCCTTTGTCCTCTACAACTAGCCTAGACTAACACGTAGGGCCACATTTCAGGCGGGTAATGGAAAGTTTTAGCAGAAAAACTACTTTTCTACTGCTAATTATCCAGACTGGGAACGTGCTGTGGCTCGCATCGGGGGTGTGCCACAGGCTTCATTCCAGTAAAGAAGTGTGAGAGGGAAAGGGTGTACCAAGGAGCTGGGAACTCACAGGACTCCAGTGCCCACCCCCCAGGCGTAGCGTCCAGAGGCTCCGCGTCTGCAGGGGCAGTGGTTTCGGAAGCTGTTACCTGACTGGCTTAATATCAAAACCACATCCCTTAACGAGCCATGTGACACCATGGACTTTTTTTTTTTTTTTTTAAAAATCAATAGGTTTCCCTATGAAGAACAATCGGTAGCTTGCCTAAAATCAATGGCACAAGACAACCCAAAGGCTGGGGGTGTGCTAAGAATTATCATTTTAAAATAAGCATAACAAGGCGAGTGCAGAAGTAACACCCTATAACTGTGCATATTAAAATACTAAGAACCCATTTTCTGTCTACAGATTGTACGGCTACATCTCTATCTTGAATATTTTATAAATCCACAGCTTTTCTCACTATTTCACTATTGCTCTAATAGTAACAACAATAATCATAATTCATCCAGGCCCAGGCTGGGAATTGCTTATGCATAATAATGAGTTGGTTTTTACTTACTAAAATTACCTTTATCTTTCATAAAAATAAGATGTTTGAATTTTTAAAAAAAAAAAGGCACAACAATGTTTCTTTTATCTCTTACACCAAGAATCAACTAATGCATCTACAACCATTTTGCTCAGGTATTTAACTCCGCTTTTAAGCCAAGGGTCAATAAATATTCTAAGCATGCTTATCATAAAAGTCCCACTAGTAAAGGTAACAGCCCCAATCTATACAGTCAAACCAAAACTGCTGTAAGACACTTTTCTGCAGCACAATGTGATGGTTGGGGTTTTTTGTTTGTTTTTTTTTTTTGCAAAAGGAGAGGCTAATTCAGGTTGGAAGAGACCTCGAGAGGTCCCCAGTCCAAGCTGCTCAGAGCAGGGTCAGCCCTGGGGTCAGCCCAGGTTGCTCCAGCCGGATCTTGGAAACCTCCACGGGTGGAGCTTGCACAACCTCTCTGAGCAATTTGATCTACTGCTTGGCTGTCCTCACCATGAAGATGATTTTCCTTATATTCAGTCTGAACCTCTCTAGTTTCGGCTTACACCAGCTGCCTTGTGCCTTTCCACTATGCACAGCTGTGAGGAGCGGGGCTGCACCTTTGGACAACCTCCTTGTCCTTGAAGGCTGTTCTTACAGGAGGAGCATCACCATGCAATGTCATGTTCACAGATTCACAGACTCACAGATTGGTAGGGGTTGGAAGGGACCTCTAGAGATCATCTAGTCCAACCCCCCTGCTAGAGCAGGATCACCCAGAGCAGGTTGCACAGGATTGCATCCAGGCAGGTTTTGAATATCTCCAGAGAAGGAGACTCCACAACCTCTCTGGGCAGCCTGTTCCAGTGCTCTGTCACCCTCACAGTGAAGTTTTTTCTCATGTTGAGATGGAACTTACTGTGTTCCAGTTTGTGCCCATTGCCCCTTGTCCTGTTGCTGGGTACCACTGAAAAGAGTTTGGCCCCATCCTCTTGACATCTGCTTTTTAGATATTTGTGAGCGTTGATGAGATCCCCTCTCAGTCTTCTCTTCCCCAGGCTAAACAGACCCAGCTCTCTCAGCCTTTCCTCATACAAGAGATGCTCCAGTCCCCTCATCATCCTCATAGCCCTCCATCTTTGTTGTCTTCTGTTAGTGTGCCTGTCTCAGGTTTGAACCCTGAGGGAATACACATTTAGCTTTTTAAACCATACCAGCTAAATTAAGACTCCTTCTACGCTTTTATACTGTGGGAAGGCAGCAGCCATGGTTGCCTACCATCCCATCAAAGCAGCAGTGTTATCCATCATCAAACCAATCGAATTATTTATATTTTACTTAAATAGTTGAAATGAGGAAAGTCCAGCTTGAAGCTGAGCATACAAATCCAAAGTCAACTGAGGCAATTTATTGATACTATTAGTGGGAAATAACAGTGCATGCCTCCCCCACCTCACAGCATAGCCTAACAACTGACATGGGACACTCCATCACCTTTAAAAGACAGGTTATCCGATGAGGAGCAGAAACAGGGAGGCCTGCTTCCTTGCAGACGTCTGTCCCTCGTTCCTAACCTCACTCCCTAGAATGCTTCTGGCTCCCCCCCCCGCCTCTGTTCTCCCAAAACTCCCAGCTTCCGCCCGTACCCACCTCCCTCCTCCCCCAGAACACTCTCCCATCCCTCCTCACTATAAACCAGGAAACAACTCACACGATAAATGTAACTTGCTCAAGCCGTGCATGTCCTGAAGGGCCAGCCAAAAGGTGCGGGCGGCTGGCAGACCATGCCCGGGAACGGCTCAGTGCACACTCTAGCCTCTTCCTTAACGGGGTAGTAATTTACATCTCTTGTACTCAGACACTGATTTTTTGCATAACCAGTAAGGACTTAGTGATATGTCTTTGAGATGTCTGCTTCCAGCAACCTCGCTTCGAATTGGCCCAGGTGTTCAAAAGTTATTAGGGTGCGAGGATGACGCTGGGAAAAATATGGATAGTGCAATTATGCAAATTCTGTTTCCTTAAGAAAACAAGCTAAAACTAACAAATGCAGATGAAATTGTATGATCTCTCAAGATTAAATATGCAGCCTTATGGAAAAGAAAAAAAAAAACCAACAGAGTATATGACTTCCAAGACATGAATGGTTTTAGAAGGCATCTGAGCAACTGGTTCTACAAGGGCAAAGATTTTTTTGGTTTCCAGCTAGACACTGTGAGATCCAAACATTTGCCGGAAAAAACACACCAAAAATATATATATTTTTTAAAAAGTAATGATCACCTGATGCCACAACCACCTCTCCTACTAGAAAAAAAAAATAATCACAACTTTCTGTATCATGCAGCTTCAGCAAACTTGCACATGTTTGTAAAGATCAGATCACATTTTAATAAACTAATGCGCTTGCAGTTGTGGGCATGCTAGCTAGCTAGACATCACCTGCTTGATATTGATATTAGATACCTGAAGATATTACATACTGTTCAAACCTTGGCAGAATGAGAGCTAGCACAGGCCACTGTCTCGGGCAGTGGCAGCACACAGCGAGAATAGCCACAGAGACGGCAGTGTCAGCAGCTGTGGAGGTACCTAAGCTGTAAATATTCTTCTGGCGGAGTTTCTGATGAGAGCAGAAACTGTTTCTTCTCCTTTGGGATTCCTCCTCAGCAGCCTCTCAGCAAATTCTGGTTGGTAACGTGTGTGGCCTCACCCAACCAATTTAACAATTTCAGCATTGCATAAATCAGGAACTTCTCGATTCCAATAATCCCAGGCTCCCTGGGGCTAAAAATAGACCCAGTCAATAGGAGGGCAGGGTATTTTGAGATACTTAAGCTTCTGCTCCTGTCCATAGACAGCCACACTAATTCTACCACCCCAAAACATCCAGTTCAATGTTATTTTTCAAATGCAGAAATACCAAAAAGGAAAAAAAAATCTAAAGAAAACACTGTCTATATATTCATATGCAGAGAGGGATGATTCCTCTTGTTCTACAGGACTTGCATTTATTCATTTTGCAATATATTTTAGTACATGAGAGCTCAATCACTAACAGCACTTTCAACACTCAAGGAAAACCACTATACTTACTCATGGAAAACCACCACACTTCAGTTTGGACTGAATTAAAAAGTATTTTCCATCTAGCATCACAATGCAGGAATTCAATTTTCCTATGCAAGTCTATCTGCTTCCTAACTTCTCTCAGAAAGTAAAAAACCAGATACCACACCTCAGTTAAAGTATTCCCTTTGCACTTGCTGTGAATATGTACCATCTCACACAATCTGTAGGACTACACATGCCTGTAGAGTTAAGCATATGTCCAAGGACTTAGGGGATTTAGTTAAGCCTTAAGTATGACTAGTCATAGATTTTTAAAAATGTAACTTAGCATTTTATTTCTTCCTTAAGGTATACGAATCAGCTTCAAACGTTTTTTTTCAGTTTTGCATAATTTCACATCTAGAGTATGTTGACTTGCAAATATGCATGCTTATGAAAACATGATTCCTTTAGCCTAAGTAGAATTGTATCTAATTTTATAGAAAGAAATGGAGATCAGAATAAGATCCCTTATCTTGAAAATGAGACATACTTGAACTATTTGAGAAAAAGAAAAATACTTTCAGAAGGACCGGACTCTACTAGTAACAGAAATATTAAGCTTTTGATGGAGAGTTCAAATGCCTCAAACTTCACTTGTTGCCATACACCTTACCAGCACAAAGACCTAAAGGATAAAATGTATTTCAAAAACCCACAAGCATCTCTTCTATTACACTTGAAATATTTCAGCTGTCCTATCTATTTTCCTGGGAAAAAAACCCAAAAAACAAACAAAAAACACCAACAAAACCAACTTTGAAACTTCGCTGAGAAATTAATTCTGTATTTCTAAAGCCACCTTGCAAGTCCACCCACTGAAGTTAGTGAGCGTGCATACATATTTATATGCACCTACACATTTCCGTTTCAAGAAAAACTAGAAGGCAAATTCACTTTCTTAAAGTAGAAAAGGAAAAGAAGGCAAAAAATTCTCAGGTGACTTCAGCTTGATTCAGTTTCCAACAAGCTAAGAAAACCCATTAGCTGTTCTTCTAATGATTTCAATTATTTGTAAGAAACTAAAAGCTGGTAAAATAAAAATGATCATTTTATTCATAAAGTTAGAGAACTGCCTGTAACTGACATAAAAAATAGAAAAATATTAAAGAAAAATGGAATTCTTACAAAAAGATGGAATGTCTAAATGATGTAAGAGTCTTAACACTAAAGACTTAATAGGAGATATTTATTTAAATGGAAAAAGACAAAATGTTCTATTGAAGAGCACATTTGCAATGCACAAAGTGCTCTGAGTCTCTCAAGATGCTCTTTCAAACAAATGTTGAGAAGGATGGCTATAGAGAATGGTTTAATAATTTGCCTTGCAATATCAAGGGAAGTGTACTCGAGATTAAATTGCTTAGAAGAGAAAGAACTCAAGCAGATATTACAGACACCAAAAAAAAAAACATGCTTATGAAATTGTAAGTCATTTGACAAACATCCTCGAGATTACTCCAACAAAAAAGACAAAGAAAATTCAGACAAAGAAACAACTGTTTAAACTAATATCAATTTATTTTATTTCTGTGTTTACTGCCTCAAAAATAATTTGAGAATAATAGGGAAATAAAGATTATTTCTTCCTCAATTACGTAGCTCCTTTTTCTTTTCCCATTTTTCCCCCTCACTGGCACTCAAAATCTAAACCAGTTATTTTTATTTTAGCTTCATGTTTGGCTACCAGTATCAATGAATATATCACAGGCAACCATGGACAACCCTTGAAATAAATCTTCGCTCTAATGCACACAGGCAATTTACACGGAACAAGAGTAGTATAGGGGAAGTCCCCTATGGAACGAACATAAAGAAAGCAGAAGAAAGCATGACCTCGTTTAGTTAAAATTTCTCAAATGTCTGATTTCTACTATGTGGGTGGTGAGACTCTTCACAGGAGGCAAAGTCACCTTGCGCGGGGCTCTAACAAACATACAGCTCCTCCCATGGAAGGACTAGATGCAGCCTGCCATGCAATTCAAGATGGGTTGCAGTAGCAGAGTGGCAATTTAAGCCTGTTCAGAGAAGTAAAAGTATTTGCAGATTCCTGCATTACAGTAAAAAATGTCTAAAACCTTTGTGGAGTCTCACGATACAGCATTACAGTTCACCAATGGCTGAGCAGCTTTAACGCACCCACTCATCACAAGGATCATGTGTTTTTGTGGAAGACAGAATAGAGCTGTGTAAATAGCAGGTGGAACCACATGGTAACTCAGTGACATGGATTTTTTGCTGGTAAACAACATACTCCACCATTAAGTTTAACTTGACTGAACTGCAAAAGAAGATAAGAGCTTGGAAAGAGGCAATTTTCTTCAACTTTTCTCAATATTTCAAGAGCAGACAAAATTAGTCTTTTCAGAAGTAATGCCAGTAAAGGAAGGTAAGTTGTTTGACTGCAGGTCAGCTGGCAAGAGAAAAGGCAACAGCAGTGTAGCAGAAGAACAGCAGAAGACCAAGCAAGAAGATGGGCATGGCATGGCGCCACTCTGTGATGTACCTCTTTACTCACCTTCTTTTAATTCCCATAAAAGACTTCAAGCAGATCTATGTTGACTTTAATGCAAGGTTGCTCATATGAACAAGACTGAGATTAAACTCTCTTGGTTTGGAAACACCACTTTCCAGTGAAAAGGTAGGCAAAGATAACTGCAGAACTGACAGCCAAGCCCTGAAACACCTTATTTCTCTCTCGGTGGCCTGTGAAAGCAAGCCACCATGTCTCAGCACACAGGCTACACCTTCCAACGTCCATACCACATGTCCTCCATCGTAACCAAGTTATAAAAGAAAGAGCAGGTAGTGAGGACAGGTCTTTGCTGCTGGGATGCCCATGAGCCCAAACGGTGAGCAGCCCAGCAAGGACTGGGCAATGGGCTGGCATGCCAACAATGGTTCCGTCAACAATGCAGCGGGAATCTTAATGTGCCTCAAAAAAACCCAGAAAATCAGTTCTATGGCATCAAAAAGGAGCAGGAGACACGTCTTGGCAGTGAGGAGCCTGGCTGACCAGATCAGAATGAAATGGGAGGCGGGTTCTTTAAAATCGACCACATTAGTCTCCTACAGCAAGTCACCTGCCCAAGGGAACCTTGAGAAGATGCTTCATTTGAGAGCTGCAGTGAATTAAAAGAGATTTAGAAAAGGCCCATCATTTGGAAGACTCCCACCATATGGAAAAGGCCCGTCAGCAGGATTTGACAAGTTCCTTATATACCAAGGGACCGCACTGATGTGCTACGCATAAGGGTGCACTTAACTTGGAGCAAGCAACCACCTTGGCCACTGGCATGTCACAGCCCACCAGCTCTCGAGCTGGATGCCCAGCAGCCATGAACTGCTATGGGGGTGACTTGATCCGCCATCGGCAAGTCCCTCTGCCACTCCTCATGGGGACACCCTCACCCCAGCCAGGTCACCCCATGCCTACGTGTGTGCTGAACAACACGCCGCGGCTCCTGGCATGCTGGGCTTCTTCCCCCATGGGGATTTCACACTTTCTTGGCTGATTGCTTTACAAAGAAAAGGAAAAAGCAAGGGCCAAGTTAAATATAGATAATGGCCGAGGACACCTTACGTAATTGCAGAGGTGAAAAGTACACTGCCTTGCCCCTCTGCAGAGGAGGAGTGTTTACCCACCCTCAGTGGCAGCGCTGGAACCACAGCTGCGTTATTAATAAATCATCGGCTTCGCCCCCAGGACGAGCCAACGACGGCTGGAGTCTGACACCAGCTACCAATTCACTGGAAAGTTGCTGAAAACGCACAGAAACTTCTCAGTGTTTTAGAAACTCCATGTACTTGGAACTGCATTAAAAAGCACAAACTGAAGAAAAAACTCCTAAAAATGAAAACATATTTGCATTTCCAAATCAGACGTAAAATCCCCACGTACTATCCATAACCGCATGAGAAGTGACAAACAAATTATCAAGATGAGATGGAAAGACACCGTATCACTATGGGACCACCTACAGAGACCAACCAAGTGTGCCTGAACTGAAAAGCAAAAAGGAAGTAGGCACCTTTCCTAGTCTTTCCCATACCCAGGCCATGCTCCTTCTCTTCTGGGAATTGGTTTCTCGACATCAACGATACGTTTCAGTTTCTATCTTTTCTTGCAGTCCGATACACCTCAGGTTTCCCTCTTCAGGGAAGGGAGAAACCAGCACTACTAGCAGGAGGGGCAGCAAGACCCCTGCCCCAAAGCAGCAGGACGTGAGAGTTATCATTGAGAAATACCCAGAGAATCAACAAACTAGATCAGCTTTAAAAAAAAAGGGGGAGGAGGGTGACAAGAGGTCCAGAAATTCAAGCAAGAGCAAAGAATGAAGCCCTGACATCCTGGTAACCCCCAAAGCCCCTTTTCTTTTGGCTGAAGGGCCCTCTGTCCCCCTCCACCCGGTATTAGGAAGCTTCCAGAAGATCTAGCAAAAAATAGCAAGAAATATAAAGCAGTTACATTTATCTCAAATGGTAGCTTACAGAATTAGGCAGCTAAGTCACGGTTATGACAAAAGATAAGACACATTAGGATGTCTTATTATCTTCCTTGAATGCCATATTCATCTAAGTACTAGAATATGTGATTGTGGTCTTGAGAGTGCTTATACCTTCTCAATACTCTGTTGAAGGAGCAGATAATTATTCTCTTCCTTAAGACAGCTTCAGTGCCGACTAAATAAAATTCGAGGTTAATCTCAAATTAAAATACTGCCTCTAGGTTTTCCAAAGCATGTGTCTGTGACTTTCAGGGGAACGCACACACTGGACTCCCTACTATTTATTATACTGCAATGACATTGTCAGTGTATTCCGATGTCCATGGTACCTGTCTTCACCAGTGTCGCAAGTAGGTGCGGTGATACCAACCTCAATTATGTGACCGCATCTACTATTTTACACAGCCTTCTTTTATTTTAAGTACTTCTTTTAACCCTGACAGTCAGTGGGTAGTAGTACTCTGACGCACGTTCATCTATCTCCTAGCCTGAATGCAAGATACCCACTTTCTTTTGGGCCTGTCCATGGGGCTGGCTCTACAGGATCACATTAGGAATGGCTCCGTTAAAATTATTAATGGATTTCTCAGTCTTCCTGTGAGACTAGACAAGCCTTACTCCCAGACGGAGCAAACACAGAGACAGCTGTGCTTGGTCTTCGGTCTGAGCAAGCTCAGCTCAGATCTGCATGCCTGCCCGCGCACAGCCTCTGCTAGGCACGCCTATGCGGTGAGTTTTTACACTTACAAAATGACCAAATTTGGGCAAAATTTCACAAAAATAGCGTAAGGCAAATTACTGATATCAGAGCAACCCTTCTGCTGCTAGATCTCGAGGTTCAGCTGTAAACATGAGAAATCAAGTTTATGACTGAATTTGTTTTAAGGAACACTTAGAAAAACAAGGTATTTACAACTCTGCTGTTTCTCAAAAATGGTTGAAGTGTTTCACTGAAACTTTAAATAAACACTCTGAGTCAGTCACTCATATGTTTCAGCCCAGATAATTGCATTTTGAGAGACTTACAAACCACAGAAAAGGAGGATATTATTTGGAAAGTGGTGGGCAAGATTAAATCCAGGTGATGATGATGGCACATTGTCGGTAATAAAACACTCACGCATGCCTCATCTACACACCTGACCAAAGGCTAATGATCGCAGGCACTCCAAGCACTTATGGAGAAATAAATGTATTTAAATACAATGACAGTAAACAAAACATTCAGTAACATGTTAAAAACGAAATGTGCTGAACCATTTGTCTGGAAATATTGTAATGCAAGTAGTCATTACATGTCCCAGCTGATGCACTCCACAGACAGAATAAGGAGTTACTGAACAGCGTTTTGGAAAGTATAATGCCTATAAGCATATAAACATCATTTCAAGGCAAACTCTTTGTTATATTTCAAATTGCATTGAAAGAGATCATGTACTAGTGTACCAAGTCTTTCCAGTGTCACAGCAAAGCCCAAATGATCTATGCAGAAACAAAAAAGTCATGACCATTTGACTTGAACAAGGACTTCTTCTCTGATTTGTTTTCCTCAACATTTTGAAGATGATACCTTCCCACCCTAACTCTTAGCAGGTAAAGGAAGTTCATCAAGTATTACGAGATCTGCTATAAAATGTGCAAACACACTTGGATAAAGGAACCACCTTTGTGACTCCTTCTTCCTTCCCCTGAAAGTTTCTACAGGACACAAGCAGGCTCCCCCGCAACAGCAACAAACTGGCTGCTTTCAGCTTCTATCTCCGGGAAACCTTCACAGGTTTGGCACCACTCTCATCTGTTTCTCAGGAGAAACTAGCACAGGGTCTGAAATACTGTTCTCCAAACAGGAACCAAAGGACCACATAATTATGACTTTCCTTTATGGGTAAAGTGTTTTCACTGCCTGCACCTTATCTGAGCAGCAGTCACGAGACGGAGATTCCCATCAAACATCTTTTTGTCAAATGTTTCCCTTTGTTTGGGTGCCAAGGAGGAAGAGGCAGGATGCAGTCAGAAGCCAAGGGCACAGCCAAGGCTTCTGTCACTGCTCTTTACACCAAAGTGGCAACAACAACCAAGTGAGAAACTCTAGATGAAAATTACACCACCTGCACTTGACAGACCTTCCCCCTCTTTGCTCCCGAGCAGGAGTGAACGGAAGCGCTGAGAACTTTCATCTCTGGAGCAGGAAGGAGGAGAAGACCACAATCATCAAGTCCTCAAAACTGCACACAGAATTTGAGAAGGTATCTGGCTCGCCGCCTGGCCTGGTGGTGTGGCTGAGCCACGTCTTCATCATTCCCGGGAGAATTGTTCATCACAGCTACACTGCAGAACTTTGGTTTAAATATTCTTTATAAATGTCACAAGGCTGAAGAACATATTAAACTAAAACTCCACAAACCAAACCAAAGTTTTATGGAAGAAAAACTTGCATAATGATCTCACACTTTTCATAAGAGTGGTTCTTTCACAGCCAGGAACCATGAAGTACTTGTTTCTATCTTCTATTTTTATTTGTCAGATATACATATCATATAGCGATTAAAATTGCCGTGGCACATTAAATTCAATCTGAAGGACGTTCAAGTTAAAATGTAGTATGGTATGAAATGTTAATCATAATTGAAACAATCATGATTCGGATTTTTCAAAAAGCCTTTGTAATTGCAGACAGTCTGGAAAAGAAGTATTTACACGGGCAAATCAGTGGTTTTTCCCATCCTGCTGCTTTTCAGTGAAGAAAAATTGTGATGGATGAGTACCATTCATCGGGAGAAATAGTCAAAATATGAGATCACTAACCAGCATCTAGACAGGGTTTAGCCAACTCCCTTCTTTAATCATTGGGGATTCAGTGTCTGGATGGAGAGAGGGTAGGAGGGAGTTTAGACGATTCTATGAATTTAACACTAACATATTAAAAACACTTTAACCATTTTAACCAGCCTTTAGTACCCAGCAATATTCATCATGGGTTTCCAGCACAGCAGAGAGAGGACTCTCAACCAACAGTGACTGCACAAAGGTTGGCATATGTAGCACTAAGAGCTATTTTGCCACGTTAGCAAGACAAAGACTAGAGTCAGACTTTCTTTGTTAACTGTAATGTAAAACCATGCCCAACAGATACAGCACCTGATACAAGCCATCACTTACTTCCTAGCACTCATTCACAAGGCAGCCTACAAAAATATCACTCTTCAGGCTATTAAATCCCTGTGCTATACTACTCTGTAAATAAATAAAACAATGAAAGCAAAAAGAAAGGTCTACTTTGAAAGATATTTTCACATCTTCAGGCCAGTCTTGGGGACACATAAGCTGCCCAGTAGGGGCAAGTATCGGGGTATCCAAAAACACAATATGGAAACCTAAAACTCATTAGGGATCCTCTGGAAGACCTATGAGCCAGATGGAGCATCTTCATACGAGGGCAAAGCTCTGACCCCAGGCACTGTCAGACAGATCACAAGCACACAGATAAAAGATGCAGGAGGTTGGAAGGACTGCGCTCATCTCCCCTCATCTGTAGGCAAGCCATACACTACAGGATATGCAGATTACATATAGGCAGACCAACCACATACAAAAAGTGAGGTTTTTATAAGGGTACCTCTAAAGATATGGCTTCCGATGGAGAGATTGCTTTGGAGACGAGTTAAACATGAACGCACCCCAAGCACGTTGTTATTAGCTTTACAATTATTTACTGCCGTTTGTTTTCATGGATTTTTAGATACCTTAAAAGCAGACTGACTAGAAGCATCTTGCCTTCCTACAGCAGATCGTGTGGAATATAGTAAATAATCTCAACCTTCCTTGGCAAGTAACTTCAGTAGAAAGGAAGAAACTGCCAATGGGGAAAACGTCTTTGAATGAATTTTAAATTGACATTAAGACTACAGCAGAGCTGTTAACATTTTTAAAGAAAACTGTCTCTTGCAGTAGATGTCACTGGGCTTTTTATTTATTTTACTTTATCATCCCACACTGAAAGCCCCATGTTTCATCAGCAAGTATTTATCTGAGTTCTTCTCAGCAATGATAGTCCCAGTCTCAAAGTTTCAGTGAATAGAGAATGCCAAATTAGCTTTAAATGTCAACTCCGCTTTGAGAAGAAGAAACACAGTAAATTTTAAAGGTATCGAGGCCTCAGTAGAAGGTTCATCATATGTACAGCCACCCACCATACCGTAGACCACGCTTTAATAGTTTTCCCATGCTATAATCCTGAGAACAATGAAATAGAGAGACAGCAAAGAATGGGGATGCATGCCTGAAGGATTCCCTTGGCCGGTTGTATTTAACAAATGAAGTGTTCAGTTTTAACTAGTTAAGGAACATTTGATTAGCATATCATAGCAAAACCAAAGAAGAGGTAAGAGCTATGAAAAACCTTTTCAAACATCAAACAGAAATTAAACAAGCTTATAAAGAGAGCTGCCTGCAAGCAAACAATTTCTGGAATGTACTGGGGGAAGCAAAGGAGAATCCCACAACAAAGGAGATTGCAAAAGCCAACCCAGTTTAACAAGTGGAATTACCAGTTTGGAGACTACAGGGAAACAATGCAAAAACACCAGCAAGTCTGATACAAAGAACTTTTCTCATCATTTAACAAAAACCCCAACATAAAGGCCAATCGCTAGGTAATTAAATATGGCTCGCTCTTTGGAAATACAAAGCTTTACACAGAGTTGTTAACTACTGATGGAGTACTAGAATTAATGAGGAACTGAAGGTCTCTCAGAGTAAAGCTGAACAATTTCAGATACAGTCGATCACAGTTGGAAAATGTTAAGCTATTTGAGTACCAGACAACAAATTATATATCATCAAACAGCTGTCTGCCAATTTATCATGTACTTCTTGCAGACACACAAAGAGCTGATAACCTATGAAGACCTCTAAAACATGAGTCTAATGCTTTAAATCTACCTTTTATGCTTGCTACTAAAAACAAACACACATACACACACGACCCTAAACGTACAATGAAGTATTTTTCAGATCTCTCTGACTGCAGCTAAGAGGACGATGACAATCCTGCTATGATGGAAAACACGATGGCTACCACTGCTCTCCAACACTCTAACCACCCCCACAAACCCCCTAATGCTGTAGGGGAGTATGGGTTATTGAGCATTTGCCAGTCCAGGAATGAGAGAGTAATTTTGTGACGTTTCTCCATGCCCATGCATGGCCCAAGCAGGCACCGTGGCTCATGGACCCCCGCAGCAAGCTGTCTACGGAAGCTGGTGGAGTCCCTCAGCTGTTGGGACACCACACTGTACTCCACAGCAGTATTCAGTGCCCCCAGTTCCCACTGCCCCTTCCCACACAGACAGAGGGATTGATTATCCAGGATGGCTCTGAGTAGCTGCACTGGGAGGTGTGGGATCACTGGTGCTGTCTAAAAGCCAATACCCATCTCTGAGGACTCAGCAGAAAAGACAGCAAAGAACGCTATCCAACCCAACCCCCTCACCTTAGCACTGGCAGACCCCACAAAACATGGGGAGGGCCATCCTGAGCTTGTGTGTTCAAATAATTAGCCATAGATAAGCACCTATTTAATGGTCTTCAGATAAGCAGCATCTTACGTTTGGAAAGGTAACCTATGTACAAAACAAACTGCATCTGGTCTTTTCTTTTGTGCATGTTCATGAATAGATTAGGGGCTAACACTAATATTCCTATGTCTCTTTAGCTGCCCTATAGTTAGAAAAAATAAATTCATATTACAGAATTTTAAATTTTTCTTCATTTTAACCTAAAATAAAAATACATGTTGGCATTCCTTAAAATGAAAGTGCTTCAAGGACAGTGGAGTCAGATAAAAATATATTGCCTGTTGGCTAGTTTACCATCACCGGAGAAGTGAAAACTGCTGTTCCAAGTACCGCAGCCAGGAAGTATTTAGGACAGATATTCAGCCAACTTTAACTAACTCCTGAGCAACAAGTCAACAAAGCTCAGTATCTGTAAACACTCTGACAATTTATAACATAAAAATAAGAGTCAAGGTTTTCAAAGTCTCTAGCTCCTTTTAAAAATATAAAAAAGAACATACAGGCAGAAGGTGAATGCATCAAATGATAAAATTAAAAAAAAACCCAACAGTACGTGAAAAACACTAACCTTGGGGAAAATGTTTAAATGAGATGACAGTGCACATAATTATAAAATTAGTTCTGATGACTAAATGGGTAAAAGTACAGTGAAAGTCAAGTAAAAGTCTAACTTTGATGCCCAAATGTAGAATTTGGTTGAAAATTCTGTGAATACAAATCCTAATTCCAAGAAAACAGGGAAGCTTTCACCTTTACATATGGTCATGTAAACAGGCAGGATTAATGCCCAGGAATCTTAAAAGATCTCACTCCAAGGCTACCATTGCAAGACTATTTTCATTAGTCCAGTATCATTAATAACAGTATTTCTATGATTCTCAACCACATCTGCGCTCCCTGCAGCATCCCACAAACTTGTTACTTATTTCAGTGGTACTTGAATTAGGAGTAAAAAACAAATAAC
Source organism: Grus americana (assembly GCF_028858705.1). Taxonomy (NCBI): domain Eukaryota; kingdom Metazoa; phylum Chordata; class Aves; order Gruiformes; family Gruidae; genus Grus; species Grus americana. The sequence goes on from NC_072852.1 coordinate 161,469,343, forward strand.
ATTATAAGGCAGCAGAGCTCACATTTCTATGTCTGCTTTTTAAAAAAACCCAAAGAACCCAAACAAAAAAAAAAGGTAACTTTTTTATTATTCTACATTTTGAAAGGAAAAATATTTAAGGATTAAAATTAATGTTAAAACATAGATGTTTCAAAAAGAATGTGTGAAACATTGTAGTTATGGGCCCTTAAAGTTTTGCTTAACTAGTTAATGAAACATTTACCATCTACAGTTTTGATAAATTATTACAGAATTTGGGAAACTCCCCAGTCCTCTCCTATTCCCCCTCCCGAGCAGTGGCAACAACAGCTACCAAGTCTCGGGTAGATTTTGTTCCCCTCTGACATCCCTCTTCTCCCCTCAAGCTGCGGCAGCTCCCCTCTTTCCCTGCTGTTGGGGTCACGGCTCTTCTCCTCCTCAAACATCCAGACATTCCGCAAGTTGCACATTTTATTGCGACACACGCTTACTGCCTCTGCGCTTGGCAGAAGGTTACAATTAGGAACACTTCTGTAATGACTTAGATGAGCTGTTGTACACCTCTGAATTTGTCTTCATATTCTCAAGAGCTAACCGCAGACTCTGCTTCTCAAGAGCCGCTGCAGCTGCATACAAGTAAATAAATAAAAATCACTTTTTCTGACAAATGATTCAGCGTTTAAGAAAATAAAAACAGCTGTACTGTGTTAAACCAAGGTCCATCCAGCCCAGTATCCTGTTTCCAAAAGCAGTCAGCAGCAGATGCCTAGGGAGTAGTATAAGAACAAGGAAACCATTTAATGATATATATTGAAAATATTTTTCACATATCCTTGATGGAAAACAGAGATGGAGTTTTGACAGAAGAGGGGAAAAAAGCAAAAGAAAACAAGGAGTCCAACACACACACCCTTTGCAAAAGCATGAAACATTCCTTTCAAAATAAAAAGAGAACTGAAAGGATGATAAATCTTACAGATTTCCATCTTTCTTTTTTCTTTTTTTTTTTTTTTTTTAAAAAAGCCCGCAGGAGCAAGAAAAACCCCAAAATCTCACTCGCTATTCACAGAAACAGTATAAGCACATATTGATGCACATCACTGGTCAGCTAATTTTTAAGAACCCTTGACTATGCGTGTCAATGGCTTTTCTCTTGCAAAAGAGTCCTCACAGAAACGTACAGGTAGGTTTTCAAGTCGTGATATCATTGCTGAGAGCTCCCGAAGTATTTAAATTAATGGATTTATAAATACAGCTTCAAAAAGTATGTACTTCAGACAGAGGGAAAGACTGTTCCACTTAATTCCCCAGGTAGGGGAACAACCATTAAGGCACCATACGGGAAACAGGCAAAA